>NC_135371.1:132727500-133977500 GCF_049243985.1 Paroedura picta | reverse complement strand
AATTTTTAAACAGAGGCTGGATAGCCATCTGATGGAGAGGCTGATTCTGTGAATGCTCAAGGGGGTGAGAGGTTACAGTTGATGAGACATAGTGCTGTGAGTGTCCTGCATAGTGCAGGGGATTGGACTAGATGACCCAGGAGGTCCCTTCCAACTCTATTATTCTATGTCTGTCCCCTTCTTTTGCCTTCTTCCACCAGTGAGTAAAAACTTTTGTTTTGTCAGGAGTTTCCTCAGTGATCTGTCCTTCTTGTCCAGTGTTTTAATTGTTGTCTTTATGTTTTTGCATGTGCATTACTTTTGGTTTTAATTGTGTTCATGTATATTTTAATTTGTTGGCTGCCTTAATAGCCCTTGTGAGGGCAGGAAAGTGGGATATAAATGTTGTCAAATACTCTATCCATTGTTGCCAGTTTCTACATGCATAGTTTCCTCTGCAGAGTGCACAAGCAAGAACTGCCACCCCCATCCTTCAACTTCCATCCTTTGACTTGCCTCCCACCCATCCTCGCTTACTGGTGTGAAATTCCAACACCTGAAGGAATGTCGACCTGGCTGTAGTGGCCAGCTGTACCCTGCTGCTGTTTGCCAGCTGTGTGAAAGATCATAAATAGTCTATCCTTTAACTGAAAAGTTAAAAAGAGCTAAGTTTCAAACAACCCAGGACCATGATGGAAATAGCAGCATGCCTGTTTGCACACAATGTACTATTGGATTGGATTGGTTTGGGACCTCTGATATGCTAGATGGTTCTATTAATGTTTGCATAAGAAATACCACAGAGTAGGGCTGCCAGCTCCAGGCTACAAGATACATAGTGATTTGGGGGGTGGAGCCTGAGGAGAGCAGGGAGGAAACTCACTAGGGTGTGATACCATTTTCCAAAGTGGCCAAGTAGATGAACTGATCTCCGTCTCCTGGAGATCCATTGTAGTCCCAGGAGCTCTCCAGCCATCCTCTGGAGGTTGGCATTCCTGCCTCAGAGTGTGAATGTCTAGTTCTGAAACCAATGAAGCAAACAGTCTGGTTCAGCACTTTTTTTTCCTTTTTTGTCATCAGCAAGTTGATTTAAATTGAATGAACAATGTTGGCTGCATTCCTCTCGTGAGTCGCATAAAAAAAAAAGTTTTGTTAAACTGTAAAATCCTGCTGAAGTGATTGTTCCAGAAAAGTGTAGTGGCTCGACTGGGCCTGGTCAAACAGGCTGCTTCTGTGGCTTTTTGTTCCTCTGGCTTTATTTCAGTGGAGAAAGCTATCTGTGCAGAAGGGAAAACATCTAGGAGCCAAAAGGACAGACCACACTCTCCTGGGTATTCTTGGCCTGTTACTACATGGATAAAATACGATCGGTGTGGAGCATTAAGAACAGATGTAAAATATTTTTAGAAAAGTTATAGGTAGCAGGAGAAGAGATGGACTGATTGGTTGCAACTGGCTAGGGATGGGGTGGTGGTGGGGGAGAAACTTACTGGGAGCGAGAGGGCGGCTACAGTGATGTATCTACGTCACTTCTGATGTGACCTGGTAGTGATTGGGGGCAACTCTCTGGCAAATTTAGCTTTTACCATAGAGTTTTTGCCCTAATACCAGAATGTTGCTGCAGCATCACTGACATGATGAGGTCACTTCCAGGCCATGTCACAAGTGATGTAGACACGTTGCTGCAATGTTAACTGGGCCTTGCTCTTTTTCCGGGTACGTTCCCTCCCACACACTGACCAGCTAATTGGTGATGGGGAAGTGGAGCCTAGTGGAGATGGGGGGTGGCAACCCTAATTGACTTGATCAAGGAAGCCACATGCTTCAGTTTGCAAGACCTGAGCAAGGCTGCTAACAATAGGAGGTCATTAATTCATAGGGTCACCATAAGTCAGAAACAATTTGATGACACTTAATATACACACACTTTTATGGGCAGTCCCTTTAGAACTCAACATCTGTTAAGCCACAATGTATCATCCCTGTAACCTGGTTCAAGTCAGTTTGGAGACTGAATCTTTTTCTTTTAGAGTTTTATTGATTAAGAATTTAAGTCAGCCTAGCAGTTTCTTAAGTCTGCAAATGTATACAGTCTTACTTGAGAGCATAAACGTAGGCAAATAAAGAAGAAGAGCTGTTTTTTATACCCCCTTTCCACTACCCAAAGGAGTCCCAAAGCGGCTTACGAACACCTTTCCCTTCCTCTCCCCACAACAGTCACTCTGTGATGTACGTGGGGCTGAGAAAACGCTGGCAGAACTATTCTGCATTCCATGAGAACATCCCTAAGAGACTACCCCAAGGTCACCCAGTTGGCTGGATATGGAAAAGGAGGGAATCAAACCTGATTCTCTAGTAATAGCCTGCTTCTCTGCCATAACCACTACACCACACTGAGTCTCATTGGACTGATTCAGGGTAAGCATGCATAAGATATCTAATTGAAGTTTAAGGCAAGAGCTGGTGGATGGGGTGAAGGGTGGGGACCCTGAGGGGAGTGACCATTTCCTCCTAGAATTCTTTTTGAGATGGGGGACCAAGGAAATTCGTAATCAGACACATCTGTTGGACTTTTGTAGGGTGGACTTTAATGAACTCAGAGACATGATGAGAATCATCCCATGGACCAGAATTCTGGAAGAGAAAGGAGCAAGTGATGGGTGGTCTTTCTTTAAACAAGAGCTATTGCATGCTCAAGACATAACTATTCCAGCAAGAGGGAAACATGGAAAGGGATCCAAGAAGTTTATTCGGATGAACAGAAAACTTCAGGAAGAGCTAAGGAAGAAAAAGGAAATGTTCAAGAACTGGAGGGAAGGACAGGCCTCTATCTCCAGGTAACTAGGCACTGGAGGTCAGCCATCAGGGAGGCCAAAACTGGGAGTGCGCTGAGCATGTCCAAGGAAACCCACTATAACAAGAAAAGCATTTTCAAATTTGTGAGGACTAAACGTAGGGTAAACGAGACAATAGGCCCACGGCTGAGTGAAGATGGAGTGACTCTGACAGAGGACAGATAGAAAGCAGAAAGACTCAGTACCTATTTTGCTTCTGTGTTTTCCCAGAAGAAAATGGAAACATCTAGGGCAACATCTAGTAGGCAAGGAATAGTGTCTGGGTGGTGGGTTGCCATGGACATAGAGGTTGTCAAGAGGCACCTGGCTGCAATGGATGAGTTCACAGTCAGAGTAATTCATCACTGGAATTGACTACCTAAGGAGGTGGCGAGCTCCCCTTCACTGGCAGTCTTCAAGCAGTGGCTGGACTGCATTTAACAGTGAGTTGGACTAGATGGCCTTTATGGCCCATTCCAACTCTATGATTCTATACCCCAGTTTGACTCAAAAAGAGTGTGTTTGATTAAACCTGAAATTAAAAACAGTAGCCATTTTTCAGATGACTGCAGCTCTGTGGGAAGGTGACTGCTACTTGTGGTTACACAGGACTTGGAGTATCCTGACAATTTAAAAGTCGCCCTGTAGTAATCACAGAAACCTTTTGTCATATTGCCATTTGCCAGAACAAGAAGGCTTAATTTGATCAGCATGCAATTAGGAAGAGCTCACTTTACACAGTGGATTTCAAATTGTCCTTCTGAAAACAACTGCCTGCTCTGGGAATAATCTAGTTTTGGGTGACACTAAAGAGTGCCGCTCTGGCATTTTCATGTCAAACCTTTTAGCCCTTTTGTTGGACACTGCAGCTTGTTTTCATTGTGAGAGTAGGAGGACATATCCCTTCCTGTCTGAAGGATCATTCGACTTTTTATCGACAGGGAAATAAGATAAAATAAGATTCAGTACAAGTAAACACTTGCTTCTCAGTTCTGGATTTTGATATTTTCACCAAAGTTCTGCTTGTTGACAAAATCAGAAGGACCAAGATGCACTGCTGCACAGACTGTATCATCGCTGTCAATTATTATTATTTTTTTAATTCCCTAAACATTCAGTGAACCACACGTAGGGTTGCCAACCTCCAGGTGATACCTAGAGATCTCCCACTATTACATTTGATCTCCGAGTTAGTTCCATTGGAGAAAATGGCTTGCTGAGGTCCTTCCCCTCTGCCAATCCCTCCCTCCCCAGGCTCCATTCCCCAGACCTTCAATTATTTCCCAACCCAGAACTGGCAACCCTAATCGTATTAGAGGAATAGGATGGTAGGAGAAGAGTGAAGCATATGGCCAGAAATCAAGGAGTGTGGCAGAATTGCAGCGTGCTGTGTGGGTCTCTCCATTCAATGTTCTGTCATCCACTCAGTGCTCTGTCATCCACTAGCTGACTTCTAGCTATTAGGAGGGTAACTCAGTAGTCAGCCAAATGCTCAGATCATTTCCGCATGGAGGTGTAGTTGTAAGCCACATGTTTGCCTGCCTCCTCTCGTGTTTTCTCTCTGCCTTGTCATACCTTTTTAACTCCTGATGAGGCTGCAAGGGAAAACAAGCAAACTTCTCCCCCCTCCCCAGCTCCTTCGTTTGTCAATCACAGCAAGCCACCAGTCACAGCATTGCAGTTCTCTTGCGGAGTGAAACTTTCTTCCCCTTTGAGCCCTGAAGTTAATTATTTTTTAAAGGCATTTCCATGTTACCATGTGGTAATGTCACAACACAGAAGCATTTTTAATAAAAAAGTAACACTTCTGTGTTGCTATGGAGAAATGGCAGAATGATACAGCATCCCCCCTTTTTTGGGGGGGGATTTGGGGTGTTTCGGACTCTATGTCTGAGTAGGTTTGTGAGAGGCTGGAAATGGTAACTGAAGAGTGATTTTGTGTAAAAACAAAGTGCACAGATGCCTGGCTGATCTGGAGAGGGCTGCTTCATCATGCCCACACTTCCCTGTTCATTCCCCACCACCAGAAAACACAAACAGGACTATGTTTTGCCTGCCTGATCCCAAAAAGACTGTGTCACTTTACAGAAGATTATATTTTATCTTTTACAAAGTAGCATCATGGTTCCGCTGCAACATGGACTGCGCCATTTTCTTTAAAAAAAATTCTTGGTGCAGGAAATGGAGAGGGGAGGGTGGGTGCGAAAGCAGGACAATGCTACAGAGACTATTGTGCCTTTCCCCCTCCATACAGGCTTACCCCTGGTTGCTCCCGATGAGAAACGAGATAGCAAGTGGCAAATCCAGTTTTCGCAATTTCCCTCATCCTGAGGCAAATCTGGCCAAAACTCAAGCCAGCCCCTGGACAGTTTTGAGATGCAGACCATGTCATGTGAAGGGGGCTCTAAAACCCACCAGCAACAAGAGGCTGTCCAGAGGCAGATTCCTCATGCGGGAATAGTCTCAGTATACAGAAGGCCTCAGATTCCAACATCTCTACTTAAAAGGTAGCAAAGAAGCTTGGGAGGGACCCCTCCCAAAGATCTTAGACGAATACTGCCAATCAGTTGAGACAATACTAGGCTTGAGGAGGTCAATGGGTCTGAGTCAGTATAAGCAGTTTGTTTATATGGTGTTATTAATATTCACTGTAGCAAACAGAGGCTTGGATCCATCAATGTGCAAACAGAAAATGACTGTATAGTTCTACTAGCCCAGGATGTTGTGCAATGGCTAATGCAGTGAGCAAAACTGGTTGCACTGCATGTTGTGCAAGTGGAAATGTAAGTGGAAATACATTTGACTTAGTACAAGCAGACTTTTTGTGTTCCCGCTTGCTCAAGGGCACAAATAAAATTTTGTACAGGATCCCACCCAGAACATGTAGTTGATGTTTGAAATCTTTGAACAGACATGAGTAAGTGGGCAGGAAGGGATGTGCCAGGGTTTGTCTCTTGTGGCCCTTCCTTGCCTACCCAGGGAACTGCTAATTGCCACTGTGGGGTGGTATTTGAATTTCCTCCAAGCCAGGCTGGATTCTGGAGATTTTTGGTGGAGGGATCACTTGGGCATGAATTTGGGGTCACTGTGGGTGGGCAGATAGTTGTGAGTTCCTTCATTGTGCAGGGGGTTAGACTAGATGACCCTTCCAACTCTATGATACTAAGTAATAAAAATTGTGATGCTGATTATGTAGGTTCCTTCCACGGGAGTGTAATTCCTTATCTGTGCTTTCAGAGCCTTTGCACTGGTGGGGTCTCCACGTTTCCCCCTCATACCTGCCATTCTACCTGTCTCCAGAGTGTTTTTTTCCAGCTTAAAAAAAATCAATAGTATGTATACAGCTATATTGAAATGACATCATGCCAATATACCTGTGTGTGTTAAGGGCTATCAATTTGCTTCCAACTTATAGAAACCCTATGAATTAGTAACCTCTAAAACATCCTACCATTAACAATCTTACTTAGGTTTTACAAGCTAAGGGCTGTGGCTTCCTTTATTGAGAGAAACCATCTCATCTTGGATCTTCTTCTTTTCCTGCTGCCTTCCACTTTTCCTAGCGTTATTGTCTTGCCTTCGCATAATGTGATCAAAGTCCAATAGCTTCTGTTTAGGTATTTTAGCCTCTAGGGAGAGTCAGGCTTGATTTTATTTAGAACCATTTATTGGTCTTTTTTGATGGTCAATGATATCTGTAAACCTCTCCTCTAATGCCATGCTTCAAATGAATCAACTTTCTTCCTGCTAGCTTTCCTCATTGTCCAACCTTCACCCCCCCCCCAGGACATTTAAAGAAAATGACAACAAGAACAACAACAGTATGCAGGTTTGGCTCTGAACATTCATGGGAAGATGAGGAAATCTGCATCCTCCTGTCCACACAGATCCCAAACCTACTCTGATTCCAATGTTTTGGGGATGATCATGCCAAATCAGATTTGGAAAAACCTTGAAGGTGGATGTGTCTGCATGGCAGTGTTGTGTGGAAGCCTCAGGAAAAATCTACTGCCATTGGAAGGATGGTTTGGGGGGGGGGTCAAAATTAAAAGGAAAAGAGCACTACGCTCCGCTACCGCCAACTGGCTGGTGATTCCTGGCCCCAAAGAAGTATGTCGTTCCTCAACAAGGGCCAGAGCCTTTTCTCTCCTGGCCCCCACCTGGTGGAACGAGCTCCCTGAAGAGATCAGGGCCCTGCCTGAACTCCTACAATCCCGCAGGGGCTGGTGGAGCAAAAGGGAGCTCCTCCACCAGGCATTCCCTTGAGACTGACCAGCCCAATAACATCTACAGGTCCATGGCCTACACCGGTCTGACCTCTTGGGAGGTTTATCTAAGTTGTTGTTCCTGTTATATTCTTGATGATCAAATTCATTGATATTATGTTATATTTAAACCACTGTTGGATTATTGTTGATGTTTTTTTTTCACTATGTTCTATGCTTAGGTTGTTCCATGTATTATCCCACAGTGATGTAGGTAAACCACCCTGAGCCGTATGGGAGAACGGTATAAAAATCTAATAAACAAACAAATAAACAAATAAAAATGTGGCCAATTACGGAAGTAAAAATACATCCAGAATATTGGATCGCAGTATATTTTGCAGAAGATAGGATGCTAGTTACTTGGAGAACAAACATTATTTGTTCCAGTCTCCATATTAATGTCTGCAAACTGTAAAATATTAGGAACCTGGGTGGGGCAGTGGGGGGTGGGGGTGGGAGTCCATTATGTAGAACCAGAAATAGTAACTAAGCCCCATGATACCAGGTGCATCTTTTTATGAGATACTTCCTGTTTTGCTTCCTGGTTTGTATGCAGCTGCTGTTGCTAGGTGAGGTATCTTCTAGGAGTGCCGGTAGCAATTAAGGGAGAAACCAGTATGGACACGCTTTTGCTGTGTGTCGCTAAACTCATTATGTTGGCAGTCAAAACAGACAATAAAAGCTGAGTAAGCTTCTCCTGTTCCTAGGCAAAGAGTCTCTGAAAGGAAAAACATTAGGACGAGGAGCTCACTTGCTTTCGCTTTCCACTGGACACAAATCCCAGAGGAATAGATGCATTAATCTCCAGCAGCAAAAAACAAACAATTGCATAGTAACATAGTAAAGGTTAATAGCTATAGTTTGGCCTACATTTTCACATGTTACTACTGCCTGCTGGTGTTAAATTCAGCTGGGTAGCTGTCTGAGCAGAAGAACAAAGTTCAAATCCAGGGGCCCCTTTAACACCAATGAAGTTTAATCTAAAGTATAAGCTTTCATGTGAATGCAAACTTCTTCAGATACACTGAAATGGGGGTTAGCTGTCCATACATATAAGTAGCGGGTGAGCAGCAAATTAGCATACATCTTTATTACGCTGTATGCAGGTGTGTCATACACAGACTGCTGGTTGGGGGGGAGATCAGTAAGTGGTTGAAAGAGTCATGAAATGCAAGGAGTAGCTTGTTGGTCTGTATTGGTCACATTTGTATGCAGAGCCTTCTTGTAAACCCAAGGACAGAACGACTCATTCACAGTTATTAGTGAGTGACTGCTGGTAATACTATATTTCTAGTCCAGGGGTAGTCAACCTGTGGTCCTCCAGATGTCCATGGACTACAATTCCCATGAGCCCCTGTCAGTAAACGCTGGCAGGGGCACATGGGAATTGTAGTCCATGGATATCTGGAGGACCACAGGTTGACTACCCCTGAGTTACACTATGCCAAGTCAACATAGAACCATGAGCATTTAGAGAGCCAGCTCAGTGTAGTGGTTGAGAGCGGCGGCCTCTAATCTGGAGAACTGGGTTTGATTCCTCACTCTTCTTCCACATGCAGCGAGCTGGGTGACCTTGGGCCACTCAGAGTTCTCTTAGAGCTCTCTCAGCCTCATCTACATCCCAGGATGGGTGTCTGTCGTGGAGAGAGGTTGGGTAGACGATTGTAAGCCACTTTGAAACTTCTTCAAGTAATAAAAAGTGGGGTACAAAAACCAGATCTTCTAAATTTTATTTCTGCTGATGATCGATTCACATAACTCAACAGACTTAAAGATTAGATGGGTGCCTCTCTTGTGCGGTCCCACTTTTGTTTCTGTGTTTAATCAGCTGCATGGATGGGCAGATCTTGACAACAGGAGACTAAAGATCAACAGATGCAGTCCACAAAGGAAAAAAGTTTCACCAGTTAATTCCTGCTTCTCGTACAACTGTTGGGTACATCATATACTCTATTCTATTGGGTATTAATTCAGCACTGCCACTGATGTGGTCCTCCAGCCCTTTCATCCAATACCTTCACTTTTCTCTTGCATACAATAGCTGCTTGCATCTTTGTCCAGGCATTTGCAAAACACTGATGGCAGCAGGCTCAGCTGACCTCCTGTTTATCAGGTTCAGCTTTGCTAGTGAACCAGAAGATCCTGAAAAGCTCAGGGTATACAAGACAGCAGACCTGGACTTTCCTAGTGCATGACAGTCTTACAAGACAACTCTTTTAATGGTAACTAAAACACACACCCCCCTTCAAGGATCGCTGCCTTGCTGTGGCAAGGGGCCTTGTGTAGCTCAGTGAAGCTATGAGCTATGCCGTGCAGGGCCACCCAAGACGGACAGATCATGGCTGAGAGCTCTGACAAAAGGTGATCCACTGGAGAAGGAAATGGCAAACCCCTCCAGTATCTTTGCCATGAAAACCCAATGGACAAGTTCAAAAGGCAAAACGATATGACGCTGGAAGATGAGCCCCTCAGGTCGGAAGGTGTCCAACATGCTACTGGGAATGAGCAGACGGCTAGTACGAGTAGCGCCAAAATTAATGAAGCGACTGGACCAAAGCTGAAAGGATGCTCAGTTGTGGAAGTAACTGGTGGCGAAAAGACAGTCCGATGCTGTAAAGATTTTTATTCCATAGGAACCTGGAACATCAGATCCATGAATCAAGGCAAGCTGGATGTGGTTAAACAAGAGATGACAAGACTGAACATCGACATTTTAGGAATCAGTGAACTAAAATGGACAGGAATGAGTGAATTTAATTCAGATGACCATCAAGTATACTACTGCGGACAAGTAGTAGAAATGGAGTAGAAGAAATGGAGTAGCCTTCATAATCAATAAGAGAGTAGGAAAAGCAGTCTTGGGATACAATCCCCAAAAATGACAGAATGATCTCAGTTCGAATCCAAGGCAAACCATTCAACATCACAGTGATCCAGGTCTATGCCCCAACCACTGCTGCTTAAGAGGATGAAGTTGACCAGTTCTGTGAAGCCCTACAACACCTTCTAGAAGCAACACCAAAAAATGATGTGCTTATCATCATGGGGGATTGGAATGCTAAAGTAGGAAGCCAAAAGATAACCGGGATAACAGGCAAGTTTGGCCTTGGAGTACAAAATGAAGCAGAGCACAGGCTGGTAGAATTTTGTCAAGAGAATACAATGGTCATAGCAAACACTCTTTTCCAACAACCCAAGAGACGACTCTACACATGGACATCACCAGACGGTCAACACAGAAATCAGATTGACTATGTGCTCTGCAGCCAAAGATGAAGTTCTATACAGTCAGTAAAAACAAGACCAGGAGCTGATTGTGGTTCAGATCATCAGCTTCTTGTTGCAAAATTTAGGCTTAAATTGAAGAAAGTAGGGAAAACCACTAGGCCACTCAGGTATGAACTAAATCATATCCCCAACGAATATACAGTAGAGGTGACAAATAGATTTAAGGAATTAGATCTGATAGACAGAGTGCCTGAAGAACTATAGACGGAGGTTCGCAACATTGTACAAGAGGTAGCAACTAAAACCATCCCAAAGAAAAAGAAATGCAAGAAATCAAAATGGCTGTCTGAGGAAGCTTTACAAATAGCTAAGGAGAGAACGGAAGTGAAAGGCAAGGGGGAAAGAGAAAGATACACCCAACTGAATGCAGAATTCCAGAGAAAAGCTAGAAGAGATAAGAATGCCTTCTTAAATGAACAGTGCAAACAAATAGAAGAAAACAATAGAATGGGGAGGACCAGAGATCTTTTCAAGAAAACTGGAGATATGAAGAGAACGTTTCATGCAAAGATGGGTATGATAAGGGGCCAAAATGGTAGGGACCTCACAGAAGCAGAAGAGATTTAAAAAAGATGGCAAAATTATACAGAAGAACTATACAAGAGGGAGCTTAACATCCCTGATAACCACAGTGGGGTAGTTACTGACCTGGAGCCAGACATCCTGGAATGTGAAGTCAAATGGGCCTTAGGAAGTCTGAGCAACAATAAAGCTAGTGGTGGTGACAGCATTCTAGTTGAACTATTCAAAATCTTAAAGGACGATGCAGTAAAAATGCTACACTCAATATGCCAGCAAATTTGGAAAACTCAACAATGGCCACAGGATTGGAAAAGGTCAGTTTACATTCCAATCCCAAAGAAGGGCAATTCCAAAAAATGTTCAAACTACCGCACCATTGCACTCATTTCTCATGCTAGCAAAGCTATGCTCAAAATTTTACAAGCTAGACTCCAGCAATATGTGGACCGAGAACTTCCAGAAGTACAGGCAGGATTTCGAAGAGGCAGAGGAACTAGAGATCAAATTGCCAACATACGCTGGATCATGGAGAAAGCTAGGGAGTTCCAGAAAAACATCTACTTCTGCTTCATTGACTATGCTAAAGCCTTTGATTGTGTGGAGCACAACAAATTGTGGCAAGTTCTTAAAGAGATGGGAATACCAGAGCATCTTATTTGTCTCTTGAGAAACTTATATGCAGGTCAAGAAGCAACAGTGAGAACTGAACATGGAATCACTGATTGGTTCAAAATTGAGAAAGGAGTTCGGCAAGGCTGTATACTGTCATCTTGCCTATTTAACCTGTATGCAGAGCACATTATGAGAAAGGTGGGGTTAGATGAGTCACAAATTGGGATCAAGATTGCAGGGAGAAATATCAACAACCTCAGATATGCAGATGATACCACTCTAATGGCATAAAGTGAAGAAGAACAAAAGAGCCTGTTTATGCGGGTGAAGGAGGAGAGTGCAAAAGTTGGCTTGAAACTCAACATCAAGAAAACAAAGATCATGGCATCCGGCCCTCTCAATTCCTGGCAAATAGATGGGGAAGAAATGGAGATAGTGACAGATTTTATTTTCCTGGGCTCCAAGATCACTGCAGATGGGGACTGCAGGAAAGAAATTAAAAGATGCTTGCTCCTGGGGAGGAAAGCTGTGGCAAATCTAGACAGCATTCTAAAAAGCAGAGACATCACCCTGACAACAAAAATGCATCTAGTCAAGGCTATGGTATTCCCAGTTGCAATGTATGGCTGCGAAGGAAGGCCGAGTGTCAAAGCATTAAGGCTTTTGAACTCTGGTGCTGGAGAAGACTCTTGTGAGTCCCTTGGACTGCAAGGCGAACAAACTGGTCAGTCCTAGAGGAGATCAGCCCTAACTGCTCCTTAGAAGGCCAGATCCTGAAGATGAAACTCAAATACTTTGGCCACCTCATGAGAAGGAAGGACTCCCTGGAGAAGAGCCTAATGCTGGAAGCGATTGTGGGCAAAAGAAGAAGGGGACGACAGAAAATGAGGTGGCTGGATGGAGTCACTGAAGCACTAGGTGCAAACTTAAATGGACTCCAGGGAATGGTAGAGGACAGGAAGGCCTGGAGGATCATTGTCCATGCGGTTGCGATGGGTCTGACATGACTTCGCACCTAACAACAACAACAACAACAACAACAACAAAACACACACACAGAGACCACATTCTTGATCAAACTCAGCGATGAACAGAAAAGTAAATGTATTTGTTATGTAAAGTATAACGTTGGCTGTAAGAACTGCAAGATCAGAAGCTTTTCCTTAATATGTAGTAGGTTATTTTTTTAATCAAATATAATTCCTTTTGAGCCTTAGTATTGCACATAAAATAGGAGGAAATTCCCCGAATTCACCAGGAAAAATTGCAGCTGGATAATTATGTAGAGAAGCCCTCCTGGGAGAAGGTGGTTAGTACCCTGCTGGTTCTGGAATGCAGCCATCCTCTTTTACCTAGTTGACAGTTAAACTGGGAATCCTACTTGCTTCTGCAGATGGAAAAAGAAAGCTGACAGAGCTGAGTTTTGTAACTTGCCTTGTGCATACAGGGTGAGGATTCTTTTATTTGCAATTATTATTTTATTAAATTGATAGACTGCCCCTCTCTGTGAACAGGCTTGGGGCAGTTTACAACATATTAAAATTCAGTCCAAAAATACCAAAAATAATAAATACTCCATGCTATGTTTTCCTGATTCTTCTCCATGTATTCAATGATGGGATGTTCAGGAACGAGAAGGAGGGAGGCCCATGTGATTTAATTTATTTATTCTTGCCTCAACCATACGACTGGTGGAACAGCGCCATTTTACAGGCCCTGCAGAACCTAAGTAGTTTCATCAGGGGCTGGATTTCAGCTGGCAACTGATTCCACCATGTTGGAGACAAGGCAGAGAAGGGCCTTGTTCTGACCAAGGCCAGACACTCTTCTTTTGGGACCATCAACATGCTGGTATTTGAAGATCATAGTGTTATGGGGGCATACCAGGAGAGGTGGTCCCTTAGATATGCAGGGCCCAGACCATGTAAGGCCTTGAAGGCTATAACCAAGACCTTAAATTTGATCAGGAATTCTAAAGGCAACCACTGCAGCTGCTGGAGGACAGGTAGAATATGGGCCTTCCACGATGTCCCAGTAAGGACCTGTGCTGTTACATTTTGTACCAGTTGCAGTTTCTTCATCAAGGTCAAGGGCAGACTCACATAGAGTGACTTACAGTTAATTGTTTATGTAACTTGGTATTGGAAGATTATTAGGTAGGAGAATAACAAGTGGGGAGGGCAGAAGGTGGGAACGATAAGATAGGAGGCTAAGTAGATAGAGATCAGGATAGATGGGAATAGCTGGGAAAGGTTAGATGACTAGATTAGCAAGGTTAGCAAGTAGTAAGATAGTAATAAAATACATCAGACTGTGATTGTAAGTGGCCAATGATGAAAACATTGAGACAAACCATAGGAGTGACTCGATTATTAGGAAGGCCTGGAAGGGCTGGGGATCTAGATGATCCAAAGGCTTGCAAGATATGGCAGTGGGAGGAGATTTGACAAGTGAAAGCATGCAAGATATGAGGAGGCTCGCACCCTTTTGAATGTGTTCCATTCCGAAAAACAATGATGTTGTGTAATGCCAGGTCAATCAACAACAAATCCTCAACCCTGAAAGCAACCTGGTGTGCATGAGCAAGATCTGGGTGAGGGAGGGTTTAATTGTTGCTCTGAGAGAACTTACCCCCCCCCCCGGTTTCTCTCTCCTTTATCAATCCCAGACCTCAGGCCAGGGAGAAGGGGTGGCTATCTTGGTTCAAGAGGCTTTCTCCTTCAGAGCACTCCCTGTGCCAATCATCCCAGGAACTGAATGTATTAACCTGGGTTGGGATTTGGTTGAGAGTTTGGCCATCTGGCTGGTGTGCCAGCTGCCCAATGTACTGCAGATGCCCTAGCTGGCCTGCTTGAAGCAGTTGCTGCCTGGCCATTACAGTACCCAAGATTTATCAGCCCAGGGGACTTTAATGTCCATACAGAGATATCTGCCTCAGGTTGGGGCCTTGACCTAGTGTCATCCATGGCAGCACTAGGTCTCTCACAATTTGTTACCAGCCCATCCGATCAGGCCAGCTTGATCTTTGGTGCAGGGTTGGAGGCCCAAAATTTGGTGCCAGAGTCAGACCACTATACTCTGAAGGTTCGACTCAAAATTCCACCTCCTCCCCTAAGAGGTGGAAGGTGCATTTATGCCCACCCATGAAGATTTATGGACCCAGAAGGGTTCCTGAATACTCTGCAGGACCCGAAATCTTTCAGTGGATTGCTAGATGAGATGGTCAATGACAGGCATAGCTGGATGTTAGCCGCCATTGATGCAATTGCTCACCAATGCCCTTTTTTCTTCTGCTCTAAGCCAGCACCCTAGTATACAGAGGAGCTATGTTGAAGGAAACAGAAGGTGAGATGATTAGAGTGAGTTTGGAGGAAGATGTGATGAAGCAGCAAGAACATCTTATAGGATGTTTATGAAAGACGGCCTTTTGACACATGATTTGTATTCTGTAAATGATGTTTTAAAAATTTCCTCTGCTGTTAATGTGGCTGTATTGTGAGATCTGCCATTTTTGTTTTGCTGATTTTAATACTTGTATTATTGTGTCTTTTATTTGATAGACGGTATGAAGGTGTTGTCTGAAGGATGAATTATAAACATTTTAATTACCATAACAGTAGCATGGTTTGATTATAGAGTTGTCCACCTTTTTTTCTTGGCAACTCTTTCTCTTTAAAGGACAGCCTAGACAGTGAAATTTAGGAACTGCTGCAGCTGTTAATGTGCAAATACAGTGATAGAGAGAGAAGTTTTATTTGCTGAATTTCTGCTTATCACATAGATGTTAGGAGCTGGCATCTCTGGAGAGAATCTGGTTGCAGTTCCTTTTTTCTCATGTCTTGAAAGGTTGTGTACAATACCAATAATAATCCTGGCCCTTACAAACCTCTACTTGGTGTAGTGGTTAGGAGCGTGGACTTCTAATCTGGTGAGCCAGGTTTGAGTCCCCGCTTCTCCTTCACTTGCAGCTAGCTGGGTGACCTTGGGATCACCACAACACTGATATAGATGTTCTGGCTGAGCAGTAATATCAGGGCTCTCTCAGGCTCACCTCCCTCACAGGGTGTCTGCTGTTGGGAGAGGAAAGGGAAGGTGGTTGTAAGCCACTTTGAGACTGCAGGTACAGAAAATCGGCATACAAGAACGAGCTCTTCTTCTACTACTACTGACTCACATTCTGCACTCCCTTTCCATTCAGGAGGGAGTAAAGGACAAAGACTGGGCCGAGAGCTCCTTGACAGATTTCCAGTCATAGAAGATCTAAATTCAATTCCAGTAGCACCTTAGACACCAATAAGGTTTTCAGGATATACATTTTTGAGAATGAAAGCTCCCTACATCAGATGCCCATTGAGTCTCTTAGCCAAGAGCTTTGACTCTTGACAGCTCATACCCTGAAAAACCTTTTGGTCTCTAAAGTGCTGGTGGACTGGAATAGTGCGCTTCTATTGTAGACCACCATGGCTATCCTGAGCTTAGTGTTTCCCACAGTGCTGGCTGTAGGGTTGCCAACCTCCAAAACAGTCTGTTGAGGGGGCTTTGCCACATTACAGGTTGTACATGTGCTAATGAGTTTAATGGTAATGGAGTGAGTATCCCCTCAGTGCCTGATCTGAGTCAGGGAAACAGTGCAGGGAAGACAAGAACCAATCCAAATCAGGACTCTGTGAACTGAGGTCCCAGTGGAGCACTCCAAGGCCCATTCCGCACAAGGATCAATGTGGCAGATTGCTTGCAGAAAGAAATAACGGAATTTAAAATGGTGGAATTCAGCGTAACGCATACCTGCCTTTGTAGTGGAATCCATTAGCGTTTCAATAGTTTCCCATAGGTTTCTGGTCTCGCCAAAAATCGCTAGAAAGGAAGCGATTTTTTCCATGCTTTGTCCCGCCCCTGGCCATCAATCAAAGGAACAGCCAATGGGCGGTTGTTATCATGCTCCAGAGAAGCCCCTTTCCCTTTAAGAACAGTTTAAAAAGAAAAAAAGAAAAACACACGTTGCAACGAATATGCCTTGATTCCTTGATTCCTCCTAATGTAGAGACCCATCTAGTTGGCAGCTGGCATGTGAGCTGCCGATTCATCGTTGCCATGCTCCCCCGAGTGAAAAAAAAATCCTCCCCCCATGCACGGGCGCGATTTTCGGCCGAAAATAGGGGAACTTGCAAACGGGGCTGTGTTGTGCTTGGTGACTTAGGGGAGCTTTAAAGCAGCTCTGTGGAGGGACTGCAGCCGGAACAGCCTCGCTGGGTGAATGAAGGCTCGCCGGCTCATTGGTCTCTGCTCGCTCCGAGAAAAAAAAATGGCGATTGCTTCACCGGAAGTTCAGAGGAGAGAGCCAGGGGGAAGGACTTGCTGAGACCGCAACAATGTTAACGCACAGGTCTTTTTCGCTAGTGTTGCAGATTGCTTGCAAGAATGTAGCGCTTTTCAGAGGGTGAATCCACTTTTCTGGATTCCCCTTTAAGCGCTACAATGAATCGCTTTTTGCTGATTGGTTTCAGGAGTGTGGCAGATTGTGTGCGACGTTGTGCATAACTGCAAATTAGTAGCGTTTACAATTTGCCACACTCCAGCTACATTGAACTTGTGCGGAATGGGCCCAAGTCCCTGAGGCAGGCCTGTGACATGTAGATAGGCTCTCAAGTTCAGTAAGTTCCTTTGTCCACCCACTTCTCCCATTGGTTCAGGATAGAACAGTAACTTTCTTTAAAACTTTTGCAAATAGCTGCCAACTGACCTGGCACAAATTGTAAGCTACAAATACCATAGTCTAAATACCATAATACAAAATCTGAAACTCAGGCAATGGCTTTAGACATTTTAAATATGTAACTGTAGATATCAAAATGGTCTGTTTCTTTGCGATATTTATGTATCAGGGACCACAAAAGGTGAGAAAGTGTTGGACACTTCTACAATCTTTATTTAGAGATGCTGTGTTTACACTTTGATTGCATATTTCAGCCTCCCGGGGATGCTGCTTCCTGTATATCTGATTCCATAATTGAAACCAGAAAATGTTAACAAGGTACCAGCCGCAAAGAATTTTCATGTGCGTGACAAAAAAAGATGGAAAAAGTTGATGGTCATCTCCAAACTAGATTTCTGTGTTTCAGTCCACACTGGCCTACCCTTGTCCTTGACCTGGAGGTTCCAGCTGGTGCAAATTGCAACTGCCAGGGTCCTCACTGGAACATCTTGGAGGACCCACATCCAGCCAGTATTGAGGCAGCTGCATTGGAAACCAGTTGAATACAGGATCAAGTTCAAAGTTTTGGTATTAACCTTTAAGGCCATTCACAGTCTGGGCCCAATGTTCTTGAGGGACCATTTAACCGCCTATGCCTCCTGCAGAGCTTTGTATTCTGCGGGCACAAACAGGTTGGATGTTATAGAATCATAGAGTTGAAAGGTACCTACAGAGTCATCTAGTCCAACCACCTGCGTAATGCAGGGACTCACAACTACCTGCCCACCCACAGTGACCCCAATTTCATGCCCAAGTGATCCCTCCACTAAAAATCTCCAGAATCCAGCCTGGCCTGGGGAAAATTCACCTACCATCCCACAGCAGCAATTAGCAATTCCCTGGGTATCCCTGGGTATGTCCCAGACCCTCATGAGCTTTGCCTGGCCTCGACCAGGGCCAGGGCCTTTTTGGTTCTGGCCCCTGTCTGGTGGAATGAGCTCCCAGAAGAGCTGAGGGCCATCTCATAACTTCTTCAGTTCTGCAAAGCCTGCAAGACAGAGCTCTTTCACCAGACCTGGCCCTCCTCCACCACCTTTAAGCACCTCTCCTGGGCATTTATTTACTTATGGCACCAATCTTGCAGCAGGTTAGAGAGGGTGGGAGGGGTCTTTTAATACTTATATTGAACTTTTACTGCTTTATGGTTAATTGATGTCAGCCGCAGGCTAGCTGACCTAGGACGGGTGGCATGAAAGTTAAATAAAGAATAAGAAAATATAAATAAAATTTAAGATCAGAAAGATAATAAAAGTGTGAATGCTCTTCTACTGGGAAAAAAAATCTCTGGAAATGCAGGACCCAGCCAGCTCCCTCTCCGTCTTGTACTTGGCATTTCTGGGGAAGGTGGTTGAAAGGGCTGCTGTGGACCGGTTATTAGCATACCTAGAGGAAGCTTCAATCTTTGATCCATTTCAGTCTGTTTTCTGGCCTGGCCATGGAGTAGAGATGGCATTGGTTGCTCTTATGGACAATCTTTGATGACAGATGGACCAAGGTGGGTTGGCGCTGCTTGTGATGTTAGATCTCACGGCAGTGATTGACACCGTTGATTATGAGCTTTTAGCTCACTGCCTTGCCAATGCAGGGATATGGCAGACAGCTTTACAGTGGCTGATTTCTATCTCTCAGGGTCACGGACAGAGGGTTGGAGAGAATTTATCACACCATTGCCGACTCTCCTGTGGATTGTGGCAGGTTGTGGTCCTCTCCCCAATTTTATTTAACATCTTTATGCGCCCTTTTGCCCAGTTTGTCCAAGAATTTGGACTGGGATGTCATCAATATGCTGCTGATGCCCAGCTCTACCTCCTGATGGGATGCTACCCAGACTTACCCCCACAGTCCTTTACCAGCTGCCTGGAAGCAGTGATGAGATGGATCAAACAGAGTCCCCTAAAACTCAGCCCTTCAAAGACAAGATCATGTGGCTGGGTGGGAAAGGGCCAAGTGAGGAAGCGTGCTTACCCTGCCTGGATGATATTCAGCTCACAGCTGTCCATGAAACTAGGAATTTGGGTGTGATTTTTGATACCTTATGATGGAGATACAGGTTACAAGGCTAGTATGGCTTCACCAAGCCAAGCTACTAGTGCCCTACCTGCCTCCTGAGCACCTACGCCAGCTTGGTGTAGTGGTTAGGAGTGCAGACTTCTAATCTGGCAAGTCGGGTTTGATTCCCTGCCCCGCCCCCTCACATGCAGCCAGCTGGGTGATCTTGGGCTTGCCACAGCACTGATAATGCTGTTCAGACCGAGCAGTAATATCAGGTATCTCTCAGCCTCACTTCCCTGTTGTGGGGAGAGGAAAGGGAAGGCGAATGTAAGCCACTTTGAGACTCCTTCAGGTAGAGAAAAGAGGCATATAAGAACCAACTCTTCTTCTTCTATTGATCCATGTGATAGTCATAGCTAAACTAGATTTCTGTAACTTGCCCTATGCAGGTCTACCCTTACCCTTGACCCAGGAACTACAACTAGTCCATAATGCAACTTCCTGCATCCTCTCAGGAACTCCATGGAGGGCACATATTCACCTATCCTTCGGCAGTTGCACTGACCTCCAGCTGAATTCCGAATCAAGATTCAGGTATTGGATCTAACCTTTAAGGCCGTATGTGGTCTGGGCCCAATATAATCAAGGGACTGCCTCTCTGCTTATGTTCCCGACAGAGCATTGTGCTCTGCAAATGCTAGCTGGCTGGTAGTCCCTGGCTCCAAAGTACTCTGGCCTCAACCAGGGCCAGGACGTTTTCAGTCCTGCCCCCACTTGATGGAATGAGCTTCCTGAGGAGATCCAGGTCCTGTCAGAACTGGCTAAGTTCTGCAGGGCCTACAAGACAGCTCTTCCCCCAAGGGAACCCCCCCCCCCCCCCACAGAGAAGATTACATATAGACTACACCAGAAAAAGATTAAACTGATTACACTGAGATGTGTTTAAAGATTTTAATGTTTTGCATTGAGATGTGTTTTGAAGGTTTTAACATTTTACTAATTCTTAATAATTAACTTATATTGTTGTTCTTACGGTTGTATATTATTGTTCTTACTGTTGTACTCCGTCTTAAGCCAGTCCGGAAGGGCGGACTATAAATCAAATAAATAAATAAAATAAATATATTGTACAACATTCAAATAAATCAAAAATAAAAGAAACTGAAAAGGATATCTCAGCTATAGGATTGCCAACTGCCTGGAGAAAAATGTGGCCTGCTCTTTTAATAGATGATTTAGAATCTTATTTACCATGTGATGCTATTTACTTCCATGGCATGAAAAACTCCTCCACATCAAGCCCTTATTGAAGGGTTACCACATTTCTCTCCAGTCCTGTTGGCAACCCTAGAAAAAGAAGTTTCAGAATAGATTAAATTAGCAGCAAAAGTAGAAGAATCAGAACACGGTGGATGGCTCCTGAAGTCAGGAAGCATATGTAATAACCAACATGTCTAGATAACTACAGATACTTACCATTCTAAGCAGAGTCTTATTCTTCCAAGTTCATTAAAATCAATGGGCTTAGAAGGGGATGGCTCTGTAATGTGCCTACATATCAAGGAGAGCTCTGTAGTAATAATGCATGCATCACAGAAGGAATTGTGGCATGTGCTATTTGTTATGTTAAGGTGAGTAAAGAATACTTTAATCCATTAACATTTCCCTCTTGTCTATAACTGTTAGGATGCTCTGTCCTCTTTTGCATCTGGCCTCCTTACTGTGTTTTTTTTTTTAATAACACCTAAAGGCCAGCTAAGCAACGAAGTTATTTTGGATCTCCATCTTTTGATGTTAAGCGCCACCTGGTGTTCTCTTGAACAAAAGCAATTGGACAACAACCTTTTTTTCAAGCACCATCTTGTATAACATTCACAAGAGACTTTCTGCCCTGAATCAGCATCTATAGTTATGCTGAAGCATTCACCCTCCCTTCCATCCCAAATCAGATGACGTTATACAGAACTTTCATTGTATTTTGTTTGGAACTGGAAGATATAAAATTTTTAAAGTCTGAATCTGAAACATACCACATTCAATTTCTGAATCCTATATTTGTTGGTTATGAGAGTTATCTCTATGGTGGCCAGGAGAAAAACCCCATGTCCCTCGAACAGAGGTTTAATGGGATGTTAATTGCCAGGTAATGTTATTTAGTTCCAGGACATGAAAAGCTTCAACTGTTGATTTCTAGGATTAAACCTTGATTCCAGGGCATGTTTCTCCAGGCCACTTGGCAACTCTGCTAATATTGTGCCTCATAGCTTTAAATGACATCAGTCATGTTCTTCAAGACTGTTTACTTAAATTGAGAGGAGTTTGAGGGTCCTCACCTAATTGCCTTGAGAAGCCTCCAGGCTCAGTATGTGGCAGTGTAGAGGCACTGTTTGCATAAGCAAATTCATATATATAATGCTCTCCACATAATTATCCCAATAAAACAAATTCCTGATTTTATTTGTACAAGCAGATTGCCAAAATGCTCTAGTAGAACTGTGTAGGAGATGAATCCTTAATGGCAGATCTACCTTTAATTTTGATTCGGCCCCCTTATCTACATTTTGAAGTTACAGTTCCCTAGGGATATTTTTGCTTGTTTTCAGTATGTAAAGATATTAGCTAGCTCCGCCCCCCCCCCAACTAGCCCTTTCCTTTATCAGCAGGCTGACATGCAGAAACTTAGCAGGTTAAAATTTTCCTGTCCTGTAGACAAGTAGTCTAAAAAAAGATCCTCTCTTCCCTTAACTGTGCTGGAAAATCTCACCATAAACCTAAAACTGTCTGATCTTTCCGTTCCCAGAGAGCAGCTGAGATTCCTCTCACTGTGGAGGTCATTTGACAGCTATGTTTTAATTTCCTGAAAGACCATTCTGATACAATTCACTATGTTGAAGCACAAATTAGTTCAAAATATGCATAAAAAGGTAAAGGTATCCCCTGTGCAAGCACCGGGTCATGTCTGACCCTTGGGGTGACGCCCTCTAGCGTTTTCATGGCAGACTCAATACGGGGTGGTTTTCCAGTGCCTTCCCCAGTCATGACCGTTTACCCCCCAGCAAGCTGGGTACTCATTTTACCGACCTCGGAAGGATGGAAGGCTGAGTCAACCTTGAGCTGGCTGCTGGGATTGAACTCCCAGCCTCATGGGCAGAGCTTTCAGACTGCATATCTGCTGCCTTACCACTCTGCGCCACAAGAGGCTCTTCAAAAAATATGCATAGCATATGCTAAAATATCCCCCCCCCCCCGCCAATGTTTTACCTCAGAACTTTCCTACTTTCCCCTGGCCCAAGCAATCTTGCTGCTGCTTGTTTGTGTGTGCATAAAAGAGAGAGTGTGTGCAAGAGCAGGTGAGATCAGATTGAGAATTAGGTGATTCAAAGAACAGAGAAGCTTAGGCAAGCCAAAGCTATTTCAATGAGGAGTTGTGGGATACAGTGAAGTTCTGACATCTCTCTCTCTCTGGAAAAGTTTATTTTTGAGAGTGCTGAAGCACAGTGCATTTATGGTAAAATAGGAGACAGATTCTGCACACCGTCAGGATTCTTCCTTTTCCTATGGCAGCCAAGCAGCTTTTGGAAGTGCACTGGAGCAGAAGGAAAAGTGCTTATCTTTCATGGGCCAGAAAGTGAATCTGAGGTCTGTTGGTGGGAGGACTGTGGTTTCATTCATGTGTGGGTTCCTGCTACAGTCTTTCTTTCTGCGGAGAGCATTACTGGTGAGGATGAAAAATTAAGGATATTCCAGCATTACCCACAGATTGTTCTATGTTTTGATGGAGTCTGTGTAAAGCTGGCTTCAGAATGAGTTAAATAGGAAAAACATGGTAAGCTTTGTAAGTTTTGATTGAAAATATGTTGGATCAGGATTGATACCAGCTTAAGATGAAAAAAAGTAGAATTCAAGAAATTTCTTCTGATGTTACTGGGGGTTTTGGTCGATTTAGACATAGAAGTAGATGGGCATAGTGGCCGAAGCACAGGACTGGGACTTGAGAGACGGGATTCAGATATCCACTCAGCCATGAAGCCCCCAGGGTAAATTTGAGCTAGCAGTAATTTTTTCTTTGCTTTTTTGTTTTACCTCAAAATGTTGTGAAGAAAATTGAGGAGGGAAGAACTCTGTACTCTATCCTGTGCCTTTTGGATGAAGAACAGGATGAAAATGTAGTAACTCCTGTGTAATGCAATGATTAAAATAGTGAACAAGGACCAAGTCAACCTGAGTTATAATCTCTCAGCCATGAAATTCAATGAGCGACCTTGGGCCAGTCATCCTTTCACGGCCTGTCCCACCTCATAGAGTTGTTGTGAGCATAGCAATGAAGAAGGGAGGATCTTGTCTGCGTCTCTTTGCTCTTTGGACATAAGAATCCTTAGGAAAAGGGTAATAGATTGATGATAAACAGGTATCACCTGAAGCTTGCTCCAGGCATGGTTGTACAGCATTCTACATTTTGATTCCCTGACAGTTCTGCAGCTCTTCAAGGAATGTACAGCATTCTACATTTTGATCCCCTGACAGTTCTGCAGCTCTTCAAGGAAACCTTGAGGTATATAGGAGGCTGATCTTTCCCCTTCTTTTAAAGACCTGCTCAGTTTTATTCATGAATGTGAACAACAACCTGTCTTTGTGCTCAAGCCAGGCATTGCCTCTTTATGCAATTTGACCTCAAATACCTGTGTTCATATTTCTATTATGACTGATCAAGATCAAAGTAAATGAACCACTGGAAACCCATGCCTGGTTCTCTCTCTGTCTCTCTCTCAAAGCAGCTGAATAAGGGCCCAAACTGGACAGAAACTACATGCTTATTTTAATTATTTCCTCCATGTTGCTCCTGTAAATAAAAATCCTCTTCTCAGAGTTATGTGGCATGCTGGGGACGTGGAGGAAAGCATTAACCCTTCACCAGTACTGTGATACCAATCCAATTCATGCATATACAAATGCTTTTAATAGGGCATAAGTCTCCTCTCAATCCATTTTCCTCATGTGAAATGGCCCACAGGTGCCATTTTGTGTCTCATTGGTAAATCTGCATGAGTTGATGGGCTACATAGGATTTCTCAGCTTTTTGATCACAGTGCTGGAGTGACAGAATGCTTTATGTGCATAAAGATTCCTCTTTTCATTCAACTCTTTCTAAATACAGGAGTCCTCATCAGCTTTAGAATATGCTAACCTACCTCTAATGGCAGTAACATAATGCATTCATTCTCCCCTGTCCAGCACATACAAATTGTTGGAATGAGAGACTCAGGAATATCACCCTAAGTGTGTATAGGTGTTATCTCCTTGAATGAGATGCCTCTCTTTTTCTCAATCTGGGAACTGTCCTCTGACCCCTCCTTCTCTCCACATGGCCTTCCATGGAGACACATGTCCCTGCAGGTTTCTTCCATAGATACAATGCCCTTAGAATCATAGAGTTGGAAGGTACCTCCAGTCATCTAGTCCAACCCTCTGCAGAATGCAGAAAATTCACAACTACCTATCCACCACAGTGATCCCAATTTCATGTGCAGATGATGCCCCTCCCCAAAACCAGAATCACTGGAAGAAATTCACCTCCTGATCCCAATGCGGTGATTGGCATTTCCCTGGGCATGCAAGAAGGGACCACAAGAGCCAAGCACCAACAATCCCTTCTGCCCTCCCACTTCCAATCTCCCTAAACTCACAGAATCAGCAGTTCTGTCAGATAGCTATCTAACCTCTGCTTAAAAACTTAGATATTCCTTTGGGTACTACAAAGAGGGGTACAAAAGAAAAAAAGCAGCTCTTCAAAAATTGGAGGAATTTACCTCATGTGTAAAGCACTCCTTTACCAAACAATACAGCTTCAAAAGGGATTCTCTTGTTAGGATAATATTATGATTAAGATATGTTTTAACAACAAACATACTGAGTGCCTTACAGGGCACGTGATGAAAAGGTTTCTGTGCAGAAGTCTTATAATCAAGGACAGATCTACACAGGATTATTTGGTTTTTGCTATGGATTTGATAGTTTTATCAGAAAGCAAGAAATCTGCCATCCAAGTATTTGGCACAGGATTTCATGGCTTGTCTATAAGGCCAGCTGGTCAAGGAATCAGCAAGAGCTATATGCAGGTGCCAGGTTGTTTACTGGGACTAACTGTTCAATAAAAATACTTCAGTGCGGAACAAAAGAAAACTGAAACTCTCAGACAGGAACAAGAGAGAGAGAATAGGAGAGGGCTCAATAAAGAGGTGATAAATGGAATAAAAGTACTACAATTTCCCAGCTTTGAAGATGGAAGGGTCCTTGAGCAAGACACCTGCAGAAGACACGCCTAACTTGGAAGAAATGTCAGGGAAGAAGAGGTTGCTGACTGGCCCAAGGTCACCCAGCTGGCTGCATGTGGAAGAGGAGTGGGAAATTAAACCTGGCTCTCCAGATTAGATGCCTCCGCTCTTTAAGCACTACACCACGCTGGGTCTCAATGAGTGTGACTTCTCATGGAAATAAAAACTGGAGAATTCTCTCATTGCAGCTTCTGAGCTTCTTGCAAAGTTAGAAAGGGAGGAAGCTCTTAACATTATTTATTTCATTTATAAGCCATGTTTTCCCTAGTGGAGACCCAAAGTGACTTATATCATTCTCTGCCCCTCCACAGTAGACCCTTTGCCAGTCAGGGGGCCCAGCAAGTACCCAGTTCTGTCACCATGATTAAAAGGGCACACTCCTGATGTTCACCTCCTACTGTCTTTTTCTCTATCCAGAAATTATCCTGTTCCTGCAGGTGCATTTTTTCTCATCACGCTCATGTGATAAGTGATCACCACACTTAGCATTCTTGTTTGTTTTTTTGTCCATATCTCTTAAAGTAGAGTAGACTTCTCAGGGTTTGGAGCTGGTGACTCTAGTTTCCTTTCCCTTCTCTAGGGGATGTCAAAAGACTGCTGCCAAGAGAAAGTTACCTATGAACATGTTACAACAGCTTCTGTAGTTAGGCAAAGGTTGACGAGAGGAGCAAGTTAGCAATGAGAAGGAAGAAGAAAGAGCCAGAGCTCCTCTCATTTCAGTATAGAGATAAACAGGGTCATGGATTATCTGCATCTAATATATGACCATACTTCCAACTATAGGGGAAAGTAAGTTAAAACAAAATGGAGTCTGGCCTCCATCAAAGTGAAATGGATAGGTCATATATACGCTCTGTACTAGGCTGGAACATGAAGGACGAAGCCCTGTGTAATTGCAAGGCTAAGCAGCAGAACATTACCAGGGAGTAGCAGTTGTTTCTTATTAGAAAGTTGTTATTCTAGCTGAACCATTCCATTTCTGCTCAATAATTCAGACATGTACAGTACCAGACCTATATTTTCCAGTATGTACCAGCCTTGATTTAGCTGATCTGTATATACTTTGTGTTCTTTGTTTTCAAAGAGCCTTCCTATCAATGGCCAGATTAAAAATACTACGGTTAAGTGGGCAGAAGTTACTCCTCAAGAGATCCATATAGCTGCAAATCAATTCTGGCAAAATTTGCAAAACACCAAGGACCTGCCCGCTTTGGCCCACTGTATGTTGTGGGGTGTGTGGTGGGGAGTTCACAGCAAACTTGAGCATTGGTGGTTTCAATTTGATCTACACTGGATCTCTAAAAGAATGGGGCTGCAGGTGTCCCGGGCTTTTGGAGCCTTCTTCCAGTGGTCCCCCATCCCCATCTAAATGCCTCCAAATAGAGAGCTCTGAGGGGCATTTCCCACGGCTTAAAAATAGCACAATGGTAGCTGATTGAAAACGCTACTAATTTGCCATAACGCACGACGTCGTAAACAATCTGCAACAATCCTGAAACCGAACCGCCAAAAGCGCTTCGTTGTAGCGCTTCTAGGGGAATCCAGAAAACTGGATTCACCCTCCGGATAGCGATACACTCCTGCAACCAATCTGCAACACTAGCGCTAAAGACCTGTGCGTTACCATTGTTGCGGGTTCTTCAAAGTCCCTCCTCCCGAGCCTGTCCTCCAAACTTCCGGCGAACTGTTCGCCATTTTTTTTTTCTCCGAGCGAGCGGGGATCTACGAGGCAACGGGACAGCGACTGGCTTTCAAGCACGATCACTTTCGGAAATTCTGCCCGGACACCACAAGAGTTTTTCACAAGCACAGTGGCACACACCGTCACGTTCCCAAAATTTGCCCAAAGCTTAAAACCCCGTCTACCATCGGCCAGTCCTAGCGGAGTCAACGTACAGGGAGCATTTTAAAAAATTTTCCTCTGAGCGTGCCAACGAACGTTCGCCGCTCGCAGTCTCCTGCTTAGCTTAGAGGGGTTCAATAGACATGATTCGTGGTGATATCATGAGGGGCGGCTTATGTGTAGTGGGTCTTTGTGTGGTTCCCGGTGCGTGCTTGTGCTTGGGTGCGGACAACCCCTTCCATTGGCGGCTAGACCTCCGGCAAGCGGAGTTGCCGTCCCCCGTTCATTTTAAAAAATTTTCCTCTGAGCGTGCCAACGAACGGTCGCCGCTCGCAGTCTCCTGCTTAGCTTACAGGGGTTCAATAGACATGATTCGTGGTGATATCATGAGGGGCGGCTTATGTGTAGTGGGTCTTTGTGTGGTTCCCGGTGCGTGCTTGTGCTTGGGTGCGGACAACCCCTTCCATTGGCGGCTAGACCTCCGGCAAGCGGAGTCGCCGTCCCCCGTTCATTTTAAAAAACATTCCTCTGAGCGTGCCAACGAACGTACGCCAGTAACATGTCATGTTTGGTTGATTTATGCTGTGGCTGGTGAATATTATTGGGGAACTGCCGAGTACTGCCGCACTTGCTCTCGGTTGAACACCGGCATGCGTTTGTGTAATGGCGGACATTTTCCTAAAATGGCTCCCGCTGCATGTTCAAACTGCTCTTCTCGCGTGTAAACGAATACGCGCATGCGTTAAGTCAAACAACAAGGGCGCCAATCTGGCCATTAGGAGCAGATCCTGTTCCCGCGCGAGGAGTTTTGAACGTGACATGTGACCTGATGTGGCCAATGTGCGTGTCCCCTGCTGCCCTCCACCAATCAGGAGCCGGCTAGTCCCTTTGTCTTTGTGTGCGGGAAGGTATATGATCCGTTGCACCCTGCACCTCCCACCACCATTTTGCTCAGCTACTAGCGAAAGCAACATGGAATCGTCTTCTCAAGCCTCGTCCGTCCCTGCAACCGGCCGTGGCCCTACTTGGAGGGACGCGGAGATCAGGGACCTGATCGGGATTTTCTCGGAGGAGAAAATCCAGGACGCGTTCCAGTCCTCCCACAGGAATAGGGAGGTTTTTGAACAAGTGGCTATTAAGATGCGCGCCCTGGGCCACAACAGGACCGGCCTTGAATGCCGGTCGAAGACCAAGACAATGAGGGCAGAGTACATGCGTGCCGTGAACCATAATAAGGGTTCCGGCAACGAAAAGGTTACCTGCCCCTACTTCGAGGAGCAGCGCCAGCTGTACGGGGACGGGGAAGGATCCGGCAGGCCGAAGCGCGTCGGCCGGAGCCTTAAGGTGGTTCGGAAGCCGGCTGCCCCGGTCGAGGAACCACCCGCTGAGGAGGATCCCGGCGAGGGAACCTCGTCCAGCTTTCGCCCTCCACCCCCCGTCCAGCAACGAGCCGCGGAATCGGTAACGCTGGACCTGATCGCCATCGCTCCTGGGGAGCAAGAGGAGGCTCCTGAGCAAACGCCCCTTGCCTCCGGTAAGTGATTTTCTTTTTATTTTATATTTCCTTTTGAGCAAATGTGTGTTCTGACGTTTGGGCATCGTTTTCTCGTGTGTTCGTTGCAACGCATAAGATGGTAGGCTGTGGAGTGCTTGCTGTGGTTACTATTTGAAACGGTTTTAATTTTATAATTTTATAATTTAATTTTTAAAAGATTTTAAAAGAAGGTAGGCTGTGGAGTGCTTGCTGTGGTTACTATTTGAAACGGTTTTAATGTTATAATTTAATTTTAATTTTTAAAAGATTTAATAAGATGGTTGGCTGTGGAGTGCTTGATGTGGTTAGTATTTTAAACGGTCATGTTTAACCCACAGCCCCAAAATATTTGCTGCATGCCTCGCCCATAGGCCTTCTGCAGTACTTTGGCTCACTACTTTGGGAGCTTGCTTTGTGGTTCATGGTGTATGCTTGCTCATTTTTCACTATTTTCTGCTCTTGTCCACAGAGACACAGTTGCCAGGGACGGGGCCCCTAGAGTCTCCAGCAGCACCTGACGTGGATAGTGATTCGGGGGCATCAACTAACATTGGTAAGTATTAGTAAAAATAGGGGGGGGGGCTGTTTTAACTGCTTTGTGCTTTTCTGTTTGTGCAGGGCAGCAGCACTGCTAAGAGAAAGAAGAGAGTCCCTCTGCGTTGCTGGTGTAGGCTTTGAAGCTGGCTTTGCCACCCTTTGGTCCTAGATCTGTTTTTTTTCCTTTTTTTGCAGATTTCATACCCGGAACACAGGAGGAGGAACAGCCTGGGGTGCTTGGACCTCCTGCCCGGCGCAGGCGGATACAGATTCAAGATGGTGAGCGTGCATGACCTGTTCCTTTCGAGCCATAGCTGCAGGACAATGTCGCTAGGCACTAACCATGTGCTCCCTTTTAATTGTTGAGAGTCCTGCTGTGAAAGTAGGCAAAAGTAAAAGCACAACATGGGCAAACAAACAATAGCCATGTGCTCACCGGGGATTGTTTAAATTCTTGGCAGGAAAACACGGGGACAAAAAAGGACACCATGTCCACCATGGTGTGTTTTGACTTTTTTGATGTTACTAACAGTTTTGTTTCTCATTTTTTGCCAACAGAGGTTCTTTCAGATGAGGAGGAGGAACCACCCCTGCCTCCAGGCAGCCCACCACCTAGAGGTGCGCTCCCAGCAGAGGAGAGGCTTACGAGGGAACGCGGCAGGCTGAGGCGCGTCTCCGTCTTGACAAGCGTGGGAGAGAGGCTCCTTGAGCACTGCTATGAGGAGTCACGGCGTGCCGCGGCCGCTGACCAAGCCATGCTCACACTCATTGCCCAGGAGGGGAGAAAATTGAGGGCAGTCCTTAGAGAGACAAACCAAATCCTACGCGAAGGCGTGGAGGAGGTGCGACTGATAAGGAGACTCATGGAGAGGGCTGTAGCGGTCATGGAAAGGGCCTACCCTCCACAAATCGCCCCCCCACCACCACCCACACCAACACCACCACTTCCAGCACCCACCCCACCAACTCCCTCTCAGAATGCCTCCACCCAAACAAGAAGGAGGACTATTCTCGGAAAGAGAAAAATTAAACCAGCAGACAAGTACTCCCCCTCCTAGTTTTGCCCACTTTTTCTATTTCATGTTATCTGTGTTTTGTTGTTTGTTGAATAAAGTTTATATTTTTGACTCTGTCTCTGTGTACCCTACTGTAGAATCTGCAAGGCTGAAAGCGGCCTCTCTAGTGATTGTGTATATTGTGGTACTGCTGTGTGGGTTGGAGGTTGGAGGGGTGTTAGTTCAAGGAGTTTTAGGAGTGTGGTGTGGGGTTAAATATGTGCGAGTTTAAGAAGTCACACTGGAGTCTTGTTATAAAATTTGCAATAACATTTTATTTTAAACAACATTTTAACAGGGGAAAAACATTAGGGAATGAAACTTGGAGCCCCACCAGCACCACCACCCCCCACCCCCCTGGAAAACCTATTTTTTTTAACAAAGGTATACATTTAACAGGGGAAAAACATTAGGGAATGAAACTTGGAGCCCCCCCCCCAACCCCTACCCCAAAACACAAACAGGAAACAAAACTCAGTTCCCACCGCTCCCCTCCCCAGCCCCTTCCATCGCCCTAACTCTCCTGCACAGCCGTCCCACGGTCCCCCTAACTTTGCGCCGGAAGAGCTCTTCGTCCTCCTTCTTCTTAACTGTGGGGAGGGAGAAAAAGTACACATTAGTACCACACATATTTTCAAATTTCTTTAGTTTACATGCATACACTTTTAAGTGGCCTTAGCCACAGTGTGAGATGAGTTGGGCAGTGGGGAACATAACCTACGTTCTTCCGCCTCCCTCTGTTGCCTGTGCTGCTCAATCTCCCCTTTCAGCTCTGCCACTTGAGCCTCCAGGGAAGTAACTCTGGCCTCCATGGCACGCAGCCTTGCCTCCACAGTTTCAGCTATAGAAATCAAACAAAGAATTTGATCACAGTCCAAAAGGAAGCATCACATCAGGCTCCCATATGGCTCCGTGTGGGTACACACACATGGGTCTCCCTCACAGACATAAAACTCTCACCTGCAGCCTGTCCCGAGGTGGAAGGTCCCTCTTCCTCCCCCTCCTCACGCTCAGGTGCTGTTGCCAGCTTGGATGGTGATTGTGTGGCTGGGCAAAGAAAAAGACAAATCATAATTAAAAGCACACAAAACAGAGATGAAACACAGCTGGTGGACACACCACAGTTAGAGTCTAAGCGCATAACCAAAGTGGTTCTACAGTACTGGCTGGCTAAGTCTGAGGGGGTTGACAGCATCTAAATACTTTCTCGAATTTCATTGGGGACAGTAGGGGAAAGAGGCAGCTAGTCATTCCATGCATGTTTAAGGGCAAAACACAACGAGGGCAGCACTCACCCATATGCCTCCTCATGTCCAGGGGGGGCTTCCCAGCCTTCTCCCATATTTTAACCATCTGGTCGTGGAAGACCGTCCTCCCACTTGGCTGCGGGATCCCCCCCCACTGTTCCAGACTGTTTAGGAAGTCCAGCTTAAGGCGCTTGAATTTTGTCCGGACCTGCTCCCAGGTCCGGACGTAGCCCCTCTCCCTCAGCTTTGAAGCCAACACCAGGTAGGCACCCTTGGTGTGGCAATGGGTGCTGGCCATTAGGCGGCCAACACTTTTTGATTGTAGCACAAGCTCCAGAAGTGCCTCAGCCTCGGCGCGCTGCCAGAAGGAGCCCTTCCGTGGCTTCGGCATCTTCGGAATGACGGTTAGGGAACGAACGTGCGTTGCTCCGATCGACCACCCCGTTTTTTAAATGTATCAAAGCTGCCCACCAATAAAATTATTCCTTGGAACATGAGTGGATTGATCCTCCGGTTTGACAGGGGTCGCCAATACTTCCTGGCTACCCGCCTCCCCGAACTTTCCCCATTCAGCGCTTCCGTATTGTGTTTGTCAATTTCAGTGGGGAGTTAGCATTTAGGGCTGTCAAAGTGCTTTTGGACCAGAGAATCCCCGTTTTTTTGCTGGCAAAGTACACAAACCGCACAAGACAAGGTTAAACAAAGAACACAAAACTTTATTCAACAACAGAGTAGGAAAAACAATTAAACACGCCTCCTGTTTCTGTAGATGTGGGTGGCTATGGCGTCCCGAACCTTGCACCCCTCAGCATATATCCTTTTTCTCCTTGCTTCAGGGATGTCCTGTGTATCCTGAAGGACTACAGGTTCAGGTTCGTCCTCAGGGAAGGGGATGTTATGTCCCTTGTCCTCGCATATGTTGTGCAAAATCACACATGCGATTATCAGCGGAGTCACATTGTCAATATGTACATGGAGTCGTGACATTAAACAACGGAACCGTGACTTCAAACGTCCAAAGGCACGCTCCACTACATTCCTTGCCCGGGAGTGACTGAGGTTGTAGTGGCTCTGCACGTCCGTCCTTGGCCGCTTGTAGGGAGTCATGAGCCAGCGTCGTAATGGGTAGGCTCCGTCCCCGAGGACCAACGCCGGCACACGCACGCCCTCAATGGTGGCGGTGGGGTTTCCTGGAACAAAGACCCCTTCGTCCATGGCTTTCCTGAGGTTGGATTCCCTGAAAACAAGGGCATCATGCCTCCTGCCACTCCACCCCACCTCGGCATCGATAAACCGGCCGGAGAAGTCCACTGTTCCTTGCAGGAGAACAGAGCAAAAGTCCTTCCTGTTCCCGTACTCTTTTATGCTTCCCCCGGGGGCACGGATAGGGATGTGGCTTCCATCGACGGCCGCAAAACAATGCGGGAATCCAAGCCTGGCAAACCCGTCCATACTCTGGAATAAGGGAAAGAAAAGAATATAAGCCATGGCATGTCAGCGTGGGGTGTATCGCGTCTTCGTTGCTGACCTGTCAAACAAGAAAAAAAATTTAAAGGGCAAAGGGGATAGAATGACACTCACCGCTCCAAGCCGGTCTCCGAGGCACACGACTTTGCTGAACAATTCCGCCTCCATGGCGAGGCAGAACTCCTTAAGGATATCGCCAACCGTAGTGACTCCGAGTCCGAATTGCTGGGCTACTGTCCGGAAGTACTGAGGGGTGGCCAAGTACCACAATGCGGCAGCCACCCTTTTTTCAACTGGAACGGGGCGCCGCATGCCAGTGACTTGCCTCTCCATGCGTCCACGTAGAGCCTCCACGAGTTCAAAAAATGTCCCCCTCGACATCCTGAAGTTGGCAATCCAGTGGTCATCATCCCAGCGAGTCCACACAAAATTCTCCCACCAGTCAGAGGATCGTTCGTCCACCCAGAACTGTCTGGGGAACCGGACCTCTGCCAGAGCTTGCCAGCGTTTCTTGGCCGCCATGGTTACCCTTACAGAACGTCTTCTGCTGCTGGTCAGCGTTCCGGCCACCCGTTCTCGGTACTCCGCGATAGCAGACGTCCGACGCGACAAGGCGATATTCATGCGCTGGACCACCGCGAGCATGTAAGCCAGCAATTGAAAAATAAGCCTCTCCATTGCAACGTTGACCTGTGCTGCGGGCAGTAGGCTACGCAAACAAAAGAGTGAGGCCGACCGCGTGTCTGCCCAGGTGCATATAAGCAGGTAACCTGTGGGCGTGTACTGTGGGCGGGGATTAACCAATCAAACATGTCAATGCATCTGGTTCCTAGAAAACAATAGAAAACACGTTCCAAGGGCGCCAATGATTGGACGATAACGCGTTGCTACGGGGTTTCCTGGGTTTTTTAAAAAAAAAGGGAACCCCGACAAGTTCGGCTTCAGGGTCGAGGTCAAAGGTGTGCCTGCAGTTTGATTGACGGGCACGGGAGGCCAGAAGCGCTAAAAAGGGACCTCCTTTGTAGCGATAAGACGGAGAACCGGAAGCCTGTGGGTTACGAAAGTGGCGAGAAGTGAAAGTGCCAAATTCCGCAAAAACCGCAGCTGTGCGTTACGGGCACGGCTAGTTACATTTCGCTACTTGAAGTAGCGCTTTCACAAACGGCAACCAAATAGCAACTTTGAGCTCTGTGCGAAATGGCCCTGAGTCTGTCATGTTTGTTCTGACAGAAAACCTCGATAATACTTCAGCCTTGCTGCCAAATCACCCTAGAAATCAAGGGAAGGAAGAACAGTTCATGTCGAAACCATCTGAGAAATGATCTCAAGGAGAGATAGCCCAAACGGCTGATTTATGGACCAGCAACACTTCGGGGAGCTCAGTATCAGTCCCAGAACATTTCCACATTAAGAAACCTACCTTGTTTTAGCCTCGGATTGGATTTCCTTTGGATCCTGCAAGTCAATTCTAACATTTCCGCATTTGGGCTTTCCTCCCCTTATTTCCCAGGCTGAAATTAGTGACATGCTTTCTGCACTGAGACCGGCAGGGGCAGCCTCCCGTTATGTTTTGCTCCCGTCCCCTTTTCAAAAAATGTGGGTTGTTTTGCAAAATGGTGGCTGCTTGCACATTTGTTTTTGTTGCTCCCCTTACTCCCAGCATTCTGTGCCCTTGATCACTTCACTCCTTCCCCTCAAAGTGTCCAGAATGCACTTATTTTCTTAAACCCTGAATTATAACATTATAATATTATAATGTTGCTGTGTAAGACTGCAAGACTGCTTTTTTAAAACTTAGAAAGAGTGTTGTAAAATGATCAACCCTTTAAAAGAAGGCAGTATTTTTGGAATGCAGGGAAGGAGGAGGGACAGAGGGAAGATGGTGACAAATTACTCACAATGGTGGACGCAGGGGAAAATTGGATTTCATGCATTTCTGCATTGAGCAACCCTGAATTAAACCCTGTTAGACTCCACTTGAAAGGTTGAAATCCAGTTTTCTGAGGATTCCTTTGCTAAGGAGCAAGTGTGGGGGCAATTCAGGACTGTGCCTGAAGAAGCAAATTTTAGTGCAGAAATGGATGAAAAAGTCGACCCCTTAAAAATGTAAGTCCAAATAATATTGCTACTGAATAAAATGGTGCATAATTGGAAGAGGGATCTGCCCTTTCTATGGCCATACCTAGCCCATTGGTGAAGGAGAGAGACCCCAGTTGGCTGATTTATGGGCCAGCAGCAACCTCAGTGAGCTCAGTCCCAGTGCCTAGCCCACCCCAGGGAATCCACAGCCTCAACATTTTGGGTCTATTATACATTCCCTGGAAACTTATCCTATTGTTCCTGTGATTGGGAAACAGTGATAATAATAATCTTTATTTTTGTATTTATTTATTTATTTTTTATTTATTTATTTATTTATATTTCTACGCCACCCATTTCTTTGCAGCTCTGGGCAGTTATATTTGTACTAGGAATAAAGCCCATTGTAGTGAGAATACAATGGGCGCTAGCAGGTGCTCCACGTTGTCGGGGGGCGCTGGCAGGGGTCCGTGGAAGTGGTATTGTACCGCGCGGCAGCGGCGGGCCCCCCGAGTGGGTAGAAAGGGAGAGGGGTGGCAGAGGTGCTGCATCAGCAGCGGCGCGTAGTTGGGGAGGGATCCCAGAGGCAGAGGGAGGAAGACGCAAGGGCAGCGTGAGGGCAGGTAGCTTACCGTTGCGAGCAGCCATTTTGGAGGGCGGGCGGCGGCTCAGCGTCATTGTAGTTGTGGCGGTGGGCAGCAACAGGAGGTAAGAAGGGAGGCCGTGGGCTGCTGGGGTGGCTCGTCGGGGGCATCCTGATGTCGCCAGGGAAGATGGAGGGTGGGCGGCGGCTCGTCGGTGGGTTGTTCGTCTTCAGGCGCTCCTTCCGCGGCTCGCCGCCGGCCTGCCCATGTTGGCGGGGATGTTGGAGCGGGGTGGGCGGGTTGTGGGAGGGCTCCCCTGCCACGCGGCGATGTCGGTGGCGAAGTTTGAGGACGGGCGGCGGTTCATTGGGGGGTTGTTGGTATGCAGCGCCATTTTGGAGGCTTGTCACTGGCCTCCCGATCTCGGAGTGGGGTGGACGGCTCATCGGCGGGCTCTTGGGGTGCGCGGCGATGTTGGAGGGTGGGCTGCAGTGGCGGCGAGCTCGGTTTGAGGCGTCGAGGTAGGAGCGAGGACCGTAGTCAGAGAAGGGCATTCACTGTGCGGCGGGGAAGTGTTTTTCCCCGAGCCCAGGGAAGTTGGACGAGCTTCCTCCCTGGTGGCCATCCGGGCAGGATGGCGGCTCGGGAGGAGTGGAGTCTGTGGTGCGGCGTTTGGGGAACGGGCCAAGTGTCGCGTGCCTCCCTATTGAACACTTGGCCCTGGAGTGCCACTCGGAGGATAGGCATTAAATTGTTCAAGCAAAGCAAACCCCCCCCCAGTTAAAACACAAAGCATGCCTCTCTAAAGTCCTCCCCCCCCAAAAAAAAATCAAATTAATTTTTAAAAGATTCAAGCCTCATGATTCCAAAAGGGGTGGCATTAAAAAATACTATGCATCTATAGTCAGATGCATAGATATCTCAACAGGGAAGTTTTATTTTTTTTAAAAAAATCAGTGACATTGTGGGCCCTTTAAAACATGGAGAAAGGTGATTGGCTGCCTGGCTTGATTGACAGACGGAGGAGAGTTGCCTGTAAAGCATGTTGCTCTCTTCTGCCATTTCAAGCAGGTGTGAGGAGTGCTAAGAAGCACAAGAAGGCGGCAGAGGAAATAAAGATAGCCAGAAGGTGAGGAATGGCCGGAGGCGTGTTATTTTTTAGTGTTACGTCATTTTGCTGGTGTAATGCTATTTTTTCAGTGTGCAGAATTGCCCTGAATTAACTCCGGCAAAGCCCTTAGCTCTTCCAGGAGCTCATTCCACCAGACTAGGGTCAGGGCCTAAAAGGCCCTAGCCCTGGTAGAGGCCAAGCGAACCTCCATGAGGTCAGGGATTACCAACTGCACTACTCCAGTGACCACTTGCACTACTCTAGTGACCTGAGCCTCCATTGTAAGTAAGGCATCAAGAATCATGCCCAGATTCCTGGCTGAGTACAAAGTCTGCAATTGTACTCCATCCAGGCTGGGCAAATGCAGTTCACATGCTGATCCTTTCACACTGAACTACAGGACCTCCATCTTGGAGAGGCTGAGTTTCAGTCAGTTTTGCCTGAGCCATATCACCACTGCTTCCAAACAACTGGAAAATATTTCCAAGGGGAATTGGGGCAGCCATCCATCAAGAGATAGAGCTGGGTGTCATCAGCATATGGATGACAACCCAGTCCCAAACCCTGGCCCAGATGTCCCAGAGGGTGCATGAAGATATTAAACAATGTGGGGGAGAATATTGACCCCTGTGGGACCCAACAAGGGAGTTGGTAACTATCCAATTGCTTCTCCCGCACTGCAACCCTCTGTGTCTAGCTCTGGAGAAAGGAGACCAGCCATTAATGGGCTGTCCCCCAAATTCCAGCCCCAGTGTGGTGGTGCAGAGCACTTGCTATACCCACTGTTTGGCCTATAAGCGTTCCTGATTGATGGAGTGGCAACCACACTCATAGAATCATAGAATCATAGAGTTGGAAGGGGCCATACAGGCCATCTAGTCCAACCCCCTGCTCAACGCAGGATTAGCCCTAAGCATCCTAAAGCATCCAAGAAAAGTGTGTATCCAACCTTTGCTTGAAGACTTCCAGTGAGGGGGCGCTCACCACCTCCTTAGGCAGCCTATTCCACTGCTGAACTACTCTGACTGTGAAAAACTTTTTCCTGATATCTAGCCTATATCGTTGTACTTGAAGTTTAAACCCATTACTGCGTGTCCTCTCCTCTGCAGCCAGCAGAAACAGCATCCTGCCCTCCTCCAAGTGACAACCTTTCAAATACTTAAAGAGGGCTATCATGTCCCCTCTCAACCTCCTTTTCTCCAGGCTGAACATTCCCAAGTCCCTCAACCTATCTTCATAGGGCTTGGTCCCTTGGCCCCAGATCATCTTCGTCGCTCTCCTCTGTACCCTTTCAATTTTATCGATGTCCTTCTTGAAGTGAGGCCTCCAGAACTGCACACAGTACTCCAGGTGTGGTCTGACCAGTGCCGTATACAATGGGACTATGACATCTTGTGATTTTGATGTGATGCCTCTGTTGATACAGCCCAAAATGGCATTTGCCTTTTTTACCGCTGCATCACACTGCCTGCTCATGTTTAGTTTACAATCCACAAGTACCCCAAGGTCTCGTTCACACACAGTGCTACCTAGAAGCGTATCCCCCATCCAGTAGGCATGCTTTTCATTTTTCTGACCCAGATGCAGAACTTTACACTTATCTTTATTAAATTGCATCTTGTTCTCATTTGCCCATTTTTCCATTGTGTTCAGATCTCGTTGAACTCTGTCTCTATCTTCCGGAGTATTTGCCAGTCCTCCCAATTTGGTGTCATCTGCAAACTTGATGAGTAGTCCCTCCACCCCCTCATCTAGATCATTAATAAATATGTTAAAAAGTACCGGGCCGAGCACCGAACCCTGAGGTACCCCGCTACTCACCTCTCTCCAGTCTGATGAAACACCATTGACAACAACTCTTTGAGTGTGGTTCTCTAACCAATTCCCTATCCACCTAACGATCTGAAAATCCAGATTGCAGTCCTTCAACTTATCCATCAGAACATCATGGGGAACCTTGTCAAAAGCTTTACTAAAATCCAAGTAAATGACATCAACGAAATTTCCCCGATCCAGCAAACCTGTTACTTGGTCAAAAAAGGAAACTAGGTTGGTCTGGCAGGACCTGTTGGAGACAAATCCATGCTGACTTCCTTGGATCAAAGACAGTGTCACTGTATACTTGTGTATTTGCGTATATAGACAGACAGACAGACAGACAGACAGACAGACAGACAGACAGACAGACAGACAGACAGACAGACAGACAGACAGACAGACAGACAGACAGACAGACAGACAGATAGATAGATAGATAGATAGATAGATAGATAGATAGATAGATAGATAGATAGATAGATAGAAGTGTAGGCAAAATTCCCATCCTGTATCTCTGGTGACATACTAAGTACACAGAGGTCCAGGATTTCAGAATGTCATCAATATTATTTGTCAGGAGATGTAAGGTTTGCCTTAATAACTCCTAAAGGCACTGGTTTTCACGCATCCAACTGTACAGTGTCCCTGCATTTGTACATAATGCTTTACATTAAGGATATAATTTGTTGTTTTTTGGGCTAGCATCTGCAACCAGTTTATTCATTACTCATATTGCAATTGTAGTGGCTCACATCAGGCTACATAATTATTGGGTGTATCCCTATTTCAGTGACTGGATGGGCAGGCAGGTTCCCTGTCATATTTTGAATCCAATCTTAATACACTATAGACATGCTGTCCATGGCAGAGTGGGGATTTTAAGCAGGGTCTCCCAGCATAGATGACACTCTACCATTACACCACATCAAATTTCTAGAAGGGAACACCTCTACATTGTCCTCCATGACTTTGAAATCCTTACCAATGACTCGTTATATGGCTGCAGTGCTAGTATTGTCAAACAGCGTTCCTGGTCAGGACACGAATTTAGACCAGCCTTTCTCAACTTTTTTATTGTTGAGAACCCCCTGAAAAATTCTTCAGGCTTTAAGAAACCCCAGAAGTGGTGTAATTGTGCAGAATATGGTTGTGAAGCATAGTATGTACATACTAACTCGGGGGCCCTTCCCACCCCCTCCAGGCCCATTATTGGCCATTTTCAGGGGGGGGGGGACCATCAATATGACCATATGGGAAACCCTTCCAGAGCCATCAAGAATGCCTGATTTAGACTATAAATGAGACTGCCTGTGAGGTTTCAGGTGATTGCCTTCAATAAGAAAACTCCATTTGCAGGAAAATCTGTTTTATTGAAAAGAACAATAATGCTAGCTACTTGGAAGCTTTGCTAAGACTAAACTTCCAGTGTCTGTTGTTCTAGCTTAACCTCCAAGTCCCAACTGATCCCTCGATTTAGGCGTGAAGATTTCAAGATGCCATCCTTTAGTTAGCTAGGACACAACCACTCTTCAAGGCCACAGCAGAGATATGGTGCCAGGCAACAGGACAGGACAAGTAATTCCCCACTAGCCTACTAACTCCCTACTGTTATAATTCGCACCTAGGCATCTAAAAGTAATCAATAACATGGACAGAAAACAGAGCAAAGTAATAAAAGAATAAATGGTAAAATCAAGCATGGTTTTGATACTGTCAAAATTCAGAGCTATTAAACATGCCTTTGAGTCTTTAGTATGCATGATTCATAAGCAGCGGGTCCTTTTTGCCCACAGATGACTCCATGGCATAAACCAATATGAATGACTGTGGTGGACATAGGCACCTTGAGGTTATGTCACAAGGCCACAAAATTTGGGCTCTCTACAATATGACACGTTGTTACATCTCTCTGCCATCTACACAACGGGGAACCTCAATGTACCAGTGTCTACAGCACATAACTAAATTGGATTGACGCAGGGAAGATTAAGCAATGATTTCAGTTGCATTCAAGTGTCAAGACTGAACATTCCAAACATTGTTTCTTTTTTGCTTCAAGAAGCACTGTACACGGTGCTCATTTGCTGCAGGAAGCGATGCAGGTTGTGCTTTGGGGCATCAGCAGGTTCATAACTCACTGGGGACCCTTTCACCCTATAGGGTTCCAAACAGACAGTGCACGCTGCATTGCTGAAACACCCTATGGACCGAATGGTTCCCCCTGCTAGGGGGCTTGCCACGATACAGGTTCATTGCCTCTCTCACAGAATTCCTGCACAGAGACTCCACCATCACCTGGCGGTCAGGCAATTCCAACTGATGGTTCGTCTGCTAGTCCTGACTGAGATTTAAAGCAGTTACTGTACAGATAGGAAGGATGTCCCCACCCATACTGATGCCACTTTTTAAATTATCCCCCACCTCTGCCATCTTCACTCCCCCCCCACACCTGTGACCTTTTTATCAGCTTTAAAAAACAAGCCAACCAGTAACTGCTATATTGTTAGAGTCATATACCTAAAACTGTATTTTTTTTAAAGCTGCCAAAAAGTCTCCTGGGTGGAGGCAATGGAGGGCACAAGAGGAAACATAGTGAATATCCTTACATGCATACTGCAATTGCCTCTGCACACATACATCCTCTGTAGAAACTGTCGGAGTTTCTTCCAAAAGCAGGTACAAAAATGCATTCAGTGGGTGTTTCCCCCCTCTGATGGATGGGGACTACTTCTTTCCATGCCACTCCATCTCTCTAAGTCCCTGAATTGGCAAGTTTGTTGGGAAGTCTTGCACCCTGAAGGGAAAACAAAGGGCTCTTATTCATGGTCACCCAGCAAACCAAACAGCTATTGCAAGCTCTACAGTTTGAGGCAGCTCTTTATGGTTCATCCTCGAGCCTGAGAGAACTGAACTCCCTTCTCTCCAGTTCTGTGTTATTTCCTTTTTCCAGCAACAGAGGGAACCTTTGAGTGGAAAACTCCAGTATCAATCAAGTTCCACCTAGCAATCTCTTAGCCAGGCAGGACTGAATGCCCACTGGCAAGGTTGGAAGGGGTGACAAGTGCTGGGAGCATACCTAATGTTTATCCGGAGTGTACACCTTTTCCTTGCTCTAGCTAACTTACTTCCTGAAAGCAGGAAGAAAATGTGTATATAGGCACAGAACTGTGGTGCTAATTTGTGGAATAATTTTTAAAAACACTGGCACCTGTGTAAGAATGAAGAAAGAGGACCAACAAAAAGGCTGATGAGTAAAGAATCTTTAATGTCAAAAATTTCTTGTATCAGTGTTTTTTGAGCCAAATCAAGATGGGATCTGGATTTATCTCCTGCTTTCAATATACATACTTTAGTATTGAAAATAGCTTGACCCTTCAATAAAGTTCATATATACGTATTTGGTACTGTTTAACATTTTCTTTACCACTCTAATGGCAGAAAGTGAAGAGGAACTAAAGAGCCTGTTGATGCGGGCGAAGGAGGAGAGTGCAAAAGTTGGCTTGAAACTCAACATCAAGAAAACGAAGATCATGGCATCCGGCCCTCTCAATACCTGGCAAATAGATGGGGAAGAAATGGAGGTAGTGACAGATTTTATTTTCCTGGGCTCCGAGATCACTGCAGATGGGGACTGCAGCAAAGAAATTAAATGACGCTTGCTCCTGGGAAGGAAAGCTATGGCAAATCTAGACAGCATCCTAAAAAGCAGAGACATCACCCTACCAACAAAAGTGCGTTTAGTCAAGGCTATGGTATTCCCAGTTGCAATGTATGGCTGTGAAAGTTGGACCACAAGGAAGGCCAAGTGTCAAAGAATTGAGGCTTTTGATCTCTGGTGCTGGAGAAGACTCTTGCGAGTCCCTTGGACTGCAAGGCGAACAAACCGGTCAGTCCTAGAGGAGATCAGCCCTGACTGCTCCTTAGAAGGCCAGATCCTGAAGATGAAACTCAAATACTTTGGCCAGCTCATGAGAAGGAAGGGATCCCTGGAGAAGAGCCTAATGCTGGGAGCGATTGAGGGCAAAAGAAGAAGGGGACGACAGAGAATGAGGTGGCTGGATGGAGTCACTGAAGCAGTAGGTGCAGACCTAAATGGACTCCAGGGAATGGTAGAGGACAGGAAGGCCTGGAGGATCATTGTCCATGGGGTCATGATGGGTCAGACACAACTTCGCACCTAACAACAACAACAACAAACATTTTCTTATAATATCCATTGACCATCGGTTCATATCAATCTCGTGGAGGATCTCATGTAAATCTAACTCTCAAAGCAGGTCTTTCAAAATTGGGGGACCTAGTTTGAGAGTTAGAATTACATGGGATCATGCATGAAAACAAGAGGCACATCCAGACCCCATTTTGGCTTGACTCAATGAAATACTGGTACAAGAGACTTTTGATCAGCCTTTTCATCAGTCCTCGTTCTTTGTTCTGCTACTAACTTGGATCAACTGGTCATCGTTGGCAACCATGTCAGGCCTCGTAGTTGAACCACAAATAGAGCCCAAGAATTCTAGGCAAATCCAGAGGTGGAACGCAGCACAAAACCCATGAATTTATCTAAAATGTATACCTTTAAAAACACTTTAAGAAAGAAGTGGTGGGTAGCAGAATTCAGGCAAAGACATCCAAAATATGTACAATTCCATGGTGCTTTCCGCATTCGTCCAAAATAGCACAATGGTTACTAATTGAAATCGCTACAGTTTTGCCATTATGCACAACGTCGTTGACAATCTGCAACACTCCTGAAACCGATCTGCAAAAAGCGTTTCGTTGTAGCGCTTTCAGGGAAATCCCAAAAAGTGGATTCACCCTCCGGAAAGCGCTACACTCCTGCAACCAATCTGCAACACTAGTGGGAAAGTTCTGTGCGTTACCATTGTTGCGGTTTCTGCAAAGTCCCTCCCCCTGGCTCTCTCCTCTGATCTTCCGGTGAAGCGATCGCCATTTTTTTTTCTCCGAGCGAGCAGAGATCAACGCACCGGCAAGCCTTCGTTTACCCAGCGAGGCTTCCCTGGCTGCAGCCCCTCTGTTTAAAGTCACCAAGCACAAGCCCGTTTGCTGGTTTATTTTCACTTTATTTTCACTTTATTTTCACACCGTTTTCGGCCAAAAATCACGCCCGTGAGGGGCGGGGTTTCACTCGGGGGGAGCATGGCAACGATGAAACGGCAGCTCAAACACCACCTGCTAGCTGGATGGGTCTCTCCATTGCAACGAATCAATGCATATTAGTTGCAACGTGTGTGTGTGTGTTTTTTTAAACCTTCCTTAAAGGGAAAGGGGCTGTTTGGGAGCATGATAACGGCCGCCCATTGGCTGCTTGACGGCCAGGGGCGGGACACAGCTTAGCAATAGCGCTTCCTGGCTAGCGATTTTTGCAGAGACCGGAACCCTGTGGGAAATTATAGAAACGCAACTGGATTCCACTACAAAGGCAGGTATGCGTTACGCCGAATTCCACTATTTAAAATGGCGATTTTTCGTTCAGCAAACAATTTGCTACATGGATCCCGGTGCAGAATGGCCCCATGTGTTAGCTTGCTGGACAGAGTGGGGCCAGCATGTGATCTTGCTCTCCTCTACAGTCCTCAAGCTGTATGCACTTTGAATGCCTGAAGAAGAATCTTGGGGCAATTCCGAACCCATTAAAGTAGTGAAATGCTTAACTTAAGCAGTTGTTATATTCCAGCCCCTCCATATGACGTCACCAGTATCCAACGTCTGGTCAGTAAACGGCCGGCTACATCCTCCATTTTAAAGTGCTAGTTGGGGAATCACGTAAAGTGCATTCACCAACCTAAAAAGTGCTAGCTACCAGAGAGCAACCAGCAGGCAACCAGCAGAAGGAAGGTATGGAGGCTCAAACATGCTAAAGGTACCTGCCTCATCCCACCCTCGCACCCACCTCCCTTGTTTTCAGGCACAAGAATGTCTTTTTTAAAAGGTAAAACCTCCTGGAGCAAGTAATAGGTGGACAAATGTGCAGGTGATGCCAGAAATAAATTTCCCCCCAAAAGTTGTTACACAAAGCATGCCTCTCTAATGTTTGCCCCCCCTCAGGAATGAGATTAATTTTTTAAAGTATCAAGACTCATGATTCCATAAGGAGCAGCGTTCAAAATGCACTATGTATCTATGATTAGATGCATTATTAGATGCCTAGGCATTTAAATGGAGAACTATAAATTAAAAAAAAATTAGCAGGTATTAAGGTAAAGGTATCCCCTGTGCAAGCACCGAGTCATGTCTGACCCCTGGGGTGACGCCCTCTAGCGTTTTCATGGCACACTCAATACAGGGTGGGGGGTGCCAGTGCCTTCCCCAGTCATTACCGTTTACCCCCCAGCAAGCTGGGTACTCATTTTACCGACCTTGGAGGGATGGAAGGCTGAGTCAACCTTGAGCCGGCTGCTGGGATCAAACTCCTAGCCTCATGGGCAGAGCTTTCAGACTGCATGTCTGCTGCCTTACCACCCCGTGCCACAAGAGGCTCTTATCAGGTATTACGGGACCTTTAAAACAAGGAGAAAGGGGATTAGCTGCCTGGCTTGATATACAGACGGAAGAATGTTGAGTGTAAAGCGCATTGCCCTCTTCTGCCATTTCCAGCAGCAGTTGTGGAGGGTGAGAAGTGCAAAGGCGGCAGACTACAGCGAGACAGCAAAAAGGTGTGGAGGGTCCGGGAGATGCGATAATGTGTAGTGCTACACCATTCAGCTGGCTAATGCTATTTTTACCAGTGTGCGGAAATGCCCTTGTATTATGCTTTTCAAACAATTGGGCCTGTCCTGTCTAAGGATGGTGCTAACATTTTGAAAGATGCAGGGGGTTGGACTAGATGACACATGAGGTCTCTTCCAACTCTATTATTCTATGATTCTATGACAATGCTATTCTTATGTCCTGCACTCAAGTTGGACCGAGAAGACTCTCAAGCCATTTTTCCAAATATTGCAAAAACTTCAGATCAGTCATTCATAGTCAGAGGTTCTCATCTTTTCTAAAGCCAAGAAAATTAGTTGCTCAGGTCAACAGTATATCGCACCAGTTCCTTACCAAGATAAATTGTACAGTTTAAAACAAACAAACAAATAAACCCCAAACAAAACCAAAACAAAACTCTAGCCTTTGGCCCTTATAGAGTAGTTTTCTGGCCCCCCTACACCTAGTTATTCAAAGTTATAGTTACAATCAAGGCTTTAAAATTGCAGCTCCTCTCAACAGCGCAATTAATAAATTTTTGGACCCATTCCAGTCTGTTTTCCGTCCTGGCCAAGGGGTGGAAATGGCACTGGTCGCCCTCATGAATGACCTTCAGAGGCAGCTGGACCAAGGCGGGTCAGCACTGCTAGCATTGCTTGTCCTCATTAGCAGCATTTGATGCTGTCAACCATAAACTTTTAGCTTGCTGCCTTGCCAACATAGGGATACAGGGATCGGCCTTACAATGGTTGATCTCCTTACTCCAACATCGGGGACAGAAAGTAGCTATTGAGGAAGAATAGCCACATCACTGCTTACTCCCATGTGGACTGCTTCAGGGTGCGATTCTGTCCTCAGTGCTATTTAACATCTATACGTTAAACACAACTCTTCCATCACATAAATGGTCCAAAGGTTCGGGCTGAGGTGTCATCAGACACCCAGCTCTTATCTGTTGATGGGTAGACAACCGGGCCTCGTTACAGGCCGCGGGAAGCAGGGGCCGGACTGGGGCAGGCGGCCGCTTGGCAGAAGTTTAGTTGGCCAGGTATTCAGAGGCCGTGATTGGGCGGCTCCAACTGAGCCGTCTGAAGCTTAATCCCTCAAAAATGGAGGTCCTGTGGTTCGGAAGGAAGGAAATGTGCTTTCCCTGCCTTGATGGTGTGCAACTGACAACTTCACACAACATCAGCAATTTCATAGAGGCTCAGATCACAAGGGCAGCTTGCCTGGCATTTTATCATCTGTGTCAGGTAAAGCTACTAGTGCCCTACCTGGCCCCTGAAGACCTCACTACAATGATCTATGCATCAGTCACCTCCAGACTGCATTACTGTAACTCACTGTATGTGGGGCTACCCTTGACCCTGACCCAGAAAGTGCAGCTGGTGCAAAATATGGCCACTCGGGTCTTTGTGAGGACCCCTTGGAGTGTGCATATATGACCTGCCCTTGAACAGCTTCATTCTTTGCCAGTTGAGTTCTGGATCAGGTTCAAGGTTTTGGTACTGACCTTTAGGCCCTATGTGGTCTGGGTCCTGTGTATGTGAGCGACCATCTCATCTGATATGTCTCCTGTAGAGCACTCCCTTCTTCACGTGCCAATCTGTTGGTAATCCCTGGCCCCAAAGATATATACCTGTTCTCGACCAGGGCTAGGACTTTTTTAGCCCTGGCTCCAGCCTCATGGAATGGCTGTCTAAAATCAGGGCCCTGATGGAACTATCACAATTCCTCAGGGCCTGTAAGACAGCACTCTTCCGCCAAGCCTATGATTGAGATCAGGGTGGGTTAATATCATTCAGGCCTCCCTCTTCTCCTTTCTGTCTCCCTCCTCTCATTCCTCTGCTGACATATATTTCCAACCATGCAGGGCTGCAGGAGGGGGGTCTTTGTCAGTTGCTGATACTTTAACAGTTAATTTTGATATTTTTATGCTGTTTTAACTGTTGTATTGATTGTTTTATCCTGCTGCTGTGAACTGCCCGGAGCCCATTCAAATAGAGGGGCAGTATACAAGTTGAATTAATAATGATAATGATAATATAAAAATAAAAGGGAATGTCCATACCTATCTCAATCTTAAAACAAATTAAAAACAAGTAAAAAGGTTGAGGGACTTGGGAATGTTCAGCCTGGAGAAAAGGAGGTTGAGAGGGGACATGATAGCCCTCTTTAAGTATTTGAAAGGTTGTCACTTGGAGGAGGGCAGGATGCTGTTTCTGCTGGCTGCAGAGGAGAGGACACGCAGTAATGGGTTTAAACTTCAAGTACAACGATATAGGCTAGATATCAGGAAAAAGTTTTTCACAGTCAGAGTAGTTCAGCAGTGGAACAGGCTGCCTAAGGAGGTGGTGAGCTCCCCCTCACTGGAAGTCTTCAAGCAAAGGTTGGATACACACTTTTCTTGGATGCTTTAGGATGCTTAGGGCTAATCCTGCGTTGAGCAGGGGGTTGGACTAGATGGCCTGTATGGCCCCTTCCAACTCTATGATTCTATGATTCTATGATTCTATGAAAACCAAAATAGAAAAAAAACAGGCAAAACAAAACAGGAAAACAGCAGCATCCCCCACCACCATTGACCAATTGCCACAGATTGCGCAAACAGGGCCCCCACTTAGGCCCGTTATGCACAGTCCATAAGGCCCGCGCTTGTGGCAGCAGCGCTTCGGTTAAAATCACCGGGAATGCATGCTGCCGCTGCCAGCGCAGACGCCTCTCGGCCCAGGGCTTTGGAAGACCTGCGTTAAGCAAACGCGGGATCTTCTCGAGCTTCCCGGGTAAGCCGGGGCTGTGGCAGCCCAGCACTGTGCATAATCGGCAGCGCCGGGCCTGTCGGGCCGCCCAGCCTCGACTTGTGGTGTCCCTTAAGGGACGCCGCATGCCCCTGCGGGCTCCGTGGCGGCACGGAGCTGGCAGGGGTGACCCCCGGCCCCTCCCCACCTCCCCCGGTTGCACTGCTGCACTTACCTTGGCTGGGCCTCCTAGCCCCGGTGCAACCCAGCATGCCCCGCTCCCGTGCGTTCATGGGAAATGGCGGGGCATTGTGCCCCACTGCAATGGCACGGTGCCAGCATGCGGAAGCTGGCCCTGTGCATAAAAGGCCGTAGTCACACATTCTAAACAGCTCAAGGAGTTTTCTGTGCTGTTCCATTCTAACTTCCTGGCTTCTTGCAATGTCATCATTTAGCACTTATCTTCCTTTCATTGGCAATTAGGTGGGAGGGTCAAAGGAGATAAGGGAAGAATAGAAAAACTAAATGTTAATGAACTGGCAATCAGAACTCCCTCAAAGGTTCTTTGAGCTACTCTCCAACCACAACCAAACAGGATAGAGGGGGAGATTTTGGCAACAAATCTCCAAAGCAAAAGAGTACAGAAATCAAAACCATGACTTTAAAAACTGAACAGAAGCTCCACATTTAGGTAAAGGGGATCGTAAAAATAAAATACAGAGATCCACTCAGCCTTCCTACCACTCACACTCAAATGAAGGACTAAGAGAAAGGGGTGAGGAGGAAGATTGTGGAAGGGAGTATAAATGAACAGCTGAATGCGACAGTGCTAAATTAAAGAGAAATAACCAAAGACAAAGCAGATGAGACAGCTAAAGTGAAAAACAAAACTTGAATATAATATATATATATAAATATAAATATAAATTAATATTAAAATATAATAAAGTAAATATAAAGTAAAACACTCCAAGGTCAGAACACAGTTTTGTAATGTCATTGCATCAGCAATAAATAATAAATATATAAATAAAATTGAGATTAAAAGAGGTAAACTGGTTTCTTTGTGTGACCCCCCACCCCCACCAGACTTAGCAAAGAAGGGAAACAAGAAAAGGGAGCTGTGGTCACTGGAAGGATAACAAAGCTAGCCAAGGCTAAAATTATGCAGATAAGATAAAAACTTCAAAACCTCAGGAAATGTAAAAATAATACAGCAAACAGCAGAGAAGCATCAAAGAAAGAAAATATATTACTATTATTTATTTATTTATTAAATTTAGATCCTGCTGCACCCAAAAAACTGACTTGTGTTGGGTTACAGATTTACAAAACCTTTAAAAATACCCCCGGCAGCAACAATCTCCAGTCCCCGCAGCCTTCCGGTATGCAGAGGGGTCCCCCGGATGCTGGCTACCCACCAACAGTGATGGTGCTTTCCTTGATCCAATGATCTTCTCCAGCAGATCTTCCATGCCCCAGCCTCAACCATAGACCTAGTGGAAGAGCTCCATCTTACAGGGTCTGCAGAATGCCAAAAACGGTTGGGGCCAGGACTGAAGAGCCCTGGCCCTGGTTGAGGCCAGGGGGGCTTCACGGGGCCAGGATTTACCAACAAGTAACTGTCTGCAGAGTATAAAGCCCTGAGGGAAGCATAGGGCAATAGGCGGTCCTTCAGATATGTGAGTCCCAGAATGCGAAGGGCCTTGATGGTCAAAACCTTGAACCTGATCTGGGCCACAACTGTTAACCAATGCAGCTGCCTCAGCACAGGCTGAATATGGGCCCTCCAAGGTGTTCCAGTGAGGACCCTAGCAGCCACATTTTGCACCAGTTGCAATGTCCGGGTCAGGACCAAGGGCTAGCCCGCATAGAGCGAGTTACAGAAGTCAATTCTGGAGGTGACCATCACATGGATCACCATGGCTAGGTGCTCATAAGACAGGTAGGGCACAAGTAGCCCCGCCTGATGAAGGTGATAAAGCGCCTAGCGGCCTACCTTCGTGACCTGTACCTTCATGGACAATGAGTTGTCCAAAGTCACCCTCAAGTTTCTGGCCAGGGGTGCAGTGTTCAGTTGCATCCTGGCCAGAGTGGGCAAGCTCGTTTCCTGTCCTGCCTTCTTTGTACCCAGTCATAGGACCTCCGTCTTGGAGGGGTTGAGTTTCAGGTGGCTCTGCTTCAGCCATCCAGCTATGGCTGCCAAATATCTAGTGAATGGTTCTGGGTGGGAGCCCGGCCAGCCGGCCATGAGGAGACAGAACTGGGTGTCATCTGTAGACTGATGACAACCCAGCCCAAAATTCCTTACTAGCTGAGCCAGAGGGCTCATAAAGATGTTGAAAAGAGTGGGGGAAAGCACCGCCCACTGTGGGACCCCACAAGGGAGTCGAAAGGGGCATGATAGCTCATCCCCGACTGCCACCTTCTGTGTCCCCCCTCATAGGAACTTAATATAACTCCCCTCATAGGAAGTTAAAGGGGAAAGGATAAAAATAAAACCAAACAGAAGCTCTAAAAGTGGGGCACAGCCTTGAACATATGCTATCTTCTTCCTGTCTTGCTCCATCCATTCATGATTTCATCCTTCCTTTCTTTAACATTTGATTCTTCCCTTAATATTTTAACTTTTTTTAAACCTTGGAACAAATGTGTCTCTTAGCAAATCCCCCCTCACTTCACTTTCCATTATTTTCTTTCTTGCCAGCTCTCCTTTCTTGTACATATCCTCCTTAACCCTTCCTTTCTTTTGCAGGATTAATTCTCCTGTTTTTATTCAATATTTTCTTCCCCCGCCTTTCTTCCTTCCCTGTTCTTCCCCCTCTTTTTTAATTCACCCCTCCTGTTTTCCAGTAGTGCCCCGTGGGAGCAAAGCTTCACTTGAGCCCATGCTCCCTAAACCACAGCTCAAGAACTAACTTTAATAGCAACTCTGGGAGACAGATAGTAGAAGTATTAAGACAACCTATGCAAAATGCTTGCACTTAACCAGCTGCAGCCACACATTGGGTGGACTGATGGTTTTCCACCCAATGTGTGGCTGCTTTCCAAGCAGACAAGTTCAGCTCTGGCAATTCTCAGTTAAGCACTGCCTGGAATAAAGGCGAAAGGAAAGAAGACGGGCGGTGGTGCCAGAAAGTGGACAAGTGCTGTCAAGTCACAGCTGACTCATGGTGGCTATGTAGCATTGTCAAGGCAAGAGACATTCAGAGGGGGTGTGCCTGCCTTTGCATCATGACACTGGATTTCCTGGGCAGTCTCCTATCCAAATACTAACCAAGGCTGACTCTTTGGGCTAGCCTGAGCTACCCAGGTCAGAGAAGAGTAGCACACCAGAAAGACCTGGGATCCTTTCTTACTCTAGCCTTGTTCCAGTCATCCAATCAGGGATACTGACATAAAAGAAGGACGGAGAGCGTGCCAGTGCAAAGAGTTTGTGTAGGCACAGGTTATGTGCAGAATAACTGATGGAGGTCAGGGCCAGGCCTTGCAGATGCTTCCTTCCTTTGTACTCTGCACCTCCTATTTCTTGAATTGGGCTAACAATCCAGAAGGGTCTCTCTCTCCTTCCTAGGTTTATCCAAACATTTCTGTTCCTCAAAAGATAGTAAAACTGAACAAAAGTTATACTGGTCTTTCAACAAACTGGTATCAAAAGCTTCCCTATTAGATTTGGAACAATTCTCTTATATGAGTAGGAAATTGTAATGAGATAGAAAAATGGTAACCACTGATTTAAATTCCTGCTGCTCGCTCTCTCTCTCTCTCTCTCTCTCTCTCACACACACACACACAGAGAGAGAGAGAGAGAGAGAGAGAGAGTTGGCTGAGCAGGTATGATTTACTCTTCAGGAGGGACCTGTATGGTCATAGCATGTGGAAGCATACTGATACCCACTATGGGTGGAGGCAGAAGCAGACTAATTAAGGTAAGGACACATCCTGCCTCTTCTTTAACATTCCCCCAACCTATAATACATCCAGTGATATTTTATTGCTACCATCAGCATGAGCTTTGCTGGCTTGTTCCACTTGATGAGGGACAGGGATCCCCAACCCTTTTGAGCCGGAGGGAGTCTTTGAAATTCTGGCAGAGTGCTGAGTGCACCACACACGCAGAGGAAGCTTATGTGCCCAGCCAGTCAGAAGCACGGCCGGATAAGTGCCCTGCCTGGGCTCATCCACTTTCTGGAAACATTTTGTTGGGCAGCTAGAAAAGGGGACCATGGTGGGGACCCCTGAAGAAAGACAGTCTACAGAAATCAAGTTGGTAAAAAAAGAATTCAAATAAAGATGAGATCTTTTCATGTAATGATCACACTTCTGTTAGCTAGTGTAATTATTGTAAATATAGACAATAATTTACATTTTCTTCTCTTACAGCCTGCTTACGAATATGATACATTTCAGCTGCATTTCACAAATGTTCCTATACTCCAAATGAGAGCAATTATCATTAGTTCAACAATGTATACAATTTAAATCTGAACCAAACAGAATGCTACGAATTTGGTCTTCTATGATGAAAGCTGCATGGGTATTAAACAATGATTGCCAGATGGCATTTCTAGACAAACAGACAGAACTATACATATAAGAATAATCACTGTTTGCTGCTATTTTAAGTGCTTGCCGAAAAAAGGATACTGCCTCATCACTACACATAATTAATGTGTTAATATATGGCTTGTTTGTAATACATGATATCAATAAGCAAACAGGTTTTCTTTTTAGGTTTCCACGCTAGCCTACCTTTTGTTAGCACTATATGATACACATATGTGGAAAGCAGACGAAATAAAAAGCAGGGTATTAGTGCAGTCCTTGTAATTCTCTTAGGAGCTCACAGGTTTTCTTGTGGATGACCTCGCGTAGCTTCCGAACACGCCGGATGCTAGAGGCCCCCACAAAGCTGTCTGGCTGCAAAACAGCCATTCCGTTGTGGACATCACCCATTATGATGAGCTGACCATCCGCTGCGGTGATGTTGGGGCACGGGCAGCTCCAGTTCATGTTTAAAAGAGTAATTTCCAGAGGCTCCTTCCCCAAGAACCTGAGACCCATTTTCTCATCCTTCAGAATCTCTTCCACAATCACCAGCGCATGTCCGGAGTCTTGGTCCTCCGTCAGTTCCGTTACATGGCCCAGAATAACAAAGTCACTCTTGCAGAAACTGGTCACCAGTTTTTGTCGGGGCTTGCAAGCCTTGCACGCCTTGCAATGCATGTTCTTGGGGAAAGGGCACATTTCTTCGCAGGCCTCTCTGCTCTCAAAGTTGTTCTCATTGCCCCCGCAGCCTCCGTAAATGAAAGACTGGCATTGTTTTGTCAAGCTGTTATACGCCCACCGGGGCTCATAGGCTTTGCAGTGACCTTGGAGGGCTGGTAGGTTGCAGATGTTGATGGGCCCATTCATGCAAGTCAACATGCAGCTCTCGTAGGCCTCAAAGTGGTTCAGGTTGCTGTTGCAGTTTCCGTAGATGAAAGTGAAGCAGTTGTTTTTCTTTGCGTCATAGTACCAGCGGGTCTGCTCTTCCCCGCAGTCTTCACTGTCAGGCTGCTTCAGACACTCATCTGTTGGGAAGTAAGTTTTGTTCTGCGCTGCTTCAATAGAGGTGGCTTCTCCTTTGATGACTGACAAGGGGAAATCTGCCCAGACAACACCGCCAATGTTTTTAGCAGTGCAAGTGTAGATGCCTGCATCTTGTAGTTGTGTGTTATAGATCACCAGCTGGGCAATATTGGTGACAACAATGTTTCCCCTAACATGATTGGGCCTCATGACGATTTTCTCTATGCTATCTGTCTGCTTCTCCCACGTAATTTCAGGCTTGGGTCGGCCAGTGACATCGCAAAGAAAGCTAACCGTCTCTCCTATGTAGACGGACTGATGTACTGGGTTGTTGACCAGTATGGGTGGAAGTATGTCAGTGATGGTTGTCTCTGCATAGGCAGTAGTGGGGTGAGCGGTAGTCTCTGGTGGAATAGGGCTGGTATTTGGCCAGGTAAGATGATACCGACAAGTTACCACATTGAGTGTAATGCCTTTGGTACATGCTTCTGCATCCATATAGCACTTGTTGTAATAGGTAAGCCCATCAGATGCACAAGTAAAACTTGGCTCTTTTTCACACCTGTCTTTGCATTTGCAAACAGGCTGCCCATCCCAGATATCACACTCTGAACCTTGCTGGATGCACATGAAACGGTCGCAGGTTGCCTCTTTGGGCATCCCTACAGGTCCCTTCTTCCCTCTGACATCCATGTACCTAGCTGCGACACAGCTCCTTGTTCCACAGACATTAGGACAGCATTTCTCAAAGGTCTCACATTCCTAAGGCAAAAAGAAAACAAGACAATAATGACAACATGGCTATAAATAAGTAAAGGTCAGTGGTACATTTCAAATATGGTTTGTTGAATTGTTATCTTGGAACTATGGAAAAGCTAAACAGCCAGTACTAATCTCTGTGTTGAGGGGATCCTCAAGAAGTGTAAATACCTTCAAAGTGCAAGTTCTCTACACATTTTATTATATATTCTGCCGCTTCTGTGAGAAGTTCTGATTTCACAGTTCCCAGACTAGTATTTGGAGAATGAAGGTCACCAAAATGCAGGTACTGACCACTTTATAGAATTTGGCTTTGGTTTTGGGTTATGCTAAAAAGTGTGGAGCATACTGTCTCAGCAGAAGAAAATGGAAAGTATAGTACCCAGGCTTCAAAGGAACTTTTAACAGGTTTCTTCAAAAGAATTGGTTGAGCCCCTATTTTCAAATGCATTGTCAGTGTGTTAGTTTGGCCTTAGTTCAACATTAGTAGCAGTAAAGCTTAAAAATCAAATAAATATCGAATCTCTTCTGGGTATGTCCAAGACAATGCGTTCTGCAAGCATGTGATGGGGGGGGAAAGTGCTACCTAAGACTACCCCCTGCTGCTGCCAGTCTAGTAGACAACACTGGCCTTGGCAGACAAAGGGTCTGATTCAGCACAATTCCGCATGTGCATTCCTGTTAGGCTGGCAGGCAAAACACTGAACGAGGTGTGTGAATGGAGCAAGTAACTGAAGTTTCAAGTCAGGAGTGCTAGTATCACATCCGTTTGTGCCTTTGGAAAGGGCTCTCAGCTGCTCAGGCCGAACCTTTGCATGTGAGGATGTTCAAAGAATAACAGGTGAGTGCTGTGAAGGAGCAAGGAGGAGGGCAACAAAGATGGTGAGGGGTTTGGAGAGGAGACAACTGAGAGGGGATCTGATAACCATATTCAAGTATTTAAAAGGCTACCATATAGAGCAGTGGTCCCCAACCTTTTTATCACTGGGGACTGGTCAACGCTTGACAATTTTACTGAGGCCCGGGGGGGTAGTCTTTTGCCGAGGGACGTCGCCGCCGCCTGAGCCCCTGCTCCACTTGCTTTCCCGCTGGTGCCCCTGACTTCCCACTGCCTGCTGGGGGGCGCTGCCAGCAGCAGCTGCGCAGTGCCACGCCAAGGGGGAGCCCCTGCCATGGTAGCTGCTGGAGAGCACCAAAGGTGAGCCGGCGGCAGAGTGGCAGGGCAGCCCCCGAGGCAGCAGCCAGGGAGGAGGACGAGGAGGAGCCACGGCCCAGTACCGGCTGATCTACGGACCAGTACCGGTTCTCGGATCGGGGGTTGGAGACCACTGATATAGATGATGGAACAGAATTGTTCTCTCTTGCCCTGGAGGAACGGACCAACGGGGTGAAATTAATTCAAAAGAAATTCCATCAAAACATCAGGAAGAAGTTCCTGTCAGTTAGAGCGGTTTCTCGGTGGAACAGGTTTCCTCGGGAGGTGGTGGGTTCTCCATCTTTGGAAATTTTAAAGCAGAGGATGGATGGAGAGGATGATTCTGTGAAGGCTTAAGGGGGTGGCAGAGTACAATGGATGAGCAATAGAGTGTCCTGCATAGTGCAGGGTGTTGGACTAGATGACCCATGAGGTCCCTTCCAACTCCATGATTCTATGATTCTATGTGGTGTGGAGAAGATCTAACTGCTGAGTCGTATGGGTTTAGCAGAATGGCTTTTCAGGACCAGTGAATGCTCTGTAAGATGGGATCCAGATTGCCTAGGCAGAGTTTTGTTTGTGGAATGGAGCTGTCTCCCCTCCCTCTTTGTGCTGAAGGGGTTGATGAGGAAAAGGGGACTCTCTGGAACAGTGTAGGATGTGCCACGTGGGGGCTACAACCGGATGGGGGAAATCCCATTTCAAATACAGAACTGTGGACCTGTCACAGAACACTGCATGCTCAGTAAAGCCCAGTGGAAGTCCACCAAGCAAAAAATGCAGAATTAAAGGATTTTGCCTCCAACAGCTACACCTCATGATTTGAGAAGAGTTTCTGCAATGCATTTTTTTGCATTGTGAGTGTGTCTATTCCACCACAAAAACTGATGCCATGTTATTTTCCTCCAGGAAAAAAGTAACCAACATTTAGTTAAGCTTTTCACTAAAATATATGGCCAATCACAGAGGATTTGATATTCTCAGTTTGTTACAACAACAACAACAAAATTATTTTTGTGGCACTTGAAACACTAACATTTATTGTGGCACAAGCTTTCAGAGAGTACATTCCACTTAAGTGATGCACAAGAACTTATGCCACAATAATAGTGTGATCCTATGCATTTATCCCAGGTTATGAGTAGCTGGATTGTACTATAAATTGTACTATAAATCTATTACCCCTCATAGTGTCCTTGATTCCTTTGCATTTCAAAAATTGTTGATGGGCCACTTTGGAAAAAAAGTTATAGGCCAATTCACATATTGAAACATCTCCTAACCAATTGCTGGCTATCACCGGGTCATAGTCTACTGCTGCATTCATACCTGTATAGCATTTAAAGGTCACGTAAGCTTTTGCTGATCTCAGTCGTGCTTACTTATACAGTTCCTGTCCTGTATGGAATATGATTATGGGTTACTTGACGATGACAGTGAGCTCTCTTATTATAGGTGGGTGTGTGAGACAGAAAGAGCCTGGGTATTTGGATGCCACAATGAACTGTTATTGCTGCCAGCTCGATGAGATGCCTTTTTAGCTTGCCAGCTCAAATGCATTTAAATTTGGAACTGACATCCAGGGGCTCATGCCAAGCTGTCGTTTTTACCGAGTCATTTCTTCTGCTAGTGCTGGACTTTAAAATAGATGCTAGCAGAGCCATGGCATACTTACATTGCACTGCCTTGGGGAAAACAAATGTACCCATTTAAAGCCTGTGCAAAATCAAGTCCCAACAAAAATGTCTTCAAAGGGTTCAATCCAGGATGGGGTTCGATCCAGGATGTTTGTGTGTACTCTTCTTGAAAGGCAAACACACTGTATAGTGGTCATGGTGGAATGCTCATCCAGGAGCAAACCAGTCGTGTGAAGCCCAGTGTTTCAATGCTGAACTCAGCTCAGATTGGCTTATGACATTTGATTCACACACTGCGGTTGTGCTTGTCAAAACCTGACCCATGCTGGGTTCAGCCCGTGACTTCCCCTAAGTGAGCTGTCACAAGCTGGAGCTGGTGTATGCTGACTCTCTCCTGTGGCCATCCAGCTTCTGAACCAGCCCTGAATGAGACTGCCCCGCCAAGATGAAAGAGCAAATTGAACAACAAAGCAGGTGAGTCAATGCTATTTACAAGATCCCAGCTCTTTTGCAGATTTTTAACAGCGTGCTTGCTTCACCAGCCGATGTTGGGCTCATTTAATAACAACAACAACACCCAGATCTTCCATCGGCACTGCATCCCTCTTCTGCCATGATCAACAAGACAAAAAGAAATCAACACAGCCAATCAGTGCCTATTTCAAAAGGCAATCCACTTTAACACGAAGAGGAAAGAAAAGTGCATCACTCACCAGGTCAGTGTCACACTCTCTCTTGCAGGTGCTCTGTGCATCTACCCAGAGGTTGGGATTCATATCATTTGGACATATCCCAGCATGAGAGTACCGTATGGGAGGCAAAGCCAAGCCTTTGAAAGGGGCCTGCAGCAGCAATAAGATGAAGGTCTCCCCAGACAACATCCATATCCACATCCATTGACGGAAGAGTATGAAAAAGGACATCTCAGAATGTCTCCGGAGAAAAAGATCTTTGCGTGGATTGGGGCTTGGGATGTGTCTGTGACTGAAGTAAAAAAACAAAACACAAACACAAAGGAACCAACAACACCTGCTTTTTCTGAACTCCCACGGGCTTGCTTTCCACCTTGGCCGACAGTGCAGTCTGGTCTGAACCGTGTTGGATTAAAAGTCTTGGGAAGTAGCCCCCTTATTTGAAGCAAAAGGCTCTTAGTCCAAGCCAGAGTTAGCTGTATTTATACCCTGCCTCTGTACAACAAGTTGGAAAAAGTAAACTCTATTTCTGTGACAGGCACACGCTTCTTATGTCCTGGTGGCAGTCGGACAGATTTGTTACAAGGGGGAAGGAAGGAGGGGAAAAAAAGCTGGAAAGATTTTTAAAGGCTGGAACAGCTACGGTGGGGACCCCTGCATGTTTCTGAATGGAAGGAGGCCTTCTTAACCCCTTTAGACCTAAAGTACTTCCCTATGCTAAGAATGGCATTTGCTTCTCTGAAAGAGTGCTTGTCTAAATAATATGACCCTACAGTCAGACACATTTCCCTATGCCATGGAAATATACAACCGCTTGTTTAAAAGGAGCAGCTCAATAGGACTGAAGCAATTAGAGCAAAGATATCACTTTTTAAATTTAAGGAATGAGAAAAAGAAATGTGGGCTGAGAGGAGGAAAAGGAGGAGGAGGAATAACATGTTTGAACTCAGGATCTGGAAAGCAATATGTCTTTACAAATTACCCCCCAAGTCCCTAGCCTGCTTTATTTATCTTTTTTCCCGGGTTTCTTTTTTGCTACACTCCAACCCCACCATGGGAAATTTTTTAAAATTCCTTCACAGTTCATGAACATGAGACCCCTATTGTACGACTTTTTGCTGACCTCTTTAAGGGAAAAAAAATAGGAACAGTTTAACTCTATGGAAACCTGCATAAAGGAATGTACTGCATTTTTTTTTTTGTAGAGGAGGGGGAGAAATGGGAAAACACAATCCAGCCACCCTGACTGTTGTAGGAAGGGCTTATAATACCCACCAAGAAGGGTGACCTCTTTCAAAGGGCCAATGAGAGAAGACACTGAAGTACTTGGGAAAGACTGATAGTAAATAGGGTCGGCGGGTAAGCTCCCCACCACCCTTTAGATTTTGTTCTACCTCAGCTTCTGTTATGAAAAGCATGTGCTGGCTGGGATCCAAAGAGCTACTTTAGGTGAGATCCAGGGCTTGTGTGTGCCCAGTAGGATTCTTAACTTTCAGCTGCAGACTCCAAGCTATATCGCAAACTGGTTCTAATCCCCTCACCCCCCCCCCATTTCAAAAGCAGCTTGCCAGTCACTGGCACAAGGGATGTGTGTGACAGCTGTTTGAGAAATGAAAGTCCAGAGCTTCCTTTGGGTACTCCCAATAACAGTGGTCTGGATCTCATTATGGCCAAGTACTAACCCAAACACGCCAGCATTGCACGTAAAATTCTACTTTCCTGAGTGTTGTGATTCTCTCCTTCTGTTCGCCACTGGTTTTGATTTGGGGTTTAAGAGTCATGTAGGGTGAGCTTTTACTAACATGTATGTGTATGATTTCTGAAGACTTTTACTCTGGTTGACACAAGATGGTGGGGAGTAGAAGGATGATTTTGTATTTATGTTCTTCTGAACTGCCACATCTTGTGTTACAATGTCCATTTTATTGGCTGGGTGTGTTTCAGCCTCCCTGAGTCATATCGAGCTGTGACTTTCATCCTTCACCTAGATCAGCAGTGGCAGGCATTGATGAAGGATTATTTTATATATGGAGTGGGGGAGCTATTCAGAGGCAGGGCTCATTTGCATAGACACAATCGGCTGCATACCAAAATGCAATCAAGCACAAGATTGCTGGATGGCTATATAATGGCTGGATACAACCTAGCCATAGGATAGAAATAATAATTTTAAAAAGCTGGCTTAGTTGTGCTGCCTTCTGCACTGTTGTAGCTGGTACAGGGACAACTAGTTGGCATCAAGATAGTCTTCAGAAGTACCTTGTGATGTTTGCTGCCATCTTGGCTATACAACAGTATGAACAACCAGCCTGATAGTTCTCAATATGGGCAGATCAACTGGTTCACCTAAGAAGGAGGGGAGTACTGGTTGTGGCAGCATGGTCAGTAATGTCTCTCCTGTTAATTCCTTCCCCATAGAAATTAGATTTTATTTCATACTTCACCTTTAGAGGGAGAAGTGTGGCATAATCAGTGCACTAGATGGACAATTTCTCTATATGATGAGAACATGGAACTATACCTGAACTTCCACCAGCCATCACTGCAGAGGGAGCACAAGAAGCAGACAAGCACCCACCTATCATGCCTGGATACAACTTCACTGAGAACTCCCTCCCCAAAATACGTTTTGTATTCCGTTTCAACTGTCACTTGCATTGGATTTTGATTCCTGGGAGTTGTTCTGGAAACCAGTTATTGGATGAAAAGCAGTACTGAATTGTACAACCACCTTTTGCCAGAAGACCTCAAATGAGCTTTTCCCCTCTAAGCCAGGTACATGAAATCCAAAGAGAATGGCTGTATACCAATGTATGGCTTAGCCATAGAATCTGTTCCACAGATTGGTTCCATTATTATACAGCCTCACAAATGGTTTCATCCAACATATTGTGCAGGTACTAAGTCAAATTTTATATCACATGAACTACACATCATCAACATTATCAGTGCTGGGAAGTCACACTATGCTGTCATCTTCTAGTGTGTCTGGTTTTAATGCATACTGTTGTTTAGTATCAGATCAGTGAGTCCTAGCAACTCTATAGAAATAAGCTTTATTTGTTGTTGTTAGGTGCGAAGTCGTGTCCGACCCATTGCAACCCCATGAACAATGATCCTCCAGGCCTTCCTGTCCTCTACCATTCCTCAAAGTCAATTTAAGTTTGCACTGACTGCTTTAATGACTCCATCCAGTCACCTCATTCTCTGTCATCCCCTTCTTCTTTTGCCCTCGATCACTCCCAGCATTAGGCTCTTATCCAGGGAGTCCTTCCTTCTCATGAGGTGGCCAAAGTATTTGAGTTTCATCTAGAAATAAGCTAGTAGGGTCCAAAGTTAGATTAACTACAGAATAGACTCAAATGCAAGACTAGACCCCCCCCCCAGGAATTCCATAAAATGGTGTGTGTGTCATTTTACATTCTCATCTTCCACCCCATGTCCAGGCATGCTGAGTTACTCATTCAAACGCCTAGTACCAAGACACAACAAGAAGGCAAGAAGATGGCTGCCTGGATTTTATTAGAGTTTTTCAAGATTTATTACTGAGATTTTCCAGATTTCTCCTTCATGGAAGTGATTCAGAGTAAGTGCCCAGTACCTCATTCAGGGGGAAATCGTGTAAGATGAACAGGAGAGTCTAGGTGCAGATGACTATGCCAAATATATTTATAATCCTTTCACTGCTGATGACAGCAAAGTGAAATTCCATGAGCGGGAAAGCTGAATACTGACTGTTCAAGCAGGTTGAAATCTGGATGAAGTGAGTACATTCTAATTTTTCCATTGCAGAACAAGAAACCTGCAGGGCCTGTTTCAGCATATACCCAACTTGGAAGGCTATAAATTACACCTCCACCTCTCCATCGTTCATCCAGGTGGAGGCAGCTGAATTTACCAAGTGATTTTCAGGGGTAGGCAGACAATGAGCCATAACATCTTTAAGTGAAAGCCTGACAATTATTTGGTAGTCTTTACAGCAAGGCAAAATTAAATTTCTCTCCAACTTCAATTAACTTAGTTAAATAATTTTCACTTAATTCAGCATGTGTATTATGAGCTCAGCCTAGTAATACATGTATGCTGGGTTAATATAAAACATTTAATTTAATTGTTTCAATCCTAGAGAGAAATATTACACTTTCTATACATGTTTAAAATACGACAGTAACAGCACCAACTTATTTTCTTCAGTTTAAAAACCTCTTTTTCCTCAAAGAAGGAGAAACAAAGAAATGTTGATCTGTTATGCATTATGGCTGTGAAATCATTTATTTTAATGAGTCATGAAGAAGCCCTGGGGCTGGGCTTGAAGTCCTGGAATTTTAAAAGGAACACTACTTTCAGTCTGGGTTGGTATTTTATTTCTGGGTCCTTCAGATTTGTGGTCAATTGCATATGAAATTGCCAAACACCAACTATAAGCCATCCTCATTATCTTCAAAGAACTCCTACAGTTAGGTTTGGAAAATTGGTCAATGTATGAAAATGCTGTGGAAATGTTAACTGGTTAACTTCAAGGGTTCAATAGTTAAAGGCAGATGATGAATCATCTTCAGTTGTTTAACAACCACCCCAATAGCTCTACCTTCCTTACTTGCATATTAAAGAAGACTTTTAGGATACCCAGAGGCAACTCCCATCCCCTCATCAGCCCCTCTCTGTGCCTGTGAGGTTATGGTGGTGAGGTCTGCTGTAGCAGTCACAAGATTTTAAGACTAGTAGGAAAGCCCTTGGCATTCTATAATACAATGGGCACTAGCTCATGGTTTGGTGTGGGTTTAGTGACTCATTTGGAAGCTGGCAACTCTAAGAGGAGGTCTCACTGTGCACAGCAGTCTTGACCCTAGTCAGGTTTATGTACACCTAGGTAGTGTGGAATTCCAGAATATGAACCTACATCAATCTGGCAACCTTACCTCCTCCATGCAATGTTTTCTTGACCTGAAATAGGTCAGGGGGTGCTATGTGGCTGGTTAGGTGGCTCTTGAGGCATTATACCCTTTTGAGGTCCAACTTCCAAGCCTCAAGGAATATTTCTAGACCAGGGATAGCCAACTTGCAGGTGGGGCCTGGAGTTCTCCTGGGATTGCTGCTCATCTCCAGACTATAAAGATAAACTCCCCATGCAAAAATGGCCACTTTGGAGGGGTGACTCTGTAGCATTGTATCCCACTGACGTTTAGGGATGCCAGCCTCCAGGTGGGGTTTGAGGATCCCCTGGAAGTACAGCTCATCTCCAGGCAGCTGAAGGGAAAGCTCTCCCCCCTCATGTGTGCTCCCACAAAAGGAATACACATGGCCACAGTCATCCCTTGGCTAGCACAGTCTGTTGCTTGGCTGGTAATGTCTGCCTGAGTCCTACTGCTGGCAACTACAGTCTCCGTTGCTATCTGCAAGGCCAAGTCATTGCCTAATAAAAGTGGATCACCTAGTTCCCTCCACTGTCTACTTTCCTGTAAAGCTAATTCCACTTGAAATTCTGGGCCACTTATGCCTTTGATTTCATAGGACCTTCATGGCAAATACTGAGGGTATTTCTGCACCCTTTAACTGTAGCATCATGCCAGTCAAATGCAAGCTAAATATTCCAGGGCACATCCAGCGTCTGGCCAGCTGACTGCTCACTACACCCTCCATTTTAAAGTGCTTCTCTGGGAATCCCAAAGAGTGGATTTACCACCCTAAAAAGTGCTAGTGACTGGAAAGCAACCAGCAGTCAACCAGCAGAAGGACGGTATGGAGGCTCAAATGCGCTAAAGTCATGTGCAGCATCCCTCCCTCACTCTCGCCTGATCCCAGGGACGAGAATTACTTTTTTAAAAATTGCGAACTTCCTGGAGCAATGGATAGGTGAACACGCGTGTAGGCGATGCCAGAAATAAAATAAAATTTAATTCAATAAAGTGTGCCTCTTGAAAGTTTTCTCCACTGCAGAAAAAAAAATCAGGAACGATATTAATTTTCTGATTTATCAAAGGACTCAGTTGCTTTGGCTTCAGCATCCATGGAAGTCAATGACGCCATAGACTATAATGGGAATCTTGGTGTTTCCACCTTTCTTGGGGCCTGGGGGGTGGGGGTTGAGGTATAGCCTCCAAATTATCAGGGTATCTTTGGGAGGCCCTTTCCAGACTCTCCTCTAAATTTCAAAATTATTGGTCCAAAGGGTCCATGTCTAGGGGCTCCCGAAGAGGGTGCCCCCATCCCTCCATTATATCCAATGGAGACAACTGGAGAGGTGCCAGCTTTAGGCTGGGAACTACCTGGAGACTTTGGGGGTGGAACCAGGAGTGGGCAGGATTTGGGGCAGGGAGGGACCTCAGTGGAGTATATTGCCATGGAATTCGCCCTCCAAAGCTGCCATTTCCTGCAGGGGAACTGTTCTCTGTCATCTGGAGATGAGCTGTAAAACCAGGGGTTCCCCAGGTCCCACCTGGGGTCTGGCATCCCTCAGCAGGGATCCTCACTGCAGTGCTGATGGGTAGCATGGTGCTCGCTGGCACATTTCCTGTGGCCTACCAAGTATTTCTAGAAGTACATGGGATTCTTACATAGCAGCGCTCTGGCTGGCCACTAAAGATCTGATTTGGTTTGCAGAATAAATACTTTTGTGTCTGCTGTCACAATGTTCCCCTCTCATGTCTCTTTTCCAACATATTTTAAATTACCTGTTTTCTTCCCTGCGGGCTCTGCCTCCTGCAGCAGCCATTTTGTGACTGGCTCTGCCTTGTCCTATGGCAGCCATTTTGTGGTCGGACCTAGCGCCCTGTGCCAGAATTCCAAAGGTGCCCACAGGAGAGTGATCTAGAATAGCACATACCCTTTGGTTTCCTTTGGCTTGGGTGAGCATTGGTTAATGTTAATCCAGGTTTTTAACAATTTATGCATCTTCCGGAATCCTAAAATTCTGTAACACTCTGTTATAAGTTATAACACACTGCCAGTGTTACCAACCAATCAGATAGACAGACAGACAGCCGACTGACCAACCTACCTATCTACCTCCCAGCCAGCCAACCAACCAGAAAGAAAAACTTGGAGTTTGTAACCCTCGCTTCACTACTTGGAGCCACTCTGGATTGTGCATGTGCTTCATTTCAAAACTGGGCAACTATGAATTTTATTTCTAGAATTTATGGTGGAATCATACAGAGAGTGGGCTCAATAAGAGCTGATTTAACTTGCATTCCAGTTGTGCTCCTGCACATGCACTATCTACATAAATGAAAACTATCTACACTATCTACATAAAGGGAAAAACAAAGCACTGCTCTCAGAGACAATGTTGCAGTGGAGGTAAAAACCTATCCTTATCCATATCAGTGATTCCTCCAACAGTGTCTTCATAGGGATACAGTCACAAGAATTACATCACTACTGCATGGCAGGGCCTTCACATAACCAGATTTACACTGGGCACCGCCAGTCATAATTGGTCCTACTTAACATATTGCACCACCTTGTTTTGCTGCTGGGACCAGGCCCTGCTCTGTCCAGCTAGCAGGTCTGGCAGAGACTGAAGGATATCCCAAGTCAAACTAGAAAGAATATGTGACTATAGTATCCCTGCATACTTAGTCACAGATGCTGCATGCAAATGATAAGCCTGGTTCTGAGTGCGAGATTCAGCAGAACCAATAAAACCAGAAATCCAAACAATCAGACAAGAATCCTGGATAAAGCAAACTAAAATACATATTTGCAACTATAGGGAGATCACAGCAACAGGGCAAAGACACAGATCTCTCTCCAAGCAAGGCTGACACATGGCTCTTAAATAACTGCTTGCACTCGAAAGCTCATGCCTTGAATAAATCTTTGTTGGTCTTAAAGGTGCTACTGGACTCTAACTTTCCTTCTTGTTACTTTGCAAGTCACACATTTTCATTGGCCTATACATCAAACTCAAGTAACTTTGACAATGCTTGATTGGCCATATTCTCAGAGCAATTGTTCGGCCCACCATAATGGGCAGAGTTACCTCTCTTACAAGAAGAAATTATTACAGGGTGATAGTAAAAGGTAAAGGTATCCCCTGTGAAAGCACCGGGTCATGTCTGACCCTTGGGGTGACGCCCTCCAGCGTTTTCATGGCAGACTCAATACGGGGTGGTTTACCAGTGCCTTCCCCAGTCATTACCGTTTACCCCCCAGCAAGCTGGGTACTCATTTTACCGACCTCGGAAGGATGGAAGGCTGAGTCAACCTTGAGACAGCTGCTGGGATCAAACACCCAGCCCCATGGGCAGAGCTTTCAGACTGCATGTCTGCTGCCTTGCCACTCTGCACCACAAGAGGCTCTTTACAAGGTGCTAGGACCATCCTAGGATAGCCCCTCAACACATTTCTAAACTAGCAACGCTTCAGCCTCAAAGGCCGTGAGGCCTCTTGCCACTTATTATAAGTTTCCTTTTGTTTTTGGAGTTCAGGCCCACGTGACTTTCTTGCTTGTGGCTAATGGCGCTGCCAAGGCTTCCGGTCTCTGTGAAACTTAGGTCAAAATTTTAGTCAAGCTATCTGCTACTAAAGCTTAAAGGAAAGATTTTATGAAGTCTGTTTTTAGGGTCCCACACAAACCTTGCCCCAATGCCATCTCTCAATGGCTGTAGGCAAGTCGGTTGGCATGGGAATCGGCACTTCCTCCTAAGGAACTCTGTCCACTGTGCTTTGATTTGTTTGCATTTGAACCAAGGTGCAGCAGAAAGTGTTCTTACCCACTACAAATTTAAGTACCCATTGGGGATGGATTCAGCACTGTGTTCCTAAAGGTGAAATGACTTCAGTCTGCAGAGTGCAACTTTCTCAGCTCCCTGCTTCCATTACAATCTGAAATGCCTCTTGTGCAAGAAGCAGCATTTCAAGCTGCTGGAGAGGGCAGAGCTGAGAGTCACACTCCACAGGTACAAGTCCTTGAACCTGTAGAAATGCTGTGTTGGAGCCAACCCATAAGTGCCATGTATCACCCTATATTGAGCCATATTTATCTGATACAGGGTTCTGCAATATCACTTCATGCAATCATGGCTGTGCTCGTCTCAATCATTCCACAGGGGCCAATTCCGCACAGTTGGAAAAGGCCAGGGCATTGTCAGTATGGACGCAGGGCTAATCTCTGTGTCCACATGATGTTGCTGCCATTCCGGCCCCTTTCAGGGCCTGCCGTGGATCCGGTACTCATCTGGTGCCTGCTAAGGAAACGTGGGAAAATCAGTGTTCCCTTTTCATGCTGTGGGGACCAATGAGGCCTGTCCCACAGCAGGCCCATGTGGATTGGAAGAGCTGGGCCTGAAGGCCTGGCTCCTCTCTGCCCTACAAAGCCCGGGAGGGAGCAAAAAATGCCCTGGTCAGCTTTGCGGAGCTTCGTGGTGCCACGTGATAGACCAGGACTTTTAATTTTATTTGGCAGGTATCCTGCAAAATAATCCTCCTCCGCCACATCTCAGCATGTCTGCCGCATCTGTGTTCCCCAGTGGGACACATTTTAATGGTGGACTGGGTGCCCCACTGAAATATGTCCCCACAGGGGGCACATTTCAATACCAGAGCTGATTCAGCACTTAAATGTGTCCGCTGTGGGAATGCAGAAAGCTGCGGAGTATACAGTTAATGCAGCTACACAACAACAGTGGCCTGGAGTGGTGCTGCTGTCACGGAATCAACCTAAACCTATGTTTAAAATGTGCAATGGGCTACAATGGGCAACAGTGCAACCAATGTGTGTGCGTGTTTATCCACTCCTGCTTGCCATTGTTAGTTCCTCTCTCTTTTTTCCTCCTCACCATTCATGAAGTTCAAATTGAATGCATGTAGTCAGAAATAATTTAGGTGTTTCTTATTTAGGTGTTTACAAGTAGACATCAGACAATGTTTTTGCTTGCCTTGTTCTTTCAGAAAGATTACAAACCCGTAAAATACGTGTAGAAAAACATGTTTGTAATCCAAATATTTTATTCATTAGTGTTTTGGCACAGTGATCTACTACATCCTGTGAAAGCTTAACTTTAAAAAAAGCAGCTCAGTATGACACATTCCCAGGAGGTGCTTAAAATTCTTACAGCTCTGTTAACAACAAAGTTGTATGTTATTGGTGTTTCAGTTGACTAAACAAAGGCCTATTATGCATGGGTGTTTTCTTACACTTTCACCATGCCTGCCTGTTGGCTTTTCTTTGTCATTCTGCATTGATTTTGCTCCCTTCAGTGCTCACTTCACTGTTTCCCCAGGTATTCTGATAGTGCTTTTGTGCTGATTTTTCTTTTGTTTCACTTCAAGGCAGAAGAATTCACAAGCATACATATTCCCTCAGATTCCCTCCCACTCTTTTGCCACCTTCACCCTTTTGTCATTCCACACTCTCTGCACCTTCTGACAATCTCCTTCCTTCATCAGTGTACAAGCTCCATTTCCTCTTTATTTAAAATTTTAAAACATTTTTTTACAAGCAGCATGAGTCTATCAATATGAGACTATCGCTAGTCCTGGATTAAGAAAAATTTAAAACGTCAGTTGAAAAGGAACTGTGTGATGTTTCGTTCCCTGCTGGTATAGACTTGAAAGGGGGATTGGAGAGGAGCTAAGCGGAAATGTCCCTTGTGCAAAAAATACAAAAGGATTTCAAGTGCTGCATGCAAACAAAATAGTGCAGAATAAAATCTACATGAGAGACACTGGGATGGGAAGCCCAAGGCTTCAAAAACAATTTTCCCTTTAGTGCTTTAGTGGACAAAGTTTGGGAGGGTGGACCATTTTGGCAGTCTCTGGAAGCCTAACATTAAAATGGCAGCTGGGCCACATGGAACTTCTGCAAACCACCAAACTTCAATCACTTGGGATCAATCCAGTTGGAGGAAGAGTGCAATCCATGCAAGAGAAGCTTTGAAAAACTGTCATGATCATGGCCAGTGTGCAGGATCAAATCAGAGAATCACAAAGAGAAAACCACACACATTTACAAGGAAGGGCCAGAAATTCGCATTACTCTGCAGCTGTGCTAGGGCATCATAAAAAAATATACCCTTCCCCATTTTTTCAGTTTAGTAGCAAATGACTTTAAAAAAACTCTCTTCAGAGCTTCTGCCAGAGAATTCCTCCCCTATGCAAAATACAGCCCTGTGGAAAACACAGTGGAGTTGCAGCACATTTTGCACAGGCGCACACAATGCCATATTGTGTGTCATTGTCCTCTGCTGGTATGTCAACCCACCTCAATGTACATTTTGCCCTTTAACTATGCCTCCATGCTACCCAGAAGTGTGTATGTGTTCTTGGATCTCCTACACACTTCACACTTGTGGGACTCTCCTCTCACCTCCTGAAATGCTAGCCATTTTCTTTTTGACCTTTCTCCTTCTGTGGACCTCTTTGCTTTGCGCATCCTTGTTTTATCCTGTTTTTCATTTCATCCAATTAAAATCCTGTAAAAACTGCCTCGTTATTTCCAATAGTTCTCATAGGGACAAATTCCCCTATACATAGATGGAGATCCCAGTTACCCCTCCTCTTGCACAGTCTCTTTTTGTTAATTCTCCCAAACTAAGTGGAGACTGCCTATTTTGGGTAAGAAGAAGGGATAACTCATATTTTCAAGCATCTGTAAAATGTTTGGACTGAAGGTTTGGAAGATGGGATCTCGTTCAAACTAGATATGATGGGGCATCCACCTGTATTAAGTCACATGTATTCCCTTATTCACATGTCAAGTGGGACACTGAGTCTTAATTTTGGCCAAAACTGTACATGCAGGTAAGGGGGTTTAATCTTCCCCCCCACTGTCCTCTGAGCCTCCCTCCTCTGGGAACCCCTGCTGATCTGTCCAACCCACAGGGCCATCAGTATGCCGTAGTTGATTCAAGGTTCTCTCCACTGTTCTACCATTCTAATATATTGTCTACAGTTACCATCATATTATTATTGTCAGAATTATTGAGTTATCTGTATTGTTCCTGTTCTATGTAAACTGCCCTGAGCCTTCAGGCAGGGTGGTATATAAATATAATAAATAAAAAATAAACATGCCTCCCACACGACTTTAGGCATTTTTCTCCCCATTCAGCTTGCTTCTGGTGCAGTAGCTACAGCAAATGGCTGCAAGAAAAATGCTTCCAATAGTGCTGTGCAGAGAGGTCAGCCACTGGGGTTATCAGGATTTCCCTTCCCTCACCCACAGGCTCAGTTGTCAGTAAAAACAGAATCTCCCTCCCCTCTGCTTTACTTGTAAAGAGAGGGTGGGTGGGGGGTGAATCATATTGGTTCCTTTTCACTTTAAATTTAGCCACTAGCATCTTGAGAAATTCAACGATGTTATAAAATGATATAAAAATTTAAAATTAGACAGACAGACAAAGGTAAAGGTATCCCCTGTGCAAGTACCAAGTAATGTCTGACCCTTGGGATGATGCCCTCTAGCGTTTTCATGGCAGACTCAATACCGAGTGGTTTGCCAGTGCCTTCCCCAGTCATTACCGTTTACCCCCCAGCAAGCTGGGTACTCATTTTGCCGACCTCGGAAGGATGGAAGGCTGAGTCAACCTTGAGCCGGCTGCTGGGATCGAACTCCCAACCTCACGGGCAGACAGCTTCAGACAGCATTTCTGCCGCTTACCACTCTGGACCACAAGAGGCTCGACAGACAGACAGACAGACAGACAGAATTTATGTCACTTTAGTGTTTGTTTGGTCAAGTTGTTTCCATCTTGGGTCCTGGGGTGTTCTGGAAAAAGGCAGGCATATAGATTTTTAAAACAAATAAATACATATTGAAAACTGCTTTCTTTGTAGCAGTGTTGAACAGTTTGGAAACTGATGCTCTGGAATCTTACACATCATAGGTTGCTGGCCTCCCTGCATAAGAATCCCCCACATATAAGCAAAACCAATCTGCTGCCATAACCTAAACACTTCCAGTGACATTTTAAGAGGTGTTTTTTAAATAATGTATACTTTTATATTTTATTATGCAACACTGAATTGTATATTTTAATACGTTGTGCCCTGCCCTGAGCCAACTGAGAAGGGAAGGTTATAAAAATAAAAATGCATTTATTTATAATTACTTATTTATAATTATTTGTAATTGTAGTCCATGGACATCTGGAGAGCCACAGGCTGGAGACCCCTTTATTAAAGGGTCTTTCAGCTAGGCTTCTGTGTCATGCATGGCTCCCAGGGTGTCTAATTTTGTTTCTCTTATCCTCAGTTCCCATTTTCTCCTTTCATTCCTTAGTACAATAGTTTGATCTCTGCCAAAACAAATCTTACAGCAGCAAATCATTATTCAGATTTTTGGTTGGTCTTAATGGTAATTTATTACATTCTGTTTTTTCTGGGAATTTCTCTGTGGATCAACATGAGTACCTACAATCTTTGCCTTCTAGAGATTACATACATTTAAGTAGATATTCATGCCTTGCAGAATTTATTCTCAGTGGAGAATTTATAGCCCATACAGTTTAGTCCATCATCTGTATGTGCCTGTGCAGCAGGAATAGTTCAACCCACATTGCTAAGATAATTTAACATGGTGTCATAGGCGATATTAGGTAGTGTGTCTGGCCCTTCTGTTGCTCAATATGTCAATCTTCTCATTCACTGCCCTGAACTTTTTGTGTAATTACCTTTGTCTAATTCTGTAGGCTGAGAACCATGTCTGTTTAGCATTCTGTATACCACTGAGCACGTGATTGGCTCAGAATATAGGTTTGCTCATAATGCTCCCTGTTCTCTATGTTAGAGGTGACTTATGTCAGAGATCTAAAAGCTCACTAGCCTGGCTTCAGAGGAGGAAAAGGAATTTGCACCTGTTCCTGCTGCCTTGCACCAGAGTGAGATATATTCATGACATCACAAATGTCCCTGGCATGAGGACAGAGGCAGGCAAGGTCACAGCCATCCCTCCTCCTCCTCAATGCAAAGTTATGTGTGAATGAACCCTAAACAAATAATCTATTGGGCGACTGGCTTGAAAGTCAATAGCAGCATCTGGCTCTTCACATATTACTTATGTTTTCCTTAAATATAAATAGCTCAGCTTTTTAGTTCGGGTTTCCTTGTGTTATGTGCACTGCATAGGCAAGAGGTGACTTTTGCAGATGCAATTACACTGAAATGCTTCTGCTCCCATTCATTTGTCAAATGAAGATCAAGCCACTTAGATCAGGCCTATCCCTGTCTCTGTTCCAGAAACTCCAGCTAGTACAAAATGCAGCCGCTAGGGTCCTCACCGGCACACCTTGGAGGGCCCACATCCAGCCTGTGCTGAGGCAGCTGCACTGGTTACCAATTGCTGTCCGGATCCGGTTCAAGGTTCTGGTTCTAACCTTTAAGGCTTTACGCGGGCTGGGACCCACATACCTGAGGGACCGCCTAGTGCCCTATGCCCCCCGCAGGGCTCTACGCTCTGCAAGTGAGAATCTTCTGGTTGTTCCCGGCCCTAGGGAAGCACGCCTAGCCTCGACCAGGGCCAGGGCCTTTTCGGTCCTGGCCCCCACCTGGTGGAATGAGCTCCCGGGTGAGCTGCGGGCCCTGCGGGACCCTTCAACGTTCCGCAGGGCCTGCAAGACGGAGCTCTTCCGCCAGGTCTATGGTTGAGGCTGGGGCTGCTGGGGTACATCGACTGCTCTCCCGCGGGCTTCTTGACATCGTTGACCTCCTTCTCCTCCACCCCCCCTTTTTTTAGGAATGGGGGTAGGAAGGGGATCTTATTATTGTGCTGCCATGTTGTGACATTTTTAAGTCTTTTAAGGGGAGTTTTATTGGGTTTTTTAAGACATTGTAACCCACCGCGAGCCATTTGGGAGTGGCGGGAAATAAATCGAAATAATAATAATAATAATAATAAATTATTCAGTGAATTTATTTAAACATTTTCCCTCCCATTATGCAAGATAAAATGCAGCACCTTAGAAAAATTAAAAGGCAAACAGTAAAGTAAACCATGGGCATTCCCAAAATATATTTAATAAAAGCAACAGCCAGCTACAAAATCAAAATATCAGAACACTAAAGCTGTTATTCAAAAGGAGAGACAAACATCAAGCATTTAAAAAACCCTGTAAATTCCATCTGCAAAAGAAAAAAAATTAATCTGCAAACCCTTGAGAAAGTAGAAACTTCTTAATGATAATTTCTGTTGAAGAAATAGAAGGGTCTGGTGAGCTTCAGCTCTCTCCTCCCCCAGCACCACAGCCTGGACCTAAATTGGCCAATTTATGGCTGATCTTAAAGAAAAGACTGGGGGAACCAATAGATTTTTCGTATGTGTAATGTTATCTTTAGTCACTTGTCTGGAGTAGCAATACTGGTAGATGAGCCAGTGAAACAAGCAGCGGCGGCCCAGCCTGCCCCCTGGGCCTAGAAGCACACCTGCAGCCTCTTCAAGGCCCTGGGTGTGCTTCTGGGCCTGGTGGGAAGGCCTCCTTCCCCCCTCCCCCCAGGTGCTTCTTGGCCCGGGAGGAAGGCCTCCTTCAGTACCCACGCCATGGTGCCGCTTCCCCGTTGCTTTCTGGACTGTCCTAGTGAAGGCCCAATCGGAAGGTGCTTTGCACCTTCCAATTGGGTCCCCACCCGACTGGCTAGAACTCTTGTCTGTCCTGGTGAAGGCCCAATCAGAACGCACTTTGCGCCTTCCGATTGGGCCCTCACCTGGACCAGCCCGGCCCCATCTCCACCCACGTAGGCCTTAGCCTTTTATTTAACAGCAACCCGCTGTTAAAGATGTGGGGAGCATCTCTTGGGATAGGTAGATGCAGCTAACTGGCCCATCCCAAAATGTCTTGGGCCAGCCCCTTAAGTATTTTATGGAGGATTATCACTGGATTATTACCAGACAGAGACTGCAGTAACTGTGAGACTGCCATATTTTTCTACAGAGGTTATGGTAGCCATGGCAAAGAACCAGTATGTGCATTTAGACTGTCCATTCATTCTTGTGAAGAGAGAAGAAATTGACCTCTCTAGGGATGCCAGCCTCCAGGTGGGACCTGGGGATCTCCAGGAATTACAGTTCATCTGTAGGCTCTGGAGATCAGGTTGCCTGGAGAAAATGGATGTTTTTGTAGGAAGCTGTAACTCTGCGTGCAAGAAGACCTAGGAGGGAATTGGTTAAGAGAATTCTCTCACTCAAAGGCACTTGGCAGTTGGCCACACTCTATCTTCACTTGCCTTCTGTTTTATATTCTACTAGGGACAAAGCCCGTTGCACCCAGAAATACATTGGGTGCTAGGATGCATGCCTCTACGGTGTTCTTCCTGGGTACTGGCTCTCCTCCCCCTGCTCCCTGCTTGATTTTAAGATCCAACATGGTGAAGTGGTTAAAGAGTAAAGGTAAAGGTATACCCTGTGCAAGCACCAAGTCATGTCTGACCCTTGGGGTGACGCCCTCTAGCGTTTTCTTGGCAGACTCAATACAGGGTGGTTTGCCATTCTCTTCCCCAGTCATTACCATTTTACCCCCCAGCAAGCTGGGTACTCATTTTACCGACCTCGGAAGGATGGAAGGCTGAGTCAACCTTGAGCTGGCTGCTGGGATTGAACTCCCAGCCTCATGGTCAGGGCTTCAGACAGCATGTCAGCTGCCTTACCACCCTGTGCCACAAGAGTAGCAGACTGTAGCAGAGGGGTGGGGGGGTTCAGACCATGCCCTTGTGTTTACAGTCTAGTTAAAGAGTAGCAGACTGTAAAAACAAGGGCGGGGTCTGATCCCCCCCTCTGCCTCCAGGTTCTGGCAGCTGGATTGCCAACCTCCAGGTGGGGGAGTGATGATAATCAGGAATAACAACTAATCCCCAGGCACCAGTTCCTCTGGAGAAAACAGTTGGAAGAAAAAAGGAAAGAAAAAAGAAAGAGGAAGGAAAGAAGCAAAGAAAAAGAGAGATAAGAAATTAAAGCTTTTGATAAGGTTCCACATGATATTCTTGTTGACAAGTTGGTAAAATGCGGTATGGATACTATTAGTGTTAGGTGGATCGATAACTGGTAGACAGATCGTATCCAAAGGGTACTTGTTAATGGTTTGTCATCCTTTTGGAAGGAGTGACAAGTGGAGTGCCTCAAGCATCTGTTCTGGTCCCTGTGTTGTTCAACATATTTATAAATTATTTGGATGGATGAAGGAATAGAGAGGGGTGCTCATTAAATTTGCAGATGATACTAAACTTGAAGTAGCAAACACAGCAGAGGAGGGCAACGAAAATGGTGAGGGATTTGGAGACCAAGACATATGAGGAAAGGTTGAGAGAGCTTGGTCTGTTTAGCCTGGAGAGAAGATGGACTAAGAGGTGATATGATAATCATCTTCATGTACTTGAAGGGCTGTCACATGGAGGGTGGAGCAGAGTTGTTTTCTGTTACCTCAGAGGGTCAGACCAGAACCAATGGGCTGAAATTAATTCAAAAGAATCTCTGGCTAAACAACTGGAAAAAGTTCTTGATAGTCTCGGAGTATGTTCTTGTCCAAGAAAGATTTTAAAAATGCCTTGCTGGGTCAGACCTTTTTCCTCATCTTTATAAGATGCCCAGCTACCAGCAGGTTCACTGACCATAGAGCAGTGGGTCCACAAGTGAACCTCGATTTATTTTCTGCTGCAGTTTTTAAGGTTAATGTTGTGATGACATGGGAGCTTCTGGAAGCAGTTGTTTGGCTTTCCACGCTAGAAAATCCTGTTCCCTGGCATTGATCATTTTTTAGTGCAAAGCAGGGACCAGCAGCAGAAAAGAGCTTAATACCCTGGTACGACTCTAGTGAACAAAACAAATATTAATCCTTCTTTTAGTTCCTTTAAAAATAAGTGTATCTTTCTTTGTAGATATGTGTATTTTACTACCTCTCACATTAAAGTAATGGGAACAACAATCCAGCATTAGAATAATGAAATATTTGCTTTGGATTTTAGTGAATCCTCATCTGCCTTGACACGCACCATTACAAATCCACCAAGATAAAAGCAGTGGGTCAGCTGCATTCTGCTGATGGAAAAGATATACAAGCTTTTGAGTTATGCAGAAGAGAGAACTGTAGTCTTTGACTAGTGGCGAGAATGACTTTTGAATGCTGTCTGGTATAATGCAAATGTCCCTATTTCACATTTGTTTCTGTGCTGGAAGAAATGAACCTGGAAGCCTTCATCATCCATGCACTGCTGCTTCTTTCTTCACACTGAATTTTCTCATTAATATTAAGACATATAAATGGCATTAATGTGGTGTAAAGTGCATTCGTGGCATGAAACCAGCCAAAGAACAGTCAGTGACAACTATGAAGATAAAGTGAACTGGAAACAACATACAAAATTAAAAAGAAATGAAAATAACAATATCTATTCATCCCTGGTTTTGGCAAAATTCACTCTTCAATGGAAGAAGCTCTTAGGAGACAATTGAATGTCAGGGGAGTTTATTACATGGCTGTTAACCCCTGCATAAACTCATTTATTTTAAATGGGAAGAAGGAGTAGGTAGTTCCCAGCAGCATAATTTATGCCCCTGCAGATGGCTTCTGTTTACGTAGCTTTATCTTTCGAGAACAGGCAATACAAGTAATCACCATTTGTTTTCTTGTTGTCTGCAGCAGTAACCTGGCAAGGAAGTCATTGCAAATTGGATGGCAGTCCATTCAAACTTGGCTCATTCTGTCTGAATTGCGAGAGATCAGAAAACTACAAATGTTAATCTTTGGCTGTGAGCTGCAGGGTGAAGCTAGGATGGTTAGGTCCCCCTAGCCACCAGCAAGGGACAGAGGTGGGGTTGCCAGATCCAGGTTGAGAAACTCCTGGAGATTTGGTGATGGATCTTGGGGAAGGACAAGACCTCAGTGGGGGGACAATACTATAGACCGCGCCCCCCAAAGCAACCACTTTCTCCAGGGAAACTGATTTCTGTAATCTGGAGATGAGCTGTAATTCCTGGGGATCCCCAGGTCCCACCTGGAGGCTGGCATCCCTACGTGAACCTGATGTATATTGTTGTTTGCTGCAATGGATGTTCTAGACATTTAGCCTAGTAGGACAATAATGGGGGTGCCCATATTGATCCTGTGCTGTATCTGTGCCCCGTTGGAAATTGTGTGCAAGTTGTAATACAGTGATCATGTGCAATTGGATTGTCTCATCCACTCAGGAAAAAACAGTTGGAAATGTTCACTATAGTGCAATGAGACCATAGTAGCCAAAGAAGTGTAGATGATGTGCTGGTCAGTTAGAGAGCTGATATCGAGGGAGATACAATGTGAGAGTATACTGACTACATAAGCCAAGCTTGTCATGAACTCAGGCTTCCATAGCATAGGCAAGACCCTTCCTTAGACTTAATCCAAATGACTCCATGGAGTAGATAGGGAATAAAAGTCCTTATTGAAGGTTTTCACCTGGCCAATAGAACAAGCAAGAGTGGAATTGCTTAGATTAGAGTAACAGTCACAAGAGGCTGCCTGTAAGGCTATTCTGTTATACAACGCTGCATAGCAGCAAGACCCAGAAGTGAATTTGGGGATCTGTCTTGTCTCTAACCCGTTATTTGGAGGGATTATTTGGCAGCATCCATCTAGATCTGAAAACAGGCATCTATTTTACAGCCCTCTGGACCCACTCAAAGGCATGTTGTAGGCTTTGATTTATGAGGCTAGTATCATTTGCAGGAACAGGGTCCAGTGACCTCCATGACAGATTCAACCTGTGGTGCATGGATTTGGCCAGCCATACCACTCTGAAGTCACAGGCAGGCAGGCAGGCATATATTAATGGCACTGAGAGTTCCTGTTGCTTATTGGGACTACTCTGATTCTTGAATTTCAAGACCTTGTTAACTGCCAGTCAGTTAGTAAATAGCCTGCCTTTGATCCTTCCCTAACATTTAGTGAGGTCACCTTGACCTAGCAGAGATGCACACCTCAGGTATTTAAGGCCACACTGTTTTTCCTTAGGTTCCATCTAAAGCCTTCAGTAGAGATATAAGGGGGGAAAGGCATGTCCTTCACAATGGAGATAGAGATTTAAAAAATGAAAACTGGGAATTCAGAGATTTGTTATAACGATTCTCAATTGCCAATTAAAAAACAAAACTTAAAATGTCCTGGTAGCTGGGAAGTGGGAATAGCAGGTTCTGGTGCACTTGAGTAAGGAAAACATGGGGAAACCTACTACATGCAAGTCCTGTTGCTGCTGTGCTGAACTGCCGGTTGCAATCATAACTACCCAAGCCTGTCTCAGTGTTGAAAACACATAAATTAAGTCCCGGTGAATTCAATGGAATAATTTGGAAAATAGTGCTCAATTTTGTTGGCAGAGCAGCATAGAGCAGCAACAGTGTACAACCTGATTAAAGGTTTATTCAGGAATTAACATGCTTGATAGAAAAGAGGAAAGACAAAGGTTCTTAACTACCTCTCGAGCTAAGAGAGAGAGACTATGGTGCTTCTGAAGAGAAGGGGGAGATTGCTCTACGAGTAGCATTCTGGAGACAGAAGGTGCTGACCTCCTTATCCTGTCTAATTGTCTTCTTGCTGGCCCCTGCAGAGTCCTCTTCTCTTCTTCTTTGAACACCAGACACTGCCTTTTCCAACAAACATTTGCTGAGGAAAGCTGTCCTCTTTTTTATTTGCATAATAAAAGGGACATTTTGTTTTTAGAAGTTCCACAGTCACACTTTCCTTTTCATTTCAAGGCTTGCATGTCTATATAATCTAAATCTTTCCCATTTACCAAAATAATCCATTAAAATAACATGATCAGAAATATAATTTTCAACCAAATCCTTTAAAGGCTGAATAGTGTTAATGTCAAACAAGACAGATTTGGATTCCAAGTTCATCATAGTGATTTCTCAGGGGAAATCTTAGGTATATCATAAAGAACTGGACAGGCAGACACACTCATATATACCCAGGTTAACAACAGTAGACGCTTTCATGGCCTTTAATCCTGATGACAAAATTACTTGAACAAACACGTCTTGTGTCCCCAATATATATTATGTAAAACCTTGTGATTTTGATTATGCGTCTATAATACAGATTAGTCTGTTTGGGTGTTTGGTGCTGACCTCTAGTAAGCTTCTAAGCAGTAATAAGAATTTGTAAGTGACAGGCAGGCAGAGATGCCATTCTTCTTAATTGTGTCCTACAAACTCCAACCAAGTATATTTATAAACTGTTTTAACTTTGCTTCTTTCAGTGGTTTATTTGTTTTTCCTCTTTTTCCCACCCACGACTTCTTTGATCTTAGTGCTAACATGGCACAGTATAACAAAGACTATAGCTGAAAGATCCATCTATTGCTTGATTTGTAAGTCTCTGGTAGGTAACCTACCAGTATTAGGATCTGAATTCTAGGTCCATGTGATAAACACATCAAGATAGAGATGGGTTAGTGGGTTGTAATGTATTTTTGTCAGTATAGCAGACATTGTTCATACTGATAGGTATTTTTTAGATCATTGGGTTGAATGTACCAAACTTTCATTTGACTTTGAAATAAAGTACACATACTTGTTCTTTACTGTGCAGTAAATATAGTATGCGCCCGAGTGCTCAAAGAACTTTCTGGAGAGCTCGTGGAACCCTTGTCCATCATTTTTAGGACCTCTTGGAGGACTGGAGAAGTGTCAGAAGACTGGAGAAGAGCAAATGTTATCTCAAGCTTCAAATAAGTGAGGAGAGATGACCCGGGAAAGTATAGGCCAGTGAGTCTGACCTTAACTGCAGGGAAGATAATGGAGCAGATTTTAAAGAGGGCAGTCTGCAAACATCTGAAGGATAATTTGCTGATCTGGGGAAGTCAATATGGATTTGTCTTTAACAGGTCCTGCCAGACCAACCCGGTTTCCTTTTTTTGACTGAGTGATGGGCTTATTAGATCGTGGAAACTCAGTGGATGTTGTTTACGTGGATTTCATTAAGGCTTTTTATTATATATTATTATTATTTTTATATTAGATTCATTTCCCATCACTCCCAAGTAGGCTCATGGTGGGTTACATGTAATAAAAACCCCACTAAAAACCCCAGTTAAAACATAAGGTTCCCCATGATATTGTGATGGGTAAACTGGAGGGCTATAGACTGCATTTTCAGATGATTAAGTGGAACTGGCTAGAAAACCACACCCGAAGAATTATTTCAGTAGTATTTCGTCAGAGTGGACTTGAAAGGCTGGCTCTCCTTGCAGGTCCCCAGACCTGCAAAGTCCACAGATAAGAGGATAGCAAAGGTGACCTGGAGGAATTCTCTTGAGATCAGGAGGCCAAAAGGAAAAATGAAGTGTTAGACAATATCCTCAAGGTATCTACAGTCAAGAGCCACCCAAAGAAACCTTCCAGGGGTCCCACATCCCATCCGGATTCAGACCAGTTGTCATACCATAACAAATAATGCCTCATGGGCTATTTCCCCACATTCCATTCTTCAAATTTATATCTTACCAATTAAGACAGTGTGAATGAACCTACACCCATTTTATAACAACCCTATGATACTAGGCTGACAGACAACTATCAAAAGTCACTCTTATCTTCCTCTAAACAAAATGACCCTATTATTGTTGTTCTTGATGATGATGATGATGATAATGATAATAATAATATTTGTACCCCACCACTCCCGTGAAGGCTGGTGGCAGATAACAATGACCATAAAACCCCCAATAAAATTCCCTTAAAACAGTTTAAAACTCAAGCACTGGAACACAACAATCTATGCTCCGTGGCAAAGAAGCAACCAATCTATGCAATAATAGACTCAGGGGTGGACAGAGGGTTTGATCTTTACTCTTTAATCCGCCGATAGTAGCCCAATGGAGGGGTGGTCTAGATCTTCCTTAAACATAAACCTGGCGGAAGAGCTCCGTCTTGCAGGCCCTGTGGAACGCGGAAAGCAGAAAGCTCCTGCAAGGCCTGTAGCTCTACCAGGAGCTCATTCCACCAGGAAGGGGCCAGGACCAAAAAGGCCCTGGCCCTGGTCCCGATGGCCGGGAATGACTAGCAAATTTGTACCTGCAGAGCATAGAGCCCTGGGCAAAAGGCGGTCCCTCAGGTGGGTCCCAGACTGCGGAGGGCCTTAAAGGTAAGTACCAGCACCTTAAACCAGATCTGGACAGCAACCGGTAACCAATGCAGCTGCCTCAGCACAGGCTGGATATGGGTCCTCCATGATGTCCTAGTGAGGACCCTAGCAGCTGCATTTTGCACCAGCTGTAACTTCTGGATCCAGCTCAAGGGAAGGCCCACGTAGAGTTATAGAAGGTGACTGTTGCATGGATCACTGTGGCCAGATTTTTGGAGGACAGGTAGGGTGCTAGTAGCCGAGCCTGGCGAAGATGGAAGAATGCCTGGCTGGCTACCTTCTTGACCTGAGCCTCCAGCGTCAATGAGGTATCAAACGTCACTCCCAGATTCCTGGCCTGGGACGCAATGACTAGTTAAGCGCACTTACAAACCTGCCCCCCTATTGCCCAACCACAGGACCTCCATCTTGGAAGGGTTGAGTTTCAGGCGACTGTGCTCTAGTCATCCAGCCACGGCTTCCAAACATCTGGCAAATTTACAGATGCATGCTAGAGGTACCTTGGGCCTCCAGTAAAGGTGGGACTTTCAGAATTTTGGACCCCTAGTCCTCTCTTTCATTAACCCTGGTCAAATCCTTCCCTCTTAACACCAAAGGCATACAACTGGAATAATGCAATGTGCGAATCAAGTACACACTAATTCAAATAGCTATGATTGTGGGCAAGATGCAAGAAGATATTCAATGCCAAAGAGTCTTACTGCCCTCCATATAATCCTATGTTCAGCATTGCTGCTTTGGCAATAAATAGCTGATAATATTTATATATTTTATATACGATACTATGGCTCTAGTGATGAAATTATGAGTTAATGATTTAAAATTTGCATTTGATTCCATAAATCTTTTCAAATGTTATAAATTCATGAGTGGAATAACTTTTGCAGAGTTCTCATCCATCAACAATTTCCTTGGGTTATGTGATTCTGTTTAGGTTCTCAATATTTCTCTCCAAGCAAAAGCAGGAGTATTTTGCTAATGACTGTCAGATTCCTTCAAACATAGGGATGCCATATTTTGCAGCTTCTGCTGTTGTGACTCCTAAAGCCAATGTGACACTAGAAATTTAGCAGATGTTTGTTTGATATAGAGATGAGTGATGGGGAAAATACTTTCTACTAAATTTCAATGCATTTGTTTGCTGTTAAAATGACATCTAGTGAAAAAATAGTAACTTTCTACCAGCTTGACTCTAGTTCTAAAGGCACATGCATATATTTTGTTTTATTTTAAGAAAAGGACATCCCCATTTATTGAATGAATTTGGCCACAGTTAGTACTTGCATGGGAGACAGCCTGGGAACACTAGGGATTTCCAACCAGGGGTCTATGGGAGTTCTGGAGTCTTTCCCCTCCTGCCTTAATGACTTCTGTCACAAGCCTGTGAACTGGCCCCTTCTGTCGTTCCCTGTACTACTCTGCCAGGCCACATCTAATCTGAGTCTCTCTCTGCACCCGTGGCCATGGGACTGCAGTCAAAACACAGTCCAAGAACAGGGTCACATACTCCAAGGTCAAGCTGGGAATGAGCAACCAGGTTCAGTAGGCAGAGACAAAATCCCAAACAAGGCAGAAAGTGGTTACCAGGAGACAATCCTGAAGCAGGGGAGGCAGGCGGGGAGCAGGATGCTGGGGCAGTAAGTCGAATCTGGAGGAGAGCTTGGTGGGTTGTAGGAATACGGGCACAGGAGTCAAGTTATCAGAGAGAGTCACAGATCCAAAGAGCAAGCTGAGGTCATAGTCCAGAAGTTCAAACCAATGGAGCATTGCCATAGCGAGACCAGAATCAGGAGTCCAAGAGGATGGGCAGGAAAATGTGAATGTTGCACTTACAAGGAAACCCCATCACCCTTTAAATGCAGCTTTGCCGCCCTTCCCCAGTACCGTTAGTACCCCTGCTCAGTCTTCATCAGAAGAAGGATCTCCAGCTGTATTCCATCTAGCCTGACAGACAGCTGCCAACTGCACTACACTGGCATGCGGTCAAGCTGGCTCACCTGCATCGCTGCTGCCATTGTGGGGACCCCTCAAGGCTGGAAGTAGATGGCAAGGTGGATTCTGGTCTTACAGTGCACTGAATGGGGTAGGCTCATGGCTTGGGGCTGGCAGCACTGGGTCTTCAGTTCTTGGTAGGTCCCAATCCCCCATGGGCTCTCTAACCTCGGAATCTAATTCCGGACATGCTGGTTTGGGAGTGAAACCACCCACTTGGCTCCTCATCCAGGTCTGTCTCAGACACCTGCATGTCTTCAGTCAACGACCCCTCCAGCTGGGACATGACAGCTCCCCCTCCTGAGAGTGAGTTCTTTCAATGTTTCTATGCCTGGGAGGGGGGCGGAAACTGCATGCTTACCACCAGCTTAAATCAACTCCTGTCTCTGTCCCCAGTCCCGCCTGTTAACACAGGAGGTGATGTCACTTCTAGGGCATGGCAAGGGGGTGTGGCCAGCTGATACCACTTCCAGGCCTCCTTGAAACCTAAAAAAATATTTCAGGGCCTCCATGGCCAACAGGTTGCAAAGGGCTGGCCTAGGCAGTGCGAAGGAAGGCAAGGACAAGCCACTTCTGTTTCTTCTTGCTTTGAAATTCCCACAATGGGGTTGCCATAAGTTGGCCATGACTTGATGGTCAATTTGCCATTTATTTATTAAGTTATTATCCAGAGCCAAACACTGAAGCAAGGTGGAGAGAAAGACAGCAGGCTGAGTCTCAAGAAAATATACATCATTATGCTCTGAAGTAACTTAAGAAGAATGTTATTCTTGTCCTATCCTATGGTTGAAGCCAGGAAACTAACATCAACAAGATGCCAGCCTCCCTATCTAAGAATCATCTTCCAAGAAACAAAACCTGCCCAAAAACTGACCAAGCCCCCCCCCCCCAAAAAAAAAAAAGATTCTGGTTACAATGAGGAGGTGGCTTTTCATTTAATTTTAACACCTAAACTCAACTTATTTAATTAATGTTATATTGTGTGTGCATTGTAATATATTGAAGCTGGATGTTTTTAAATTCTGAGGTTACCTGCCCCGAGCTGACTAGGGAAGGGTAGGATAAATAACAACAACAGCAGCAACAACAACATTAAACTGTGGAGACTGGTCTTTTCAAAGGATCAAACAATTTTGAAATAATGAGATATAATATTCTACATTATTTTGACAGTAGGCCGTGGTATCACCACAATATTAGGAAATTGTTTTGAGGAACACACTTCTCTCACAACCACTGTGAAAAGATGGGGAAACAGGGAGGCTGGCTCTGCAGCTCTTTTTATTGTTCAATTTCGACCTCTAGTGGCTTCATGATGAAATGACTTACAAACACTTTACATTTGAAAGACTCCAAAGGTACTTCCACAGTCTCTCACACACGGCATCACCATAGCTCCATCATTGTTCACTGGAATATGATGGCAAATTAAATGAGATTCTGCAAGAAAGATCTAGGGGCAGAAGAAATGAAGACGTTTGGAATAACATATGGAGATCAATACAATTAACATAAATGTTTCACAGGGCAATACTAAACACATTACATCCTTAAGACCAACAAAGATTTATTCAGGGCATGAGCTTTCGAGTGCAAGCACTCTTCCTCAGACTATGAACTCCTTACACGTAAGGAAGCATCTTCTCTCAGGCCAATCAAGTGCACTGTTAATATTAGGCAAGATAACATTTAAGATGTTAAGTGGCATTTTTATCAAATGGCCATCGACAAACAAATCTGTTTTTTGCTTGGAGGGGTATGCACAAGAAAGAAATTACTGTTTGGTACAAAGAACGAAGGTGCCAGACTCTTGTCTGCAAAGGAGAAAGCCTCAGGGTAATATATTTATGCATCCTAAAACAAAGATCAGCTTGTAACTGGGACCTCCTTACTGATATTGTGGAATTCTGCTGCTGCCAGTGTTGATGTACAGGCCCATTCAAAACGATTATTATCCACTGTTTAATAGCGCATTGTCTTATTTGTAAGCATTTACGATGCGCTTTGACTGAACAGGCCGCCGGACTCCTCCGTTGTTAAGGCAACAGGCCTGAAGCATCCATTCCCACGCCCTCGTGTACCAAGACAGGCCTCTCCACAGGCTCAGAAGGCAAGAGGATTTCTACCTCTACGAGGAACACGGTTTCCTCAGGCTACTTAGGGACCTGCCACGCACCGCACGGTCGGGAACAGGAAACCAGCCGCCTGGTGCGTCACTGACCATGGAGTCCCACGACTAGAGGCGGGAAAGCCCGGGCCGCCGCCGCCGCCGCCGCCAGGGTGCTTGGCCTTGAAGGCGCGCTCGGGGCGAGGAGGAGGCGCAAGAGCAGCCATTGGGAGGACAGCCTCTGAGAAGCCGCCGCTCCAGAAGCGAGCTCAATGGCTGGTAAGGCTCCCCTCCCGGCGTCTGTGCCGGGCGTGCGTTCAATGGGCTTACTTTAGCATTTCTCCACCAACACGCCCCTCTCCAGGAAACTTCTGTTGAGGCGAGCTACGAGTGCGTGTGAGAAGGAGGCCCGCGTCACCGCTCTGCAGGCGGGCTCTAAAGCAAGACAGCTGCTTGAGCCGGGGGCCAGCCGGAGGGAAGCCCTTACGTCGTTTATCCGTCTTGGCAATACACTCTCGCTATCCCTGCTACCAAATACGTGTTTTATTTAGGGTTATACTTGTCCGGTTAAAGGCACTTTTGTGACCCCCGCCCCCCACTAGCTATAGAAAGGTTCTCAAAGGAGGGCAACTCTCCCCAGGGGGATCCTTTCATTTGGCTACTTGTCTACGAGAACAGCGAAGAGGCTTTTCAAGCGTTGATTCTGGATATCTCTGGAATATATAGCCGCTCTGCGTTTTCAGTTGGGCTTCGGCTTCCTGGTTTCGCCAATCTGCTATCCATCAGGATAGTTAATAATATTTTATAGTGCTTTAAAAAAATCAACAGTGTGCAAGCATGTCACTAATAGTCTTAAAAATGATGCTGCAAACAGGTTAGGATTATTTCTGTCATATTACCAATATATATTTAGTGCAAGAGAACAGTGAACTGCCATGGCCGTGGTGAGATTTGAATCGGGGTGGGTACTCCACACTCTTAACTCCTGTGTCTCATGTCAGAAAACAGGTGACAAAATTATACAATCCTGTACTTCTTCCTAAGGACAAGTCACAATTTCCGTCCATTGCTTTGTGATATAAATTCTTTGCATGATCCAGGTTAGGTTAACGGAAATGCTAGATTAATTGCTGAATTATGGATTTGAGCAAGCTCCTGTTGCACCAGCAATGAGCAGTTGTCTGAGGATGCTTCTATGTGGAAAATTATATTGATGCCTTCAAAATTTTCCATAGCTCAAAACATGGTAGATGTTTTCATATCTAAGGTGAATGTGAGAGCTTTGGTCCACCTAGTCTTGTGTTGTCTGTATTGGTTGGCTTCAGCCTTACCTAACCTGGCCACCTGACAGCCTTTCAAACTGAGATGCTATGGCTAGAGAATAAGTCTATGGATACCTACTAACTATGGTGACTGAGGGGAACCTACACATTTAGAGGTACTAAAAGTCTGAATCCCTGAGCCAGGAGGTAATATCGGGGAAGACCTCCACCTCTATACCCTGTTGTTGGCCCTTCTGAGAAACTGGTTGGCCACTATATGAGACAGGAATCTGGACCAGATGGGCCACCGGTCTGATCCAGCAGGGCTCTTCTTATGTTTGTATGGCCTTCATGGAAAGCAAGTGCTCTACCACTCCCCACCTTGCCCCGCATCTTGCTCCATCTAATGAGATGCGAGGATTAGTGATTCAGTAGAAGGATGCCAGCATGGTTGTTTTCATATGGATTGATTGCAAGCAGAGTAAACATTGTGACTCTGGCATTTAAAGAGGTACGAAGCATCAAAAATAAGCATCAACTTTCACGACCTTCAGTTTAAGTCTGATCATCTGACCAAAGTTGATTTGCTTATATTTCAAATACATTTCAAATATATTTGCTTATATTTGCTTATATAAGATTTGCTTATATTTCAAATATATTTCAAATCAAAAACATAAATAGTATGTTTTTGTCATAACTAATGGACCCTCTATTGTTGCTAGATAGGCAAGAAAACAAAGAATTATGAAATGAAACTGGGGTTACCATTTCAGTCCTCTTCATAGGAAGAAGAAAAATCCTGTAGCACTTAGCAGAAGGCTATTATACAGAACAAAGTATTCAGATTGGCTTTGTCCATATCATTTTTCAAAGACCTTTGAAATCATATGAATGATAGGCATGACAAAGTTTTCCTAAGGCGGGAGAGACAGAAAGACAAAGACTTGTTAAGCGTCAAAGTTCACATGGGGAACAGTGTGAGGTGGGAAATTCAGTGCATGGTGTCATTTGACCAACATAGTAGATTGCAAACTAGAGCTGGAACATTCATTGCCCTCTTTTTGTTATTTTCCAAATCTAGAATTGTTTACCACAGTGGGTAGGGCAGTTTTCAGAAAAAGTGGAATTTATCATGAGATTTGGAAAAAAATATAATTTGATTTGTACTTTCTGTCTTTCAAGCTCCTTTGATCCAATGACCTCGAGAAACGAATAAGGAGCCTTTATAAGGAAAATATGGTGGAGAGATATTTGGCCAAAGGTAGTGTAGCCCTTGGATCACTGTCCACCAACAGATTTATTTTACAATTTATGTCTTTTAATATAGTAGGAGGTAATTTAAAAATAGGAACAATCCATACTAGCTCGCAATAAAAATTATGAGGACATTCCAGTATTATATGGGACAAGGAGTCAACCTTCTTCAAATCACTATGACAAAGCATATCCAAATAAGGCAGTTTACATTATCTCCCATATAGGACTGCTGAAGGGGCAGTGTTCAGACATGTGAGCAAGAATGCTGTACAGTAACTGTAATTTATAAAAATTCCACCCTTTTTTGGTTACTGACCTCTAAAAATTTGCATAGAAGACCAACCTTACAATTCTGTATCTCTGCTCCTGCTTCTTTAAGGAAGTATTCTCTTCTGAAAATAGGACATCATGTGAATTGTCCCGCGTTTACTTTGGCTCCTGGCCAGCTATCACCAAGCCTGGGGTTATTTCCATGATTAGGCATTTACACCTCCCCACCTAGAAGTAACCTGTAGGTCACATTCATAGAACTCAAGAGACCAATAAATCTCTTTGACACTATATCCAGGATTGTGGGAAAACTTGAACATATTTCAATTGACAAAATATTGCTCTGGCAAATAAAAAAAACTCTACTCTCCTCCTTTTGTGTGGCTCAAGTCTGCTGTAGAGAAAAGGGAGAACTCTTGGAGTGCTTTCGTCTTGGTAGACGAGTGAAACGAAGTGGTCTCTTAGCATCTTTACTTTTTTATTTGTATCTCAATGACCTCGTAGCTGCTCTTTTCTTCAGCAGAATTTCATCTTCTGCCCTGAGTTTGTGAAGATAAATGTGAAATATAAATTTCAAAATACATTATTTATTTATATGATTTCTTAACCACCATGCCCAGCATGCTGGCTCGTGACGAGTTACAATGATAAAACCCCAGAGTAAAACAATAAAAACAATCCCCACCTTAGAACCTTAATGCTCCCCAATGGCAAACACTAAACCTCGTCCTCTCCCCCCACACTCAACAGCACCCCCAGTGCCTCAGGGAGATTAAGGGGAGTGTAGCTTGCTGTCTTGGCTAAGTTGAGGAGGGGTCCCTGATCTTAATGACCCTGTCCTCAATCAAATGCCTGGTGTAAGAGCTCCATCTTGCAGGCCCTGCAGAACTGTGAAAGCTCTTCTGGGAGCTCATTTCACCGGGTTGAGGCCAGAACTGAAAAGGCCATGGCCTGGTTGAGGCCAGGTGTACTACTTGTAGACCAAGGACTGCCAACAGATTTGCAACCCATAGGGATAGAAGTGGAGCCCAGACCATGGATGGCCTTGAAGGTTAATACCAAAACCTTGAACTTGATTCAGGACACAGCTGGCAACCAATGCAGCTGCCTCAGCTCCAGCTGGATTTGGGCCCTCCAAGGTATTCCAGTGAGGATCCTAGCAGATGCATTTCTCACCAGCAGCAATTTATGGATCAAGGACAAGGGAAGACCTGCACAGAGCAAGTTGCAGAAATCAATCTTGGAGGTGACCATCACATGGATCACTGTTGCTAGGTGCTTGGAGGACAAGTAGGGTGCTAGTAACCTCTCTTGGCATAGGTGTAAAAACAATTGAAAAAGTGATATAAAATAACTTGGCAGACTATGAACATCTCGTGGTCTAGAATCACACAAGTGCTTCGGGGCAAAGCAAGTCAAGTGATCTCTAGTGGAAACCACCTTACATATGCTAGATGTGTTCTCTCCTGGGCTAGTCTAAAGTTCACATCTATGTTGTGTTGCTAGTGTCATCAGAGACAGTAGGTGGAAGGGTGTGGACAGAGGTTTCTGAGTGCTCAGAGGAAAGAGGAAGGAATAATTCAGGAGGCAAGGCAACTAACATTTTAAAGCAGAGAGGAAAGTTTCTTATGTTGCAGAATACAATAGTCTCAGTACAGTTGGAGAAGTTCTGAAGTAGCTAGAGGGAGTCTAGTAATTTCAGCAGTGGTGAGGCAGTTCTAGGGAGCTAAAAAAATAATTTCTCTCTTGATAGCTCACACATTTTCACCTGGGCATATACTATTAGGACAGAATACTATTATTTGAATTTTTGCAATAGAGGTGGAGAAGAATCAAGATCCTGGCTTTTATTGGCAGATTTTAATTTAATTGTTAGGAAAAGGGTAAAGGAGAGAAAAAGGTAATGGAGAAGGCAAAATACGATCTGAATGATCAGGCTAACAAAGGCCAGGATTGTTTCTGCAGTTCAGACTTTGTTGAGATGTCGAATTTAAGCCCGATCTGATACTTCTAAGTTTACTCTACTGGTTCTGCAATAGGGCCTTTAAGCGAGGATCAGATCCGCTGAAAGCTTTTTACACTCACTTCAGAAGGAGTCCGTGCTGCCTGCCTATATGCATTTCCTCATTTTCAGAGCCTTTTTTGCAAATGCTCAGCAAGCATGTTTTTACTGCTTCTTTTTTTTTAAAGCTTGTTTTTGCAATATAGTGAGGGAGGAAAGGGCTTCCTTGGGATCCCAAATTGCTCTCAGTCATAATGAATATTGCTGGGAGTGCTTGGTGAGGGAGAAGAAGAGATAGAAGTATTGCCCTCAAATGTCTAAGTAGAATTCTACTCCCCAGCTGAGGGGTAAGCCAGGCACCTTTTCTCCCTTCACATCCAATTCACTGGAAGAATATGCTGATCGATTGACTGAGGCCACGGGAGTTGCTAGTTCCTACTCTTGGTTTTCCCAGTTGCAATGTATGGCTGCGAAAGTTGGACCATAAGGAAGGCCGAGCGTCAAAGAATTGAGGCTTTTGAACTCTGGTGCTGGAGAAGACTCTTGCGAGTCCCTTGGACTGCAAGGCGAACAAACCGGTCAGTCCTAGAGGAGATCAACCCTGACTGCTCTTTAGAAGGCCAGATCCTGAAAATGAAACTCAAATACTTTGGCCACCTCATGAGAAGGAAGGACTCCCTGGAGAAGAGCCTAATGCTGGGAGCGATTGAGGGCAAAAGAAGAAGGGGACGACAGAGAATGAGGTGGCTGGATGGAGTCACTGAAGCAGTAGGTGCAAACTTAAAAGGACTCCAGGGAATGGTAGAGGACAGGAAGGCCTGGAGGATCATTGTCCATGGGGTCACGATGGGTCGGACACGACTTCGCACATAACAACTCTTGGTTTTGCTAAGTAGCAGCCCTTCATGCCAAAGACCAAGGCTGGTGGGCTTTGCTTTTAGTCAAAGGCAGAAACAACCACAGCTAGCCAGAAAGGACCCTGCATCCCCCCTCCCCTTACATACCCTCCCAGGCAAAAGTGGCAAAACAAACACCCTCCACCTTTTGCCCTTTTATGCTTTTCTTCTGCAAACAAAAGGAATAGGTTCCTGGACTAGAAAAGAGATCACCTATTTCTCCCCAAATGAGGTGTGTGTGTGTGTGCTTTTGGAGAAACTTTTCTGAGCATGTGGCACTGGCTTAAAAAAACCAATAACTCCAGAATCATGATATTCACATCTAGTAAACACAGAGCGTCCCTCTTTCTGGCAGCTCAAGTCAGCCAAGAGCCAATCTACAGCTTGACTTGCCATTTAAATGTAAACAGGATACTTGAAAGTCACTGAGGAGGTTTGGTTACTTGGGGCAACCCCCCCCCCCACACACACACACACATTGTATAGGTACACAGACTACAGCCTCCAGTCCACAGATAAGGCAGGCAGCTTTCTGTCCCAGATCTAGCTTTCCTGCATTCAGGCTTTGTTGCTTGTCAGCTCTGTCCTATTCAGAACGTTATAACGTTGAATTCCATAATTCTGCATCCCCAGAAGGTGGGGTTTGGATTGTAACACAATCCTGTGCATTAAAAAAAATACAGAGGGAAGGGGGGAAGGGTGAGAGGAGAGGCAGATTATGGGTAGAAGTTGATAGGCCATCACTTGAAGCGAGAAATGGAGGGGGAAGCGGACTTGAACCTTGTGCTTCCTTCCTGAATGTAAATTCCCTCCCAGGGGAGGTGGAAGAAGTAGTGTTTTACCAGAATTCACAAACTGCATGGCAAACAGGAAATACCTTCGGATCTGCGCCTGAATATTAAGAATTTTGTGTGAAATGTTTGTGATTTCGTGGAGCTTTAGGGCAGCCATTACACCATTTTTGGTGACTGCAAGGAGAAAGCTCATGACCCTAGCTTCCTTATGACTAAGTTTCTAGAGAAGTGTGCATCCAATATTGAGATCTCTAACACCGAGATCATGGTCAGATCTATTGTATTGGTGCCACCCTCTTCTGAACATTATTCTCTCCACCAGGCTGAACTAAGATCAGAATTGTGACCACCGCCGCTATATGTTATGTGATATGTTATATGTAACTTTTAATTGGGGTTTTTATGGGGATTTTATTGTGTTTTAACTATTTATGTTGTAAACCGCCCTGAGACCTATTGGGAGAAGGGCGGTCTAGAAATTAAATAATAATAATAATAAATTCTAAGACAGATTTTTGGATGCTCCTAGAAGGCTGATTATTGTTCTTCATACCTCATTAAGCTCTCGGGAAGCCAAAGAACAGCCATGGTCAAGGTGTGTCTGAGCTCCCAGGAGAACCTGGCTTTTCCCTTATGCACTGATTGCCTGTAGCCATCAGATCAGCTTTAGTATCCTTTCCCCAGCAATATCAGATATCACTGAGCTGGAGAAGTCATGAAATAGGGTTTCAGGTGTGTCCCCCCAATAAGCAAGAGGCCATGGATCTTTCCTCTGTTTTGGTAGCATTCCTTCTCTCATTGCAGCCCACTGGACTTTCTGAAATATCCCTCTTCCACTAGAGGAAAATTTAGATCAGGTTCAACTCAGGTGTAATTATTCTTGATTCTGGCTAATGATTACGAGTTTGAAGTATTAGCTTATAGAGTAATAACATAATGGTTTGAAAACCCTGCTTTCCACATCTGTATTTTAAAGTCCAGCCTGATGAAGAGTCATGCTGAACTCAAAAGTGTGCACATTGATCAGTGTCAATTTAGTTGGTCCTAATAAAAGGTATTACATGGATTTTGTTCTTGTTATTGGATTTTGGAGTAAGGTTACATTGGCGTTTGTATTTCACACACAGGATATGCTTGCACTGGGCTTGCAAGCAGGGTAATACCCAAGTGGTGTATTATTTTGATGCTGGTAAGGAGATTATCACTAATAAAGACCTGGCAGCACATTTAACTACGGATATCGAGATCAAGAGGATGGTATCCTTGACATTTTGAATCAGTCCTTCTAAAAGTAAGTTATAAACTTTTACTGTAGCCCTTCCAGCCAACTAACCCCCTTCACACATACTTGTATGTAATGGTTGAGGACATATTGTTTCACTGTATCTGAAGAAGTGAATAGAACTTAATTGGTCTTAAAGGTGCCACTAGATTCAAACTTTGTCCTGCTGCTTCAGGTCAATTTGGCTACCCACCTGAATGGATTATGCATCTTGATTATGCATCTTGATTCTCATTGGCCCTTCCTGGCCACTAACCTCCTCCCTCCTCTGTCTGTTTCACTGTATCTGAAGAAGCATACATGCACACAAAAGATGATATCTTGAAGACGACTTTGTTGGTGTTAAAGGTGCCACTGGATTCAAACTTTGCCCCCTCCCCTGCTACAGTTCTGTATATTAAGCTTCATTCATGAGGATCCCCTCCAATATTGAGATCTCTAGCATCGAGATCATGGTTAGATCTATTGCATTGGTGCCACCCTCTTCTGAACATTATTCTCTCCACCAGGCTGAACTAAGATCAGAACTGTGACCACCGCAGCTATATGTTATATGTAACTTTTAATTGGGGTTTTTATGGGGATTTTATTGTGTTTTAACTATTTATGTTGTAAACCGCCCTGAGACCTATTGGGAGAAGGGCGGTCTAAAAATTAAATAATAAAAAAAAATAATAATAATGTGGGCAGTTCCAGGAATTTGTGAAGTTCATAAGGGGAGGAAGAGCAACAGGGGTTGGGTCTTTTCTTACTCATTTAACACCCTGATAAAAATATTTATTTAAACATGTCACCTGGCTTAATTTTTTGTATGATTTTTTTAATTGCCCCCCTTTTAATTCTTGCAGCATTGAGTTTGATTCTGTGGGATGGACAAAAGTTGCATGAATCCTTTGCACAAAAGGCTCTGTTTAACATGATGCTTTTTAAAATTAGCATATTATTTAGGATCCTTGTGCTGTGCTGGCAGCTGCCACCACCAAATAAATGTTTTTTTTAAAAAATCTGCAGACAGTCAGAAGCCTTGTTGGGCAGAAGCCCCATCTGATCTTACCCACTTTCTAAAAACACTTGACAGGTGCCGGGAAAGATGAAAGTAGGTTGGAGACCCCTTTGTTATTATTACTTATTAAATTTCTATTCTGCCCTGTCTTGGGCAACATGTTTAAAATTCCATAAAAATATATAATTCACTCTAAAATCTAAATTATATTAAAATTAATGTTTGCTTACAAAATACTAGTCTGGAACTTGGGGGGGGGGTATGATGTTCTTTCCCTGATGGTCAATCAAGGTGGCAGATGGGGGTGGGGAGATTCGAGAGATTGATGTTTACCCTTCTTAGGCTACAGCCATAGGTCTGGTGGGAAAGCTCTTCTTCAGTGGTCCCCAACCTGTGGGCCGCGGCCCGGTGCTGGGCCGCGAAGGCCATGGCGCCGGGCCGCAGCTCCCTCTCCCCGCCCCCCCCCCCGCAGTAAAAAACTTGCCGGGCCGCAAGCTTGCGGCCCGGGAAGCTTCTTACTGCGGCAGGGCGGGGAGAGGGAATTGGGGCCGGGCCGCATCCGATGCGAGGGCGCGGCCCGATGCGTGGCTCGCGGGCGTGGCCCGATGCGTGGGCGTGGCCCGCGCGCCCTGCCGGTCCCCAACCTCAGAAAGGTTGGGGACCACTGCTCTTCTTTACAAGCCAAGCAGAGCTGTCACAGAGTGTTCCGTCAGGCTGGAACCAGTGCTGATTTGATCTTTCGGGCCAGGGATTCTAAATAGATGTTGATCATTCAACCTTAATGCCCTATGAGGTGTAATGGAAGAGGCAGTCCTCGATGTTAAGAAACCCAGTCTGTTAAGGAACCAGAACCTTGAAAATGATTTGGTCTCCCATCTGGAGCCAGGGCAGCTGGGTGGGCACAGTTCACAGATGTTACCACATTTTAAAGGGGAAAGGAATGAACAAAGAATGAGTTTACCTATCTTCAGTCTGCTGAAGTGAGTAGAATCATAGAATTTGTCTGTTAGTGTTTCAAGTGCCACAAAAATAATTTTGTTGTTGTTGTAACAAACTGAGAATATCAAATCCTCCGAGATTGGTCATATATTTTAGTGAGTTAAAAGCTTAACAAAATGTTGGTTACTTTTTTTCCTGGAGGAAAATAACATGGCATCAGTTTTTGTATGGTGGAATAGACACACTCACAATGCAAAAAAATGCATTGCAGAAACTCTTATGAAGCATGGATTTGGGATGTTTTATAAAGCCGTGAGTCACCACAATTCCATATCATCCATGTTTTCACAATGCCTGGTTATAAAGGACAGTTCAGGTGACAGCAGTATCATCTCACTTCCTATTCCAAAACTGAGAACCCAAGGTAACACATGATCAGTAGCACTTTAGAAGAGCAACACAAAGGCCTGCTGGTTAAATCAAGTTATTCTTCTGAATTAAACAGCATGTTAAGCTATTGTTTGTGGGCATTTGCCAAGGACAGTAATATTTTTCAGCACACCACTGAGGAAATGTGTGACCCAACAGCTACAGCCGAATCGTATCTGACCACAATGCATGAGAATCTTACAGTGTACTTCTCAAATCATGAGGTGTAGCTGTTGGAGGCAAAATCCTTTAATTCTGCATTTTTTGTTTGGTGGACTTCCACTGGGCTTTACTGAGCATGCAGTGTTCTGTGACAGGTCCACAGTTCTGTATTTGAAATGGGATTTCCCCAATCCGGTTGTAGCCCCCATGTGGCACATCCTACACTGTTCCAGAGAGTCCCCTTTTCCTCATCAACCCCTTCTGGAGAATACAGCACAAAGAGGGAGGGGAGACAGCTCCATTCCACAAACAAAACTCTGCCTAGGCAATCTGGATCCCATCTTACAGAGCGTTCACTGGTCCTGAAAAGCCATTCTGCTAAACCCATATGACTCAGCAGTTAGATCTTCTCCACACCACATAGAATCATAGTGTTGGAAGGGACCTCATGGGTCATCTAGTCCAACCCCCTGCACTATGCAGGACACTCACATCCCAATTGTTCATCTACTGTAACCTGCCATCCCTTTGCCTCCACAGAATCAGCTGCCTCTCCATCAGATGGCTATCTAGCCTCTGTTTAAAAATTTCCAAAGATGGAGAACCCACCACCTCCCGAGGAAGCCTGTTCCACTGAGAAACCGCTCTGTCAGGAACTTCTTCCGGATGTTTAGACTATCGTGACCTGCCACGAGCCTACGGAAATAAATCTTAATAATAATAATAATAATAATAATAATAATAATAATAATAATAATAATAATAATAATAATAATAATAATAATAATAATAATGGGATTTCTTTTGAATTAATTTCATCCCATTTGTTCTGGTCTGCCCCTCTGGGGCAAGAGAGAACAATTCTGCTCCATCCTCCATATGGCACCCTTTTAGAGTACAGTGTCTGTTATTAGGCAATCCAGAGATTCGGTATAGGGGACCTTTAGAGTTCCCAGTTAGCCTAAGTTTATCATGAGAAGGTAAGGCAGCCATTTTGGTTGCCAGAACAGCAATAGTTACAGGAGCTGGCACAAAAGAATATCAAAGAAATAATTGTAAAATTCAGGGTGAGTCCAGGATATGAATCTGTGGAGTTCCTGCCTCTGATTGAGGGAATGGGCTTACCGGAAAGGTATTAAAGGCAGATTGTACCAGGCTTCACCCATTCCTGAGGGAGTTTGGGAAGAGAGGCTTAGGTAAGGTCTGTAAAAGCAATCAAGCCCACCTGGCTGCATGATGGCAATTAGAGCTTGTATCTAGGAAGACTTGCCCTGGCTGATGACTTTACGTTTATAGATCTAAGTGAGTGCCTGGCTTGGCAATGGGTAGGTATGCACAAATCCCATCAGTCAGCAGCCCTGTTCTGGCTGCTTGTTAGAATAGCCTGAGGAGAGCCATGACCTCATCTTCTCCAAAGGATAACATTGCTAGCTCCTAAAATGACTGCCAAGGTAAACTGAGCCAAGATGGAATCAAAGCAGGCAAGCACACCTCTATGGAAAGAGCCCCTGGTAACACTCGCATCAAGCAGGCCTGCTTGGTCCTCTTATTGACACGCACAAACTGATAGTGAGTGAAATGCGTCATTCAATACTCCTTTCAGCAGCACTTGCAGAGGAAGACAGAGAACAGCTCCCAGCAGTTTTCATTGTTGCAGTTTTAATCAAAGAATCTTGGATAAGGGTTCCTAGGAACATAATAGGAAAGCCACCATGGCCAAGGATTGGTTGTGTTTGGGATGGAGTGACCACAGTAAAGTTAAAGTTTTTAGTATACAGTTGTTTTTGATGTTTTGTATTAGTCTGTTTTTGTATCGGTGCAAGCTACCCTGAGACTATTTTGGAGGGTGGCCTAAAAATCTCGTTTTTTTAAATAAAAAGAATGGCCACAGACTTGGAAAATAATGCTGCATTGTTACTTAGGTGAGCATAGTGAGACCTAACTTTACAAAAAAAACCCTGAGAAATGCATTGAGGTGGATGTTTTCACGTAAGGCATTGCATTTGTTCGAGCAGTCTTTCGAATTCTGGAATCATTTGATTCCTTTTGTGGGGGCAGGGTAATGAATTGGACCGGCTTTAGGGGATTTGTTCAAACCATTAGGCAAATTATTAGGAAGAACGGCTAAGGCCTAGTCTGAGGTTCCTTTCTCAAGTCACACTAATTGCAGCATTCGTACTTTGTCCTCCAACACTGTCCTACAGGGATTCCAAAACTTTTTCTGAGCTCCCCAGAGAAGTGCATAGTGTGTAAACATGTATAGCAGGGAAATAGATTGAAGTTTTCTTTGGTCTATATATCTGCAGATTTCACCCCCCCTCTCATTTAGCACACCACTAAATCAAACAAAAACAAAGTTCAGCAGGAGGTGCCTCCCATGAGCCAAAGACTTGATCATCCAGCTGCCCTGGATAGCTCCACAAGTACAATAGGTGAATTATACTGTATTTAGTTTTCATGAATTATTGTACCACTAGTAATAAAGCCCGCTGTATGGCGAATACAGCGGGCTCTAGAAACTGACCTTTTCGGGCGGCGGGGCTCACGGCGGCGGAAGCTCTGTTGGGCGGCGGCTGTCTGAGGTGGCGGGCTGACGCGGCGAGAGTCGCTTTGCACCTCTCGCCGTGTCAGGCCGCCGGGCAGGGAGCCCCCGGCAGCCGTGCTCCGCGCAACTGCCGGGGGTTCCCTCGGGCGGCGGCCTGACACGGTGAGAGGCACTTCGCGCCTCTTGCGGCATCAGGCCGGGAGCAACTGCGAGCTGGCGCGCAGTTGCTGGGGCTGGGAATCAGAGGGACCAATCGGCAGGCGCAAAGCGCCTGCCGATTGGTCCCTCTGATTGTCTGTCCTGAGGAAGGGTCCAATGCGGACCCTTCCACATCCCGGACATATCCCGCCCCAGAACGCCTGTTTTATTTAGTCCGTTGTGCCCGCGGCGCCACGGGCGGTGTACAGATACTTTATATTGGTTTTAACTGAAAAAAAAACCTTTTGTTATTTATCCACATCTTCTAAGATGAGTTTCTCATTTTGAAAATGATTGCCTCCTGAGCCCCCCGGGAGGGCGGTATATAAATATAATAAAATAAGTAAATAAATAAATCGTGCAATTCTGTCACATTTTAAATGGAGGAAAATATTAACCGGTTCTATTTTTTTCTTTGTCCTAAACTTCCCCTGAAGTGGAAGATGACAATGATGAACAGAATGATGTAAACCTGCCAGCTGTTGAAAACTGTATGACAAAGCTACCATTCCCTGACCAAGAAAGAGAAAAGGTCTCCAACCCCTCCGAACTTCAGGACACAAGCACACCTACCTCTTATTTATCCAAGGGTGACGCCAGCTGTTGTTTATCAACAACTGAAGATGACAAGGATTGCAAACCCTCTTCATTGTGCAATGAAACTGAACTAGCTGGACAAGGCCATAGCGAAGGAGAATGTGGTTTTCCTATTGGCATGAAAACATCCCAATGCACAAAGCATAGCATCCACAGCTGCCCTGTTTGCACATCTTCAGTGTTTTGCAACAGAACTCTCTTTACTTCAGCTGCATCTACACAACACATTCCTCAGCAAACAAGAACCTGTATGGACACTGCACTGTCAGGGCAGCCAGTACTTCTCACAGGAACATTCCCATCTAACATGCAAGGTAGTAAAAGGTCATTTACCATTTGAATGCTTTTAACCATCTAGTTCAGCCTTTCTCAACCAGGGTTTTGTGATGGTGCTGGGTTTCCTGGATAGGTGGGAATCAATTCTTAAATTTGTTGAACATTTATCATGTGATATGACAATATATGATCACATTGACTCCTCCCAAATGGCCAGTGATGGGCCTGGAGGGGGTGGGCCTGGCTGGGCATGTACACAGCTATGCTTCCCAACCATATTCTGCACGATTGCACCACTTCTGGGGTTTCTTAATGGTAAAAAAGTTGAGAAAGGCTGATCTAGTTGTAGATTTAAGATATGTCTGCTGGGTTATCCAAATCTTTCTGTCCTTTTTCTTAAAAGAAGCTAGAGGCTGATCAGATTAGAGCTTCTTGCTTTGTGACAAGGAGTCAACTTCTGTGGCAACTACATTTTCTGCCTTTCTTGGTCTAATGAAGTTGAAAGATGGATCCATCCTTCACTGCACAGTTGGTGTGAGAGAAGGGAGAACTGATGCTTGTGTAATGAAGTTAGCTTTTCTCTGGCATAGGACATGGAGCTGCTTCTCAGTGTTTAAAAATCTTTTAATGAATGGGTATCTGGGTGTGGTGCAAAGGATGGCAACGTTATAATGGAGAGGGAATATGTCTCTTTCACTGACTGGCCCTTCACTGAACAATGAACCCCTCCCCCTCCTCCCAGACCACCTGCCTACTCAGGGGACTCTCCAAGTGTGACAGAAAGCTGCAACTTTGTAAACTAACTAAAGGGGAAAAACAGCCTGAGAAGGATATGTGAACCAGGAAGCACAGAATCTTGGACAACTGCTGAATGTTAGAAGGGGTAGGTGAATGGTAGCGGAGAGAAACTAGCCTGCTCAAACCCTTGAGAGTTTAGAGCAGTGGTTCTCAACCTTCCTAATGCTACGACCCTTTAATATAGTTCCTCATGTTGTGGGGACCCACAACCATAAAATTATGAAAGTGTTCTTTGACCGATGGTGTGAAGATCCATTGTTCATGATTGTATATAAAATGGGTTTTTTTCTGGGGTTTCTCAGTTCAGTACTGCCTCTTGTCCTGCCAAGCTGTGCTGCCACCTGGAGCGCCTGGCAGGAGACTGCACTGCACTGGAGGCACTGCTGGAGTGGCTGGCGGCCAAGCGCAGGTGTCTGCAGGAGGAGCAGTAACAGTGGCAGTGCCCCCCCCCCGCCAAGTTGCTCGCCCCACCACGACTCCTGTGTAAGGGTCATTTGACCCCCAGAGGGGTCCCGACCCCCAAGCAGAGAATCAATCACTGGTTTAGAGAGTCATGCAAGTTTCAAGGGCACAAGCAGGAGTATCAAATTGCCCCTTCCATGATTTCTCAGATCCCCTTATCCTCTAATTTTTACTTCTTAGGAATTTGGCTGGTTCATTATGACTTCAAGCAGCAAAAAAAAAAGGCTATCCACTGATAATCCCGGTCTACTTGTGGGCTTTCCCAGCTAAACATGATTTTGTAAACAAGTAAATCGAAAAAACAAATTTCACAGAGATTGTTGACAGCAGCAGTTACAGATAGAGAGAAAAGACAGGAAGATTATTTTGCCCCCACACTTTAGAGGTTAGAGAATCCCAGAAGTGGAGTTTGGAAGTGGGATTTCCCCTCCCCCAAGGGCCCCCATCTTCTATGACCTAATCATCAGATTCGTTTTTGTAAAATGAAGTATTGAAGATGGGATTTACATATCCCAACAACTGTGCCAGAACAACATTAAAAACAATACTCCGCTTAGGACAGCGGTTAATAGCATCGCATAGCTGCGTCATGCCCTTTTCTTCCTTAATTTCTCCCATTCATGCACTTTATGGGGAGGTATCTACTGGAACCAGAATGCACCATAATTTTTTAAAAGCACATTTCTATATGTTGTTCCCTCAAATTATTGCTTTATTTGTCTTACCAATTCAATTTGGCTTTATTGCAAGGGCATTAAAAACAAGAAAAATGTAAAATAACAAACATTAAAACTACCAAACTAGCAAATAGTTTTGCTACCAAAACTACTGAAAGTTACTTTTGTAACAAAATCAATTTTAAAAGAATGGCCTTTCAGAAATTCATCCTGCTGGCTTGATCTTTGGACACTAACTTACATTGGATTTCCTTGGCTGCTAGGGCAAAAAGAGCAACCATATGGGAGACTACTGGTTCCTCATCAGAAAGGATAACCAAAACTTTCTCCCATCATGGTGCTTGAGCCTAAGATAGCTAGAACAGTGTCTAAGAATTTCTGACTGAGAGAATAAATCAACAAGGTATGGCACAAATCTGGTTCTGGGGCCCATTTGGTCAGATTTTGTGATAACAGCTTGGCCATAGTTAGTACTTTTCTATTTTGTCTCTTAACTTTTAAAGATCATATTTTACCAAACATTAGTAATTATTTAGTTATGCTGACATTATATAGACATTTGACTTAGAACCTAGTCACAATATAACAATTTACAACAAAGTCCCTCTGATATGAGGGCTTAACGCTGTTGATTTCAGTGGGATTTTGTCACTAACTTGTTCTTGATTGTGCCCTGTGAGACTAAAAAAACCCTTAAAAAACTAAAATTACAGGAATCCTGTAATTTTAAGACCAATTATTAGTAAATTTTGATTGAAATTAGTGGTGCATCTTTCCAAGAAACTGTGCTTAACGCTGCACTGTGCTTTTTCAACTTTGTGGAAGAAAATATTAAATATTTTTCCCATCCTGATATACAGAGTTGGTGCTTAAAGTAAGAGTTCAGAATTCAAAAGAAAATGACTTTATTGAAATTGAACTGAACCGAGAAAAGATGACTTATCAAGATCTACTCAGAGTGAGCTGTTGTGAACTGGGTGTTAATCCTGAACAAGTAGAGAAAATCAGAAAACTACCAAATACACTAGTAAGAAAGGTAAGGATTGGTGTTTTTCTTTAAGCTTTTGATTATATGTTGACAGCGTTCTTTGACAGAAATATATCCCTAGCCATCAGAGAACATGGTCTGTTAGTTAATGCAATTAACATTTAAAAACTTACACAATAATCAAATTTCCGGTGGTCAATTAGAAACTTTTCCTGTGCATAGGCTCCATCTGGTACTGGGTACTTTCTAAACACACTTGGTAGGCCTGGAAAAGTGTTGACTGGGGCCATGATGCCCGTGGAAATCATGTGGGAGACAAGTAAGAAATCTTTGTACACAAGAGCAAGCTGCTTTTAATAAGAATATCCCTTCAAACAGATGTTCAGCTTTTTGGGCTGGGGAGGATCTGAGGCCTCCAAAGCAAGGTTCCCAACTTTTAGACTATCATTCTGTCTCTTTAATATTAGTCCACTTGGCATGCAATTATGTGACTTTATTTGACTGCATACCATGTAAAGCTTCGGTTATCAGTTTCTATTAATTAAACCTCTACTGAAGGGACAGTCCATATTGCTCCATTCACTTGGCAACATTACACCAAATGTGCCCATAATCTAACTCTCAAACTGCTACAGGTTATGGGAAGGAAAATATGTAAGTGAATTATTGTGTCAAATGTAATGTCATCTACTGCCCTGATGCATTTCTTTGGGCCATGTGAGTTCACTATTCCCCAATCTAAGCATCCTTTGCTCCTTGCTTGTGAAAGAGCCCCATTCCTTCCAAGTTTCAGGTAGCAGCCATTCTCTCCTCTTTGGTGGCCAATTTGCCCCTCCCCCCTTCAATTCTTAGGGCAAATTAGGTGCTTCAAGAGAGGCAAGTGGTGATAAACAGGTCACTGGACAGGTTGCATATATGCTTTCTAGGTAAATAAATAGTTGGTAAATCTTCCTGTTCCGTGTTCCTGCAGCTTCTTTCGGCTTGCTCTACTTTTAGGATTTTCAATATTATGGTTGCACACAGGCCTAGACGTTTTTCATGACAGGGAGGTAAATATTACTTGGTAAATAAAATCTGATTATGCCATAAAGCAGTGGTTTGCAACCTTCCTAATGCCGCGACCCTTTAATACAGTTCCTCATGTTGTGGTGCCCCCAACCATAAAATTATGCAAGTGTTCTTTCACAGAAATTAAAACGAAACCAACCAAATGGCGTCAAGATCCATTGTTCATGATTGTATATAGATTGTACTTTTTCTGGGGTTTCTCAGTTCAGTTCTGCCTCTTGTCCTGCCAAGCTGTGCCACCACCTGGAGCGCCTGGCGGGAGACTGCACTGCGCTGGAGGCACAGCTGGAGCGCTTGGCAGCTGATCATGGGCGCCTGCAGAAGCAGCAACAGTGGCAACACCCCCTCCCCACTAAGCTGCTCACCCTGCCGCAACCCCTGTGAAAGGGTTGTTTGTCCCCCAAAGGGGCCCCGATCCCCAGGTTGAGAACCACTGCCATAAAGACAGCATGTTCGCCAAACCTGTTGGCAACCCTAAGGACGATTTACTACTCTTATCTATAGTCAAAGGTAGATTTGATTTTTTTCTAGCATGGTGACCTTGAACAGCTTGGCATATAGAATGTTTTATTTTGTAACCAAACCACTTAACTTTAAGGTACTAAGTACTTTACTGTAGTGGTCCCCAACCTTTTTGAGGCTGGAAGTGCTGCGCATGTGCGTTTTCGCCGCGCATGCACAATGCGTGGGCGTGGCCCTGCTTCCCTCTCCCCTCCCACCCACAGTAAGAAGCTTGCCGGGCCACAAGCTTGCGGCCTGGTAAGTTTCTTACTGCGGGGGGGGGGGGGGGGGAGAGGGAGCCGCGGCCCAGTGCTTGGGGACCACCGCTTTACTGCATTGAGAATAGACAGTCTTACTAGGTATACTATTTGCTTTCATTATTCAAATTGATACTTTACCCCCACACAATAAATGAAATAATACTATCTTCCTCTTTATTTTAGGATAAAGATGTTGCTAGGCTTCAGGATTTTCAAGAACTGGAATTCGTTTTGGAGGAAAGTATCAACTCTCCTTTCAGAAGTGCTGCAACTACATTGACAGAACTATCTTGTTGCTACAGCACTAAAGCAGCAAACTTGACATATTGAGGTATCTACACAGGTTTTCAGAAGAAATGGATGAAATGTTTATAAAACTAAGAATTTATTATAGTTCTTCTGAATAGAAAACATTCCTTTTGTATCTTGATATTAAACTGAAACACATCTTTGAATGTATTTATTCTCTTAGTTAACTAATTATTGGTTATGCAGTGTAATCTACTCAATATACTGAATTCAGATTGAACTAGCTATTATCTTTTAAATAACCACAGCACTAAGGATCTTCTTAGTGTTAATCATAAGCTAGAAAGTGTGAAGAGAAAATATAGCTCATAGGAGAAATTTCCTGAGTAGTTTCTTTCCCCTGTGGTTTTAACCCAAACATTTATATTTTTTAAAAAGCTGAAACTTCTATTTTAAACTTAACTATCCTCAGACAAAACTAAATATAAGTTTAAAGAAAAATTTCATTAACTTTTCATAACAAATGCTTGTATCTGAGCATATCTATGCATTTAGTAAACTATTGTTTGTGTATTTTGTAAAAAAAACTAAGTCACACTATATAAACTAAATCAATAGAAGGTGCTATATATCTGTGTAATGTACTAAAAATGTAATTGTTTTTCCAAAGGCAGATTTCTTTTTTCTTCTTGCATTCCCAAGCTGTAGAGTTCATTGTGTTTTTTAAAAAATGAAGTTTGGTTTTAATCTTGATTAAAATGTTAGAAATAAGATACTATGGAAAATTAGTATAGTTTCACTGTAGATCAATTACAAGGTGTGGCTTCTACTTTAAGAGCCAGTTTGGTGTAGTGGTTAGGAGTGTGGACTTCTAATCTGGCATGCCAGGTTCGATACTGCGCTCCCCCACGTGCAGCCAAGCTGGGTGACCTTGGGCTCACCACGGAACTGATAAAACTGACCTTGGGCTTGCCACAGCACTGATAAAACTGTTCTGACCGGGCAGTGATTTCAGCACTCTCTCAGCCTCACCCACCCCACAGGGTGTCTGTTGTGGGGAGAGGAATGGGAAGGCGACTATAAGCTGCTTTGAGCCTCCTTCGGGTAGGGAAAAGCAGCAAAATATATTCAATACATTCTTCTTCTAATAGTTGAGTCAATTTTTTTTTCTATGCACACAAATTGAAACCTGCCTAAATTTGAATTGCGGTAAGGTACATGTATGTGTGCATTGTCATCTGTTCATTTTCCCTTGTACACTGACAAGAGTTCCCATTATACTAAAACTCCTCTAACCTTCCATCAAGAACACTGTCTGCTCCCTAAATCTTTTGCGCTGGAGTTCTCTGAAGTGCTGAACTGTTCTTAAACATTTTATACTTCACAGAAAATGAGACTGAGAGCATATTTCAATTAGATGAAGTCCAGAAACACTCTACTAGGACTGTCTACAGAGGTTTATTTATTGAATTTATATACTACCTCAGAATGAGCTTCATTTATATTCCGTTTCTGCTAATCTGTTTTCCTACTTTTCAGCAAAAAAAATATGGACACCAAAGTGGCTCACAGGAATCTTTAACAAAAATACAAAAGGCATTAAAATTCAATACATAAGTTTCTTGGGGAGTGGATTCTTAGCTAAATAGGGCCTGGGCACCATGTCAGGGTGCCTGGGTTATTCCTGCCCTCCCTTTGATGCCTTAGCAACTGCACGTAAAGGGACTTTTAAACTGATGCTTACATTGCCTAAACAGCAAAGAACAAACTGACAAAAGAAATATAGAAAGGACAAAGGAAAAAATATAATTGCAAATTAGTCCAAATCCTGGTAGCATCTAGTACTTCTCAGAAGCTTTCTGTTTTTGTCTTTTATCATGACTTCAATTTATTTCATGTTAAATGTTGTTAAAAATATATTTTAAAAATATATACCATCTGATATCAGCAAAAGCAAATAAGGCTGCAGGCTGGTTTGCTGGCAAAGGCCATAGCAAAAGATCCATCCCCTTCAGCCTTTGTGCTACTGAAGTTATGGACATTTTTCTGAATTCTTTTCTCCCAAGTCCCTTGTTTTTTCTACCACCCTCCACCCCTAGGTTTTCATAACAGAGGAAGTTGGGGGGGGGGGGGATGATCATGCTTTATGCTTTTAAAAAATGTGTTTCCCTGGTACAGTGAAGCATTTCTCTCCCCTCTGTTTTAGCCTATTTAACATGTTATTTAGAATAAAGGTCTAATATCTACAAGTTACTTTATACATGCAGGTAACTGTGGGATTTAATTTTTCTCCTAGCTATTATCATTTATCCACCAGATTCAGCCAGAATTTGTGCACCCAGCCTTGATTTTGCAAATATTATCTGTGCCATAAATAAAACTGGTGAGGGGTGGTAGGTGATGTTGCACTTATTGTGCACCTGATTGGCCATCTGTCCAATGAGTGGTCAATCAGGTGGCCTGTCCTGCCCCTGGCTGCATCCCTGCCAACTTCATCCACATGGATGAAGTGCCAGCCCACTCTACCATGACGATGCCCAGAGGTGAGCCGGCTGGGCTCCTGGGCCCATGGTGTGGGAGGACTTGGCCAGATGGTGGCTGGGGCCTACCAGGGAGACAGCCTCTACCACTTGGAGGGGGGGTGCTGCCAGCAGCCACAGAGACAAGGTGAGGGAGGGGTGGGCTGTCACATGGGCCCTCATTACGACATGCCAAGCCATTGGATACCCCACCTCCGAGCTGTGCCATGCAGGTGCCTCCAAGCTGTGCCGGCTGTGCCATGCAGGTGGCTGCTGGCCTCCAGCAAGGAGGGCGCCTATCTAGTGGGGGAGGGAGGCCCCACCATCAACCCATGAACCGGCCTGGCTTCTGTGAGGGGGGGGGGAGATGACGGCGGCCATGTTGCCCACCATCCCTGCTGCCTGCCTGTGGCTTCAGGCTGCCTCAGAGCTGCGTGTTCAGCTGCCCTCCTGGGCATGCTGGATTCCCATGAGAAGAGCTGGGGGGGGGGGGGGAGGTGAGCACAAGCATCGCCGCTGCAAGCAATCCCTGCTACTTTGGAAAAGCCGGGAGAAGGGCCTGGGGCGGCTCGACTTTTGTGGGGAGGCAGGAGGGGTAGCCTTGGCCAGTTGCAAGAGCTACCTTCCTTACTGCTTGCATGCCTGCAGCCCCAGCATGCTCTGCTGCCAGTGTGGACTGGGTGGGTGCTGGTCTGCCAGGAGGCTGACCAGATAGGGGAGGCAAGATCTACAACTGGGAGCCAGGTAGGGGGGCTAAGGGTTTGGTAAGTCTTTGTGGGGCAGTAGAGGGAGGCCAGCTCTTCTCCCCTCACCCCTACCACTTTCTCCATCTCTGCCCCAAAAATGCTCCCCCAGGTCTCAGCTGGCCTGCCCTGGGTTGGGGAGAGAGGCCCTAACAGTCATTGTACTTTGCAATACAATGGGCTTTTTAGGTATCACATAAAACGTGCTTCCATGGAACATGCTTCCAACAATGTGCCAGCTGTCCAACTGGATTTCATGGGGAAGGGCCTTCCCCTCTGAAGACCAATCAGAAGGCTGTCGAGCCACAGAGCAATGCCCACCTCTTCACTGCTGCTACTGTCTCGGAGGTCTGCTTACCTGCTTGACAATCCCCGAGGGATGCCCATCCCCTCCAACAGCCACTCAGTTTACTTGGCATTTTGCCACAACTCATCAGATAGCCATTCTCAAGGACACTGTTGCCCCCCACTGAGGGCTGCTGAGATGCTTTTATGGTCCTGAGAGGACCCCCCCTTCCTATCTCCACCATTGCCTCCCTTCCTATCCATCTGCCCACACATCCCAATGAGTTATGGCCTCGCCATGACTCACGCCTCACAGTGGTAAGATGTTATATGGTAAGGGGCTGTCGCTGGTGCCCACCCTCTCACCCTGTTTCTGCAATTAGCACTCCTCCCTGCTCTCACAGCCTCTACATTGCGCTAAGATCATTGCCAACGTTCTCCGAGGTCCCACCCCACCCACTCCCCTCCTATTATTATTTTATTATTTATTTGATGTTTATACTGCTGCTCGCAGCGGTTAACTCCTAAATTCTGCTGCCAGCCTGCCAAGTCCTCCACCCTAAACCCACTATCCTCCTGGCCTCCAGTAGTCCTAAGATTCCAAGTTGTACCCTCTGCTCCGGCACCCACCCCTGCGCTGCTTTCTTGCACTTGCAAGAGCAGCAGCACTGCCTGCCTGCTCTTTTCACTACCACCACGCACACTGGTAACTGCCAGCAGCATAGCTAGCAGGCCTCCCCCACCTCCCCTTCCTGAGCATACGCCTCTTCATTTGGGGGCCCATCTCCTTCCTACCTGTTTTTAAATTGGGCTTAACGCCTCATATATTATATATAATCTATGTAAGTAGATCATGAGGCAATATTGTGAATATATTCCAGCACAAACCAAGGAAGGGAAAAAACAAAGCACACTGAACAAATTGCAGTATCATGCACTGCTTCCTTTATTTACATGTTTTTAGTTATGGAAGCATCTGGCCAGAATCTGTGAGTAAATTTTAGTCAAGAAAAGTAAACTTCTTTAAATTGTAGAAAACAAACAAGAATGAGCTTAACACATTTGATTTATTTGGAAAGAACTCTATTTTAATATTAAACACTCAATGACAATCAAATGTGTAACAGAAATTCATACTTTTTTCCATTTGGGTATATCAAGAAGCTAGGAATAGCCTTGTAAAAATGGGATTAATTTTAGTCTGAGTCACACAATACTAAACATTTATCCTTTGTTTCAAAGTTCAAGAATGAAAACTTGCAGTTAAACACTGAGCAAGCCATGTGTTCAGGTTATGTTGGTTTATCACCTTAAAAGTCTTATAGGAAAAAAGGAAAGGACTTAAAATTTTCAGTAGCGTGTTTTGCTTATTAACATCTCTCTGCAATGCTGAGAGGCCACAACAGTCCTGAATTACTTTTTATTTTAAAAATCTAACCGAACTTTAATTTTTTCTATGCCACTACAGCTTTCTTTTCACCTCATTTTAAAGCAGAACTTCAAATCATGTAGTCTTCAGGATTCTTCGCAGTCTTGTCTCATGGTTGTCCTAGAATGTAAAATGTTAGGAAAAGAGAGTCAGATAGTAGGAACATAAGAGGATTCTTGTTTGTCACTCCTAATTATTGTTTTGCTGCCTGCTTAAATTCTCTCATCAATATACAGGGGCTTTAGATGTAGTATTTGTTAGAGGCCACAATTAACCACCCATAGCTTTTGAGAAGTCCTCATGTACATGAACAGGGCTTGCAAAGGAATTAAATCCAAGTGTTGCCGAAAGGACTCCAGGCTGTGCAACACCAGTGCTCAAAGACCTGCACTCCAACTGTTTAGCAGCTTTTAGGAGATAATTATAGCATGTTAACACTTATCTTTCAAAAAAATTAATTCATCTGATAATTTTAGTTGGGGGCTACTTCCGTATTAAGGAATGACCCAGAAAAATCATAGGTTAAGAATGGATGGTTATATTTAAGATTTAATTCAATTTAATTATGTGATGTGGCTGTATACATTCCTGCCATTTATTTATACCTATTGGGTGTATCTGAATTGGCCTTTATTTTCATTTGCCTCCCAAGTCTGGTATCAGCCAGTATAGGTCTCTGTGTGCCATGGCTGCCTGGCAATTCTCCTACGCAGTAGGAAATTATAAACACATACCTCTTAAAGACTTGAAATGCATTGAATGTAACAAGGCGATTATTATGTAGTATTTATTGCATTTAATACGCTTAATATCTAATTCTGGGCAGCACTGCATCCCTACACACAGTTGAAAGAAAATTCCATCAAGTTAATTACATGTTAGCAATTCTTCACAAAATATGTACAAAGATTCCTTTTTCACTTTTTGTAAATAAAACACAAAACAGTTAAGCTTAAAGATTACAGGCAACAGCATTCAAACATGGATGTGGGTAGAGAAAGGAGTACCTGGCATGAGTACCTGCTTAGTTTGACTGAATCCTTGATTTTTAATTTGGCTTTTCATGGGCCGCTCACAACACCAACGCTGTGTGAGGTATGGTAGTCAGCTGCAATTATTCATAAACCCTACACTTCCATCAATCCAATGCTACTGGCTCTCGAGTTACAGAACAAACTGCATTAGAATGCAAGGCAAAGCAAAAAAACTAGAAACATCCTTGACAAAGAAATACTAGCAGTTTATATAAAAACAAAATAGTCCAACATGTGCCTCAAATATTAAGTATTATAGCAAATGTTTCTGATGCACCAACACAATATGGACTTAATTACAAAATCAGTTCAAGTTGTTTTTTTAAAAAAAGATAACAAATCCCCTACAAATAAAAAAATAGGACAATTAACTTCTATGGTGACTCTGTTACAAATAAGCTCCCAAGAGGCACACTAATGGGGGTGGGGGATGAGTCTGCTACACAATAGCCGATACAAAACAATGTACCTCAAAAGATTTTGCAGGGCTACACTGTGTTTTCCTTCAGAAGGTGCTTTAGTATCTCTTCATACTTGGCTTAGTTCCGTCTTCATCTGTACATACTTACGCTGAACTGTTAAACAGTAACAAAAAGCCCTAATCAAAGTTTGAAATAATGCACTTACCTCTGTCTGATCTGAGGTCATATCAGATCAGTTTTAATTGGACTGAGTGTCACCTTCAGATTTAATGTCTTCATTGGTCCCATTGACCTCATTCTTAGCATCGCCTTCCTTGGAGTCCATGCTTGTATCTTCACTCTGTTTTTCTCGACTACTGGACTTCACACTACTTTTTTTATCATCAGATCCCCTCTTTTCTGCCATGAAAGAAGACATTGACTATGGACTTCACAGTAAAGACATACATGGCATCACTTTTTAAAGGCATGGTGTGCATGTGGATGCATCAACTACAGCTGGAGAATTGAAAACTAAAGAGATCAGCATTGCTAATATTAAAATGAAATATTCCATTAGAAAGACTGAGAGTTGAGTTCAGAAGGGCAATGGATAGAACAGCACTGGGAGGGCATTACTGATCACAATGCAAATACCTGTATAATTGGTCAAAACCACAAGCCACACGTGCTATCTGACCCAGAAGTACTATCATAATAAAACCATAGATTTAGCATAGTACATAGTTCAATTTCTGCAGGTTTGTCTTTTAAGACTTCAGATGCCAATACCAATGACATGCTAATAAACGTCTGTGGGTGTATCTCAGCATGTTCAAGCATGATTTTTATTGTCTTCCCTGAACAATCTCCTATGCCTTCCAAAAGCGGACACTGAGGATTAGGGGGCCCTCCAGAACAATATGCCATGTGGCACTAGGGAATGCAGCAAGGGACAATCCACCAAAATCACTGCTGTAAACATACATTTTTGCTCTGCCACACCTGCTCAGGCAACATGGTAATTGTTTGGGAGGATCCTGGAGGATAGAGTATGCTAACTGCTTCTGCGAACTTACTATAATTGTAGAAGATTGAAACTAAATACATTTTTTAAAAACTTCAGACCGTAATATTTGCCTTCTAAAACATGTTGAAAAGACATAAGAAAAAACAGGCTACTGTAGAAAGAACTTGGCAATCGTTGCTGAATTAGCACAATACCTGTAGGAAATTTAAAAACCTAGGATATAAAGATAACCTTTGATGTAGCAACTATTGGTGAAATACAATAGTATCTAAGTAACACTAATTTTATTTGGAATATAAGTCTGTGGTTCGTATAGATTCATACAAATCTTTCAATAGCTGTTAACTCTGTCAAATATTTGCCATATGTTGTCATAAACCTAAGTACTCCCCACAATCGGAAGTAGCTGCTTTCTTCCTCACTCTTTTCCCAGAGTCCATTCCATCTGTTTTACCTTCATTTGCCTGTTATGCCCCATCACCTCACCAGCAGTTGGGGGTTGTCTCCCTATCTGCCACCACTGCCAGGAAGGGAGAGTCTGTGAAGGTGCACCATCAGGCTGATATTTAACAATCCATGACTGTGGGGAGCAAAAACAGTAACCTTCAAAGCAGTCATAAGCTTGCTTATTTTCATCTTTCTATCCTGTTTGGCATATCTGAATCTAATTTTCACAAGCAAAATAATGACAAGTTACAGACTTGTTCCAGATGAAGCCATAACTTAATGGGACCCCTAGTTCGTTAAAACTGGACTATTAACTGCAGGGACAAGCAGGAAACAGACTGACAAATGGGCTGTTTCTTCATGAACAGCCATCAGTTAAGGTAGTAAGAGCCAAGAACAGCAGTTTCCCAAGGAAAATATAAAATGAGCCTAGTCATAATGCAGTCCTGTGTGTTTTACATTATGAGCATTCCTCTTATTCTCAAGGGACAGTCAATGCCAGTGTCCATATAGTAAATGGTTAACATTTTTATTCCATTAAAACAGTTCTCATAACAAGCATATAAGACATAAGTGAAGCATACCATTCTCTGACATGGTGAGCAAAAAAAATTTCTTTCAGCATCCAGACTAACAATAAATCAGCTGATCTGGATAGATTTATTTAATGCAAAAGAAAGCAGAAATTGGATACCAACAGAAGGACTTTGTTCTGGATAGGTAACTGTGCTTACAGCTTATAAGCCCAATCAAAAAGATAGTTTGATGGTAATTTTGACTGCTACTGCCAAGAAAAGATAACCAAAAAATGGAAAAATGCACAAGGGAACAATTTCCTAAAGAACACCACCACATATTTGGCACTTAAGAGAAAACAGCCTGTTAACCAGAACTCTTAAAAGAAATCTCTTCCATGTGATAAGTGCTCGGGTAGAGTTGCTCTAACTAACCTTTTTGAAAGTCTTCGATTTTTGCTTTATTAGGTATCGCCGATTCACATGTAGATCCACTGAGGAACAGCAGTCTTGTTGCCCCGCAGAGGACTAGCGGTCAGTCCAATAAGCTTATCTTCTATGTAGATACAATAGAGCTCAACAGCCCTATGAATAGGCAGAATGTGCAGATCCTCCTGGAGGTGTTTTAGGGTTGCTTTGAGTTTGGACAGATGGAAGAGAAGGCTGTTTTTGGCAACTATAAAATGATTATTTACCTGTGGGTTGAAAGATGAACCTGTACTATGACAGCTGTCTGCATCTTCAAGCTGTTTACAATAACTAGTATAGCTAGTATATGCAGTGTACAAGAAATAGTTATAACTACTTCTTGAACAATTAAATTTTGGTAGGCTACCTATATGCTCTTTTTGCTTCTTGAATATTGCCTTTCTGATTGTAAAAATTCTGCTTTGGTTACTCATGCAATGTCAACGCTAGAATGATGTTTTCTTAAGATTAACTGTGACCATGAAAGAGAACACAAGAGTTATCAATGGGTATGATTAAAATGTGGGGCATTCTGGGCGGCAACAGGGAGAAATTCTCTTTCCACATAAGTATGAATGAATCACTGCAAGCATACATTTCCTGCTACCTTCTTACATGCGGTGGCTTTTATCACAAGGATCCAACAAGTGAGCAAAATTTTCCAAAGTTTCAATTCCTCAGTAGACCATCATAGAAAAATTTTGAACACTTTCATCAAGATTTTCGTTGAAAAGATCTGAATGTAATTAACTGTATTTATTTATTCATCAAAGAACAGAATAAGGAACACACACTAGGATAGACAGCCCGATAGCTGCTTAGTTCTGACTAACAAATACTGAATAATGCTATGATGATGTAGAAGAAATCCAAAGGGTAAGTGCAACAACAATTTATAAAAAGCAAAGGGAACCAAAAACTGTAAGCATAACAGAATTTTTCTAAGAGCAACACTGTGTTGTGAGGACACGCAGTGGATGGTTAAAATCTCCTTTCTTCACTGATATGTTTATGTTTATTAGATTTTTAGATCGTCCTCCCAGCAAGCTGGCTCAGGGTGGAGTATACACAGATATAAAATATACAATAACAGTGATAAAATTAAATTTAAAATTCATTTAAAATAAACGTTTCAAAAGGTTAAAAAGAGCAATGATTATGGAATATTGAATCCTCCCAGAAATTCAAGATGATTTATGAGTAGATTAGATGGACCCAATGGGTGGATGGGGCCATGAATAGGTAGGTAAATAGATGCTAGCTTTGGCCCCAAACAAAAGCCTGGTGAAAAAGCTCCATCTTACAGGTATAAAGCAAGATTTGGTTCAAACCCCAAAACAAGAAGCCTGGAAAAAGTATCTGTTCTATTCAGATTAATATTTTCTCATTTGATTTACAATTTGGTTACTCAACCTAGATGAGAATTTTGGGAGATCCATGAACCAATGTATTCAGTTTTCTTTTAGGAATTTTAAACAATGTGAACAAATATGCAGGGATTCCAGTTCCCATTAAGATGTATGCATGGGGAAGAGGAAGGTTTAATCCCCTACTCCATAATTATGCTCTCTGTTCCTGATGGGCATCATCTCTATGTCTGTCTTTTTTTACCCATTCAAGGGCTGACATACTTATTTTATTTAAAAATGTATGCACTACCTTTCTACACACCTGCTTGAGGTGGCTCATCAAGTAAAACATGAGAAAACCAAGAGTCACATAAAATTGTGAAAAAGCATTCGAAATTTAGCCATTAAAACTCCAAGAAAATAAGTAACTGTCCCATTTTCCAAAACTACAACCTCAAAACACCTGTGAGAAGTATCAAGAGTAGCAATACAGAGGGAGGGGGATTAATCCCTTCCCCCTTCCCCCACACCAAGGCCCTAATATACACCCCAGTGTGTTGCAAACTAACCCTTTCAAATGTTGGGAAGATCTATGAATAGATCTTCCATGGACTCATTTAGCTGGGCCCTAGGAACTTGATATTAGGACTAACTTATTGGTTAGATAAGGAATGTCAATAAACACATTAACTCTATATTATGAAAATCAGTCAAACTCAAGCTCAGACACTGATATAGTACCTGGATCACAACCATACCCTCCAATATTTTCATATATCTGCATTCATGTCAGGTGTGTGCTCTGGCACCATTCCTTAAGCATAAATGCATTAAACACAATAAATGGAACCATTTGGCCAAAATGGAAGTTAGAGGCTAACAATAGCAACACTGCCGGATGACCCCAGCAATCTAAACAGAACAGCAATATGAGAAGTGACCAATATGTATATAAGCAGATCCGGGTGAAAAACATGACTGTTTTCCATTGAGGAGGGATTTGAGTAATCGGTACACCTGTTTTCAAGCAAAGACACACTGAAAGCTGATCCAGAACACATGTATCAACCAGCACATCGTTCACTAATATTTCCGAATGAATTGTCAAGCATTTTAAGACACAAATAAGTGTCCGTCATCTAGAAGTATGCTGTAGTGAGATTGAGTGACTCACACTATTGCAAAAATAAATATTTTAAGTTTTTTTTCCTGATTAATAAAGTGTCAAAAAACAGATCACCCTGACACACAATATGACAAAATACTAGTGTTGACTTCACTATTGGAGAGATTAGTATGACTGCAGCACTGATCTTTAGAAAGATGTTTCAATGGCTATGAGGTATTCTTTGATACTTAACTAAAAAGTTGTCATGTCCAGAACCTACTCAGATTCAACTATGTAGAAGCCTGAACTGTGGGGTTCCACAGGAAGCCATTCTTACTCTGATGCTGTTCAATAGCTATATGCACCCCCTCACCAAGCTGATCCCAAGTTTCGGGCTGGGTTGTCCTCAGGATGCAGATGTCACCCAACTATTTCTCTTAGCTGACGTAGTAATTTGAGGTTTAGCCTTAAAATGGCTAGTCTTTCCTCCAAGGTCAGGAAAGCGGGTGGCACTAAGGGAGAGAATATCCCAGCAGCAAGCCTTAATAAGCAGGGTCCCGTAGGGAGCTAATCTCTCCCTGATGTTATTCAACATCTATATGCATCCCCTTGCTCAACTGGTCTAGAATGTTGATCTGGATTGTCATCAATACACAAAAGACACCCAGCTATTTCTGTTGATGGATGGTCATCCATTAATACCCCCAGACACTTTAGCCACATGTCTGGAGGCTGTAGTGGACTGGTTCAGGAGGAGTCGGCTGAAATTAAATCCAGCAAACATGGAGGTCCTCTTGCTGGGCTGGCAAGCTGAAAGAGATAGGGTGCAATTCCCAATGCTACAACTACCATCGTGTGTTTACGTGTAATTCTGGACACTTCCCTATCCATGGAGGTCCAGATCAAAGGATGCCCACCAAGAATTCTACCACCATTGCCAGGCGTGATGCCTTGTACTGTACCTATTGGCATCCAACCTAACCTAGCCACTGTGATCCATACAACAAACCTCCAGACTAGACTTCTTACTCACTCTATGCAGGGCTGCCCTTGAAGCTGATCCAGAAACTCTAGCTAGTCCAGAACACTGCATCATGAGTCCTTACTGGGATATAATGGAGAGCCCACATTTCATCAGTGCTCTCCCAGCTGCACTAGCTTCAAATCACAGACCAGATCAGGTTCAAGTTTTTGGTGTTAACCTTCAAAACGCTTAACAGTCTGGAACCCCAGTACCTACAGGACTGCCTTTTCCGCTATCTTCCCCCCATCTCCCCCAAGAGCACTAAGATGCAGTGACCACCACTTGCTCAGGATCCCTGGCCCCAAAGAAATAAACCCGGCCTCAATCAGAGCCAGGGCTTTTTCAGTCCTGGCCGCAACTTGGTGGAACACTCTTCTTGATGACTTCAGGGCTCTCCGGGAACTTCAACTGCTCCACCATTGTGGCTGCCCTCCTCACAAAACCAATGTGCCATCCTCAAACCAACCACACAGCACAAATGAAGTTCCTCTTACAAGACCCTAATAGATACGGTTTAATACATTAATAATTTAATATAATGTAATTAATTTATATTATGTTATCAATGTAACTTTATTACATGTACATGCCTGGTGTCACTTGCCCTGAGCCAATCAGGAAAGGCAGGCGATGATAATGATGATGATGATCCATCGATCAACATCCCCAGACAATCTGGATAGGTGTCTGAAAGGTGTGGTGGATTGGCTTGAGCAGAGTCAGCTGAATCCAGCCAAGACAGAGGTATTCTGGCTGTGCCAATATGCGGAGAAACAATATGTGGAGATATGGCTCCCAGCACTTGACGGGGTGCAAGTGATACCGGTACCTACCATCAAGAACTTGGGCATGATTTTGGATCACCCCTTATCAGTGAAGGCCCAAGTCACAAAGACAGCCCACCTAGCATTTTTCTGTCTGCACTCAATGAGGCAGCTTGCAGCTTATACCTCAGAGTCAGACCTAAGCAGTGATCCATGCAACAATCACCTCTAGATTAGATTTCTGCAACTCACTCTATGCAGGGCTGCTCTTGAGACTGCTCGGGAAACTCCAACTGGTTCAAAATGTGGCTGCACAAGTCCTGACAGGGACTTAATGAAAAGCACATATCACAACAGTGCTCGCCAGTCGCATTGGCTCCAGATTTAAAGCCCTAAATGGTCTGAGGCCAGTGTACCTTTGGTGTTCTCTTCAAGAGCTTTAAGATCCTTGGATCAAGACCTACACATTTTTCCCAGGTTGAAAGTGAAAATGGTCTTGACCAGAGCTTTTTTGGTTGTGGCCCCAGCCTGGTGGAATGCATTCCTGGGAGAGATCAGGGGCCCTGTGGGACCTAAATCAGTTCCGCAGGACTTGTAAGACAGAGGTGTTCCACCAGGCTTATGGTTGAAGTCTAAAGTAACATCTGCCATGAAAGGCTGGCCTCACTTCTGGGAGCCAAATTCCCACTTTGTGGAAATTTTAGTTGGAGGGGGGGCATTTATAATAATTGTAATAATTTAAACTGTTGTTTTTATTGTTGTCACCTGCTCTGAGCAATATGGAAGGGTGGGATAGAAATAAAAAAATATTATATCATTATATTATTTCACCAAGTTTCCTAAAGTGATTAGATAGGCAGGCAAAGACGATAAACACAGATGTGGGGTAAAGGTATGCCTTGCAAGGACTGATATCTACTTAAGAGGTGTACATGAGACAATCACAGGAAAAATAATTTCCTCTTCTTTTCTCCATGAACACTTTGAAAATCACAATTAGGAAATAACATCAGAGTTGCTGCTTGAGAAGAACAAAGGATGGCAACAAAAACTAACTTGTCTTGTCGTTTGTGTAAAGAAGCTCCAAGGATGGCAACAGAAGACTCACCTGAATATATGTACAAAAATACTTAAAATTAAATACTTATGAAAATACCAAGACAGTGGGTGGCTGGATTAAGAGTCTAGCTTTCCAATCTGGTATGTGGTAGTCCTCAAATGGAGAAAAATGGACCTTAGTGCATAAGAATTGGTGTATAGTTTAGAAGAGTTTAGATAGAGAGTTTTTTCACGGTGGGTATGGCATAATTCTGTTTATATGAACTAACCTTTCTCCTTAGATTTCCTGTCTTGTTCTCGGTCTCTGCTTTTGCTTCTGTGCTTGTAAGATTTCCGATCCCGGCTCTTTGACCGCCTTCTGTCCCTACTGCGTGATCTGTGTTTTCTGTCTGACCTATCGTGACTTCTACTTCGGCGCCGATCTCGACTCCTGAACATTTAAAATACAAAGATCAAAGCATTTCCACAGTTAAAAGTTTTGTTAGTAACTAACATGGTGATCAACAGGGTGTGGGAGAAAACTTCAAATGAAAATTATGACAGCAGTAGCCTGCAGCTTTATATGAAATGTTTGGCAACAAATGGTCCTAACAGTAATATACTGCACTGTTCTACTTAAATCATTCTAATATTTCAAGGAGGGGTGTGCAAAAGGTAGTTTTCAGGTTCCGGTGATCTGAATCTGAAAAATATTGGTATTTACCAATATTCCCCAATCCCAATACTAGTATGGTATTTGGAGTCAGTAAATATTGGGAAATGCAGAATATTATTGGCTCCATGAGTCCAAGGCATTTAAAGGGATCATGGTCCCTTTAAATGCTTTCTCTACTTCAAGCTGCAAAGTCACAGCTTAGAGCTTGACTCCAAGTTCAAAAGCATTTAAAGGGATCCCAAGTCCCTTAACTCTGGCTATCTGGTGGCCCTGAAAAATCCCAAACATTTCCAGCATTTTTTGGCCTCAACCATTTTGATAGCTAGAAAAATAGCAAATAATAATTTTTTACAGGTATTTTTTTGGCTCAGGTTAGCTATAGCCATACATAGTTTTAAGTTACTACATAAAGATTTACCTGCTTCGTCTTCTTTCCTTGCTTCTTGATCTTTTATGGTCCCTTGACCGACTTCCTCTCCTATCAGAGGTTCTGCTTGAATGTCTGCTTCGTGAACGACTCCTCTTTCTCCTCTCTCTATCACGAGCTCTCTCTTTTTCCTTTTCTTCTTCCTCACGCCGCCGTTTTCTCTCCCTTTCCTCTCTTTCACGTTCCCTCTCTCGCTCTTCTCGTTCTAGTTTCTCTTTTTTTAATCGTTCATCACGATCAGGCTCTTCAGTTCTTTTTCTTAATTTTTCCTTCAAAAAGAAATTCCAGAATAGTTACTAGAATAAAAGAACAGGTTTCCAGCAATTTGTATTGCTAATAATACATTTTGTACAATAAAGCTTGAAAACATTACAATCTGCACTTGTAGTTTAACAACTCAAAGTATTTAGACTTCCCTTTATGGAGGGGAAAACAACACTAAAACACCTAGAGAGAAGTTTTTAACAACAAATACTACTTACAAGCCCAACATAGTTAATTGATGCCAGCCAGTAAAAGTGTCAAGTTAAAAGTATATTGGGTAATTTGACAATCCACAAACAATAAAAGCAGCATCTGTAGCTTGAAGCAAGAGACTCCCTCAGTGGTTGTTCATAGGCAACAACTGTATTTAGGTTTGTTTCTGTGAGTAAAAAGATGGGGGAGGACCCTTCCCAGGCCTACTTTGGCCTTTGAGGAAGGATGAATTGGTACCCAGGCCTGACTAGGTTTGCCAGCTCCAGATTGGGAAATTCCTGTGACAAAGTCTGAGGACTGCAGGGTGTGGGGACTGACCAGTCATGGTATAATGCCAAAGAGTCTACCCTCCAACAGCTGCCATCCTTTGAAAGTCAATGTGATGTATCAGAGCTTCAGAGTAGATGCAGGTTCAGATTCCCATCATGCTGTGGAATCTGACCGTGTGATTATGGAGTAGACATACTTTCAGATTAACCTATGTCACAGGATTATTGTGCAGATAAAAAGGAGAAAAGGACAATACTAGTAGAGTCTGCAGGGAATGAGGTGATGGAAAGCTGAAGACAGAGGGGCAGATAAAGACAGGTTGGCTATTATGTGGGAATGAGCTAAGGCTGCCAGGTTGGGAAAATCCTGGATATCTGAGGGGTGGAACCTGAGGAAGGCTTTATTTAAGGATGGGAAGGACCTCTGACAAGTATAATGTCATAGTCTCTACCATCCAAAGCAGCCATTTATTTCAGGGAAAGTGGGGGTGTGAATCTCGAGGTGAAGGCTGGAGATCACCTGCAATTACAACTGTTCTCCAGCTGATAAATTAGTTCCCCTGGATAAAATGGGTGCTTTCGAGGGTGGATCCTATGGCATCATACTCATTGACACTGCTTCCCTCCATAACCCTTATCTTCCCAAAACTCCATCCCAGGGTCACAGAAATGGGAACTGTTTCTGAAGATACCACTAAATTAGACCTTGCTATCACTAAGAATTATTCCAAAGTTTGACGTTCTTAGGATGAAAAACTACTTTGGCAATCACTAGCAATTGCAATACTTTTCAATAAAGCATTATAGTTTATCTGTAAATCAAGAGAATTGACTCACTTTTAATTCTTCAACCGTAGCCTTAATTTTAGCATAGCCCATATGCTGTTTTCCCATCAAATGATCGTCTACCCTGGACTGTGCATCTCCTACAATTAAAAAGGCTCCACACACTTCACAAACTTCCATCTGCTTTTCCTGAGCAGCAAAGCTCTCAATTGTCTGGGAAGAAAAGGCACTTGTTAATAAAAGAACTGAAATTAAAGCTTTATCTAAAATCTAACCAAACAACTTATTTTATTTTTCCTGAATTCTATCCTCCACTTTTTGGATCACAAATACCCTCCAAGGTAATTCGAACAAATTCACACAGAATAAAATATTAAAATCTAACAAATACACCATCAAATGTACCAACTTCACCCAGGTTATAGGCTGGATCCAGCAGAAGATTTCCAGAGCTGGAAGGCAGGGTGTGTGTGTGTCTGTGATAATTTTGCTAGTTCCTGCCTCATGCTGTTCTCATTATTATTATTCAATTTATTTCCCACCACTCCCTAAGCGGCTTGTGGCGGGTCATAATGTCTTAAAACCCCATTAAAAGACTTAAAATCCATCACAACATGGTGGAAACAGAAAATCCCCTTCCTACCCCCATTGCTAAGGGAGGCGGAGAAGGAGGAGGTCAACGATGTTCAAGAGCCCGGGGGGGGGGGGAGCAGTAGATGTACCTCGCCGACCCCAGCCTCAACCATACACCTGGCGGAAGAGCTCCGTTTTGCAGGCCCCGTGGAACGCTGAAAGATCCCCACAGGGCGCGCAGCTCACCTGGAAGCTCATTCCACCAGGTAGAGGCCAGGACCGAAAAGGCCCTGGCCCTGGTTGAGGCTAGGCGCGCTTCCCTAGGGCCGGGAACGACCAGTAGATTCTCACCTGCAGAGCGCAGAGCCCTGCAGGGGGCATAGGGCAATAGGCGGTCCCTCATCCCATAAGATGATTTTGGGATGCATGGACATCATTTTATGCCAACTACACAGAACGTGGCACCACAACACAAGTTCTCAGATACAGCCCTTACAATTTTTAATTGTCAGTGAATTACTACCAAGATACAGACCTATCAAAAAAACGCAATTAGAAAATTTGAATGGCAAGCAGAGCTACCGTATTTGCCAGCGTATAAGACGACTGGGCGTATAAGACAACCCCCCAACATTTCCACTCAAAATATAGAGTTCGTTATATACCCGGTCCGCCCCTGGCATCTCCCTGTGACCGGCACTAGTGCGCAACTGCGCATGTGGGCGGGCATCAGGAGGCCACTATGGGCAGCTATGTCTATCCCAACTAAAGTGCACCTGGTGTATAGGATGACCTCCCCACTTGGAGTCATGTTTTTCAGGGGGGAAAGGTAGTCTTATACGCCAGCAAATACAGTAGTTACAATCAGGAGGGCAGTATATAAATTTAATGAATAAATAATAAATACAATAAACTAAATACCAGCTTGTAGTAGTGGAAAGAAGCTCAGAATATATGATTCCAACCTGTCGTGCCTTTCAGGGATCAGAATACTTACTGAAGTTGTAGATCTGAGCAACTCCCTTTCTTCTTTTAACTGTTCAACAAGTTTCATCATGCCTTGAGCCTCTTCCACCTTTCCTTCAGAACCCAGTTCTTCAATCTGAAAAGGAGAACACTATCAAAGTGTTCTTAGACAAGCTTTTAATTATTAATATTAATATTTTATTTCAAGGTAACTTTTACCTGTTGTAGAAGTACATCAATTTTGTCAGTTAAGACCTGAATCTTCTCTTCATTTTTACCAGTCGGTCCTGTTGCTTGCTAAATATTAAAATTCAAGTATCAGTTATCTAACGTACAGAAAATAAAACAATGTATGTTTAACTAGACTATGGTATGGCTATTGTTAAGACACATGCATAAAAATAATGCCATAAGCAAAGAGAAACTCCACAGTAAGTTTTAATTAATAAAATGGTATGTTGCTACATATAGTATGTGACAATTTGTTTGCCAGCAAAATGGATATTTTAACTTATACTGCTCATCTGAGTTTAGAACAATCATGCACCTGGTAATCTATTTGAGAATTATGTGCCATGCAGAGCTAGGAAAGCATTGGAACCCTATATACTGTCAGAAGCATAACAGTTGAATTGCTTTATTTATTGAGAACTTCCTGTAAAACATTTCTCCAGAGAAACTGAGATAGCTTACAAAATAAAATATGACAAAAAAAACAAGACCATAAAGAGCATTTAAGTTAATGATGGTTTTACCACTGTTAACTCCTATGATGCTATGATGTTTACAAGTTTATGCAATTACTAGGGCCATTCTGCACAACGACCAATGTTGCTAAATGTTTGCAGTATGCAGAAATGCTATATTTAATAGAGGAATTTCGTCATTCCGCACACCTTCAATTCTAGCAGAATATTGAAGTCCCAGTAGCAGTCTATTCATTCCCCACAGGTTTCCGGTATCGCCGGAATCGCAACAAAGGAGAGGCGATATTTTTCTGCGCTTCTTCCCGCCCCTGGCTGTCAATCACACAGAACAGTCAAAGAACTGTTATGTTTGTGCTCCTGAAAAGCCCCTTTCCCTTTAAAAACTGTTTTTTAAAAACCTGAAAACACCAGTAGCAACGAATATTTGTTCATTCAATGTCTCAGAAAGACCTTTTTCGCTGGCGTTGGCACTTAAATCGTTTACATGCTCTTCAAGTAAAAACAAAATTTCCCCCCAATGGGTGCAATTTTTGGCTGAAATTATGGGCAGTGTCGAATAGGAGGCTGTATTGTGCTCAGACAATTGCAGAAGGGAGCTTTGTTTTACTGTTCAACACTTCTGTGGAGGGACTTCAGGCGAAGAAGCCTCGCTTATTTGTTGCTTTCGCTGGTTTAAGGGGGGGAAAATGGCAATCACGTCTCTGGAAGCTTGGGGGCGAGAGCTAGGGAAGAACATTCTTTCTACCGCTATTTTGAGAATGCACATGTCTTTCGCTGATGTGTTGCAGCTTGTGCTCAGAAGTGTAGCGTTTTTTCCGGGGGGAATCCACTTTTCTGGATTTTCCCTAAGCGCTATAAAATTCCGATTGTTGCTGGAGTTTGGTGGGAGTTTTGCGGTTTGTTTACGACATCATGCAAATCGTTAAATTAATAGCGTTTACAAAAGATAAGACTTCAGCTACATTTAAGTTGTGCGGAATGGCCCCTAGAATTACTCTATTTAAAAAAAAATTCCTATGAGAGATATAAGCAATTATGTATCTTTAATTTGGTTTCCCACTACTGAGATCAAGCAGAAACTGTTCTTTTTTGCTTTGGTATCTGCATTTGCACTTACACCTGAAGCCTGCTGATTCTGGGATAATGCTAAGCGGGCATGGCCTCTTCGAATTCGCCGTTCGACTTCTGCAAGCAAGCTCTGTAGATAGCGAAGAAAGTCTCTTTCATAGCCTACTTTCATAAACCGAGAACTCTTCTCATACCTGAAAAATACCCAATGAATTATTTTTATTAAACTTGAGACAGAGATCAAGTTTACATTGCACAATCAGAAGTCCAATACCTAAAAGAATGAGAAGCAATCGATTCTTGTAAAATAATAAACTTTTAGATTATTTTGCTGTCACTTAAATGCTAATACTACTGTTTAGCATTAGTTAAACTGAGCTATTTCTAAAATGTAAATAGCATACTCACTGTTTTCTGAGATTTTCATCATGGATTTTTTCACATGGACCTGGAAATAAACAATGTAAAATTACTTAGAAGCACAGAGCTGGTCTCAAGGATCATGGAGTCTATGATGGCCCCCAACTACTTCCCTCCCTCAGAAGCAAGACTTTCCCTCCATTTTTATTTCTCTGTCTGATTGAGCAGCCCTAATAAAGTGCTTTCTTTTTTTCTGAAGAACTCTGGCTGTCCCACACTGTGCTGCAGCACAATATTTTGGCTGTTGGCTCAGCCTAGGAACTGGAAGGATCAGGAGCCCAGTTTAACTTAAGACAACTTAAGTGGCATTCAAGGTATTTTGAAACTCAAAAATAGCAAAATATTGTTTTAATGTAGAAGGGAAAGGTCAGAAGAAATCAGGGGTTGAAATTCTGAGGTAAATGCTTAGGCTTTCATTCTTAAGTTTTCCACCGTGACTTATTTATGTTCCTGTGCTTTTCCTGAATACTACTAATTTTTGATTAATCTCATTTGATTAATCTCATTTGCTTAATCTTTTATTAAAATTTGATTAAAATTTGATTAATCTTTGACTAATCTCACTTTTGGTTTCCAGAAAGCTGGAACCCCGTCCTCATGAAACACCAGTACTCCATACTCATTTTAAGTTTTTAACTGACTCTGAAGGTTTCTCAACACAAATTCTAACCACACAAGATCTGGGATCTCTATACTCTTCAAGGTCAACTCCCCGTTTAATTGGGTAAGGCAGTGGTCCGCGGCCCGCTGCCGGGCCGCGAAGGCCAGGCGCCGGGCCACGGTTCCCTCTCCCCGCAGTAAAAAACTTCCCCGGGCCGCAAGCTTGCGGCCCGGGAAGCTTCTTACTGCGGGAGGGGTGGGGGGAGAGGGAATCAGGGCCGCGCTGCGCATCGCACATGCGCGGCACTGTTGCCCCGCCAGTCCCCAGCCGGAAAAAGGTTGGGGACCACTGGGGTAGGGAATTTTCTTCTCTCTCTCTCTAGAAGTTCTAACTCCCATCCTTGGCTCAAATGAGAGTCTCCTTCTACTTCCCAAAATTCCTTGCCAACTTTCCCCCAGTTCTCATGTTAAATTGCTCTCAGTTAAGGCTGAAATCCAACTCTTTCCAGTAAAGGCAGAAATCTGACTGTCAGTATTTAACTCAGTCAAAGCAGAAATCTGACTCAAGCTCTCCTCAGCATTCAGCTCTTTCAAGTATTTCTCTACTCAACGGATATCAACCAAGCAATTGCTTGGAGCATTCTGTCACTCAAAGCCTGTTTCTGTGAATAATTAATCCTTGCTAGTCATTCAGCAGCTTGTACAACCCTTCTAACTGCAATCTTGTCACACAATCCAAGCCCTATACAATGCAAGAAATTCACAACCACTCCAAGTAAGCCCCACTCTTTGCCCAGAGGAAGGGAGGAAAACTTGAAAATCCTTGGGCCATTCTAGTCTGGAGGAAAATTCCTACTGGATTCCAAAGTGGTAATCATTAATCAGGGCATATAAAAAACAACCATGAGAGCAGAGCACAGGGTCTTTTATTTAGGATTAGCTATACTGGAAGCCAATCAGAACTGAGAATCTGTAATCAGCTTAAACAATACCTCAAAAATCAGTAAGATATTTTTCAGGTATTGTTTTTGGCTGGTTTAGTTAAATGCACACCCCTAGTATGTGTGGCATCAGTAACAGTATAAGGATATGCTCAATACACTAAGAGGAATGATTATGAAGTTGTAAAGCTTGGGAACACAAAGAATATCTGGGAGCAAATGAAAGACAATGTTCTGACAAGAGCCTATCAATCTGGCATTGTAACATCTTGACTGACATACCATTACAAGAGCATCAGCTAAAACTGTTTGGGCTAACAAAACCTTTGCATGGCCCACACCAGTAACAGTATTTGCTTGTGCAACAAAAGCACTCATACTGGACCTTAACAACATTAGCAATCTAATTTTTAAACTTAAACCTTGATATACAGCAGGAGAACATTTGATGTATTTGCTGTAAACTTCAAAGAGACTGCGGCATAAGACAGCCCAAAAGAGCAGAACACTGGGGAGCAGCTGCGCAGCTGTTTTTCAGGCTTTCTGCAAAGCCAGTTAGAGAGACTGCAATCTCTTTCAATGGGGTTAAAGGGACTGCCGTCTCTTTCAATGGGGTTTGCAGAGCCACAAACCGGTTCATGAATGAACCTCCTGGTCATCTGAGCAATGAACCGTTTTTCCCCCCTGGTTTGTGCTCATCCCTGGTTACATGTGTCTTTCTCCGGAGCAAGTAAGGAAAGGGGATATTTCCTTGCCAGATAGATCCTGAGTCATGTTAGTGAATAAGCTAAGGAGTCAGTTTATTTAGGCTATTAGGTTTTATGTTGTTTTATCTGTTTCTGCATCCTTCTATCTGTATGTAATCTTTCCATTATGTTTATTTCTCCCCTGAAACTAACTGCATCTGCCTTTCTTATTCTAATTTCCCCAAATCAAATTAGAACTTATTGCCTATGTTACCCCAGAAAACTTGGTTGAAATGAACTTTATTATTATTGTTTCTTTAATTTATTATTACAGTTCAAAATACAATATAGAATTGTTTAATGAATTTAATTAATTATAATATGGAACCAACCCCAAAGACTACTAACAGTAGTCCATAGTGGCTAACAACATTCATCCATGACCCCACCATCCTTTGTAAGCCTCCAAAACAGGAAGCCATCACCAACTCCATCAGCACCCTGTGTATTGTGTGGATGAAAGATGTCACCGATTAATATAATAGTAACAACAACCAACAATATCAACGTCAGTCATAAAAAAGAAGGAGGGGGGGGGGACAACCCAGAGATCTTTCAGCCCTAGCCCCGACCAAATGCTTGGGGGTAGAGCTCTGTTTTACCTGAGGAACTGAGACAGCACCGACAGGGCCCTCAGCTCATCTGGGAGCTCATTGCACCAAGTCAAAGCCAGGTGTACTTCACATGGGCTGGGAACTACCAGCCTATTAGTACTCACAGGGCAAAGGGCTCTGCAGGGAACATAAGGAAATAGTCAATTCCTCAGGTATGCAGGGCCCAGACCACAAAGGGCCTTGAACTTGATCCAGAACACCATTGGTAACCAATGCTGCTGTCTTAGCATTGGCTGAATATGGGTCCTTCAAGATGTTCCAGTGAGGACCCTAGCAGCAACATTCTGCACCAGTTGCCACTCCCGGGTCAAGGGAAAAAGGAAGGCCTGCATAGAACGAGTTACAGAAATCCAATCTGGAGGTGACCATTACATGGATCACTGTGGCCAGGTGTTCTGGGGCCAGAGAGGGTGCTAATAACCTTGCATGGCACCAACTGAAAAACACCAATTGGCCTACTCTTGTGACCTGCACTTCCATTGACAGGGAGGCATCAAATATTGCCACCAAATTTCTGGCCAAGATCTCTAATTGTACCCTGTCCAGGCAGGAAAGTTGCACTTCCTGATCTGGCCCTTTATGACCCAGCCACAGGACCACCAACTTGGAAGGGTTGAGTTTCAGGTGACTCTGCTTGAAACAAACCGTCACTGTTTCCAAACATCTGTCAAAGGTTTCCGGGGTGGGAGTCAGGCCTGACATCCATCAGGAGAAAGAGCTGGGCATCATCTGCATATTGATAACAACCCAGCGATAACTCTGGATCAGCTGGGCCAGAGGATGCATAAAGATGTGTGGGAGATGTGGTACTCCACATAAGAATTGGAAAGGTCACAAAAAGTTCTCCCCCTCTCTGTCCAGTTCTGGAGAAAAGAGACCAGCCACCAAATGGCTGGTTCACAAATCCCAGCTCCAGCGAGGTGGCGATTGATCACACTGAATGCAGCCGACAGGTATAACATCACAAGAAGTGCTGACCCACCTCGATCCAGCTGACACCGGATGTTATACATCAGGGTGGCCAGCACTGTCTCCACCCCACAGCTGGGACAGAAATCAGACTGGAAAAGGTCAAGCACTAAAGTCTAGGACAGCTCTTAAGTGAGCCATGCTTTATGTGAAGGTATGGGGTGTGAAAGAGGCAGAATTGTGGGGGGAGTGAGCCAAGCAAGAGCCAAACAGGCCCCAGGAAAGTAGAGCCCTCCATTGCTGCTTCCCCCTGCACTTCCTGGTGTGCGTGTCACAGGGTATTCAAGGTGGCTTTTCATACATTAAAAAGCAGACAATATAAAGCAACATCAAAGAGTATTAATATTTAAAAAGCAACACCAACAATTATAAAAACTGAATATAAGATGACAGCATCAAAAACCATTAATCTCATACACACTTACCTAAGTCAGAACGTGTGTTTGTGAACAATTCAGCAGGACAAAATCCACAAAGGTAGTATTTACAAACCTGTAAAAAAAAAAAAACAGGTGAGGATTTAGTTATTTATTTAGAGGTACTCCTAGGAAACAACAGTAGGAGTGATCACTTTCCAGTGATTTTTTCTACTTTGGTCTGTCCCTTCTTCTGTATTACAGTTGCCTACCATCACTCCACAAAAGTAACTAATTTCTAAGAGAAAAAGGGATTGCAGTTCCCAAGCACATTATTGTTCTCCATGAAATGAGAGGTAAAATACCCATGTTTCTTTAGCTACATTTGTAATTTAATGCAGTGAGTCAAGTGAGTTCAAGTAATTACTAGGCAAAAACCAGGAATAAGAGAATAAGGGTTAAGTGGTAGTGCATCTAGTTTAAATGCAGGGAGTCCAAAGTTCAATCTCAACAATTCCTATTGTTAAGAGTGTTACATATATATTCAAAATAAGATGCCTATTATATTGTACTGTTTTCATGAAAGTTCTAAAGTAAACTGCCCTGAGCTGCAAGGGTGGGTGGTATATAAAAGTAAATAAAATAGAGAATCAGGTAGCAGATGATGTGAAAGACCTCTACTCAAGGCTTTAGAACTGCTGCTAATCATAAGATATTGACTTTGATATACCAAAGTCTGCCTCAGTAAGAGACAGCTTTATATATGTTTAGTGGATAGTGGATGACCACAGCAGTGACTGATTAGTCTCTGGCTGCAATATTAGGTCATAATGTAACTAAACAAACATGGGATGACTAACCAACATATTATTCCTACAAGCCTTTCTTTACAAACAAAAAAACATTGATAATAATGTTCAGCTTTAAGGTATTATGTATTCATTAAAGACAGATTCCATTTTAAATCAAATTATTTTTAAAAAAAGAAAGAAAAGAAATGGACACTTTAAAAGGTCCTATGGTTGGGACGTAGGGGGCCAGGAGAGGAAGTGCGTTTACCCTCCCTGGCAGGGATGCAACTTAAGATCGCGCCTCAAGCCAGGAATTTGGGGGTGCCCATTGATGCCTCCTTAACTCTTGAGGCACAGGTCAAGAAGGTAGCCAGACAGGCTTTTTTCCATCTTTGCCAGGCTCGGCTACTAGTGCCCTACCTGTCCTCTGAACACCTAGCCACATGATCCATGCAATGGTCACCTCCAGAATAGATTTCTATAGCTTGCTCTACACTGGCCTACCCTTCTGATTGATTTGGAAACTTCAGCTGGTACAAAATGCAGCTGCTAAGGTCCTCACTGGTACATCATGGAGAGTCCATATCCAGCCTGTGTTCAGGCAGCTGCATTGGTTACCAGTTATCTTCCGCATCCAGTTCAAGCTTTTGGTTTTGACCTTTAAGGCGGTCTGGGCCCAACATATCTGAGGGACAGCCTGTCACCCTATGCTCTGCAAAGTGCTAATCTATTGGTCGTTCCCAGCCCCAGGGAGGCGTGCCTGTCCTTGATGAGGGCCAGGGCCTTTTTGGTCCTGGCCCCAACCTGGTGGAATGAGCTCCCAGAGGAGCTGCAGGCCCCGTGGAAGCTTCCAGCTTTCTGCGGGGCCTGTAAAACGGAACTCTTCTGCCAGGTTATTGGTTGAGGCCAGGCGGCAAGAAAGATCAGGGCCCCCCTATAGGGCTGATCGGAGTAGCATTAGCGAATGTTAGCAGCGCCCTGTCTCCCTCCCCTCTAGAATAGAATGGTTTCTTTGGGGTAGGCTGTAGTTAGCTATTGTTTTTTACCATCACATCTTATCCCCAAATGAGGGGATATTTTATTGTGTATAGGGTTTTTTAATTGGTTTTAAGCATTGTAACTCACCTTGAGCCTTTGGGGAGAGGTGAGTAATAAATTTAAATAATAATAATCCTATTTAAAAACCAATTTAAAATAACACATTGATGTCTATGCATCCTCCATACAATAAGCTGCTCTGACAGTAAAGACCTCCTATTTTCTCTTCTTTGTTTCATATATAAAGAAGATGGGCACAAACCTAAAAATTCCAGTTGAGGGCCCCATAACCAGAATTTTCTCAAACCAGACCGTTTGGATCCCCAAGGCGGCGGGGGGGGGGGGGGGGTTAATCTGTTTTATGGCTCTCAGTCATTTAAACCTAACAGCTGACTGACCTGCCATGCTGTTAGGTTTAAATGGTTAGCAGCCATCTTACCAATCTATTTAGCTTCCCCGCACTTGGAAGGGGGGAGCAAAACAGATGGGTTAAATGGCTTGTTGCCATTTAAACCTAACAGCAAATGGGCATACCCACCCTGCTCAGTTGTAAGGTTTACATGACCCAAACAGCTGAATCAGATAAAAATCAGTTTAATATTCAGGAAAGGCACCTACTGTGAACACTGTTTGGGGGCTATCAACCTGCCAAGTTCATACCAAATTTTGGCTGATGAACCAATTTATGCCAGTCCCTAGTTTTATATACAGAATCTACTAATTGCTTTTTTAACCTTAAGAGACACTAGCAAATGACTATACTTGGTGATGTATAAGAGGCAACTGATGGGAGTGCCTAACATTGAAGTATGTAGCCAAGGCACAGGATTTCTTGAAAGCTGCGATCAAGGTGGCTAAACTTGACAAGCAAAAACCAGTAGATACATGTAACATCAAAGTACACTGTAACTAGCAAATATAGCAATAACTCTTCTTTCTGACTGAGAAAACAACACATATTTCTCTTTTTTTCATATGAGTTTTTTGTTACTTGAATCTTTGAAACACTGGATCAGAGTATTTTGGGAGACACCAATGTAATAAACTTTAAACATAATGTTTTCCCAGTAAACATGTATAAGGTAAAGGTATCCCCTGTGCAAGCACCGAGTCATGTCTGACCTTTGGGGTGACGCCCTCTAGCGTTTTCATGGCAGACTCAATACGGGGTGGTTTGCCAGTGCCTTCCCCAGTCATGACCGTTTACCCCCCAGCAGAAAGCTGGGTACTCATTTTACCGACTTCGGAAGGATGGAAGGCTGAGTCAACCTTGAGCCGGCTGCTGGGATCGAACTCCCAACCTCATGGGCAAAGCTTTCAGGCAGCTGCCTTACCACTCTGCGCCACAAGAGGCTCTTAAACATGTATAACTCAAACCAAATGGCCAAGAGAAATTTCTAGCTCACCTGAGGTTCAAGAAGTCATAGCAGAAAGTTAAAGACAGTAGGTAGCCTAAGCAGCACCTAGAAACAATATACTTGTGACTATGACATCCTAATTCACTATAACAGAACTGGTGCCAGTATTGCATCCTGAAAATTAACTTTCTGTCCTCTTTACTCTTCCATCATTCCAATCCGTTTATCAAAAGAATATCACATTCTAAAATGAAGGCTTAACACTATACAAATAATCTAACATAAATTTAATTACAATGTGTGTCTCATCCCAGTTGAGTTTTCTATAGGAAAAATACAGAGGAACATGGTTACCTAATCATACTACTCCCTACAAGGAAAAATAGTGCCATATTCAAGCATCTGGAAATTATAATTTTCTAATAAATAGACAATTTGTTCAATCTATTCCAACAAGCATTTCCAAACACTGCCATGGCTCCAAACAGAACAAAATACTGATTAAATCATCAGTATACGTTTGTATTTAAATATTTATATTTATACCCTGTTTTTCTTTACAATAAGAAAACAAAGCATTTCCCATCATTTCCCCTTCTCCATTTTAATCTCACAACATCCACTTTATGAGGTAGGTTAGTCTAAAAGAAAATGAGTGTCTCACAGTGACCCAAGTCAGCTTCCATGGCAAAGTGGGACTTCAAACCGAGACTTCTAGTAACCAGCCCAAGACTCCAACCAACCATGCTGATACTTTCTATAGAAAACCTATGCCCAAATGCTTCCCATTTTAGCTAGTGAAAGAAAACACACATGGCAACCATTTCCAAACTGTGGACTACATGGTCACACGCGCGAATACAGTATTACAATTCTGCTGGAATTTATGCACAGTTCTCTCGAGGGAATTTATGCTCAATGCTTCGGACAAAATCCAGCGCCTAAAAGCGCCATGAAGGCCGTCCCGCGTTTTTCTTACCAAGGTGGTTCATACAATGAAGACAACCCAGACATAGCCACGTGAATGCAACCCCGCCAGTGACATAAAAGCAGCAAGCAGATCTTACCACGCACACAATGAGCCTCTACTCCCCCTCCCCCGTGTCCTCGAAGGTCCAGCCAGAGGCCTCTTCCTACTCTTCGACGCTAAAGACGCCATTGTTCGCCCACCGGACCCTCGGCAGGACCACCTTTGCTTGCCCTTCACCTCCAAAGTCACAGAAACGCCCCCCGCCGCCGCGCTCATCGGACCTGCTCTTAATCCCAGAGGCCTACGCGGTCCCGAACCAGGCAGCCTCCTCGCTACCGGCCGATGACTCCCTCCGCAAGCGGCAACCCCTCCCCGTTCCAGGCTTCCCCGCCGACTGTCCGGATTCCGTTAACTCCGGCGCCGGCGCCATCCCAACCCCTCTGGGGCACGCGGCCAGGCGAGACAGGGCCAGAGGCCTGCATCGCTCCACAGCACTTACACTTTCGTGGTCCCACCGCACGTTGCTGCGCTTCTCATCTGGGGCCAGGTTCCTATCCCGGCCCATAAGCTCGTCCAAAAGCTGGGCAGCCGAAATCATGGTGCCTGCCGTTTAATCGGTCGGCCTGGCCGCCGCTGCCTCCTCCACGTCCCCTCACCTACGATACACCAACCCCGCGCCGCTGCCAGTGAGAGAAACAAAATGGCGGCTCCCTCGAGCCAAGGCGTCCCCCACAATGCATTGCGCGCAATGAACCTGCAGCGGTTTACGCTTACAGGCCGCGCAAAACGGGCGTAGTTCTCTGGTTTGTGAGAAGAAGTCAGGCGAATGTGGTGTATGCACTTTGTTTCAAGACGATGCCTACTAAACATCCGGTGTACTTTTTACACAGATTCCACAATACTTGGGTCAGGTAGCCAATAAGGCACAGACCTTTACTGTTGTTCTTAGAACAAGCTGCTTTAGGTTTTACAGACCACAAGCAGCACAGTTACTTTCTAAACAGAAGTTCAATCCTCTTCCAGTTTTCAAGAGCACCACAGAAGATACAAATTACTAGAAATTAAATAAATATTCGTCCAAGAAGTACGCACTGTTCCACATAAGTCCAGAGCTCAACACTGCTGCCAAGAAACAAGTTCACTTTTAGAGGTAATCTAAAATGCACAACTGTATTGAGAAATAATCAGAACACTTCAGCTGTAAAATGCATGTACAGCTACTTTCTCTGAAGCGAATCTTTTAAAACTTGTAGTCATCACGTATTTTGGCAATGAATTCAGTGTATGATGCTTGCTTTCTGCGTCTGCAACTACCCCCTATCCTTGTTTGATGCTGAGTTCTAGAGTAGTGTGAAGAATAAAAACATTTCCCCTGTACCTTGCATAATTTTAAATTTATTTCCCCTACTTATTTTTCATTAGGCAAACAGTTCATATATAAACATACAAATAACCATACACAATGATTGTCTTCTCTATTTTTTCAGCACTATTATAGCTTTCTGGTGATCAGCACTACAAGAAGGCACCCTCATAATGGAGACAGCTTTATTTTTCAATCTCCAGTCATTCCACACATTACATTTTCCTGTATCCCTATTACATACTTATTAGATATTTTAATTCAGCTGTATTCTACCATCTGTTTACCATGACCCCAAGATCTCTTTCCTGGATAGTCACAGTCAGTTAACATTCTGTATGTGCAGCTGATTTTTTTGTCCCTGTGTTGCAATGCATTTACCAAGGCTATAAAGGTGAAGTATGTCTCCAGGGGGATGTGTGCCTGAGGTATATAGAAATCTAGAAAACACAGCTGTCAATAACAGAATAAATTTCATAAAACATACTAAAAATCAGTTCAGCTGGGACAAGATTTTAGAATCAGAAGGATGAGGATGAGATTTTAGGATGAGAAGCAGGGTTGCATACTGGACAGAGTTGTATTGTTCATCTAGAATTCTGTTCTGCAGACCAACCAAACGAAAACCTAAATCAAACCTAAATCAAAGCCTAACCTAAATCAAAACAGTGCAGTGTTTTCTTTTACTATCCTATTTTCTATAAGTTTTTAAAAAACAAACAGAACTTCAAAAATGCTATCCTTATTACTTTGGATTTGCATATATTTTAAAAGTTGCTTTCTGCTATCAGTGGAACTTTATTCCACTGATTTGCATATTATGTTTTTTAAAAGAACAGCTGCTTTTTCTCTCAAAAATATGTTCTACACATGCTTAGAAACTCTTTACCTGTGAGTTCTTCATTTTTTAAAGTATTGTTCTTTTGTGTGGGCATTAGGCACTGAGTTTTAAATGCTAATTTTTAAAACAAGATTTTCTGCACACGATAAAAATAGTGAAATGCTTACCTTGTGAAGACGCTATATTCCGGCCGCTTCACATGAGTCACCAACCTCCCGCATCTGGCCAGCAAACTGGCCATTTTAAAATCCACCATATTAAAGCGCTAGTTGGGGAATTGCATAAAATGGATTCACCCTCCTAAAAAGCGCTATCCCCCAGCGGACAACCAGCAGGCCAGCAGCAAAGGAAATGCATGGAGGCTACCTCCGCTTTCAAAGTTCTGCCCTCACACTCACCTTTTTCTTGTCCCGGTAGACGGGAATATATATATTTTTAAATAGAGAATAGCCTGGAGCAATGAATAGATGGACAAGTGTGCAGGAGATGCCAGAAATCCCCCCCCCCAAAAAAAGTTGTGACACAAAGCATGTCTCTCTAAAGCCCCCCCCCTTCCCCAATCAGGAACAAGACTAATTTTTAAAAGTATCAAGGTTTGTGATTCCATAAGGGGTGGCGTTCAAAAAGCACTATGCGTTTAAATGGAGAAGTATGAATTTGTCATAATATCCAAATTAAGCCATATTGTGCCATATGATAATAATAATTATTATTATTATTTATTTGATTTGTATGACCGCCGCTCTCGGAAACCGGCTCGCGGCGGTTCACAACATTTTAATACAGATACAATATATTAACCATTAAAATTCCCCATTAAAACCCCATTAAAACAATGACTAAGTCACAATGATGGCGATTAAAACTATTCCCGTACAGGCCCACTGGATGAGCAGAAGGGAACGGAGGATAATTGGGCATAGGATGGAACACTCTGGGGAACCAGGTCAGTTTAGTACTGGCCTCCCCCCTCCGGGGAGAGGGGTCCAATCTTAGCCCCGGGCCATCACCCGGCCTTAGACAAACGCCTGGCGGAAGAGCTCCGTTTTGCAGGCTCTGCGGAACTCAGAGAGCTCCGACAGGGCCCGCAGCTCTTCAGGGAGCTCATTCCACCAGGTAGGGGCCATGACCGAAAAGGCCCTGGCCCTTGTCGAGGCCAGGCGTGCCTCCCGGGGTCCTGGGATCATCAGCAGATTCTTACCCGCAGAGCGAAGTGCCCTGCGGGGGGCATAAGGAGATAGGCGGTCCATCAAGTATGCAGGACCCAAGCCGCGTATAGTCTTAAAGGTTAATACCAAAACCTTGAACCTGATCCGGAAACAAACTGGCAACCAGTGCAGCTGCTTCAGCAGAGGCTGAACATGGGACCTCCAAGATGATTTAGTGAGGACCCGTGCAGCTGCATTCTGTACCAGCTGTAACTTCCGGGTTAGAGACAAGGGTAGGCCCGCGTAGAGCGAGTTACAGAAGTCTAATCTAGAAGTAACCGTTGCATGGATCACAGTGGCCAGGTGTTCCGGGGGCAGGTAGGGCGCTAGTAGCCGAGCTTGGCGTAGATGGAGAAACGCCGTCCGGGCTACCTTAGTGACCTGGGCCTCCATGGAAAGTGAGGCATCCAGAATCACTCCCAAATTCCTGGCTTGGGGCACAGATGACAATTGTACCCCGTCCAGGCAGGGAAGACGCGCTTCCTGTTCCTGCTCCCTTCGGCCTAGCCAAAGGACCTCCGTCTTAGAGGGGTTGAGTCTCAGGCGGCTCTTCCTGATCCAGGCGGCCGCCGCCTCCAGCAGGCCCAGCAGGGCATCGGGCGGGGCAGTGGGTGAACGGTACACCGCCCAGATGGCCACGTTCTCGACCGATTCCCACGTCAGGCCGACACATTCAACTCCTGGGATCGATGGTGCTGGGAGAGCCCTGAAGGCATAGCTGTCCCGGACTAGGATTGCCACCCCACCCCCCCTACCATGGAGCCGGGGCTGATGGAGGACCGAGAAGCCGGGTGGCGCAAGATCTTTAAGGGCGACTGTTTCACCTTCGCGCACCCAGCTCTCGGTGATGCACGCCAGGTCTACCCCATGCCCTGCGAAATAGTCCCGCAGGGTTGAGGATTTGTTCTTGATCGACCTGGCGTTGCATAGCATCAGCACCGGCTCCGTCCTAGCCCTCTCTCCTACAGATTTGGGGATGGGACGGAGGTTTGAAGGACAGCGAGCACATCGACCAGGCCACCTACCGTGTTTCCACGGTCGGGGCCTTTCTGGACCTGCGTGTGCCGCTCTCCCCCTATTATTGAACCTCCTCCCACCGCCATACCTCCCTTGGCCCAGAAGTGCTGGAATAATTCTCCCAGGTTGGGTTATAACCCCCTCTCCCCTTCCATGCCCACTCTGTCGTTCCTGTCTGGCAGACCATGCCATGTCTAGCCACGTCCAGTAGTGCCCTGTATATTGGCCCCAAACTTTATCTAATTACTGCAATACTTTGGGTAGAGCGGCTGTAGCTCCTCCCTCTCACTGGCCCTAACCAATCTAACTAATCTAATTTAACCTAGCTGCTACCAATTCCCTCCCTAACCCACCCTAACCTCACCCTCCCTACATAGCCCCCTACAAAAATCCCCCCTAGCCCACCCAACCCAACCTGACACCTAACAGCTGGTCTAACCTCACAGAGGAGAGGATCTGCCAGATCCCGCCTTTCGGGGCTCTCTAGCTTCTTTGCTAAAACAGGTCCCTTATTGAATGACCTGGAAGGCTGACATGTTCCCCTACAGGTTTTTCAGTCCTGTGGTTTTTGATGTCAGACATCCATTCTTTGGCAGAGGGTTTGACCTATTTTCCTTATGTAGAGAACAGAGGGGCATAATTGGCATTTGATGGCATATATGGTACAATGTTAGAAGAAAAGCAAGTGAAGAAGCCTTTGATGGTGTAGGTGATGTTGTTAGGTCTAGTGATTGTGCTATTGGAGTGTATGTGGCAGCAAAGTTGGCATCTGAGTTTGTTGCAAGCTCTGGTACCAGAGTCCATGTTCAAATTAGATATTGTATTGTTATGGGTGAGGTGTTGTTTGAGATTGGGGGGCTGTCTGTGTGCAAGAAAAGGTTTGCCCTCCAGAACCTGGGATAAAGAATGCCATTATCCAGTAGAGGTTATAAGTCACTGATGATGCGCTGAACTGTTTTGAGTTGACAGCTATATGTAACCACTAGTTGTGTTCTGTTATTGTCTTTTTTGGATCTGTCTTCCAACAGGTTTTATCTGGGTATCTTTCTGGCTTTGATAATTTGTTTCTTGACCTCATTGTCTGGGTACTTTAGTTCCAAGAAAGTTTGTTGTAGATCCTTCAGGTGGGAATCTGTGGGATTGGAGCAGATGCGGTTGTAACGTAGAGCCTGGCTGTATACAATGGATTGTTTGGTATGTTAAAGATGATAGCTAGAGATGCAGGTATGTTTGTCAGTCAGGCTTTCGGTATAGGGTGGTTTCTAGACATCCATAGTTGTTATTTTTTACAGTAGTGTGCAGAAAATATATTTCTTGTGTAAATTGGTTCATTATCAGGTTGATAATGGGGGTGAAAGTCATTGTACGCCTGGTGGAAAGTATCCAGAGCTTCTTTACAGTGTGTCCAGATGAAAAAATGGCATCAGTGAATTGCATCGCAGGTATAAGAGAAGTGTGAATGGGTAAGCATTTAGGAAGCATTGCCCCAGGTCTGCCATGAAGATGTTGGTGTATTGAGGGGCTATGCAGGTGCTCATGGCTGTACCATTGATCTGAAGGAACAAGTTGTCACCAAATGCTGTGATTGTCTATATTAATGGGTTTTTAGTTGGACTTTTGTAAACCACCATGAGCCCCTTGGTAGTGGTGGTCAATAAATTTAATAATAATAATAATAATAATAATAATAATAATAATAATAATAATAATAATAATAATAATAATAATAATAATAATAATCTGAAGTGGCTATGGGTGAGAACAAAATGGTACAGTTTGGTGGCAGAGTCAGCTGTGGTGTTGTTAAAAATTGTATTCCTAATGGCTTGCAATCCATGCAATCCATCTTTGTGTGAGTTGTTGGTATACATGGATTCCACATCCATGGTGGCTAAAATAGTATTCCCTGGAAGGTTGTTCAAAGATTGTATTTTTCTCAGAAAGTCTGTGGTGTCACAAACATAACTAGGTATATTGACAGATGCTACAGCAGTTATACTTGTTTTAGTTGAATGTGTGTGTATTATTGATCGTCTGATTGTTAGACCGTTTCCGCATGAGGAATCTGTCCTGAGACAGTCTCGGTTGCTGGCGGGTTTTAGAGCCCCCCTCCACATGACGTTGTCAGCAACTTGAGACTGTCCAGGGAGTAGCGTGAGTTTTGGCTTGATTTGCCTCCGGATGAGAGAAACTGGCAAAACATGATTTGCCACCCCCTATTGCACTTCCCATTGGGGAGCATCCAGGGGCAACACCGTATGGAGGGAGAAATGCACAATAGTCTCGCCAGTGTTGCCTCGCCCTCACACCCGCCCTCCCTTCTCCCCATTTCTGGATCGGGAAATTTAAAAAATGGTGGTAAATAAATGTATGCATATTGCACTGGTACACAAAGTGCATATTTTATACTCTCTGGTGTAATTAAAAATAATTTATAGGCAAGTTCTTGTCAAAGGGTACAGGTATGCAGTGCGGGTGGGCAGCAGCAACCTGCAGGACACATTTATTTTTATATTGTTGATAGTTGACAAATGGGGAGGGGGATTTCATGTGGAAAACCTCATGCCACTCGCAGGGCGTCAGTGCCATGGGTATTTCTTCCGTGCTTTGAAGATAAAATATTTCCCCCCACTTTGATGGCTGTGGCAATGTGTACACATTGCTCTGGCACCATGAAATGGCGGTGGCTGCGTGTGCCACAGAGAGAAATCCACCACATGATCCTAGGGGTCCAGCCGACTTGCCCAGTGAGGCTCTGTACCCAATCTTTGAGCAGTTGCACAGCCGAGAGGGAGTCTACCTCACAGGCTTCCTCCCTTCCCTCAACCTCCCAGGCTTCCTACTGCCCTGCAAATAGAGGGACGAAGACAGAGGGACGGAGAGGTGAGAGACCTCTTGTCCATCTTTGCAGACGTGAAGGCGCAGGAGGCTCTCAATGCCTTGCACTGAAACTGGGAGAACATGGCCAGCCAGATGAGGGCTCTTTGCCACAACCACATGGGGCTTGAGTGCAGGACAAAAACAAAGAGCCTGCATCAGGAATTGTTGTTTTCAATTGTGTAATTTTGCCAAGAGAAAAAGAGGGCTACAATATTCTCCAACATGAAAGAAGGCAAGACAAAATGGAAAATAGATATTTTATTACGTACCAAAAAACTCCCCTAAGCATTTTGCATTCAGCCTCATCAGGGTATATGAAACATGAGATAAATATATTTCAAACACACACAAAACAAGTTATCTGCAGGCTTGGGTCAATGAACAGGAGGGCAGGCTCGCCCACGTTTGCCAGCAGAGCAGGTGGGTGGCACTGGGGCTCTGCACAGCATGCCTTAATTGCAAACGAAGGTGCACAGTGCAGGCATGGTTCGGCGAACTGGAGGGTGGGCTCACCCGCATTTGCTGGCAGAGGCAAATATTTATTTTGAATGGAAGATGATGGATTAGTATGAAACTTTCATTAATTAGCTTTATGGGCAGGGCTGGGCTGGGTGGAGGGGGACAATTCCATTAAACTGGAATCGCATGTGATTCCAGACTTTAAAAGCAAAAAAATCAAAACAAACAAACAAAAAAACCCCCAGAATGATTTCAGCCTTGGAAGGGTGTGTGTATTCAAATGCAACAAAATGCCACTGGAAGATGATTGATAGTTTTCACCAAGTGACAACAATTGATGTGTAAAACAAATGGCAGGAAGTTTTGACTTCCTGTCCCTCAGCTCTTCCATGTATACACATCTCCTGGGGGCAAACAGAGGGGAGAGCGGGGCCAGGGCTTCCCATGCAGTAGTGGGAAGAATCAGGGCAACTAGCCCTGGACATAAAACCAGGGGGCAGCACAACATAATGTCCCCTGTGCAGTAGACATCATTTTGAAGGTGTTGTTTTCTTCCGGAAGCTAAGCAGAGTTGGCCCTGCTCAGCGCTTGGGTTGGGTTGTCTACCCAGAGACAGGCAAACCACCTTGGAATGTCTCTCACTAAGAAAATGCAGCTGCCACAAGACGAATCATACTGCTGCCCCCCTACTACCGCCAAATTCCTCACTGCATCCCTACTATCACAAAATTACTCACTGTCCCACTACTGCTCCAAAATTCCTCCCCAGTCCCCTGTATCCTTCCATTGCCCCCAGGAGGGGAGTACTGCTTACTTTGAGAACCCCCTAATTTAACCCATTAGGTGCTCAAACCTCTTTTCTGGTAACAATTTATCATTATGATTAGCTGTTCTCTGAACGGCCCTAAATGTCAGGTTGGTGGGATGATGATTATGTTCTATAAAGAGATTAACCAGGGGAGACCCTTTAAAAAAAGGCTTTTATGTACTGAAATACAGGTTTTAAAATTTCTTAATGTTTCCCAAACATACAACTTAAGACAGGTTTACCTGATAATATAAATTATGCAACTGGAGCTGCATATAGTGAAATTCTTGTATCAATTTTCTGTTATTTATAGGAAGGATAGCATAGGCTAGGATTTATAAAGTATTTCAACTAGAAGTATACTTACTGTACATGTAGTTTCTGAAAGAAAATTCCTACATCTGGTTGCATGCTAGCAGAAAGAGGTATGTTACTGCATGTCAGTTGATCTTTCAGACTAAGTCAGTAGTTCCAAAGTGAGTAGCACCATTCCCTGAGGGATTACCTAGAAGCTGCCAAGAGGTAAGTGGGTAGCAAGGGGTGTGTTCATTGTTCACTTATTTTATATTGACCAGGCTAAGGCACCATGCTGGCAAACGGCACTCCAAATTTCCACATCTGCATAGAGCTGAAATGGAATTAAGTCAATTCCTCTCATCAACAAATCAGTGCAAAGATTCAGAGATGAAATGGCTGAAGATGAGAAAGGTACATTTTGTAGCATATTAAGGACAACAGCATTTGTATTGCAGCTGGATAAGTAAACTTTGCCAGGCGATTAATAATTGCTTCTCGCTTATGTACACATTATTATTATAATTATTAAAATTCAATTTGTATACTGTCTCTCTTGGACTTGCCATCTTGGGGCGGTGAACATCATAATATAGTAAATACAATCCGTTAAAATATAAAACCATCATTTAAGTTTCACAATACACTTAAATAGCTATCAGCACCATGCTGTGTCATTTCATTTCTGGCACTGCTGCTATGCAATGAGGGTGTGAGGAGTCAAGAGGAGGGGAGAGAAAGACCCGATGGATAATTAATGATTCCCTGTTGGCGTTAACTATAAGTTCGGTGGAAGAGCATCTTGCAAGCCTTATAAAGTTTGGCTCAAGACTTGCTATTTGCAAGGCAACTAAGAACAGATACTAAATAGGAGTCGACATTTTATGTTTGTTGAACAGTTCTTCAAAGACAAGGAAATTCTGCTAACTTGTTTGTATAATTGATGGAGCACCATCAATAATTGGTCGCTGCCATGAGGGTATTGCTTACTTGCAAGAAAGCAGTGTCAAATGTCTTTACCATTCACTGTGTTATTCCTCACCAACATCTGGTTGGAAAAATCCTCATTGATCACCTGTACAAGTCTTTACTGTAATGAAAATTATTGATACCCATGATCTCAATGATCAACTCTTCCAGGAGTTTGTGAATGAAGATTTTATACATTTGCTGATTCATGCTGAAATTCAACTATGTGACCCATTATGCACGGAGGGAATAACGCACATTTGGGGTGGAATGGCGGCGACTAAAATCACGATAACGCACGGTGCCGGCTGCAGCCGGCCGCAGCTTCGGTGCATGCCGCTGAAAAAGCCGTGTTCGCGAAACTCGGAAGAAAGCGCAGCTTCCGGGTGATCGGGGCGCAACCAGAAGTGGTGCCGGGATCGCCGCGTGCATAATCGGTTACTCTGGGTTTTGCCGCCGTCGCGCCCCGCCCCGTGCATAATCGGTGTGCTTCACGTCTTCCCCCTCCGCATTTCCCATGTAACCCAAAATTGCCGTTTCGGCGGCCGTGCATAATGGGCCTGTGAGATGCTTTTACAACTTTTTTGACACTGTTGTGAGAGTTTTTGAAAACAAATGTTTTCCTCAGTAATGAATTATGAAGAAGAAAAAGCTTCATAATTATGAAGAAGAATGAGCCATGGTTTTAGCCATGCCTGTGAAGGCTAAGTAAAGAACTGAGGGGAACATTTCAGCCAGTGATGAGCCAGCACTGTTTTATCTGAAGATTACAAAGTCTGCATTCCTCGTTTCATAGGGTAAACTAACCTTATCTAACCTTTACTATCTTGTTTTCTTAAACAATATCAGTTCACAGTTAATGTTGCACTTGTAGAATACTATAGAGCAGTGGTCCCCAACCCCCGGTCCGCGGACCGGTAGCAGTTCGTGGATCAGTCGGTACCGGGCTGCGGCTCCTCCTCGTCCTCCTCCCCAGCTGCTGCCTCAAGGGCTGCCCGGCTACTCTGCCGCCAGCTCACCTTTGGTGCTCACCAGCGGCCACCATGGCTGGGGCTCCTTCTCAGCATGGCACTGCGCAGCTGCTGCTGGCAGCGCCCCCCAGTGGGCGGCGGGAAGTCAGGGGTGCCGGTGGGAAAGCAAGTGGAGCAGGGGCTCAGACAGCGGTGGTGATGTCCCTCAGCAAAAGACTACCCCGCCCCCCGGGCCTCAGTAAAATTGTCAAGCGTTGACCGGTCCCCGATGATAAAAAGGTTGGGGACCACTGCTATAGAGAAGGTAGCAACATTCTTGAAAGTACGTTAAGATGAAAGTCTAGATTTCTTTTTTATTGGCTTAGATTTGTTGCAGTGTTGAGTTGTTTTTAATATGAGCCCTACACAAAAATACCTTTATAAGGGTCCAATGTAATCCACAGGGTCATCTAACTAAGCTGATGAGAACATAAAAGGGAGTTAAGCAGGGCTGTGTTTTAGTGCCCCTTCTATTTAACATCTATGTAAATGATCTGGTCCTTGGTCTCAGATGTAAAATATACAGCTGCTTTGTTGCTTCTGTCCCTATAGAGCAGGTTTGATGTTACGAATACCTGGGTTTTATATTTCAGTCATCTGTTTCAATGAAAAGCTACATAGCATATGCTGATGTGAATAGGCAGAAAAGTTTGGGGCCATCCAAAAATATTTTGGGCCAAAGGTGGTTGCAAGTTAGAAGCTGCTATTAAACTATTTTCCAAAAATCTTTGCCTCAGTTATTGCGTGGAACAACTGTATGTGCCCATACAAATTTGATTTCGCTTAAAAGAACTCATTCAAAGTTCTTAAGAACTACTTTTCAAGTTTCAATGGCTGTCTCAAACTCAGAGTAATTTCACTGAGGAACCTTCTCCATCCTCAGAGAACAGGTCTGATGATTGAAAAGTGGACATAGGACCATCAATGGCTGGAACCTGCAACATGGATTCTCTATATTCAGGGAGAGTATAATTTTAAAAAATAAAATAAGGAAATTGTTTGGTCATCAGAGGCTTTTCCAATTTTTCTCTCAAATGACTCAGACATGAGGAATTTTTTCTGGGTATATTCAGGTTTTGGAAAGAAGTCCCAGATCCCTTTGGGGTGAAAATATTGTCTCCTTGGTTGAAGATTCAGGAGGCGTCGCTGTTCTAACTCTAGAACAGATAGGGATTTACTGAGGAGAAACTGAAATTCATCAGTGTTAAAGAAACACTCTGCTTGTTGAGGCACCTGAAAAGGCTCAACCAGCTCCTCATCTGTAATAAATTCTCCAGCCATTTCCATATGAGGAAAATGTTTAGATAACCTTGGCATGTTGATGGCATATATAGTTCCCTCCACATGACATCACCAGCATCCTGAGGTTGTCCTGTAGGCGTGTCACAATTTGGCCATTTTCAAATTGTGATTTAGGGAATCCAGAAAACTGGATTTACTACCTTACATTGTGCGAACCACTGGTGAGCCACCAGGGATAAGACTGTATGGAGGGGGGAACGTATGATAGTCTCAGCAGCTGTGTTCCACCCTCGCTCCTCCCCTCCATTTCCTGCTTTGAGTGATTTTTTAAAATTGCATGGTCCCTGTTGCAGCAGGGAGAACTGTGACTGACCCAAGTTCATTGCATGCGGAGGAGTGGGGAATCAAACCCAGTTCTCCAGAGTCTGCTGCTCTACCAAAACATATTGCTCCAGAACCTTCACTGGTTGTTTCTGGCTTTAAATGGGTTTTTTGAATGAGACATTATTCTCATTTAGGAAGGCAATCAATGATTTTATTTTGATTTAATATGTTCGGCATCACCATCACAGTTCTCAAAAAACGGTGCTGTTTCATCCTTTTCCGTAGGGTCTAGACTTGAAACATAGGGAGCTATGTCTACAGAATGCAAAATCTTTGTCAGCATCCCACTCCGGAGCAAGTCGGGACGGGGGACGGGGCTCATCAGAGGCCGCTGGATGTCGTCGCTGGAAGCCCAAGCAACGCGGCGGAGCGCATGGATTTTGTGGTGCGAACTGCTGCTTACAACAACACGTCTATGTTAAAACACTGACCCCCACCTTCATAAATGGCAAACGATACAATCGTCTCCAAGAGAAGTGCAGTGGCCATTTCAGGACTTCCGGCACTTATTCCGTTATACATTTACGTAAGTCACGAAACTTTACGGGGGGGGGATTCATTTTGTTGTTAGTCTTTAAGGATTCCCTGGACTTCCGTTTCGAATTCTCCTCCGAATGGAGCTGCTATTGCTCGCCGCGCCTTTGCGCGCCGGACTGTTGGTAGGAACTAAAGCGCCAGGTCATTGTTGTCTCACTTAATACAGTCCCCCTGAGGAGACGGGAACGGCAACCATCGAGACGTACCAGAAGTATGCAGTTACGAAAAATGGCATTCGGAAATTTGAAAGTGCATTTGATTTACGAGCAATAGCCAGAGGTGCGGGATATTGGAGTTTGAAAGGACGACGACGGGGTGGAATTTTCCTTTCGGGGTGGACCGGGTTCTGCCAGTCTCCGGTTGACAAGCTTTATAAAATGATGCTCCAGTCCCCATAATAGCCAGCTATTTGATAATCTCAAAAGTTTACGGTCAAGATAAATGTGCACAATGACCACGGCGATAGAGGAAAAAGAGCTTCAGGAGAGACTGAGGGAAGCTGCTGCTTTGGGGGATATTGAAGAAGTGCAGCGATTGGTGGAATTTGGGGTTAATGTGAACTCTCAAAATGAAATCAATGGCTGGTAAGCACTGACTGAACGGGAAGGTGTCTGCTTGGGGTGGATTTGTCGGGTTTATTAAAAGTGAGGCATAAAAGATATTGATTTTTGCTAGTGATGCCTAAAATGATTAAAAGTGAATTAATGGCATTTTTAAAACTTGTTCATTATTTGTGATGTTTTTGGAGAAATTGAATTCTCTACCACTTTTCTGTTGGTTCAGAATCCAGGCAGCATCTGTTTAAGCGTTCTTCTTAACTTTGGTAAGATTTGGTTTTAAAAGATGCCTTTTAAAAATCCTTTCACAGATGTGAGAAATCAGTGTGATCAGAAAAAAGTTTTAATTATGATGTTCAGTTTTATCAGAACACAAGTTTGCTTCATTCATTTTAATAAGACTGAAATAAACTGCAATTTCAATGTGGTAAAAAAATATTTTGAAACTTCTTTGTTCAGACCAGAAGGGCTTCACAAAACTGCATCTATCATTAAACTTGGGCAACTTGTTGGTTACTGGGAGAAACAGGATGCTGTAGTAGACAGATCACTGGCCTGATCCAGCAAGAAGATAACATTAACTCTTGATATGGCGCACTTTGAGAAGGAAAAAACAAACTTAACTATAAATAAATGTTACAAATTAGCTCTCATTTCTCACAATCTTTGAATGGACATCAATAAACTATCAGCAATCTCAGAAATAATATTGCTTACTAAATTAATTGGAAAATACAAGAAAAAGCAATTGTAATGCTAGTTAGATTATTCATATTCCTGTGAGCATTTCATTACGACTAGAATAGAGTTGCAATAGACTCAAGCCTAATTATTTACAAAACAATATTTTTATAATGGAAAGATTTGTTATATTTTTATTCACATAAATTCACAGCATTGTATATTTTATTTAGCTCATTTATAGCCTACGTTTCTCTCCTATGGGAGAAGCTTTATAAAATGACTCAAAAAGCTTCCATGGGGATTCAAACATGGGTCTTCCAGGTCCTAGTCCAATTCTCTTAGCATTGCACCATACTGGCTGTCAAACACGTTATCTTCATAACCAAATGATTTTTTAAAAAGAAGACTAGTGAAGATTCAGAGGCTATTAAGAAAATCATTGTGCATTAGAAAAAAGTGTTGAATTTATTTTATTCATTTTTTAATTTTACCAATGTATACTCTGTATTTCTGCCCTCTTGAGGACTACCAAGCTATCTAACAGATTAAAATAATATGTAATAAAATCACATCTTTAAAACCAACAAGAAATCCATCATTATAAGAATTAAAACTGGGACTAAAATACATGCAAAAACATGAAAACAATAATTAAAATGCTGGGCAGGAAGGAGGGAGCAAAGGGAATGCTAAACAAACAAAAAAGTTTGTAGCCCTTGGTCAATTATGGCAAAAGAAGGGGACAGAGGTATCTCTCTTTAGGTGGGAGTTCCAGATTTTTTAATTTGATGCCATAACTGAGAATGCCTCCTCTTGAGTTTTTACCTGCCTAATCACAGAGGGTGAAGCATCCCAAATTGGGTTTTGGAAGATCTGACATGTTGGCTCATGTTGGCTCATAAGGGAGTAGGTGGTCCATATAGGTCTTTAAAGGCCAAGACCTGGAATCATATCTAGAAAACAATTGGGACCTAAGGGTAAAATGGGCCAACACTGGGGTGATATCGTTCCTACAACCCACACCAGTCAACATCCTGGCTGTGGCATTCTACTTCAGTTTAAACTTCTGAACACTTTTCAAAAGCAGCCCCTATATAGGGTGTATTGCAGTAATCTAAACTAGATGTAACCAGTGGCTATCTCTTTTCTGCTCAGGAAAGGGTGCAGTAGGTAAAATGCACTATTGGCCACAGCTTATTCAGCAGTAGGCCTGAGTCAAAAGTACCCCCCTCCCAACTATGCACCTGTTCCTTCAAGAATAGTATAACCCCATCCAGAGCAGGCTACTACATCTTAAATTCCAGGTCAGACCTTCCACTCGTCATTAGCACTTCTGTCTTGTCAGGAGTAAACTTCAGTTTATTATCCCTCCAAAACTGCCTCCAGGCACCAGTTCAGGGTTTCTACAGGATCAGCTTGTAGAATCAGCCTAGGCATCAGCCATAAGCATGTTAGAGCTGTGACATCTGCATATTGGTGCCAACCCAGCCCAAATCTCCAGATATCCTCACCTGGCAGTTTTATGTGGCTGTTAAAGAGCAAAATGGCGCCTCCCAATCCCAGCCTGGAAAGGTGATCCAGAAGGATAACATGATCAATGGTATTGAATGCTGCTGAGAGGACTATAAGACTTGTGCTTCCTCTGTCCATCCATTAGGGTGGCCAGAGCTGTTTCAGTCCCATAACCAGGCCTAAAACCAAATTGGAATGGATCTAAACAATTTGCTTCAGATGCTTGAGAATAGAACGTTTGAGAATGGTTGTTTCATACCATGAACCTTTGCCCAGCCTTTAGGGCAAATAATGCCCTCTCAGTTTAACCAACCTAACTGGTCAGCTTTGAAGATAAAATGGGGCAATCTCATGTATTCTGCCTTGCTGACAAGGGGGGTTCCAAGGCACAGCCTTGACATGGCTGCAGTCTTTTCTCCAAGATCGGGGACAGTGGGTAGCACTTGGGGATAGCATCTCCCAGTGGCAAGCCCTGAATTGTGATGTTCTCTATAGAGAGCTATCCTCTCCCTAATATTATTTAAGATCTAAATGCGGCCCCTCCCCCAGCTGGTCTGGAGTTTGGGGCTGGGTTGTCATCAATATGCTACCTAGTTATTTCTGTTGATGGACATCCCCAGATTCTTTAGCCAGGTGCCTGGAGGTCATGATGGATCGGCTCAAGCAGAGTCAGCTGAAGCTGAATCCAGCTAAGACAGAGGTCCTGTGACTGTGCCAACATGCTGATGGTAGATTGGTGCAGCTTCTGGCCCCTGACAGGGTCTATTGAACACCTTTGGCCCCCACCAAGAGCCTGGGCATGATCTTGGATGCCTCTCTATCCATGGAGGCCTAGGTCATGGACAGTGCTCACTGGTCATTTTACCATCTACATCAAGCATGACAGTATATACCCTTACCTATCAGCGGGTGACCTAGCCATGGTGATCCAAACAATTGTCACGTCCAGATTAGAGTTCTATAACTCACTGTATGTAGGGCTGCCCTTGAAACTGCTCAGGAAACTAACTGGTCCAGCAGGCAGCAGCCTGGGCTTTTAAGGGGACCTCCAAATATGTTCAGAACAGTGACTCATATAGAAACACATAAAGCAGGCTCCTCTGCAAGTGGGTGATCTTGATGTAGTGTAAGTTTCCCCAATATATATATACTCATACTCGATAAAAATAGGAAAAGATAGTACATATATTTTTCTTTTTCTTGCACTGGAATAATTCAGATCACCAGCATCTATATAAAATGTACTGGGATGCTATACTTCTATTTATAAGACAATGTCTTTATCTACTTGTAGTGCATCGGTATCAAATGTCTTGAACGAATAATCCAAACTCTTTCATGGTGGTTCTGTTGGGGAAGGGTAAACATATTTCAGCTAAGCTCAATGATTAATTTTATTCATCATTAGTGAAATTAGTGACATAAGGTCTAAGAGTGACGTTTGTCTCCAGTGTTTAGTTTAAAATTGTGCTTCATATAACAGGTGTTTAAATGTTCTGGTCTATTCTAAGGAACTTTCATGATATAATAGTTTTGCCTGCCTGCATGGAAAGATTTTGCCACTTGGTGTCACTATAGTCACCTGAAAATATAGACATAAAATACAGCAATTGCTGGATTTAATGCGAGTTATCAACATCCTTTATTAAAGCTGTCATAGGTTGACTTCTACTTGTGCATCATTTCAAGAAATTATTCCTTATTTATTTATTTGTTGCAGAAATACTCATGGAAAATAAGATACACCATAACTGCATAAAACACCTTTCATAGGTGATGAGAATAGCAGAGTCTAATAAATTACTGTTAATCTCAACTACACATATAGTATGTTATTTTATTTCATAGTGTGTTCCTTATTTTGGAGCAGTTCAGTGGGAGCCCTACTAATAGGTAGAATTAAATTATACAGAATGATTTGACTTGGCTCTTATGTTTGCCCTGTGCAGGACTTGCTTGCATTGGGCCTGTAAGCGGAACCATGCTCAGGTGGTATCATACCTTCTCGGTGCTGGAGCTGATAAGGAAATCCTCACAGTTAAAGAAGAGAGACCAGCTCAGTTGACATCTAAGCTGGAAATCAGGAAGATGCTGGGAGGTAAATTGATTAGTTAATTCTTACAATCGTCAAGGGTATCAGAATGCTGATGGTCTTGTCGCTGTTAGGATACACAATGATTCACAAAAGAAGAGCCTCCTGCAATTTTATTTTGCAATTGTTGTGTTGGAATTAAAACTAATGTGAACATGGATAACAATGAGGAAGTTCATAAGCTACAGAAAAGCATTGCTGGGTTTTACTGTTTGAGTCCAGTGACAACTTTAAGACCGACATAGTTTTTCTTATTCAAACTATAAGCTTTTATGTGCACTGGCACTTTGTCAGATACCTGATGAAGTATGCATGTACACAAAAGTGAATATCTTCAGTAAGGAATCATTCTTATTGGTGCCACTGGACTCAGTTCTGCTGCTTCAGACCAACATGGCTACTGCCTGAATGTAAGTTTTAATGTGTTAAAATGTAATCTCATATTAGCGTAAGGAGAAAGTAATTGTGATGTGATGTATGAATAAATGTGTGCTGCGTATGTCTAACTTCTCACTACAATTGCCAAGATACTATATAAGAGTTTTCTGATAAACTGATAGCCAGGCTAGCCTGATTTCGTCAGATTTCGGAAGCTATGTAGAGTTGGCCCTGGTCAGTATTTGGATGAGACCACCAGGGAAATATGGGGTTGGTTATCAGAGGAAGACAATGGCAGACTGCCTCTGAGTATCTGTTGCCTTGAAAATCCTATGGAGTTGCCATTAAGTTGGTTGTCTTAATGGAAAGAAAGAAAGAAAAGAAAAGAAAAGAAAAGAAAAGAAAGAAAGAAAGAAAGAAAGAAAGAAAGAAAGAAAGAAAGAAAGAAAGAAAGAAAGATTATACTACCACCCAAAACAATTGGACTAAATTTGTATATCTAAACATTCTTTTCATGAAATAAATATACTTTATATATCAAATATACAATACTATGCAGACAAGCACAGATAGACAATGAATGCACAAAAGAGTACAGGTTTGGGAATCCATTATTCTCCTGTTTCATGGGGAATGTCTCAGATGTCATATAAACCTATCAAAAGATTTCAGTTTTTTTCCATAAAGACGTTTTAACTGCTCGGCTACAATGTAAATTTTAGAATCAGACTTATGCCTAAGCAAAATGTTGTTTAAATTTTAATCCTGAAGTAGTCCAAGAATGTTCAGTTAAATAAACCTTGTTATCTTCTTCATTAATTCCCAGCTGTATTTTCTGAAATTTTAGAACTTTCAGAGCGAGCTGAGAAGTTCACAGTTGGGAGTGGCTCAGCCATGGAACTTCTGCTTAGCAGTTAGAAGTTTCTGGGTTCAACCATGACACCTCCGTTTAAGAGTCAAGAGACTTGACACTCTGGAGAGCTACTGCCAGTCACAGCAAACTATACAGCTTTTGATTAACCCGTAGCCTGACTTGGTTCAGGTGTGGTCAAGTGTTCTGTTTTATTGACAATAAAGTGTTACCTTTTGGGCAGAGCAGTCTTGAGTTGTGCCTGCTCTGCAGCGGCTGGCTGGCTGCAACAGTGCTAGTTGTCCCCTTGAGGGGATGGGTATGCAGTGGCTGAATGGACTAAAAGGCAATGCTGTGGCAGCATCTGTGGCAATATTGCTACAAAGTTCTGTTCTTGGCATTGTTGTGAGGCAGGGATGGCTTGATAGACAGGGGGGGCTGCCGTGAGTCCAGGAGGCTGCGTCAAGTATCCTGCACTGGTAAGGGGCAGAGAGGGACAGACCACAGGAGAGACACTCCTCTGCTACAAAGCCCTCTTAAAGAGACCAGCTGCTGTCACAAGCCCTGGCCACCTGTCACTGGGGAGGGGGCATCACTCATCAGCCCCACAGGCACCCCATGTTGGCACTTCTGTCCTCGGGGGCATTGCCACGCATAACTGCTTTGGGAGGTGACTAAGTGGCAGCACTCCCCCCTCATGCTGACATTTCCACCAGTATTAGTTTGTGCCATCACTCTGCCAGCGTGCGGCTGCAGGGCAGCTGTGTTGGTGGCAGTGTACTGTTCTGTACTGTTCTTGCCCTGGACTGGTGAAAATGCCCCTTGCAGGGGCGTACGGTCAATCAGCTGCCTGTTCCTATCCCCCTCCTCCCAGGATTTCTCTGTAAAAGTTCCAACCTAAGGGAAAACATCGCAGTTTCTCTAAGGTAAAAGAGGACTTTTAGGAACATAAATTCCATACGTAAAATTTTGAGTTGTATAGGGCCCAAAATATCTGCAATGTATAGACAATATTGTCTATAAATCCTAGTCCATTGAGTTCTCATCTCAAAGGATTCTCATCTCTTTGTGATTTCCCACATGCTAATTAGTAACTTTTCCTTAGTATCTGGGCAGGTGAGTTTCTTGGTATATGGTCCTCTCTACTCCTGAAGAGGCATTCTCCTGATACCAAGCAGAGAATCAACTGTAACTCGCAGGCAGTCCATACATTAGCACAAGAAATGGCATATTTATGGCTCCATCCTTGTTACTTTTAATTGTTATTTATTTTTTGCTTTTTAGCAACAATCTGACCTGTGTTGGACATCTTCGCCCCTATGTCCTTTATGGCTTTTGCAAGAACTTGTCTTTTTCTTTTCCAGCAGAAGATGCTGAAGAATCGCAGGACGTGAAGAAAGCCTCTGCTTTGCCCATTATCCCCAATTACTTGGCTCACCCGCCTTTTCCTTATGCATATAACTCTATGAGCAGCAGCACTACCAGCATCTCCTCTTCCTCTCTGAATGGGAGACTTTCCCCTTCTTCAGAACAGCACAGTGAGGATTGCCCTGTATCTTTACCTCAAGTCCAGGTGGCCGTGTTGCAGCAGGAAAAGTCTCCTTCTGTTGGGGACATGCCTAAGTCATCCCACACAGAATGCCCAGAGCCTGCAGTCCAAAATGGTCACGTTCCCCAAATGCCTGTTCCTCCCAGTAGGACTGTCTCTACTCCAGTTAAGCCTAAACAGTCTGAAGCTCAGCAACAGAATGGCTGTTGTCCTGGACCTGTCCCAGCATTTCAGCCCTTTTTCTTCACTGGAGCTTTTCCCTTCAGTAGTATGCAAGGTAAATTCAACTGATGCAAGCAACAAACTTTCAGATTATCCTTGTGTTTCCTCAGGTTATGCTTTGGTATCTCTTTGAGTGGCAGGATCATTAAGATTGAACTACTTGATACATATTGTAAAAGCCCCAAACCCCTCTTCATCAGCATTGGTCCTTTCCTAATTTTCCTGACATTCCATATAGGATAAATAAGATCAACCAAATATAGTGGTTCCTAAGGGAAATTTAACAGATTTCTTGTTGACTGTGGAAATGCTTGTGTAGCAGTTCTGTTTCGTTTCCACAGTTGATGATAGCTCGCCAAGATGTGTAGGCCCTGGCCTAGTGGAACGCTCTGCCTGGTGAGATCAGGGCCCTGTGGGACCTGGGATAATTCTGCAGGGCCTGAAAAGCAGGGTTGCTCCACTAGGCCTCTAGTTGAGGCCTGAAATAACACTGAAATTGTGGCCTCCCTGCCCAAAACACTAGTTAATTTACCCTCCTACTGACCATCAAACAGGCTTATATGTCCCTTCTCTCCAGAGAAAAGGAGACAGCATTTTAGAACAAATTTGTTTTTAAACTGAATATAATATTTTAGGATTTTAATATTAATTGTTGTTTATTTTATTGTTATTGTGCTATTTTTATGCTTTTCTGATTACCTTCCCTGAGCCTTTGGGGAAGGGTGGAATATAAATTGTTGTTATTCCAATGGGCTATAACCAGTATAGAAATAATTTGTCATGCAGTCTAGCATTTATTACTATTATTTACTAACTGCATTGATTCCTATTGCTGGATATATCAGGCCAGCAAGCAAGACTGACATTCCTGTGTTCTCAGCTGCTGCTCCTGGGCAGTCCTGTAACTGGGCAGTAGCAGGTATGGTCTCCACTTTCTTCTGAACGACATTGTGCTCTTGCAGGTGACCGACAATAAGACTCCAAAAGCTGAGCTGTGAAAAGGGCTCGTTGAAAAGGCGACACATTTGCTATTACACTATAGGCCAAGTTCCCTGCCTTATGGCTGTGCCTTCCAGTACAGCTTCTTCCCTGAACATGAGTCTTCCATAGCCACAATCTTGCATGCTGGTGGGAAAGGCTGGTGGTCTGAAAATCTCATGATTGTTGCCTTTTATGTATACTCTGCTTTTCAAGCCATTATCTACCAAAGTGGCTCCACATCAGTAAAAGAGAGATGTCCTGCTGTCAGACTCACAATGGAAGGGAAGCAGAGGGAACAAGTGATGACCTCCCCTTTGCGGGTGTTCTGACGGGTGGAACTGATGCGTCCCTCACTCCTTTGGCTGGTGCCACGTTTGGCTCCTGTGCAAGCAGCCCAGCAAGAGGAATGAAGGCAACCGTTAGAAATTAATGAGAATAAAATGACTAACAGTGCAATCCTGTTCACTGGTCCTTGAAAGTCACACTTCTGGGGCCAGCTGCTCAGTTAACTTACAGGGAAGCTTATGGATGGCAGATCCAAGTGAAGCCAAGCCCAGCTCCTCTGCCAGTCCCTCAATGGCTACTTGGATGAAACACTTTTTTTAATGATAGTAATGACTGCGAGAGATGAATTTTTAAAAATGGTTCATATTGTGTTGTGTTTATATGTTTTTAATCTAGAGCTGGTGCTTAAGGTCAGAATTCAGAACCGTGCTCTTAAAGAGAATGATTACATTGAAATTGAACTGGACCGACAAGAACTGACTTACAGTGAACTGCTTCGAGTGAGCTGCTGTGAACTGGGGGTGAATCCAGAACACGTAGAGAAAATTAGGAAGCTTCCCAATACAGTATTAAGGAAGGTAAGAACTTGCAAAGGTTTTTTTTTTTTTTAATCCAGCTGTGCTTCAGCTTTTTATTGCCTAAATTATTTATTTTTTAATACAAAGCCTCTGCAACTTGTGATCCATCCACTGAATGTAGTCCAGCTATGCACTGAGGCCTGCTAAGAGTTTCATCATTCTACCCACTCTTTGGGCAGGTCCCTAAGAAAGCAGCAAAAATGGGAGGGCTTTGGCTTTACAGGCTACATTCAGCTGATAAGGGGGGCCCACCTTATGCACTTGCATGCATATTATTTGGCAGCATCCACTCACAGCACTGGCAGGAGCTGTGTTTTAATAATAACTGGTTTAGAAACTCAGAGAATATATCCAAGATTCTGTTTGTGACCCAAGTGTTTCCTGCCCAGAAATGGAACAGTTAAACCTGAAATTAAGGATGTTATTTCCCACTCAGTGATCAATGCAGATTTTGAAGTTCATATTTGACAGTGACATTTTGGTGCTAATGCGAACATCGAACTGCAGATTTCAACTGTCAATAAAACTTCATCATGTGTTAAACATCAACGTATAAAGTCAATTTATGTGGTAATAAAAATCACACTGATATATATGACTAAAAGCCAGAAATTGGTCACAGAGATTCAGTAGAGTTTCCTTTTAAGTATAATACATTTTCTGTTATATCATGGATGTTCATTAGTTGCTAAAAAACTATACCGCTGTGTTTTCATACTACAGTTCCTATAATGTCCAGTTAGATTGTTCACATAGCAGGGGATTTGAATGCACTTATATTGGATGCTACTTGCAGTGGGTAAAAAGGGCTAATCTAAAGAATCCCCACTTGCCTTCTACAATTGCAGTTTCACACTGGTCATTGCTGATCTCAAGTAAACTGGCCTGCCCACGCAGATGAGTACATACAGATTGGCAGGGACAAGACAGATACAATGCTCCCTAGATGCACACGATGAACTCCCTATTGGCTCTACATAATCTGGAAAAAGATGTACATTCCCATCCATTTGTTGGAAGTTTCAGGAATTCATGCCCTTGTATGTTGTTCAGGACTACTCCAGGGAGGGTGGTATATAAATATAATAAATAAATAAAATTATTTTTCTCCCCACATTACTGACTATGTGTTGCATGCAATTGTTTCTTGATCAGAACAATGTTCCTGAGAACTGAAATTGGACTCAAAAGGAACTCAGTATAATTTTTGTTCAAGCTCTGATCTGGTGTCTTAACTTTATAGAGCCTCAATCCTGCCTCAGCAGAATTTGACACCCAACCCAATTAATGTGAAGTATGACCCATAGATTAGGATTAGACAATATCATCTGTAAACCACATCTATAAGTACGTGTATGCATATTAGAATCTTGGAAATCCCAGATTCAGTTTTTATTCTAATTTTTTAAAAGTGTTGTGGTATTTGCCATCCAGGAATTGCTTTGGCTCTCTGTATTCTCCCCTTGAACAGTTCAAAGTGCAATCTTTGGAACTGGCAGATCTAAACTTCTTAGATCCTGTGTAGGGCAGATTGTCTCCTTTGCTAATATTCTATTGTGAAAACAAATCCATACAACTGCTGAGTTTGTGTTTCTTGTCTTCATGCTCCTGCCTAGGGGATTGTGAGCAGCTGCAAGGGCAGAACTAATCTTTTTGCCCAACACAGCGACTCAAATTTGCTGCCTTTGGCAGTTCTAGAGGCTCACACATTTCTCTTTCCACCCCTTTCCCCAGGTGTACATTCTATGCATTTTAAACTTTGCTTCAAGTTTATTGGTTTTAAATCTGGCCTAAGGTATGCTCATTGTTCATTCTCATCATAACTATAAATGCATCTGTAATCCTTTCATCCAGACTATTAGCTCCTGAATATTGATGGTCCAGGACAGATCCCTGTGGAATATCCTGTAATCCCCCAACCCACCATGGTATTAATACCCTAATCATTACAACCCTGGCTGAAATGCACTGCATCCTGGAACATCAGAAGCTTTCCAGGCCCTCCTCTTGGTGACATACTCACCCCGCTCCCATTGTGGAAATATCGTGTTGGGCATTATCAAAAGTCTTGCTGGAGTCAAGGCATTTTTATTCTTTAACCTTCTTTACCTAAGGCTGGGAGTTCAATCCCAGCAGCTGGCTCAATGTCGACTCAGCCTTCCATCCTTCTGAGGTCGGTAAAATGAGTACCCAGCTTGCTGGGGGGTAAACGGTAATGACTGGGGAAGGCACTGGCAAACCACCCCGTATTGAGTCTGCCATGAAAACGCTAGAGGGCATCACCCCAAGGGTCAGACATGACTCGGTGCTTGCACAGGGGATACCTTTACCTCTACCTTTATCTAAACAAGTCACCTTGCCAAAGTAGGAACTTAGGCTGGTTCTGAATTTTGTTGTTGGCAGTGAATAGTCTAGACCAGGGGTAGTCAACCTGTGGTCCTCCAGATGTCCATGGACTACAATTGTAGTCCTTGGACATCTGGAGGACCACAGGTTGACTACCCATGGTCTAATCCATTTCCTTTACATGGTTATTTAAACTGTGCAGTTACATTCAGAAATGCCATATAGTAGTAGCCTCTCCTTACAATTTAGGCTTACAGATACTGCCGATCTCTCAGCATGATCTTTATAAAGTCAGGAGGACGACTCTGCAGTGAACATTTTGCACATACTAGCCTTGCTAAGCATCAAGTAACTTCTAAATATTCCCTTTTAAATTAACTCCACTGCTAGAAAGGAAATGCATTGCCTCCGCTCTCTTTCTCTCACACACATAAACACACAGCTTTTGTACAGCTGTAATCTCTGTTCAGATATTTTGTTGGAATGAATTGGTGTTTTGCTATGCAAGAAAGACGAGCAGGACATTCCTGCCATAGTAATTCTGTTTCCTTAGTTCACCCTAGAATCCCTCAAGAACCTAGTTACCTTCAACCTGGTAAGCTAATCTGATTTAGGGCTATGTAAACAGGCTTTACCCAATCATTGCTGATCCCAGTTCAAGAGGTAAACACACTGCCTTGTTCTTGCCTTACAGTTTTGTAAGGTCAGTTTCCTTGAATTGTGTTTATAAATGAAATTGCTCTCCTTAAGAGTGCCTTTAACTTGAAAACAGATAACTTAATTCCTCCTGCTGACTCTAATTTAGGCGTGGCTGTTTGTATGTAGCCCAGGTCAAACTTGATAGTAGTACCTGTGTTTGGTCTCTTCTTGAGCAGATTTCTGAATTTGGGGCTGTGTGTATGCTGCCTCTGGAGCTCGATCAGTGGTACAATTTGTCATCCAGTCCAGGTTATGGGGCACAGAAGCCTGCTTGTACTTGCACCCCAGTCCCTTGGGTGGATTAGGATGCAAAAATCACTGAGTTCTTTCCTAATAGGCAACATTGCCGCACCAGATATTTAAACTTGGACCTCTTTGCAAAGACTGTCCACCACAATTATATGCCAAATTACCCCAGACTAACCCCACTGAAACAGTGGGTTTAGATTGGAGCAACTCCATGTAATAAATCAGGAAATCACTACAGTTTTTATTCCCAGTAAAAATCACCTTGACATAAGAAAGTGATCATAGATGTTTTATATTTCATGTAAATTCAAGTGAGACAGGTAGGCTCAGGGATGGAAAGTTAGGCCTTATTTGAAGCCGTTACCTTCAATTTCCCATTGTACATTTTGGACAGGTCATCTTACAGGAAACTGTCTGAAAGTCCATTTTTACAGGATGGCCAAATAGGGCTGTGCCATTAAGTTGTCAGAAGGTCTGTGTCTGGCCTCTTTGCCTCAAAGCACAGCACTGGCCCCGCCCTTCAAGCTGAAAGCACTGCGCAGCACTTCAAGGCCAAGGACAAACCATAGAATTAAATAGACAGTGCAGAAGGGGTGGGGGTGGGGCAGAGAGGTGAGCAAAATTCTTGTGCTGGTGAATACTGCCTAACTTCTTACTGTGTTTACTCCTTAAAGGACAAAGATGTCGCAAGACTTCAGGACTTTCAAGAACTGGAGCTGGTTCTAATGATGAGTGACAATGACCTTCTGTTCAGAAACGCTGCACCAGCATTGACTGAAAGACCTTGTTATAATAAGAAAGCATCAAAGCTCACTTACTAACTGTTTAAGTGAAATACCTGTCTAGTAGTGAAGTGTTAAACCTAGGATTTTGTAAGGGCTAATAACCTCAAGTTCTACTTTACCTTGGAAGGCAGAGTGAACCTGTGAAGCACACTTGCTCAGAAGCAAGCTCAGACTTGCTTCAAGGCAAATGTGCTCAAGGATCAGGGTGTCTAACGGCATCTGCAGGTAATTTTTTTGTGCAAAGCAGTACTGAAATGGTGAATAGGATGCTAAGGATTGTCTCTTCACACAGCAGCATTTCTTGCAAGGGAATGGCCCTTTCTTGGAACGCTGCAGTTAGAAGCTCTCAGGGAAAGACTAGAATTAAACTGTTCTAATAACTGCTACTTATTAAAAAATAGCAGGCGCACTTATACTGAAGGACAGAACAGGAACTCCATTTAATGCTTGTAATTGGATGCTTAACAAGCAGACACTCCTCGTATATCTAGCTAGAGTTAACACATGCTGCTTGAGAAGAGAATAAGCTACATTTCCAAGGAGGAGAAAGGAGAAAGCAGGGTTCTCAGCCAATGGTTATATTGGTATAATGAATCAAGGTGTTGCTGTTGATGAATTACACTAACACAGTGCCCTTGGGGAAACAGGTGCAAGATGAACATAGCCTGCTGCTTGCGCCTGCTGAGCAGAGCAACGAATGGTATTAAGTGGTAGGACAGGGCCTGAGCAGGGAACCTTGGGACAAACTGCCAGAGGTTTCTAAATGGGGTGTGTGTGTAAAAATGTCACACTTTACACCTTAGGAACAGAAGATGACCTCACCCCTCCAGTGGCACGCTGTGGCACAGGATGTTGGAAGAACCAGCTCAAACTGTCCAGTCTGCTTAGGAGTGAAACTGGGGTGCCTGGCAGGAGCACAACGCTTAATTTGGCTAGTCCCAAAGGTGTTAATCAGTGATCGGCTGTGATGCCTTCAGAGTGGTGCTGAGTCAGATATTGAAACATAGTTACAGCATCAACTGTAAATAAAGCATTGATTGGCAAGGTTAGTGAGTAATTCTCTAATTTAGGATTGCTTTTCAGTAGTATCTGGTGGGCGTATTTTATTTTAAGTTTATAAGTTTACAGGTTACCTGCAGGGTGCTTAAGATGAGAGCTGCACTCCACAGCCTCATCCCGTCTATGAAAGGAGCACAATTTCCCCTAGCCTTTATTCAAACTAGTCTGGTCTTGACATTGTTTACCTTGTTAAAAGAAAGTAATTATGTAGCATTTTAAATAGTAAAATTATTTTTAATATACCAGGATAAGTTATATAAAATCTTGGAACTGCTATGCATTTTTCAAAGACTTGCTTGCATTTATTATAGGCATGCCTGCTTCTCATCTTCTTGCTAGTGCAGGTCCTTTATAATTCTGTTATCAAGTCCTAGAATATTAAAAAATCTGGAAAAGGCATGGAACGGAACAATACTTTTGAACAATAAAACTGTGGGATTCTGTGTACTAATGTAGAGGGTCGTTAGTTAAACTACTGTACAGAAATGCATACTGTAAATGGATGGCATTTGGATGGTCAACAGGATAAATGGCGGCTGATTTCAACTTCCACCTGCTCCTAACGTGGGTTGAGGTTAGCATTGTTATTCATGCATCTCATGGCCTCAGCTTTGGCTTTTTAAAAAACAGCCTCAGCCAGTGCTGAAGAATTATGAGCAGTCCCACATGAAATTTGCCTGCACTGTAATACTTTCTGAAGGAAAAATGCTTTCTGCTGGGAATGGATCACCATATGAACTTCTTCCAGGAAAGATCTGTGAGTAGGGGACTAGTTTCTTATCTGCTTCCTTTTTTGCCTTTGAACCATCACTGAGGAATACACTCGGTGAACCTTTTGCCATGGTGTTAACCCACTGGTGGTACTGGAGACAGTCCAAACAATTCAAGGCTGTCATGTGCTCTTGCTCAGTTGCTAGTCCTGGTTTCCCAGCCCCCTGCCCTCTTTTTGCCATCCAGTCCCTTAGCAGGCTATGAGTGGAGGGAAGAAATGAAGGCCTTGGCTGGAAATTTCGTCTTGCTTTCACTCACTTGCAAGTACATGGTTCCCCTTCCTTCCTTTCTACTTTAGCAAGTGAAGGAGAGAAAAGGGGGGGGGGTATGTGTGGCCGTAGCCACTGAGTGAAGTCTCTTCAGACTGGGTCATCAACAAAGAGGTGGTTGACCAGGGCTCTACAGGACTGATAAAAAGAATAAAGAACCGTGGAACCAAAACAGTGAATGCAGTCCTTTTCCTTTTTATACCATGTGAAAGGTGGGATGAAAAGGAATGGCCTCCTGTGCACTTATAGATTTCTGAATCAACAACGAATTGCGAAGAGCAAATTTAGTAACAGGGTTTTTATTGTTGGCCAGAGGAGAACAGTGGCTGGAGAGGCCACAAGTATGTTCTGCCCAGTTTCTGTATAGTTTCCAAAGATTATAATTTGAGTGTAATTTGCTATGCCCAAGCACTGCTATTTTAGCCCCTGCTGCCCTTCTCAGATATTTGGAAAAAAGGGCTTCATGACAAATGTAATTTTGCTTCAAGGTGGTTATCATGTCTGTAAGACCAACTAGGACCCAGACGGATCACTGAGATTAATATAATCCATTAATGTACTGAATTTAAAAATGTTTTTAAAATACTGAACTGACCTATGAAAGCGAGTTCAGATGATGACATTATTCTGTACAATCACTCTACATGTACTAGGCCAGGGGTAGTCAACCTGTGGTCCGCCAGATGTTCATGGACTACAATTCCCACGAGTCCCTGCCAGCATTTGCTGGTAGGGGCTCATGGAAATTGTAGTCCATGAATATCTGGCGGACCACAGGTTGACTACCCCTGTAGTAGGCAATAGATTCGAAATTAGAACCTACATGTGCTCAGCTATAGTACATGGTCGAAACAAAATACTACTGTTGTTAAGAAGCCTGTTTTGATACTATAGTGGTTTTAACTGCCGTATTATTATTTATAATAATAATATATAAGTAAAAGTATTTGACTAAAATATTAACTTCCTTAACCGCTCAATGTAGTGTTTAAACAATCATTTATTCTGGGAAAGCCCCTGATCTTATGCCCAGTTTTACCTGTTTCAAGAGTTAAAGACGGGATTGAACTGAGTTTAGCCTCTGGCAAGAAATCTCCATTCATCTCTTTACCCCTGGGATAAGTGACCAAGAGCAGCTGGAGTTCACAGCTCCACAGAGCAAGCACAGTGATTTGTGACAATCCAGGAGAGTTAACAAGGGTGTGTGGGGGAAATCTACATAAAACTCTTGTTTGTATATACTTTGACATAGTAACTTTGAGATGCAAATCTCTGAATTTAGGTGATAACCAGTAAACTCTTGAGATGTATGTCAGTTCTTTTGATGCCTGACTTCAGTGTCTTTGCTGTCCTTGATCCAGAACCCAATGCAGTGTTATATCTGGTAGAATCAGGGATTTGTACTTGGAACCTCCCCCATTCCTAGCCTTTAACATTAGCACAATTTAGAAATTGCTTGATGGCTAGTGGAACTGTCTGGGACAGCACTTCAACTTTTGTGATTCATTCTGAGCCATAGATGACATCCCTGACAAGATACAGGATAGCTATAATGGTTTAAACCCTGTATACCTTGGAAATCTGGTTGAATATACACTCCTGACGGAATCAGTGTTGAACCAGGGATCCCAAGCACACTTTACCCAGCCAATGCCTTTTGAGGTTTGAAAGGCTCAGAACCTGATTGGGTGAAATGCACTGGTTCTGATTTTGCAAAACATTAGTTTCTAAAATCAGTGCACATGGTTCATTACTACAGAAGTCTTTGAAGGAAACATGCTTTTGCTCTACAGGACTTGCAGCATCTTTCAGGAGCAAACGCTAAAAGGAGGAGTCCACAATTGAGAACAAAACCTGTGGGCTCAAGCAAAAGTATGCTTTCTTTTGTGCTAGACAATGTCCAAAGGTCAGTTGTTTGTTCAGAAGTAGAACACCCAGAAGCATCCAATAGGTGGGGGAGAAACTGGGATAATGTATTGGTTAGACATAATATTAATTACCACATTATATTAAGTCTGTTGATTATACTGCACAGTTACTGGCAGCTTTCTATGCACTCAGAGGACTATTTTTATATTATGTATGCAATTTATAACAGAGGATTTTATTAGCTTTGCTAACTGAATTATTAGCCTGGTAACAACTGTGTAGTTCTCATTAATCAGTGGATATATGGGATTCAGGACTTACTGCACTGCTATATAAAAATAAAACATGATTAGAAAATTAACCAATTGACTTAGGCTTAAGGTTCTTATTTCCTATGCATGTAGTTTGTTTTTTTACAGTTATACATTTTCCTTGTCTTTAAAATGGATAATTTTAATGCAACTATTAAATTGGAGAATTAGCCATTCTAGTTGAGAATTACTTTCTCAATGAACTCTGCGTAAACTGCCCTGAGCCTCGAGGGTGGGTGGTATAGAAATATATGAGAAATAAATAAACCATTTCCCCTTAAAAAAACCATTTCCAGCCAGGACTGCACTTTATATAGGCCTGCTCTTTAAAACAGTACTTCCATTTCAAATATCAGTAGTAACGCAGCCTTTGTTTTGGGTAACAGCAGCAAGGGCATTACTACACCAGAACTACAAAAGACACTGAGTACCAATTTGTTTCAAGATGGAGCTTAAGGTAGTTAAAGATACTGGAGTACTGTACTATAAAGATGTAGACAACTTGGGTTTAGGACATTTGAAGAAACGTCTTACTGTGATCTGAGGTCAAGAACTCCATGTAAAATGCTACAGTGGATTGGAGATATGGGCTGTTTTGGTGCTGGCACCTTTTTGGTAGAGTTTCCTCCTCCTGAAAAATCCATCAGACCCATTCCACAGACCTATATAGCAGGGGTAGTCAGACGTCCAGACGTCCATGGACTACAACGAATGCTGGCAGGGGCTCATGGGAATTGTAGTCCATGGACATCTGGAGGGCTGTAGTTTGACTACCCTTGCTATATAGGATCTTCCAGGCTTTTAAACAGTAGGCTGTCGAGCAATAACATTGTTTAAATGTTGCCTCTCTATTGTATGGCATTTGTTGTTTTTTAATTAATTTTAGTTTATAAATTTCCTGTTTTATAAAACAGTATAAGATAAGACGGGTGGTGGGGGGGAAAGATCCACGAATGCTGTAAGCCTTAGTGGGAACTTTTGTCAAAGTAGGATACTTATTTAAAATACAATTCAGATTTCTTCCTCCTTAATCTTGGAACTAGCATCACAGTGGCATCATTCAGGTTCTTTTCATTTAATAGAAAATGGACCCAGAAGACTGACTCAAAGCACTACATCACTAGCTGTCATTTACTAGCAGTAAAACAATACAGTTAAGTGCCTGTGCATACATGGACACTACATCCACCCATTCGGTTTCTTGAGAGGATGTCTGTCATTTATAACAAACAAACAAACAAAAAATCTTCTTTAGCATGTATAAAAGACTTAAAAATATAAAATTATTTTTTCTGGTTCTTCCATAGATATGAAACATTTTGCTTCTTTATCTCCATAATCTGGTAGAAATGCCGTGCTGGAACAGTACAGTACATTCAGGTATTGCTTTGCAGGGGGGAAAATACACAATCCTGCAGCAGCTGTTCTGTTATGCCAATCCAGCGTCTTTGGCCATACTATAGAAAATCCCTCTGGATGCTACAAGCCTTGAAGGTGTATCGAATTCAGCAATTTTTCCTTTGTCTAGAACAAGAACTCTGCAAAATAAGGGGGAAAAATTCATTTCAGAAAAATGCAAAACTACTTGTGGCAATCTGAGGTTGAATCTCACAATGTAGAACTATTTAAGTTTAAATATAGCTATAGGACTGGGCCCGCAGCAGTGAGACACAGAGTCCTCTCCCCTTGCCTATATCCCAGAAACAAATCCCCCCTCTTCCAGCTCCTATTAGACATAGTAGAGGGAAGAGGCTGCCTTTGACTCCACAATGGAAGAAAGCGGTGATATAAATGGCATGATTAACAGATTGGCTCTACTTGCTATTTTGAGTGAATTTCTTACACTTACAAAGAGCTCAAGGAAATGGCTTCTAAGTAAGCACCCTCAGTCATATAAAGAAATAGTTAAGGTGCTATACATACGCCTACTGGCTGGATTTCAGTCTACCACTTGAGCGAAAACCTTTCCAGCCAGCAGTCCTATTCATGAGTTATATGGGCTATTTCCCTTCCACTATTCAGATACTCTCTGAAACATGACAGGGAAAGCAGGGTTGCTACCTGTAACTGTTCATTAAGTATCTTCTGCATAGGAACACATATGGGCTGGGCATTAGCAGACCTGCTCCGGAGAGGTTTTTCCCTAGTTGAGCCTCTAGAGGGCGCTGTGTGCCAGTTAAATTCTTGGATCATGTGCCACAGCGCCCTCACCCTCAGTACCTCTAATGCTGCCAAAGCCAACAAGGCATGTAGTGGAGTTGGAGGTAGGGTCTGTGTTCCTGCACAGAAGATACTCGAACAACAGTTACAGGTAGCAACTCTGTTTTCATCATCAGTCTTCTGTGCAGTTCACAGATGGGGATATTAACAAGGAGGTGAGTGCATGCCTTTTATTTAAACAATGCCTGCAACACTGCTTTCCCCAAACTGAGATTCCCGTCTAGCCTGTATATCAATCAAACGCATAATGGTGAACAAATGTCTCTGCTGAGAGGACTACATCGCCTCCCTACACATTTCCAACAGTGGAACTCCATTCAGGAAGGATGTGGAAGATGCTATCGCCTTTTTGGAGTGAGCCTTGATGTCCAATGGGCATTCCTTCCCAGTTGTAGCATAACACTTTCTTATGGTCGACACAATCCACCTGGACGTAGACTGAGGGGACACCCTCCTCCCTATGGTAGGGCCCGCAATGCACACAAATAAATCAATCTCTTTTCTGAACTCAACTGACCTCTGTAAATAGAACAAAAGTGCTCTCCGGCAAGTCTAAGGAATGCAAACGTCTCTCAACCTCAGAACTTGCCTGAGGAAATAACACAGGCAATGTAATTTCTTATGGAACTTCAAAAATACCTTTGGAACAAAGGACAAACTTGTTTGCAACACTATCCTTTCAGGAACCAAGAACGGAGGAGCTGCCCTCAACACTGCCAATTTGCTCTTCTAGCAAATGTAATGTTTACTAGAAAATTAACCTTCATGGTTAGCAGTTCTAAGGGACCTGTGACAAGGAGCTCAAAGGGTATATTTGTCAATTGACACATCACTATGGACCATTGTGGAACTAAAGGTTCTGCGGGAGGACACAAGTTATACAGCCCTTTCAAGAATTTCTTAGTAAGGTGATGCTTAAAAAGGGATTTTCCATCGATCTCCACATAAAAGGGCGATATGGCAGCCAAATGTACTTTCAACGAAGGGAAACTTAACCCCCATCTTTTAATGCCAAAATATTCAAAAAGCACATGTAAAGACGTGGTCCTAGGTCTTTGGTTCTTTAGACAAACACTATGTGGTAAACCTTTTCCACTTCCTCGTACTGGGTTTTCTGGAGTTCAGTAGCATTTTATTTCTTGGGAAAACGTTAACTCCCTATCCCACATCTCCACACTATCAACCCGAGCTGCTGTAGATCATGGTGAAACACCCCTGATAGCGTTAGGTGATCTGGTGCTTGGGGAAGGTTGTACCACCAGCCCCTGGACATTTCAATGTGGGTTGAAAACCAAACCTGCCTTGACGAAAATGAAATGGTCAATATTAACTCTGTTCCCTCTCTTCTGGCCTTGTAAAGAACTCAAATCAGCAATGTGAGTGGAGGGAAGGCATCAAAGGCATTGAATTTGGAAGGCATCCCTGAGAGAGCCCTTCCACTTCCCAAACCGGGAACAGTAAGTGGCAACTCTGGCGTTGCTGTGGATTGTAAATAAATTCACCTGTCCCCCACACAGCAAAGATATCCTGTAGATATTTCATGGTAAGCACCCATTAGTGAGACGCCACAATGTGCCTGAATGTTTTGGAAAGCCACAGTTTGGCCACCCCTGATATAGTACCAACTGGCACCAGATATGTCCCAGGAGAACAGCTCGTACAGACACACAATGGGTTTCACATTCCTTACTAGATAACATGCTTCCATTTTGTTTGCCAGTAAAAACCTGTATCAGATATGAATTGACTGATCCAACAGATGGTAAGCTAATTGGACATGTCCCCGAAACAGGACAAAAGCCTCTTTACTGACATAACAGTGGGATTAGTTACATGCTCCAAAATTCAATAGAGCACCTATTTTAAAGAGGAAAGTAAATAATTTGTAAGATACGGTCTCATAGCTCAACACACATATTTCATTGATGGGGGAGGGAGGAAGTATGAATTTCACACTATGTATTTGCAGTTACAAAATCCTACCTTGTATAATCCATTATAGTATTTAGCCTGTGTGCTATCGTTAACACAGTGCAGTCTTCAAACTGTGTTCTTATTGTCATCTGAATGAGATCATCTGTCTCAAGGTCAATTGCTGCAGTGGCTTCATCCAGAATAAGGATCCTTGTTTTGCGGAGGAGAGCCCTTGCCAGACAAACAAGCTGTCTTTGGCCAACGCTGGAAAGCAGATGAAAGGCTTTTTAATCAATGGAAATTTCATTGCATTTAAAAAGTTCTGATTCTAATGAATAACGAATTAAAAATATGTGGCTGCTGCCAGTCTATGTCCTCTTGCCACTTGTTTCCTAATAACATTTAGAAAAAAGTGTGCAGCATTAAGATATCATATTCCACATTCCTCCACTCCCTGCAAGTGATAGACTGCACTAAAAGCTCAGAACTGCTGTGCAAATGTACAGGGTTAATTCTTCACAGAGCCAGAGAGCCTTTACTGACAGGCTGCTCCAGGATATCTGATTGGTTAGCATCAGTTGAACAGAGAAAAGACTTCTGAATTGGATGTTGAGGAGAATTCTGTATTCAGCCCTGACTGAGGCTAACACAGATGGAGATCGGGAGAGGTTGTCAAAGAAGAGTGGGAAGTTAGGTGAAGACTTCCAGAAAAGGGAATAGATCTAGGGAGAGAATGATTTTCCCTACCCAGTTAAAACGGAAACAGCTCTGGAGAGTGGAGATATCTCTGGTCTGCTGTAGTTAGAAACTGCCTTGTGAAACCTTAAGAGTCAGATAAAATTCAATAAGAGTACTGGTATGTTTAGAGAAGGGGTTTGTGTATTGGATAGAGTGTACCAGCCTTCTGGAAACTAAAAGACTCAGTTGATGCTCAAAGAAAATATACTGGAATATTTGAGAAACACTGGGGGGAGGAAAGTCTCGCATCTTAAACATCCTAAGAAAAGCTTATGAAACTCTCAATAGCCTGAAACATATGAACTAAAGTCTGTGCATATAATGATTTACTTCAGAGTTCTATATTAAGTTACCTCAGAAATTTTACCCCTGATTTCACCTGATTTTTCCATTCTATGTTGAATAAAATATTTTGTTAATTTGGAATATAAAAATGTCTCAAGTGGCATTAAGGGGCTCCAGATCCTTCCCTCAGGCTCTTTGGGCTGAGCCAACAGCCAAAATATCATACTTTGACAGGGTGGGACAGTCAGAGTTCTTCAGGAAAGAAGAAAACAGATACCTAGGGCAGTTCAGTTAGACAGGGAAAGAAATATGGAGGGAAAATCTTGCCTCTGAGGGACGGAAGCAGGATTATCATAACTGTCTAAAGGAGACACCAGGGAACACTGAACACAAGGCATCAAGTCAAGTGTTTCATTTCTAAAGATTCCTAAAAGAAGTGTTGGGGTGGGAGGGAATGTAGGTTGGCTGCAGCCATGTACACATTTAGTTGGGGTCTAAAGATTTTTTTTTTTAAGCAAACCAGCTGTTTGTTAGATACGTTATAAATGGGGATGTGAGACTTGGTCAAGAAGTGGAAAATCTTTTCAGTGAAGTGAATGGACACTGCCAATGAGTCAAGTTCCAGCAGGATTTCCAGCCTGGCCATTATCAACATGGGAATGAGAGTCTAAGTACAGTGGGGGCTGGAAGCTCGGTTTCAAAGAGTAATTAAACATGATCAATCAAGTCTCTGGTAGCGTGCTTGTTTTGCTTAAGCAGAACTTGCCTGAGATTTTCTCCGCCTTCGGAACATTCGAAATCCAGCATGGCTGGCTGGCTGCTGACAAACCTCCTCAAGTGGGAAAGTTCAAGAGCATTCCATATTTCTGCCTCAGAGTATTTACTGAACGGATCCAAATTCATCCGGAGTGTTCCAGAAAAAAGAACCGGGTCCTGGATAACATAATTCAGGAGGCCAACAAGGTAAATAAGAAACATTAGGGTGCAGCAATGTAAAGGTGAAACCATCTTGTTCTTCTCCAAGATGTGCATATGACCTTTATGGAACTAGACAAATTAAAAATCTCTTGTCTTGATGTGCATGGTAAAGAGACAAACAGCAATTGTTTTCTTTTCTGTTGAAATCTTTCACTTGATTTGCTGTTTATATTTATTCTGGGGCAAAATCCCCCAACAACACTTCTTGTAGAGCAAGGTCACACAGGTTGCACAGCCTGATCTATTTGCACTGTGTGCCTGACACAGCAGTTTGCCTTGTGAACCAAATCTGATGCCTGTTTCACGTTACAGGTGCTGCCTTACCTGAGGAATGATAGTCAGCTTTGATCGCAAGTCGTGAAGGCCAATCTCAGAGATTCTCAGCCCATCAATTTGTATTTCCCCTTTTGCAGCTTCTAGGATCCTAAAGAGGCAGAGTGTCATAGAGGACTTGCCAGCTCCAGTTCTTCCAACAATCCCAACCTAATTAATACATTTGGAAAGTCAGGAACACTGTACAAGGAAAACTTAAGTAATGGCTCAAGGAGAAAAGATGATGACTTTTTGAAAACTCCTGACTCATGAGAATGTAAGGCTTGATCAAACTACAATTTACAAAGAAGTCCTCCTTTTTTAGCTTGGTATTGAGTGTGACTGCTGGTGTTCTTCATGGAAGAATTAAAGTGGTTGTCCCTGGAAGTGAAGCACTATGGAAAACATGCTAGAACTGAGGAGCAGCAGACATTATTCACAACCTGCTGCTGCTCCTATATTTTCAGGGGCCAGTTGACACGAGAACTTGAAGCGCATGGTTATTTAGCAAAGTGAAAAGCTACATGAATTGTGCTTTATAGCTACATGCCTAACCAGGCTTCTGTGAGTGATCTCCCAGGTCCTCCTCTCTACTTATGCTTGGGAAAGTGATGGCCATGAAAACCTCCTCTTTTTTTCTCATCATGTATGCAGCAAAGATGGAAAGATTAAATCGACCTCACACGACCAAGTGAGCCTATTCACAAACTGAGCTGAGTTAACAATTCAGATAGATCAACAAATGGCCTAAATCAAATTCTTGAACATGCTGGTGCTATTAGAGAACAATTCCTACACAGACATCACTTTTCAGTGGCTACATGGCAAGATCCTGACGTAAGCACAGCGGTCCATTCAATCAGCATTTTCAACACAACTAATACCAAAAAGACATGTGAAGAAACTGAATTGTTTCATGATTCACATAATAAACACCATAATAAATATATTTATACCCTAATATTTGCATAACCAAAGCAGCTGATCTGTAACTATACCTTTTCTCCACCTTTCACATCCAGGCTGAGGTCTTTCAGCACCAAGTCCAAGCCTTTCCTATACCTTACGGAATAGTTTGCAAACTGCACCTGGCCCTGGGTAGGCCAGTCTTCTGGTGGTCTTTTGTCTTCAATTATCCAAGGAGCCTGGAGGAGTGTGATAATGACAAATATTGTGTTATGATTAAAAATACAGTTCAAGGATAGTTGAATAATCGCCCCCCCCCCCAATAATTCACACAAGAGGGGCTGTGGCTGAGTGATGGGGCTTCTGATTGACATGCAAGAAGTTCCACATTCAACCTCTCTGGCCAAAACAATTGCCATCCCCATCAGATACACCATGGTATTATATATGCAACCAGTCTACAAGCCAAATGCCCATTAGTAATATGAGTGGAACCTTTGCATGAGAACAGAAATGTGCTGAGAGAGCAATACAGTACTTCAAGAGCTCCGATAATGCAGAATAGAAACTAGGAGACCTAATGACAAACTTATTTAAGCAAAGAAATTATTAAAACTTCACATATGAAACAAACGCCTGTAATAAGGAACAGTGTTTGAATGAAGGTGCCGGAAACTAACCTCAGTTTCGGTCTCTGAGTATTCCTTCACTCTTTCTACAGCCACAATGTTGGTTTCCAGGTCGGATGTCATTCGCACCATCCAGTTAAGGGCCATTGTCACCTAAGCAAGGATCAAGAAATGTTACCAACATCTTCTAAGAGTATCTTGAAAAGTAAGACTGAACATCTGACTTTATTTTTGAGACCAGCGGAAGCCATAAAGAGTGAAATGGTAGAAAGATTTGACATAATCTTCTATAGCCATCTGTGTTACTTCCCTTCCACTTTTTCACTAGCTCAGTTTTTAAAATGTCTCTTCCATTTGTTTTTTCTACTGCCATCCCTCCCTTGGGAAAGATAAGGGGATCTAATTTTCAAGAAAGATGCCATGAAGAGAGTGTGTGTGTCTGTGCTGGGGAGGGGGGCAGGATTTCTACATTCTCCTATCTCTTCATCTGTGCTTACATTGTAGTTGTTATGTAAACATGGTACACCAGCTCCTACTGCAAACCCTTCAAGATAACTAGGATGCAAAGAGCATGTAAACTATAGTGACCTCCTGTTTGCCTGGTATTTTCTAAGGGCATATTGTAAAATATCAAAAGGTGTTACACTTCCTGACATTTCATTTAGAATTCATCACCTTGCTGCTTCTATTGTATGATCCCACAGCTACTAAGGATAGAGACTCAATCAGCATGCTGCTTCTTTCTGAATAAAAATTCATAGCTTTTAAAGCTGGGAGGCATATTTAGAATCCTCTGATCTGACTAGGTGCTTTTGTATAGGCCACAGAATTTTACAAAGCAATTTGTCCATCAAAGATCATAGCTTTGGAACAAGCCAGATCAGAGCCCTTTTTAAACTGAAGCCTACGACGGTTTGAACCACAATTTCAAAATAATACTGATTTGACCATGCTCTTGGTTTAAAATTAATGATTTAACTCCTTGCTGAGATGGACATCAACACAAAACGGGAGCAAGAGTGATTTTCTAAGCCGGCTATCGTAATATGTTTTTCCTTAACTCAATGCTCTTGTGAAGAAACTCTAAACTGAATACAAAGTTTATTACTGTGGGATTTGGTCTCCTCAAATACTAAGCGGCGTGAGAAGAAGGGTCCCCAAACACTGCCATTAGATGCTTCCTTAAGATTCTTTTCAACTGGGGGAACCAATTTCCTCCATACAACCTCATGTCTTTGAAGAGTGTGTGTGAGGGAGTTTGTTTGTTTATTAATTTATATAAATGCACCAAATGGTACACCATTCCGAATGCACCAAAGAGGCAGGTTCCCCATCCAACTGACATTCTTGCCATGAGGAGCATAGCTACTGAACAGAAAAGCCACTGTCTATGTGGCTGCTTCACACACACTCCCCAGGGCAATAAGAATATCATGGGAAAATGGTGCATGAGAAATAGGCTTTAATAAGCTGAGGATGTTAAATTCTGTATTCAAAAAACCATTCCTGTTTGATTTCATATAGCTTGTACTAGTTTGCTGCTTCCAAGAACTGAGTGCTGGGCTTTTAATAACGAAAGATTTAAGAGATACACAAAATTAACATTCTGGTGCCTTCAGATAGGGTTGTTCTTTGTCTTTTCTTCCTGCATTTCTTCCATCCTGTCACTTGCCTTACTACCCAGTGGAGCAATATGCACTGAAAGCCAGAACACTGTGTAAGACAGTTTTTGCTATTTGTATGAGTTATCTTTGAAAATTCACTCTACTTACCTGCAAGGCATAGGACACAGAAAGACCAACCTCGCCAGCATTCAGACTGTCTTTACTCAAAATGGCAAAGAGGGCTGCAAAAAATACAACACAGTTCCCTACAAATTCTACTCTAACTCCCAGCCACCTATAAAAGAAGAAAACAGAGACAAGTGAAAAGCAGAAAAAACACTTTATCCAATTAAACATGACAAATTATACACATATATTAAAATATTGGTTATTGTTTTACCTGTTTGACACAGTCCCGGGGTAATAACTTTTCTGATTATCATTTACTTTCATGTCACTGATACGAACAAATGACCTTTCTCTTCTATATGCTCGGATGACACTGGCTCCTGTGATCGTTTCCGAAAAATGAGAATATATGGGGGATCTGCTCACTGATTCCAGGCGCTTCAGCTGGCGGGAGGTAGCCACGTAGAACCGCTGCCGTAATTCAGTTCAAATGCACAAAGACAAATAGAACACTTAAACAGTTTAGATGTTTGACAGGAACTATCAACTCATTGCACCACAGATGTGCAGAGAAGTGTTAGAACGAAAAGCAATATATATATATATTCCTCTATTGAAGCCCATGGATGGTTTATATATCAGAATGATGGTAGAACAATCTCTCAAGTGCAACTCAGATAATCTGCCTGCCCATCATTTTTGTCAAAACTTCTACCAGCTGGCCCATTAAATCAAGCCTTTAATAGCGACTATTGCATAGTGTTTAGAATACTGGATGAGGATTCTGATCACCAGTCTACCATGAAGCTTTCTGGGTGATTTGAACCAATGAGACACTCTCAGCCTATGCTACATCACATGATTTCTGTGAGGATATAGAGAAGAAATTGGCATATATCGCCTATAGCTCCTTGGAAGAAGGGCACAACTTTCTATATTTAACAAATAAATGAATACCTATGTTAATAATCCAGGCAATTCTAGCTCTCATGGGATGACTGAAGGGAATACACTACGATGGTGTAAGATCATGCCTACAAAGGTGACAGCAAAAGGGGGAATTGTACAAGGATCCTCAGCATCCCATCTCACCAATTAGTGCAAAACATCTCTATGGAGAAGGAGGGTCAGAGACCAAAGAAATTCTTTAAGCACCTGCTGTTTGTTCTTCTCTACTGTATAAAGAATATAGACTAGTGGAAGCAACTTAGTGTAGTGATTAAGAGCGGCAGCCTTTAATCTGGAGAACCAGATTTGACTCCCCACTCCTCCTCCCCGTGAAATCAGCTGGGTGACCATGAGTCATTCACAGTTCTTTCAGAGATCTCTCAGCCTCACCTACCACACAGGATGCCTGTTGTGGGGAGAGGAAAGGTAGGCAATTGTAAGCCCCTTTGAGACTCCTTCAGGTAATAAAGGGTGGGGAACAAAAAAAAACCCAGGTCTTCTTTTCACTGGGAGAGAAAAGGACTTATGCAACAAGAAGTGGTTATTTATTTATTGTACGGCACGTGGGGAGTGTAGCCACAAGATCTGAGGATTGTCCAGCAGCCAGGCAAGTGACTTTCGGAGGTGATTTGCTAGTGTTCTTTGGAGAAACTCCATCTAAATCCTTGGAGGGCTCCCATCCAAATACTAGCCAAGGTTGGCCCTGCTTAACTTCCAAAATAAGATGGGATAGGGTTTGCCTAGGCTATCCAGGTCAGGGCACAAGATGGGGTATATCTTCTACTCATAGCCAGGGAGAGAAAGGACTGCAAGATGGCCACCAGTAGAAGTGGCATTTTATGTAAGCTCAGCTGAAAGCACTGTGGCACAGATCCGCCACTGAATGCTCCTTAGAGAAGGAAGTTATAATCAGTCATTGTCTTAACTGGTCAATAATATCATTTTCAGCCCTACTGTGGAACTCTGATGTTCCAGTTGCCTCTCCTTAATGGCTCTGGAAGGGCTGAAATCATTCCTCTATGGATATGATCTATTCATTCAGTGAATATGGATTTTAATTTTTTCTTACAGAAACATCTGAGCTGTCCCTTATGAACAGCTCCCATGCATGCATCTCTTTATTTGGGCTGTGCTTTTAAAATTGTTTTCCCCAGAACAGCCACAAAAGTGATTGATTTGTGCAATTTGGTTGAGGGAATATTGTCGTCTTCACTATATGGACTTAAAAGAGAACACTTCCATTTCAATGTGTTTGATGACTGCTGGAAAGAGAAACTGCTAATTGGCTAAAATATTCATGCAGTTGACAGCCTTAAATCTGTGTGTATTCTGGATCGGCTCCCACAGCCAGAGTGGGCAGAGATTTCTGGGTCTGAACTAGGAACCTGAGGGACTGAATTTTTATGAGCATTGCCTACGAATGAGGACTGCTTGAGATCAGCAATGGAAAGGAAAATGAAGACAGCCCTGGAACAAGTCAAGCTGAGTGCCCCTTGCTTTGATATGAGCCAGGGTCATTAACTCAGTGGGTCTGACAATGGGCTCACATTGTCCCCCAAACTGGAAGCAGTGCATGACAAGATAGTTGGTGACCTGATAGCAACTGCCATTGCTGATAAGGAAATGGGCCACATGGCTCCTGAGCCTCTGGCAGAGTTGCAGGGCTTGGCTTCCTTTGCTGCTGGCACCAGCGGCCCCCTAGATGTAACAAACTGCAGTGTGTTGCTGTGCATGAACTGGAAGACCATAGGGCTCATGTAGCACCTACACTGCACACAGAGGAACTTGCAGTTTTGCAGCAAGCCATGGATTAACCCATTATGCACGGGGGAGGGTTTCAGGGAAAATCCCCGATAATGGTCACCACCATCGCGGGCGTGTCCCGGCCCAGGGCTACAGAAGGCCCACGTTATGCAAATGCGGGAACTTCTGCAGCTTCCTGGATATGACGGGTGGCGGCAGGGGCTGAGGCGGGCCGGTGCTGTGCATAATGGACAGCAGTGGGCGTTTCGGCCCGCCTGGCCCTGACCTACAGTGTCCCTACAGGGCCACTGCATGGCACTACGGGCTCCACGGAGCTGCAGAGCCGGCAGGGGCATCCTCCTGCCCTCACCATAGCGTATGGAGGGGGACCAACCTCCCTACCTCCCCCTCTGGCCGCTGCCACATACTGTGGCTGGCAGCGTCCTGGGCCTCCTGGCTCCGGTGCAACGCGCGTATGCGTGTGCTATGCCGAGGCAGCCTTGCACGCCCTGCCCCTGTGCGTACACGGGGAATGGCGGGGCATTCTGCCCTGCTGCAACGGCACGGCGGCAGTGCGGAGTAGCTGCTGCCATGCATAAAGGGTCATTATCATTACATGCAACCTATATATCATTATACTGGAATTACATCACCTTTCTCACAGTTCCATTCTTAGCACATAGGTCTTTCTAAGACCACTGAAATCAAGAGGGTTAGTAAGGTATAACTGTTTCAGGTAGTTCTGAAAGTCACCCTGGCTCATTCACAGAACCAAGGCTTGTGGTCACTGAAACACATTTACTGGTACTCACTCCTTGGATTACTAACTTAAAGCAGAGTGACAACACTCTCTATTTTATCACCGAAACAGAGCGATATTGACGGATTGTTTGCTTTTTTGTTATGTAGTACCTTTGGCTACTTCCATCTTTGCAATCAGGTGAACCATCCCCCCCCCCCAAAAAAAGGGGGAAAAAGAGGGCAGAAGATGCTATGAAAGATTCAGAAACAGACACTGTGCAAGGCTGCTGGTGGATCTGGCCCTTCTCCTGCCTTAGGACTCCAACACCCTGCTCCCTTAGTGTACTTTCCAAACATCCCAAAGTTGCAAGAGTTACTTTGGTTTCAATGGAACCCATCTATGTCAGAGTATGCTAATAGGCTCACTCCACACCACACCCAGTCTACATCCTGTTGAGGAAAGCAACGTCAGCTTCTGCATGCTGAAAAAGATACATCCAGTGACAAATTCTATACATTAAGTGGCTTCAGGCTTCAGCCTCTAAGCAGACACTTGGACAACTCACATTATCTATATGGCACTCTCTCTCTCAATATAAAAATAAAGACAAGGAAAACAACGTGATGGCCAAAGCCAAAAGGCATCAGCTGTTACCTGGGTACAGTAGTACAGGATGGCCAGAGGTATGATAACTGCCGCAAAGAGGGGGGTGCTTGCTATGATCACAATCATTGTGGACAACGAGTTGAAGAACGTTCCAAGGAACATCAAAATAGTTGGTGGTATCACTTCATCAATCACATAGATGTCTTTAGAGAAGCGGTTGATGATCCGGCCTATGGGAGTTGTGTCATAGAAAGACTGTGGAGTGTGGAGCTTGTTCTTCAGCAGTCCTGCGTGGAGGATACGAGCTGCTTTGATGCCTCCCATCGCCAGGGTAAAAGAAGAGATCAGCACAAGAAGCCCTGTTCGCAAAAGGAAGACTTGTGTGAGGAGAGTACAACGGTACTTCCATTTGCCAGTTTTCTTCTCCAACTAACTTTGAAATATCCAGTGAGTAAGGAACAATTTAGGTGCTTCTATTCATTATATAGGGCCTTAATATTTAATTAGGAGTAAGGTCTGGTAGAAAATAGTTGCCAATCTCCCTTCTGCCAAAAAACTTTACAGGGGGAGGAGCTGTGGTGCAGTCACGCTCTCTCAACCTAACCTACTGTGCAAAGTGGGTTCAATGAGGGATGAGGCCAGAGACATCACCTGGACCTGCCCAGAGCAGGATCAGTGTCCTAAAATAAAAGAATTAATCACAGGGAAAAATCAATCAAGTGTCAGGTTTTGGAGCACAGCAAAGGCCAGTTTGGTGTAGTGGTTAGGAGTGCGGATTTCTAATCTGGCATGCCGGGTTCGATTCTGCACTCCCTCACATGCAGTCAGCTGGGTGACCTTGGGCTCGCCACAGCACTGATAAAACTGCTCTGACCAAGCAGTAATATCAGGGCTCTCTCAGCCTCACCCACCCCACAGGGTGTCTGTTGTGGGGAGAGGAAAGGGAAGGCGACTGTAAGCCACTTTGAGCCTCCTCAAGAAAAGCGGCAGAGAGTAGAGAAAAGCGGCATATAAGAACCAACTCTTCATCTTCTGCTAACATACTGCTCTGCTCTGGTTCTTAACATTTTGCTGTATAGAGAACTATGATTCTGATTTTCCAGACCATCATATTTTTCTCAGAGCTATCATAGTGAGATGACGTGACATCTCAAAAGTGTGTTTGTCTTTGTGGCTACAATCCAAAACATCATATGCAGATATTGGGGAGAAATATGCAGTGTTTTGACTTTTCCTCTGCAACTAGTGAATTGATGGATGCAACTTCAAATAAAATCTCCCTCTTCAGCATTTTTCTTTGTTATTTCCCCTGTGGATTCCAGGAACCAGAAGTTACTGGTGTCCCCCCAAGCTACAATTAAAGAATCATTCCATATTCCACAGTCCTGTGACATACACAGCATCTTCTTCCTTTGCCTGTTCTTTAACTAGACACACATGATTCCCTAATACTCAATGGAAGAGATGCAGCAAAGACACGTCATACCTTGCAAGAGGCCCAGAGCAGCATAGACTCCAACACGCATCTTCACATTGCGCTGAGTGCCATTTTCCACAGGTTCGTTGGTCCAAATACTGAGCCATACATTAGCCCCAATTGCGGCAGCATTTTGACAGCCATATAGGAAGCATATAAATAAAGATACAAAGGGACCAACAGCCTTCATGTACTGCCAGAAAACAGCCAGCTTGACCTACAATTTGGTATAACACAAAGAGAGTTCATTTATTCCAATAATAAATAATGTTCTTCCACCTTCAAATAGCATCTCATATAATTTTCCTGGCTGCTGCTACCCTCCGGTGTTTGGATTTGTGTGGCAAATGTAGGTTTCCAGTTTTTACCATTTATTGCATGTTTTCCCCCCCTCATGAACCCTCGGGCTTTCAATCAACTGGATTCTCCAGTTACATAATTAAAGTACTGGCACTTGTTCCAAAAAACATTTCATTCCCCCATACCCCATGGTTGATATTGCTGATGGACAATGGAATACCTGCACCAGACTATATCATAGTCTGGATGAGGTCACGCGCACTTCATGTGGGCTAGGGATAACGAGTTGATTAGTACCCACAGAGTGAAGGGCCCTGTGGGGGGCGTAGAGAGATAAGCAGTCCCTCAGGTATATCGGCCCAGACCACAAAGGGCCTTAAAGGTCAATATCAGGATCTTGAACTTGATCTAGAACACCACCAGCAATCAATGCAGCTGCTTCAGCACTGGTTGAATATGGGTCCTCCAAGATGTCCTGGTGAGACAGGTGCATTCTGCACCAGCTGCAACTTCTAGGCCCACATAGAGCAAGTTACAGAAATCTAGCCTGAAGGTGACTGTCACATAGATCACTGTAGCTAGGTGTTCTGGGGCCAGATAGGGCGCTAGCAGCCTCATTGCAGATGGAAAAATGCCAGTTGGGCTACTCTAGTTATCTGCAACTGCACTGATAGGGAGATCTCCAGTTGCACCCATCCAGGCTTGGAAGATGCACTTCCTGGTCAGACCTGTTCCTACCCAGCTCAGGATCTCCATCTTGGAAGGGTTGAGTTTCAGGCTTGAGCCAAACAGTTATTGCTTCCAAACATCCGGCAAATGTTTCTGGGGTTGTGTGTGTTTCAGGCTGGGTCGTCCATCAGGGCCACCAGTACTGTCTCCACCCCATGGCTGGGATGGAAACAAGACTGAAAAGCATAAAGTGCTGAAGTTCCTTCCAACAATGCCAGGATCTGCTCCGTGGCAGCCATTTCCATCACCTTACTCAGAAATGCAAGATGCGGGACTGGGCAGTAATTGACGGCATCCCGTGGATCAAGCAATGGTTATTTCAGCAAGGGATGAACCACTGCCTCCTTCACCCCCTCAGGGAACTCCCCAGGTGTCAGGGAGAGGTTTACAAACTCCCTAAGGGGCCTCCTATCTGTTGGTCGCCTAATTTAAGCAACCACAATAGACAGGGATCCAAAGACAAGTGGTTGCCCTCACTGAGCCTAGCAGCTTGTCCATTTCAAATTGAGAGAGCTGCCTGAAGCCATCGAATACCACCTCCTGAGGTGGCCAAGAGTCCTCCAGTTCTCTTTTACCACTCATTATTTACTTATGGTCTTAAAGGTACCAATGGACTCAAACTTTATTTAATGAATGGTTGCTTCTACTTCTCTCTTATACAGCACGGACTTCCTCTTTCCTCACTGTTCTGTTAGTCTGTTTTGTAATGTGGGATGACAATGGACAACTGGCTGACTTGCTAGTTGTCCTTCAAAGAGTTAACATTCCAAAATAATTTTAAAAGCTTATTCAAATCTTGCTCACTTTCATCCCAATTTATATTCATTGCCTTTTAGGATTTTTAACTTTTTTCCCAATTAGGAAGAGTTTTGAAGAAGGTGTTCACAATCTTGACTAAGTGATCAGATTTCTCAGCTATTTCTGCTCATGTTTTTGTTAATCACCTTTCTACATCTCTATTGGTATCTAAGCAGAAAGTAACGTTAAAGGAGAAATGCCCCTCATGTTCCTTACCGTCCCTGTTTCTGTGGTTTCTGCCTGGATAAGTTTCTCAGGAGGACTTTTTCTGGCCAGAAGTGGCTCAGGTGGCTTCTTATCACACAACTTTCTTTTTGTTGACATTTTGCTAGGACATTCCCCGTCAGAGGATATTGCACTGAGTTGTCTAATTTAGGAGAGAAAGAAACAGAACACAGAAATTATGATGAGACAGCTAAACTTCCACATCAGGCAACTATATATGACTTCTGCAGGCAGGATGTTATCTTTAAAATTATCTGTGGTTTTACCTCAGGAACTGCTTGCGGACTTCATTAGTCACCGGTTCACTGTCTGCCAGATCTATGTGGTTGCTGAGTGTATCTTCAGCAAGCAGCACTTCCTCGTCCTCCACTACTAGAACAGAAGAGCAAATCTTTAAATTATTTTGCATTTTTTAGCGTTTTTTTTTTACTGAGATGATTTTAGAAAGTCAGTACTGAAAACAGAGCTTCCTAAGCTACTGATGATAAGCTGTTTTGGGTGAAAAAGGGGACCTCGTGGTTTTTAGACAGATCTTGCAATTTCATTTGACAAGCAGCATTGGATGCCAGCTCTGCCAGACTAAATGGGGCCCATTACAGTGCAACAAGTGATGGCAAGAGGCATTGTCATCTTTGGCGTTATGAATAATAATCTTTGATTATAAAGAATAATCTTTGCACATTATGAATGGTAAACTATTATTTCTGAAGGGCAATGGGAAATAACAAATGTTATCATGGCTATTGTCCTGATATTGATATATTGGGTTGATAATTATAGAAAGGCAATAAGGAGTGGGAAGAGAAATGAGGAGAGATGGATTCTCTCAAAAGAGGGAGACAAAAGATGATTGCTTTCTATCCAAATTCCCAGTTTCAGCCCGTTCTAAGTCAGGTGAAATTTTTTAAAAATGTTTTTGAACAGTGGGAGGTACCACCCTCCCACTCTCCCAATTTTTTAAAATGCTAGATGCCTGGTTTTATGAATAAGTAAAGACATTCTTTTTAAAGAATATTAAACTTTTTAAAAATAGCTTTAGCCTTGACCTTTTAATCTAATATGGTCTTTGGATCTGATTATCAGACTGAAGACACCCCAAGACAAATGAAAAAGTCCTCACTTGTTGGTTCATCTTCTTCTATATCTTCATCAGGTGCATAATTACGAAGGAACTCTGCAAAAGACTTATTTTGTTTCAAAAGCTCTTGGTAGGACCCCATTTCAGAGATTCTACCATCTACCATGGCAACTATGTGGTCCACCTGAGGGAGAAAGTTGATGCTGTGGGTCACCAAAATTCGAGTCTGAAAATACAATAATATAGGAGTCAGAATGTATCTTGCTATAAATTAAAATATTTTTGACAGAAATATGGGCCACAATGAAGAGAATGACTGACACAAATGTCCCATGGTGAACAAAATGAATGAGTAAAATGTTGTTCCCGCATAAGCTACACTACCGGTTCACACAGATGAGGTTAGCAATCATCAGTGGCTCAGAAAGCCTTGTAAGTCTGAACCACGAGGTAAGGAAGAAAGTGGTACAATAATCAGAAGGAGACAATGTATTGAGAGAGGATTGACAAAATGTCATTAAATAAAATTTTGTTAAGTCTTAAAGGTGCCACTGGACTTTGTACAGATCAACATGGCTACCACCTGAATCTAATACTGTGTATTAAAGATATCATAGAAGCTGCAATAGAAGAGAACATATTAAATGGGGGGGGGAGCAGAATCAAGAGAAAAGGACGAGATGGACTGGCTCTAGAATGCCCAACTCAAAAATCCCTTTTTGGGGAGTCCTGACACAATTAAGAACAGTTCTAAGGGCAGAACTTCTTACATGGAACTGCTGTCCCAAAATTTGTTTAGAAAATGTATATGCTGTCTGATCAAGACAGTTCTCAAAGTAAACATAATATATTAAAATAATAGATATAACAAACTATAATAATTAGTAAGAAAACAAGCCTTAAATATCAAGAAAACAGTCCCCAGGCTCCAAGTAACTGTAACAAAAGCTTTAAATCCTCCTGCTGAATACCTAGAGATGAAGAAATGCTTTAACCTGGTGCCTGAAGATCAGCAAAGTCTGTGCACTTCAAGTGGGAGCACACAAGGTATCACTACAGAAAAAGCTCCATTTCTTGTTTCCACCTGTTTTACCACAGAAGGCAGCCCATGGAAAGTAAGATTTGGAAGGAGAATCTTAACTGACAGGCTAGACAGAAGGAGATGAACCTTCAAATACCCTGGCCTTTAACCATGTTAGGTCCTTCAAGTTAAAGAAACAGTGCTTTGAATTGTGGCCAGAAAGAGGTTGGCATCCAGGGTAATCTATAGCCACAGGGGTAATCTAATCCCTGTGCCCAATCCCTGGGGATAGCTTCACCATCTCATTGTGGGCCAGCTGAAGTTTCTAGATATTTAATATACTATGGGATGTGATGGTACTGTACCGTATAACTTAGTTGTCCCTACGACTATCAGAAAATTGTGTGTGATGGGGGTGGTGGTGGTGGTGGCAAGAGATGGACAAATTGTGCAATAGTATCATCTGTAAACTGCTCCAGGGGAGCGGTAATAATAAAGCGCTGTGGGAGGAGAAAGGGGCGGGGCGAGTCCAAGTGAAATGAGAATGCAAAACCAAGTGAAATGAGAATGTGAAACAACAACTGAGAAGACAACAGAGACACAATCCCACAGTCCAGTAGAAGATTGGGGGGGAGGGGGAGGGGGAGAGGACGGGGAAAAAGTAAAATAGTTTACAAAATGCTCCAAGTAATTTGCTCACATCCCCCCAAAATGTTCTATTAAACTATAGTGAGGTCAGGAATTAATCATGGATAAGTGGAAAGTCCATCTTACAAGCTCAACTGAACTTTCATTTTTCAATTCTTTTTTCAGTGATTCTATCCTTTAAAAGCTACAAGAACTTTCAATTCCTATGGTGATTCAGAGATTCCAGTGGGAAAATTGAGCGAACTTAATGCCATCCTCCTAGAAAGGATGTCAGAAAAGAGAAAGCAGGTTTCGGGGGAGTTTTATCTAGGGCTTTAGAGACCTGACAGCTCGTGGAACCTGCTAGCAAGCCAACCAAGACTGTTAACTAAGCATCATCAAAAAGGTGAATGGGAAAGGACACCAAAATCAATAGCAATTGTTGTAAGGGGGGAAAGAAAAGAAGACATTAATTGAGCTGCAATGGGATTGGAACTAGAGATTAGGCTGGATGAGAGGCAATGGCCTACATATGCCAACTCTAGGTACATAGCCTCTATTTACTTCTTTCTCTTCTTTTCTTCCAAAACTCTGATTGCCTTACAGAGAAGGAAGGAAGGAAATAAAGTGTGATTGTAAGGCAGACAGGCCCCTATCAATAGTTCATTAACACCATTAAGGTACTGTCAGGAATAAACTTTAATGCAGCCCAAAACTGTTGCCCTGACCACTCCACAAGTGACACCACAATATCTACTATGTCAGCACAACTGAGCATTCCTAGGTATCTACTGACTCACTTTTCCTTTAAGTATTCCTTCTGGTCCAATAACTTTGTCAAAGATGTGCTTGGCCACATGAGAATCCACAGCTGAAAGAGGATCATCGAGCAAGTAAACATCCGCATCGCTGAATACGGCGCGTGCCAGGCTCACTCGTTGCCGTTGGCCACCTGAGAGATTGATGCCCTGCGTGATGGGGAAAGAGGAATATCACAGCTTCCAAATGCTGAAGTAGTACCAGGCTCGCAAACAGCATATTCAACAAGCGCCTGAAGGTCCATTTTGCTAACGACCCTCTTGTTCTACTATGATGCTCGTGCAAGGTTTGCTGCTTCAGATTGTCCTACATGGATTTGTGAATGTATCAGACACAGTTGCCACAAAGACAATTTGGGGAGTTCCACATAGCCTCACCCTATATGTTCAAAGTTTTTGAAGTGCTGGCTGAACAAATCAGTTTCCTGAACACAAATAAAGCAATTAGATGATCCCAGGATTTGACCTTAGCAGGCAAAAGCCATGGGTGGCGACAGCTCTGGTCACCCTGACATATGATCTTTAGAGAAAGCTGGACCTAGGTGGGTTGGTGCTGCTGTTTTTCATTAGATCTAACAGCAGTGTTCAATACTGTCAATCACAAACTCTTGACCTATCGCCGAGCTGACATATGGACGCAGACCTGAAATGGCTGGAATCCTTTCTCCAAAGTTGGGGACAGTGGGTGACATTAAGGGGAAATATGTTCCAGCATAGGAATCTCAGCTGCAGGGTCCCATAGGGACCCATGCTTTCTCTGATGTTATTTAATATCTATATACATTCCCTTGTTCAGCTGATCCAGAGTTTGAGCTTGATTGTCATCAATACACTGATGACACCCAGCTATTTCTGTTAATCCACTGACCCTACCAGACAATCTTGTCCAGGTGACTGGAGACTGTGGTGGACTGGCTCAAGTGGAGTTGGCTGAAGTTAAATCCAGCCAAAATGGAGGTTCTCTGGCTGGGATGGCAGGCAGAGAAACAGGTAATACAGCTTCCAATGCTTGACAGAGTGCAGTTAACATCAGTGCCTTCCATCAGGAGTCTGGGTGTGATTTTGGAGCCCTCCTTGTCAATGAATAAGGGGAGATCCATCTGTGCCAGGTGAGGCAGCTTCCACCTTATCTCTTAGAGCCAGAACTAGCCAGAGCAATCCATGCGACAGTCACCTCTGAATTAGACTTTATTTATTCAACTTTTATATTACCCTTCCACTTCTGAAACTTGCTCTAGACAGGGCTGTCCTTTTAGACCCGTGGTCCCCAACCCCCAGGCCGCGGCCCGGTGCCTGGTCGCTCTCCCCGCCCCCCCCCCCCGCAGCGAGAAGCTCGCCAGGCTGCGAGCAAATCAGCTGCCAAAGCGGCCAATTACCTTGCGGCCCGGCAAGCTTCTTGCTCCAGGGGGGGGGAGAGAGGGAAGTGTGGCTGCCGGCATGCCAGCAGCGCAAATGCACATGCATGTTTGTGCCCAGCGGGGCCGCAAACATGCACGCACAAGAGTTTCACGCTTGCGCACGGCAGGCCCACACATGCACGAAACTGCTGCACATGCACATTTGCATGCCCACTGGGCGGAAACGTTAATGCGCAGCAGGTCTGCGCATGCATGGGGCCCCGGGTCATCCTCTCTCCCCACCCCTTGGCAGTGGTCCGCAACATGAAAAAGGTTGCGGACCGCTGCTTTAGACCAGTGGTCCCCAACCCCCAGTCTGGGGACTAGTACTGGTCCATGGATCAGTCGGTACCAGGCCCTCCTCGTCTTCCTCCCCAGCTGCTGCCTCGGGGGTTGCCCTGCCACTCTGCTGCCGGTTCACCTTTGGTGCTCTCCAGCGGCCGCCATGGCTGGGGCTCCCCCTTTGTGTGGCACTGCGCAGCTGCTGCTGGCAGCGCCCCCCAGCGGGCGGCAGGAAATCAGGGGTGCCGGCAGGAAAGCAAGTGGAGCAGGGGCTCAGGCGGTGGTGTCGGCGTCCCTCGGCAAAAGACTATCCCTCCCCCCCGGGTCTCAGTAAAATTGTCAAGCATTGACCAGTCCCCGGTGATAAAAGTGTTGGGGACCACTGCTTTAGACTGCTCTGGAAACTCCAACTGGTCCAAAATGCAGTGGCTCAAGTCCTGACTGGCTCTCAATCAAAGGCACAAATAACACCAGTGCTCTCCCAGCTGCATTGGCTCCAGATTGGATATTGAATCAAGTTCAAGGTTTTGGCCTTAACCTTCAAAACCCTAAGTGGTCTGGGACTGGCTTATCTACAGGACTATCTTTTCCCTTATATTATCCCAAGAGCATTAAGTTCTGCAGTCCAATACCTGCTGAGGATCCCTGGCCCAAGGAGGTGAGATTGGCCTTGACCAGCCTGGTGAAATGCGTTCCCAAGAAAGATCAGGGCCCTGCACAACCTTGATCATTTCTGCAGGGTCTTTAAGATGGAGGTATTCCACCAGGCTTATGGCTGGGGCCCAAAACAGCACCTCACCACCACTGGGAGAAATGGAAAGATCAGTTCCTTATGCCAAAACCCCTGCCTGGAAATTATCACTTGGAGGCATATAAACTAACACTATTTTAACTTTTGCATGTGATGTTTTTTATGAAATGTTGTTATTTGCCCTGAGTATTACTGGAAGGGTGGGTTAAAAATTAAATTTTATTATTATTGCCTCCCTCATTTATACCCTTTTCCATTTGCTTTCCCTCTTTTTCACTTCTTTTTTAGTTGGCAGCCTCCTCTGCTTAATAAGAGTCAGTGCTTCCCAAACCATGGTTCCTGAGTCTCTACTAATAGAGTCTGGAAGACAGAGACTTTCATGAAAGTAACGGCTGTGAGCATATTCCACCGAGTAATTACCACTGGTATCTACTCACTGGAGAGAGAACCAGCAAGACAGACACTAAGTTTAGGGTGCACTGTAAGATATCAATTATATCCTCCCAAGTTCTGCATAGCCGATTTAGATCACCTTTGAGTTTTTTGTGACTTGTGATCTTCCTCCTCCTATGTCATTAGCATCTGATCGTCAGCCATTTCTCTCTACATTTGCCACTGAAAGCCTTACCTTCTCACCTATCTCAGTCTGATCTCCACCAGGAAGCACCTCAAGGTCTTGCTGCAAGGCACATGCCTCCAAAACGGTTTGGTACTTCTGTTCGTTATAAGGGCGGCCAAACAGGATGTTATCTTTCAAGGTAGCATTCTGGATCCATGCTAGTTGAGGTACATATGCCACAGAACCCTAGACAAATCACAGGTGGATTAGTGGCCAAGCACCAATCATGACTCAGTTCTCAAAGCCTTCCCATGCTATTCTGAACCAACCTTCACGGATGCTTCCCCATGGAGCTTTTCCATTTCACCAAGAAGAGCTGACACCAGAGAAGACTTCCCACAGCCAACATGACCCACAACAGCAACTAAAGAACCACTTGGAACCAACCAATTTATACTGGAGAGAGAGAAAAAAATCCAGAGTCAAGCTGTGCACACAAGCAGCAGTGTCCAATGTAAGCACAACGACACAGAAACAAGAATTCAGTGGCACCTTAAAGATTAGCAAATAAGTGATGACATAAGGTTTTGTGGACTAGAACCTACTTTGCCTCTGTAACAAGTCACAGTATCTGCTACTGTTGCTGACATAGACTAACATGGCCCTCCCTCTGAGGTTTCTCGTAGTAAGGCAGTGACCTTGCCTGTCCTCTGCCACTGGGTACATTTTTGTCTGTGGTATGCTGAACTCGGTCTGGCAGGAGTTTAACATAACATTCCATCAGAGAGTCTGTTTAATCGGCTTTACACGGATTTGGGCATGTGGTTGGAGAAAGGATGAAGAATGTTGACTGAAGAGTCGATGGCTTGTGGGAGAGGAAGGCTTGAAAGAAACTCGTGACATGAAAAACACCCATGATGCAGACAGTAGCTAATAAGAAAAGTAACAGAGAGAAATATCCATTTGAATGTGCTACAGGGAGCTTCCTAATTTCATCCTCCAGAAGATTTCCAGAGCATGCATCACGTGCATCACAGTCTTGTTTTTTTTATTAACTTGCTTACGTGATCAGCAGTTGACTGTAATGCCTTAAAGCGGTCCTGTAAAACAGGGGTAGTTAACCTGTGGTCCTCCAGATGTCCATGGACTACAATTCCCATGAGCCCCTGCCAGCAAATGCTGGCAGGGGCTCATGGGAATTGTAGTCCATGGACATCTGGAGGACCACAGGTTGACTACCCCTGACGTAAAAAGTTTTACCTGTGGTCATACTGAAACCTGGATCCACCCATATTGCATAGATTTTTTTTGTCAAAACCAAGGGACAAAGCTTTTATTTTTAAGTCCATTTTGGCACATTAAGCTGACATCTGAAAGGTAAAAACACAAATCTATAGTGTCCATCCTAAGTAGAGTTCTAGCCCTCTAATTCAATAGAGTCAATGAGCTTAACTTTGGTTAGGATTGCATGGGATGCAGTAGAGTTATGAATCTGCATGGTGTTAGCAGAGTTACTGCGAAGCCACAAACCTCACAACGAAGCAAACTACATTCTATGAGACACGTGAGAATACACTCAGGCTGCAAGAGGGCTTCAATAGGGGTGGCGCTTCGAAAAATATATATTTTATTTGTGGGGCTCCAAGAGATGTATTTGGACACATTTTATAAATGTGGGAGCCTCTTCATTCATTTTTTTACCACCTTACAGTCCCCCATTATTATATCACACAAGCGTATTTAAATATTAGACCACTGAAGAAGACCCTGAGGGGTTGGAACGCGTTTGGTTTTCTGTTTTTTTTTTGTCATTTATACATGTGTCAAAATGCTTGGATTTGTGCAATAATGCACAATATATGATGATATTGTAAAATTTTATATGTGCACATGAATTGAAATAAATATCTGCATTTAAAAATATTTAATACATTCGGTCTGCTTTGATTTCTGATCTTGCAGACTTGCCTCAGAGCTCCCAAGCTGTTTCCCCTCATTCTGCTGCTAGCTTCTTCCCAGGCCCCCAAGGCTTCTGTGCTACACTTGACTTCATTAGAGCACTTGTGGCAATTATTATTATTATTATTATTATTATTATTATTATTATTATTATATTTATATTTATACCCCACCTCCCCCCGAAGGCTCGAGGCGGCTTACATAACCCTGTCCCCTAAAACCATAAAATGACAATAAAAACCGATAATTTACAGTAATGGCAACAGCGATGGCGTAATCTACTCATTTGCTCTCCGCATCCTCAACTACGGAGGGGGGTGACGCTCTCTACCACCAGTTTGTGAGGGGGGGCTGATCTTCTTTCCGCCCGGCCTCAGTTATAAGCCTGGCGGAAGAGCTCCGTCTTACAGGCCCTGCAGAATGCTGGTAATTCCCGCAGGGCCCTCAGCTCTTCCGGGAGCTCATTCCACCAGGTTGGGGCCAGGACCGAAAAGGCCCTGGCCCTAGTCGAGGCCAGGTGGGCTTCCTTGGGGCCGGGAACGACCAGTAGGTTAGCCCCGCAGGGCGTAAAGCCCTGCGGGGGATATAGGGCAAAAGGCGGTCCCTCATATATGCTGGGCCTAGACCACGGATGGCCTTGAAGGTCAAAACCAAAACCTTGAACCTGATCTGGAAGGCGACCGGTAACCAATGCAGCTGCCTCAGAACTGGCTGGATGTGAGCCCTCCATGGTGTAGCTGTGAGGACTCTAGCAGCCGCATTTTGGACGAGTTGCAGTTTCCGGATCAAGCCCAGAGGCAGGCCGGTGTAGAGCGGGTTACAGAAATCTAGTCTAGAGGTGACCGTCGCATGGATCACTGTGGCCAGGTGTTCGGAGGACAGATAGGGCGCTAGTAGCCGAGCCTGGCGAAGATGGAAAAATGCCCGGCTAGCTACATGTTTAACCTGTGCCTCGAGTGTTAGTGAGGCATCAATGGTCACCCCTAAATTCCTGGCCTGAGACGCGATATTAAGTTGCGTCCCGGCCAGAAAGGGTAAGCGCGCTTCCTGATCTGCCCCCCTACGGCCCAACCACAGAACCTCCGTCTTGGAGGGGTTGAGTTTCAGGCGACTCTGCTCAAGCCATCCAGCTACAGCTTCCAAACATCTGGCAAATGGATCTGGGGGGGAGTCCGGGTGGCCATTCATGAGGAGAAAGAGCTGGGTGTCATCAGCGTACTGGTGTAAATCCACCCCATAGCTCCGTACCAGTTGAGCCAGAGGGTGCATAAAGATGTTAAATATATCAGGGCACCACTGAGGACAGTCTCACTGAAGAATGGAAATTTTTCATTTTTACCTGCAGCATTGAAAGGGTTAAGCAGGCTCAGCAACTGGGGGGGGGGGGTGTTCTTCATAGGGGAGAGGATTTGCTATTGAATGGCCAAAGAGAGTAGGAAGGTCTTCAGATCTGCAACAGGAGGGAAAATGTCTTGCAGCCAGGACCTAGGAAGGTTTTCTCATGAGTAAATCATGAGGGAGATAAGCTTTTCAGTCCTGGAAGAGTGAAATGTAATTATGGTATGCTTCCCTCCTTTTCTTTCTTTTTTAATGGTGGGCTTGTATTAAATAGTTTTAAAATGTAATTAAAGTTTTAAAGATCCCGCCTCCCTCTGGCTCCTCTTGGATCTCTCTGCTGCCCTTGGCATAGCAGACCCTGCCCTCACCCGGGAGGCAGAATTGAGCATCAGAGGCTGTGGGTTGGAGTGGATCCATCATTCCTCATAGATCAGACCCAAAGAACAGCCATTTGAGATCAGTTATTCCTCTAGGATCCTTAAGATGTAATCCCTCCAATGCTCTTCTGCCTCTAGGTAAAGATGCATAGAGAGGAGAGGAAAACAAATGTGCCCCACAACATCTCTCTGTTTTTTATTAAATGATATACAGATCTTTATGATTTAGTATCAGTAAATGTTTGATTTCTATACCGATTTTCTATACCTATATACTTGGGGTTATGTAAACATTTCTTGGGTGAGAAGGGGCCCTACTGGAAAAAAGTTAAAGAAGCCCTGATCTACCTAAGCTAAAACACTTTTATGTTGTGCTTGGAGAAATCTCTACTGAAGGATTTCTTTCTCTTGAGCTGGAATGCCCTGCCCCCCCCCCTTTCCAATGCAGCTCCAAATATCTTCTAAAACCCTCCTATGAGAGCAGGGAACCTCTAGGATCAGCATGGGTGGAGGGAGTTGAGGGCCTGTAGTTGGAGGAAGGAAACAATTAAACTCTCTTCTCTTTTTCTTTGGCAGGAATTTTTCACTGGATGTGGAAATTAGAAGTGCTCAACTTGAGTTGGTTCTTACCCGATATCTATAGTACTCATAACTGCAGAGAGAGGATGGGACATCTGCAAGTAATTATTGCGCAGCATTTCCACTTTAGTGTAAGGTCCCTAAACATCCTGTCTCTCCCAAAGAATGAAAACCATAGTTATTGCAGTTAAGCAGCTGCAGAATATATAAAGTTAAATGCCCTTTAATGTCAAAAAAGTTATAAGTTACAAGTGTATAGGCGTGTTGGTCTGAAGTAGCACAACGAAAGGCACCTTTAAGACCAACAAAGATTTATTCAAGGCGTGAGCTTTCGAGTGCAAACACTCCTCTTCAGACAATGGAACAGGGATCATAAGAGTACAGATATAAGGAGAAAGTAAACGGTAATGACTGGGGAAGGCACTGGCAAAACACCCCATAATGAGTCTGCCATGAAAACGCTAGATGGCGTCACCCCAAGGGTCAGACATGACTCGGTGCTTGCACAGGGGATACCTTTACCTTTATATACAAGTTATATATATAAGTTCATGAATGCTTGCATGTTGTACCAAAAAGTTATATTGTAGTTCCATTTTTCTCTGTAAACTGCCCTGAGCCGCAAGGAAGGACAGTATATGAATATAAATAAATATAATTTGTTCTTTGTCCTTACCAATCTAGCCTTCTCCTGGTAGACCTTTCAGGAATTATTGCAGCAATAAGGGGATGTGATAGCGATTTATAAAATTATACATGGGGTAGTGAAAGTGGACAGAGGGAGCTCTCTCTCCTTCTCTCAGAATGCTAGAACTCAGAAGTACCTAAGATGATAGGCAATAGGTACAGGGCAGACAAAAAAGAAACCTTTCTTTATTCAATGAGTAATTAAATTGTAGAATTCACTGTCAGTGATGGTAATGACAGCCATGAGCATATAGGTCCTTCAGAGTACTAGTCATGGTGATAAAGGGAGCCTCTGTATTCAGGGGAAGTCAATCTCTGAAACCCAGTGCTAAAAGGCAGCATCAGGAAATGGCCTCTCCAAGGCAAGAGCTAGGCCACTGCGTGAAACAGAATGCTGATCCAGATGGACCATTGGTTAGATCTATTAGGGTTCTTCTTCTGTTTTAAGCTTCCGTGGTCTCGCTCCTGTGGAGCTGCAGTCCTGTTTGAAAGGCCTGATCCAGATGGAAAGGTTCTTCCTACCTTCCTGATATCCACCAAGGAGAATGGGATAGACTCATGCAATTAACACCTCATCAATGAAAGGAGCATGGCATGAAGCCATTGAACAAGCAGCTCTCACACCACTTCGATGTCACATGAAAAGGTCCAAAGAAATCCCACATATTGTAAAATTCCAAATGATTTGGGAGATTTAATCACACCATTAGACTCAGGAGGAGGGAGTTCAATTAAAATTTGAGAATCTATTTTAAGGACAAGATTTACACAGTCTTCCTAGAGAATTTGGTTTAAGTTGCCATGAAGCCTGTTCAGCCTTGCTGTTTGCCACCTATGCAACTGACCCAGTGCCTCAGGAATCAAACTTTTAACAAGTCTCTGGTTCACACTACTGTTGCGTTACACTCCTGTTCTCTGAAAGTCAAAATTCTATTAATGGATACATTGAAGGTTCATTACTCGGCAAACTACCAGCCATTCCCAAGCATTTATGCATGTAAAAAAGTGGATGGAAGATTTTCAGGGCATGTCTGACAGATGTTTATGTTATGCAACAGGAATATTCTTCTGAGTCTGGTCAGACTCTCTAATGTCAGATGTTCTTCAATGCAGCCTGATCCTTTTGACACTTCTGTTCTTTCTGCCTCTGCCTTAAAAAGGTGGGGCCTCAGAGAACAAAGATGACATACAATTTGCAGACAACTGGCAGCTGCTATGCAATCAGCTGCCATCCTCCTCAGGGTCTGTTTTCCTTGCCACACTAACTCTCTTCCGTGACTGGAGTGGCATGTGTGTAAGGTTCCAGCTTTCCCTGTACAGGAATTCTGTGAGCATGCCCAGCGAGCCCCCCTTTGTGAGCCTTTGCTAACATAATGCTACTGGAACCAGCTTGGAGATGCACAGTAATTTTTACTGATTTCCCTCTCTTCCTTTATAAGTTAGCAAATGCATGGAAGTCAGTCCTGGGAACACAAGCAGCAGGAAAATAGTGGCATAGAAAAGTGAGCGTCGTTCTTACTCTTTCAGAGCTGGCTCAAGGTCCTTTGCCCAGCTGAATGTTCCATCCCTTATAGTAACAGCATACCCTACACACAAAGAAACACAACACACAATAATACTAAAGGATTAAGAAAGGGCAGAGCAAAATTTGCACAGTCACTATGTTGCTAAGGGGAGAAGCTATTTTTGGGTGAGAGATGAGGAACCATTGTGACAAATTTCCTTCCGCCTTGTTTGTAAAGAAGCTTCCTGTCACATGTCTGCACACACATCACACTCTTGAGGTCAATGCCAGATCAAACTTCCAGACATGAAGAAGAAGAAGAAGAGGAAGAGGAAGAGTTGGTGGTTATAACCTACTTTTCACTGCCCAAAAAAGTCTTAAAGCAGTTTACAATCACGTTCCCATCCTCTCCCCAAAACAGATACTGTGAAGTAGGCAAGGCTGAGAAGACTGTGCCTGGTCACCCAGCTGGGCTGCATGAGGAAGAGGAGTGTGGACTCAAACCCACTTCTCCAGATTAAAGTCCACTGCTCTTAACCACTACACCATGCGGGCTCTCATTAAGAGGCAGACGTTACCAAACTGGGGGTATTTTTTTAGAGAGAGCACTATGGAATTGTGTATTTCTGCAATAGAATCCATTAGCCTCCATGCAATGGCCATGTTTATGGAATACAAACAATTTATTTAAGAGACAGTTAACAATCCATGCTTATATATCCAACAGCAATTATTGAGATGCACAGTTGTTTATCTACTCTACCCAGTCATGGCTGTTCTCTAGAGATTATACTCAATGCTTTATGAAGTCTAATTTTCAGCAGCTCAAAAACAGTTCGGCACTTCTTTCCCTGAAAAAGGACAGAACAGCCCCAAAGCTGCTGCTGCTGCTGCGGTCAATCAGGGTGCCACTAGGGAACTGGACTCTCAAGAGCAGGCGTGTGCTTGCAAAGTTGTATCCTGCACCATGAGGTTACAAAACCCAAAGGCTTTACATGCCACTGCATTAATCACCTCAAGGCTCCCAGTCCTTTTCCTCTCTTTCCCACAGATACTGAAGTACAAAGGAAATTGCATATCATGAAATAGACCTTGGGTGATGCCTGTAGCACCATAACCAGTTTAAGGACTTCCAGGGCCCTAGCTGAGTACAATTGTGGCAGGGGCAGCCAGACTGGGGACAGAGAGGCCCCCACAGTGGAAAAAGGTGTCACTCCAAGTGTCCTTAAAGAGGGAAAAGGGGGAAGGCTATGGCTTTGATGCATGTGTGTGTGGGGGGGAGCACTATCTCCATTTCTTCCCCATCTATTTGCCAGGAATTGAGAGGGCCAGATGCCATGATCTATGGAGTTTACTGTGGACTGTAAAGAGTTAAATGCTAATATCAAGCACATCACAGTCACACTAAATTGTCACAGCTTCAGTCCTGATTCAAAGTTTATGGTGAGTGGTTCCATAGCTTGGATCCAAGGGAGAATTTCTGTGGACCAAACAATTGCCCCCACAAATGCTACTCCTAGGGCACATGGGACCCCTTGGGAACAGCATGAGGGAGCACTGTGGGATGTAGTGAGAGAGAGAGAGAAAGACAATAAAGTTACATCTGTGGACTAAAGAGCTTCCATCTATGGAAATGCTACAATGGATGCAAACCCATGCTCTGTCTGAACATGCGGAAACTCATAGGCTGTCGCTATAAATTTCCTTTATTTTAGCAACAGCTGAGTTTCAAATGATCACACTTGGTACAAGGGAACAGGACTGCAAACAAAAATACATCTTCTGAGGGCAGAAGTCAAAAATATTTGGACCATCTGTACCATCTAAATACTGGTTCTCATTTCAAGGAATCATAAGCTGATACTGTTGACAATTTTAAAGTATTGCAATTTTAAAGTATTTAAAGTATTGTTGACAATTTTAAAGTATTGATAATTTTGTCTGCTGCAGACATGCGAGCCATCTGTTGGTGCTAGAGTCATGCCATGCATGTATGAAACAGCCTTTAGTAGTTAAGACAGTTCTTCCTAGCTGCATTCTTTGGATATGGTGATCTAGCACTACCATACAAATTAAGTCTTTCCTGCCCAATCTCTCAGCTAAACATTTCACACCAGAATTTTTACCTGGAGTAATCAACTTGGTTTCCACAGAGTTTGGATCGAGCTCATCATGTGACAAGAAATGCTGGATTCTCTTCAAGGAAACACTTGCCTGGGGAGCAAAATGCTTGTTTTTATTCCATTTCTCTGAGAATAGGTTGTACATTTTCCATAAATTAGAATTACGAAGTAGTTCTCCAGATGCAAGACTATCACCATACCATATTTCTCTCCATAATGATCAGCAGCTGATCTATGTCGGTTAAAAGTTCATCCAGTTAGACCTACACTGAAGGCCAAGGGAGAAGTGGCAGAAGCCAACTTGCTTGCCTGTACTTAGTCTGAAGCAGGGGCTGGAGAGGAAGTCACCAACATTTTTTAGGTGTGGGATGCTAACCTTTCTCTACCCAGTTTACATCCTTGCAGTCCTCTCTCCCTTGCCAAGTGACAACATCAGAACTGATTTAGGAGCAAACCTCTGGAGAGGGTGGTGGTAAGGACTGAAAGGAATGTAAAACACATAAGGGAAGCTCAGCTCCCATCACCCATGCGTCCCTCTTGCTTTTGAAAAATAAAGACATACACTAGTCCTCACTTTCTACATGACACACAGAAGTTCAAACCCAGCCTCACTCTGTAATGTTTTTATTCTGCTCTTCTTTCTAGGAGGTCGGAGCAGAGTATGTGTTTCTGCCCTCTCCTCTGTTATTGTCACAATATAATTAGGTTAGCATGCATGTGCACACATTTGTGTTTCAGGCAGGGAGTGAGAAACAGAGAGACGCTGTGTTTGTGAGCACATGCACACACATGTGAAACTAGTCCAAGGTCACCCAGGCAGCAGAATGGGGCCATGAACTCAGGCTTCCTCTGCCCGAGGCATACATTCTATTACACCGCATTGGACCTCCAACACTGCTCTTCTTCATATTTTCTGGGTTTCATATCTAGCCATATGCTTGACCTACAAAATCCTAGAACCATAGAGTTGGAAGGGTCTCCAGGGTCATCTAGTCCAACCTCCAGCAGAATGCAGGAAATTCACAGCTACCTGCCCACCCACAGTGACCCCAATTCCATGTCCAGATGATGCCTCCCCCAAATGCCCCAGAATCCCTGGTCAGCCTGGTCCTGATTGCTTTCAATATGAACTTTTCTTAAAGGCAACTGTCTTACCTGCGCAATATTGCTTATGACTTGGGGAAGCATATTGAGTGGAAACCTTAGAATATTAAACAAGGAGAGAGACACAAAGGCTTTCTCTGCATCGAGAACGTTTGTTTCTTTCACTGTGACAAAAACAGCAAATGTGGTCAGCGCAACCTGGACATATAAGAACAAAAAGCAACATTAGTTACTGAAGGAATGAAAAATTGCTTACATTATTTGTTATGCTAATGTGCTACAGAAAAAGTAGGCTTGGTGCGATGCCACAGAAATTTAAATGCGATACAAAGAAAGAAAAATAATCATGTCACTGAATGTTGCATTTTCTCAACAGCAAACACTTGGTACTTCGCTATAACAAATTTGGGGGCCATGGGGAAATCACAGGAAACTGTTCAGAAATTCCTGGTTCAGCTCTTCCTTTTGGGGGCCTGAACAAGTCAATTTCCCTACCTCCTCCGTGAATTGCCAACATTCATTGCCTCTTGCAGCAGTACTTGGCAGGCCTTTGGAAGGGGAAGGGTTATTTTTCTTTTTGAAAACACTAAGGGCCATTCCGCACCAGGATCTATGTGGCAAATTGGTTGTGGGACGAAAAAACGCCATTTTAAATAGTGGAAATCGTCGTTATGCATACCTGGCTTTGTAGTGGAATCCAGTTGCGTTTCTATCGTTTCCCACAGGTTTCTGGTCTCTGCAAAAATCGCTAGCCAGGAAGCGATATTGCCGAGCTCGTCCTGCCCCTGGCCGTCAAGCAGCCAATGGGTGGCTGTTATCATGCTCCCAAAAAGCCCCTTTCCCTTTAAGGAAGTTTAAAAAAAAACACACACACACACGTTGCAACGAATCTGTGTTGATTCGTTGCAACGGAGAGACCCATCCAGCTAGGAGGTGGTGTTTGAGCTGCCGTTTCATTGTTGCCACGCTCCCCCGGAGTGAAAAAAAAATAACCCCCCCCGGCACGGGTGCGATTTTCGGCTGAAAATACAGTAAAAAATAAAGGGAAAATAAACCAGCAAACGGGGCTGTGTGTTGTTTCGTGCTTAGTGACTTAAAACAGCTCTGCAGCCAGGGAAGCCTCGTTGGGCAAACGAAGGCTCGCCGGTGCGTTTATCTCCGCTCGCTCGGAGAAAAAAAAAATGGCGATCGCTTCGCCGGAAGATCAGAGGAGAGAGCTAGGGGGCGGGACTTTGCAGAAACCGCAACAATGGTAACGCACAGAACTTTTTCGCTAGTGTTGCTGATTGGTTGCAAGAGTGTAGCGTTTTCCGGAGGGTGAATCCACTTTTTGGGATTTCCCTGAAAGCGCTACAATGAAGCGCTTTTTGCGGATCGGTTTCAGGAGTGTTGCAGATTGTCAACAACGTTGTGCATAATGGCAAAACTGTAGCAATTTCACTTTGTAACCATTGTGCTATTTTGGACGAGTGCGGAATGGCCCCAAGAAATTTTCTTATGGATTCCACAGGTCTCCTCCAAGCAGGTGGGACCCCTAATACTGCACCCAGAAGTACAGGCCGTAGCCTCTTTCTCTTTATTAAAGCATTCTGCTAATCAGCTCTGTTATCCTTATCGGTCAGTTTTGTGCTGAGTGTGTTTTTTGAAACTATAAGGAGAGTTTCTTCCAGCTGCATCTACTGTCTTGCTGAACATTTGCTTCTCCCCCCCCCCCCTTCAGTCTTGCTAGGCATTTAAAGCTTTATTTTCTACATACAACATTTCTTCACTAATCCCTCCCCCAAATAGTGCAGGAAGGAGCCAGAGCCCATTTAAAAGGCCGAGGAGGCCGAGCCACTGAGACAAGAAGAAGAAGAAGAAGAAGAGTTGGTTCTTATATGCCGCTTTTCCCTACCTGAAGGAGGCTCAAAGCGGCTTACAGTTGCCTTCCCATTCCTCTCCCCACAACAGACACCCTGTGTGGTGGGTGAGGCTGAGAGAGCGCTGATATCACTGCTCGGTCAGAACAGCTTTATCAGTGCTGTGGCGAGCCCAAGTTCACCCAGCTGGTTGCATGTGGGGGAGTGCAGAATCGAACCTGGCATGCCAGATTAGAAGTCCGCACCCCTAACCACTACACCAAACTGGCTCTCTAGGCCCATCTGGCCATGTGAATCCATGCTACAGTAACCTTGTGGTTTGACTACTGTAATTCTCTCACAGGTCTGGCCTCAAAGACAGTCCAGAGACTGTCTTAAATGCTGAGGAGAAGTATGCCCAACACTCCCATTCCCTGTCATGTAAGGCGATCATAGTCTGACGAAGGGTGCTTGCACTCGAAAGCTCACACCTTGAATAAATCTTTGTTGGTCTTAAAGGTGCTAGTGGACTCTGATTTTATTGTAGTCCCATTCTGTAGTTGCTTTTTTGGCTACCAATTTGTTCCTGGGTGCAATTCAAGATACTGACTAGCACCCAAACATTCTCCATAGGGGCTCCTACTTTGTCAAATGGCAGGACTGAGAAGACTCTTTGACACCTATCTTTCCACAGAATGTATAAAATGGATTTCTTCAAGAGAGACTTTTTATAGAGAACTGGGCTATAGTTCATGGCACGTTTATGGCATACATTGTTTCTTTTTACTGCACTGTTCTCTAATTTCCATAATCCAGTATTTGCATTTTTATGACATGTGTTATACTGTTTCAGTTGCTTTGCAAAATTTTGTAATCCACCTGGACTCTTAGTGAGAAAAGCGGACTATAAATAAAGTAAATAAATAGATCATGGATGATTAAGGAATCTGTTATTTAGTATCATTCAAATACTTTGAAATGCCTGTTTAAATATTAGCATTGTATTGCCAAAAGAGGCGAGCTGGTTGTAATAAAAAAAAGAACTGAGTTGAGTCAAACGAGCAGTATTGTGTACTGAACACATGGCATGGAAATTAGGATGGCTGCCATTTTACAATTTCCTTGAGGTTAGGCGCATGTGAAAGTAAGGATCTTTTACAGAAAGCTTTTCTTAAAAATAAAAGTCCCAATACAAACTGCTGGCATTTTGCAGGTTTTTCTTCTCCCCCACGACAATTACAGAGGGATTACCCTGCCTTGTCACAGGCAGCTCCTCCTACATAATTACAAGGTACATGAACAAATCTTACCAGAAATGGTGCGCTAACCCATGCAAATGTTGACAAAGAATTAAGATAGGCTGCCTTCTTCAAGACTCTGAGTTCATTCTTCCGTATCTCCAGAACCTTCTCTGCAAAGGATGGTTCCCAGGCATACAGCTTCAGTACCTTTATGCCATTGAGAATTTCATTCATCAGCTTAATGCGGGAGTCTTTGTATCGCATCTGTTCCACCTAAATGATTTAAGACACCATTAGCTATTTGCCTAAACCGACAACTTGCACTGTGAACAATCCCAATGTCGTCAGGTGGAAAATAATAAAGCAAAAGGTCTATAAAATATCACTTCCATTGTTGTGCACGTATCACACACCTGTACAACACTACATGTCGATTGAAAACAAATGTTTTTATAAGCTTAGTATAGAGGGTAAATTGTGGTCACAAATGCTAGGAAGTATCAGCACTCCTGGGCATATATAGCTAAAAATAAGTTTTATGCCTGCCTTCCTTTTTGTAAATGGAAAAAGAGGCAGAACTCCTACAGAAGGTCTCTGGTTCAGTCCTTTGGATTTCCAGAAAAAGGATTCTTAATAGAATGGCTTGGAAAGACCTCTGACCAAGACCTCAGACTATTACTGTTAATTAAGGTAGATGATACTGGACTAGCTGGAGACAGAGTAAGCCAACTTTTAATTATAATACAGGTTCAGGTCATAGAAACATTTTGCAAGAAAACAAAACAAAAGCCAATTTTTACTTTGGACTCTCTTCTACCGTTAACCTCAGGCTGCTTTCTTTATATAGGGTCACTTTCAAGTATGTTTAAAGTAATGTATGAAAACAAAGCCATTGTCAGCCAAATCTTCTACATGTTTGGTCCACAGTCATAAGGAAACCAGAAACCACTAATCGCTCACTGATGGTTTATTCTGGACTCTTCCCTCATATCTCAGTCCTTGCTTGTCTTAAAAGGGCTGCTATTAATCAGCTAAGACAAGGAATGTGGTTTCTATTTGTCATTTTTTTTAAAATGAAGTGGGGAGTGCATCCAGTAGTTTACAATCACTTTTCTTTTTACATACTTTCTTTCATCAAATTTGTGATGGCTGAGGGAATCAGCCAAGACGATTGCTGAGGGTTCTGCAACCCTCATCTTTGCCAAAAAATCAGACCTTTGTGAAAAGCTCCCTATTGGGGTAACCCCTCAAGAGTGCACAGCTGTGTTTCCACACTGAAACATCAACCCTAGCTCATAATACAATACAATACCTTTATTGGCATAAAGCAGATTAGGAGGATATACAAAGATAGTCAAGATACATCGGACAGTTTAAGTTTAAAAACTGAGGACAGAAATTTAGCCATAATAAAAGTGACGTCGGCATCCTTATCACTCAGTAAAAATTGGCAAACCAAGTCTCTAATGCACAAAGAGCATTATGAAGCACACACAGGTATTGAACACCATTTTGCCTCCTAGCATGAAATTCTGCTCTAATTAAGGATGCTAAACTGGCCTTACTGGGACAAAATGCAACAGAATAAGTGTTCTGCAGTATCACAGATATTATTCGAGGGGTCTTCAAAAACAAATGTCTAAGCGCTTGAGCTTATGCTCCCCTGTCAGTTGCTTAGGCATCCACCCAGAACACACCTTACTGAACTTAATTCTGTCATAAATCAGGGCATAGGCAGATCCAACATTCACATTCAGATTTCCTGCAACTACTTCAACTGTTATTCTTCAGTTTTTGTGAAGCAGTTCAAGGGTCCTTTCTTCATTCCTTGCATATTTCCCTTTGGAACATACACTTCTAACCTCGATGTCAATGCAAACATAACAATGCAATCTACCCTTTTCAAAACCTACTGAAAAGATCTATTTGTAGCTACCCCATTTTCTTAGCTTAAAATTGACCTTGTGCAATGCAACAATTTTTTTTAGCCAATTACATATAGATGGAAAATCTGCAGAACTAGAGGTTCCAGGGAAATATCTGAAAATTTGGGGGTGGAGGGGTGAACCTGCAGAGGGTGGGGTTTGGAGAAGGGAGGGACTTCAATGGCATGTAATGCTGCAAGTCCACCTTCTGCAGCAGCTATTTTCTCCAGGGGAATTGATCTGTGTTGTCTGGAGAACACTTGTAATACTGGGAGATTGCCAGACACCAGGATGGCAGTTCTAATGACAACCAGGAAGACAAACAGTGGATCGAAAATACCAAAGTTGAAAAACTTCCACAAAGCCAGAAAAAATAAACATAAAAGCTGTTTCCATCCATTCAGATTGAGCAAGATGGAGAGACTGCTAAGCTAGTTCTGAACACATCCAACCAGCCTGCAACAGCTGACAGAGTGAAGAATGTGACTTCCGCCTGTTCTCTGGGCAGGGCTTCCAGTCACACTCCTTTCATTCAGGATAACCACACAATTGACAAAGAGGAAGGACTGACCATAGGAAAATGTTTCTGCTACCTCTGAACAGAGAAGAGGGTGGGAAGTCTGTAAGAGAAGGCTATGTCAAATTAGATCTGGGCAAGAGTCCATGCATAAATATTCAAGCAGAATTGCATCGTAGATCAGGAACAAAAATTCGATGCAGGTAAACAGGGTCAGGTAAAGGCTAACAGATATACTGAAAGAAAGGCAGAAGTCAAAAGGCAGGTGCAAAGAAGATTTTGCTACAAAGCACACCAATTGCTATTGATCAGCTTGCCAAAAATCCCTTCCTGTTTCACTTTGTAGTGGGAACTTGCCCAAGCAAAAAAGACAGAGCTAGATTTCACCTACCTGAAATGCTCTGGTTTTTATGGCAATCACAGCATTGAACGGAATGAGTAAGACCATCACAGCAACTCCTGCCAGAACAGAGGGCCCTAAAATCTTCACAAGATGAAAAGCACATCAGTCACCATTCTGTTGTTGTGCACTTAGCATTTTATCAAGGTAGAAGTGTTAACTCAGTCTAGATATCTGCTGAGAAAAAACACCTGTCTATATTGGCTCTGTTCAGATGCCCAGTTTAAAGATGGTTAAATAAAAACATGCATATACCCAATTTATGTGGGTGTGTTTTGCCCCTCCCTTATGACTTGAGAGGAAGCATGAGTAGTTTAAGACTAGCTCTGCTTATATATTTCACCAGAGTTTATTTCTTCTCCCACAAACTACAGTTTTCAACCAGGGTTTAATTCTACTTTAGGATCCCATTTAGTGGAATGATAACTAGCCACAACTAGGCTGCATACCGCGGGTGCCTGCAGGGGCTGAGGTGGGCCGGCACTGTGCATAATTGACAGCGCAGGCCTTTTGGCTTGCCCGGCCCCGAGCTACAGTAGGCCCGCCCCCCACTCCTCCCCGGCCACTGCCACTTACCCTGCCTGGCAGTGTCCTGGGCTTCCTGGTCCCGGCGCAAAGCGTGTGTGCGTGCGCTACACTGGGGCAGCCCCTTCTTCAGTCTGTACCCCTTCTATCTGTACCCCTTCTTCAGTCCCCCCTCCTCTACCTAGGAAAACTATGGCTCAGTTGTGTGTCAGGGAATCTACTAAGAGTTGCAAGGGGCACCTTACTTTCCCCTGTATTCCACTCCCTGCACTACTTCCTCTTTCCCTCCTCCTGACAAATCCTACCTGTTTTCCTCCCTAGTGTTCTCCCTTCCTATCTTCCTACCACACTTGGAAGCCAGTGACTCACAAGCTGCTGACTGCTTACAGAGCCTCCCCTTCACCAGCCCACCAGAGACTCCAACAGAGAAAAATTGTCTGCACATACATCAACAATTTGCACCCTCTCCATTCCAACCATTTTCAGATTTTTCTCCCCAAAGTCTGCTGAACAATCTGTCTGCAGATGGGGGCCAAATTTCACTATAATGTTGATGATCACAGAATCATAGAGTTGGATGTTCCATAAATTCCACAGAGCAATGTGACAAAGGGGAAGGGGATACAAGTCTTAAATAATTATTTGTTAAAGGGGATAGAATAAAGAGGTTTTATACCTCCCAGAGAAAGTATAAAGCAAAGAATATCTGGAGTGGGGCAGACCACAACATGTTCAAAAAGGTTGTCAAGTCCATGAATCTTTGGGCATCCACTGACATCAGGTTGACAATTTCTCCAACCGTTGAGGAGCGCTTTGCTGAGTTGGTGATGACTAAAGACTGAACAGACAACGAGAATCTCATTTAGTTAAATTTACTTTGTTTACCACATACAATTTTGCTGTCTGTGATTATCTGGATTATTACACACATTCTTCTATTACTGACTTAAGGAACAAAAATATCCTCTACTCTGGACGAAAATTATGACTGCTATCCACAGTTGATTTTTTTCAAAATCCAAGAACCACAGAAGCAAGACAATACAAGCTAATTTTATCTTTCAGACAACTCTCCTGACACTGCTGGTCTCTTGCACAGTGCTATTAAAACTACATTTGTAATTCTGGGTGGGGAGGGAAGGCAGCATGCTGTGGCTAGATCTTGTCAGATCTCAGACACTAAGCAGGGTCAGTACTTAGAAGAGTGATCATCAAGGTTGACTCTACCGAGGAAGGCAATGGCAGACCACCTCTACTTCTCACTTGCCTTGAAAGCCCTTTACTGGCGTTGCCATAAGTCAGCTGTGACTTGATGGCACTTTACGCACACAATAGTTGATGTAGTGTAGCATACTCACTGAACGCGTGAAAAGGGAAGTGCTTCTGCTGTACCTTGTGCTGTCACATTATGCACTCATTTGAGTACACACACGTAAGCAAACTCATAGGCAGTGCAATCATGTTTATACAAATGACTTGGAAACTTGCAAAACATCTGAGTCATTAGATGGTTAAGCAAAATAAAATAAAATAAAAAAAAGGAGCTTGCATATCAGGCACCCTTCCTCTTCCCACAACAGATACCCTGTGAGGTAGACAGGGCTGAGAGAGCTCTGAGAGAACTAAGACTGCATGTGGAGGAATCAAACCCAGTTCTCTAGATTAACTACTACAACAAGCTGGCTCTTGTGAAGAATTAATGGGACAAGTGGGTAGCAGCTCAGGTATGAGTGGAATGTGATTTATGAATGCACTGTAAATGTCAGAACACTAAGAAGAAATCTGGAATTACGCAGGATTACTGTCAGTTGAGATAAGCCTTTGCAGTTGCCTGAAGTACACTGCCCCAAAATTGCACTAATTAGAAGTCTTAATATCTCCCACCTCTCCAAGGAAGATGCTTTTCCATTCAATTTGCTTTTTAAAAGGTTTGCTGGAGAGGTAATTGTCAAAATCTCACCAACATTAGCACTAATGGATGCAGGTAGCACTTAAACTGCAGTCCCAGATGTAGGTCACAGTCCTCAGTCACAGTTGTTAAATGCTGGAACTGAAGCTAGGTTTTGTTTTACAAAGTTTTATTCATTCTTGAATGCTTATATGGAGACACACCAGGGACACTTCCATGGTTTACTCTGATATAAATTGGATTTTCACTACATAAAGATTTAAGTTTAAAATATTTGCTACTAAGTTACATAAGACCTGAAGGATTCATTAATATTAGGCATTTTCAGGCACCCCTGATTTTGCTGTTTTAGCACAATATGGAACTACTCCAAAATTGATGTTATGCTGCTTGTATGCATTTAGCAACCAAATGGCACACATGCATCATAATCAGTGTTGGCTGTATGGCTAGTATCCAATGCTTGCCTGCTGTTTTGTTGAGTGCACTTGGAGCATGAAATAAACTATTGTTACATGTCATTTATTAGTATGTGACCACTGGGCCACCACAAAATGGGGGGAAATTTAGCCTTGCAGTGCTGTCCAATATTCAAATTCAGACATAAAAGCAACCACATCAAACTATAATGTCATTACAGGCCTAAACAGACTACTTAAGAACAGCCTTGCTGGACAAGACCAATCGGATGATTTAGTCCAGCATCCTGTCTTATGTAGCAGCCAAATGGTTCATTTGGATGGCCAATAACAGAGCATAGAGATTGAGGTCTTCCCCTAAGGTTGTCTCCTAGCTCTGGAATTCAGTGGATTAGTGCCTCTGAATATGGAGGTTCCTCTCTGTCACCATGGCTAATAGCCAATGGTAGACTTGTCTTCCGTGAATCTATCTACTCCCCTTTTAAAACTGTTGATTCCTGTGTTCATCACTATATCCTTAGGCAGCAAATTCCACCATTTAATCATTTTCTGTATGAGGCAGTATTTCCTTTTGTTCTTCCTGACCCTGATACCACCCCCATCAGTTTCACTGAATGTCCTCAAGTTCTAATATATTAGGAGAAGGAAAAAACTTTCTTTTTGTCAACTCTCTCAACCCAATGTACAATTTTTATAAATCTCTATAATGTCTCCCCTGAGTAATCTCTTTTTTTCACTGAAAAGTTGTAGTGGAACGCATTTCATTTGGGCTTCAATTAGTATGGTTTTAAACTCGCCTTTGGCACGAGCAGAAGGACAAGAGCCTTCACCTGAGGATTTGTCTGGAGATGACCCTAACTACAGCCATCCCATCACTGCTTCCAGGCATCTGGCAAAGTTGTCTGGGAGTGGCTGTCCATCAGGTGGTTCAGCTGGGTGTCATCTGCATATGGATGACATCCAAGCCCAAACCCCTAGACCAACAGGGCAAGACGCTGCATAACTAAGTCAAACAAAATTGGGGAAAGAATTGCACCTTGTGGCATAAACACAGTGGAGATGCCATTGGGATGACTGTGTCTCCCCAACAGCTACCCTCTGTTTGCAACTCTCTGTTCGGAAGGAGATCAGCCAATGTACGGCTGTCCCCCGTATCCTGGTGTCAGTGAGGCAGTGAACTAAAAGTTCATGATCAACTATGTTAAATGCTGCCATGAGATCTAACATCACAAGCAGTGCCAACCTATCCTGATACAGCTGTTTCTAGAGGTTGTCCATCAGGGCGACCAGCACTGTTTCCTCCCCGTGGCCAGGCCGGAAGCCACAATGCTTGGTGCTGGCCTCAGAAGCCACGAAGAGGAGAACAAGGTTGAATTTACCTGTAACTGTTGTTAACTGAGTAGTCTTCTGTGCAAGCACACAACCCTCTCTCCTTTCCCCGCTGTGGATTTATGCTTATGGTTTGCTACTTTCCTTCCAATGGCAGATGGATGGAGAACTGAAGGAGGAGCACTCCTCGTGACTTTTGGGTGGGAAAGTCAGCTTCCTCTGTGAGAGGAGGGGAAGCACTCCTGGGATCTAAAAATGTCATTTCAAAGCTTGCTAGCTCTTCTCTGAAGCAGGCTTGCAAAAGTGCAGTCCTTCGTGTATGGCTGCCCACTCAATGAACAAGTTACAAGTAAGAGCAACTTTGTTTTTTCCCTTTCCCCATTTTTCCTCTTTATTCCCATTCAACCCTGCGTTTCCTTAGATACATTCTGTGTGTATGTCCATGAGCTTTAAGTTCTTTAATAAAACCCACTTCAAGTTTACTTTGAACTGGTTTATTTAAGAGTTTCTTCAGGAATAAACCTGGCATACACTAGTAGAGATCCCCCAGTTACCCATCTCTCACTAAGTCTCCGAGTAACCCACCTGAGTTTCGCAGACCTCCAATTGGGAATGACTAGAGAAGATGGTCCCCAAAACGCCTAGCCACAACAGACTAATTCCAATTTTGCAAAAGTATCTCACCTTGATAAGCACATAAAGGCTTGTGTTAACAGGATTATTTTTCAGAGTTAAGAGCATAACCCAAATGTGGAACATTTCCTTGCCAAAGGGGGGCATGCTAATGTGGTTTTGAATAATTTGCCCAAGAATCTGACAGCATGCTTTATTTGTTCCAAAAAGAAAACAAGCAGTTTTTTTGTGTGTGAGAAATATCAATTTAGAGGTGAAATGGTAGCTTCAGTGGCCAATGTACACCTTCCTCCTATCTACTTTTGTCTAATTATTCAACACTAATGACAATATCTGCTGCAACTTGATTTATGCAAAATTTTAATCTGTTCTTACCTTTCTGTAGATCATCCCTATGATGCCAGTTCTCAGTCTCATGCCAGTAACAAAACAATACTGGAAATGCTGGTGAAGGATTATTGTCAGCAGTATGGAACAGAAAAACATTGAAGCTGCAATCATATACCCCCACCACAAAGGGGCATTTTGATTATTGATGAATCTTATTAATATTCTGTTTAAGAAGAAGATTGAAAAAAGATATTAATGTGGGGTTAAAAAACACTGAAATCAGTGGGACAGAACATAACACATCCACAGCTGTTTAGCAACAGCAAAACAACACAACTTCCTTGGCATCAGTTCAAATAAGTCTTCTGAGGTTTTATTTGGGGGTCAATTCAAAACTACAAGGTCAAAGGCCTTTTCAAATGTAATGAAGGTGAAAAAGCATTACAAGTAGGGAGACTGAAGGGCACTGTGATGGAAGATCAGCTTCTAGGGCAGGGGTGGCCATGCTGGCAGGGGCTCATGGTAATTGTAGTCCATGGACATATGGAATGCCAGAGTTCGGTCATCCCTGCTCAAAGGTATGCAGAGTGCTTTACAGCAACCAACCCGTGTGCTTTAAGGCTGGCTGCCCCTCTGCCCACCCAGCTCAGGGTCCACAACCTGTGAGAAAACAACAACGGTGTTTTTATAGGATGTTGAAACCAAACTGCGCTCTCTGATAATTACAACCTACTGAACAAGTCTCTTCAACAAGACTGATATTAAGAGACAAACAACCGGATAGGCATAATGAAAGCATAGGCACACAATAGCAAAAGATGAAGACACAGCTTGATATTAAAAAAGCGAAACATATTATACAAGGAAAATCCCAAATGTACATGGTATTTTTAAAAGGCAGAAAGCAGAAAACTTGAGACAGACAAAGCTTTTTATCTATTTCTAAACTGCTTTGGGCCAGAGGCATCCACAAGCAGGAATCAGAGCTTGCTCACAAATAATACTTTGTTTTTAGATCACGGCCTAAAGGATGATCTCTCCAGCCGAGAGTTTGACTACTTCCCTAGACAGCTTTGAACATTTCTGTGGTAACTAGAAGCCCTAACGCCATTCCTATCCACCTGCTTGAGAGTCAGCATGGCAAAGGGGCAAGAGCATTGGGTTGGAGACCCCAGTCTAAATCCACACTCTGCCAAATATGGGCTGAACAGGTGGATAAGAAACTGAAATTAATGTTAACACACATACATGCACTAAAATATGTGTGTGTGTGTCACCCTTCAGATTTGTCATGTGGGTTTTCTTATTGCAGTTCATATATAGAATTTCTTTCAAGGTGGAAAATCCACTAAGAGCCAAGTAGCTTTAACAAGTAACTTGGATATTTTCCACATGGGTTATTTGCCCCAGGTTCAATGCTGTTGGGAAGTGGGACACCCCCCCCCCGCATAGTGGGGCATTAGCAAAGCTATTGTGTGTGTGGAAAATTTTGGATTTGCCCAGTTCTGTGTACACAGCCTCCATTTCCCTCCCCCACTCCTGTTGGGGGCTACTTCCCCTCTGCCTCCAGGGCATTTTTGTTTTTTAATTGGCACCTGAATATCATTGTAACAACCTTTGAACCAGGTTCACTGAATTTCCAGCTTTCAATTAAAAACTAAAGTCTCTCGCCTCTCATGTTACAGTGACATGACTTCATCTTATATGGATACAATGAAAGTAGCTAGAGACTTGCATTTTTAAAAAGCAAGCAAGCAAGCAAGCAGGGAAGTCAGTGAAACTGATAAAAAGGATTCTTATGTTATAATAATATGAGCGTAACTGTAATTAAAAAACACAAACACTGAAAAAAGCCCCAGTGTTACTGAAGGGGTGGTGGTGGCCATTACCAGGGACTGCCCTGCTGCCACTACATTGAACTTGCAGCTGTAGTAGCAATAAGAAATCCACACTAGCTGGTCAGTTTGTGGTAACCGTGGTTAACTGTGAATGGTAAAGAAATGTTGCATGAGAAGGATGTCACACAATTTAGTCACTCAAAGAGCATGTCTGTGTCAGGAGCTTCCTACAAAATGTTGTTGTGTGAAAGTGGAAGTACAGAAAAAAGAGTACTCGAGAAAGGGACGACATGTTCTCCTGGCAACATAACGTCTTCCACCGTTATTCTCATCTGCGGTTCCCAATACACGCCACAGAAACAAGCAAGAACAGATGAGTTGTAGATCGATAGAAAGGATGGGGTCTGATAAATGAGGACACGAGACCAATACCAAATGTGCACTAATATCCCTTCAACCTCTATCACCTTTTATGGATCATGCAAATTTATAGTACGAATCAAAATTATTGTATCCAGGAAAAGTCACAGTGAAAGTGGACCTTACCTTAATAGTTGGGGATTGACGAAAGACAAGAAATCTTGGATCAATTTATAGAAGGAGCCAATGAGGAAGTAAGGGCCAAAGGTCCTGAGTAAGGCTTTGAGGAAAGACGGTTCCTTCTCCTTTCTGCCACTGTTCAACAGGATTTCTGTTTCCTCCAGCCCATCACCAATATTGTTCATCACAATGTTAGAACTTTTGGTATAGGATACTGCTTTTTTCCTAAGAAGAGACACATTAGTCAAAAAGGAGAGCTGTGTTAAAAACACGGACTGCATCTCTCAGATAATATAGTGGAATAGCCCACCAAATATCTTCAGGTCTCAAAGGAAATCAGCTCAGGCGATCTGACTGTTCAGGATTCCTTATGAGGTGTGGTGACAGCCCTATAGGAGCCCACCATTCTGCTTCCCATAATGAAGGAGTTATTTAGTCCTAAAAGTAGCCACTAACATTACCCAGTGTTAACCAGTTTCTGAAACATCGTGTTAATAACTGCATTGCACTTAATTACATGAAAGCTACATATAATTGCTTTAGGATGCTTTGGGCTGATCCTGCGTTGAGCAGGGGGTTGGACTAGATGGCCTGTATGGACCCTTCTGATTCTATGATTCTATACATATTTCATGTTGACATAAGGCAGATTTTTAATCTGTTCACCACTTTCACATACGGTCCCGAAATAGTCATGAATGTTGAAATATTATGACTACAGTCAGAGTATCCAGTACATGCAGCTATAAAATTGCATACTCTAACCTATTGGGACCACTTGATTGATGCTCTACTAGCCAGTTAGTCTGGCGATAATTATGAAAATTAAAATATTTTAAATTAAACCCTTGATGTAAAGCAACATTCTAAAGCCTGGACTAAGGCAAACATAAGAACTTCTGTTTCTGACCATTTCCTCTTCTAAATTAGCTGCTTGCTCAGTAGAGTAGCCAAAGTTTTTGATCTTACGCAATAACTTATATTTAAAGCTATTTTATTGAATTCCCTATTGATTGACTCTAGAAACACGTGCCACTTTCTTCTGTATGCTCCAATACTCCCCCTCCCAGTTTTTTGTTCTAATTATTTCTCATTTTATACCATTTAACTATCCCTCCTACTAGACCTACAGCTACAGTGGCAATTTTAGGGCATAGCCCACCTCAATGCCCAGCTTCATATTTTAAAAGACCCTAGCCTTTTTCCTCATGAAGATAAACCAGATTCATTCCTGTATGTCAGTTCAATAACATCTTATCCACATATTATTTATTCTTTCTTTCCCCAATAATTATAATAATAATTTTGATGATGATGATGATGATGATATTTAATTTCTATACCGCCCCTCTCCATATGGGATGGTTCACACCAATAAAACATATTCAATAAAATCAATTACCATAATAAAACTACAATTAAATACAATTTTAAAAAATCCATACTCATCTCCCCATCCCCTTCCCACTCTCCACTAGATACCCTATACTGGAGATGACATCAAAAAGGGGAACCAAGAAGGAGATGGAGGGAGACCCTTAAAACTATGGACTACAATGGTTTCAACCATAAGCCTAGTGGAAAAGTGCCTCTTTACAGGCCCTGCATAACTTTAACAGCTCCGTCAGGGCCCGGATCTCATGAAGTAACTCATTCCACCAGGTTGAGACTGGCCCATGTCCTTGGGGCTAGGGATTACCAGCAAATTGGTGTTTGCAGAATGTAGTGCCCTCTGGGGGCCATATTAGGAAAGGCAGTCCTTCAGATACACAGGGCCCAGACCGCTTAGGGGTAGTCAAACTGCGGCCCTCCACAGACATCTGGAAGGCCGCAGTTTGACTACCCCTGGCTTAGGGCATTAAAGGTCAGTATCAGAACCTTGAACCTGATCTGGAACTCCACCATCAACCAATGTATCTCCATGTCGGCAAGCCAAAACCTTTTGATTGACTGCACCAAATGCTGCCATGAAATCTGATAACACCAGCAGCACTGACCTGCCTTGGTCCAGCTGCCTCTAGAGGTCATCCATGAGGGTGACCAAAGCTGTCTCCACCCCATGGCCTCGCTGGAAGCCGGACTGCTAGCAGCACCAAGATCACAGGGATGAAAATCTGAATGAGATCTATATTCTTCTGGGGTTACCTCCTTGGTATGCACCCAGAAATAAAATAAGCCATGGAAAGGTAGGGAAGGTAGGCTGAGAAAAATGCATGTCAATCTCATTCAGGCTGTTATTTAATAATTCATGGCAAGCAACCTTGTTGCAACTTGCAAGAGAGAATATGTGCCACTGAACATTCAGGCTGGATTGTACTCTTTGTGGATTGTAATACACTCTTTGTGGGGTTGCTTTTGAAGATGGCCCAGAAACTTCAGCTGGAACAGGCTTCAGCAGTCAACGTGTTAATAGGAGTTTACTGCAATAAGCAGACCACACTTATTCTATTCTAACAACATTGGCACTGAGTTCATTCATGTGCTCAAATCGAAGTGCTGGGTTTGACCTTTAAAGCTCTAAATCAGAAACCCCTGTCTATGGACACCAGAATGCATGCCAATGTGTTTTTCTGAGACCAACTTCCTCCTTCTTCAAGGCAAAAAGGTAATCCTGTCTAGCCTCCCTCTCAGTGGGGATGCATCAGAAGAACCTTTTGTCCCTAAAGAGAACACCCATTCAGAAATAGCTACCTCCATCCAGGAAGGTGATTGGCTTAGAATATCCAATGTTTTGCAATTCGCCCCAGAATCCCACAACGGCCATTTCAAGATGGGACCCACTAACTGTGCTGAACATTCCAAGAATGCCCAGAGGCTCAACAGGATGGGGGAACCCTGCTCCAAATAGTTTGAGTTCAAAGTACATGAAAGACTGCCTCTATTTGCATATATCTGCCCATGCTCTGGGATCATTGCTGCACAAATCCACATTATAGATACAACCACAATGTCGACCGTCTTGGTGGTGATCAGCTATGGTACTCTCTCGCCGTCCCTGCTGGTAGTTGCGTTCAGTGGGAAGGGTCGATGATGCTATACTGCCATGTTACATTTTTTTGCTGTTTTGTATTAATGTTATTTTAATTGGCTTTTATTAGGGGGTTTATTGTATATGGGGGCTAACATTGTAACCCACCATAAGCCGGCTTGCTGGGAGTGGTGGGAAATAAATCAAAATAATAATAATTATTATTATTATATTATTCATGTGAGCCAGTTTGAGCATCTTTAATTTAAAGACACCATATAAATGTTCTAAATATATAAAATTGTGGTAAGAAAATAAACATTCCCATAATGTTGGGCATGGTCTAGACCAGACCTGTGAACAGTCTGGAAATATGTCACCAAGGGCAATTATTCATCAAAACATTGCACATTTGCAGCATGTTGATGCACTGACTTGAAATTCTCGTGACAGCCTGTCTGATAAAACCCTGGATATGTTTTCTTCAAGTTACATTGTGAGGGCCTCAGAACATTTTTCTGTTAGATAAAACTATCCTCGTTGCAAAATTCCCCTGATGATTACAGAATTACACATTTGTGCACTGATAAAGCCAGCAGATTTCAAACATTACATGTTTGTCTTTGTTATTTAGAAAAAGAGCAGTTGCTGAGCAGTGTGGAGTTCTTTATATCTTTACAGCCGACAGCAACACCCACATGATGCTCAATGCTGCCAAAAATACTATAATAAGCAAGTAGACACTATTCAAGGAAAACTTATACTAGGCACAGCTAGAAGAAGCAATGTGAAGTCCCTGTATAGGGAAGCAATAATTTTACAATAAGAGAAAGAGTAGTAATGTGGCCCACTTGTTATTTCCTATCTTTAAAACATCACTACGGAGAGACCTTTTGTTTGCTGAAACTTAAGAAAGGAGAAGCATTAATAAAACCAGGTAAGTTTATTCCCAGACTGGGTTAATCAGAAGAAGAGTCCTTGCCAAATTATCATATTCTTGAATAGCAAGAGGTAATGCTTCTGCTCACACAGATGATCGCTTCTGCACTTTAGATTTGGCACTGTAGCACATTAGTAGTGTGCTGAGGAAAGACAGGCTCCTTTTTTCCATGAAACCTCTCCTGAGGAGCAGAGCAGTCAGTTCACATTAGTCCCATGCCTGCCAGCTGTTCAGGCTGCCATGGAGAAAAATAGGCAGCAACATTATGAAGGGTTAGGTTTTTCAAAGTGAGAGTCACTGGGGAAACCTCTGAACATTTAAATATTCATATACGGCTCTCTCTTTGACACACACACACATTTGCAAGACTGATGGTATTCCTATGTGAAGTGTGTCTGTCACCATGGAAATGTGGCTGTGAAAACAAGCACATTCTCTGTTTCAGTGTCCATGATGTACTTGTCTTTGTACTTCTGCCAGGTTTGGGACAACTGTGCTGAAAACTAGATCATGCCTGTCCCTCAAACCAGGGTCTCTGGGGTCAACTGTTAGAACTGGAGGCTAAAGATGGAGCTGGGACTAGCCTGACAGGGGCTTAAGCCAGCATCTGAAGTGCAGCAAACAGAACGTACTGTTTCCCAGGCAAAGGAAGAAGGACAAACTCCTAGTGACAGAAAGTAAGTATGAAGCTACAGATCCAAGGTTGTTAATCAGATACCTCCTGGTGACATCTAGGTCAATGGCAAGCATTATACCAACACTAGAATCTCTTCCATCAGTACAATGCTAATTTAGAGAAGTACTTTTCTCACACTGTTGTTTAGGTTGACAGTTACGGTTCATGCACATGGTAGTAAAATCTAGTTCCAAAAAGATATGAGACAGTGAGAGACCAATATCTGACCTGAACTCAGAAGTCTTTTTGCTTTCCCTGTTTTTGTGCCATATATTCTTTATTGTAGAGAAAAGCAACATATTCACACTCAAATACTGTTTTGATTTATTTTCAAACACAGAATAAAGTCCTGTTTATTCATAAAAGCAAAAATATGATAGGTTCATTTTAAGAAAAAGTTAACTTACTGTTGTGCTTCTTGTTTTTGTTTATCCCATTCTTTCTGGAGCTTTTGTATTATCACTTCAGACCTGTCATCCTCATTCAGAGACCACAAATCTTTATCTTGAAGAGGCCTTTTATACCCTTGGATTGCCATACTGCATTGCAAGAGAGAAATCGGATCAGGAACTCTGAATCCATTTGGCCACCTCACTTTTCCTGATGCCAGATTTATATGCTATAGGGAACATATGGCTCTGGCCACAAGCAGCAACTACTTGTTTTATTTCCACCTCTCCATTCCAAATTATCTAGGACAGGTGTAGTCAAACTGTGGCCCTCCATATGTCCATGGACTACAATTCCCATGGGCATCTGGAGGGCCATGGGAATTGTAGTCCATGGACATCTGGAGGGCCACAGTTTGACTACCCCTGATCTAGGATAATCTACTGGTGCCCTGATGTCATGAAGTTGTGCACTTCCCAGCACCACGTTATCTTCTGCTATTAGTGCAGAATGAGAAAAATGTACAATGCTGTTAAATCAAAATAGACTCCGTTTTACTCAGTGGCCAACCAGTTCCCCTTGGGCAGGCTTTAACATCACCCTGAGCTGGGTCGCTGTGAGGATGGTCTAGAAATTAAATAAATAAATGCTGTAAGCTTCAGATATGGTTTCACGGAGTGGGAAGATACACATGTTTTATATACAGATATACATGTGTGCCCAGCTTGCTGGGGGGCAAACGGTAATGACTGGGGAAGGCACTGGCAAACCACCCCGTATTGAGTCTGCCATGAAAACGCTGGAGGGCGTCACCCCAAGGGTCAGACATGACTCGGTGCTTGCACAGGGGATACCTTTACCTTTACCTTTATACATGTATGCCAAGCACCTTTGTGGTGCAACCCTAAGCAGAGTGACACCCATTTAAGCCTGCTGAAGTCCACAGGATTAGACAGGTATAACTCTTATGAGGACTGCAGCTGTCAGTGTAATGCTGCATAGACCTGGGGCTGTTCAAAATGTTTTCATGGTATTATAAAGTTTCTTGAAAACACTCCCATCCATTTTGCCATTGCCTAAAACAGTCTTGGCATTCTTTATCTTTTGGAGGTACCATTAATTCATCCAAAAATAGCAACCAGTTCCCAATTCCGTGGTCATTCCATTTACATACTTCCATTGATCATATCCATGATACCCACAGACAGAACACAGCTTAGCAGCTGATCTCTGGTGACTGTCAACCTTTATTGCAAATTCTTTTGCCCCCCTCCCCTTTTCTACATTGTAATAAATTCACCACTGACGTCAATGAAACTGCTGCTGTCAGTGGAGTTGAATTACTCCCTGTTCCCCTTCTGCCCTCCCATAGCAACCTGAACAAACCCGGGAGCTGACCACCAGAGCTACAAGGTAACCTCTTTCTTTTTATCTGGAGTAACTAGGGCAATATGATTTACTTCCTAGTCGGAAATTTGCATTCTGAATCCTTACACAGAATAACTACTCAAGTATTAGCAATTCTCTTTGCAGACTTCTCCAGATATTAAATATTTTCCTTGAGGCACTGCTTTAAATCAGAGGGCTGTTTCCTCCTGGAAAAGAAGCCAGCCCAGCCTCCTGTTGTGGAGTGGGAAGCTCTCTATTCCATATCTAGAGGGAACCTCTAGGGGCCAAAATGGGTAGGACTCAGGTGAGATTCCTGTACAGCATCCATGAATCAAACCTTGAGAACAAGTTATTATTTTTTACTGTTATATTTATATTCCATGCTTCCTCCAAAGAGTTCAAGATAGTGCATATGCCTTCTGAATTATAACTCCATCCCTACATAAAGAAAGAGGAGAAGAGCGGCCTTAAAAAAAAAAGAGCTTTGTGCTCATTGAAAATCCCAGCTAATAGTTGCCTGTGTCATAAACTCCACTGTGATCTTTGCAGCCCAGCTATGTTTGCAGTTGTAAGGTTGCATTTTCCTAGTAACTCAAGATTGCACTCGGGGCAGCTGTTATTATTCTGGAATGGCAACTATCCACCAATCTCCCCCCCCCCCCCTTATTTAGAAAGGTGCTGAAAAAACAAGCAGCATCAATACCAGAAATTAATTTAGCAATTTAAAAAAGTGTGACCATAAATTTTACATCCCACCCCTAAATGGCCAAATAGTCACCTTGACACAATGGTTCTCTGGGGTGGGAAAATTCAACATTTTTATTTGTGTGCTTAAGGCTGGCACAAATGCAATTCTTCATGTCAAACACTTGTTTCTTTCCTTGCTGCATATCACTGATAATAAAAATCCCTGTAAAATATGGCTTCAGTGGGAAAGGAAAGCAGAATCTTAATTGCCCAATCACACCAGCACGTGAGTTCTTCACAGTGTAGACCATTATTTGAAAACTTCTAATTAAGCACACAATATCATATCTATAACTTTACCACTCTCTCACATTTTCTGCATGGCCGTTTTGAAAGGCAGTTGATACTTTGTCCTGCCACTAACACAAATGTGTATCGATGATGTTTATTTTTACTCAAAAGGAAGCCCAACTAATTTCCATTTTTCCCTTCCCTGTAAGCATGCCTTAATCTTGTTCTATATTTTGCCTCAACTGGCACACAGTATTCCAAGGGTGAGGATTGAGAGAGAATGAATGCCACAAACAATTGTTGTAATGGACAGAAACATAGCTAAGCAACCAAGACCACCAGGGGAATCCTCTTATGCTAGCAGAATTCTGACTTTTTTTTTTTTTTTTTAGAAAATCAACACCACCAAGGTTAATTAATATATTGTAAGCTCTCACTGGTACAAGCTCTCCAGGATCTCTGGCAAAACAGGGTGCTTCCAACTCCAGCTAATTGACCCCTAGAGTGTGTGTGCCACAAAATCAGGTGATGGAGTATCACTTCACATTGCAGGTGAAAGATCACATTAATGTTAAAAATCCCTGCAAATAAATAATAGCACATAACTGACACAAGTTAAATCATAGTCTTTTGCATGATGCGTTGGTTTCTCACTTCCAGGGAATTGTTACTGATGGGTAACTGAGAAATGTGACTCCCCCTGCCAACAGTATAAAGAGGTACAGTCCATTCCACCAATTCAGTGTTCTGCTACCTCATTAGCATTTCACATAAGTAGACAGGCCCTGAGATTCTTTCACTGGAGGTGCCAGGGACTGAACATGGGATCTTTATCCTGCATTCCACCAAGCCACTGCTTCTGCCCTCCAAAAAGCTTATTTTGACTGACAGCAGCTCTCCAGGATCACAGGCAGAGAAAGCTCTTTTCCCCCAAATCTGCCGCCTGATATCATTTTATCTCTCAAGGACTGAACCTTGGACCTCCTGCCTTCAAGTCAAGGGCTTTGTTATTTATTTATTTTATTTATATACAGCCCTCCCTGGGGGCTCAGGGCGGTTTACATGGAACATGTGAACGATACATAAAACAATCTATAACATATGAATAACCATACAATAATATTAATAACAGGTAGTTGTAACAATAAACAGTGTAAACAATGATACAGTAAACAGTACAAACAGGTCCAGAGCACTCTGGTGGAGTTCTGAGAGGGAAGGGGGATCAGGGGCCCTTCATTTGCTGTTGGTTGTACCTGGTCTCAACCAAATATTCAATCACAAAGTTTAAAAAAAACACCAAATAAAAAAATCCAGCCCCCTCAGAAGGTCATACTTACCCAGTGAACCACCAAAACGTCAATTTTGAAAGAAAGCTGGAATTTAACTCTGGGCAAGGATTCTACAAAAAGAGTTGGATAAAAATTAGCTTTTAATCAAATACTTTTTTGGGGGGAAATCCTATTTTGAAAGACTACCATTCAACTGAAACCATTTGGAGGGTATGCTTAGGAATGTATATATTAAATTAAGGATGTGCCCAAGAGCAAGAAGCAAGGAGAGGAAACCCACTATGGAAGATTCAAATGGGTAGCCGTGTTGGTCTGAAGTAGCACAATAAAATCAGAGTCCAGTAGCACCTTTAAGACCAACAAAGATTTATTCAAGGCGTGAGAAGCTCACGCCCTGAATAAATCTTTGTTGGTCTTAAAGGTGCTACTGGACTCTGATTTTATTGTGCCATTATGGAAGAGTAGCGGAAGGGCTCTCTATTCCTGTTGCTAGCATAATTCACTAAGACATGTTGTAAGGAAAGGAAAGGTTCTGCTCTTAGTACTTCGCTTGCCTCTTTCCAGGTTATGTGTGTCTCTGTGTGTGTGTGGGAGGGGGGGGAGATGGTCACAGTTTTTCCATGTGACCATCCTGCAATCAGCATTCAGAGAAGAACTACATGTACCAACATTTGGTAATCTGATATGCTTTGTTCCCAGATTTAACACTGAACTGCAAGGTTTTCATATGGAATGAGTCACATCACATTCAACAAACAGATATAAATAGCCTGGACAGAAGACTTCTGCTGTTCTTCCTCATCCATTATTTCAGCTGTCACCCTTCAACTCAGATTTTGGGGTGAATTTGGCATCATTGCTCTACAGTCACCTTTCACTTCTGCTTCACACTTCCCTCTCACTGTTTATGCACTGGAGGTTTCATGCCAGGGAGCTGGAGCAGTAAAGTTCCCAGTGCATAAATGGTCACAAAGTGCCTGTAGTTTAAGAAATTAATGTCTTCAATGGCCATTGCTAGGCATCCACAATAATACTGCTAGTTGATGCCTTGTTTATGTCAATAAATGCAGGGGAAGGGGGCCTTTCCAGGGCTGGTTTGGCGTTTGAGAAAGAATCAACGCCAAGCCAAGCAACCTCCTCTGGATGCTGATGCTACCATGATTCATTATGGCTTGGCTGCTTCCAGCTGTTCTATGCAGCCACCCTATGAAAGCCAGAGTGGTGTAAAGGTTTCAGACTAAAATTTGGGAGACCCGGGTAGAGATGTGCACTTGGAGATATCTGGTCTAACTATATATCAAGGAAATATCTTATTGGCATTTTCTGGATATATTTGGTTCTCCAGGATTTTTTGAGATACCAGGAAATGGGTTCTGAAAAATCCCAAACATTTTTGGTGGCATTTTAAGGTTCCCATGAGTTATTGTTTATTTTTTCCATGATTCTGTGTTTTCCTGAGGATTGGTATCACTTTGGCCCATTATGCACGGCCGCCGAAACGGCGAATTTGGGTCACATCGAAAAAGCGGAGGGGGAAGACGCGACGCATACCGGTTATGCACGGGGCGGGGCGCGACGGCGGCAAAACCCAGAGTAACCGATTATGCACGCGCCGATCCGGGCGCCGCTTCTGGTTGCGCCCCGCTCACCCGGAAGCTGCGCTTTCTTCCGCGTTTCACTGACGCGGCTTTTTCGGCGGCATGCACCGAAGCTGCAGCCGGTTGCAGCCGGCTCCGTGCGTTATCCGTGATTTTAGTCGCCGCCATTCCACCCCGAATGTGCGCTAAAACCCCCGTGCATAATGGGTCTTTGTCAGGTTGGGTCAGCTTGGATTCTGAAATTGCTTTGTTAATCTCACAACACTGTGTTCTTTGTATTGGGTTCACTGTTTGCAGTACATTCTTGGGTTAGACACTGTCTTTAATTCTTTGAAAGATTCTCTGATTTTAAAATTGTTGAGCTTACACCAGCATTCCTACTCCATTTGTCTTGGATGATTCTTTGGTTTGACACCAGGTTGGATTCTCAGGTGGCACACTTGTGTTAGGCTTGCCACATCTCACACTTCTGCTTGGAATTTGTGTTTCTGCATTGGTTCTTTGGGCTTGTTGACTCTGTCTGATTTATAATGAGGTACAGCCCAGTCGGCAATGTGCTTTACAGGATAGCCCTCTTGAGGTGGAAATGGAGGGTCAGGGAATTTGCTTCCACAAAGCAAATCCTGATATCCCAGTACCCTCACCCTTTCCTTGCCTCTGGCCAATAGGGAGAGGGAGCAGAATTAGTTCCCCAGGTGAGAGTGTTTGCATTTGGCAACAGGATTTTCAGTTGCTGATTTCTATCATACATACTGCTCTGCAATAATACCCAGAAGCAAGGCCCTAATTCAGGGCCCTACTAGAGTGGAGTTTGCACCAGTTATTCTCAGTGTGTTATGAGAGCACAAGGAACTATACAAATTAGTCACTGTAATACTTACAGGGTCTGAATTAACTGGAGAGAAAAATGGAGGCTTTTCTTTAAGACATGAAAGCATCAACTCAATGAGGATGAGTGCAAAGTAGATATAAAATGTGGTGAACCTGAATCTGTCTTCCATTCCATCCTAGGAAGAGAAATCCATTAGATCCTATAAACAAGATTAGGATTTCACTAAAGGAGCAGGGAAAGTCAATGAGGTCAAATGACAATGGGGGTAAAATTACAAATCAATATAATGTCTAGCTATATACTTATTTAATCCCTACCCCTCACCACCTTCCAACCTGTCCTTCTCGTGTAATATGAATCCCTAGTCCAAGATCAACTATTTCCGTGCTCCCTGGGGTGATAATAAGGGTAAAGTTAACTAGAATAAGGACCTATCTAATAGCAAAGTATGGTGGCCTGCCCACATAGTTCAACAAATCCACAATGGGACCACCCAGTATTAGTTATGAACAAAAACAATTAGTTTTTAAAAAATGGGTTAATTGTAACCCAAGATAAGGGTAAAGGAAGCTGAGCAGTGGGCAGATTGTTTAACGGGAAAGAAATGGGGGCAAACAAGCAGGTTAGAGAGGGAGAAGTAATGAGATGACAAGGTAACATGCAGGAGGAGGGAGCAGAACAAGAGGGGAGGAAGCAGGGACTGACAAGGAGAAACTTGGCTTTCCCTTCCCCTGCAAAGCCTCATGGGTCTCCTGCTTGCAGAATATTGTTCTTCAGAATGTTCAATATTTAGATGAATATTAAAAATATATATGAAGGGTACTATATGGTAAGTTTTCACTGAGTGTCTTAGTAATGAAATTGGCAAAGAGAATTTTTTCCTCGTTCAGAGAGAGCACAAACATCCTGTTTATAGACAATGGATTCCAATGGGGTTGTGTGCTTCGGCACCCAAAGCAGCTGGTCTCTCCTAGTGCAGCCAGCGCTGCGCCATGAGGGCGGGGGGAGGCGCAGGCGTCGGAGCGCTGACAGGCGCACACATGCAGGTGCAGAGCTCTGTGTCTGCGTGGTTGCACCTGCCGGCACTCTGACGTTCGCGCCTCCTCTCCCTCCCGCGGCGCGGTGCTGGCTGCGCCAGGAGAGACCGGCTGCTTCGTGTGCCGAAGCGCCCAAACAGTTCTAGAAATTGGGAAAAATAAGCACTGGCCTACAGGGCTCTGGCCACCAACCAACTCAGTAGACATTAACCTCTAATGCTGAGATACACTCATCTTTTGACTAAAACTTGATCTTGTTTCACACCCAGGCCTTCACCAAGGATTTATAAAAAGTACCATCTCTCTCTTTCCCTAACTTAATTCCCCCCCAGCCCTTTTCTTTGAAAAGAGAAACTCCTTGTTTGCATGGCCAGATCTTCATTTAGCATCACTCCATGCTTCCTCTACACGTGATGTTGTTGGGGAGTCAGGCAGCTGCAGCTTATCTCAGCCTACTCTACCCCACCCACCCTGGCGCATCTTTTCCCCATACACCTGCAAACGCACACACAACTAATTACCTGAGCTGAAGAATTGATGATTTTGGACCGCAAAGGACCCAAGGCACACAAGAGACACACAAGCCAGAAGATGGTGAGAACCCCTGAGGATTGGACTCCATGAAGCCTCTCATATTGGATGAGCAACATGGCCAACAGCTGCAGAGACAATAAACGCAGAACACGTGGAAAATAGCTGAGAATACATGCCGTCTTCACACCCAGTTTCTTTTAAATGCCTGAGCAATTTCATTTCTGTTCACTATTTGGGAGGGGGGTTGCTTCATGTCATCTTTTCCCCCTTCCAGCCTCAATGCTAGGCAACAATATATTTATACAAATTAATACATGCAAACACAACATCGCTCTCCCTCCATGCCCCTTGGAACTGTTGTGTGACTCAGATCTCCCATATTTTTGTTTTCAAATTACTCCTTATTATGCAAGCATCCTAGACTTTTAGCAAAATTACTCCTTATTATGCAAACACTCTAGACTTTCAGCAATGAACGTATTACTGGCTTTCTTGCCATAAGGCCCACTGCGTTCAAAGGAAACACATTATGCACATACACATTTCTTCAAAAAGAGTGTTTAAAACATGCACAGGAATAGAGATGGTTAACTGGAGTGGAACATACTTTAAAAATTTGACTGCTTCTCGTTCCTGCCCCAAAGCTAATCTGTTTGTAAATATTTGCATTTTAAAAATACATAGCCAGGACCCACTGTTTACTGCAGCATTTGGCTGCTATTTCAAATCTACAGATGCTGTGCAATCCCTGCAACCACATATCTGAAGAACATCAGCCAGGAAGATTCAACAGCAGCTGCAGGCACATCAAGGAACGAGGCTAGCTATTATAGAACATCCAGACAAGGAAGAGCAGAACAGCTTGAAACTCACCCCCCCCACACACACACACACACTATAGGGCTGAGCAATCTTGGGGGCCAACTAGGTGGTTTGGGTCGACCTCAATCAAATGCCTGGTGGAGGAGCTCCCTTTTGCAGGCCCTGTGGAATTGTTTAGGTTCTGTTAGGGCCCTGATCTCCTCTGGGAGCTCATTCCACCAGGTGGGGGCCAGAATGGAGAAAGCTCTGGCCCTGGTTGAGGCTTACTTGGGGCCAGGGACCACCAGGAGGTTGGAAGTAGTAGAGCGCAAGGTTCTTTGAGGAGAGGTGGTCCCTCAGGTATACTGGGCCCAGACCGCGTATGACCTTAAAGGTGATAACCAAAACCTTAAGCCTGATCCAGAATTCAACCGGGAGCCAGTGCAGCTGCTGGAGGATGTGCCGGATGTGGGACCTCCGAGGTGTTGCTGCGAGGACCTTGGCAGCCGCGTTCTGGACCGGTTGCAGTTTCCAGATCAAGGATAAGGGCAGGCCAGCGTAGAGCGAGTTACAGAAGTCCAGCCTAGAGGTGACCGTCGTGTGGATCACTGTCCTCTGCATGTAGATTCCCCTATATGCGGCCCTACCTCCTGTTTTGTGGCTGTACCCATCACCCTGTATCAGAAATACAAAGGTGCCCACAGCCTCAAAAAGGATGAGGACCTCCACCCTACTATTTCCTTTCTATCATACCCAAGCATTTGAGTTAGTTCTCTTACTCGATCACCCAATCCTTCTTAACTGGATGAAGAAGACTATAAAAGTTATTTATCATCCAGTGAATTCCTTTTGCTCTCTTTATTTTTAGATTTCCAGAAAGCTGAAATGCTTGGGATCATCTTCATGTCATTGTCTTTATCATCAAACATTGTCCCATATAATTAAGATTAACAGAAATCCATACCAACCATTGTGATGCCAACAAGTAACGGTGTAACAAAATACACAGGTGACGGGGTCCTGCCTTGAACGATTCCATGGAAAGAATAGAACAGATTGGCCCAGCAGACACACCAGAGTGCAAAAGCAAAGAGCTTTAATTGAAAAAGAGAGAGAGAATCAGTGAATGGATGTGTTGAGAATGTGTTCAGCAGTTATTTTTCAGCATGCTCTTAAAACATTATTGCAGCTAATCCATAAAATCCTGCCCCATAAAATGCCTCCCCCATATACCTATGCCTATTTATTATGTTGTATAATAAATACAGAAATCACTTCTCTTCCAGTATACAAAACATTTTTGCTGCTTAGTCACTAAGAGGCAATTCTTACTAATTACAGGTCAACCAGGAAAGCAACTATTTACAGGCATGACTTAATGTACCCAGATCCTTTGCTGAGATTGCTCCATGTAAATTTCCAGACATGGGAGCAATGAGTAGGAGCATATGCCTATAAGGAAAATTATAATTCAGGCAGAAGGGCAGACTCTGATAAATCATAGAATCATAGAGTTGGAAGGGGCCATACAGGCCATCTAGTCCAACCCCCTGCTCAACGCAGGATCAGCCCTAAGCATCCTAAAGCATCCAAGAAAAGTATGTATCCAACTTTTGCTTGAAGACTGCCAGTGAGAAGCAAATGTGCATTAAATGTACATGAAATGTGCATTAAGGGTACAAAAACTGACTTGTGGGAAGGCCATTCATGCTGCAAAGAAGACTGACTCCATGGTCAATGCAGGGTAAGGCAAGTCATTACTTTTCTTGTCCTCGTTTTATGCTCACAGAAGCTGGGCCTGGGTGCTGACTTCAAGCATGACCTCACCAACATTAACACTATTCAATTTCACGTTCCAATTCATTTCAACTAAAGAGTTAAGCACAAGGGAACACTGCTGAGGGAACAGCCCAAAGCTCAAGGGTAGAGCACATTTTTGCTCTAGCAATATTTATGTTTTAAACATTATTTATTAATATTTGACCACAGATTGATCTTTCTAAATCTACTGAGGTCAATTGGCTTAGAAGGGTATGGCTGCTTCAGATGGCAGTGTAAATCTTTTTACCTAGTCATACTGCTAACTTCAGTTTTGCCCAAACAAAAGTTCTGTCTGATTCAAGAGCATTAAAAAAATATTAACAGCACCTCTGACACAGAGCACATTTCTGCAGTGGGCAGCTGAGATTAAAATCCTGTTAAAATTCATTCCCCTAATCATATGACCTACTACTTCCAGCCTGAAAAGGACCTTCAGAGTGTAATCCTAAGTAAACCCTACTGGGTAGACTAAAATTATGACTAGACCAGTTTAGGATTACTCTCTTAGTTGCTAAAACTACTAGACACAACAGGGGAAGGGCAGAGGAATGAAAGGAGGCCTGGTGCAGAGCCTGGGGAATGAGCCCTTTCAAGCCTTTCTGGTATAGAGGTTAGAGTGTCATACTATCATTTAGGAAACCTAAGTTCTAATCATCAATAAACCTTTAATGGCACTAATTATGAAAACAGAATAACACTAGATCAGAATAAAATAGTATGTTAAATTAAAAAACCCTGAACTCAGATTGTATTTATATGTGTGTGTACGTGTGTATATATATACCCACACACACATACACACACATAGAGTGTGGTTCATACTTCTGACAACATGATGAAGGTTCCAAAGACTCCTATTGGTGGAACAATTGGCCAATTGCTCCCAGGGCCAATTGCTGCTCTTGCTCAAGATTTCACACCCCCTCCTCCCTTCAGGCTTGCTGTGAAGGGAGCCTCTAACAGCCCCTGACTGAGGCAAGGAACATGTTTCTGAGAGCAACGCAGGGGAATCTGTGGATGTGCATGGGCATTGCTTTTGAGGGGGGAAAGCTTTCCCCTTCTGCCTAATCATCAGGGAAGCCCCAGAAAAGCCCCAATCTCACTTAAAACTCTGCTGTGGCCGGCCTAGCTGCTGGAGGAAAGACACAGCCAAGCCATGTGCATCTCTTCTCCACCACTCTCTAAACATTTGAGGCCTACTGCACAGTTGTTGTGCAGATGAAACGATGCTGTTGTGGAGGTTCTTTTGCCTCCTGTTTCATCTGCACAACAACCCTGTGCGGTAGGCCTCAAGTGTTTAATCTCCACAACAACCTGTGTGAGAGGCCTTAAATGCTTCTTTTGCACAACAACCCTGTCTACACTCCAAAGCAGCTGTTTCTGCCTGGGGAGCAGATCTTTATAGTCTGGAGATGAGCTGTAATTCCAGGACCTCTACAGGCCCCACCTGGAGGGTGGCTACCCCTGGGTTGGAAATATTCCTGGCAGTTTGGAAGTGGGACTTCAAAATGGTACAATGCAATACAATTGTATTGTATAATGGTACAATGCCTCAGAGTCCACCCTCCAAAGCAGCCATTTTTGCCTGAAGAGCCAATCATTATAATCTAGAGGTGAGCAGCAATAGTAGAGACCATGGTAGAGGCTTGCAGGCTGAGGTTGGGGTGGAGTGGTGCAGGTGCCATCTGGGCTATGGGCTTTGACCAGCCCTTACCAGCAACTGTTTGTATTTGGGTGCACAAACACACAGACAGACAGACCGACCAACTAGCATGGGTCCTGCGAGTCTGGAAAGTGTAGGAAGATTTAAATGAAGAATATTTACAGCCTGAAAGTGTAAATGGTGAATGTAAATGGATGGAGAGACACAGAAACTAAAGTGATTTTTCTCAAGCCTGGTAAATAAAAATCAGTATTTGTCAGGAAGGGTCCTACAAAATCAAAGGCTTAAGTGGCCAGAATTTCAAGTGGAGTTAGCTTTACAGGAAAGTAGACAGTGAGACTTCGGGGGGGAACTAGGTAATACATTTTTATTAGGCAACGACTTGGCCTTGCAGACAACAACAGGAACTACAGTTGCCAGCAGTAGGCTTCAGGCAGACATTATCAGTCAAGCAACAGACTACTAGCCAAAGAGTGTCTGTGGCCACATGCATTCCTTTTGAAGGGATGCATGTGAGGGGGTAGAGCCTTCCCTTCAGCCTAGCTGTCTGGAGATGAGCTGTACTTCCAGGGGATCCTCAGACCCCACTTGGAGGCTGACATCTCTAAACCTCAGTGGGGTACAATGCTACAGAGTCACCCCTCCAAATCAGCTATTTTTGCCTGAGGATCTGACCTTTATAGTCTGGCGATGAACAGCAATTCCAGGAGATCTCCTGGCCCCACTTGGAAATATTCCTCAAGGTTTGGAAGTGACGCCTCAAAAGGGTATAATGCCTCTGCAACCACCTAACCAGCCACACAGCACGACCTGACATATTTCAGGTCAAGACAACATTGCACAGGGGAGGTAAGGTTGCCAGATTGGTGCAGGTTCGTGTTCTGGAATTCCACAATATTTTGGTGTGCGTAAACCTGACGAGGGTCAAGACTGCTGTGAAGAGAGACCTCCTCTCAGGGTTGCCAGCTTCCAAGTGAGGTACTAAACCCACACCAAACCAGGAGCTAGTGCCTGTTGTATTACAGAATGCCATAGGCCTTACTACTCATGTATATATATAAAAATAGATAAACAAGAAGTATCCAATTTGGTGGTGGCAGAGGGCTTTACATAGGAATCCAGCTACAGCTTCTGAAATCAATGAGTCTGTCTTTTAAAATAAAGTACACCTGAATTTTGTCAGTATGGATCGATCTTTTGCTCAGCCATGGTGTAAGGTATTGTTCATGGGCAGTGATAAGGCAGTGAAGCAGTATATGTGCTCTTGTTTTGGGATGGGTGGTCTGACAGGAGCAAGAGTGCTAAGCATGGGGGTTGTTCATGTACCTCCCTCTCAGGCCAATGGGAGGGAGCTTAGGCATGCTTACATAAGGCAGCGCCTAGGTCAGTGAGAAGAAGTAGGGAGACCATATGTCAGTTGAATGCCATAGGACAGTGCTTAGCAGCATCTCTAAGCACCAGTTATTAGTTCCTGAAGGTCAATATCTAGGATTTGGAGTTTAACTTGGCGAAACACTGACTTCTCATTTAGGCCTTGAAATTCTTGGAGGATCAGTCCAATAGATTTTAAACAGCTATTTTCCCATATCGGATAGAGATGTAACAGTCTGCAAACATATAAGATACTAGACTATTGGGATATGCCCTAAAGTGGAGGTGGATCCAGAAAAAGTTCTGGATGTTAAGCCCGTCTTGAGTAACTAGTTGAGAGAGATGAGTTTGGAGGCTTAAAACTAAGTGAGCCACACATCTAAGTGCATCAAGTAATCTGTGGAGAAAAAAAGGCTGGAGCAATTCAATGCTAGAAGCACAGTCAGGACCCCAAATAGGAATACCATAACATAGCAGTCAAAGAAATTTGGTAGAATATAGTGTAATAGCCGCTGTGATGCCTCCTAAAAGAATTGGCAGTTTGTTTCAAATGGTTGGACCAATTTAGAGAGTGATGAAAAACTATCTCTATATATCTGAATGTTTGACTAAGTCGAATCCCCACTCTGTCATGGAAGCTTACTGGGTGAATTTGGGCCAGTCATGTACTCTCAACCTAACCTACCTCGCAGGTTGTTCGGAGGATAAAATGAAATGAAAGAAAGTAGAATGCTGTACGTCACTACACAGAGAAAGGCATGGCATAAATGAAATAAATAATGAATCCAGTTACTGTGAAAAATGCAGAAATTTCCTTGTCTCTCCAAGTCTCCCGTCCCACCAGCTTCCTTGTTGAGCTTTTAGCAGGGACAACTCACACATCATGAAAGCTAATAATTCTTGCCTTCATGATAGTTACGAATATTTTCTCTTATTGGCCCCTTATGCACGGCCGCCAAAACGGCAATTTCGGGTCACATGGAAAACACGGAGGGGAAGACGTGAAGCACACCAGTTATGCACGGGACGGGACGCAACGGCGGCAAAACCCAGAGTAACCGATTATGCATGCGGTGATCCTGGCGCCGCTTCTGGTTGTGCCCCGGTCACCCGGAAGCTGTGCTTTCTTCCGTGTTTCGCTAACGTGGCTTTTTCGGCGGCATGCACTGACACTGCAGCCAGTTGCAGCCGGTACCGTGCGTTATCGGTGATTTTAGTCGTCGCCATTCCACCCCGAATGTGCATTATTCCCTCCGTGCATAATGGGTCTCGGTGAAGCAAAGATTCCCACAGTTCATGTGAAACTAAATTCCAGTTCTCAGACTGTTTTAATACTTCTAGAAATTCTTGCAAATAATCACAGCCACACAGATCCATAACCCTTTAAACACAAGGTCAATGATCAGCCTATTTTGCCCTTTCTTCTTGTTGGGCACAGAACTCTCCCGTTGTTTGTATTGTAATATCTTCAAAGGGAAGTTTGTGTGCCTATTTTCATTAAAATCAGGTGAGAGGGTTCACAGCTGTTTTTATGTGGTCTCGGTGAGTTGCACGACTTACCGTTTTAAACCTGCTCAGCGCAGAGAGAATAATATAGCCTCGTTTGTTGGACTTTAGATACAGGAGGTAGAAAGGTAAGATGGCCCAAAGGTAGCAGCATGGGATCCATGCCAGGACAGTATTCTGGAAACATGGCGTTAGGTCAGGGTTGTTCGTGTACAGCGTAAGGTTGGAATCCTGCAGGAGAAAACATGCAAAAGATTTGTGGGTACATTGGCTGTTTCAAGAACTGATCCAAAGCTCCATCATAAATCCCCAAGGAATCCAGCAGCTGCACATGTTTTTCTAAAGGAAATGCAAGGGCATACATTGGAACACTCATGGCCCTTTGATCTTTCCCATGAATGCACAGGAGCAAACCACACTGTCCACTTTAATATAATGTATCCACACCTCTCAACCAAACCAAACCAATAACCATTTGCCTTTCCATGCTTCACAGTAAAACTAGGTTCAGAGGGAAAGAGAATTTCCAAGCAGTCGGTACAGCACTGCTACTTAATCATTACTAAGATGATATAAACTGGGAGACAGAGTAGCCTCAAACACCTCCGTGAACATTACAGGTCTTTGGTAAGCAGAGGGCTGAAGACCTAGGAAAGTGATCCGCACTATAAACACACATCATAAAAGCAATTTAAAACAAAACTAAAATATATACATACTAGATCTAAAGCCCATTTCACTTAGGAATTAAATGGGTGCTAGATGGCCGGGGAGCAGGGCCACCCCCCACCCAAGGGTCTCTCGAGCCTTCTCCCGGCTGGGAGAAGGCGGCCAGGCCCACCCACCCCCCGAGTCTCTCTTGAGGCTGCTCCGCCGGCCGGGAGAAGGTGGCGCGACCGACCCCTCACCTGTGGCTGTCTGGGCGGGTGAAGCAGCCAATGGGGAGCCGCATGGGGCGGGATGGACACTCGGAGGGGCCAATCAGGAGCCGCTTCGCGCCCTAACCCGCCCTAACTCTTCCCACACTGCCGTTACTGCTTTATTCAGTCCGTGGCGCTCTGCGCCACGGGGCTGTTTAAAGATATTTAAAACCATAGACAAACATAGGGCAATAAGGATTCAGGTGGGTAGCTGAAGCAGCAGGACAAAGTTTGAGTCCACTGACACTTTTAATACCAACAAAGTTTAATTCAGGGTATAAGCTTCTGTGTACAACTTTATCTAAAGAAGTGTGAACGCACCCAAAAGCTTATACCTTGAATAAAATTGTGTTGGTCTTAAAAATGCCAATGGACACAAACTTTATGTTACAGGGCAGTAAAGAGGGGATCATCATGGGACCACCAGATTGGGGGTGGGGAGAACTCTTCACCTGCTGGAAAAAGTAAGAGAAGGGGACAAATATTCTTGGGGACCGAATTCCATAGTTTTGGTGCAACACCAAAAGGGCCCTATCTCAGGCTGGTACCCATCAGGGAATCAGAAGATAATCATAGCAGTCTGGTAGGTTTGTATAGCAGTAGCCAGACCTTCTGGTATCTGGTCCCAAGCCAGGAAGGGCCTTAAAGGTCAACAGCAACGCATTGAATTTGGTCTGGAAACAAATGAGAAGCCATCTAAAGTACATAGGATCCATTCCAGTCAACAATCTCATTGCAACAATCTGTAGCAACTGAAGTTTCCAAACAGTTTTCAAGGGCAGTCCCACACAGAGCACATTCTACTAGGCATTCACAACCAGTATGCTGTGGCCAGTGATGCATCTGAGGTGTGCCGCAGCATGCTGGGATTTTTGAAATGATTATTGTTTCATTAAAAAAAAAACAACTCCCTACATGGGCAGGTTTACCCATCCCCACCAAAAGTTTACCCATCCCCACAAAAGTGTCCAATAATGGACCTGGAGGGGGTGGGAAAGGGAGGGTCCCTGGCCATTCAAACTTTTACCACTTTGTCAACCTGTGTCATTGGTGATAGCTGGAGTTGAGCGAGGTGAATCCTTCCGTGGGATTCAGTTGGTGAATTGGGGAGGTCTTTGGAGGATTTTTTTTGGGAATAACCCAGTGAGTATTTTTTGGGGAATAACCCAGAGGGCTCTTCTGTGAGCTCCAGACCTCGGGTAGTAGGGAGTGGGCCTTTCTGTAGCCTACCGCCAATTCACAGCCAAGCCCTAGGCCACAGGAGCCTCCTGGTTAGTTCTGGGCCTTCGGTGGTAGGGAGAGGGGTCTTCAGCAACTCCAAAAGACTCTGTCTGTACAGTGAAAGCTATTTATCAATGGGCTTCATGTGGTCTAGTGATCCCAGGTGTCCTATTCTGTTATGCCTCATTTGTGGTAGAAAACTTCTAAATGAAATAATGTTTCCATTTGGGTGATGTTACTTCTGGATAACATGGAAATTCAGGGGGGCATGGCAGGGAGGTGTGCTCAGCTGACCATACATCTAGTATGCCTCAAAGCCTTCAGGGGGGACTAGCAATTATGCTGTGCTTCAACCATAATCTAGCAATTCAAGGGGAGGGGAAGCCTATCTTTTCTGATAGGCAGATTCAGCCAAACTAACCTCAGAGGAGCCAGCTACTGAGTCCCTGCAGGAGTTACGGCTCTTGGATAGAGATGTCCAAATTAAATACTACTAATACCTACTTTGCAAATGCTTAAATTACTAATTCAGGTATGCCCAAATTAGTTATTCATGCAGGAGTACAGGAGATCTCCAAGACTGGAAATTCTCACCTCTTACACACAAAGTAAACCTCTTTGGCTGCAGGCACGATATGCCCACAATATTAAAAATGTACCTCAGCTACAGGACATTTCTGGTGAAATCCTACATTGCCAGGAAGAATGAAAGAACAGCACATTTGAAAGTCTTTCTGGAAGGCTACAGTACCCTCTAGGTAGGACATGATAGGTAGTGGTGAGCTTAGCCATCCTGCTTCATTATTCAGTCCTATTTTGTTACCAGCAGACAGGAGACTAGAGAAGCTTCCACAACTGGTTTCCTTATTGCTTCCAAAGGGAAAAGATGACTTACAAATGAAGAACATTAAATCACATAGACTGAAATACTGAAACCAAAAACAGGACCTAAACAAGGTACCTCTGATACAGACCAGGGAGGCAGGGACAGAAACTAAGGGCATTTCTGCACATTACTAAAAATAGCATTACAGCAGTTGAATGACAAAGCACTTACTTTTATTGTGCTTCCCGGCCTCTCCTCACCTTTTTGCTGTCTCGCCTTTGTCAGCCGCCTTTTCACCCATCTCACCCTCCACATCTGCTGCTAGAAATGGTGGAAGAGAGCAACACACCTTATACGTGTCGCGCTTCCACCTGTCAATCAATTAAAGCAACTAATCCCCTTCCTCCATTGACTACATGGGAATTTCTGCTTTTTTGCCTTTCCCAGGGCCTGGGAGGAAGGTGGGAGTTTGAGGTACAATCTCCAAACTTTCAGGGTACCTCCAGGAGGCTCTTCCCTGACACCCCTCCAAATTTCAGAAGGATTGGTCCAAGGGATCCATGTCTTGGGGCTCCCTAAGGGTGCCATCCCTCCATTATATCCTATGGGATGGACTCTCCATTGGATATAATGGAGGGATGGGGGCACCCCCTTTGTGAGCACCTAAAAGTGGACCCTTGGACCAATCATTATGGAATTTGGACAGGAGTCAGGGAAGAGCCTCCTGGAACTATCCTGAAAGTTTAGAGGCTGTAACCTAACCCCCCACTCCCCAGGCCCTGGGAAAGGTGGAAAAGCTGAAATTCCCATTATAGCCAATGGGCACATTGACTTTAATAGGCACCAAAGCAAAATCAGCCAGATTAGGCTCTTAGTGATTCACGAGACATTTGATTTGGGAAGAGAAGAATCATTCCTGATGGGGGGTGGGGGTGGGGAGAAAACTTTTGAGAGTCACGCTTTGTGTCACAACACAGAAAACCATTTTATTTTGTTTCTGGCATTGCCTATATGTGTGTGGCGCAGAGTGGTAAGGCAGCCGTCTGAAAGCTTTGCCCGTGAGGCTGGGAGTTCAATCCCAGCAGCCGGCTCAAGGTTGACTCAGCCTTCCATCCTTCCGAGGTCGGTAAAATGAGTACCCAGCTTGCTGGGGGGTAAACGGTGATGACTGGGGAAGGCACTGGCAAACCACCCCGTATTGAGTCTGCCAAGAAAACGCTAGAGGGCGTCACCCCAAGGGTCAGACATGACTCGGTGCTTGCACAGGGGATACCTTTACCTTTACCTTATATGTGTGTCTGCCTATTCATTGCTCTAGGTAAATCACCATTTTTAAAAGGAAATTTCTGTCCCTGGGAGAGAGAGGCGGGTGCAAGAGCAGAGCAATACAGACAACTCTAGCACGTTTGAGCCTCCATACCTTCCTTCTGCTGTTTGCTCTCCAGATGCTAGCGCTTTTTAGGTTGGTGAATCCACTTTATGCGATTCCTCAACTCACGCTTTAAAAATGGAGGATGTGGTGAGCTGTCGGCTGACCAGACGCTAGATGTGGGTGACGTCATATGGAATGGCTGGAATATAATGCTTACATTAAGTAAGCACTTCACTATATTAATTGTGTGCAGAAAAGCCCCAATTGTTGAGAGCTCAGATCCATATTTCCGTCACAGAGGGAAACTACCAGTGAAGAAACACCAGTAAAAGGCTGGTTCAGTTGCGTAGCCATGTTAGTTTGCAGCAGAAGAGCAAGATTTGAGGTCAGCAGTATGCTAAAAACAGCAAGATTTTTAGAGTATAACCTTTCAAGAGCAAGCTACTTGATGATGGGAAATCTGGCACTTGAAAACTTATACCTTGGAAATCTTGATGTTTAAAGTCTACTAGAATCAAATCTTGCTCTATCTGTGAAAGGATTAACCAACACACATGACCTGCCACTTCTTTGCTCCTAAGTGTTCCCTCCCAAAGTAGCTTTTCAGGTTTTCTTTTCTGTTGTTTTTTTAAAAAGGGGTGTGTGCTATTATGGTATTAGTATGTAAATTGTGGTCTGGTTCCAAATGAGAGAGTAGAGAGAAGCTAATCTGTGCACAAGAGTCCTTTTGAAAGCCTCTTGTGGCTGAAAAACGAAACTATGTCTTACTTTCAATCAGGGGAAGATGAAACAAGCAAAAGCAGGGCTGGCACTGGGTACTCCGTTAGATCCGTGAGTTTGGAGGAAGCCATGACAACTGGGCATATAAGCAGCTCTTTTTATTATGATCTCACCATGGTACAAGTTGCTAGTAATCCTAACAACAATACTGAAAATCCCACAGAAAACCCCAATATTTATACACAAAACAGACAATGGATCTTCCCACCAGTGTGTGCGATTGGTTACTTCGAGGTTTAAATCAACTGGATCCAGCAGATGGGTTATTGTGCCAGATTTGGTCAATTCCACGTCTGCTTGGATCCTGCCTTGGATTCTCAAGCTCAGTCCTCAGCAGATCCACAAACACAACAATTTCTTGTCAAATTAGAGTTCTGAGCAGAACAAGTGGCACAGGATGAATCTGTCCTCGCCCACATGTCTCTGTCATCTTGGGAATCACCATTTCCCAAACGGCCAGGTAAGAATTATCCCTCTTTGCCTTCTATCTGAAAGTGAAGTAGGAAAGGCAAAATTTTACCTTAATCGGTTTACTTTTAATTCCCTGCATAATTAACACTGAGGTAATGTTGAATCTCTGCCACTGAGGTAATGTTTCCCAGTGAAATGAACAACTTTCCTTTTCAAAATGTCCCTTCAATATATAAGCCACCTGCAGAACTGTGAGTAGCTTTGAGACCAAGTGTGCTGTAGCACTTAGCACATCTAATTACAGGCCTACTCAGATGTTCTTCAAGTTAAGCCTAGCTGTGAAAGGCATGCCTGCCTTGATCCCTCCCATTGTCTTTGCATTTTCTCAGCATCAGGGTCATCTTGCTGTTGGATTGTTTCCCTGGTGTCTAGTGTAACTGAGTCTGCAGAGCAACAGGACTGCATGGAAAACAATCACAGCTGACTTTGCTTTGTATTGGTCAATCTACAACTTTACAATCTTAACACCGCCCGAAAGCGCTACAATGAAGCGCTTTTTGTGGATCGGTTTCAGGAGTGTTGCAGATTGTCAACGATGTTGTGCATAACTGCAAAACAGTAGCGATTTCAATTTGCAACCATTCTGCAATTTTGAATAAGTGCGGAATGGCCCTCAATCCTACAATTACAGATTCAGGGGAAGGTAAAGAGCCTGTTCCAAATTGAATAGAAAGCTGGGGTAGCATTGTGACAACAGTCTGCACACTGGACCCCTCCTGAAGATGTACATTGGAGAAGACATAAGAAAAATCATAAGGCACACATTACTAGGGAAAGCACTGTGCATTCTGCAGGGGGTTAGACGATGACTCTGGAGATCTATTCCAAATTTATGATTCTACTAGGAATAAAGCCCATTTTAAAGGTGAATAAAATGGGCGCTAGGGTGGCCGGGAGAAGGCGGCGCAGACCCCCCCCCCCGGCAGCTCTCCGGAGCCTTCTCCTGGCCGCTAGAGCGGCCTGGCCGCGTGCTGGATGCGGCCAGACCACTCCAGCGGCCGGGAGAAGGTGGCGAAGACCCCCCCCGGCCGCTCTCCGGAGCCTTCTGGAGCGGCCGGGAGAAGGTGGCGCGCAGCCCCCCCCCACCGGCACGTCTCCGGAGCCCTCTCCCAGCTGCTGGAGCGGCCGAGAGAAGGCGGCGCAGCCCCCCCCCCACCGGCAGGTCTCCGGAGCCTTCTCCCGGCCACTGGAGCGGCCTGGCCGCATCTTTGACGCGGCCAGGCCGCTCCAGCGACCAGGAGAAGGCGGCGCAGCCCCCCCGGCAGCTCTCAGGAGGCTTCTCCCGCGTCAAAGACGGTACGGCCCCGCACAGGACTTACCGCATCGGCTGCCAGTCAGTCGATGTGGTGATTTCGTGGCCGGGCAAAGCAGGCAACGGGGAGCCGCGCGAAGCTGCTTGGAGCGAGATGGACACTTGGAGGGGCCAATCAGGAGCCGCGGCCCTAACTCCTCCCACACAGCCCTTAGTCAATTATTAAGTCCGCGGCGCACCGCGCCATGGGCGGGGTTTAAAGATAAGGTTAACATCCCAAGGAGACCTAGGTTTAAATCCTGTTCATGAAGATTCCTAGGTGACTATGGGTCAGTCTTTCTCTTGAAGTCTAATATGCTTCAAAGAGTAACTATGAGGAAATGAAAGGAAACAGAACTATGTACATTATCCTGAGCTACTTGGAAGAAAGGCATGATAAGAATAAATGCAATGTGAGAGTGTGGGAAAAGTACAATATTTATTAGGTATTCAGCTTTCTGGGAAGCTCAAGTTTTCCTCTGGGAGGGGAGCAAGATTCTGGCTCTTTCAATTGGAACATATATTTCAAGGTGTGATTGCGTAAGATTTCCGTGGGTCCTAGTACAGAGTTTCAGTGTCCTACCTAGGTCACTGCTACTCCCTAGGATTAATCATGCAAATTGATTTTTAAAATACAGAACAGGGATAAGAATGAAAGAAATACCATGTCAGAAAAGCCAGACTGTTCAGCCTTATAAAACATTCTCACAGCAGAATTTATACAGGTTACAATGCCCCAGCTTTTCTTGCCACAAACTTTTGGTTGACTGAGCGCAGAATTTTAACAGCCTTGACTACTCCAACATCCTACTATTAGAATCCTCCTCTGTCTGAGACCCTGGAGATCTGCTGTGCTGAAGTCGACAATCCTAAACTAGATGCAGCAGTGGTCCCATTTGATAGGTTCCTTCACAAAGCAGCTTCATATGTGTCTTCAGCATTTTAAAGCATTTTTAAACTGTTTAGTTTCCACCGCACAAAGATTACGAAAACCTCTCTCTCTCCATTGGTTACTGAAGTAAAATGAAATTACAGATTAAGAAAGAATTAGATTAAGAAAGGAACCACATGTCATGACAACAATCTAGCACATGCAAAAGCAATGCATTTATAATGTATATATATACGTGCCACCACAAAAACAAGAAGACACAATCCCTTAAGAACATTTCCATTGCTAAAAGAAAATGATTCATTTATTTTAAGAGTTTCTACCACACAACTCCACTAAAAGAGCAATAAAGTAATCTTATAAATAAGGTTTTAAAAGATATAATAAAATGCAATACAAAAGATGAAAACAACACAAATAGTAGAGGCATAATAATGGTCAGCCACCAAATAGCAAGACACAGCAAAAGGTAAGATCACAAGGAGGCCTCCAACAACAGTATAATCCTGAGATATAATATATTCTTCCAAGCCAATTGGAGTCAATGATCTTAGAAGTCTGTAAGTGTACTGTTAGGCAGGTGGGCAGTACCTAAGCTGAAGGAATAGAATGATATTCATGCATGGGATACTGCTGAATAAAAAAGTCATATGCAGCTTCTGAAGCCTTGTTAGCACATTTTTATAGGCCATTGCAGTGGGACCTGTCATTGAAAAGGATATATCTAATTGAAGCCATATGCACCTCTCCCAAGAGGTGACCTTGAGTTGACCTTGTTTGGCGAGTGGGCAAAAAAGTAGTATTTCAAGTACATAGGCACTAGTTTGGGAGGGGTATAAAAACTAACACCTTGAATTGTGCCTCGAAACAGGCAGCTAAGCGGTTGTAGCAGATCCAATGTATTATTAATGCTACATTGTGCTCCATCTGGAAGGCAGGTTCCTGCACCTTATAAAGGTCAAAGCTTTCCTTCAAGGGAAGTCCCAGTATGATTGGCAGCTACATCACAATGGACCCCTGGCTGACGGGAGCCTGACTCTGAATGTATTTTGAAACTTTGGACAGTATGGAATGCAGCAACAGACCAGTGTCATGGAAACAAAATAATATGACAAATTCAAGTTCATTGAACCAACTATCATATAACATCATGAAAGAAGAGGACTCCCTGCACAGCTCCCTCATTAACAACCTTATGCAAGACGGAGCTCTTCCGCCAGGTTTATGGTTGAGGCCGGGGCTTATAATAGATCTATGCTTCCCCCGGGGACTCGGGTTCTGGACCCGAAGCAAAACATCATCAGGACCTCCTCTCCACCCGCTAGTAGTGGGAGGGAGGGGGGGGAGTTGAGCTGCCATCCTTGCCATGCCGGCAATATTGGCAATGTTATTATTGTTTTATGGGGTTTTAATGGGGATTTGCGATATTGTTACCCGCCACGAGCCGCAAGGGAGTGGCGGGCTATAAATCTAATAATAATAATAATAATAATAATAATATCGCAATACACCATTCCTGATGATGCGTTAAGTCCCCATGCTGATAACTCCCAGTTAAGAGATTGGATTTTCAGTGGTGATACACTCTATGACAAGACTTACAAACAAAATCTGTAATATGGTTTATTTTAAAATGATCACTGGAGATCAGCTTATCTAGCTAGGATCTCAAATAATAATTTAAGAGCTCTGCACTTCGAAACAACGCCTACTGCCGGCCAGTTAGGCTGGTCTAACAGGACGCCAAAGGAGCAACCATTTTGTATTTGTGGCCTACTAGTTTTGGAGGATTTACCACACAACATCCTTGAATGCCCTCCGTATGCAAAACCTCAGGCCAAGTATATAGATGGGGCTCTTTGTGGTTCAAAATTTGACTCTTTCGTTTATACAAAATCCAGCAACAAGACTCCTGTTTGCTATCAGCTGCTTGAAATGTATACAAACTCTAGTACTGTGTCAACTGCACTGGTTTAACTACCCGTATTTGCCGGCGTATAAGACGACCCCCCAACATTTCCACTCAAAATATAAAGTTTGTTACATTACATTACAGTACCTGTCATTGTCACCATTGTACAGTTGAACTGGCTTGGTAAATTAGGCTGCATTTTAAAATTTGTTTATTGGCTTTTAACTGTGTATATTGGTTTTAACCATGTGCTTTAATTTTGTATTACCTTGTGCATTTTGTTTTTAATTGGTTTCTGGGCGCTTATGAATTTTTTTGTATCCTTGCAACTTTCACTGCTTTAATAGCTGCTTTGAGTATAAGGAGATAATGTGGGTATAAATGAGAGCCAGTTTGGTGTAGTGGTTAGGAGTGCGGACTTCTAATCTGGCATGCTGGGTTCGATTCTGCACTCCCCCACATGCAACCAGCTGGGTGACCTTGGGCTCACCACGGCACTGATAAAACTGTTCTGACCGAGCAGGAATATCAGGGCTCTCTCAGCCTCACCTACCCCACAGGGTGTCTGTTGTGGGGAGAGGAATGGGAAGGCGACTGTAAGCCGCTTTGAGCCTCCTTCGGGTAGGGAAAAGCGGCATATAAGAACCAACTCTTCTTCTTCTTCTTCTTCTTCTTCTTCTTCTAAATATATATGAAATAAATGAATTTATTTTTATTGATTATTTGATATTGCTGATTCTAACGGTGTTTTAAGATCTTGCTGCTTGTAGTCACATACGAATACATATGCATAGTAACGTGGTATATAAATAAATAAATAACACTAAAAAGGTATAGCGTCAAGATCCCAGCCTTGTCCACCATCCTTTATGGCCATGCTCTAGGGCAGCGGTCCCCAACCTTTTTGCAGTTGAGGACCGCCTCCGGGGGTGGGGGAGAGCCGGGGGCCCGTGCGCCACACACGCGCGGGAGCTGCGTGCAAACGCGCATGGCGCAGTTGCCGTGCATGCATGTTTGTGCCAGCAGGGGCTCAAACGTGCATGCACATTTACATTCGCCGGTGTGCCAGCAGCCACGCCTGCCTCTTTCCCTCCCACTCGCAGCAAGAAGCTAGCTGGGCCACGAGCGAAGCGGGTGCTTCAGTGGCCGCTTCGCTTACGGCCTGGCGAGCTTCTTGCTGCGGGGGGGGGGGGGTAGAGGCAGGCACGGCTGCCAGCGGCCCGGTACTAAGGCCTTTGTGGCCTGGTACTGGGCTGCGGACCGGGGGTTGACTACTCCCGCTCTAGGGAATCATCTGGTAACTCAGCTTAAAAATTTAGAGCAAAAGGCTAGTACTGTAAGCATAGAGAAACATTTTGTTGCTAACATAAAACAGGACAAAGCAACCTGAATTCAACACACATAGCTATAAACAATCAATATTGTGACATCATATCATAACAGAACAAAGTTTGAGTCCAGTGGCACCTTTAAGACCAAAATGTTTTATAAGATTTCGTGGGAATAAAGCTTTGTTGGTCTTGAAGACACCATGGGACTCAAAATTTGTCCTGTTGTTTTAGACCAACACAGCTGAATCTATACTCTAAAAAGGAAAGTTGGGATATCTTTGGATACTTTTATTTATTTATTGGATTTATATACCGCCGTTCGCCAAAAGGTCTCACGGTGGTTCACAATAAATCTGGTTATCAGAGCTGTGAATGGACAAGACAAATTTTTTACAAACCTGAAAAGGGCCCTAGGTTTGCAGAGAAATGGAAGATTAAAAAAAATACACTGAGGTTTTAAAAATGATAAAAGTAGCACCTGTAGTGAATTGGTGAAGGTTTTCACTGCTGAAGTCAACTGGCTGTTGTGAGTTTTCTGGGCTGTCGTATGATAATTTTAGTCCCTGACATTGCTCCAGAAAACTGCATTTTCACAGGTAGGACATGGCAAGATGAGAATCTCTCCATGCTAAAATGTGGCATGTTGAACACTTGATGGGCATTTTATTTACTTCTCGGGAAGTAAATAACTTGAGAAACTCAGGAAATAAAGTAACTTGAGAAACATTCCTCAGCTTCTCAACAATGAACTTAATAATCTAAACTGGGCTCTATAAGCTAATGGCTACTCCAAAAATAAAATCAGAAGAGCTATAAAAACAAGAGAAAAACACATAACTGAGGAAAAATAGCCTCCCATAGGGAAAGTGTTACTGCCATACATCAAGGGAATCACCAACCTGATTGGGAAACCTGATGAAAAAACATAACCTTCACACAGTCTTCAGATCCTTCAGAAATACAACAAATGCCACAATCAGCAAAAGAGACTACCTTGCCTCTGCAGGAATCTACCACATACCATGCAGCTGTGGTCAAGTATACGCTGGGACTATAAAATGTTGTATTCAGACAAGACAAGGCCACGAAATACATTGCAGGCTAAAACAACCTGAGAAATCAGCAATAGCTGATCATGATCTAAACTAGGTTTGTGCGCTTCGGTGAACTTCGGTGATCTTCGGCCGCTTTGGCGGCCATTCAAGCCTAAGGCGGCCCTCCCCCCCGCGCCGCAGTGCTGGCCGCCTCAGACCTAAATGGCCGCCGAAGTGCACAAGCCTAATCTAAACCAATCTAGATACCTAATCCTATCTGAGGACACAGAAATACTGGACAACACTAACAGCTACTATGTTGCAGGGAAGCTATTGAAACGGCTTCAACGAAAAAGTGTGAAAAGCAATCAAACCTGGCTACTAGTCCTAAAAACCACCAGAATTAAGAACTATGGGACTGTACAAACACCTTGTGATGGTTCCTCAGATAAGACAGGCAAAGCTTTGACTATTTTCTAGTGAACTCCACCCAGACCCAGGAAAAACGTTTGCCAGTAGACTTGTTAATAAACTCCATCAGGAAAGCTTCCTAGCTCCACTCCCATCCCTAGGAGACTCCAAGACAACACAAGAATGTTACACCCCACCCCGAGAGGTGAATAAAATGTCCAGCAACTGTTCACACACTCCACACTTTTGCATGGGAGAGATTCCCATCATCCTGTGCCCTGCCTCTGAAGATGCCAGCCACAGTTACTGGTGAATTGCCAGGGACTAAAACTATCACATCACAGACACACAGCCTGGAAAACCTGCAGCAGCTAAGAGGGAAAGGGGATAGGAAATTCCTAAAAATCGGGGTGGGGGAGCCTGGGGGGGTGGAGTTTGAGGAGGGGAGGTATCTCACAGGGGTACAATGCCAAAGACACCATCTTCCAGAGCAGTCATTCATGATAAGTGTTGCCCAGGTGGGGGCTGGAATTACAACTGTTCTCCACTTGACAGAGATCCGTTTCCCCTGGATAAAACGGCTGCTTTGGGCTTCATGGCATTATATCCTGCTGAGGTTGCTTCCCTGAGATTGCTTCCCCAAATCTCATCCTCCCAAGCATCCACTGCCAAATCTTCAGGGATTTCCCAACCTCGATCTGGCAAGCCTAAGGGAAATTGATCTCTGTAGTTGGGAGATTAGTTGTCATTCCAGGAAATCTCCAGCCTCTCCCTGGAGGCAGGCAACCTGAAAAGGAGAGAAGGCAACAGGAAACAGGGACAGACTAAGGGGGCTTTCAGGGAAAGGAAATAGGAAACAGTGGGAGACGGGGAGTGAGATGCTTCCCGCAAGTCCATACAGGTTCCCATTTCTTCTTCATGACAGAACCAATAGAGAGCAGACTCACAAATCAAACAAGATAAATATTCAACAATTTCCTCACTGTCCTTTATACATGTCATTGGTATATTTGTATAGTATGTTAACAGACATTTACACAATAGTCAAGGTTAATATATTCCATGATAGTGAAATGGTGTTTGTTGCCAAGTGTTGAGAGATTAGTGCTGGGGGTGGTGGTGGTGGTGGTGGAAATAACACAGAGTAGGATTGACATGTAGAAGACTGGTCATAAAATGAATCAAGATTACCATAAACCATTTTTACAGGCTGTACTTAAGGGCTTTTAAAATAAAAGCTATATACTTAGCACTTCCACTAAAGATCCCAGTGAATGATCTGCAAGCTTTTTAATAATTATAGTAGCTTAAAGAAGAGGCATAGAGACAGGAAGAGGAGAGTAGGAAAAGGGAGATTTGGGAGTGAGGATAGAGGATAACAGACTGAGCCACCTTCCTGGGAGGGTGGTATGCAAATCAAATACATTTTAAAAGCTTAAAAATAAAATTAAATGACAGCTCTATATATGACACTAGGAAAACACGCCGTTCCCTTCATGCAGCACAAATCACAGGGAGCTAATGACAACAGGGATGCATTTATTTAGTTAAAGTATTTATATGCTTGCATTTCCCCTAGCATCTCAGAACCCAAGAACACTATAGCCTCACCACTTCTTGCCTCACCACTGCACATGAGACAAGGACAGTAAGATTCATCTCACTGCGGCAGAAGGGAGCAGGGGCCATCTCCATACTGTGCTGCCAGATGCAGGGGGATGGTGATTGCTTCCACATATTGCCCCCATGCATGGAACAAGGGCAGCTAGTGGAGCCATGCCATGGTGTGTGTGTATGTGTGGGGGAGATGGTAGGGTCTTCCCACTCCCCTGTGGTGGGATGAGGAGGTGGCTTGGACTGGCCCTGGTCATAAAAGGCTTCAGAAACCAATGCTTTGAAGTGGAGCATGAATGTAATTGGCAGGCAAAGAAGGAATTTCAAAATAGAAGTGCCACGCTCCTGCCAGCTAGTCCCATAAAACAAAGAAGTTGTCATATTTTGAGGCACCTGTAGTGTCTGAATAGTCTTCAAGGGCAACCCCATGTACAGGTGTTATAGTAATCAAGTCTTGAGGTTACTGGAGCATGGATCAGTGTGCCTAGGACACAGGTTTGCAAATAGGGAGCCAGTATCCTAACTAGATGTAGGAGAATAAAAGTAGTTTTCATTTCTCAGAAACACTTGTTTCTCTAGCAAGAGGCCAGGATCCAGCAAGACTCTTAAGCTCTTAACAAAGTCTTTCAGCAAATGCTATGCACCATTAATGTCTCATTAAAGCAGTGGCCCTTCCAGCCAGCATCACTTCTATTTTAGCTGTACTTCAGTATCAGTTTGTTCTCCCTTAGCCACTGCACCACTGCATTCAGGCACTGCACCAAGACCAAGACTACATCAGCCAGCAGCTTATTCACCCTAAGTGTCACCAGCATATTGATATCATGTTCAAAGCCTTTGGATGATCTCATTATAATGCCTGATTTAAGATATGAAACATGAGATTTAACTCCAGATCTCGTGGCACCCCATGTCAGGAAATGATTCAGCATCTCTCACTGCAGCCTTTTTGGTGTGGGCCAACAGAAGAGAGTGAAACTATCTCAACGCTGCTCCAACCAAACCCACCTCACCATCTTGATGCCTCAGCAGTTTCACATGGTCCACAGTATCAAAAGTTGCTGACAAATCTATCAACATGAAGATGCATTCTTTTAGTCTGCCCGAAGACAGAGATTATCTATATTATTATTATTATTATTATTTCAATTTATTTCCCGCCACTCCCAAATGGCTCATGGCGGGTTACAGTGTCTTAAAACTCCCCCTAAGTAGCCCCTAAGCTGTCTCTGTCCCAAACACCGACCGGCCTGAAGCCATATTGAAGAGATCAGGGGCATATGTCTCAACCTTATATATATATTTAGTAGCTATGCCATTCACTACCTGTTTAATAACCTTCCCAAAAAGGAAAGGTTCAAGACATGCCAAGACTTACCTACCAACTACTCCTTTCAGCAGATCTGGAAAAAGCCCCCTTCATCAGGGAGACATTCATACACTTTTTAATTTAAAGACATGTGACTTGCATCCCTAACATTTTAGGCCACGTGCTTCAGAACACTGAATATTACATTTGCAACATGCTCGGTGTGAGATGCATACTGAAAAGTGAGGTAAGAAATGGCCCTGATTTTTCTTGGCAGTTGCTAAGAGCAGCCACTGTGTTGCACGACTAACAAGTTGCTAACTGTACAACTGCCTGTCTATAACAACTGCTAGACTCCCGGCATCCTGAAAAAGAATAGCAACTTTGTTCAGGACTGATAGCAAGGTAATATTTTCCCAAAACTCTCACACGTTTCAGAGCAAGACCTGTTTGTGTTTCTGAAAAGAAGTTATTTCTTCTACACACATGCTCCATTGATCTCTAAGTGCCAACTGCCTGACTCATTTCCGTTATGATAGCTGTGTGCACAAAGAACACCGTTCCAGGTCACCAGTAAGGACATTACATCTTTAATGCTCGAAATTGCATTATAGTACCCATGCTTATCAAGGAGAGGGGGAGGAGGGGTCAGGTTATACAGAGCTTCTACTGCAAAAACAAACCCAAACCTTTTATAATATAGTGTTTAAGTGCTGTACCTTAAAGCAGAAGTTGACACCACGGTTGTTTCTATTATTTTGGAACCAGAAGGGTTTTAATTTTTTTTCTGGAACTGAAATCAACCTTAGTACCACCACCGCCACACTCCCCCCCCCCCCAACAGTGTGCACAGCGTTGGAAAACGAATTCCATCTCTGGGTAATCTCTCACAATTCCAGCTGAAGGGCAGTACGCAAACTCTGACTCACCTCATAAAGGAATAGAAACAAAGAATGAATGCATATTGGTATGATTTAACAAAATATTGGGGGGGCTGTTTTCCCATAAAATGTAGAAAATATACCCCTGGGCATTCACTCTGGATGGTGCTTGTGCAATGAACAATGTAATCATGGAATCATATTGGGTTATGCGCAACCACCATGCTCAGTTGAGTTCAGAGCATTCTGTGTACCGCTGAGTGGAATGGAAGGGGACTCAATTTCTCATAAGTAGTTCTGCCTTTGAAAAGGGTTGAATACATTTATGGAGGAAACACTATGTGGCAAACTGTTGTATCTTGCCAAGTAATTTAGCCTCCTCTGTAACACTTGTCCCTGTATTGCTGGTCAACACTTCTGGTGAGCTACATCTTGAAGCAATCCATGGGTACCACCAACAACTATGCAGTGAGATTCTATGCACATGCACTAGGAATAAGACACATAAATGCCATTTTCACATGTAAGGTCACTGTAACTGCAGGTTTGCATTTTAGATAGTATAGGGTAAAATAACATCAACTGCAAATTCCCAATCATTTCAAGGTCAGGAGGAATAGAATTTTTGTCCAGATAAATCTGTATTCACTGACAATTAGTCTCATGTAACAACTTGGGGAATCCTGGCTGAGAATGTACATTTACATCAAAATAAAAAGAAGCATCCAGCCAATTCCTTAAGGGCTCAGATTAGGCAGCCCTATGCAGATCAGGATATGCTTCTAGATTAAGGTGATCAGATTTTAACATTGGTAAAGCGGGACACCATTGACCGGGGGGGGGGGGAGGTTCTTGATTAAAATTTTGGTCTATATGGAGCAACAAAAATTTTCATAGAAGGCATAGAACGCAAAAATAGTATTGTAATTTTTAAATTTCAACATAAGTACAATTTGCCAGGTGCCCCCAGATGTCCCTCCAAAAGCGGGACAATCTGGTCACCTTATTCTAGATGCACCATCCCTACCCAGAGGTGTTGTATGCACAGAAGGCTGCTTACAAATATTTCTCTTACTAGATTGGGCTGATGAAGCCAACCAAGGAGTGGAGGCAGTCTGGCTCAGTAGGGTTTAAGTGACCCTAGAGACTATGAAGTCAAACACGCGCACATGTGAATGGAGTATTATGGGCCTCTTTCACTACCCATCTCAGTCTGATGCTCAAAACAAGCCTTGCTTCTTGTTTAATGTGCTTTTCTGATTAACTGAAAGGTTGCAGGCACGTATTAAACCTGAGATGGTTAGAACAACAGGGAACTTTCCCTTTCCATTTTTGAATTGAGAAACACTGAAAACTAGTATGCAAGAGGCACTGTTTGTAACTTTCCTACCTTTTCAGTATTGAAACAGCCTGCCCTGAGTTACTCTAAGCTAACTGCAGACAAGAAGCCTCAATATTACCAGGGTCATTAGCCCACCTGGCAGGAGATGGAGCCAGATAGACAACAGTGGCTTTATCTTGCCATCACTACAATTAGGGTCCGGAGGGAGAAGAGTATTTGCCAACCCCATAATCAAAAGCTACCCAGCACTGAGAGTGACTCAAGGCAAGTAGCTAGGAGGTCTTTTCAATTTAATTTCAAGCAATGATACGAATCATAAACTTACTCCAATACTTGAGGAAAGCCTTTCAGTGAACAATGTCAGTCAGATGTAGCAACATTACAATATGGCAGCAAGCTCTTCCATGGGGTCTGTTTTTTATCAGCATTCAGAACAAAACAAACAAACAACTCCCCTCCCCCCCAAAAAAACTTGCACCAATATAGCTAGAATTTTCTTCCAGGAGATTCTGGGTCTTACAGCACTTATAAATTATGAAAATCAACTACTTTTGCATGTCGCTCATTAGTTTGCATAGCTGGCCTTATAATTTTACTATACCTGCCAGAAAAATAGGTGACGTTTGCCAACCACAATAGCATCAAAACTAGGCTGTCCACAAAGAAGGCATGGCATTCTACATATTTGAGATCTTTCCACATGTGCAGAACATATGACTTACAAAACAAACCAAGAAAAAGAAATCCAGGAATTTCTTAATGAGGACAGAACATGCCCAGGGAGTACATTTAGAACTACTAAGAGTTAGTTAAAGAGTGGGAAACAGTTAGAGAACCAAAACCAGACCACTGTCTCCTACAGCCCTTCAGGGAATGCTCCCGATGTCAGAGAGAGGTTGACAATATCCCTCCTATCCATCGGTCACCCCATTTGAGCAACCACAATGGACAAGGAACCAGATGGCAAGTGGTCACCCTCATCGACCCCAGCAACTTATCCACTTCAGTTAAAGAGAGCCACCTGAAGCCATCAAACTTCACCTCCTGTGATGGCCACGGAGCTTCCAGTTCACATTCTGTATCAATCATGGCAGGAAGATCCTGGCAGCGTGACAAGACTTTATCTGCAAAAAAGCTTGCTAATGCCTCACAGCTCAAATCCAATTCAATACTATTTTGGCACCCTTCCTCGAGGGCAGTAAGAGATTGAACTGCCCTAAATAATTGTGCCAGGCGAGAGCAAGTGGACGTGATTTTGGTGGCAAGAAAATCCCTTTTCGCCACCTTCACTGCCATCTCATACGCTTCCATAAGCATGCAGTAGGATGTTCTTGCTGCTTCGTCATGAGTTTTCCACCACATTTGCTCTAGCCGTCTCACTTCCCTCTTTCTCTCATGAAGCTCCTGGGAATACCATGGAGCCTGCTTGAGGTGGGGGATCAGCGGATGCCGAGAAGCGATCTCATCAATAGCAGCCGTTAGATAGAACTGCCAGTCCTCCAACAAGACCACCAACAAGTTGCTGGAGGGCATAGGGATTCCATATGTCTCCACTGGCAGACTAAAATACACCTGTCACCCAAGTTTCCTGTTCATGACTAATATCACTATCACTATTATGAAATTTAAAACTGATTAATGCATCCTGCAAGAGAACAGCAAGTAAGTAACAGGAAAGAGAAAGAAGGAATGAAAATTGAGAATGGCAGAAACCTACCTGCGAGCTTCAATTATGGTTTGACAGACCACACAGGACAGACTGGTACTGCAACTGCATTTTTAAGGTATGAAAACAAATTGTGAAAACAGAATACTGGAATGCAGTGGAGTTAGGGTTGCCAACTTCCACATGTGCCAGCTGAAGATCTTCTGAAATTACAGCTGGTTTCCAGGCAACAGAGATTAGAAACTAGACCCTGGTTGACAACCTTCAAATATTGGCTAAAGATCCATTATCATGCTCAGCCAAATAGTTTATTATTCAGACTTCTGGGTGATTCTTACTAATCCCTTTGGTTTAAAAAAATAACTCAGAAACCTCCGACTATTGGCCTTGACACCTCAACGCTTTTAAAGCCTACAAGGAAGTGGCATTACATAAATGAATAACTCAAGAGACTGGAAAATATGGATGATCAGTTACTGGGCTCTTCAGTAAACAGTGTATGTTCTTCTCATTTCTGGGAATTCCGCTATTATACAAAATTTTGCCAATGTATCTCTATTTTGGATGTAAACTTACTAAAAAGACCTTATTTATTAGCCCGTTTCAATATATTTCCATCAAATTCCTCCCTCTGAAAGACTGTGCCTCCATGGGTGCAAATTTCCAGACATACCAATTCATATACTGTTAGAATGCCGAAAATTTGCTCATTACTGATCCTTGCTAGCTGACCATTGGGAAAAATCAAGTCTCCTTTGTGTAAATGAGAAACATTGGATAAAGATTGTTACACAAGACAGATCCTACATCTATTATGACAATTGTCTCAATCCTGTTGGCTGTTCTAAGAGATAACCTTTTGGTTTTGAGCTCTGTAACTGCATAAAATGTTAACATCAATGTAAATGTTATAGTTTTGTCAATTCTTTATGCCAATAATGGTAGTCTGATTCCAAAGGGAGATGAAAATCCTGAACTCTTCCTAAATTAGGTCAACAAAGAAGAAACTAACTGGAGATTTAATTGCCTTTAGGAAGTGAAAACATAGCCACTTTGAGAAGAACCAAAAAGATTAAAGATAAAGAAGTAGAACTGGAAACAGAGGATTCTGAAGAAGAAACCCTGGATATGACACATATGGCCCGTCTTCTAGAAGAGTAAAGTAAAGAGTTAAAAGCATTTGCCAAAGGGCTGCATAAGGAGCAGGTCAATGAAATCCAGAAGGAAATTCAAGACTGCAAGAATGAGCTCTCGGACAGGATTGACGAGTTGAAAGCTGTGGTAGAGGATAACATCAAACAGCTGGGAGAACTAAAGAATAAAACTGAACAAGTAGAGTTAGATCTGCAGGACTGGAAAACTACAGCAGAAGGCCCTGGAAACTGAAGTTAGGGCTAGAAATGTGAGGACAAAAGGGGCCCCTGAAAGTTACAGAAAACAAGATCTGTGGCAAGAACTCATTACATCTCTTGAAAAATATCTCCCAGATGAGGATATTTGTATTGATAAGGTTTACAGAGTTTACGCCAAAGCAGCAACATGTAGGAATCAACCAAGAGATATACTGGTTAGCTTCGACAGTAAACTTGTTAAGAGAGCCTTGCTGGAGAAAAATTGTTCCGACCCTTTGCAGCTTGATGACCAAGAAGTTTAGGTATTTCAAGATCTACCTGTTGATATCCTACAGAAGAGAGCACAATTCCACTTTCTACATCAAATCTAAATTGGTCAAAACATAAGATATTTTTGGAAGATTCAGTTTGCTCTGGAAGTAATCTTGCCGTCAGGAAGTAAAATAATCAAAACTCTTCAACAACCACGAGAACTGGCAGATTCCTTGTCTAAAGGATCTGCCTTGGCTCAATTGCAACAAGAAGTCCCACAACAAGATCAACAAGGAGCGGCTGGCCAGGACGTGAGACCTCACCATGAAGGCGCAACAGGAACCTCCCAGCGCCATGGAGATATTAAAGATTTTCCATGAAAACATTAATGGACTAAATGCAGCTAGCGAACACTCCAAAATTTTCAACCAACTTAGAAAGTTCAGAGTAGATATAATCTGCCTCCAAGAGACTCATGTTAACAGAAAACATCAAAACCTGCTAACCGTTAAAAAGTTAGGAAATGAATTTGTAGTCTCAGCATCAGTTTTAAAAAAGGAGTTGTGACATATGTGGTGAATCCAAATATAAAAGCAGAATTTCTAATACAAGGTCTTGAAGGCCATTTCCTTCCGGATGGGCAGAAGTATGTGCTTATAAATATTTGATTTGTACATCAAATAATTGATATTATTTGATTTGTACATCAAATAATGCAAAAGAAAAATTTTATGAAGAATTTTTTTCAGCACTCAGAGGTGGCTGATAATGGACATCATTCTGGGAGATTTTAACACAATTTGAATCTATCATTGGACAAATCTTGTAAAAAAGCTGGTCCATGCTTCCCCAATCTGCACTAATAAACTTCCAACAATTTTCCTTGGTTGATGTCTGGAGAGAATGTCACCCAAAGACTCATCAGTACAGATTCTACTCCCACCATCATGGCTCTTACTCAAGGATTGACCAATGGTGGTCCTCTAAGTTTATAGTTCCGAAGGTTGTTAATACTGAAATTTTACCTAACACCTTTGCTGACCATAACCCCTTATTGGTTGAACTGTCCTACTGTAAAGTAGGTATGAGAAGATGGAGAATTAATGATTATATTTTTGAAGATCCAAAAAGGCTTGAAGATTGTGAGACCGGCAGAACAACATCACAAAATTCTCAATCATAGAGTTAGTATACAAGAAATAAATGATGGTATAGCAGCCTTGAAACTACAAAAGGCACCTGGACCTGATGGACTTTCCCCGTTGTACTATAAGAAGTTAGCTCATGTGAATCACACCTATACTGCTTCAGATCATAAATGATGTAATAGACCACCCTGAGAAGAAATTGCTGGATTCCTGGCAACAGGCGTCAATAACTCTTATTCCTAAAGATGGTTATGAATTATCTTCACCACATTCTTACAGACCTATTTCGTTACTAAATGTGGATTATAAAATCTTCGCCAAGATTTTAGCTGAAAGACTGAAAAGATGTATTGGCGAAGTGGTACACCCAGACCAGACTGGTTTCATGCCAAAGAGATATATGAGAAATGAGATACGCTTTATTTTGAACACTATGGATTTCACCTGAAATTGAAGGCTGCAGACAGCATTTCTTTTTCTAAATGCTGAGAAAGCGTTTGACAATGTTCAATGGAACTTTCTGTATGTGACTTTAGATTCCTTGGGCTGTGGAAAAACTTTTTTGAGCATGATTAAGCATATATACTTTGCCCAAGAAGCTGGAATATTGATAAATGGTATGTTGACTAAAGACATTGTTCAAATTAAAAAATGGCACTAGACAAGGATGTCCCCTGTCACCATTGCTGTTTAATCTGATACTGGAAATGCTTGCAGTTAAGATACAAGCTGAAGATAAGCTTACTGATTTAAAAGTTGAAGGAGAATAATTTAAATTAAAAAGTTATGCTGATGATGTTGTTTGTGTACTGACTAATCCACTGACATACACTACAGTTCTGTTTGACTATACTCGGGTTACAAAATCAATAGAGCAAAGATTAAAATTATCCTGACTGGGACATCAGATTCGGATGCACAATGTATTAGAAATAGCTTTGGGTGTGAAGTCAACCCGAAGATGGTAATATATCTTGGAATACACTTAGGAAATGACCATTATGGAAAGCTGTGGAATAAGGTACAAACAAGACTTGACAAGGTTGGCCAGGTTAAAATGCTCCTGGTCCACGCACACAGTTAGAATGAACATTTTACAAGTTTAACTTCTTATTTCAAGTATTACGTCTACCAATTAAAGATAAGATGTTATATAAATGGCAAACAGAACTAAATAAGTTTATCTGGGAGTATAAGAGACCAAGGATTGCTTTCAAGATTCTACAAGATGAGAAGAAAAGAGGCGGTCAAGCTGTTCCCAACCTAAAGCTTTATTTACATGCTGCCACGATTGTGACCCTGTCAGACTGGATAATGGATCCAATGGCTACAGACTTAATTTTGAAGAAGGCAGGTTTGGGGGAAGGACTTCATAATATTCTTTGGCCCCCTGCTAAAACAAAAGGTGAAGTAAAAAACAAATCTTAATATATGGTCATCTGGCCTGATGAATATTTGGCATAGATACCAAAATAGACTTTCACCTTCACCTTCATTGATGAAATCTCTGGTTGAAGCTTATTTTTCAAGATCTCAACAGAAGAGGATGACCTGCCTAAGATACAAGGATATGTTATCCAAAGATATTCAAATGTTAAAAAAGAAGGCTTGGAAATACAGTGGTTAGAATTTAATCAATTGCTTTCTAGATTTAATTCAGAGTATACCAGTCAGATGGAAGAGCCTCTTGCGGCGCAGAGTGGTAAGGCAGCAACATGCTGTCGGAAGCTGTCTGCCCATGAGGTTGGGAGTTCGATCCCAGCAGCTGGCTCGAGGTTGACTCAGCCTTCCATCCTTCCGAGGTCGGTAAAATGAGTACCCAGCTTGATGGGGGGTAAACGGTAATGACTGGGGAAGGCACTGGCAAACCACCCCGTATTGAGTCTGCCATGAAAATCCTAGAGGGCGTCACCCCAAGGGTCAGACATGGCCTGGTGCTTGCACAGGGGATACCTTTTACCAGTCAGGTGAAGATGGGGGCTCCACTCCTGGATTTTGAGAATATTTTAGTGCAAGCTAAACCACATCTGCAAGGCAGATATATAAACTGTTATTAAGATATGAGACCAAATATGACCAAATATGATATGTATGATCAAATGGATGCAGAATATTGGAAACATGGGAACATATATGGGTCAAAGTGCATAACTTAATAAATAGTCAGATATTAAGAGAAAATTGGTACAAGATGTTTTATAGATGGTATGTAACACCTAAAGTAATTGCAAAGATGTCTAAGGGGTATAACAATATGTGTTGGAAATGTCATGAAAAAGTAGGCTCCTTTTTCCACATGTGGTGGACATGTGGGAAAGTATACAGATTTTGGGTAAAGGTACATGCTGTACAAGAGTGAGCTTAACATCCCTGATAACCACGAGGAGGTACTCACTGACCTGGAGCCAGACATCCTGGAATGTGAAGTCAAACGGGCCTTAGGAAGTCTGAGCAACAATTAAGCTAGTGGAGATTACAACTATTCAAAATCTTAAAAGGCGATGCAGTAAAAGTGCTACACTCAATATGCCAGTAAATTTGGAAAACTCAACAGTGGCCACAGGATTGGAAAAGGTCAGTTTACATTCCAATCCCAAAGAAGGGCAATGCCAAAGAATGCTCAAACTACCGCACCATTACACTCATTTCTCCTGCTAGCAAAGTTATGCTCAAAATCCTACAAGCTAGGCTCCAGCAATATGTGGACTGAGAACTTCCAGAAGTACAGGCAGGATTTCGAAGAGGCAGAGGAACTAGAGATCAAATTGCCAACATACACTGGATCATGGAGAAAGCTAGGGAGTTCCAGAGGAACATTTACTTCTGCTTCATTGACTATGCTAAAGCCTTTGATTGTGTGGAACACAACAAATTGTGGCAAGTTCTTAAAGAGATGGGAATACCAGAGCATCTTATCTGTCTCCTGAGAAACCTATATGCAGGTTAAGAAGGAACAGTGAGAACCGGGCATAGAATCACTAATTGGTTCAAAATTGAGAAAAGAGTTCGGCAAGGCTGTATATTGTCACCTTGCCGATTTAACTTGTATGCGGAGCACATCATGAGAAAGGGGGGGTTAGAAAGGCGGGGTCACAAATTGGGATCAAGATTTCAGGGAGAAATATCAACAACCTCGGATATGCAGATGATACCACTCTAATGGCAGAAAGCGATGAGGAACTAAAGATCCTTTTGATGCAGGCGAAGGAGGCGAGTGCAAAAGTTGGCGTGAAACTCAACATCAAGAAAATGAAGATCATGGCATCCGGCCCTCTCAATTTCTGGCGAATAGATGGGGAAGAAATGGAGGTAGTGACAGATTTTATTTTCCTGGGCTCCAAGATCACTGCAGATGGGGATGGCAGCAAAGAAATTAAAAGATGCTTGGTCCTGGGGAGGAAAGCTATGGCAGCGTCCTAAAAAGCAGAGACATCACCCTGCCAACAAAAGTGCGTTTAGTCAAGGCTATGGTCATCCCAGTTGAAATTTATGGCTGTGAAAGTTGGACCATAAGGAAGGCCAAGCGTCAAAGAATTGAGGCTTTTGAACTCTGGTGCTGGAGAAGACTCTTGCGAGTCCCTTGGACTGCAAGGCGAACAAACCGGACAGTCCTAGAGGAGATCAGCTCAGACTGCTCCTTAGAAGGCCAGATCCTGAAGATGAAATACTTTGGCCACCTCATGAGAAGGAAGGACTCCCTGGAGAAGAGCCTAATGCTGGGAGCGATTGAGGGCAAAAGAAGAAGGGGATGACAGAGAATGAGGTGGCTGGGTGGAGTAACACTGTGTGTGAACGAGACCTTGGGGTACTTGTGGATTGTAAACTAAACATGAGCAGGCAGTGTGATGCAGTGGTAAAAAAGGCAAATGCCATTTTGGGTTGTATCAACAGGGGCATCACATCAAATTCACAAGATGTCATAGTCCCATTGTATACGGCACTGGTCAGACCACACCTGGAGTACTGTGTGCAGTTCTGGAGGCCTCACTTCAAGAAGGACGTAGATAAAATTGTAAGGATACAGAGGAGAGCGACGAAGATGATCTGGGGCCAAGGGACCAAGCCCTATGAAGATAGGTTGAGGGACTTGGGAATGTTCAGCCTGGAGAAAAGGAGGTTGAGAGGGGACATGATAGCCCTCTTTAAGTATTTGAAAGGTTGTCACTTGGAGGAGGGCAAGATGCTGTTCCCATTGGCTGCAGAGGAAAAGACATGCAGCAATGGGTTTAAACCAGTGGTCCGCAACCTTTGTCAGGCTGCGGACCGCTGCGCCGGGGTGCGGGGAGAGGGCGGCAAGTCTGCGCATGCGCGTTTGTGCCGCCGGCATACTGGCGGCCGCGGCTCCCTCTCCCCGCCCCTCCAGGCCGCAAGGAAATCGGCCGCCAAAGCAGCCGATTAGCTTGCGGCCCGGCAAGCTTCTCTTCCCGCCCCCTCCCAAAGCAAGAAGCTTGCCGGGCCGCAGGCTGATCAGCCGCTTCGGCCCGGCACCGGACTGCGGCCCGGGGGTTGGGGACCACTGGTTTAAACTACAAGTACAACGATATAGGCTAGATATCAGGGAAAAAATTTCACAGTCAGAGTAGTTCAGCAGTGGAATAGGCTGCCTAAGGAGGTGGTGAGCTCCCCCTCACTGGCAGTCTTCAAGCAAAGGTTGGTTACACACTTTTCTTGGATGCTTTAGAATGCTTTGAGGAATGGTAGAGGACAGGAAGGCCTGGAGGATCATTGTCCATGGGGTCGCGATGGGTCGGACATGACTTCGCACCTAACAAGAACAACAACATGCTGTTTTAGAAGAGACGTTTAACATTAAGTTTCCTATGATAGCTGAATATATGTTGTTAAGTCTGTGTTCAGAATTACTTCCCCCTCATGCTAGAGTTTTCTTCTTTTATGCTATGATGGTAGCAAGACTAGTCTTGGCTATGTACTGGAAATCATAGGAGATTCCAACTATTGATCTATGGCTGGACAAACTTGCTGAATTAGCGAAAATGGCAAGACTTACATCCATAGTCAATAAGAAACCAAGGGAAGAATTCCAGGAGCAGTGGAGCTTCTACTTGGACTATCTCGCCAAATGAAGTTTGGAGCAAGAAAAACTTCAGTATTATGAGTTTCCACTGAGAAAGGAAGGGAAAGACAGCCGCACATAGAGTTGTCATATTTTTCATAGTAGAGTTCCATATGCCTTGAACAGCTTTTATACAGGAGAGAATATGCCTTGAACAGCTTTTATACAGCAGGTGCTACTTTACTGGCCCTGCGTCTTCAAGATGGGAAAGGTCTTCCGTGGAAATAGAAAAGACATGGAAACAAGGATTGCCAGCACCCGCTTGAGAAATTCCTGGAGATTTAGGTGTGGAGCCTGTGGCTCTCCAGATGTCCATGAACTACAACTACCATGAGCCATGCTGACTCAACTGTCATCCATGGACATCTGGAGAGCCACAGTCTGGCCCCCTTGAGTTTGGAAACTCAGCCCATTATTGGCGCGCGTGCACACACACACACACACACACACACACACAAAACCCTGCTGAAAGTGATATAAGTGGGGGTACAGAAAAACACCAGTTACTGTTCTTCCGGAATAGTTACTGTTGTGACCTTTCTAGTATTATGCTAGTCCAAATTATTCTTGGCTTCAAATCTACAGAATATATATGGCAATGTAGATGCCTAAAAGTAAGGGCCAACTCAGGATTCATTAACAGTAATAACAATTCACCCCATCTTCACTGCTGCTTATGCTTACCCACACAAAATTATTTTCCATTATTGTCCCCCAACTACATGCAACTATCAGCAGCAGTGGAAATAAAGTACATGTTAATGATCCATGCATTCATTATGGATTGTAACTTTTCAAAGCTACCCAGAAACATGAACAAATAAAAGTCCATAGATAACTGATACTCTCGACCAAAGAATTATAGAATCCCATATCCCTGCTGCTTGACCTTCTCCATTCCAGATCCAATTTAGCTTAATTTTACATCAGTATATTTATTAGAATCAGTGGGAGTTGCATATAACTACTGACAACTGCAGAACTTTTGAGTGCATACTGCTTCATTTGCTGTAAAATAGGATCATGCTGAGAAGTAGCAGATAGAAGCAGCAATAAAATAGGGCTATATAGATAAGCAATGAGGCATGGTACTGCTACACTATCTAAGAAACTAAAAACAATCAGGCCGTTATTATCTATACTACAGTTCGGCATGCGTTCAGAGCAGATTTTGACCATCTAGGCAGCATACAGCATATCAATACTCTAATCTATACATCATAACACCAAGTAAACAGCATCAAGACCCTGCTTAGAGCACAAAGGCATAAACAACTATGGATTGGATTCTGCTAAAGAGATTCATATGTGAGAAGGGGGGTTGCCAGTTTTCTCCTCCCATGAATGCCTTTCAACTAGGTTTGGAAAATTCCTGGAGATTCAGGGATGGAGGCTGGGGAGGGCAGGGTTTGTGGAGAAAAGCAGGGTATAGTACTATACCTCAGCAGGGTATAGTACCATAGACTCAGCCTCCGAATACATCATGTCTAGTTATCAGGAGATCTGTTGTAATTCTGGGAGAGCTCCATGGCCTGCCTACAGGTTGGCAGCCCTATCTTCAACTCCTCCAGTCGCTCCATCAGGGCACTCTCCAGCATCCAGGAGAAGCATTTCAGGTTATTTTAGGCTGCAGTAGGAAGTGTGTGCACTGCCCTTCCACACACAGTGGGTCTAAAGACATCCACCCCAACATCAGCATTATCATTAATGGGCCCATCTCCCACACATATCACCACAAGGTCTTTGATCTTGCCCCAAAAGCCTCTAAGGATAGTGCTACTCTCAACTACATTGTAAGTATTCTTGACATCTAAGCTGGAGACTAATATGAGGATTTATATTCACTCTCCTTCCTCAGTCTGTATGTGCTACTCTCATGCCACAGACAGCAGGCTATTCAATGTTATATCCTTTAGTCATAATCCAGGAAGGTAGGTTGTCATTTTTACACACAGAAATCTAGCATTGAGTAAAACAGCAGTGAAAGTACAGGGCCTGTACATCTAATTTGCTTAATAGGTTAGCTCGTTTATAACAACAAGCAAGGCTCGGGCTTGGAGGGAAAGCCAGCCTAATAAGTAATCTGAAAAACCAGGAGATACTGAAACAAAACACTATGGGTAAACATGGCCACAAATTGTAGGAGGTCTCCTGGGTAAACAGGAGAAAGGTAAAAGACTAGCTGAAAAGGAATGTTTCTCTCCCCTCCCACAGCATCCCTTGGGTGGAGTTCTGATCTTGATGTCAAAGATAACAACTGTAAGGAAGTAGAACAAGGTGCCTCTTTGGAAAGGTAAAAGAAACTGTAAGTGGGAAGTAGGGGAAAGGCCTAGTTTGGAGGCAGCAAGCCAAGTAGGTCATAAATTTGCCAAGCAAATATGCGTTGGTGGTTTGGTTTCACAGGCCTCTTAATTTACTCTTGAAAAACTCCACCTATTTTATCTAGAGCTCTTCTTATTGGGACATTCACTTCTCACGGGACCCAGCCTGAGCAACTGCGAGCCGCGCACAGCGCGGCTCGCAGTTGCTCCAGGACTGACCGCCGCCCGAGGGAACCCCCAGCAGTCAGACCGCCAGTCCGAGTCAGACCGCCGCCCGAGGGAACCCCCAGCAGTCGCGCGAAGCACGGCTGCTGGGGGTTCCCTCCCTGCTGGACTCACGCGCCTTCTCCCCTTTCAAAACCCCTTTTTATAAAGGGGCTTTGAAACTAGTATATATATAAAAGCACACCAAGACAGGAAAAGCTAGATTGCATTTCTAGAGAGAACAGTCCTGCTGGGCCAAACCAGTGGTCCATCTAGTCCAGTTTCACACAGTGATCAACAAGTTGCCCAGGAGCTTGCCTTGAAGATTGATTTAGCATCATCAGTAGTCACATAAGTGACAATAATGCTGTCAATCAGAAGATTTCTCATGGAGAGAACTGCTCCAGCTGTCAGTTTCATGTTCACTGTTTCCGCCTTCCATCAGCCATTGCATTATTTCTCTGGCTACTATTTATCTGCTAGTTTTGGATGTTTGAAAGATTCTGTTATCTGGGGATGTACATGTGTAAGGCAAGGAATGGAAATGTTTAATTCATGTCTGCTGGCAGAGAGGCAGAACAGAAGGTTAAGGCACAGAGGATGCCATCCTCCAAACTCTTAAGGAGAAGCTGCTCTGCTTGGAAGTTATCCTCAGAGGAATCCTAAAATGCGAGTGTCCATATGTATGTGTTTTAGATGGCATCAGTAGCAACATTATTCTTTGTTTAATGCATGTAAAGGTTTATTGTGCCAACAGCATTTTTCAGGTCTGTGGGTGCAGTGTTTTGTGTCAGTGTCTTTTATTGGTTTCAACATCATCTTGAATAAGATTTAAACTTTCCTCTAGTTAATATATGAAATGTGAAAACAGAACCTAGGATATGGCAGATTCTGTGAACACTGTTCTTATATTTATATTCTATCCCCTGGCTGTTCTACTCCCTCCCACTGCCAGGTAAATAAAAATGAACCAAGTTTCTCAGCCCTCCCCTTCTCTGGCAGTCCAAAATGCTTCCCTGAAATCCTGATAGAGGGACCTTTTAGAAGCAGGATTCCGGTGGTCACTTTGGGCTGCTGAGGAACAGGGAAGATGAGAAAGTCGTATTCAGCAAGCGGAAGTTCTTGCGCTCATGGGAATATGCTGTAGTATCCACCCCACTGACTGCGCATTCCTACTTCCTGGTACTGCTGCATAAGCATCTCCAAGCCAATTCAAATTACTGGTTCTTACATATAAAGCCCTAAATCAGTGGTCCCCAACCTTTCTGAGGTTGGGGACCGGTAGGGCATTGGGCCGTGGGCCGTGCCCGCGCGGGCCACGCCCACGCATCGGCCGCGCCCACGCATCGGGCTGTGCCCGCGGGCCGCGCCTACGCATTGGGCCGCGCCCTCGGGCCGTGCCCGCATGGGCGCGGCCCAGCCCTGATTCCCTCTCCCCGCCCTCCCGCAGTAAGAAGCTTCCCGGGCCGCAAGCTTGCGGCCTGGGAAGTTTTTTACTGCGGGGGGGGGGCAGGCGGGGAGAGGGAGCCGCGGCCCGGCACCGGGCCGCAGCCCGCAGGTTGGGGACCACTGCCCTAAATGACTTGGGGTCAATGTACTTGCCATACTGTCCAGTTTTCCAGTTGAGTTCCAGCTAACAAGTCTTGCTCTCTCTATCTCTGCTTGCAGATATGAGGCAGATGATTTATAGATACAGGGCTTTTACAGTGGTGGCACCTCACCTGTAGAATTCCTTCCCCCATTGAAGGCATTACCTACTGCCTATCCTAGTCTTTAATTTCTTTTTGACCTTCGTTTGTACCTGGGAACTCAATCTCTTAATTCCCCCCCCCCCAAAAAAAAAACAGTTTCTAGCTGGGATCGTTTCAAATGCTAAACATGTTATGATTTGGGTTTTTATGCTTCTCAGTTTTTAGTGGCTGGTTATTAATGATTGTTAATTTTAATGCTTTAAATAAATAAATAAATAAATAAATATTTAAAGCATAATTTTTCCTTGCATGGTCACAGGCAAGGTGTGTGTGGGGGAAAACATGCAATTAACTGGGGACAAAGTTTCAATGCACCGCCCTACACGGGATGGGGAAGTATAATCTTAATGACACCATCACCTTTTGGAAAAGTAAACCTTCAATGCAGATATGAGGCGGACTGCCAGATGAGTGCACACCCACAGAGTAGGAAATGGGGTTGAGATGTGTAGAATGGAAAACACATAGGTGGAGGCACCCTCTCTTCACCATTCGCCAACCTGCGATGAGCATCTAATAACAAGCACTCTGTTGCAGCCGCTGCCCATTATTCATCACTATCTTCTCGTTCTTCACAGACACCCATGCAGCATTCAACAAAGCAAGGACACTGCCAGTCTTTCAGCGCCTGGTCTTCAGGACACAGAGGATAAGTGCTAGCCAGCTGCAGAATGAAGAGGTTTTAAAAAACCTTGCCCCCCCACCATTGTTGAACCTACATATACTGAAAGGACCAGAAGTATCTATCTAATGTAGGACTGAACAAAACTCCAACCATGATTAAAGAGAAATACTTTGACAAAAAATCACCTCTAGCAATTACACTGTTGCAACTTGCATTGGCTTAATACAGGATTAGAAGAGTACAGTAGCAAAGAGATGGAAAATACCAGCCTAGCCAGGTTCACATTAGTAAACCTGCAGTGTCAGGGAGTAGCTCCCTATGTCCTTATGAGCCAGTAATAGTAAACACTTCCATGCATAAGAAAGCATGTTTCGTAAGGGACCCACGCACCTGGATTTAGGAAATGTTTCTGTAACCCATGTCATTTTGTTTTAATATTTTAATTAAAGAGTTTAGGATTAAGGCCTAAGGAACCAAGGGTCAGGGTGCATTGGCAGTTGCCCATATAATACAAGTTGCAGAAGCCCACCCCTCTGTCAGTCTGGCAAGTAGAGAGAAGGCTTAGAACTTGAATGAAGGATGACTGCTAATTCCTTTGCAGATATGCGATGGGCCAGATTAACTCTTTCCATCTCAGTCAGTCTGGCCTGCAGCAGTAGAGAGAAGGCCTACACTAGCTTGACTGAGGGACAACGGCTAATTCCTTTGTAGGCCCAACTAGGGAAGAACTCCACAGCAGCAGCAGCAGCAGCAGCAGCAAGAGGCATTAAAGAAGCTGGTGAGAAGAAGCAGCCTTGCTGTTCTATATGTTTTGGACCTGGGTTTTTTTGTGTGTGTCACTAAACATTGTCTGCTAGGATTGGCCCTTTAGAAGGTCACTGAAGATTCTATTTCTATTAAAGTTACTATGTTTATAGCTGTTGTGATTTAGTTCTATATATAGTTGAGAAGTTCTGGGCTTCATGATAAAGAGTGTTATATTGGCGTTATACTGAAATCTATTTAACTTCTTGAATGCTTTTACTTTTGAAACACTTGAATATCTTGTCAAGCCATAAAGGAGCTGTCATTTATTGATTTGAAACCCCTTCCAGTAAAAAGGGCTACACGCGCGCACACACACCCCTCCATTAGGAAGGGCTACATCTCCAAGGATTTACAGGGAGTCGGTGTTTATGTATCCATGAATCCTGCGGCAAGGTAAAAATGTTTAAACATGTGGGTGAGTCACTGTGCTCCAGAGCAGGTTTTTTTAAAAAAACCCACGTGATAACAAACCAGGTAGAGCTCCTCAGTTGGGTACTTCGGCTCTGGGTGGTGGAAAGTGCAAACAAGGCAAACCATAGTAGCCCTCCCCTTGTCCTTGATCTACACCAGTTGATTCCATAAGAGGCGACCTTGCAGTTTCGACTCCTTACAGTTTCACTCCGACTCAAAAACTGCTGGGACATCTAATTAAGACCCTTTGTTCGGGTCTTCTAAACCACATCACAAAGCTTTCCTATTCTCAGCCTTCCCTGCACTTTTCCTTTTGCAAAATCGGTTGCCCTGGCGCGCTCGCGGTCCACCCCACCCCTCTCCGCCGGTGCCGCTCCCAAGCAGCGCAAGGAGTTCTGATTCTATACTTTCGGTTGCCTTTCCCTAGCTACGGAGGGCAAACCTTTCCAAACGCCTGACAGCAGTTCACCAGACCGAAACCCAGAAACTCTGCCCAACTCGGAGCGCTGCAGTCCCGCTTGCCCCATCTTCCTCATCCGCCCCCCCCCTTCTCTTTGTTTCCAGGGCCAGCACGGCTGCCCAGACCTCACGTGAGGTCCCTTGCTTGTAAGTGTCGGCAGGCAGCTGAGCTGAAGCGTCCCTTGACTGAAGCGGGGAACGAGCCCGTTGCGGCGGCCGAGGATGCGCGGGCTCCTCTCTCGGGGACTGGCGGCTCCTCGGGGCTCCCGGGACGCCGCGAAGGGGTGGCGCTTACCCAAAAGCGGGAGCCGCAAAAGGCGTCCATGCTGCAGGCCCGGAGAGCCTGTCGCTCGGCCGGCAGCTCGACTCCTCACAGCGTCGCTCGGACTTTCCTTGCCCTGGCCGTGCCCGGCGCCCCAGCTGGGCTGCTTTTCTGAGCTTCCCTTCCGCCACGCTGGGGCGGATGCTCGCCTTGCACGGAGAGGTGGGCGGGGAAGGGCTTGCCCAGGCGGTGGCGGCGAGGCGGCCTGCTCGGCGCGGGAGAGGCGCAGGCCACGCGGGGCTTTTCCCTCGCGCGTGAAGAGCGCGCGCTGGCCGCCCCGGCTATTGACGCCCAACTCTATGTAGGCAGCCATCACCGCCTATCGAAAGTTTATTGGAAACTCGTAAGAATTAAACATATGGGCGCGCGCGCGCACACACACACACACACACACACACAAGAAGAAGAAGAAGAAGAGTTGGTTCTTATATGCCACTTTTCTCTACCTGAAGGAGTCTTAAAGCGGCTTACATTCGCCTTCCCTTTCCTCTCCCCACAACAGACACCCTGTGGGGTGGGTGAGGCTGAGAGAACCCTGATATCACTGCTCAGTCAGAACAGTTTTATCAGTGCCGCGGCGAGCCCAAGTTCACCCAGCTGGCTGCATGTGGGGGAGCGCAGAATCGAACCTGGCATGCCAAATTAGAAGTCCGCACTCCTAACCATTACACCAAACTGGCTCAAGCTAATAGTTTGGGGGACTGATAATTGTATTGTTCCCTGTCATGTAAGAAGAAAATAGTCTGACGAAGGGTGCTTGCACTTGAAAGCTCACGCCTTGATTAAATCTTTGTTGGTCTTAAAGGTGCTACTGGACTCTGATTTTATTGTATTGTTCAGAGTTTATAGAAGTGACACGTTTCCCGGAGCGTCGTGTTCCGTGGCTTTGTTTTGGCCTTTCCATTTTGTAGCATGCAGCTGGCCCAACAACAGGTAAACCCTGTCCGGAGAAGGGAAGTAGCGGTGTCTTTCACGTGTCCCCCTTGCCCATGGCAGTGAGTACCAGAGATCGGTACTGTGGAAGCAAAGGCTTCCCTGACCCATTACAGACTGGTTGGCTGCGTGGAGCGCAGATAGGAGGAGTACGGTGTGCTGTTTATACAGCAATGTCAGTGGGTAGAAAGTCGTAGTCCCGAGAAGGGAGAGTGGGTTGCACAGTAAACATGAGTCAGCATTAGGTTGTGGTTACAGAAGAAATGGAGCAGTCAGTGATATCATCAGAACTGTGTAATCTAAAGGCTGCCTTGCGTGCAATATTTGTAGCAGGGCACATGACAAAAAGGCACCAAGGGAAGGGCTGTGGCTGAGCAAGAACATAGGGGCCATGGCTCAGTGGTAAAGGCTTGGCTTTGCCTGCAGAAGGTCTGAGGTCCAGTTTCTGGCCTCTCCCTATAAAAGGATCAAGTAGTAGATGGTATGAAAGACCCCGGAGAAACCACTACCAATCTGAGCAGAGGATACTGACCTTGATGGTGGCCTGATTCAGTATAAGGCAGCCTCATGTGTGCTAACTTTTTGCATGCTCTGCTGGATGTTCCTCTCTGGGATGTTCCTCTCTGGTACGGAAATATAGACCAGAGTACTTTTTTTAGTAGTAGAGTACTTAGTAGACTAGACTTTTTTGTCGTATGAAGCAGTTGTGTGACCACCTACGTTTGACATTTTTACATACAAGATAACTGGCAGATATAACAGACTTTTTGCAGTGCTACAGGAGATGTGACATCTGAGGACACTTCCATCCAGCACCGCAAATACTGAATGGCCATCAGGCATAGTCAGCATTACCTGCCTTTAAAAATTAGGCACACCGTCACCCTCATGGTAAGATGACTGGAGCTTAACCTTGGGTCCTTCTTTATTAGTGGAAGTGGATTATAACTAATAATCAAATTGGCAACTAACTGTATTGCTTTTGGCAATGCCTAAACTTTCAGAAAGTTCCAAAAGTTCTTTTACCCTTCCTATTTAATGACAAATGAGCTGGCTTCTTCCTAACTTCCTAGCTTTGCCATTATTCAGTAATTTTGCCCCTAAAAAGAGTCTTCCCTGTCAGAGGTCTTTGATGCATTCGATCATAACTTCTTATAGGACCATTTGGGGCATGTGATTAGTGTCTCAAAGAGGGAACTGTAGTAGACTAGGATCTGTTGTTGGCTATTGGGATGCAGAGTTACCATCAGGGCATCTGAGTAATTTCTATGTACACAGAGTACATATGAAGTAACCCTTTGGGTTCGTATAGTTCACGGTTGTCTGCTTGGGCTGCTGGTGGCTCTCCAAGGATATCAGACAAAGGTCATTCACAGCACCTTATATCTGAGATCTTTTAAGTGCCAGCCCTTCCAGAACATTCGCATTGCCTACCAGCATCACCTCTTGGTTTTGGGACTTCCATGCCTGCATCCAGCTACTTACTCAGGACCAAGATGTTATAGGAATTCAGAGTTGAATGTAATCAGATTATTGTTAATGCTTAGATCAAAACTTGAGAATCTTATTCAATGAACTCCCATGGGTATTAGACAGCATTGGGGACTGTATTGGGCCTTCTAGGTGTCACTTAAAGGTCTGGGAGAGGCCATGACTCACAAATAGAGATGCCTTTGAAGGTTGTCTATGATTGGCACCACTAAGCTTCAACGGCCAATGCAAATATTGGACAAACTGAAGCCTTAGTCTTATCTGAAGCCTCCCACCCATTTCCATTGTAAAGGTAAAGGTATCCCCTGTGCAAGCACCGAGTCATGTCTGACCCTTGGGGTGACGCCCTCCAGCATCTTCATGGCAGACTCAATACGGGGTTGTTTGCCAGTGCCTTCCCCATTCATTACCGTTTACCTCCCAGCAAGCTGGGTACTCATTTTACCACCCTCGGAAGGATGGAAGGCTGAGTCAACCTTGAGCCGGCTGCTGGGATTGAACTCCCAGCCTCATGGGCAAAGCTTTCAGATGACTGCCTTACCACTCTGTGCCACAAGAGGCTCTATTTCCATTGTAGTCAATGGTTATATGCCTGCAGACCAGTGCTCAAGCTAGCAGCTTTAGAACTCCCATTAGATTTAGAGTTTGAATACAAAAAGGAACATCACCTTATGAACAAATAACAGAGAACATGGGTAGAATCCATTTCCTGTTAACCCTGAAGAATGTGTGATTGTTTTGTCAAAGAAATGGGATTTTGAGCAGTCACAGTTTTAAGTATAGGTGTATTGATGGAAGTGATACCAAGACCTGCGTTAGCACATCAGAATTGCAGACAAAGCCACACAACTGGCACACCATTTTGAGGCTGACTTTGAACAGACAATAAAATAGGGGGGCTTGCTACAATTGCTCAGGACTTTTGAGATATCTGGCAGCCCCATTTATTTAGTTAGTTGTCAAGTCACAGCCAATTAATGGTGGCCTCATAGGATTTTCAAGGCAGGAGACAATCAGAGGTTGGTATTACCATTGCCTGCCTCTGTGTAGCAACCCTGGTATTCCTTGAACAGAATCTGAGTCCAATGGCACCAAGACCAACACAGTTTTATTCCAGGTATGCACTTTCATGTGCATGCACACTTCCTCAGACAATGAAACTGGAATCCTCCGAATGCTGTTATAGGAAGACAATAAATTAGCAGTACAAAGGTATCCAACAAATATGTAATATAATGAAGATATCATAATGCCTTGCTGGAATAGCAAACTGAGTTCATAAAAAATCACAGGACTGGCAAACCTGTAGGAGAACACTTCAGCCTTTCAGGGCATTCAATGAGGGACTTCAAAGAGGCTGTTTTATTGCAAAGAAAACTTCAAGAACAGACGGGAAAGGGAAATTGCTATAGCAACGTTCAAAATAATGGAATCCCCAGGATTCAACAGTAATATTGGTTTCTTATCTCACTACATATGCTAACTTCATTCAGTTCTTATATCTGCACTAGCAGTAAAGTCTGTTGTGTGTTCTGATTTGGATGTATTTTTTGTACAACTCCCAGCCTTTAAGAATAGTTGGCTTTTATATCTCATTTTTCACTCCCCAAAAGAGTCTCAAAGCAGCTTACAAACACAATTCCCTTCCTCTCCCCAGAACAGACAACCTGTGAAGTCACTGGATCTGAGTAAGCTCTGTCAGGACTGCTCAGTCAGAACAGCACTATCAGCACTGTAACAAGCCCAAGGCTGTCCCACAGTCATCCAGTAAGCCTCATGCAGTGTGGATATGAACTGGGGTCTTTCATGTCCTGGTGTAGGGGTTCTAAAAGTGGGAAGTATGCTCCCTTGGGGATGGTGAACTATCCATGGGACAGTGAGGAATTTGGGGGCAGTAGGGGGATAGCAGTCTGACTCTTCCTGCTGTGGCTGCATTTTCCTAGTGAGAGATGTTCCAAGGTGGCTTGTCATTGCTTCCCTGGGCAGCCCTTGCTGACCTCCCATCCCAGTACTGACCAAAGCCAACCCTACTCAGCATCCAGAAGAAAATGACAGCTTCAGAAGGTGGTCTGGATGGGATAATATTCCCTTCCTCCGACTTTGCCCTTCCCAGGCTACACCCCAGTTCTCCAGGAATTTTTTAATCCAATGTTGGTAACCCTTCCCCCCAAGAGAGCCAGTTTGGTGTAGTGGTTAGGAGTGCGGATTTCTAATCTGGCATGCCAGGTTTGATTCTGCGCTCCCCCACATGCAACCAGCTGGGTGACCTTGGGCTTGCCACGGCACTGATAAAACTGTTCTGACCAAGCAGTGATATCGGGGCTCTCTCAGCCTCACCCACCTCACAGGTGTCTGTTGTGGGGAGTGGAATGGGAAGGCGACTGTAAGCCGCTTTGAGCCTCCTTCGGGTAGGGAAAAGCGGCGTATAAGAACCAACTCTTCTTCTTCTTCTTCAAAATCTCCATCTTTGGAAGGCTCCTGGCCATGGGATTTTCCATTGCTTGCTTCTCTTTTCTTTCCCTGTATGTCTTTCTCCCCAGTGAGTACAAATGACTTTTACAAAGAACTTACATTTTTTCCAGCCTAAAATATGGTTGCTGCACAACAACCATGTTGCATAGGCAATATAGTGTGTTTTGTAGTAGACCTCATTTAGCACCAGGAAAGAGGTATGTGTGAACTTAGGCAGATTGTAAGTGGCTGGGCAGAAGAGATTACATGCCCAGAGAAATGCTTTGGAGTCATGAGGCAATTTCCTCCAGGCCATACTGGCAAGGGATTATGTTTTTTTGGGGGGGGGGGGCTCATCTGGGCATGGAATTGGGGTCACTGTGGATGGGCAGGTAGTTGTGAATTTCCTGCATTCTTCAGGGGGATGGACTAAATGACCCTGGAGATACCTTCCAACTTTATGGTTATATGAATAACTTGCAATGTAGGCCCTTATTGCAATGCAGTTTCTAAAAAATGGAGGTGCTAAGAATGAATGACTATCCAAAATTTAAACTATCAACTTGACCTCTTAACAGGTTGGTAAAGTTAGGGTAAATCTGAAAAGGGTAAGTCTGACGAAGAAGTGGACTCTTCATACATATTATTAGGGTGAACTGAGATGTGAGAAAGGTTACAAGTCTCCATTGTCCTTTTGAAAGTTAACTTCAACATCAAGCAGGTCTTATCTAGTTCACACAAGGAAACTGGGCAGGAGTTAACACTTTCAGCAGTGAGAGATTGCCAACCCCTGAAAGGAGGGCAGCCGAGGACGCACTGCATACCTGTGAGTTACCTGCCAGGAATGAGCTGCTAAGGAATACCTGCCAGGAATGAGCTGCTCTAGTCTATCAGCTGGGTTAGAATGACCAGAAATGCTCTGGGTTTTTCCACCCTGGTCCATTCAAATCCCTTTGGATTTTATCCCCGTGACTTAAGATGTGAGTGGAATAGCCCAGGCAAGCCCCGTCCTGTCAGATCTCAGAAGCTAAGCAGGGTTGGCCTAACTAGTACTTGGAAGAGTGACCTCCAAGGAATACCAGAGTCGTGATGTGGTGGCAAACAATGGCAAACTAACTCCAAGCATGTCTTCCCTGGTAGCCAGACAATCTGAGGTTCTCCTGGCTATGTTACACACATGCTGTATGTTAAGGAAGTACCAGCAAACTCTTTGACAAGTGCCTCAGGAATCACTGCAAGTCTAATCAAAACCACAAATTAATATTCATTCAGTTTCAGATCAGTTTCTCTGTCTCATCCAGTTTGGTCCCTTTCTCTGTGAACTGTATGAAAAAGAACCAAGTTTAGAAGAAGTGTATAATCAGAGACCCCCTTCAAGGATCGCTGCCTTGTTGTGGCAAGGGGGCTTGCGTAGCTCAGTGAAGCTATGAGCTATGCCGTGCAGGGCCACCCAAGACGGACAGGTCATAGCTGAGAGCTCTGCAAAAGGTGATCCACTGGAGAAGGAAATGGCAAACCACTCCAGTATCTTTGCCATGAAAACTCTATGGACAGTTCCAATAGGCATAACGATATGACGCCGGAAGATGAGCCCCTCAGGTCGGAAGGTGTCCAATATGCTACTGGGGATGAGCAGACGGCTAGTACGAGTAGCGCCAGAATGAATGAAGCGGCTGGGCCAAAGCCGAAAGGACGCTCAGTTGTGGAAGTAACTGGTGGCGAAAAGACAGTCCGATGCTGTAAAGATTTTTATTCCATAGGAACCTGGAATGTCAGATCCATGAATCAAGGCAAGCTGGACGTGGTTAAACAAGAAATGAGAAGACTGAACATCGACATTTTAGGAATCAGTGAACTAAAATGGACAGGAATGGGTGAATTTAATTCAGATGACCATCAGGTATACTACTGTGGACAAGAATCTCGCAGAAGAAATGGAGTAGCCTTCATAATCAATAAGAGAGTAGGAAAAGCAGTCTTGGGATACAATCCCCAAAATGACAGAATGATCTCAGTTCGAATCCAAGGCAAACCATTCAACATCACAGTGATCCAGGTCTATGCCCCAACCACTGCTGCTGAAGAGGATGAAGTTGATCAGTTCTATGAAGCCCTACAACACCTTATAGAAGCAACGCCAAAAAATGATGTGCTTATCATCATGGGGGATTGGAATGCTAAAGTAGGAAGCCAAAAGATAACTGGGATAACAGGCAAGTTTGGCCTTGGAGTACAAAATGAAGCAGGGCACAGGCTGGTAGAATTTTGTCAAGAGAATACAATGGTCATAGCAAACACTCTTTTCCAACAACCCAAGAGACGACTCTACACATGGACATCACCAGACGGTCAACACAGAAATCAGATTGACTATGTACTCTGCAGCCAAAGATGGAAAAGTTCTATACAGGCAATAAAAACAAGACCAGGAGCTGATTGTGGTTCAGATCATGAGCTTCTTGTTGCAAAATTTAGGCTTAAATTGAAGAAAGTAGGGAAAAGCACTAGGCCACTCAGGTACGAACTAAATCATATCCCCGACGAATATACAGTAGAGGTGACAAATAGATTTAAGGAATTAGATCTGATAGACAGAGTGCCTGAAGAACTATGGACGGAGGTTCGCGACATTGTACAAGAGGTAGCAACTAAAACCATCCCAAAGAAAAAGAAATGCAAGGAATCAAAATGGCTGTCTGAGGAAGCTTTACAAATAGCTAAAGAGAGAAGGGAAGTGAAAGGCAAGGGAGAAAGAGAAAGATACACCCAATTGAATGCAGAATTCCAGAGAAAAGCTAGAAGAGATAAGAATGCCTTCTTAAATGAACAGTGCAAACAAATAGAAGAAAACAATAGAATGGGGAGGACCAGAGATCTTTTCAAGAAAATTGGAGATATGAAGAGAATGTTTCATGCAAAGATGGGTATGATAAGGGACCAAAATGGTAGGGACCTCACAGAAGCAGAAGAGATTAAGCAAAGGTGGCAAAATTATACAGAAGAACTATACAAGAGCGAGCTTAACATCCCTGATGACCACAGTGGGGTAGTTACTGACCTGGAGCCAGACATCCTGGAATGTGAAGTCAAATGGGCCTTAGGAAGTCTGAGCAACAATAAAGCTAGTGGTAGTGACAGCATTCCAGTTGAACTATTCAAAATCTTAAAGGATGATGCAGTAAAAGTGCTACACTCAATATGCCAGCAAATTTGGAAAACTCAGCAATGGCCACAGGATTGGAAAAGGTCAGTTTACATTCCAATCCCAAAGAAGGGCAATGCCAAAGAATGTTCAAACTACCGCACCATTGCACTCATTTCTCATGCTAGCAAAGTTATGCTCAAAATCCTACAAGCTAGGCTCCAGCAATATGTGGACCGAGAACTTCCAGAAGTACAGGCAGGATTTCGAAGAGGTAGAGGAACTAGAGATGAAATTGCCAACATACGCTGGATCATGGAAAAAGCTAGGGAGTTCCAGAAGAACGTCTACTTCTGCTTCATTGACTATGCTAAAGCCTTTGATTGTGTGGAGCACAACAAATTGTGGCAAGTTCTTAAAGAGATGGGAATACCAGAGCATCTTATTTGTCTCTTGAGAAATTTATATGCAGGTCAAGAAGCAACAGTGAGAACTGAACATGGAATCACGGATTGGTTCAAAATTGAGAAAGGAGTTCGGCAAGGCTGTATACTGTCGCCTTGCCTATTTAACTTGTATGCGGAGCACATCATGAGAAAGGCGGGATTAGAGGAGTCACAAATTGGGATCAAGATTGCAGGGAGAAATATCAACAACCTCAGATATGCAGATGATACAACTCTAATGGCAGAAAGTGAAGAGGAACTAAAGAGCCTGTTGATGCGGGTGAAGGAGGAGAGTGCAAAAGTTGGCTTGAAACTCAACATCAAGAAAACAAAGATCATGGCAGCCGGCCCTCTCAATTCCTGGCAAATAGATGGGGAAGAAATGGAGATAGTGACAGATTTTATTTTCCTCGGCTCCAAGATCACTGCAGATGGGGACTGCAGCAAAGAAATTAAAAGACGCTTGCTCCTAGGGAGGAAAGCTATGGCAAATCTAGACAGCATCCTAAAAAGCAGAGACATCACCCTACCAACAAAAGTGCGTTTAGTCAAGGCTATGGTATTCCCAGTTGCAATGTATGGCTGCGAAAGTTGGACCATAAGGAAGGCCGAGCGTCAAAGAATTGAGGCTTTTGAACTCTGGTGCTGGAGAAGACTCTTGCGAGTCCCTTGGACTGCAAGGCGAACAAACCGGTCAGTCCTAGAGGAGATAAGGCCGGACTGCTCCTTAGAAGGCCAGATCCTGAAGATGAAACTCAAATACTTTGGCCACCTCATGAGAAGGAAGGACTCCCTGGAGAAGAGCCTAATGCTGGGAGTGATCGAGGGCAAAAGAAGAAGGGGACGACAGAGAATGAGGTGGATGGATGGAGTCACTGAAGCAGTAGGTGCAAACTTAAAAGGACTCCAGGGAATGGTAGAGGACAGGAAGGCCTGGAGGATCATTGTCCATGGGGTCGCGATGGGTTGGACACGACTTCGCACATAACAACAACAACAACATAATCAGAGATGTATAGTGCCAATCTAAAGAGTAACATCTTTCTAAGCCCATTTTTAATTCATTTAAAAGGGTGTAACTTCTGCTTATCAGCCCCAATACTTTAAATTAAATATGCACACTTTGGAGGTATACTGTACTATTCTTGAGGCCAAATGAGCCTTTGCAGTACAAAAGGGCAAGTAAACTCTTGCAGAGTAGAGTTTTGATTGAGAAAGAAAGCAGGTATGGCTGCTTAGCTAGGTTCAGTTCAGTTTATTGTTGTTACGGTCTTCAACCAGAACATTTAGCTAGGTTTCTTAATTGCTTGGAGGTAGGTGGATCTTGCCTTGATCTGAATGCCCAGCTAGCCCAGTCTTGTCAGATCTTGGAAGCTGTCAGTTTACAAAGCATAACCCTGACAAGCACTCAAACCCAATAATATCCATTGTTTTTCACATACAGCTATATTGGGGTATTTGGTTAATATAGCAGATCCTGAAGATGAAACTCAAATACTTTGGCCACCTCATGAGAAGGAAGGACTCCCTGGAGAAGAGCCTAATGCTGGGAGCGATTGAGGGCAAAAGAAGAAGGGGACGACAGAGAATGAGGTGGCTGGATGGAGTCTTTGAAACAGTCAGTGTGAGCTTAAATGGACTCCCGGGAATGGTAGAGGACAGGAAGGCCTGGAGGATCATTGTCCATAAGGTCGCAATGGGTCAGACACTTCGCACCTAACAACAAAGCAGACTCAAGATACTGCCTGCCTCCTTATAATCCCCACAGGGCTCTTCACTCTGCAGATTTGAATCTGCTTGTGGTCCCCGGCCCACGGGAGGTACACCTGGCCCTGATCTGGTGGAATGAGCTCTCAGAAGAGCTGAGGGCCCTGATGAAGCTGGTGCAGTTCCACAGGCCCTGCAAGATGGAGCTCATCCACCAGGCATTTGGTTGAGGCCAGGCCTTGGAAGATCTGGGGTCCCGCCTCTGGATGCCGGTATACCTAAAGCAGGAGGTCATTCCCCCCCCCCCCCCCCCCGATGCTAGCTGGGCTGATTTAGCTTCGGCCTGAGTTATATCTAGAGTTCTTTGCAGAATACCATGTGTCCTACTTCCCATTGGGTTGAAGTAATAATACATTGTTTCATTGTTGACTTCCAACATATTTTGCAGTCATTTCTACTTTTAGTCTATATCATATTCATCTGAAAGATAAAACTGAATGTAAGAAGATGCTACCCTAAAAAAAGATTACACACAATTTCTTAATATATTGTACTTAACTGTAAAAAATATGTACAATTAGACAGCTCTCCTTTTTTTTTTACAACAAAATTAGTCTCTTGAGGTACATAGGATATTATTTTGGAAAAAAAATGACACAATTGTGAATTAGCTTTAAATGGCTGTCATGCAAGTAGGTTTGGGGAGTCCCTGAAATACATTCAAAGAAACCAAATTTCTCATTAACTCAGTACTATGTACAATGTGGTATTAATTTTCAGTGTCTAACAAGGTCTGAAGACAAACATGGGACTCATCTCAGCCATTTCCACCTCCTAAATTTCTTTTCATACATCATGACAATTAAATACTTGAATCTGTCACCAGAGCATTACTTTGCTCAATATATTGTGACTATAGCACTGAGCCCCCCAGGCACTCAGTATGTATTTACTTTCTGTTCTATCCATAAAACTCTGTGTACTTAAAGGGAGGATGCACTGTGGGAGCCTGCCACTAACTGCCACATCTGTTGCAAAAGCACATCAGCAAATAAAAAAATATATATTTGAAGCATTCCCCCCCCCTCTACTGGGTAATGCTCAAAGCAGACATCTGCCTAAGATTTCACTAGGAGAGAAATTACCTTCAGTCTCACCATATTTATCAAACTGTTTCTTTGCCTTCCCCTGAATTTGAATAACTGGATTGGAGACCAAACACCATATAAAAGACCAACATGTCCTAATGACGGTGTCTAGCAGACCACATGTTGACAGGAAATCCATGGGAATAAAAGTATTACAGAAACTTCCTCTTAAATTAAAAAGGTTTGCTCCAAGAGATGCCATTAATAAGAGTTGCTTCAGGAGCAACCAATCCTGAATGCTGAACATCTCTTAAAAAAACACAGAGACATTGATCTCAGTTACTTGTGCTCCCGGAGGAGAAATACTTCTTACACCGTTATAAAATATCTCATAAGCTCAGAGACTGGTGGTGCTATCCTGTGTGAGAGGTAGCAAGCTGCCTTCAAATAATTGCATGATTTTCTTAATAGCACCCAGTGGTTGGGGCTTAGCCAAAATGGGCATTTCACCTATTATTTAATACAGATACTGAATCATAGAATCATAGAGTTGGAAGGGGCCATAGAGGCCATCTAGTCCAACCCCCTGCTCAACGCAGGATTAGCCCTAAGCATCCTAAAGCATCCAAGAAAAGTGTGTATCCAACCTTTGCTTGAAGACTGCCAGTGAGGGGGAGCTCACCACCTCCTTAGGCAGCCTATTCCACTGCTGAACTACTCTGACTGTGAAAAACTTTTTCCTGATATCTAGCCTATATCGTTGTACTTGAAGTTTAAACCCATTACTGCGTGTCCTCTCCTCTGCAGCCAACAGAAACAGCATCCTGCCCTCCTCCAAGTGACAACCTTTCAAATACTTAAAGAGGGCTATCATGTCCCCTCTCAACCTCCTTTTCTCCAAGCTGAACATTCCCAAGTCCCTCAACCTATCTTCATAGGGCTTGGTCCCTTGGCCCCAGATCATCTTCGTCGCTCTCCTCTGTACCCTTTCAATTTTATCTATGTCCTTCTTGAAGTGAGGCCTCCAGAACTGCACACAGTACTCCAAGTGTGGTCTGACCAGTGCCGTATACAATGGGACTATGACATCTTGTGATTTTGATGTGATGCCTCTGTTGATACAGCCCAAAATGGCATTTGCCTTTTTTACCGCTGCATCACACTGCCTGCTCATGTTTAGTTTACAATCCACAAGAACCCCAAGGTCTCGTTCACACACAGTGTTACCTAGAAGCGTATCCCCCATCCAGTAGGCATGCTTTTCATTTTTCTGACCCAGATGCAGAAATTTACACTTATCTTTATTAAATTGCATCTTGTTCTCATTTGCCCATTTTCCCATTGTGTTCAGATCTCGTTGAACTCTGTCTCTATCTTCCGGAGTATTTGCCAGTCCTCCCAATTTGGTGTCATCTGCAAATTTGATGAGTAGTCCCTCCACCCCCTCATCTAGATCATTAATAAATATGTTAAAAAGTACCGGGCCAAGCACCAAGCCCTGAGGTACCCCGCTACTCACCTCTCTCCAGTCTGATGAAACACCATTGACAACAACTCTTTGAGTGCGGTTCTCTAACCAATTCCCTATCCACCTGACTATCTGAAAATCCAGATTGCAGTCCTTCAATTTATTCATCAGAACATCATGGGGAACCTTGTCAAAAAGCTTTACTAAAATCCAAGTAAATGACATCAACCGAATTTCCCCGATCCAGCAAACCTGTTACTTGGTCAAAAAAGGAAACCAGATTGGTCTGGCAGGACCTGTTGGAGACAAATCCATGCTGACTTCCTTGGATCACCAAATTGTCCTCCAGATGTTAGAGTTTGTCCATCCGCACCCAACAGTGGGCCTATTGCCTCCTTTACTTTACGTTTGCTTCTCACATAACTGAAAAATCTTTTCTTGTTACAATGGGCTTCCCTGGCCAATCTTAGCTCACTCTCAGCTTTGGCCTTTCTGATGATTGATCTACAGTGCCTAGTAACCTGTAGGTACTCTTCTTTAGAGCTCTGTCCTTCCCTCCATTTCCTGAACATTTTCCTTTTCTTTCTTAGTTCCTCTTGAAGTTCTCTGTTCATCCAAATAGGCTTCTTAGAGCTCCTGCAGTGTTTTCGTCTTTCTGGGATAGTCATTGATTGAGCATGCAATAGCTCCTGTTTGAGTAGCGCCCACCCTTCACATGCTCCCTTCCCTTCCAGCATTCTCGTCCATGGTATGACACTCATCATGTCTCTGAATTTATTAAAGTTTGCCCTACGTAAATCCAACATCCGCGTCTGGCTACAAGCTTCCTTGGCTCCCCATCTCAAAAGGAATCCTATGAGGACATGGTCACTTCCCCCTAGGGTCCCCACCTCCTTCACCTCTTCCACCAACTCTTGCCTGTTGGTCAGTATTAAGTCCAGTATGGCTGAACCTCTTGTGGGTTCATCTACCATTTGATAAATGAAATTGTCAGCCAGGCAGGTCAGAAAGTTGCATGACTGAGGACGCTTCGCAGAGTTTGTTTCCCAGCACACATCTGGGAAATTGAAGTCACCCATGATGACAAGGTCCTGCCGCTTGGATATTTTATCAAGCTGAGGATGCTTTTACACTCCAATTGAGGTGCTAGAAAAAAAAACAACAAAACTTTTACACCAATGCATGGGCTAACTCCCTTGCCTAACTCCCCTGAAAGAACTGCGTTCAGTGGAAGCTTCTGACCTGATGTGCACAGATAACAATTCCCACATGATACAAGAACCTAAGAAAGCAAGTTTAGAAGGACTAGATGGCAGTGCTCTTCAGTTTCAACATAGATCACTTTGACCCAATCGATAACAGCAACATACAAGAACACTTAGGGGCTTTTTGCACGCCTTCAAAATCGCACAATGGTTGCCAATTGGAAACGCTATTGATTTGCCATAACGCACGACGTCGTAGACAATCTGCCACACACCTGAAACCAATCTGCAAAAAGTGCTTCCTTGTAGCGCTTTCAGGGGAATCCCAAAAAGTGGATTCACCCTCCGGAAAGCGCTACACTCTTGCAACCAATCTGCAACACTAGCGAAAAAGACCTGTGCGTTAACATTGTTGTGGTTTCTTCAAAGTCCCTCCTCCTGAGCCTGTCCTCCAAACTTCCGGCGAAGCGATTGCCATTTTTTTTTCTCCGAGCGAGCGGGGATAAACGCACCAGCGAGCCTCTTTCTGTTTAGAGGCTTCCCTGGCTTCAGTCCTTCACCTTTAGTCACTAAGCACAAACCACAGAAAAGCCCGTTTGCTGATGTATTTTCCCATTAATTTTTACACATTCATTCAACCGAAAATCGGGCCCGTGAGAGGGGGAGGGATTTTTTTTTTCACTCGAGGCAGCGTGGCAACGATCATACGATCAAACGACAGCTCAAACACATTAGGCAGCTGGATGGGTCTCTCCGTTGCAACGAATCTACACAGATTCGTTACAATGGGTCTGTTTTTTTTAAAAAAACCTTTCTTAAAGGGAAAGGGGCTGTTTGGGAGCATGCTAACGGCTGCCCATTGGCTGCTTGACGGCCAGGGGCGGGACGAGCTTGGCAATAGCGCTTCCTTTCTAGCAATTTCTGCCGAGACCGGAAGCTTTGGGAAACGCTACAAAACGCAACTGGATTCCACTACAAAGGCAGGTATGCATAACGACGAATTCCACTATTTTAAATGGCAATTTTTCATTCAGTGACCAATTTGCAACAAAGATCCCGGTGCGTAAAGCCCCTTAGACTGTTTCCACATTTGTGATTTGCTGGCACACTCTCACTGCATTGGATTCTGAAGGCAAACTCCAAATTTGTCCCTGGCATTCTTCATTTGTGGTTTTCTCCTGTCACTGTTCAGGACTCCATTCATGGTATGTGTTTTGCAGTCCCATCAGGAGAGTGGGTGGTCCTGCCTCCCATCATGCCTCCCCCCCCCCATTTTTTGGAGTGAGTTTTCAATAATGCAATCACGCTGTAATGCAATCAAAATAAAATGCATCCTTTTTTTTGTCACCCTCCCCTTCAAGGAGGGTCAACAGTGGAAGGCAAGGCAGACCGAGAGGGATAATAAATGATGCTCAAAATCAGCCTGGACTCAAACGCAGGAGCCGCCTTGTATACCCAAGGCAAATATCTGCCCATTCAAGAGTGGCCAAGTGCCAGAATGTGGCTCCTGCCACCTTGTTTCATGGTTTGGGACCCATATATTTGAGGGACTGCCAGTCGCCCAATGCCCCCCGCAGGGACCTGTGCTCTGCGGGCTCAGATTTGTTGGTTATTCCTGGCCATCGGGAGGTGCGTCTGGCCTCGACCAGGGCCAGGGCCTTTTCGGTCCTGGCCCCCACCTGGTGGAATGAGCTCCCGGGAGAGCTACGGGCCCTGCGGGAGCTTTCAGCATTCCGCAGGGCCTGCAAGACGGAGCTCTTCCACCAGGTCTATGGTTGAGGCCGGCACGCTAAGGAAGATCAGCTGACCCCCCTCCCAGGATAAAACACTATCAGCGTACGGCGTCATCGACTCTTCCTTTCCCTCTCTAGGGGATAAATGAACCGGGAATTTAATGATCCTAGCATCTCTTGGGATAGTTTTGAGAATTTATTGGCTGCCGCATTTCGGGGGACTGGGAGTCACACATTGCTCAGCTAGAATGCCATTTCAAAGCAAACGACATTACAGATCCGGCCAAGAGGTACAGCACCTTGTGGAGTGTCTGTGGTCAATCGACGTTTGCTCTTGCCTGGGACTTCCTGTATGTTTTAAATTAGTGTTGTTATGTTTACGTGTTGTGCACTGCCCCAGGATGGTTTGCTGGGAGGGCAGTATATAAATTATTAAATAAATAACAACAACAACAACAACAGCACCCAGATGGCATCCCAGCTTCTTCTCAGAGGTTCAATTGTAGTTGCAGGAAAGTGCTCTTCTGCCACAGCAGAATCTGACAAACTTTAATGCATCAGCCTAATCTGCGTTTTATAGGAATGGCCAGTATCTTTAGTTTCTTGTCTGATGTTCATCACAGAGTCAGAGAACAAAAGGGGGGAGGTAAGGGAGGAGGGGCAGACTGTTATCTTGCATTACAAATCAAGCTTGTGCTAATTAACAAATGGATCTCTGGTGGAAACTGCAAAACAGCACAAAACCTGGGACCGTCAGAAAACTCATGAAAGTCAAACAATTGCATCAGACAAACTGTAAATTTAAACCCATCAGCACAGATACATTATTCTTCAGCCATCATGTACATCATTAGATATTATAGCAAATTCTTCCAACGAGAAGAGACCGGTTAAAGATGTGAGGGAATCTGCTGAAAGTATCTCCTTAATAAATGTGTGTTTTCTGCTCTCTGTACCAATTTCCCCTCAGCGATCTCATTATCTTTATCCAAGTCTTTGCATAGCTCACATTAATGCTGAAAGTAGTAAACTACTTTGTTTATTATTATTATTATTATTATTATTATTATTATTATTAAGTTTTATAAAATATACATTTCTGTATCACATCAATTCACAGCAGCATATTTCAGGAGCTATACACAAACACACATGGAAGGACATTTTCACAGTCCAGAAAGTGGCCTTCCTAATCCCTACCTTTGTTTGTATTGCAGCCCAATAAAGGTTAGTATTGGCAAGGTGGCAGTTAGGCATAACAGTGCACCAACATTGCCTGTTACCTATGGCTGCTTTATAGCCTCTCCTAATTCCATTGCACTCTGATTAGACATAAGATGCACCAGGATCATTTCTGGAGTTTGGAATTCTCCTTTTTTCCACTGCATCGGGTGCTAAATTCAGAATGTGAAATTGCACCTGGCGTTCTGCATCTGTGGTTTTCTTCTGTCACAGCTCAGGACTGAATGTACCACACGTGTCTTGCATTTTCTTTGGAAGAGCGGGCGGTGCCACCTCCCATCAAGACCACCTTTGTTTTACATTGTTTTTTACCTTGTGCATGCACAATAGCAGTATCATTTGGAAAAATAATTTAAAATGTCAGCCACCCAAATGTAGCATGCAGTTGCTCACAGGCTGTGAGTCCCAATGCTGGTTGTAGTTGTTTTTTGTTCCCTTCCACCCAGACTTATTGCTCCCATCCCTCAGATTCCCGTGACACTTGAATCATACAAGCAAGGGTGTGTGTGTCTCAGGTCGAAGTGATTCTGTTGTTTGTGCTCAATCACCGACACATATGAAGACAAATCATGTTGGCCACCATAATACAACTGCTTATCAGTACAAAACTTAAGAACAATAGGGTGGCATGAAATAAGCTAAAAAGTAATTTCAGCAATAGCCTAACAACATTTTAAATTAGGGCCCAGCAACACAATAATGTACTGTTAACCAGTTACTTATTTCACAGATTGCCTTGGGGGGAGGGAACTCATATTTTGAAGATTCACAAGCTGCAAACAGTGATTACATTTGGATCTACTCTAGGTAAAGGTAAAGGTATCCCCTGTGCAAGCACTGAGTCATGTCTGACCCTTGGGGTGACACCCTCCAGCGTTTTCATGGCAGACTCAATACGGGGTGGTTTGCCAGTGCCTTCCCCAGTCATGACCGTTTACCCCCCAGCAAGCTGGGTACTCATTTTACCGACCTCGGAAGGATGGAAGGCTGAGTCAACCTTGAGCCGGCTGCTGGGATTGAACTCCCAGCCTTATGGGCAAAGCTTTCAGACGGCTGCCTTACCACTCTGCGCCACAAGAGGCTCTGGATCTACTCTAGAAGAGTAGAATAGGGGATGGAGGGGCTTCCTGAATGTATGGGAGTTAATTTTTAATATATGTTTTAAAATTTACTAAACATTTATTGGGTTATATGACCATATATATTGACCCCCTCCCAAAATAGCCAATGATGGGCCTGGAGGGAGTGGGAAGAAGAAGAGTTGGTTCTTTTTTCGACCAAAGGAGTCTCAAAGCAGCTTACAGTTGCCTTTCCTTTCCTCTCCCCACAATAGACACCTTGTGAGGGTGATGAGGCTGGGAGAGCCCTGATATTACCGCTCAGTCAGAATAGCTTTATCAGTGCTGTGGCAAGCCCAAGGTCACCCAGCTGGGGGAAGCACAGAATCAAACCCGGCTCGCCAGATTAGAAGCCCGCACTCCTAACCACTACACCACGCTGGCTCTGGAAGGGAAGGGGCCTGGGTGGGCACGTACACAGCTATGCTTCCCAGCCATATTCTACATGATCACGCCACTTCTGGGGTTTCTCAAAGACTGAAGAATGCTTCAGGGATTTCTCAATGGTAAAAATTGACTTCAAGAATACTGAAACCAATAGAGCCAATTCACATGTTACAAAACTCTCCATGTACCGAATTGATAGAGATCTGGAAGCTCCCTGTACAGAACCCAATTCCCAGGTATGTGGGGACTGAGATCTCAAGGAGAAGGTATTTAAATCTATGTATTCAGCACTTCCTTCCTGAAACAGCCTTGGGAAATTACTGTTTTTGTAGCAGGAAGGAAGCTTATGTGAAGCCATCAATACATATAGGCTTCCACAAGGGGGCAAACAGCTGCTTCATGAGGCTACTTCATATTGGGGACATAGTGCAGGGGGGGGGGGCTGAGCCCTCTCTTCATGTGTTGCAGTCCTGGGACCCCATACACCTTGGATTTAAGTTGTGAGGAAGGAACTCACAGCACAGGACTGAACAAGACACATGGGAGAAGGGGGCACACGTTCAGCCTCAATCACTAAGCTACATTAGCATGTAATTAATTACAAAGACCCTCATTGTCCCCAATGCCATATCTTTAAACCGCCCGTGGCGCCACGGACTAAACAATTCGTTAAGGACTCTTGAGGTGGGATTTGTCCGTGATGAGGATTTGTCCGTGATGAGCCGCAGCGCGGCTCGCAGTTGCTCCTGGCCTGACGCGGCGAGAGGCGCAAAGCGCCTCTCGCCGCGTCAGCCGCCTACCCGAGGGAGCCCCCGGCGGCCGCACGGAGCGCGGCTGCCGGTGGCTCCCTGCCCGGTGGGCTGACGTGGCGAGAGGTGCAAAGCGCCTCTCGCCGCGTCAGCCCACCGGGTGCTCCCTCGGCTAGCCGGCTGACTCTCGTCGGCCCGCTGCAAAACACCCCGGCAGTCGCGCAGAGCGCGGCTGCTGGCCCCTCCCTGCCTCCCCCGCCGCTGCTAGCAACACGGAGCCGACTACGAGAGCCGTCGCCACGGGACAACACAGACTGTATGTATCTAGAGCCCGCTGTATCCCTTTTACAGCGGGCTATATTTCTAGTTGAATATATATGTGGCTCAGCCAAGAAGAAATTCTTGAAGTTACAAATGAATGGCCTTTGTAAGGTGCAACACTAGCTTCTTCCGTGAACAGGATAATGCTAAGAATCAAACTATCTAGGAAAATTAAAATGTCATCATAATTCCTTATTTCTAGGTAAAATGCGCAAACCAGCTTCTGTTTAGTTATTGCATTTCTATCCATCTCTCCTATCATGAAATTTGAGGTTACTTACACAGAACTCCTAAGAGAGCTCTTACTGAAATACTGATGGAGGGGCGATCAGAATCCTGCTTAGCTGCAGCAAATCTGTATCACGCATTCCCCCAAGGAACTTCTGTTGGTGCCTCCAGATTTTATGCTCGTTGTAGAGAGAGGCAGTCCTAGACATATGCATTTGGCTCCCTGCCAGCAAGGGAAACCAATAAGCTCCCTAGAATCTGTGTTCAGACTGGCCCACACCCATGCTAGGCCTCATGATGCAACTCAGAGCAGCACATCCAGGGATGTAAGGCAAAGGTGAACTACTGCTAGCTATAAGGAAATGGAGTCTAGCTGAAAAATCTGGAAGCTTTGTTTAGAAAGAGGGAACTAAGGAAGGATATGACAGAGATTTATAAATTTATATACACTGAGTACAGAGAACGGACAAAGACCTTTTCTCCATCTCTCAAAATACTAGAATACTATGACTGCAATACTAATACTAATACTAATAATCTCATTTGTAACCATTTCTCAAATGATTTTTACATTTCTGAGTTTACTATAGCACTTTTTTTGATAGGCATTCTGAATTCACATTTCAGCAAGAATATCCATTTGAGCATACCTCTCTCATTGAGTAATTTGACTTGCTGATACAGGTAGCAAATGCCCTTTTAAATGCCCTACAATCTGTATTGAACCTATTATGTTGCCTGTCCAAGCCATGCAGATCCCTGACCAGACCATGAGATGTATATCATGGTTGAAACAGTTTAACCAGTTCAGTAATTACACCTAACTTCCTCTCTAGAGAAGAATTAGTGGGGATTTTTGTTAGGTGCGAAGTCGTGTCCGACCCATCGCGACCCCATGGACAATGATCCTCCAGGCCTTCCTGTCCTCTACCATTCCCCAGAGTCCATTTAAGTTTGAACCTACTGCTTCAGTGACTCCATCCAGCCACCTCATTCTCTGTCGTCCCCTTTTTCTTTTGCCCTCAATCGCTCCCAGCATTAAGCTCTTCTCCAGGGAGTCCTTCCTTCTCATGAGGTGGCCAAAGTATTTGAGTTTCATCTTCAGGATCTGGCCTTCTAAGGAGCAGTCAGGGCTGATCTCCTCTAGGACTGACCGGTTTGTTCGCCTTGCAATCCAAGGGACTTGCAAGAGTCTTCTCCAGCACCAGAGTTCAAAAGCCTCAATTCTTTGACGCTCGGCCTTCCTTATGGTCCAACTTTCACAGCCATACATTGCAACTGGGAATACCATAGCCTCGACTAAACACACTTTTGTTGGCAGGGTGATGTCTCTGCTTTTTAGGATGCTGTCTAGATGTTCCATAGCTTCAGCTTGTCAATTTTAGGACAGCTCTTTGGGCCATTTCGCACGGCTTCAAAGTAGCACAATGGTTGCTATTTGGAAACGCTACTAATTTGCCATAACCCACGACGTCGTAGACAATCTGCAACAATCCTGAAACCAATCAGCAAAAAGTGCTTCGTTGTGGCGCTTTCAGGGGAATCCAGAAAAGTGGATTCACCCTCTGGATAGCGATACACTCCTGCAACCAATCTGCAACAGTAGCGCTAAAGACCTGTGCGTTACCATTGTTGCTGGTTCTTCAAAGTCCCTCCCCCTGGCTCTCTCCTCCAAACTTCCGGCGAAGCGATCGCCATTTTTTTTTCTCCGAGCGAGCGGGGATAAACGCACCGGCGAGCCTCTTTCTGTTTAGAGGCTTCCCTGGCTTCAGTCCTTTACCTTTAGTCACTAAGCACAAACCACTGAAAAGCCCGTTTGCTGAAATAAAGTCCCTTTATTTTTTACAAATAAATTCAGCCGAAAATCGGGCCCGTGAGAGGGGGGGGGATTTTTTTTTATCACTCGAGGCAGCGTGCAAACGATCATACAATCAAACGACAGCTCACATTAGGCAGCTGGATGGGTCTCTCCGTAGCAACGAATCTACCTAGATTCGTTGCTATGGGTCGTTTTTTTTTTTAAAAAACCTTTCTTAAAGGGAAAGGGGCTGTTTGGGAGCATGCTAACGGCTGCCCATTGGCTGCTTGACGGCCAGGGGCGGGACGAGCTTGGCAATAGCGCTTCCTTTCTAGCGATTTCTGCCGAGACCGGAAGCCTGTGGGAAACGCTAAAAAACGCAACTGATTCCACTACAAAGGCAGGTATGCATAACGACGAATTCCACTATTTTAAATGGCGATTTTTCATTCCGCAAACAATTTGCAACAAAGATCCCTGTGCGAAAAGGCCCTTTAAGTTAGTTACTTCTTTTATAATATCATTGTTCCAATGCACTGGTCTATTACAATTCTGGCTTAACTGAAGAGGGATGGTAGATTGAAGGAAATTGTATTGTTAAGTATGATCACCACCCATATATTCTGTTGACCCCAGTGGATGAGTCAGATTGAGCAAACTAGGCAATACTATAAAATAAGCAACAGCACTGACACAATGCATTCTGACCCGGAAATTGTAGCTGGTGCAAAATACAACTGCTAGGGTTCTCACAAGATCATCATGGAGGTCCCATGTCCAGCCTATGATGAGGTGGCTGCATTGCTTGTCAATCGGCTTCTAGATCAGGTTCAAGGTTTTGGTTCCATCAGTGGCCTGGGACCCACTTATCTGAGGGACCGTTGTCTCCTTATGCCCCTTGCAGGGCTCTTCACTTTGCGGGTAGGAATGTGCTGGCTGTCCTCAGTCCCCGGGAGATACTTCTGGTCTAGACCAGGGCCAGGGCCTTTTTGGTCCTGGCCCCAACCTGGTGGAATGAGCTTCCAGAATAGCTAAAGACCTTGATGGAGCTAACAACATTCTGTATGGCCTGTAAAATGGAGCTCTTCCGCCAGGCGTTTGGTTGAGGCCAGGCTAGGAAGAGCAGCTGTCTCCCTCCACAGGCCTGTTAAGGCTGTTGAAGTTGCCCCCATGGAGAGCTGACAGTTGCTGTGAATGGGGGTCGGGAGTGAACTGGGATATCCTGCAGATTATGATTTTGCCTCTGTTGCAGTTTGTGTGTATACTATTTTATGTGGGTTTTTTAGATTTTTATATAAACCTCCATGAGCCGGCTGAGTCCAAGAGTGGTGGTTAACAAATACAAACATAAACAAACAAACAAACAAACAAACAAATGCTGTTTAATACATGTAAAGTCCCCCTTGGTGTCAACCCACAGCAACCATATAGAGCCCATTGTTAGTAACTGAACTCTTCCCGGCACGGTTAATATCTTTAGATCTTGGCTCCAGAGAAAATTTACTTATTAGTTGATCTTTTAAACTTAAAAAAAAAGTTCTGCATAGGTTACATCATAAATTATTCCATTTTATGTCAACCTGTGGACAACCAGTGCTATAATGCAAAGTGCAATAAATGCTTTCAGATTAGGATTAATGAACAGAAACCAATTTTTAATATGGTTCTTTAGTCCACTTTAGAGCTCTGCATAATTAGGTACACTGGGCATATTCTTGTGTTGTGAGTTTTATCGTGTGTGACTTGATCACAATTAGCAGAGTATCAGGCTTTGTTCCCATCCTTGATGGAATTCAGTCTGTCACAATATTCATGGTGCCATTTCATTGTTCCAGTGTACGTCAAAGCTAAATACTCATTGTTTACCTAATTGCTCTTTTTAAATTTGCTGGATGTTCTGTCATTTTGTCTTCTCTTCCTCTGATTAGTCTAATCAGGACTGCTAAAAGCAGTCCACCACCATGTCAGCCTCTCACTTAATATTTTGACTGCACAAGTGTTGTAATTAAATTCTCAAAATCAGGCATTCTGGAATTCCCCAGTGATCTAATGGTACAAGAGAAGGCACAGTTCAGATTAAGTAATTGTCTCTTATATTTCCCACAATGGACTGATAGAATTCAGTGTGTGATTAATAAAACGTAACAACAAAATCAGAGTCCAGTGGCACCTTTAAGACCAACAAAGATTTATTAAAGGCGTGAACTTTCAAGTGCAAGCAAAATATGGTCCATGTTAAGGAGTCATTTAAATGCAAAGGTTCATTGTGGACATTATTTTTATTGGAATTAAACTTGTAAAATATGAGAACTTCTTTCTGAAGCTTTTTCCATTCAGCAGGATTCATCATCAGATCTAATAATTTCCTGGAAAAGACTGGCTTCTATGCAGGCCACGCTGAGAAAGATTGAAAACCTTTACCTGAAAAAGGCTGACTTCTGTGAGGTCCTAGGTAAAGGTATCCCTTGTGCAAGCACCGGGTCATGTCTGACCCTTGGGGTGACGCCCTCCAGCGTTTTCATGGCAGACTCAATACGGGGTGGTTTGCCAGTGCCTTCCCCAGTCATTACCGTTTACCCCCCAGCAGCAAGCTGGGTACTCATTTTACCGACCTCGGAAGGATGGAAGGCTGAGTCAACCTTGAGCCAGCTGCTGGGATTGAACTCCCAGCCTCATGGGCAGACAGCTTCAAACAGCATTTCTGCTGCCTTACCACTCTGCGCCACAAGAGGCTCTTTTATTTATTTATTTATTTGAGGTCCTATCAATTGTCATTGACAATTGATTCTTTACCACCTGTTAGGGAGGGCAGAAGGCTTGACATATTGGGTCAGAAGCTTTATATATTCACTGCTCTAAATTATAGGGTGGCTAATTATCACGTGATGATGGCTGGCTATCAGCTCTTTTTATGGGAAAGTTTATCTTCAACAAGCATTCAGAAGAGGATAAATTGTCAATTAAGGTGATCCAGAGCAAAGCCATCAAAGTATCCAAAAGGAGATCAGTGCTGGCAAGCATGATGTGGGGGTGGCTGTGAGATCCATGGCTCAAGTATTGTGTTAAAATGCCACTCCTGGCTACAGAACACTGCCTTGCCCTAGATACTCCGAGATACTTACTGTTTGAAGGCACCACCCTGTTCTCTGAAACCACATATGAGTTTCTCATCACCATGAAATGGAATGATTTCTCATCGACTCCACATTGGAGGGCAAGATTTACTCTTTGACAACAGGGCTTTGCAGCACCATTTTATTGGAACCAGAGGCCTTTTCAGCAACAGCTGTATCTTCCATGACTCTTCGGTTCATCTCTGTTCCACAGGAGGAGGAGGCATCCATAGTCTGCTCCTGCTCAGACCTCTGGCAGGGATTCCACCCCCCCCATCCGCAAATGCCCAGAAAATTCTGACTATCTGCCCAGTCTGGGACCCCAACCTGTGAATTTACAGATAGGCTAAGAAAATGTACCCAGGTCTGGGTGGGGATTACTGATGACACCTGGGTTCTTTCTGTAGTTAACAATGGCTGTTTTTTGGAGTTTACTGAGTTATCCCCTTGCTAGTTGGCATGGTTGACAATAGATTCCCTAACCGCTCAGTTAGTGGAGCTCCTCCTAAAGCATGCGGTAGAGGTGTTGATGTCTGGATTAGATTCCAAGGTTTTCACTCCAGATACTTTCTGGCAGACAAGAAAGATGGAAGTCATAGACCTATTCTAGACCTGACACATTTGAATAAAATTATTAAAGTTTCTGAGTTTAAAGTTTTTCCCTGAGGCACTGGGAGGGGGGGGGGGCAGGTGATCCTCTTTATGGGTCCAGTCCTGTATTAATGTTCTGGAGTTATATTCTGTGAAGCTTGCTGTTATTTCATTTTCAGATATGTTGCACTGAAAAAAATTCTGGTGCAATTGGACAGTTTGGTGCAGTCAGCTTGCCATGGGAGCACCAGGACAGCAGTGTGCAGGGCACACCACCAAGCCTCAGGTGCCCTAAAAGCTGCCTTCAACATGCTGCCCTCCCCCCCTCTCCCCCTGCTCAGGAGGAGATAGCTGTCAGCGCAAGGGGCGGCTGCTGGCTCCTGACTGTGCTGCCCTCCACCTGGGGCTCCCAGTTTTCATGCCCCTTAATCAATGCTATGTGCTCCCAGTTTTACAATGGAATCTTGGCACTAGAAACATACAAATGTTTGTATTGGAACCTGTTTTGTAGCATGCTATGAGCCGGTTTGCCAGGAGTGGAGGACAATAACTCCAATAATAATGAAAAATAATAAAATATGTGTCATTTTCACCATAGGCTGATCTTGCATTGAGCAGGAGTTTGGACTAGATGGCTTGTATGGCCCCTTCCAACTCTATGATTCCATATCTGCAATATCTGTACTAGTGATAAAGGTAAAGGTAAAGGATATCCCCTGTGCAAGCACCGAGTCATGTCTGACCCTTGGGGTGACGCCCTCTAGCGTTTTCATGGCTGACTCAGTACAGGGTGGTTTGCCAGTGCCTTCCCCAGTCATTACCGTTTACCCCCCAGCAAGCTGGGTACTCATTTTGCCGACCTCGGAAGGATGGAAGGCTGAGTTGAGCTGGCTGCCGGGATTGAACTCCCAGCCTCATGGGCAGAGCTTCAGACAGCATGTCGGCTGACTTACCACCCTGCGCCACAAGAGGCTCAGTGTACTAGTGATATGCATGCACAAAAAAAGGCTTATAGTTGCATAACCAAATCCCAGTATTAGTGGTTCAGGTATTCCCAGGGGTCTTCTCTTGCCTCAATGGACTTGGTCACAAGCTAGGTAATTGGCTACTTCCATTGATCCCCCTCCTGAGCACGAGTGAGTGCTCTTGTGGTTTCTGTGCCTGGGATGGGGCAGAGCCTGCACACCTACTCCTGTCTTAAACCGCCTCCTGTCCCTCCCCCCAAGTTCTCCTTGAGCCTGCCTGTTAACACTGCTGGCAATGTTACTTATGGTGATATGTTGCTTCTGAGTGGTGTGGCCGGGAGGCATGGTCAGCTGACATCGCTTTCTGGGCTCCTTGGAACCTGACAAATTATTTCAGGGGCTCCTCCATGGTCAAAAGGTTGAAAAAGGCTGGTACAGGGATTTGGGTTTGACATGATTCAGGAAAACCAAATCTTTTCACGTCCATGTAAAAGGACCTAGATCCATTTAAATGCATTCAGAGACTACCAAACAGCTGAATTCTCTCTGCAGATCAGCTGTTTGTCTAGCAGGGCCTCCTCTCACAGCACCAAAACAGCTGATCATAATACAATCAACTGCAAACTCTGTCTTCAAGTTACACCTAAGGCAAGATCTGTTAGAGCAGCTTAACTTAAAGGCAAGTGTTTGGGGGAAAGTGCTCTCATGTCCTGAGAGCTCAGCTGCAAAGTCTTCTACTTTGGTGGAGCTAAAACACAACCTTTATAATAAATCTCTTGCTTTGTCTGACTTACCGTTCCTTCAGTGATATAAGTTTTGCTGAGTCCAAGCTGAGCCCTAGTAAGACACTATTCAGCATCACCTTGGTGATCTTGCTCCGCTTCGAACCGCCCCCTAAGAAGGCTAAGGTTGAAGCACAAGGAGAATCATTGCAATGAATGCCACTTGACAAGCTGGCACTCTGGTTCTTCTGCTGGTTCTGACAGATCTGATCCCATTGGTTCCAGCGTCTGTCCCCATTTCAGATCTGGGCATCCCACTTCTACACCTACACTCTCCAGCCTCTTCATGCTCAGAGGGTGAGTTGGAGTCCAATTCAGGATCTATTCCACAAACTCAGTTAGACTCTGTTACGACATCATAATCCACTTAGCCAGTTCCATGGTCCTCCTCAACCCTAGCGGCAATAGTTTTTATATTACCCTTTCTACTTCCTGAATGAAAGGGGGTAGTGGTCATGTTTCTGCTGGAACTCCCCTCCCCTATGGCTGCTTGGAGAAATGCTGTATCATCTACAGCAGTGGTCCCCAACTTTTTTATCACCAGGGACCGGTCAATGCTTGACAATTTTACTGAGGTTCGGGGGGGGGGGTAGTCTCTTGCCGAGGGATGCCACCACCGCCACCTGAGCCCCTGCTCTGCTTGCTTTCCCGCCGGCACCCCTGACTTCTCGCCACCCCTGGGCTGTACAGGGCTACGCCAAGGGGGAGCCCCAGCCATGGCAGCTGCTGGAGAGCACCAAAGGTGAGCCAGCAGAGTGGCAGGGCAGCCCCCAAGGCAGCAGCTAGGGAGGAGGATGAGGAGGAGCCGTGTCCTGGTACCGACTGATCCACATATCGGGACCAGTCCCCGGACCGGGGGTTGGGGACCACTGATCTACAGAGAAGGGTCATTCCTAAAGTTTTACGAATTACCTCTTTGTTGCATCAAATGTCCTCCATATCACAATTGCAACCATGGGAGAAAGAAGTTAAACACACAAGCATCTGAGATTTTCCAGATAAAGCAGGAATTGTATATCTATTGCTAGTTGAATATGTTTAATTTTAAACTAAGCAGAACAATGGTAACATTTTGCTCTTTTCTGAGGTCCCTTGTACGAAACTCCTGTAAAGTTGCCTCTCTATAGTGTTCTAAGGTGGTTTGTGTGGTGCTGCCTCCTTGCTTTTACTAAAGGTAAAGGTATCCCCTATGCAAGCACTGGGTCATGTCTGACCCTTGGGGTGACGCCCTCTAGCGTTTTCATGGCAGACTCAATAAGGACCAAGCCCTATGAAGATAGGTTGAGGGACTTGGGAATGTTCAGCCTGGAGAAAAGGAGGTTGAGAGGGGACATGATAGCCCTCTTTAAGTATTTGAAAGGTTGTCACTTGGAGGAGGGCAGGGTGTTGTTTCCGTTGGCTGCAGAGGGGAGGACACGCAGTAATGGGTTTAAACTACAAGTACAACGATATAGGCTAGATATCAGGGGGAAAAATTCACAGTCAGAGTAGTTCAGCAGTGGAATAGGCTGCCTAAGGAGGTGGTGAGCTCCCCCTCACTGGCAGTCTTCAAGCAAAGGTTGGATACACACTTTTCTTGGATGCTTTAGGATTCTTTGGGCTGATCCTGCGTTGAGCAGGGGCTGGACTAGATAGCCTGTATGGCCCCTTCCAATTCTGGGATTCTATGATTCTATGTGTCACCGTTGCCTCCTATAGTATGTTGAACACAAGCCCAGTGTGTTATACAGTCCCTTCATGAAACTCAAAAGCACACCTTGGGGTGAATTGGTATCCTACTGACATCTAATTTATACGAAGACTTGAGAGGCAAAATTCTTTTTTAAATATTTGCTTTCTAGAACAGATATAATCATTGCATAGCACAAGGAACATAATGTTACAAACACACACTTTAGGAGTTAGTAATTCAAAATAAAGGTAAAGGTATCCCCTGTGCAAGCACCGAGTCATGTCTGACCCTTGGGGTGACGCCCTCTAGCGTTTTCATGGCAGACTCAATATGGGGTGGTTTGCCAGTGCCTTCCCCAGTCATTACCGTTTACCCCCCAGCAAGCTGGGTACTCATTTTACCGACCTCAGAAGGATGGAAGACTGAGTCAACCTTGAGCCGGCTGCTGGGATCGAACTCCCAGCCTCATGGGCAGACAGCTTCAGACAGCATTTCTGCTGCCTTACCACTCTGCGCCACAAGAGGCTCTAATTCAAAATAACACATTATTAATCTGATTAGGAGCATGTTGTGTTCCAGAATTTTACCACTAGCTGATTAACACTGTCCCAAAAAGACAGGAATAAGGCATAGATCTTCATACCCCTGTATTTTGTGGAGCTGACAACCCGTTTATGCATTATATTCCCCTTAGCCCTGAAAAATCATTAATACTTAAATCAAAGCATTTTCTTTTGTTTTTTACTTGTTGTTAGGTGCGAAGTCGTGCCTGACCCATCACGGCCCCATGGACAATGATCCTCCAGGCCTTCCTGTCCTCTACCATTCTCCAGAGTCTATTTAAGTTTGCACCTACTGCTTCAGTGACTCCATCCAGCCACCTCATTCTCTGTCCTCCCCTTCTTCTTTTGCCCTCAATCGCTCCCAGCATTAGGCTCTTCTCCAGGGAGTCCTTCCTTCTCATGAGGTGGCCAAAGTATTTGAGTTTCATCTTCAGGATCTGGTCTTCTAAGGAGCAGTCAGGGCTGTTTTTTCTTATTAAATCTGAGACACAAAAATATTATTCTGTTCACACACACATCCTCAAACATTCTAATCTAGATGATTCTAATTATGTTTACTTGAGTTTCTCCATATCACAATTGCAACCATGGGAGAAAGAAGTTAAACACACAAGCATCTGAGATTTTCCAGATAAAGCAGGAATTGTATATCTATTGCTAGTTGAATATGTTTAATTTTAAACTAAGCAGAACAATGGTAACATTTTGCTCTTGTCTGAGATCCCTTGTACGAAACTCCTGTAAAGTTGCCTCTCTATAGTGTTCTAAGGTGGTTTGTGTGGTGCTGCCTCCTTGATGGTACTAGAAGAGTTTCCTGAGTGGGTGGGGATTAATTCATGGCCAATGGTGGGTTAGAGAGGGTGGAAAGGAGGGGGGCCCTGGGTAGGCATGCATGCAACTATGCTTCCCAATCATATTCTGCATGATCACACCACTTCTGGGTTTCTTGAAGACTGAAGAATGCTTCAGAGGGTTTTCAACAATAAAAATGCTGAGTAAATCTGATGTAGAGCTTAGCAGTAAGATGAGGAATGTGCAGAAATTGCATCCATCCTCACTCAATTGCCTCCCAAAATTAATTCTGGATCCAACCTGATGTTCTGATTATTATTATTTTTCTGATGCACTTTTATTTATGTTAAATAATACACAAAGTCTTGGTTAAGTATAACTGTATATTTTCTGTTCAGGGTATTCAGTTGAGCATCTGCCGCATATTAATGCCTCAGCACTTTGGCCCAGCATTTGAGGGTGTTAGGTGGTTAGAGATGAGAATCCCAGTGACAGCTCTAAATTAAAGTGATTATTCTTCAAAGTATGAGTCCCCATTGCTCAGTTATCCAGAAGGTGGTAGCAGACTGTATCCCAAGACCTACTGATGCAGTGCTGAAGCTGGAGTAAATAGATCCCTAGCTAATCCAGTTTACCAATTAATGCCTGGGGTGCCAGGGTGAGAAAATGACTCTCTAAAGTACAACCAAGATTTAGTTTGGGATTCCCAACTGATTTACAAATGCTTAGACAGATTACCAGTTTTACTCTTATTATCACAATGAATACTTGTCACTGTTCCAAATTTTCACTGGCATTTCCTCATTTGTATATATTTGTTCCTCCGCTTGTCATTTTGAATTACTGTAACTGCCTCTGGAGGTTTTTAATATTTCTGAATAATTCATTCTTTCTGCATTCCCCGAGATGTCACTCAGACTGCATTATTTAGCTGTAAGGAATTTGGGTACTCTCTTTTTCTCAGGTTTAGTCTAGTATTATTTTAAAAAATTTACCAAGACAAAAAAAATAGTTAACCTTTCCCTATGTGGTATGTTTTGTCATAATCTGGAAGCAGTATAACTCATTGTCTAGGATGACTTTGACAAGCCATCTGAATTTAAATAATGGGCAGGAAGTTTAGAATTCGACACAGAAAAAATGCGCATTCTACAGATATGGACCAATTGTCCTATGGCCAACCTTGCATCTTTTCCCTTAATTTATGAAGCACTAGAGCCCACTTTGCAAAGTGGCCGTTTTCTCTAGGTGAATTGCTCTCTATCGCCATCACCTGGAGGTGAGTTTTAATCATAGGCGATCTCCAGTTAGTACCTGGAGGTTGGCAACCTATGCATGTTTGTTTTTTTTGCTATGACTCAATATTTGCTTTCATTTTATAGTATTTTTGTTCAGTCATGTGAAAAAGTTCACGTTCAGGAGGCTTCCCAAACCTCACTGGGTTTTCCTGCTTTGTTCCAATCCGTAGCCCTGATTATCTGTGACTGTCCATATCTTGACAGGACCTCAGCTGATTCCCTCCATGTGGCATCAAGTGACTACAGATTTCACTGACCTTTACAATTGTACTCTTTCCAGTAGGACATCTCTGGTTATCTGCCTTGGTGCTTTAATTATTTGAGAGGCAAGTTTAAGCTATGGCTTCAGTACCAGTCACAAGAAGCCAAGTCTAGGTGAATAAGCCTCTGAATACTTGTAGAATCTCACTGTGACTTGATGGATTAATTGTTTGCTTGTTGTAACTGTCTGAAGAGGTTAATTAAATTCACAGCAGGTATAGCATACTTCTGGCCGTAGGGGGTCTTGCTATTCTGAAGGGAGATTAATTAGATGAATGAACAAATGCAAGTCAATTGAGCACGCAACTTATGCTTACTTGAGGGTTTTCTTCTACTTCAGCCATGGAAATAATACAAGCCCCCCACCCTAACCCAGATCCCACAGGCTTCACAGGATAGGCTTTCTTCCTCACATGTCTGGCAAATTCTTTACAGTAATATATTGGCTTCATTTAGATATAACACAAAACCATGATTTATTTTAATGATAGTCTATGACAGCATCATGAGAGCTAGTTCAGTGTAGTGGTTAGGAGTGCGGACTTCTAATCTGGTGAGCCGGGTTTGATTCCCTGCTCCTCCACATGCAGCCAGCTGGGTGACCTTGGGCTGGCCACAGCACTGATAAAAGCTGTTCCGACCGAGCAGTAATATCAGGGCTCTCTCAGCCTCACCTACCTCACAGGGTGTCTGCTGTGGGGAGAGCAAAGGGAAGGTGAATGTAAACTCCTTTGGGTAGAAAAAAGCAGCATATAAGAATCAACTCTTCTTCTTCTTAATTCACAGCTAGTTTTTAAATCTTGCCCTGCCTGATGCTGATTTCATTGCTTTTGTTATTTTCTCTAGAGGAACCTGTCCAATACCTTCTGCTTGCATTGTGGGGAGGGCAGAACCTGTGAACAAGCCCAGATTAAGCCAGATGTTCACATTCATATGGAACCACAGTAAGACTGCATTTAATAAACCAAACCAGCCTTCAGGTCCTGGTTTTATACCATTATTAACCATAGTTAGTAGATCTGTACTTGTTTAAAAGATCACACACATTTTCTGCTTTTGGTAAGATTAACAAGAAAAAGACAGAGTGAGGATTCTGAGTTGACACTGATATATCAAATATCACCAGCCAATAACCTGTCTAGATCGAAGTAGTGTGCTAATTAAGCCATTCCTTAGAACCTATAGAACAAGACTGAACATTGTACATCATATCAATGTAAATAGAATGCCCATTCAAAGCAGTCACAAATATCTCCAAAGAAGAAATCTCCAAAAATACCAAAGAAATCACAGATGCCTCATCAGATGAAATCTCCAAAAGCACTGATGGGAATCTCACTATAGCCCCATTTTGTAGCCTTTGCTCCAGGCAGCTTTTTCAAGCTTTTCCTTCGGTATTTGGGGCAAATCCTATCCTCAAGGGTTGCCATTTTTTTTAGTAGCACCATAGAATAAGCCATACACAATCCTCTTATGTCTTAAGGGGCTAAATTCCAAGATGCAGTCAAGTTCAATTGCCAATTATCCATTCCATGGAATTGATACCATCTTCTGCCTTTCTGTCCCTCCAGTGGGAAGCCTCCTGAGTCTCAGAAAATGAAAAGTACAGAGTACCTGTCCTCCTTCTCTCTGTGACTGGCAGCACCTTGCTCAGATAAATTTGGCATCACCTTTTCCTTCTTGGCCAGAGCTTCCTTTTATCCTCCTCCTCTTCCTCTTCTTGGTCTATAGCCCCATCCTTGCCTGTTGTTGGACTAATTTCATCCTTTCCCTCTTTAGTGGCTTTCTGTTTCTCTCGATATACTTAGCCCTACCGTCTGGAAACCAGCACAAGGACCTAGGAAGCATTGGTGCTTCCAGGTGTTGGCTCACCTCTGTGAGCTGTGCTAATTGACCCAACCTCTCCTTTTTAGGGCTGATTGCTTTGTAAGCAGAGAAGGTAGGATCCTTTCTCATTGAGCTTGTTGTGGGTTACTCTAGAAGCATTTCCTCTGCTGTTTGGGTAAGTTACCTTTCCCCTGACTGTGCTTGATTGTGTAAGCTTTGGTAGGGTGGACTCTGCTCTTACCAGAGGCCTGGGGTTCCAACTGTGGGCCCTTGTTTAATCCTAGCTTTTCTTTGGTATCCTCCCAGAGGACAGAGAGGAGGAAATTAAACCACTGTTTACACATAACAAACCAGGACTTGGATAAGTTTGAGCTGAGTCCTGCTTTCATAAAATGAACAATAGTTAAAATATATAATGGGGCATTTCCACATATCAGTTTTAAAAGCATTATGCCAGCTGAATGGCATAGTGGTAATTTGGGAGGGGGGCTTCCGAGCCCCTTCTCCCCTTGTCTGCAGCTTTTTGCATGTCTCACCCTCCACAACTGCTGCTGGAAATGGTGGAAGAGAGCAATGCATTTTACATGTGTTTGCTTCTGTCTGTCAATCAATGCAGGCAACCAATTCCCTTTCTCCATATTTTAAAGGTCCTGCAGTACCTCTAATTTTTTTTTAAATGCATACTTCTCCATTGAAACGCCTAAGCATAGACTCATAGATGCATAGTACTTTTTGAATGCCACCCCTTATGGGATCATGAGTCCTTTGAGACATTTAAAAACGAATATTGTTCCTGATTTTGGGGGTGGGGGAAACTTTAGAGAGGCATGCTTTGTGTTAAAACTTTGAAAAAAATATTTTGTTTCTGGCATTGTCTGTAGGCTTGTCTGCCTATTCGTTACTCCAGGAAGTTAGCCATTAAAAAAAAGAAATTCCCATCCCTAGGAACAAGGTAGGGGGAGGCACATCTGAGCCTCCATACCTTCCCTCTACTGGTTGCTCTCCTGTAGCTCACACTAAATAGGTTGGGGAATCCATTTTATGTGATTTCCCCAACTAGTGCTTTAAGATGGAAGATGTAGCCAGCTGGGTACTGCCTAGACGTTGGATATTGGTGATGTCATATGGAGGGGCTGGAATATAATGACTACGTAAGGTAAGTATCTCACTATATTTAACGGGTGTGGAAATGCCCATGGTGTTGTGTTATGTCTAAACTGAATCTACATATGGGGCTGCAATGGAAGACCGTTAGATGCCCCAATTTGTGCAGAATATAGCTGTTCTTTTGTCTGGTATTGGGCACTTTGTATACACTCAATCTCATATTACATAGCTATATTAGTGGTCAGTTGGCTTTTGGGTTCAATTCAAGGTACAGGTTAATTCCTTTAAAACTCTTCATTACTTGGAATCCACATATCTGAAGGACCTCCTCTTACAAGACGATTCCAAATATTAGAGTTTGCTGTTTTCACCACTGCCACATACTGAAACAATATTTTCATTGGGTGTTTTGTCATATGTGGTGGACTTGTAAAAAGGCAAAGAAATATTGAATTATAATTCATGATGAAATACAAAAGACATTGAAAATCAGATTTGCAATGGATCCCAAATGTAGGTTATGAAATATAATAAACTTGTTTAATATATGGTAACAGCTGCCAGAATCTTATATGCATCAAGATGGGGAAAAGAATCCTTACCAGATTATAATGGAACATGGATCAATGGCAAAACTTTCATATTTGATGCAAAACAGGATATCAGATTTTAATAGAAAGTTAGAGTACATCAGCTGATATGAGGTGGAAAGGAATAATTGGTTTATTTGAGATGTACATAAATGATGGGAAAATGAATTATGGGGAGGAAGGCAACAGGTCCAATGATATGACATATTGTGATTTATCAGCTTAATATTCAATGTTCTGTAAATGAAATAGTGTTGTTTTCTATATTCTGTATTTTCTGAATAAATAAACATTTTAACTAAAAAAGCCCTAAACATTTTCAGTGGGCTTCCCACAACTACAGTATTTGCTGGCGTATAAGACTACTTTTCCCCCCTGAAAAACATGCCTCCAAGTGGGGTGGGGGGTCGTCTTATACGCCGGGTGCACTTCAGTACTGTAATGTAATGTAACAAACTCTATATTTTGAGTGGAAATGTTGGGGGGGTCGTCTTATACGCCCAGTCGTCTTATACGCCGGCAAATACAGTACTCCAAGATCTTTTTCAGTCCATCTCAGATGGACCCTATAAGCATATACTTAAAATTAGGACTTTTGATATGCATGTTATAACACGTGGTCTAGTCCAGCAATGTCACATTTATGTCAGATATGGGCCATGTAACAAATGAGTTCAACACATCCATTCAAGTGGGTCTTTTAAAATATTTTGCTTTGGATGGATAACCCTGCTGTGAAACATGAGGTCCTACAACAGGTTTAAATAGCTTAAGTTCAAAAGGAGCCTTTATAGTCACCTACTGCAATCTCTCCCATACCTGATGCAACAATATCCATTATTCCAGATAACAGCTTATGTGGAATTTACTCTTTCCAGACTAGCTTGCTTCTGAAAAGCTTGAAAAATCTTATCTGCATTGTGACACTGCAAAGCAATTGAAAGCACAATAAGTAATTAAACGGCTCTTAAAAAAAAAAAACTTTGATTCTCTGGCTGCAGCCCCAGGGGGACTTTTGTTACATTATGCAGTGTATGGAGTTAGTTAGCAAAAGATAATCCATTCAGGCCCTTTGAACGTCTGCCAATTACAGCATACATTGACTTCAGCAATAATACAATAAAAGACCAGAGGAGCTGCAGGATTACATATTTAATTTACTTTAAATGCATCTAAAGGAACGAATTTTAAACATTTTATCCAGTCCTAATTCAACTTTAAATTCCCATGAATCTCAAATGTCAGAGTATTAGAAGGTCAGGGTTCTTAAACAAGGAGGCAGAAAAGAAACTGGAAGCGCTATGCTACACCATATTTCCTAGATCATGAATGTATGACATCTGACATTATAAAACAGAACAGCAAAATCCTAGTAAAACCCATCCTTTGTTGTTAGTTAGGCGCTCATAAGTATTGTCCTCTAATGTCTTGCACTTGCACATTCTTCAACAAAATTCTATACTTCCTTTTGCTTCGCCAACTCTGAACAGCAATGAGCAAAAGGGCCCGTTTTGTTAAGTACAAAAAATGCGTACCTGGAATATAAGCAGAAGGGATCCACAATTCTGTGTGTGCATATATTCCCCCCTCCCCCCCAAAAATCTACGAGTAGTGGAGTAAAGCAACATTCCCAAGTGTCATTAATAGCAAAGGTGAGATTTATTTATTATTTATTTGTCATGTGGCATGGTCTGTGTGTAGTCTAGTCAGGAGACCCTAGGATTGTCTGGCAGCCAGGTAAGAGATGTTTGGAGGTGGTTTGCCATTGCTTGCCTCCACAACATGACCTCTTGTGTCCCTTGGAGGTCTCCCATCCAAATGCTAGTCAGGGTTTACCCTGCTTAGCTTCTGAGACTGGGCTTGCCTGAGTTATCCAGGGCAGTGCTAAAGGTGAGAGTCCAAAAGTGAAAGAAGCCAAGCCAGGCCAAGAGAAGAAGGCCCAGCCAGAATCAGAGGTTATGCAGGCCCATGTGGAACTCTACTGCTGTTTTGTGATTTCTTGATCTCTGTTGAGCTACTAGGTACCAACTGCTGCCAGGACACCTGCAATTGTAGCACCAAAAAGGTGAAGACAGCTCCCTCTTCTGGAAGTTGCCACAAAGGTATACAGTACCATCCCGAGCAAGTTACACTCTTTTACATTTATTGACTTTTCCCTTTAGGATGACACAGGAAGGTAGCATGATCTGGCTGTTGAGGGTCTTGGTTTACCAGAAAATAAAGTCTTTTGAACTTGGCGGGACTTTTTAAATACAGTAAATATATCTAGGATTGGGCAGTTAATTACCCAAGTAAAAAAAGTGTGTATTTACAATTGGTTTATTCTGCAGCAGACTTCTGGTTTTGTAAGTGTTAATATATTTCAACTGAGTGGTAAAAGGAAAGAGAAGTAAGGGGAGAGGGAAAGGGACGGACTGTTGTGTATAACTCCTAATAATCTTAACAGGGTATATGCAGGAGTCCTTCCTGGTGGATTAGCAAGTTATTTATTTTGTTTAGATACTTATACCTCACTTTTGACCTCAACAAGGACTCAAATTAGCTTAAAATATATATTTCCCCTTTTCCAGTGGTGGCTGTTACCCATTGGGGCTAGTGGAAGAGAGGGCAGAGTAGTTAATGGTAGGCAGAACCAATTCTGGCTTTTGCTCCACCCTCCTTCCTGGCAATAATGCAGAAGGCTTTCTGGAAACATTTCTCCAGTAGTACAAAAAGGTACCATTGATCCCTATGCAGCCTCCCCTTTTGCTACTTTGGCCCATTACACACATACATTTTCCACCAATTTAAAAAAAATATATTATTAAGAGTTTTAGAGCAGTGAGCCTTTAATCTTGACTTCATATTTTGTGGCCGCCTTATACACCATTTCTTCCCCATGGATGTATTTATTCTGCAACTACCATGTTAAAAAACACAATTTTCTAAAGCAGGGTGGAATTTCACTTATTGTGGGGAGTGGTATCCAAAGCTTTAAGAAAAATTATGCAATTGCCCTATTACATCTGCACAGTAGTGTCCAGAAAGCTCTTTCCAATTATATCCTTGTGGTTCAGGTTTTGTGCATGCGATTTAACATTTGTTTAATGACAGGAAACAGAAAAAAATGCATACAGGCCATCTAGTCCAATACAGGATCAATCTAAAGCATCCATGATAAGTATCTGTCTAGCTGCTGCTTGAAGACTGCCAGTGAGCTCACCACCTCCTTAGGCAGTCAGTTCCACAGTTGAACTACTCTGACTGTGAAATTTCTTCCCCTGATGCCTAGCTGGAACCCCTCAATAAGTATTTAAAGCCATTATTGCCAGTCCTATCCTCTCTTGCCTACAGGAACCGCTCCCTGGAGTGTGTTTGGTATTACTTCCAATTTGGTGTCATTTTCAGATTTAATGAGTAGTCTCTCCGCCCCCTCATTCAGATCATTGATAAAAATGTTGAAAAGTACCATACCCAATACCAAGTTCTATGGTACCCCACTGCTCACCTCCCTCCAATCTGATGAAATACCATTGAGGCTACTCTTTGAGTGTGGTTTTCTAACCAGTTCTCTATCTATATTGTGAAGCATGAAAGGATTTTCCGCTATGTTATCAGCCACTGCGAAAAATGGGAGTCATACGATCTCATAATATTGGGAAACATATTGAGTGTACAGAATGCATGGCAGGACCCACTGACACTGGCATTAAAAGTGGGCAATATGTGTGTGCAAAGTTGGGTGCAACTCCACCCTGATTTACACAGGGTTGCTCTTTGTATAGGGGAGGAGCCCTGTGGCAGAATGTTTTCTAGTCTTGTGTCACTGAACTAGAATTTTTTTGGGGGGAGGGGTATTTTTGCCTGTGCCCTAGGGCAGCTGCATAGTAATGTTAATTTCCTGCCTTTGCAAATGTGCATGTTTTTCTCTTTGTGATTCTCTAATTAGTTCCTGTGCACTGGTTGTGATCTTGGCAGTTTTTAAAAGCTAGTAATGTGTGGATTGCACTCTCCTCCAAATTGATTGATTCCAAGAGATTCTTAAGTTTGAGGGTTCGCAGAAGGTCCATGTGGCTCAGCCATCATTTTAATGTTAGGCCTCCAGAAACTTTGTTCACTAAAGTGTTAAAGGGAAAAATCTTTTCAAAGCTTTAGACTCCCCATCCCAGTATCTTTTTCTCTTTACATCGCATGTCAATTTCATTCCATGCTGATGAGCTCCTCCTTTATTTTATTTTTGCACTGAGGATGCTGCTGTTTGCCTTCTCTCTGATCCCCCTTTCAAGTCAATATCAGCAGGGAATGAAACTGTGCACACCTCCTTTTAAACTCCCCCCATTTCTTTTAAATTTTATGAATTCTGCGATCTGAGGCTAGTGATAGTCTGTTATTGTTAGGCTCATGCCACTTGTGAAAAAAATTACAAATTAAAATGAAGGGGAAATGGAGCTTGTATACCAGTGAAGAGAGGAAGATGGCAAAAGGGGCAGAGAGGGTAGAATGACCTTGATGTGCCAGAGCGTGAACTTTGAAGAGTGGCAAAAGGGCAGGGGGGAAATATGATGGCTTTTGAAAGCTTTTGGATTACCTTTAGCTTGGAAATGAAACAAGGGAAAAATTGACACAAAAGCCCTGTCTGAAAATCTGGGGAAAACAGCAACCAGAAAGTGAGCACTGTAGGGAGGAAAATCAATGCAGAATGACAAAGAAAACACAATAGACATGCACTGTGAAAGTGAGGGAAAACACCCCCTTATAACAGACCTTTCTTTGCAACAACAGGAAGAGTTTGCAAGAGAAATCCTGCCACATCTCCTCCCCACTTCCTAAAAGACATTATGGCCCTTTCCAAAAGCCGTTGTAATCTGTTTTAGCTATCAGTTGCTAACATATTTTTTGGTGTCCTTTCAGACACAACTATTTTTGCTCCTGGCTGCTAATGGATTTTGTTTATGTTTTCAAACAAAGCCACTTGTGTTCTGTTTGCAAAGTGGAGGATAAGAGTTTTTTTTAAAAACTCCTTTCTTCCATTTTTGCACTTCTGAATTGCTGTAGTTTGAAAGTGACCCTTTCTCCCTAGCGCTTTTGAAAGTGGCCCTTTCCCCCTTTCCCACAGTACATTGTCAGCTTTTCAAGCTTTTCAATTGTACAAAACAGAATGTGCTACAAAAAAGGGCCACAGGGAGGAAGTGGCATGGTTTTAAATGGAGTGCATCAGATGCAGCACATATGTTATATTACAAGGAACTGGACCAACAATGGATAGCAGCCAGTTTAAAATGGCAATGTGAAAAAGGCCCATGAGACAAAAAAGAATATGAGTATCACAGGACTGAATTTCATCCAGAATTCACCTAGAATCCTAGCTCAACAATTCATTCTCCATACTGTAAAGTGGGGGGTCCCTAACACTGCAACCACTGACTTCTGTCATGGCTACTAGGTTGGGTCTCTCCAAGCCTCAGAATCAAGGTGTTGGTGAGGGTTGCTGCACACTCTTCCCTGGGAAAGCCCAGTCTTAACACCTGGCTGATCAGTTTTATTCCATGCTTCTGGCCTTGACCTTGCCACTTGGGTCCTAGCTCCATCCCCCTCCATCCTTCCCTGGGTCTTAGTCTGACCCTACCATTTTGTTTCTCCACCTTTCCCCTTATCCAGGCGCCCCCCCATTAACTTATTTCTGGGACCTCTGGCCAGCCGCCACAAAGTTTCTCTGGTGTGATGTGAGGAGGCCCCTGTTTCTTCCCATTTACCAATGACATCATCAGCAGGTGACTATTGGCATAGGACCTAGCAGAGTGGTGGGCTCCCATCTCCCTTTAACCCTAAGTATGGTGGTGGTGCTGGCCTCAGTGCTGGGCCTAGGGCAGCCTGTCCCTTCAGTGGTGGCAGGGCTAGGTGCAGCCCCAGGGCTCTCTGTGTGTGGATCTCCTCTCCCTTAGGCAAGGTAAGCGTGACCAGCCCTGGCCTGCGGCTGGGTAGGAATCCAACGTACTCTCCATTACAGTTTGATGCTAGGTGACATTTTGTATTTAGGGAAGAGATGGGGTGGGGTCTTTTTCAGAAAGAGACTGTAATATTGTTACCAGGGGCCCCCTTCCTAGATGTGTTCTGTCTGTCCCAGCTCTATCTTAGCTAAATTCACTTTGGCAGCCATTTCAGGAGCTTGCAGTATGATGCTTTGGCGAATGTGAGGTCAAGACTGTCCTCAGGCTATGCTAATGAGTAGCCAAGAACTTGGGTGGGAGAGTGATTCATGGACACAGATGTGTCAGTCTTCCAAGCTAGCTAGGCTGTGGAAGTGAGAAGAGGTTTTCCTTGACACTGAACTTAATTCCCCCAAATTGGTTTTGGTTCTGAGTAAGTGTCCTTAATCAAAGTTTGAGAGTCCTCATGTGTCTAAGAATACACATGAAAGGGAGCACATGTGTTAACAATATTGACCGATTATGTCCCAAACATCACCAGAATAGAGACAGTAGTACTTGTTGTACCTGCTGTTGAAAGCCCAATAGCTGATTCACTGCACAACATTTGATTGCTGGACTACAAAAACCAGTGAATGGCTTTTGATCTGAGGTGGGGGAGGGGCCTGTCCAACACAGCACTGGATTCCTCTTCATCGAAGTTGTCACTTTCAGAAATACTCAGATTTCAGGAACTACAAATACAGTTTGGTTGAGTTTCTTCAGAGGCAAGAAAAATAAAGACCAGCTAGTTCTCAAAAACATATCTCAAAATAATGCAAAGTCACAGATCAGTTTTTTTAGCTTATACAGCTGTTCCCTTCATAGATTATAAAACGTGGAACAGCTCTTTTTTAAAAATTGGAAGGTTTCAATGGGTCAATAAAATATAGAAATAAAATTGTATACCAACACTAGAGATGAATTATATAGATATCTGCAACACAGTTTTAAACTAAGGGGAGCAATAAAATGAACTGAATTGTCAGACTCACAGAATGATGATAGAAATAAAACCAATTTTATGTACAGGGATGTATGAAATTCAGCAAAACACAGATGAATGAAAATTGTGATAGCTGTTTTAAATGTGATTCGGTTCCCAAATTTTTTAAAGGGAGGCTTTGAAGAAGAGCCGTTTTTTTATACTCTACTTTTCACTATCCAAAGGAGTTCCAAAGTGGCTTACAATCACCTTTCCCTTCCTCTCCCCACAACAGACATCCTAGGAGTTAAGTGAGGCTGAGAGAGCTCTGAGAGAACTGCTTTGTGAGAACTGTGACTGGCCCAATGTCACCCAGATGGCTGCTTATGGAGAAGTGGGAACTCAGACCTGGTTCTCCAGATTAGAGCAACACATGGCATGCTGAGGGATGCAAGGTAAAAATTACTATGTATACCATATACAGTCAGGGCCCATTGTACCTGAGGGACTGCCTCTCTGCCTACGGCCCTCAAAGACCTTTGAGCTCTGCCACCTCCAACCATCTAGTGATCCCTGACCCCAAGGAAGCCCGCTTGACCTCAACCAGGGCCAGAGCCTTCTTTGTCCTGGCCCCCACCTGGTGGAACGAGCTCCTGGAGGAGGTCAGGTGATTATCCTGATTAAATGCCTGGGTCCATTCAGAATAGCCTATTTAATAACCAGGTACCATCATTTCTGATTTTGCATCTCCCAAGTATACAGCATTTAATAATCCAATGCTCAGATGAGCTATATTAAATGAGCAGATGAGTGACTTGACTTCAAGTAAATGTATAATGTTGTAGTATACTCACTCCAGAATTCCGAAAGCTATCAGTGCTGCCCCATGCCAAGAAACTAATTAACCTGTTGTGTTTCTTCTTATTGTGTAGTTGTCAAAGTGTGTGAGAACCCATTTTTCAAATGGTGAATACCCCGTTTCTCCTCTTAGTCTCCCTGCTCTGCCGTTTTCTCAGTTTCCTTCTCTACTGCATACACTCTCTTCTGTTAATAGGCCCCATGAAATCTCACCTGCCCCAGATCTGTTCTGATCACTGTTCTTCCTGTTAAATCCGGGGTTCGAAGGAAGCCAGGACCACTGGGAGTTCAGTCAGCTCTGTATTGTGATCTCAGCATGGTGTTACAAGAGGCAGAGCTCAACCGAGATATTTTATATGTAGATCTGCCGAGGACAGAGCTTGAGGTCCGAGGGAGGATCCAAGCAGGTGTGCAATTGACCAATGCGCAGTGAAGATCCCATCTGTTGGATCCAGTCTAGCCAATTGCATGTATATATGTTGGAGTTTTGTGGGCGGGGGGGGGGTCTCTTGTCTTGTTGCTTACTACAACTTCCACTCATGCTGAGATCACAATAAAAGAGCTGTTCGTACGCTCACTAATCCTGGCTTCCTTCCACAAACTCACGGATACAACATGAGAACCCCCCCCCCCCCAACTTATATACAGTAGCATACAATGGATCTTCCCACCAGTGTGTGCTATTGGTCAGACGGGATCCAGCTGCACATTGGTCAATTTCATTGTCTGCTTTGATCCTGCCTCAGACTTCAAGCTCGGTCCTTGGCAGAACCACAAACACATCGCTTTCTTTCCTCAACTCTCTGAAGAAGAGGCAGTCAACCTTCTGGGTCAGGGCAAGGGAGTTCTTAGTCTGAGGAAGAGTGCTTGCACTCGAAAGCTCATGCCTTGAATAAATCTTTGTTGGTCTTAAAGGTGCTACTGGACTCTGATTTTATTGTGCTTCTTCAGACCAACACGGCTACTCATTTGAATCTCTTCCCATCAGTCATTGGAGGGGTTTTCTCAGCCTATAACCTTCAACTCACAAGTATCTCAAACATTCTAAGGCGACAACCTTGTACACTAATCTGGAAATAAATCCTACTGAGCACAGTGGTACTTCTATTGATTAAATACAGGATTGGGCTGCCCCCAGAAGATGGAATGTTCCTGAAAATCCCAGATCAAAGAAGCTCAATCAAGCCGCCTGGAAACTTCAGTATCACCAGCACTGAAAAGATATTGCTGCGAAATATAGTATAAACTTAATAGGAACACATGCTGTGCCCTTTTCTTGTTTTGTTGGCTTCCATGGACATAAGTATTAAAGAGCTTCTAAATTACTAAATCAGTACTTTAGCCATACATACCCCCCCCCCCCCATTAAACAAAACAGTCCTGCATTTCCTACCATCCCAAACAGTTGTGTTATCTGGGAAAGAAGAAATACTGTGCAATTTATGGTGTTAGGAAAAGCTTTTGGTCTTTTATGGACTATGAAAAACAGAAGAGTCATGAAATAAGTGAGGGGGGGAAGCAGATGCAGATGCAAGCACTGAATACTGGAGCCCTAAGACACACTCCAAACAAGTGTGCCCCAATTAAGCTACAACATGCCCATTGCGCTGAGCATTTTAGCAGCAAGGAGGGAGGCACAATTTGAAGGGTTCTGCTCAAATTATGTGGAACAAGGAGCCTCTCCTCAATCATCCAGATTGTAATTACTGCAATATACAGCCAATATTTTTGCACTTGGGTAGCACTCCGTGATTCCCAAAGAGAGCAGCAATTACCCAGCAGATGGCAGCAAAGAAGGAGACGCCGAGCCACTTTGTGGCCCTGCAAACCCCATTGAAAGACACTGCAGTCCCTATAAACAAGGGTTGCAGTAAGAATAAAAAATGGCTCAATTGCTTTGGGTTGTCTTATGCAGTCTCTTTAAAGTTTAAAGAGACTGTAAAACAATGTGAAAGGTGTTCCACAGCATGCCGCTGTGCTGAGCTGTTTTCTACAGTTCCTTTAAACTTTAAAAACAGCTTGAAAGAACATCAGCCAGCAGAGGGGGTGAGGAGATCCCCCCAGGAAGGGACTTCCCTCTTACCTTTTTGGAAGCTGCCATGGCCAACAGAAATGGGGGGAGGGAGAGCTCCCTGGAAGGGACGCCACTCCCACCCTTCTATTAGCCGTGTCAAACTGTGGCCGCAGAAAATTGGGATCTCCTGGGATGGGACTTCATTCCCACCTTTCTGTGGCCTATAATGGGCCACAGTCAGAAGAAAAAGGGGAGGACATCCCCCAGGAAAAGACTTCCCTCCTGTTGCATAGTGGGTTCAGTAGGGAAGAAACGAGGCACAGTCGTGCATTTCAGCTCTTTATTTGTTAAAGTGATTTCAGTTTGGAAGTAACCACGCTGGACTTGCCTGGACAAGCCCCCAAATATGTACACAGGGGTAGAGGCTGAGCCTTGATTGTATTAGTGGAGCCTGATTGATTTAAACTCATTGTCCCTGCAGTTGGGGACCTGGCAGTTCATTGGCTGTCCTCTGGGGCTGCTTGGATCCTGCTCCAAACCCCAAGCTCGGCCCTCTGCTGCCTTGCATACACAACACCCCTCCCCCCCCTTAGATAGTCACTCGGGATGGGATGGATGAAGTCCTGGAGATACCTGGGGGTCACGCGGGTCCTTCCTGACTCTGGTGTCGGCATGGGCTGCTGCCACGGCGGGGCTCTCGGGACTCCTTGTCCAGGTCTCATCATGCTCGGGTGTAGGCGATCCAGGAGAGTTCGGAGTCTCCGGCCTATCAGCAGTTCTGCCAGGCTCTTCCTCAGGGACACCTAAGCGGCATTTCTCTCATTTCACCTTTAGCCTGGCTGCAGCGAAACGGAGCAGGACCTCCTTGAGCTGGCTGGCAAGTTCCGGGTCTGTGCTCCCTGCCAGAAGGACGGAATCACCCCCGGAATTCCCTTGAGGAGGTCTTCCAGGAGGTTCTGGAAGATTCCGGGGGCAGCGCTAACCCCGAACTGTAGGCGCTTGACTCTAAATGCCCCTCAGTGGGTAACGATTGTCTGGGCCTCTGCTGCTGCCCTGTCGATGGGCACTTGTTGGCAGGCCTGAGCCAAGTCGAGTTTGGCAAATATTTTGCCCCCTGCCAGCGATGCCAGGAGATGGCTGATTACCGGCACTGGGTATGAGTGTTGCTGTAGTGCCTTATTCAGCGTACCTTTGTAGTCCGCACAGATGCGTATGTTCCCATTCGGCTTGATGGGGTCACAATCGGGGTTTCCCAACGTGCATTCGGCACGGGCTCCAGCACACCTTGTGCCAGGAGCTTCTCCAGCTCTGCGTTGATGAGGGGCTTCAGGGCGAATGGGACCTGCCGAGCCTTGAGGCAAATAGGTGCCACCTGGGGATCGAGGGCCAACGAGATTGGTGGCCTGGTGTAGCGGCCGAGCAATGCATCAAAAACAGTTGGGAACTCCCCACAGATGTCCTCTAGTGACGTGGCCTATGGACTTGATGAATTCCTCTGATTGGCTCGACCCAGTCTTGTCCCAAAAGGCTGGTGCGTTCCCCTTCCACAATGACTAAGGGCAACTTCCCTGCAAAGTCCCGGAAACACACGTGGAAGTTCCCCACACCCTTGACCGGCACCTGTCCTCCCATGTAGTCCTTGAAGAGGGGGCCCCCATTCAGGCAAAGTCGCTTGAGGGTCGCGCTCGAGATTATTGAGAGCGACGACCCTGTGTCCAGTTCCATGGTGCAAGGGGCCCCCTCCATGCTTACCCCCAGCCGTGTCTTCTCCTTGGTTCCATTCCGTGTGGGGTTCAATATGACGGTACAGGTGCTGTTGGTCTCAAGGCGACGCTGGCGGCTGGCCATCTTCTGCTGATCTCTGTTGCCTTGGGCTGCCCTCAGTTGGCGGTAGGCGTCCTTGCTTGCCATCGGGTGGGACGCGGAATCCGGGTGCGAGCGGCACACTCGGGCGATGTGCCCCTTCTTTCCGCAGACCCAGCAGGTCGGGTCGCAGAATCGGCATGCGCTGCGTGTGTGTGGGCCGGCACAGCCAGTGCAGGGCCTTGTTGTGGGTGCTGGGCAGCAGTGCGGTAGGACCTCTTTGTGGTCCACCTCGGCTTCCTCGTCCCTATCATCCTTGCTCAGGGCCTCATGGTGGATGGCGGTGGACGGCGGTTGTAGGCTACGCCGCTGGTGGGCATCTTGATGCCTCATGGCCTCGGACGGTCCTGGCGCTGTGGTTCGCGGCCTCAATGCTGGCGTCTTCCAGCTCTTCTTTGAAGGTCAGCCCCTTCTTTCCAAACAGCCAACGCTGGGTAGCTTCGGGATTGGAGAACTGGCCGTCTCGGGCAAGGTTGCGGAGTGCGGTGGTGAATTCAGCAATTGACTCTCCTTCTTGCGGTCCTCGCTGGTAGAAGATATGCCGGCACATGATCTCCCCTGGCTGTGGGTCGTAGTGCTCTTGGAGACGGCGGAGGATCTCATCCAGGTTCACGGTGTCCACGTCGTCGGGTGCGAAGAGGTCCTGTGCTAAGTCGAATGTGGCGGCCCCGCGTGTGCTCAGGAACACTGCCCGTCTTCTTGCTGCATCGGTGATACCGTTGGCCATGAGGAAGTTGCGGAAGTGCATTTCATAGCTTTGCCATCGGTTGGGGCGGCTGGAGTCGAATGGCTCAGTCTGCCCTAAGGTAGCCATGCTGCGGTGTGCGTCCTCTCTGCTTGCCGGCCCGGCTCGAGCAATTTCAGCTGGCGGATGGTCCCCCCTTCAGACGGCTGGGCTCCGCTCCAGTGGCTCGCAACGCAGTTCGGGTGCTGCTGGACTCACGCTTTTAGCTGGCAGAGGTTGGCACCCTTGAATGGCGGGGCTCTGTCCAGATGCATGCAGGAGCAGCTTTGAAGATGATCTGGGGCCAAGGGACCAAGCCCTATGGAGATAGGTTGAGGGACTTGGGAATGTCCAGCCTGGAGAAAAGGAGGTTGAGAGGGGACATGATTGCCCTCTTTAAGTATTTGAAAGGTTGTCACTTGGAGGGGGGCAGGATGCTGTTTCTGTTCGCTGCAGAGGAAAGGACACACAGTAATGGGTTTAAACTTCAAGTACAACGATATAGGCTAGATATCAGGAAAATATTTTTCATGGTCAGAGTCGTTCAGCAGTGGAATAGGCTGCCTCTCACTGGCAGCTCCCTCTCACTGGCAGTCTTCAAGCAAAGGTTAGATACTCACTTTTCTTGAATGCTTTAGGATGCTTAGGGCTGATCCTGCATTGATCAGGGTGTTGGACTAGATGACCTGTATGGCCCCTTCCAACTCTGTGATTCTATAACAATTAAGCATGGGATGGAGGTATGTAAGAGATGCCTCGCCCTGCCCACTCTGTTCACTCTATTCTCCCTTCCCAGTAACATATTTCCTCTTTTCTAGCTTTTCTGCCTTCGCTGTTGGATTCTGCAATGTCTTTTCTCTTTCTCAAATCTCTGTGCTAGACTGGTGGTTTGGGAGGAAGCCAAATTGTTGCTCTGGAGTCCAGTTGAGGAAGAAGAGGTGTTGGGAAAAAGAGGTGGGTGGGAAAAGAACAAAGCAAGTTCTGGCTTATTCACAAGTGGCAATATGAATTGAGTGGAAAATATGGCAATTGAACAGAACAATGACTGAAGGATTGGCCAAGCAAATAATTGAGTTATAAGGAAGCACCACCACTTACTGAAGCTGGTACCTGAGTGACAGGGCAAGAACTAGTCACAAGTCACAGTCAAGGGGTGGTGAATGTGTCTAAGAGGGGCCTTGCTTAGTATAACTTGTGATCAAAAAGGATCTTGCTCATGGGGACTGGGGAGTCAGGCTGGTGGGCAAGACCCCACACCCCCACATGTGTTCTACCAATTGGTAACTTGTGAACATTCCTGGAGTCATACTGCTTGAAGGTGACAAAGACACAGGAATACTGGGAACTGTCAGTTTTTATATTCTTGGTTAATGAAACAGAAGCCCCTAAATAAGCATAAATGACAGTTCTTTAAATAATTGCACAATACCTTCTGCACACCGGGACACTTCTGACTTGTATTGTCTTTTCCTTCTTAACATCAAGAACATTTAATATAATCAGACCCTCTAGATGGCAGCAGTGTAACCTGAGAGGCAACAGAGATATATCTATACTGATAAGAACATTTTGGCCCACTGTGTCTTAAGGAAATGGGGAACAATGGCCATGTGGGAAGCCCCCACATGATCAGACCTGTTCATTTGGTCGCAGTATGTCACACACACATCCCAGAATGCATACCAGCACATGAGATAGTACCATTGGCCAACATTTCCCATACACCTCTGTGCGTGATTGAGTGAGGAGGAGGGAGAATCGAGAGGACATTATTTAGCACAGCGGTCCCCTACTCCCGGGCCAGGGACCCGTACCGGTCCGTGGATCAGTTGGTACCGGGCCGCGGCTCCTCCTCGTCCTTCTCCCCAGCTGCTGCCTCGGGGGCTGCCCTGCCACTCTGCCGCCGGCTCACCATTGGTGCTGTCCGGCGGCCGCCATGGCTGGGGCTCCACCTTGGCATGGCACTGGAGCGGGAAAGCAAGTGGAGCAGGGGCTCAGGCGGTGGCGACATCCCTCGGCAAGAGACTACCCCCCCCCCCAGGCCTCAGTAAAATTGTCAAGAGTTGACTGGTCCCCGGTGATAAAAAGGCTGGGGACCACTGCTTTAGCACATGCAAAAGAATGTGTCCTATACTTCCGGTGAAAAAGGGCATCATGAGCAGCGGCAATACCACACATGGCACCATAGCCACTACACATCACCACGCAGAGGTGTCATTACACGAACTTCTTGGTATCCAGTGGATGTGGTAGGTAGGCTCAATAAAGAGTCACTCAAATAGTCATGCTCAAAACAGCCAAATATTGCAAAACATTGATCCAAACATTTTTAAAATTTACAAATGAATTGGGAGACATTATTCCAGTAAACTGCATAAAAGAAAGTCATCTTCAAATGAGCAACTGATAAGGAACACATTCTCTCCATTAATGAGGTGGCTTTCACATGGAGGCAATTCTGCATTGTGGACTTAGTACTGCATTGAATGCAGAGGTATTTGCAATGGCAACAAAGCATCCATTTGTCACCTTGGGCTGTGTATATCCTTTCAAAAAACTACAATTTGCATTCTGTGAAACAAGAAAAAAGCTTGGGAGGCAAACGTAAGCTGCCATAGCTGCATTAGATGGTCTCTTTGGGAGCATGAAGAAACACCCAAACCTCAGCAACACCAATCTCTCCTCCGCATCTGATTGTGATGATTTTTCCCCAGAATGCACTTCTTCACAGGCATCCCTGTTCCTTTGCACTCCTACCCTGATTGGCTCATGTCTTCTGTGTAGAGCAGTGTTTTTCAACCTTTTGACCATTGGGGACTCCATGAAATATTTGAGAGCCAGCTCAGTATGTAGTGGTTAGGAGCATGGACTTCTAATCTGGCAAGCTAGGTTTGATTTCCTGCTCTTCCTAATGCAGTCAGCTGGGTGACCTTGGGCTCACCACCGAGCAGTAATATCAGGGCTCTCTCAGCCTCACCTACCTCACAGGGTGTCTGTTGTGCGGAGAGGGAAGGTGTTGAAACCTCCCGGAAGTGATATCAGCTGGCCACACCCCTGGAAGTCATATTCCACGAGAAGTGACATCACCCAGGCATTCCCACTGGATATGAGAGCCTTGGTGTAGCGGTTAGGAGTGCGGACTTCTAATCTGGCATGCCAGGTTCGATTCTGCGCTCCCCCACATGCAACCAGCAGGGTGACCTTGGGCTCGCCACGGCACTGATAAAATTGTTCTGACCGGGCAGTGATATCAGCGCTCTCTCAGCCTCACCCACCCCACAGGGTGTCTGTTGTGGGGAGTGGAATGGGAAGGTGACTGTAAGCCACTTTGAGTCCCCTTTGGGTAGGGAAAAACGGCATATAAGAACCAACTCTTCTTCTTCTTCTTCTATGACATCACCATACCACTCCCACGTCACTGGAAGTGGTGTTATCAGGACTCTTCCTGTGTCACCAGAATTGACATATTAGACCCATGCCCACCTACATTTGTCTTTCACACCCTGCTAGAGATGTTAACCTTCAGATGTTACCAGAATCACACACACGTGTTCTGTGACATAGGTGTATTAAGTCATGGGGAAATAGCAGTGTGAGAGAGCAGTAACTTAGCATTTAAGGATCGATTTTCCAATGTTTTACAAGGTGATTATGCCCTTAAGAACTCAAGACAGACAACGTTGGCAAATTGTAAAAATAATAGAAACCATAAATATATTTAACACACTAACAAGCAGTCATATAGAGAAGAATAGGGTGGGAAAAGAGGGTCTAGTATAATTACCTTTCCTGTAGATAGGAAAGAGAAAACAGGCTGCACAGGGAGCATGTAGGGTGTTTCAGATGGGTCCCATATCCAAAATATACAAAGGGGCTTGCTAAAACCACTGTTTATATAGGGTTTGGGGAAGGGGGCCTACGTGCTGTAAGCCAGGTGGGAGGGTAGTTGGAAATTTCCACTGAGCCTGGTGTTGGGCAATGCTAGCCTGAGCCTGAGATGGCTCTTGATGGCCCTAGACAAAAGGAACCATCCTAGTGATGGTGCTATCTATTGACTGGATGATGGGCTTAACCCCTGGCAGAGCAGCCAAGTGTGAGTAGACAAAGAAATTGGCCAAGAGCCAGTTCTGGCCAGACCACCCTATCAGCAAAACTATGGGGGGTGGGGTGGGAATCAGAGTCCAGAGGCACTTGAAATTCCAACCTGTAGCAGAGGACAAGCCAAGGCATTTCCTGGTTTCCAAGATGGATTCTGTCCTAGCAGTGTGGGTGGTCAGGGTGTCTCAGTGTGTTCCTATGGCTGGCTTGCTCCCAAGCCTAGACTGTTGTGGTGTACTACTGGTTAAGGAGTATAGTGTGTCAGCATGTGAGTCAGGGTTGCTGCCATACTTAACAAAGAAGTACAAACTGATCTCTACTGGTTCATGAACAGAACAATACCTGCACTCTGGCCTAGCTGGCTGGCTGTTTGCGCTTCTTCAGGGAAAAGGTACCTGATTTGGATCTGGGAGGTTGTGGCTGGAGCCTGAGCGAGGACCTCTCTGGGCAGAATAAGGCATCCTCCTTCCACCAGAAGCCTTGAGTCCAGCCATAGCTTCTTCTTCCTCATCTCCCTGCAGAGTAGCCTTGCAGAAGACAGCCTCACTCCTGACTGGGAATATTGACCAGATGGGCTGCCAGCTAACCTTAAGAACATGAGAGAGGCCATGATGGATAAGTCCAGCACCCCTGTGACACATTCATCAAATCTCAAGGATCATAAAGAGGTCCACTAGCTGGACCAGAACTCCAAAAGCCCATCCTTTGTTGCCCCCCAATCACCAAGAATAAGAGCATCATTGCTCCAGTCATAAGAATAAAAAAGATGCTGCACTGGGTCAGGCCAGTGACCCATCCAGTCCCCCAGTCTGGGTCACATGGTGGCCAAATCCCAAGGGGTTTGCTTGGGGGGGGGGCACAGTGGGAGTGCTTCTGTGTTTCTGGCCCTGTTGGGGTCTCTCTTGGTGATCCCTGGGATTTGATGACTGTGTGACACAGAGGGCTGGACTGAACCAACATGACCTCTCTCAGGTTCTTATGGTTAGCTGACAGCCCATCTAGCAATGTGTGAAAGTCAAATGTAGGTGGGGTGGGTCTACTATTTCAATTCTGGTAACATAGGAAGAGGCCTGGCAACCCCACTTCCTCTGATGGGAAAGCACCAGTGTGCATAGCATCACTATTAAAATAAAATCCTTGTTAAATAAGAAGTTATGTTCATTTTTGTGGATGCAGTATGCTAAATAGCAAACCTTGCCAGAGCAAAACAGGAAAGCATTCATCTCAGCTGTCATAGAGCCTACCATGTAAAGCAGCAATTCTCCTCAGGGAAAATTATCTGTGTGATTTGGAGGGGGTCTTTAGGAGATACCCAGGTGACAGCAGGTGGTTGGCAATCCTAGTAAGACCTGAGGGCAAAGGGGAACCTGAGAAGAAAGGAATCCTTGTGCAGGCTGTGCACAGTCCTTGAATTGAATCCAATGGTCTTGGCTAAGGGTGCCAACCTCCAGGTGAGATCTGGGGATCCTATGGAATTACAGCTCATCTCCAGATGACCGAGATCAGTTCCCCTGGAGAAAATGTCTGCTTTGGAGGGGGAACTCTGTGGCATTGTGCTCCAAGCAAGGACCTGGAACGACAACTCATCTCTAGATTACAAAGATCAGTTTCCCTGGGGAAAAAGGCTGCATTGGAGGGTAGACACTCTAGTATTGTACCCACTAAGGCCCCTATGCACCCCAAAAGCCATTCCCAAATCATCAGAGGTTTCACCCCCCTCCAAAGCCTGAAACAAGGCTGGAGGAGGCAGCTATATTGCCCCCCCTGTTCCCACTTGTAAGGTATGAAGAGGGCTGGAGAAGGCAGCTACTGTTCCAATGCCCCTCTGACCCTCGAATTTAGTCGCTACACCTGCAAGGCAAGGAAGTTTGTAGCCAGGGCCCTTCCCTTTCTTTCCTCCTCCAGAACCATTAGTTCCCTCCCTTGTTGCTGTCCTTCTCCCACATGCAGCCCCAGGAGAGGCCGGTCCTCAGATTGCCGAAGTCTCATCCCCTCCTGCCCTGTCTAAAGGTGCCTAGAAGAAGAGATGGGGGGGGCTTCCTGAGCCCCACCCGCCCATGAAACAGGCCTTTGCACATCCCTTCCAAAGCCTCCCAGGGTTTGGGGGCAAAACTCTCCTGGGATTCCCCAAGCAGGAAGTGGCAACCCTCTCTGACAGGGCAGACCCCCAAGAGAACACTCACCAGGCAGGGAAAGGGAGGGGCCCACTGGGAGGCTGCTGTTGAGGAAAGGGGAAGGTTGGGGGCAGGAACAGCCACTTTCCCTGCAATCCTAGAACCAATTTCATCATCATCATCATCATCATCATCATCATCATCATCATCATCATCATCATCATCATTATTATTGGATTCATTACCTGCCACCCACCACTCTCCATGGAGAGAGGAGCCCCCTTCAGAGGGGGTATGGGGAGGACCCAAAAGGTCTCAATTAAGTCAATATTCAGGAGTTTTTATCACAGTGTGCATGAGCCACCCAAAAGCTGGCACACACAAATGCCAGCAGTTTCCAGAAATCAATCCAACACCACCCACATCAAAGGGGACTTAAATGTGCTTAACTTTACGATGGCCGTTTCCCCGTCCAACAGCCCTCACACAGATTCCGAAGAGCTCTTTGCATTAGAAGACCAAAAACTCTTGCCCAACCCTGTGTGGACTGACTCACCAGGAACCCTGTCATGGAGGGCAGAGCCTGGCTGAAGTAGTCCGGCCCCTCCATCCAGGGCTGAGTCTGCACCCACATGTGCTTTGGGGGCTCAGCCCTGCTGATTTTTGTTCGATTCAAACTCGGATCTTGCCACAGATCAATTATTTCCCCTGAGTGGAAAGAATGTTATCCCATCTGCTGTAATCTGCACCCAAATAGACTCTTCTCCCTGGAAACCGGAAAACAGTTTTTGCGGGGGTTGATTTCTGAGACTTTTCTCCCCCCTTCCCTTGGTTTGATTGGTCTCTGCTGATTGGTTGGTTTCCAGCAGGAGCAGCCCCTTTAACTTCTTGTGGTTTCATTGAATGCTTCTCCCTTAAGTGATCTGATAATCATTCCTATCAGAAGTAAGACGAGCTGTTTATTCCCTCACAGACTTCACTGGGGGTGGGAAGAGAAACACTCCCCAGGCCTACCCTCTTCCTGGTCTTTTTTTTAAGTGAAGGGGATGTTTTATACTGGAATTTCTTTGTTTAAAAAATAATTATGTGGAGACACTTTGTCCCTTCTCCCAATCTGCTGCAGAAACTCAGTGAATATTCTGAGTAGGGCCACAGGCAGCCAGCTCCATGATAACTCAGTTAGTAAACTATTTGCCTTGCAACCGCACTTTTATAAATTCAAGGCTGGGTGTTCTATTTAAAAAATAATAATTTTGACAGTCACATGTTTTAAAAATGGAATATCTTTAAATATGAGCTGTTCAAAAGCAAAATAAATAAATAAAATGTACACAACAGCCAGCCTTGAACTCCTAAAGCAATGGTTTCAAGGCAAGTACTTTGTTAACTGAGCTATCTTGGTATGGGCTGTTTATGGCCCTATTCAGAATATTCACTAAGATTTTGCAAACATTCCCCCCCCTTCCTACCCTCACTCAAACACGTGCAGAAGATTGGGAGCTGAAGACCACCACAGGTTCGTCTTTAACTTCTTCTGATGGGGTGATTAACACAAGTAATGTGTTACTTTACAGGGCCAGGAAAAGCAGAAAAACACTTCCACAACACAGAAGTTTAGCCACAATCCATCTGAAGCTGAAATGGAGGAACAGAACAAAGGGGCTTCTCCTGCAACATACCAATCAATCATGAGAAGCCTCAGTACAACATCAGTGCTGGAGGCAGAGCTGCAGTGGGTGGGGAGGGGAAAAGCTAACCAAGAAGAAGAAGAGTTGGTTCTTATATGCTGCTTTTCTCAAAGCAGCTTACAGTCGCCTTCCCTTTCCTCTCCCCACGACACTCTGTGGGGTGGGTGAGGCTGAGAGAGCCCTGATATCACTGCTGGGTCAGAACAGTTTTATCAGTGCCGTGGCGAGCCCAAGGTCACCCAGCTGGCTGCATGTGGGGGAGCGCAGATTCAAACCCAGCTCGCCAGATTAGAAGTCCGCACTTCTAACCACTACACCAAGCTGGCTTTATGCAGCCCATCTGCACCCAGAATAGAGTGCCATGGGCTCGCATTTCTCTGATGAACCAGGGGACCTCCACTCTTGGATGTGCTGGGGAATAAGTAGTTTGATTCCAGCTGTGCAGGTGAGGGGGGAAATTCCAACTGGAAATCAGTATCAAGTGTAGAAGGCTTTTCTTTATCTGAACCCAACCAGCTTTAAAAGCCCAGTGCAGATTAGCCCCAAGTCTGGATGCTGCACTTGGTAAGGAGTGCAGGTAGGTGGGGGCTTCTCTCCTCCTTTGCCTGTGATCCTAAAAGGATTAAGCTCAGCAAACTCCTTCCTAGAGAGGCTGAGCAAGGTGGGGAAGGAAGGAGCCTTGGCCATTGGAGGGCAAACGAGAGGGGGGCAGCCTGGCACCCGGAGGATCCCAGGGAGGTTTCCTCGCAAATACGATGTAGAAGGGGGTGGGGATCAGCTTTTCTGTACTGGGAGAGAGGAATGAGGCTGCTGTGTGCTTCTTTGATGGGGAGTTGGGAGTCAACAATTTAAAAGGCATCTATTAAGTCAGAAAGGAGAAAATCCCCAGTCCCCTTACAGATGGTTTGGGGGACCCCACTGGGGTCCACGGACCCCTTGTTGGGAATGACTGGTTAGAGAAAGGAACCTGCCTCATAGTACATCTTTCACCAAGTTTGTGCACATGCATGCCAGAGAGAGATCTTTACCCCTGTGAAGCATTCTAGAATCCAGCATCACTCATCCAACTGGAAGTCTCCTGCCTCCTCCAAGGTCACAGCCTCAAGAGGGAATAAAGAGGCAGCGAAAAGAGCAGATCCTCTTTCAGGCCAGTCATGTTTTGCTAAGCCTGCCCCCTACTGGTCATTGCTGGGAATATCTTGCGCCTATTTGGAATGCATTTTGGGAAAAAGCAAAGAAGAGGTGGTTGCTTCAGGGATGGAACAATGCTGGCACTTGCACCTGTGTGTTGTGAGAATGGCAATATAGGCTGTTTCACACTGAAAGGTCAGCTTGGGAAATCATGTAGTTAAATGAGAAGCATTTTAAAATGAGCAAAACAACAAATCTATCAGCATAGGACATATCTAACTCCCATGCTTCCAAAGGAAGATTTCAGAATGGATAAAGCCCAATAATGAGCCCAGGTCATGTGGTCCATATAACAATTCTATAACAAGTACAGGAAGATGTTACTTGCCCAGACTTTTCTCATTCCACTGCTTTATAATTGGATGGAATCTTCCCCACGCTGGGCCAATGTTGCTTGGTATTTCCCCCCAAGAATTATCTGTCAACAGCAGGCAGATGTATAGCACAAGTGAACTACACAATATTTTAAAAATTTGCTGACTCTTGTTTGAAGAAACACCCTGCTCCAAAAAAAACCAGCCTCTTCCTTGTACTATTTATTAGAAGTTCCCCTTGATTTCTGCATGAAGACCTGCATGCTCTCAATTTAGTTTTCTTTTTTTAATAAAGCCGCTGGCCAAATTACTCTTTTCCCCATGACTGGTCATTACAGCTCCCAGCAAAGAACTGCAATATACTTGGCAGCAAACACTGCCTGATTAATCCACAATGTGAAAACAGGGATGTCAAGAAGGTTGGCCACAATCAAATGTTTGTCCAAGCCCCTGGATGGCTCATGTTGTTGAACACGATATCATCTTCAGGGTTTATTGATGTCACAAACAAAAAACCCAAGAAACCTCAGAGCATTCAGATAAGTTTGAAGTATAGTAGTTGATTCTGGCAGAGACATCATGAACTACCCCCAGCAGCCAAGTTTCATGTGACCTTTGTGAACCTGAAGTCATCTTGAACGGACCTAAAAGCTAAAACCAATTGGGAACGAGACATCCCTTAAACTATACCAGAGCATTACATTGTGGAAGATGGTGTTCATGGTTTTATCCCACATGGCTATCACAGCATTTAAAGACATGCAAACCACATATACAGGACTAACACTAGCCTCCTGCTATTGCAACTGGTTTCTAAACAGGAGAAAATGGTCACTTTGGAAGTTGGTCTCTATAACATCATACCGTATTGAAATCCCTCACCTCCCCAAACTCCGCCCTCCTTAGGTTGCACCACCAAAATCTCCACATCTTTTCCAGTCCTGAAATAAAGCCACATGCAATTGGCTCCAACCTTGCCCCCCCTCCCCGGTGCCAATTTCCCAGTTGGGAAACTCCTGGAGATTTGGGGATGGAATCAGGGGAGGTGAGACCTCCGTGGGGGACCATGCCAAGAGTCCTCCCTCCAACATATCCATTTTGTACAGGGGAACTGATCTCTGTAGTTTGGAAATGAGGTATAATTCCAGGAGATTCCCCAATCCCACCAGGAGGCTGGCATCCCTGGTCCCAAGTGCCCACCCACATGGCTTTGTTCTTCCAGCTGCTATTGTGGCTTGCATTCTGTCCTTCCAACCCCAGCCAACCCTATTGACCCAGGTGCCAGTTAACCATGTTTTCTGGATAACAAAACCGGGGCTGGAGTGGCTCCCAGAGCGCTCTGCTATGGTAGCTGGACAGGGAGCTGCTCCTAGAATGCTCTGCTGGCACAACCAGGCCTGAAACCCCTCCAGGTGTTTGCTGTGGTGGCAGCTTTGTCCCAAGCCTCTCTTGGCATCCACAGCCCCAGCAGCCAGGCTCATAGCCTCCCCCAGTGTCCATAGCTGTGGCAGCTGGGCCTGTAGCTGCTTCTGGCATTCTCTGCCATAGCAGCTGAACCCAGAGTTGACACCAGGGGTGGCAGTCATGGCCAGCTCAACTAGTAAGTGCCTGCATATATGTCCCCAATATATTTTTTAAAACTTTTTAGATTTTTCCACAAAGTACCCCACGCTTGCAGAAAATATGCTAATCATCAGTATGGTCCAGTCCATGGGTTTAAAGATCCCCAGATGAGGGCTGCCTGTTGCTACTGCATAGATTAAGAGACAGCTTGGTAAGTGGTTAAATGAAAACCTGCCAGCCTTTCCAGTCCCTGAGGGCAGCAAGGAGGTGGCAGACACCAGTGCAAGGTCCTTTGAGGAGGCAGCCAGCCTTCATAGCAGCTGTCGAGGAGGCGCACTGGCGAAGTGTGCGGCTTACCTCTTGCTGCGTCTCCATGCTCCAGTGAAGTGGGAGTGGGCAGGGAAGAGCCTCTGATTGGCCCAGAGGGGAGGTCTCTCCCAGTGAGGGCCAATCAGAGGCCCCCTGGTGTTTCCTGATGGTGTGCTAGTGCATGATTTTATGCGTTATGGTATCCCTATACACTGTTCTAGGAATGTTGTGGATATCTGTAATTTTCGTCCTTGTAAATAGTTGTAAACAGAGCCTCTTGTGGCACAGGGTGGTAAGGCAGCTGTCTGAAAGCTTTGCCCATGAGGCTGGGAGTTCAATCCCAGCAGCCGGCTCAAGGTTGACTCAGCCTTCCATCGTTCCGAGGTCGGTAAAATGAGTACCCAGCTTGCTGCTGGGGGGTAAACGGTAATGACTGGGGAAGGCACTGGCAAACCACCCCGTATTGAGTCTGCCATGAAAACACTAGAGGGCGTCACCCCAAGGGTCAGACATGACTCGGTGCTTGCACAGGGGATACCTTTACCTTTACCTTTAAATAGTTGTCCTCCGAAGGACAGGTTTAAGAATACAAATGTCAGCTCCATTAAAAAGCGGTCATTTATGTTGATGTCTGAGATATGCAATTAAACCAGCTGCAGGGAACATGTGTGCAATTTGTTTGCATTGCAGCATTCATGCTGTGCCCCATACATGTGATCTAGCATGTGGGGAGGTAGGATATATCCATGAAAATGTAACATTTTCACACACCCCTGCAGTTATGAATAAAGTACTTGTGTTTACCGTACATTAAAGGACCACTAATACAGAGTTTCCTTGAGTGTTCCTGTGAACCTTGGGCATTAACATGGGATGAATGCAAAGAAAGGTTTGGATAATTAAGACCGGTGTTCAGTACATGGGTGCCCTTGAAGCTGATCTCCACATTCTTCCTGACCCACAGGCTAACAAAGAATGGGGAGACAGGGAAGTGGCCCTCCTCTGGCTCGATTCCATTCAGGCTGCTTTGGTTCCATGCCCTGGTTTGTATGCATTGAGGTAGATTATCTGTAAAGTGACAGAGACCGTATTTAGAGAAAACAGACGCAAGTGCCTGCTGTTCATTTCAAAAGCTTTTAATAGTACACATTTGTTTTTGTCATTTGTAAAGATTTACACTCATTAAAAAACATTTTAACCCCATATTCCCCATTAATACCACCTGTTGTTGCCCTGACCAAACAACCCAGTTTTCGGTCTCTGATACAGTATAACAATATATGAACTATTAAATACAAAGTTCTAAAACTGCTAACTAGGTTGTTTTGGATATTCATACTGTGGCTACTCTAATGGTTTTTGTGAAAGATTCTACTTGGGTTATTATAGTCAGCGGGGCACAAAAGAGGGAACAGAGGCATAACGTACGGTACAATGGTGTACCCCCCCCCCTTATCTTGGCCATAGCCAATCTACAGAAGCCAAAAATATTATCTATCTTTGTCCCTCTTCCAAATTATGTACAGTTTAAATAATTTGTAAACTACCTAAAAGTTATAGAAATACTATGTGCAATGTCTGCAAGAATGGGATTCATAACCCCCCCTCCCCCCGCCCAGACATGGTAGCAAATCTTTACCCTCTCACATACACTGGCAAAAAGCAGATTATTCCTTTCCCACCAGTATACAGTAAATCCACAATATTAAAGTGCTGGTGTGCTTTCAAACAAAGTGGATAGTACTTGTTAGCGTATGCCAGGGAAAATATGCTTCGGATGAGGACACTTTTAACCACTTAGAACTGCAGCATTATAGCACAATAAGAGATCTGGTTCTATGCACACTCGAGATGTACTGCAGTCAATAGGAAGCATGTATGCCAGGGGTAGTCAAACTGCGGCCCTCCAGATGTCCATGGACTACAATTCCCATGAGCCTCTGCCAGCGAATGCTAACAGGGGCTTATGGGAATTGCAGTCCAAGGACATCTGGAGGGCCGCAATTTGACTACCCCTGATGTATGCCAACCGATGGATTTATCCCCTGCCCACCCACCCACCTGCATTTTTAACTGCCATTTGATAGCCTGGACAACTGATATATCCATTAAATATGCATGGGGATGTCAAGAGCTAAGACTGATGAATAAACTAATTTTAAATGATGATCAGCATATTGCCTAAGATTAGCATCATCATCAAAACCATTAGCAGAAAAATCCTTTGTTTGCACAATCAAAAGAACAGGGTCACAAATCCGTGAGTTACCCATAAGTTAACTTTTTTTCCTGTGCTGACATTCAGCTGCCACCCCTTAAGCAACTGTTCAGAGACAATTGAGCCAGTGACCCTGCACAGAGGCCTTCCCCTCACCTAAGTAGCCTCCCTCCAGCAGAAGAACCACTTAGGTTGGAGGAAGTCTGCTTAGGTAGGATACATGACATGGGATCTGGGTGGCTAAGCAGTGGCAGCTCCAGCTCACAGAGGTTTTGCTTATTGGCTGCTCCTCTGTTCATTTAGGGCAGGGGTAGTCAACCTGTGGTCCTCCAGATGTCCATGGACTACAATTCCCATGAGCCCCTGCCAGCATTTGCTGGCAGGGGCTCATGGGAATTGTAGTCCATGGACATCTGGAGGACCACAGGTTGACTACCCCTGATTTAGGGAATGTGCCTGTGACTAAAGATGTGCTGCCCAATTCTAGTCATGTTCAATGAGGCTTATTGCCCATATTAGGACTGCAGCTTTACAGGAGAAGCCTTGGTGTGTTGACTCCGATATCCATCCTGGTGCGTTTAATGGGGGTTGGATTGCACTCTCTCTGGTGAGTAAGCCCTATTGAACTCACTCAGCAGGCACTGGGAACGCTGCCTTCCTTTATTGGTCACACCGATAAGGTTAACGTTTGCAGCTCTTTTTGTCAGCAATCACACACAGGGCTGCTTGGTTACATTTAGGCTGCATCAGATCAGAGGGGAAGGAATCTTGTACAGAGCTAAACTCCAGGCCCATTTATCTATGTAGCTCATATAGCACGTCCTATGGGCCCCGTGCTTCCAGGGCCCCTGCACAGTGCCTTTCCCTCCCATGAAACAGGGCGGCAGCCTTTCTCCTCTCCCTTTCCCCTCTTTAGGTAGGCTTGGAGTGATGCCCCTTTCCACTTTGGGGGGCCTCTCTGTCCCCTGTCTAGCTGCTCCCACTGCAATTGCACTCTGCCAGGGTCCTGCAGATCCTTAAACTGGCTGTGGTGCCTTGAGCCCCGTGAATCCTTAAAGCTCTCCTAGCTGAACTCGTACCATTATAGTTAGGATTGGTGCAACACACTTTCCACTGCTCCAGCCCATAGCCTACTGGGAAAATTCTTTCATGCAGGCCCCATGACGGGTCGCCATAAGTCAGAAGCAAGTTGATGGTAGCTAAAATACACACACTCAGGCCCCACTGGAATGAATGGCAGTTGTGTAAGGACATAGTGGCCTGTGGCTTGGATCTGGTGTGGAATGATCCGATGGCTGCTACTTTGGAATGTGTTTAGAACTTAGAATGTGTTTAGATTTTTCCCAAGTTACTCTCATTGAAAAACAGGAGAAAACAAGCTGAAAGCAAACCAGATCTGGCCTCAGACATTTTCTTGGGTGGTTTAAGACTTGCTCTTAAGATTTCTACAAAAATATTTTTAAAAATTCAGCATAAGCATTCTACAGAATTTGTGTATATTTCTTTAGAACCTTGTTTGTTTGTTTAGAAAGTCAATTTTTAAAAAGTCCATCCCAAAGATATTTAAAATTCCTTGAAGGTTATTGCACACTCTGTAGTACTATAATTGGATTTTCAAAAGGGCAACTAGAAAATATTTGTATCACAAAGTGGTATACATGCATTTTCCCCCTGAACACATTAACTTACAGTAAATGTATCGATCTCCCTTTATTGATTGTGATTCTATGAAGTAAACCCTTTTGCTTTATTAATGTTTACACAAAGCTTGTGAGTGCAAAAACTCCTAGCACTGAAAACATCACTGTTATCAGTTTTCTCCCCTCTTTTTTGCAATTTCAATTTAGATTACATTGTGCACTGCAATTTGCTTTTAAATTTTCATATTGCATCACACAGCAGTTGTACTGTGTGTGTAGACCTCGTAGGTTTCATTTCAAATGGATCAATACTATGCACTTGGTACCACTGATCAAACTGTATACCACTGTTGGGTTGACCTATTTTACCACTTCTTTACCAGAAAGTCCTATGCAGACATTTGAGGCTAAGTGTGGCAGGAGGATCAGGTTCTTGCTCCTTTGCACACTGGACTATTTGTTACATTTATACTGTATCCTGTGTATGAAGAACCCAACATGTCCAGCCATCTGATCTGTACAGATGTGGTTTGCTAAGGAGGTTGGAACCTCATACATATTCCCCTTGGTTCATGTATGCCCATGCAAACATGATAGTCCATTATTCAGCGTGAGGGGCAGCCTGGAAAGCCAGGTATATAGGATGGCGGGGGGGGGGGAGTCTCCTTCTAGTCCCTTGACCACATATAGCCAGGAATGTCTGCAAACATACTTTGGTGTAAGGGCAGAAAAAACCTTAAAGCCATTGCTAATTTAAAAAGAAGATTTAAAATGTCACCTGCACTGTCCTTTTATTATCGCCTTATTTTTAGGAAATTACAGTAAATTACTTATAAGTAACGCACACCTGTATTTACGTTAACATGGTTTATAGGTTTTAAAAGGAATACTCTTGGTTGAAATTTCATAATCCATTTCAAATTTAGTGGATTGGAATGATGAAAGCATCGTTAGGTAACTGCATGCGCAGGAATGATATTGAAAGTTGCTACATGGAGAAAGGGAGACATGATGTTAATTCAGGTGATGCTGGTTTTCTCACCCTGGTGATGAGATCAAGATGGAACAAGATGGAACGCAATCAAGGGTTCAAGGGATTTGGGTAGTTGATAATTTTCCAAGTGCCCATTCCATTTTATGCCCCAAATTCATTTCCACAGAAGTAGGTTATGCTGAAGCCAATGGACCTAACCTAGTAAACCGTCACTCCTTGTGGATTGGAAGCATTTTTATTCTAAAGGTGAGCGACCATCCATAGAAATAAGTAATGCCAGCCAAATGAAAAGGATGGATAGGCAGGAGCCCCCGTTAATTGTGACAGTGCAGACCCCAGGACTGCTAGGTATGCAGAATAAATATTACTGTCTGCAGCCAAATGATCATGAACCCTGCCCCACATTCTCTGATCAGTTTGCTAGTTAGGTTAGTGTAAGAAGCTGCCAATAGAGACAGTGATGATAAGACATGATCCATATCCTGAGGTGTTTGCAGACCAAAGCGGTTTGGAGGGGCAGCCAGCATAGACTAATGGCCCCAGCACCAAAATATGTGGCACAAGATCCATGGATGCCTGATCTGACTCATTGCTACGTGGAGGATTGATGGAATTCAAAGGGAGTTATACTAATCTTCTGCGTGATAATGAGCCATGTTGGGGACCTGTGTCCTGACTCATGTTACATATATCATGTATTTTGTTCCTCATCTGTTAAACTAAACATGCATAGCCCAGCAATTTCATGCCTCTGCTTAGCCTCTAAGCTCACTGGGAGGCTTTGAGCAAATCATTCTCATTCAAAACTCTTTCATGGGATTGCTTTGGGGGCAAGCAGCCACTCTGTGTTTTTCAAAGGAACAGAAGTATGGAGAAAGGAGTGCCAAAGGAACAGGGAACTAATCTCCCCGCCCCCCAGTCCCTGATGCATGGCAGTTTTCTAACTCTTGGCTGACAGAAATACACTTTGTCTCAGTTGGGGGTCTTTTAGTTCATGCATTGAAAACAGACTAATCTTGGCTTCTTTACTGAAACGGACAATTACTTTGGCTTTATGAGTTGTCCCACTGGATCTAAGCTGGTTCCAATACAGTGGCAAAAACAGGTTTACAAGAGACAGTGTGGCAGCAGAATCCACCACTGTGGCTCGTTACTATATGTTCTGTACAGCCCTCATGACTGCAAAACGATAAACAAAGCATTACTGGTTGACTTTCCTGAGAGTATAGGGAACTGAGCCCATTCATTTTTTCTAAACAATAAATCCATCAAAAATTACGTAGATAATTAGAAATCTAAGTGCCTCTTCCCCCTTCCCTGTCTCACCTTCCCCTGAGATGGAATGCAGTGAAAACTGGGATTTTGTAAACTGGCATCAGCTAAGGCAAAATAAGCTTTGCCTCTGTTACAGCCAACATCAGTACTGCTTTGGTCCAACACAATCAGTTTAGGACTGGTGGGACGCTATATACACTGAAAAAAAATTGGCATTTACAAACAGCATAGAGATAATCTGCCCTAATACCCCTTTGCTACATGTACACGTAGATTCACTCATGGTGATCAGCACAGGGTGTGTCTGGAGCCCCTATACTGTGTCAGAAGTGACCCGTTCAGACTTGACCCATTCAGACTCCCTGTGTACAGAGCCTAATTCAGATCAGAACTACAGTGTGCCTGCAGAAAGGGCTTCAAGATTCCTTCCCAACTTGGATCAGTGGGGATGCTATTTGGTTTTCTGGGGAAGCCTATGTGTGTCCTAGGAAACCAGTGATTCCCCCCACAACCAAAAAAGCACCTTGCCTAGTCATGATGTGAATGGGGAACTTGACATGTGGGTCTACCTGCAGCTCACATCTGACTGCGTTATACTTGACACAGGATGCAGATCCTAGATCCAGTCTGTGTACTCTGCAACGTGTGAACTGTAATACTGAACATGGACACTATCTGGGGTTGCTCTGGTGCTGATATTAGCTATGTAAAAACCCTCTAAGATGATCCTTTTGTTGTTTCAGGTGCAGTTTTCCTGGAGGATTAAGTCTCAACCCCCAAATGGCCCATAGTGTTTGGCAATGGTAGTGTCAGTGGCTGCACTGCATCTCAGGAAACAATTCTGAGCAGAGGTGACAGGCATTTTAGTAGCCCCCCTCTAGTGCCTTTCACATCAACCTGACACTCGGAACTATAAGTGAAGGTTTGCTAGCATGGAGGATCAATGGAAGGGGAAATTTTGTCAGCTAAATTTGTAGCTCCGTTCACAAGATTCATTCGTTTCTCTACAGATGAGCCCAAGCTACTCCCTTTTTCTTGGAAGTACGCTTGACTGAAACAAGTCGAACTTTCTTCTGTAAATGTGTTTAGGATTCTGTGTATAGGGCCGGAATTTATGGATGTCTTTAGACAGTGTATGCCCACTAGAGGGAAGGACTCTTATGGAATTTGCATTTGTCCTCTGAGCCAAGGCTCACTAACAAAAAAATAAATGTAAAAGATTGTTGTACTTTTCAGATATGTCTATGCATACTGGGAGGCTGGCAACTGTTTGTAGATCAGCATGTTGTCTGATCAGGGGCACTGTGCATATGTTGCATGCACATACATGTACAAACTGACCACTACATTTTCCAGGGTTATGGTTCTCAAATGCAAAAGATGTATACTCTCCTTTTTTCAGACAACATGGGAGCGTCACAAGTAACATGCCTTCCTGATATGTGCACCCACCATGATCCTAATAGACATAACACTGGGAAAGGGACTGAAATTACGGGTAGTTTTAGTTGGGAACAATGAGGAATAAACTAAACTGATGTCACTGTTTGACTCTGCAGCAAGTAAGGGATGGCCACTGATACCACTGTGGCAAAAGGAGAGCCAGTTTGGTGTAGTGGTTGGGAGTACGGACTTCTAATCTGGCATGCCAGGTTCGATTCTGCGCTCCCCGACTTGCAACCAGCTGGGTGACCTTGAGCTCACCACGGCACTGATAAAGCTGTTCTGACCGAGCAGTGATATCAGCGCTCTCTCAGCCTCACCCACCCCACTGGGTGTCTGTTGTGGGGAGAGGAAAGGGAAGGCGACTGTAAGCCGCTTTGAGACTCCTTCGGGTAGGGAAAAGCGGCATATAAGAACCAACTCTTCCTCTTCTAACTCCTTTCCCTGGAAGGCTCCCACTCTCCTAGCACCACTGGGGGGGAGACAGCACAGACATGGGCTGTTTTTGCATGGCAGGGACTGCCATTGCTGAGTTCTGCTGCTGCCCTAGTAGAAAAGAGAGAAGCATAACTGGGCAAAGCACATAGAATTGTTCTGTGTCATACTGGATAGCAACTCAGCCTGCTGAATCACAAGATTTTCTTTTTCCCTGGATCATCACGCTGAGCACATGTGGGAGGGGCAATGAGAAAGCAGAGCAGCCCCGTAACCTTTAGTGTTTATGCTCATCAATGTTTTGTTTTTACTGAATTCAGTGGCAAATGTCATAAAACAATGTGGAATTATCTTGTTGCACATTTATCTCTATCCCATACGTCTGTCAGCTTGCGCACTTGTTTTTGCTCTGTGTCTATGATAATGACATTTACTTTGGAGGGTTTTAAAGAAAAGTAATTACATTTGTAAAAATATCCAAAAGGCTGATTTCTACAGAAACAGTGGAGGGGGCAGGTGAATGAATTGCAGTTCTGGGTGGCCATTGGACACGTTTCCTCAATAATGCACTAATGGCTACATCTTGTGCTTTGCAAAAGAAAACCAAAGAAGGGGAGAGGGGATTAAATATGCAATTTTTCAAGGTTAAAATGTTCATTAAAAATGTAATTTCAGGAATATTCCGTAGATACATAGATCCGAAGAAAATAGGACAGGACTTAAAGCCAAAAAAGGTACTAAATCCTGTAACACTAGGTTCAATTAATTTAATAAAATAGAATATACATATAGACTCTGAACAATGTATTGCTTTTACTCAAGCAGAACTTATGCTTAAGTAAGCGTGATATAGCTTAACCACTCTTAAAACTAGCTAATTTTTAAACTTTCTTTGGATTTTTTTTTAAAAATCAGTGCCGCTTTAAAATAGAGAGGTTTAATTTATTACAGAAGGGGGGAAAGAAACATTTGGCACTAACAGAAAATAAATGAACAAATTCAAGGTTCTGCATCTGGTTGATCAAAGGAAAAACTAGGAAGCGTCAACAAGTCTTTCTTTGGGGCTGGAGAGACTGACATACTGTCTGGAAGCGCTGAGTCCCCTGCATCCACGGAATCCTTGGAGTCCCAGGACGCCGTACGCCTCCGCAGGCAAACATCTGCACTGGAAGACGATGCAGTATGCGATCCTCTCCGTAGCAAACTCTGTTCATTGGGCGGGTCTATGGATATACAGGGGGGGCTCAGTTTTTTCTTCTGCCGTGTGCCTTGCAAGCCTTCCATTTCACTTAAGACCTGACTTATGAAGCCAGAAGAGCTAGATGTGGAATGATGCTGAGGGCTGTTTTCCATGGAGCAAATTTCTATGGAATGTCTCCTTTGATCATCTAACCAAGATGAAGGTTTTTTCAGAAGTCCCTGTGTATCTACACTATAGCATTTCTTCAGGTCCTTCAAAGTCACGTTGCCACTGTTGCCTACATGTCTCCTAGGGGTCTCCGGCTGAACCACTGAAGAGGCACTCATGGCAGAGCATGTTCCTGAAGTAAAAGAGCTATTTATTTCTGATACTTCTCGGTCCATCGGATCTCCAGGCAGTTCTTGAAGGGAGTCCGTACAGGCACATGAATCCGGCATGTGCTTGCAAATGTTATACTGATTGAGGGAATGTTGTTGAGTGTGAACACTCGATTGCCTCCAGCTAGCTGAATCCCGTGCTTCCGAGGGCCTCCGAACAATCGACAAATCTTCGGTGGACGGCATGGACAAATTTGGATCAGAGAGTTCACTCACCTCGGCGTGGATGTTCTCTCTGCTTTCTGAGCTGTGGGTGTCTGAGGAGTCTTTCCTTATTGCCATCTGCATGGGCATGCCAAGAAAGCGGAGCAGGACAGAGGGCAACAGACACATGGAACAAAATGTTAGCACAGGCAAGGCACAAAAATAAGAGGCTCACCAACAGGTAGTCGCAGTTTAACCCTGAATACAACAGAACTAATGAGTCAGATGAACACCAAAGATACAAACTGTAACTGGTCCATCAAAGACCTTCTTGTATCTTTCACTTGAACAACACCAACACTGCCACATTAGCCACAGTATGCACAAAGTTACTGAGTTACTTGTCCAACCTGTGGCATCGTGTGTTACTGTAATACTATACAGTAAAGATGTACAATGCATCTTTGATATGCCTGTATCACCCGGTTATGCATTTAAATGAAAATCAATTTGAGCTGTTTATGTTTAAAAGATAGCAAGAGCAAAATATGACTCTGCAGACTCACCTTAATGTCAGCTAAAGGGAATTTAACAGCTCTTATCATGGGCAATTTCATTGTTTTGTCCTATAAGATTAGAATTAGCTTGGAATTTGTGAGGAGCAGAAATGGGGGGAAAAAAGAGCTAATTTGGAATGGCGAAAATGGGCATTTTATGAGATTATTTGTGAGCTGAAATCATACTCAGGACCTCTTCTCCAGAGAGGGTTGGACAGCATGGGCCTCAGCTGAGATTATTGGGATCTTCTGGACCATAGCCAGCTTTTCTGTGCAGAAGACAATATTTGGAGGACTGGTTTTAAATAAAAGCTGCATGTTGGTTTAAAAAAAACGTGAAGGCTTTCAGGAGCTTATGCTTCAATGGCTTTCATTAAGGCCCACAATCGGAAGAAATCTTACCAGCTCCACCAGGGCCCATCTTTCCCGAACAGTCACCAAATCAAGTCCTGAGAAAGCCCGAGCCCTTCTTCTATGTGACATTTTGTAACTCAAGGGATGAGGAGGGGGCTTTATAAAACCCACAAGTTTGATATTAAACTGTTTACAGATTTGTTTTTAACAGTGTTGCTGACAAGAAGATAAAGGTCAGCATTTGTCCCAGAAAGGCAGATTGTGCATGAAGAATATAATTTGTTACATGATTAGAAAAATACTGAACATGTGGCACAGCGAGGTTTGCTTGTTTCATTACCACTCTTGGATCTCATCTCAGTACGTTAATGCAGGATGCAGAAATAGGCTGCATTGATAGGAAGTTTGGCTTTGATACATAGAGAGATGGTAGCCGGCCAACATAGATGTGGGTGCCCTGTGCCTTCCCAGCACTGGGAAATTACCCATCTGAAAGAGACAGGAATTGTCTTCGGAGCCTGCAGGAAGCTGGCAGATGGGGGCAGAAATTTGCAGTTAATAATTAATGGCTCTGGTGGTAAACTCTCTTTGCTACAAATAGTTTGCCTTTCTGCAGCATTTGTAACTCAGTACTCCTAACATGTGTCCAACAATGTTCTCATAGCAGGAAAATGATGAAATAGTCCTTTACTTCTAAGGACGTATCAATTCATTTATTATTATTTGTGCATCCCATTCTATTGTTAATGAAGCCATAAATACAAATACATGAAGCTGCCTTAAAATGACGTGGACAGCTGGTCTGTTGAGGTCTATATTGTCTGCTCTGGCCAGGGGTTGCTATCCAGGTCCACAAGCAGAAGTCTTTCATGGCAGCTCCTGATCCTTTAAACTGGTGATGCCAGGGAATGAGACTGGGACATTCTGCATGCAAAGCAGATGCTATAAATTCCTTCCTGAACCTCAAGGTGCCCAATGGCTATCATGGAAGAAGTGCAGGTTCTGACCTCATAACTAACTAACTAACTAACTAACTAACTAACTAACTAACTAACTAACTAACTAACTAACTAACTAACTAACTAACTAACTAACTAAAGGAAATCATAATGAAAAGGTACCTTTTTAAATATTTGAAAACACAAATATTTGACAGTACAAATAGTTATGTAGGTATCTTAAGCAGTTCCTAGTAAGATTTTCTGCCCTGTTTTTTAAAAAAAGTATCTAGAGTTCTGTTCTGATTTTTAAATAAAATGTTTGATTTTGACCTCTTGGAAAACAACTGCTGCATAGCTTGCTACAGAAAGTATCAGGAGCTGTAGGATGGAGAGATTTACACCTGTATGGCCCTAATTGATGAATCCATGAGTCAAAGTAATATTCTTTGGGAGAAAAGCATTCTTACAATGCATGGGCAGGAAGCAAGTTCCTTAACAATGAATAGGGCTTTAATTGTTCCTTAAATGCATTTGATGGACTTCACTGGGAATCAATCACTAGCGGCCAGGCCTTCTAGGATCTATGGCGTAAGCTGCAAAGGGGGACTTGGTCCATTCTACAGCATTGAGAAAGGGAAAGGAGGCTGAATGACTGGTTGGGAATCATTGACCGGGAATGTGCATGGACCAGGTATGTGGTGAACAAGATTTAACTACACACAAACATTAAGGAGAAAGTGTAAATGAAAAAGAAAGGAAAAAAAGAGAGAAAATTAAATAAAAATTGCATGCATTACACAGAATAGTAAAAGTACCTCGACAGCTACATGAATGAATACCATGTGAAGACTACATTGATTCCACTAATATAAAAAGAGAGTTCAAACACACCGGAGGTGGCGGTAGCCTGGGCATTGCAGTACCCCTGGGGGACTTCAATGTCCATATGGATGAATGCACCTTCAGAGCTTGGTGTAGTAGTTAGGAGTGCGGACTTCTAATCTGGCAAGCCGGGTTTGATTCCACACTCCGCCACATGCAATCAGCTGGGTGACCCTGGGCTCACCACAGGACTGATAAAGCTGTTCTGATCGAGCAGTGATATCAGGGCTCTCTCAGACTCAGCCACCTCGCAGGGTGTCTGTTGTGGGGAGAGGAAAGGGAAGGCGAATGTAAGCCACTTTGAGACACCTTTGAGTAGAGAAAAGCGGCATATAAGAACCAACTCTTCTTCTTCATGGCAGTGAAACTTGTTCCATGGTCAGATCACTTTGCTCTAAAGGCCTGATTCCGTACCCCATCCCCTCCCTGTACAGGCAGAGGGCATATTTATGCCCACCCGCAGAGACTCAGGGATCCTGTTGGATTCCAGAGTGCTCTGTGAGACCTGATGCCCCCCAGCAACTCATTAAATGACTTAGTACTCCAAGATGTTGGCAGCCTGTCTCAAGTCAGCCCCTCAGTACACTGGGGAGCTGCAAAGTAAGAAATGGAAGCTAGAGCAAGCTTGGAGGAAAACTTGCAACAAAGCAACAATAATATCTCATATTTATGAAAACCTATGAGATGGCAGTAATAACAGTTAAGAGGGATTTCTATGCCATTTCCATCATATCCGCAAGCTCTCAACCAGCACAATAGTTTAGGGTGATTTAGTCTCTTTCCACCCGCTAGAATGGGTGCTCAGATAATAGTCAATTGGCCATAAGCGTTGAGGCTTTTGTGAGTTATTTTGCGGATAAAAACTTGTATCTCCACTATGACCATACACCATTCTTTAATACAGAAAGGGAACTGGAGGCCCCATTGGCTGTCTTCAGGGGGGGGGGGGGAGCTTTGATAGCTTCAGGGAGCTTTCACAAAGTGAGGTGCTAACTTCGATGAGGCTGACCACTTATCACCTAGACTCCTGCCCCTTGTGGCTCAAAAACAGGCGATGAGAGGATTGGGAGGCTCCTCTGAGACATAATAAATCTGTCCTTGTCTTCAGGGATGTTCCACGGGAGGTTAAAGGAGGCAGTGGTCTGGCCTCTATTGAAAAAGCCATCATTGGTCCCACAGGACCCTGACAGCTACTGATTTATCTCACATTTAGTGTTTCTCAAGGAGGTGCTTGAGCAGGTTGCTGTAGACCAATTAAAAGAATACCTAGATGAAGCTCTGGTTCTGGACCCATTGCAGGTTGGCTTCTGATCTGGTCATGGGGTGGAGATGGCACTAGTCGCTCTGACAGATGATCTCCAAAGGCAGCTGGACTGAGGTGAGTTGCCGCCACTCATCTTATTAGATTTCATGGCAGTATTTGACTTAGTAGTTCAAAAGCTTCTGGCTCATCACCGTGCCAATACAGGGATACAGGGGCCAGCTTTGCAGTGGAGGGTGTCCTTTCCCCAAGGTTGGGGACAGAGGATTGCCATCGGGGAAGAGCAGTCACACCACTGCTGACTCCAGTGTGGAGTACCACAGGGTGCAATTCTCTCCCTGATACTATTCAACATCTTCATGCACCCTCTAGCTCAGCTTGTTCAGAGATTTGGGCTACAGTTTCACCAGTATGTGGATGACACCCAGTTCTACCTGTTGATGAGCAGCCAGCTGAACACTCCACCTGAATCCTTGGCCTGAAGCTCAAATCCCTGGAGACAGACTTGGAAGGAAGGGGCCAGAAGAGGAAGCAAGCCTCCTTTATCTGGAGGGGGTGCAGCTGGGAGCAGCACACACTGTTAAAAACCTGGGGGTGTTCAATACCTCCCTTGCCACAGAGGTGCAGATCAACAGGGTAACTTGACATGCATTTCTCCACCTATGCCAGGCAAAGCTACTAGCAGCCTATCTGGCCTCAGAACACCTAACCACCATGATTCACACAACGGTCATCTCCAGGCTAGATTTCTGTAACTTTCTTTAAATGGGCCTACCTTTGATCTTGATCTGGAAACTGCAGCTGGTTCAGAATGCAGCTGCCCAGGTCCTTACAAAGACTCTGTGAAGAGCACATATTTAATCTGCTCTCCGCAGTTGAACTGGCTACCAATTGAATTCCAGATATAGTTCAAGGCATTGGTTTTAACCTTTAAGGCCTTACACAGCCCGGGACCTGCATACCTGAGGGACTACCTCTCCAAGTATGGCCCCCAGAAAGCATTACACTCTATAAATTCCAACTTGCTGGTAGTCCCCAGCCACAAAGAAATGTGATTGGCCCTGAGCAGAGCCAGAGCCTTTTTGGCCCTGGATCCAGCCTGGTGGAATGAGTTTCCAGTCGAGATCCGGGCACTACCAGAGGTGACAAAGTTCCAAAGGGCCTGCAAGATGGCCCTCTTCCACCAGGCATATGGTTGAGGCCAAAATAAACACAATCTGACATCATAAAGACCCCCCTTCTCTTTCCCCACTTTCCCATCCATCTGAAATCTAGACATAAAATTAACACCAGAATTTACCCATGCGGTCAGATTTGGAGCACTCGATAGGGTTGTTAAGCTCAAATTTAAAAAAAATGTTTTTGTAAATTTTTTAAAATATATACTCTGTAAATATTTTTACTGATGTTAGCCTCTTGTCAGGGAGGAGTGGCTAATAAATCTACTTTAACAACCACCACCACCACCACCTAGCCAAATGACTGATAGTGGTTTCAGAGGGTATTCATTTAGATGGCTGGATGGTTCACAGGGATTTGTTTCATATTCCATATTTCTGTGGGAAAGGACACAGCTCACATTCAGATTGCAAGACAGAGAGAGTGAGAGGGAGGGAAAGAGAGAGAGAGCAGTGTGTTTAAAGAGCTTTTGTGAATGAAAGGTTTGTGGCTCTGGCATGCATACTCCAGAACACAGGTTCACTTAATAGCTTATCACCATAGTCACTCTGTAGCCCTGTTCACAAGATGGAGTGAACGCACCTACAATCCATGTACAGTGTGCCCTTGATTATTCCTTATATGTGTGCTAAGTAATTCTCATTAGTTTCAACTCATGTACAGCTGATCAAGTGACTGAAATGGCACATTTTTCCAGGCATGTACATGTGGGATGTATGTGTGTTCACTATGACCTGTGAACAGGGCGTGTGCATGAAACCAGTGATCTAGCCAAGATACAGGTGCTCCGAAGAAATCGCTGCAAGCATGCATAGGCAGGGTCTATTCCCATTCCTGTCATCATGTAAAGCAGTGGTCCCCAACCCGCGGCCCAGAAGGCTTTGGCGCCGGGCTGTGACTCCCTCTCCCCGCCCCCCGCAGTAAAAAACTGCTTCTTACTGTGGGAGGGGGGGAGAGCGAATCAAGGCCGCGCCCGCACATGCGCGACCGGGCTGTGCATGCGCACATGCACCATGCACAACCGAAATTGTGCATGTGCAGCACTTTCGCGCATGCGTGCACGCGCAAAAGTGCCGCATATGCATGCACGCGCAAAAGTGCCGTGCATGCGCGATTCTGGCTGCACATGGTACATGTGCGCATGCGCTGCCCGGTCGCGCTTGTGCGGTGCGCGGCATGCGCGGGCAGGTAGTTGCCCTGCTGGTCCCCAGCCTCAAAAAGGTTGGGGACCACGGATGTAAAGGCTGTCACTGTTTTTTTTGGGGGGGGAGGTTCTTAGAGAAATGAACAAGCATGTAGATAATGTCAACCAGGAGACATTATATACTTGGGCTTTCAACAGCCTTTGACAAAGGAACTCTTCAAAGACTCCTGTGTAAGCTTGGTGGTTATGGGTTAAGAGGACGAGTCCTCTTATGGTTTAAAACAGATTAAATGGCAGGAAACAGAACAGGAATAAATGGACAGTTCTCACAATAGAGGGAAGTGAGCAGTGCTGGGAGTTAGTATTGGAGCACTTTTCCTATGAGGAAAGACACGAGGAAGGGGAAGGGGGACATGACAGAGTTTAAAAAAAATTATGCATGGGGCAGTAAGACTGGAAAGAGACAACTTCTTCTCCCTTTCCTCAAGGAAATCCAATTTAGCTGATGGGCAATACATTCAGGACAGATAAAAGCAATACCTCTTTACTTGATGTGTGATGAAAATGTGGAATTCACTGCTAAAGGATGTAGCGATGGCCTGCGGTATAATCATCTTTCAAAGGGGATAACACATATACATGGAGGATAGGTCTATCAGTGGCTGCTAGTCATGGTGACTAAAGGGAACCTCCACATTCAGAGGAGTAGCCCTCTGAATCCCAGAGCCAGAAGGCATCATCAGGGGAAGGTCTTGGCCTCTATGCTCTGTTGTTGGTCCTCCAGAATAACTGAATGGCTACTGTGCGAGGCAGGATGCTGGACCAGAGGGACCACCAGTCTGATCCAGCAGTGGTGTTGCCATGTTCTTTAAATGGTGTTCCCGGGGATCTTCTTTCTGTCAATATACTGCAACCAGTAGACAAAAAACCAATTGACAAAAAAAATGGTACATTTTTTGAGGAAAGGGTAGTTTTAGGCTGGGCACAGTCTTCCTCATGCTCATTATTTTTTACTTAATCTTTGTTTTGCCATTATTGGCAGTCACATTATAGTTCCATTGGAACATCAACAATGTATTGCTTACAAATTACAGTGTAGGAACTCTCTGTTTTGTAATAGCACTGTGACATGCCATTGTCATTTTCTCATCTACCTTTCATACAAAGGTATCATCATGCCATACGCACTGATACTTTAGCAGGCAAGGAAATGTAAACAGATAACGGGCTGCCTTAACAAATAAATGGATTTTTATGTATCCACATACCAGTCATAAGTTTTATATGCTCACATGGTTCATTTTGCTAACAGTTTGTTCTGCCTGAAGTAAGAGTCCAGTCTCTGAACAGGAAACATTTTGGAACACATTCCAAATTCTACCCATCAGAGACTAGAAGATATTTTGGGACACATCTCATGCTTTGTTATGTGCGAAGTCGTGTCTGACCCATCGCGACCCCATGGACAATGATCCTCCAGGCCTTCCTGTCCTCTACCATTCCCTGGAGTCCTTTTAAGTTTGCACCTACTGCTTCAGTGACTCCATCCATTCACCTCATTCTCTGTCGTCCCCTTCTTCTTTTGCCCTCGATCGCTCCCAGCATTAGGCTCTTCTCCAGGGAGTCCTTCCTTCTCATGAGGTGGCCAAAGTATTTGAGTTTCATCTTCAGGATCTGGCCTTCTAAAGAGCAGTCAGGGCTGATCTCCTCTAGGACTGACCGGTTTGTTCGCCTTGCAGTCCAAGGGACTCGCAAGAGTCTTCTCCAGCACCAGAGTTCAAAAGCCTCAATTCTTTGATGCTCGGCCTTCCTTATGGTCCAACTTTCGCAGCCATGCATTGCAAACATCTCATGCTAGTAAGGTGTATTGTTTCCTTCTGTAAAGCCTATAGAGCTGCCAAAGGATGGGGTGGAGGGGGGGGGGGAATCTAGACAGCAAGGACCAGAGCAAAGTTTGTGCTTTTTTGGAGGGGGGCAGTATGGTATCTGGGCTTCACAATTTCAAGGTCATCCAGACAATGCTGTAAAATATCTCTCTCTATGCTATCATTGCAGGGCTAAGCCCTGATGATTGCTTTAACACAACGCTCACGTGCAAGAAGATGGCCTGAGGCAAAAATATTATGATATAGGGCAGTTTTCTTAACCCTATATATTTCACTTACGTGCCTGACATTTCTGGATACCCCAGAAACCTCTGCCTCTACTGAGATTCAGATTTGGCTTTGTATGAGCCCTTCAAGTCAGATAGTATGGTGACTGAGTCCCTTGAAAACTACGCTCAAGAAAGCACAGTCAGGTGCCCGTGGTGTCTGTGACAATTGCCCTTGATCCAAGGCCTTTTTGGCCTAGTACAAAGTTTTGAATTTGATCATGAACATATTAATTGTGTTGTGAACTGTTCTGAGCCCACTTCCAGAGAGGGGCAGTCATTAACAATAACAACAACAACAATAATGATGCACTGGTGTAATCCCCCACTTCCACAGTGCATGTCTGTCAGGGGTTTTATTAATATTATATTATTCTGCATTTTCCCATTCTTTCAATGTGGACCTCCACTGGGTTATTGTTTTTGTTCTACATTGATTTTCCTTCCTTCAACATTCAGTTTGCTTTCTGGTGGCTGTTTCCCTGAGTTTCCTGATAATTATTTTGTGACAGTTTTCCCTCTTAAACAATGGAGGGAAGAGAGTAAATGCAAAAGATTCCATTGGACTTCCGACCACCACCTTTCCCCCACCCCTTGGATGCCACTTCACCACCCACATTGAGGTCATTCCTCCCACTTTTGCTGTTCTTCCTCTCTTCATCCATAATAAAGCACTGTTGCATATCCATTTGATCTTAAAATATAAACAGGAATAGTCTAGCGATACTACTCTTTTTTCTTTTTTCTGCTGAACTTGGATCGCTGGGCCAAAAATGAGTGACAGGGAAAGCTTTGAAGAAGTCTGTGCGTGTTCCACTTAAAGTTAAAGAATATGTGTTCCTGAAGGAGGAGATGTCATTTTCAGCTGGGAAGTGCCTCTTGCTTCAAACAGGGAGGCTTGGGAGTTTGTGACTCTCCTCCAGCCCCTAGGGCAGAAATGAGTGTGTGTGAGCGAGAGAGAGAGCCAGTGCAGGGGCCAAGTTCAGCAGGACTGGGTTGGACAGGATGACCTCCTCCTCCTCCTCCCTGCAGCTGATCCTGCCTGAAGTTCTGGAGAAAGTGTTCCCTTCCCTGCTAGGGGATTGGGATACTCGGCATGTCCAGAAGCTCCTTTCTGCAGTTGCCAAGCCCCCCCTCAAGGTGTGGCATCCAGCTGCAAGCTGGGGAAAGGGGCACAGAGCAGCTGTGCCCAAGCATGCTTGGCAGGCTACTCTTGGCCAACCTCTGCTCCCTTTTTCCCAGCTGACAGCTGGATGATATACCTTAGGTAGTCACAGCAACTGCAGGGAGGAGCTTCTGGACATGCAGAGTGCCTTGACCCACAGAGGATCCTCCGACTCAAATTCAGTGATAATCGGAAATAAGTTGTGCATGCAGGCCCAAGTGAGTATTTTAGTCTGCACTGGGATAACTTCATGCTGATCCACTCCAGTCTAGTGGATCTAGAAGGACAAAACAAGTCAAGTGAGCTGTTGTAACACTCTGCTGAGGAGAATCCTTTCATTATTAAACTTTGCAGCATCCACCGAAATGGAATGAAATATATTCTACGTACAATCCCTACACGTTTGAAATTCTGCTTCTAAAATCCTCTTAAAATTGTTAGCCTGGGCATAGTCTGCATTTACTTTGTTTATTCCATTGTCAATCCTGTTGAATTCAGATCGATTTGAACTCGTGTCTTCCTCTCCCCTCCCTCCCCATTGAAACAGGAAAGTGTTCTGCACGTGGTTAGGGAGGCTCAGAAGAGGGGGGGGGGCAAATGGAGACTCTTTCTTTGTTTTCTTGAAGGGAGGGGAGAGGATCCAAGAAGTCAGAGGAGGGAGGAAAAAATCCTTTCTTTTCTTGAAGGGGGGGGGGGAGAGGACCGAAGAAGGCAGAAAAAAAAATCCAAGACAGACAGAAGTTGAGAGAAATTAGGGGCTTCTCATTTAAGGCAAGTTTGTCACATGACCACCTGTGGCCAATCATGGGTTTTCTACCACGGAGGAGAGCCCAGATTCAAAACAATGTGATTTTATAATATATTGAGGATTAAAAGCACTCTAAGATATCGCACAAAAAAGGTAGGGTCACTCCGGATCAATCCTTCTTGCTGCAGAAGGAAAATGTAAATCACCCCAAATCAAACCAGAAATCGCATTCTATGTAGAGGGCAGGGACTGAATCGATCTGGGATTGGAATAAAAGCTCCGTGCAGTTTACACCCTGGTGACTATAAATGCTTAGTCCTCAGCAACTGGTTTTATGGAGCTGCAATAAAAAAATGAGAGCTAATATGATCACTTATCCTAACAGAATTGATTTCAAAGGCTTGGGTTGTCATCCTTTAGAGGTTGTGGGCTGGAACCACAACATCAATTAGATTCCATGTTAGCCTATGCTGGACTGGCAGGCAAGCTCAGCATTGGCTCTAATATGCTTTCCAAATTTAGTCTGTCAGTTTCATGCTCCAGATGAATGGAAAGTGCTCCATTTTGGGCTTCACAGACACCCCCGAGGGCTCAAAAATTAGATGCACTGTTTTCTCATAGCCACAATAAACTTGGTTATGAAATAATCACTCACACAATATGCTATATTGGGGGGGGGAGAATCTGTTTTGCACTCTTTCTTAAATACTTTCACTCTAGCCACTGTAGTTTAAAAAAAATGGATTCATATTAATATCAAGTAAAAGAATTCCAAAGTCAAGTTACCAGTCCCAGTAAATAAAATGTTTGGGACAGGAGGCATCAGATCACACACTTAAGAACAGTGAATCAGTATTAAGAAAATGCTTGCTTAAAACAAAACAATGCGATGTTGTGATTCTGTCAAGTGGGTTGCTGACCTTTAGGGGTCTTGTGCAATTTATCCGGGTGATCAGTGGACCTACAGCTGCTCAATAGGGATATTAGTTAGCTTCTCAATAGGAATTTCGTATGAATATGTTTTGTGGTTAATCAGGAGGCCAAATTGGATAGAAATGGGAACATTTTGTCCCTTATGATACCTCAGAGTTCCTTTTGGGAAGCTAGTCGTGTGGCTTGCCCAGCCTGTGTTGGCTACGTCAACAGGTAGACTTGCCAGGGAACTGATGCAGGCTGATGCATCCTGCCCATCAAGCACAGTGGCTGCGCTGCCAGCTGCCTATCTCGCTTCCTAAACAGGAGCCATTCTGGCATTCTCACAGACCCGGCTTTCAAAGGTATTACTGCCCGTGGGCTCTGCTCCTTCCAAAGGAATTCCCCCAGGGCCAGAAAAGTGGACTCCCCCAGCCTGCTAATACTTCAGCACACAAGCCGGAGCAGGTGAACAGCAGCAGCTTGGCTAACCTGTCTGCGAAGTAACCGTTCTGCAGAAGGAGAATGCACAGGTGCGGGGGCTTTGGATTTGCTTCTCCAATCTAGACTGGAGTGGAGCTTGAGAGGAGGGAAGAAATCTCTGGGAATTTGTAGGAGAGCGTCGATGTTTGCTGGCTGTGACTGCACCGATGTGGTTGAACCTGAAAAGGAAAGAATGGGAAATTAGTTACATAACCATTGCACATTTAAATAGTCACAGGTTGCCCATGAAATCGCTTTGATTCTAAAGTATTTCTTTTGTCTACATGTATCTATCCAGGCTTGTTGCTAAGATTTGGACTTTGGTCCAAAGATATTGCATTGCTCCTGACATGGAAGTATGGTGTGTGTTACCAGTTTTCCAATCTCATACATACACATTTGATCAAGAGGACTGGGAGCCCTTTTAGAACAGTGTGCATGTGTGTGAGAGACAGAGAGAGAGAAAGAGAGAGGGAGGAAACTAGGAATTGGTGACAATCCCAAGCAAGCAGAATTTATCCTTTCCACCAAATCTTTGGATCCAAGCCCATTAAAATTATTATGACATTAATTGGCTTTGACTGGCAAAAAATATGTTTGTTTTTTTAATTAAACATTTCATTTAGCTGACAATTCTTTAAGGTAATAAAAATTATACTATCATTGCTCTTTAGAAATCAGATGTCCAGATTTATGTTTCCAAATTCTGATGATGAGAAAACTATTCATGCAACTCTCTGTGCCTGCATCATTTATGAATACTGAATATAGGACAGCATATTTGACAGGCATTGAACTTAATCTGCATCCATACAAGATGACTTTGAACACTAGGTTTTGGGAATCCATTCCTCTCAGAACCATTTTGGGCACAGATCCAGAATAAACCTCTTAGAAGCCTCCAAGGCCAAGCATGGCACCATTGATACCCCGGCAGACAGTGCCATGGCCTGCAAGGGCCACTGTGCTGTCCATCCCCCCCCCACTGCCCAATCATCTTGACTAGTGAAGCAGGAGAGGGTGGAAGCAAATGCATTGTGTGTCTGATTAAGATGGGGACTTTCATAGTTAACAGCTTCCCAGAATGCACATTGTATGTATAACAGCATACATGACTAGGCCCTTGCTGCGGTCTTCAGGTCTTGCCACCACCAGGAAATAGCACTAAGAATGAGAGACAATGGGGCTATCCCAGACTTCTCACCAACTTTGCAGCAGCTACCTCACCAAGTGTCCTACTGGAATCTTATTTACATGGGGCAAATTTGACTCTGGGTCAAGCACTCAATGGGTCATCCAACAGAATCTTGCGGTCTGCACTTCATACTATATTGGGCACTGTTCTTCAGATTGTCTTCTTGCTCTTGGGTGGTCTGCAATGAGTGCAAACCCTGTAAAACTTTCTCAAATAAAATCCAAAACCTTATGTTATTTTTAAAAAATCACACACCAGAATAGTAATTAATTTTAATCTGGACTGACTCCCACAAAAGGAATCTCATTTGTCCTGGAATATTTCCCAGAATATCAAACCTATTATGCAGGATTGTTCTGACGAATACCTTCTCCACTTGCCAAGTACACTGACAGCAGAAAAATCTTTTCCAATTTGAAATAATTGGTTCTTGTTATTACTCACTGGTGATGTATGGCATTTACAAACCTCATAGCGCTTTAGAGAATTGTGTGCAATAAACAGATGCAAGCAAGTGCTTGGCTTTGAAAAGCAGCTGCATCTCTCGTGCTGTCCAATGCCAGGGAAGGAAAACTGCCATGAGATATCCCAGCATGGAAAATAAAGATCACGTAGGGCTGGCTTTACAAATGAAGTTGACTTCTATTGAGTCAGCCCATTTGGTCCATCAAGAACAATGCTATCTACTCTGACAGACAGCGGCTGGCTGGCATTACAGATGAAGGTATTTCGTGTCACCTACTACCTGATCCTTTTAACAGGAGATGCTGGAGATTGAACCCAGGATGTTCTTTTTGCAAGACTTTGTGCTCTCCACCTCATTCGACTTTCCATGTGGGATACTGTGTGAATCCACCCCCCTATGGCATGATCACAATGACAGATTTGCACGCAGAGGCATCTGTTACAAAGAAATCAACAACAGAATGCTCCTGGTTGCCACCTACAGCTCACAAAGCACTTTAGTAAGACATCAGTGACTGACAGCTTCTCCTGGATAAAGATATTTCTTTTTCACAGATCTTGGAGGGCAGGAATTTTCTGCACTTTTCTATAAGTGAGGAAAGTTGTGTCTCCTGTGAAAAAGGACTTTCCACACTTGTCTATTAGTGAGGAAACGCCTGCCTCCTAAGGCCTGTGAAAAAGAAATATCCTTACATAGGAGAAGCTGTCGATCACCAATGATTTGTTGAAGTAGTTTAAAACAACTTTTCACCACCAATGATACCCACCGGAAACACAGGAACAGGAACTAAACCCTGCAAAAGATTTAGATGCCAACTTTGTCCCCATATATGGTCAGGCAATACACTGGATCTAATAACCTCAGCTATACCATCTTGGATTTCTTCCATTTGTATATCATCCGATTTAATATCTAACATCATGTGCCAAAAATGTCCTCCTACTATCTATATTGGACAAATGTATGACAGAATCAATTAGTACAATGCTAATATAAGAAACCACAACATTCTGAAACCAGTGGAGACCATTTTAGTCTTCTGATATTGTTACAGATCCGAAAGTAGGTACATACAACCTCTAGATAAAAGCTACAAAATTCCCTTGAAAATATAAGCCTAGCTACACTTCTTTATTATTTGGAAAATGTTGATGCTACCTTCTCCCAAGACCTGTGGCTCACAAAGTAAAATAAATTAAATAAAGCTGAAAAAAATCATCATTACAGAAATGCACTTGTTACCACGTCCCAACAGCCCTTTGTTATAGGAAAGGAGAATTTGGAGCACAAAAACAGCAGGGAAAATATATAATCCTTTCCCCAGCCATTGCTTCTTCACTCCCAAACACCTTCCTGGCTGCTAACCCCTATTGACCCCCAAATATTTATTTATTTATATTTATTATTATTTAATTTCTAGCCAGATAACTTGTGGCAGCTTACAACATTAATTAAAATACATTCTGATGAACAATAAAACAACCCAACCATCTTTGTCCAGCCCCTGGGACCCCACAGCCAGCTATACCCGAGACTCCCTTTTTGTGTTGGTAAGAGCCAAGGTCCAAGTTGGGGGATAAATTTTGGGGGAAAATCTTCTGGGGGAGGTGTGGTCACTGAAACCTGCAGAAACCTGGGCAGGAGTGGCAAGCCCAATCACCCACGAGGCTCCACACACCTCCCTTCCAAGTATGTCAAGACCTCCAGAATTAGCCAAAAATTAAACCAGAGACCTTCGTTCATCATCCAAAAGCCAACCATCTAGGCTTGGTCTAACTAAGGAATAACTCAGCATTTCTGTTCTAAATGAAGTGGTCGTGCTGCCACTCTCACTACCATCTTCTAGAAAATAGCACATGCAAAACATGTAGGATAGAGGTATTGTACAGATGTGGCAGAGAAAAGGTCAAACATCCTTCTTCCCTGTTACAAAAAGCCAGCAAGCGAGTTAAACATATGCCTGATTCAGCCCTAAGCAGGTCAACCTAGAATCCTATCCATCCTATTCAGTAGGGCTTACTCCCAGGAAAGCATGCTTAGGATTGCACTAAGCAAGGTTTTAAATGCAATTGCCTAAGGCCCAGAATGAAATCCTTCAGCTATAGCAGCTTTGGCTACAGGGACAGGAACTCCCGTTTTGGACTGAATGTCCAGTTCTCCACGAACATGGAAAATTATTGGCAGTTCCTAATTCAAGACAGATGGACCAATACTGACCACCTTTTACATCTGAGTTCATATAGCATTTTCTGAGGCAAACTCTTTGTACCTGACTGAGATTTTTGATGGGGTGGGTTCTTTTCTGTAGAGGCCACCTCATAGGTGCCAGTATCAGGACTCTGGAACATATAGCTGTCGTTTGGCAAAGAGTGGGTGCGGCCCACGGAAGGCTTTCTTACACTCAGCAGGTCCTTGCTTGGAGAGAGAGTCAGAGGGTCAATCCCTGAGGGAAGATCAGTCTACAAAAGAAAGAAAGAGAGGCATTACAGAACTGGAAAGGGTGTTGTCCACTGGAACTTTTGAGTGACAGCCACTGCAACAGACACTAGATACAGACAGCATGCATGTTATTTGGATGTACACATTCTACGGAAACTGAATGGAATTTGCACAGATGAACTGACCAGGAGGTAACAGCCAGCATTTGATATTGATCACCACACACAGGATGAATCACATCTGAAGAGGGAATAAAGTACAATACAGGAAAACTGAAAAACAACACTGCAGTCCTAAACCATGACTATTTCAGGATTAATTGAAATACAAGCATCATGCCTCAAGGCCTGGTAATAGTTGCATGCTTTGCCAGACTTTAGCTATTTAAAATGAGAAATAAAACCCCTCCATCTCCCAGATGAATGAGACTTTGCAGGGTTATATGAAATTAGTTAATTTTCTTAAGAAGCAGGGAGACATATCCTATTTTGATCTTCTTTGACTCTGCATTGCTTGAAAATAGGCTAAAGAGAAAAGCAGAAGTACCAAGTGACTTCTGTGCTATATTTCCAACAACAAGGAAATTTTTGATGCTAAAAATGGACTGTGAGAATATTGTTCAATTAAGTGAGGAACTGACCCTATTCCTTCTTTCATCGTAGCTGGAAAATTAACTTCTGCATTACAGTACACAATTCTTAAGGGTTTGCTAATTTATTTCTGTAATGGTGAAACAAGATTTAATTAGTGTACATGGAAAACCATGATAAAACTAAATCAATTTTTTTTAAAGAAAAAAGTATAGGTTTAGCTGATCAAACAGAACTTCCATGTCATGTAGAATGAATTTCATTCTTCATTAATCTGAATATTTATATACAAGATTCATCTGTCTCTAATAATTCAAATGAACAGTCAGTTCTGTTTCTGTTTTGAAACTCGATAAAGTCAGTGTGTCAGCTAAGCAAATATTTCACTAAGTTCAGTGGAATTTTCTTTCTGTTACAAAGTTATATTTCCTTTTGGGGAAGTGGATTGTACTTGGATGGTTTCAACAAACATATTTTAAATCTGGTGTGTCGGGGGGAATGGGGGACACAAAGTAAAACAGACATCCATCATTGTGCTCAAGGTATGTTTGGACCAGCACCCCTTTGGCAGTATATTCCCCACATCTATATTCCTTGGTCTGCTCAGGCTGTGCTTTGAGCATTTATTCTTATGTATCCTTTTCCTCCTCTCACAATTAGTTGGCTATGTTTTGTACGCTGAAATCTGTGAGTTTGTGTGTTTCCCAAAATGTCGAATTTGTACAGAAATGTGAAACTCTAATGAAATTATTAAATGTGCTGATTTGTGCAAAATACAACAAATATGTAGGAGGGTGACTTATTCAATGTCAAGGTGGTACTGTGAAGCAGTTTCTATAAGGTCAAAAGGAAACGGAGTGAAAGTAGAAATCTGTGAACATGCCAACATGCATGCAGGGATGGTATTAAAGAACCTAGATAATGTAAGAGGAAGAAGAATTTCTGGAAGAAGGGGCACTGCAAGTAACTATTTGTAGTGTTAAGGGCCATCAGGGTAAAGTCTGAACCTGTTTTATGTCACAGTAACTATTTCTCAAGCAGTAAAAGTGGGAGGCAAATTGGAGCAAGACATGGGATTAGTTATAGATGGCCCAAGCCCCTCCGTGCTAGTTCAGTTCGTGGGAAAATCAGCCAGTATAACCATATCCATAGTTTCTTAAGATGCGTCATTTTATTTCCCAGTTTGGATGTATATGAAGTGCTAAAACAAACATTCACCATATTCATTTCTCAAAACATCTTACCCACTTGTAAAAAAAAAAAGGATTTCAACAGCAAAAATAAAAAAAGATTTTACAGTGTTGAATCTGAATGATATATTTAAAAAGTGTTGATAAAAATTCAAGGTATCCATATTCAATGTTAATGTTGAAATTTGTTTATAGTGTTCTGTATTTAACACCTAAACAGCAGACATATTTCACATAACATGAGATGCCTTGAGATACTCTACCAATGGAACGACTAGCATACATATTTTTGAAAGTAACACATGGAACTATAGGGTTGGTTAGATCCAGAAACCTACTCCAGTACTTTTTTATTTTATTCTTATACTTATATTCAGCTTTGAGGTCAATTATGAAATCTCCTGTCTCTTACTTTTGAAAGAATATGGTTCACACAAAACCATTCAGTGCTCAGTCTTTTGCATATGATACCATGAAGCATGATGGGAAATACTGTCACGGTTTAAAGGGGATGTGTCCTAAATAAGTAATAATTGCAATGGCAATCTACTAGAATGGCAGAAAATTCATCAACACAACACACAGCTAAAGGTACAAGAGAAAACAAGGATGGATCCACTAAATGTTGGAAGAGAAGTTATGTCTGTTGTACAGCATAAATAAAGCACTTGATCACTATACATCAGCTAAAAATGTCTAATGTTTCAAGGAATGGATGGTTAAAGCAGGGCTCAAAATACTGACTACATGTTTAACTGATGCCCACCACCCCAATCCTTTATTTTAAAATGTCTGATCAAAATGGACACCAAGTGTATAACACAAGCTGTATCGTTTATTAGCTTACATTCAAAATTGATAATAGGACTCACTGCCAGACCATCTAGATGTCTGTTTTAGAACAGTTTAAATTCAAAGGAACAGAACTAAGTAGGGTTTTTTTTTATGTCATGGCATTTTCTTTATGTCCATAAACAATTGCTTGCCTCTGATGCTGAGGGATAAACCAGATTAATCCTCCAGAGGGAGTGTGGATATAAATAAATAAATAAATAAATAAATTTCAGAGGTAATATTAATATGAACTCCAAATGGAACGGTATGATAGGCAAAGCTACATTCAAATCAAGGGTAATATGCTAGATGAAAATATTATTCATTTGAAAATGCCATAGCTATTTCCCACTTGATAACAGTATTTAGAACCCTGTAAACATCAGAATATGCAGTGACCAGTGTATGTACATTGCTTTCCAGGGCATTAAGTAAGAATGTGTTATTATCATCAGGAAAAGAGTCATCCGTCAGAGCTAAGGACCAGGAATTTTCAGACAGAATATCTGACGTCAGAGACAGAGCCTCCATCACAGCTAGAGGGATCTAAACAAGGGAGAGATGATCAGACATAAGAAACCAGGACACATGTAAATGCCTTTGAGACAAAAAGAAAAAGAAAAGAAAGCTATCATTCATTATCATCAGATAAATACTAAGCTATTTCGCCTTATAATAACAGCATTTGTGCCATACACATTGTTATGTGGATAAAGCCACAAGGAAACGGAGGTAAAACTTCCCTCTTCCCTCCGTTTATTCTAAAAGGCTTACAAATAATGTAAGATGGAAATCACCAACCGCACATTAAAGATGCACTGATTAATATAATGCTTTAAGGGACAAACAGAGGGACTTTAGGCCTCAGTGGCTTAATAATTAACTTTTAAAACCTAGACTAATTACACTGAAATGTTACATGCTTTTCAGAAACACCACTGTTCCCTAATCTCCCTGATTCCAAAAAATATGGTAATATTCTCTTTGTATTTGTTCAATGGCTCTTGTGCAGTATTTTTTTTTTAAGAGTTGCAGGCTGAGATCCAAAGAACTACTTTAGGTATACTGAAGAACTTGGCATGGTAGAAGATTTTTAAAAGGAAACAACAGGCCTCCGTGCCTTATCCTGAATTGAGGAGGGTGTTGGACTAGATGGCCTGTATGGCCCCTGCCAACTCTGTGATTCTATTAGTCTATCACAACCTGTTTCTGACTGTCTCCTCATTTCAAAAGCTCCCTTATTAAACATTCTGAGCTAGCTGCACAGTTATTTGGATTCTGGCCACTATTTAAATGCTAGGTGTTAAGTGCAAAACTGCACCAGAGATCACCTTTGTCCACCTCAGTTCTACGTCCAAGAAGTCTGATGGAACAGGTTAGGTACACTGTGTTCCCTTAGATTCTTTCATAATGGTTACATTAACTACCCTGTACCGGTAACAATGAGTGTACCTGAAGAGGCACACTGATTTTGCCAACTCCTTTCACCTGAAAATTCTAACTACGCACAAACACATATACAATCCTGGGAGTAAGCACCACTGCATATGATGGGACTTACTTCTGAGTAGACTTGCATAGGATTGCTCCCTTTATGCCCATGAATTTTCCTTTTAGTTAACCAATCAGATCCTCATACTTTGAGGATCTTCCAACCACAGTACATGTCTATAAGTGAGAGTTCTAATTGGCTACAGAGAAAATGGAATTGGTTCTTCCAGGCTGATTTATTCAAAGTGAATGGGAACAATATTTTATACCAAATGTCAGATGAGGTCGGTGATCCCATTGTCCTATAATGCAGTGGTCCCCTACTTTTTTATCACCAGGGACCAGTCAATGTTTGACAATTTTACTAAGGCCCGGGGGGGGGGTCTTTTGCTGAGGGATGCCCCCTGAGCCCCTGCTCCACATGCTTTCCCGCCGGCACCCCTGACTTCCCACCGCCTGCTGGGGGGTGCTGCCAGCAGCAGCTGCGCAGGGCTACGCCGAGGGGGAGCCCCAGCCATGGCGGCTGCTGGAGAGCACCAAAGGTGAGCTGGTGGCAGAGTGGCAGGGCAGCCCCCGAGGCAGCAGCCAGGGAGGAGGACGAGAAGGAGCCGCAACCTGGTACAGACTGATCCACAGACCGGTACCGGTGTCTGGACTGGGGGTTGGGGACCACTGCATTTTCAACCCACTTTGCAACTGGATTTTGCTGTGTGAAAATCCACTTGTGAATGGTGTGTGAAAGTGCGAATGAGGAATGATTGTCAGTTTAACTCCATTACCAACATAAAAAACTGAGCCTAGATGAGCAATCTAATCTTTTATTGTAACCTACTCTTAATTTTTAAAAAAATCCCAAGGTATTCAATCAGAGAGCAATGTCCTGCTTTGCGTTTTATGGACTATTGCAGACTCTACTGTAAACATTCTATCAAAGTGTACTCATTAATAATAGGAGGGCTAATGCTGCCATCATCCAGAAAACAATATGATCAATGACCTTAATGTGAAGTGCTGAGTTTCTAAGCAATCTTCCCAAGATGTGGTGCCTCATTAATGGATTTCAATGTGGTTCTCAATAGGAACACGTGACTTCTTTTTTTGTAGGAAACATACAGTGTTATAAAACTGACCCAAGCAAACAGCTACTACTACATCACGATCTGCATCCATGTATTCTCTCCCAATGTCTCCTGTATCTCAGCAGTTCATTTTTTTACAAGAATTAGAGCTTTTACTTTAAGTGCTCAAGTAAGCATTGCCCACTGGTAATAAATCATTCAGGATACCAGGGCTTGGTGTATTTCTCCCAGAAATGAGTCAATTTCATGGACTAAGAAGGATAAAGACACCTAGTAATTGTTGAATGAACTACTTTGGATTACTGAATGTTTAGACATGTATCCATTAATCTACTGGTTTTCTGAACTGAAGCTCAGCTGGATCTGAAGCTTGCAGCTAAGAAATTGTGAAATACAGTTTCCAGGAAGGCTTGCTGAATCACTTGTGCAGTAATGACAACATTTCTAGAATGTTTATGATACCCAAGAAGCTCTGTTTCTGTGTACAGAATGAAGATTGGAGATTGAATGCTTTATACCAACTTTGAACTGCCCCAATAAGAAGGAATCTCTGCTTGGAACAAATTAGCATAAATTGGAATTATCAACTCCATGCATTTTGCAAACAAGCGAAGAAAGAAGAGGTGAAATGATCACCAGAGACCATTAGTTGAATAGCTTACTAAGGGTCCTTATTTTTTAAAGATATGGGCACAGCATGAGAACTAGAATGTATGAGAGAGGTCTGTTTCCTTACTGGAGGCTGGAGTTTTAGTCAGGGCAGGTTGCCTCGCTTCTTCCTGCTCTCCCGGGCTTCTTCCTGGGAGACAGGTCAGTGTGCAAACGGTCTCAGAGAGATGAATATTCTGGCACAAGATTTTATTTTGAAATTAGTGGACCCTGTCACATAATTCTGAAAATGTTTACTTATTGAACATCCCGCAAAATTCAATAAGATCAGTTTCCTAGCCTGAGGGATGCTTCACACAACACACAAAAAAGGCTGGTCTCCTTTTTCTGGAACTGGATACAGAGGGTGGGGGTACTCCCATGTGGAGTACTGTAAGGGGTGATACTCTCCCCTACACTTTTTAATATCTATATGCGTCCTCAGCTGGTCCGGGGCTTTGGGCTGGGATGTCACCAATATTTGGATGACACCCAGCTCTACCTCCTGATGGATGGCCAAAAACATCTGCCAGCTGTTTGGAAGCAATGGTGGTATGGCTCAGGAAGAGTCGTTTGAAACTCAACTCTTCCAAGACAGAAGGCTTGTGGCTGGGCAGAAGGGGGCAGGATCAGGAAGCAAATCTCCCCAGCCTTGATGGTGTCCAAATTACACCTGTGCCAGCGGACAGGAACTTGGGGGTGATCTTCGATGCCACCCTGTCCATGGAGGCTCAGATCATGAAAGTAGCCCAGATGGGGGTTTTCCATCTATGTCAAGCACAGCTATTAGCACCCTACCTCTTCCCCAGAACACTTGGCCACAGTGATCCATGCAAAGGTCACTTCCAGGCTAGACTTTTGTAACTCACTCTAAACGGGCCTACCCTTGTTCCTGACCTGGAAATTGCAACTGGTAAAATATGCAGCTGGAGGGCCCATATTTAGCCGGTGCTGCGGCAGCTGCATTGGCTGCCAGTTAGCTTCTGGATCAAGTTCAAGGTTTTGGTTTTTACCTTTAATGCTATACGTGTCCTGTGTCCTCCCTACCTGAGGGACCGCTTGTCTCCTTATGCCCCCTGCAGGGCTTTACGCTCTGAAGGTATGAATTTGCTGGTTGTCCAGGCCCTCTGGGAAGTTTGCCTTGCCTCAGCTAGGGCCAGGGCCTTTTCAGTCCTTGCCCCTACCTGGCGGAATAAGAAGAGCTGAGGGCCCTGACAGAGCTCTCTGAATTCCACATGGCCTGCAAGATGGAGCTCTTCCACCAGGTGTTTGGTTGAGGCTGGGGTGGAGACCGGGATTATAAGATCTCCTTCCCTTTTTGACATTGGGCCTCCTCCAGGCAAACATTGCCTAGATCATCAAGTGGAGCAACGGTGCCTGGAGCAACAGTGACTGAGAGCAGCAGAGCCGGAAGTCCGTAGGGGAGTTAAGTTATTGAGTGCACCACCGATTGCATTAGGTTGTTTTATATGTTTTATATTTTACGCAAACTGCCATGAGCTGGCTGGGCACGGTCTATATATCTAATAATAAATAAAATAAATAAATCTCCATGGTGAATGCCATGATGATTTAGGGGAGCTATCCAAATGTGTTTGCAGGAGAATCTTCAATGACTGCTTAAGTGTTAAAAGAGTATGATTGTAGGATTCATTATTTACTGTGGCTTAAGATATATACATGTACCTTGCAGGAAGTTGGTGGTCAGTGTTTGGGACTGCATGGCACCTAGTTCAGAAGAGACAAGCATTGAAAGCTTTACAGGATATGGGCAATATTGTATAATGGCTTCCTTTCACAGCAGCACTCTAAAATACCGGGCATTGGAAGAAAGTATCTATCCTAATTTAAGGCACTTTCAAAAATGAGACTTCCACCTTGGTCCTCAGAGGCATACTACACATGATGTTGGACTTCTATAATGAGAACTACAGAAGTGTTGTTTGGCATGAAAAAACAGCCATAGTTAATTTTTAATATGGATAAGGGCTATAATCCTACAGAGGGTTTTTTAACTCTTTCCCCTCCTGGCATTTCTTTTTAAGTCCTGATGAAGAAAAAAAGGCAGGCACAGTATCCCCACCCTACGCCACGCCAACAGCCTATGGGTATTAGATCAAAGAAATCTTTTCTCAACACCGTAGTCTTAGTGCAGGTTAGTTCCTCTGGCGGCTTTTTATGCTCATGTAATATATCTGGAATTGCAGCATCACATGCACTTTGGCCCCAATTTGATGCATCACTTGGTAGGGTATGAAGCCAAAAGTGTGACCTCACATTTCAAAACATAGTAGGATTCAGGAGTTATAGATCTGGTACACATACATTGTAAGGACTGGTGGAGTGAGTTACCAGCCAGGATCTGGGCCCTATCAGAATCGTCAGTGTTCCAAAGGGCCTGCAAAATGGCACTCTTCCACCAGGCTCATGGCTGAGGCCAAGGCTAAGCACTTATTGCCATCTGTATGGGCCCTCCTGCCACCCCCCACCCCCCGCCCCCCACTACCTCAGCCTGGGAGAAACCCTGTATCTGTCCCCAGGTCTAGGGACGGCGTAGGTTACCTAGGTTTGATATATTGTTTTAAGTTGATTGTTTTAAAGGGTATATGGTTTTATCTGTATTTGAAATTTGTATTTGAGATTTTAACTATTCAAAGCTCTACCGAGACTATCGTTATAGAGGGGCGGCCTAGAAATAACAATATAGATAAATAAATTTATTTGGCCGATGCCTCAAACAGTTTTTCTGCTGCCTCACATTGAAATTTCCCTTGGAAGTAAGATGGAAGTGAGGCTTCAATCCATGATTGAGGCTGACAGTTTGGAGGCCACTGACTCTCTTCACTGCGAGCAGGACTGTGCTTCAGCCAGGGCTTGCATTAGATGCATCAAAATCATCAGATCTGGAATTATGTAAACCATAAGCACCAATCACAATGGCTGTCTTTGGGAAGGAGATTGGGTCAACATTGCTGGTTTTATACCTCTTTCATCGGTGCTAAGGCAAGCATTTGCTCAAAACTGACAGCAAGAAGGCTTCAGTAGAGGAAGCCAATTTCAAATCCCAGAAGGAGTTTTCCACTTTAACTCTCCTTTTCTTGTTAAATTCATTGTAAGGGCAGAAAATGGAAAAAAAATTAACTGAATAGCAATGCAGGAGAACAAGCGTTCAGCTGAGGAGGCAAATTGAGCTCATTTGTCTTGAACAATACGTACACTTGTATTTGGGTTAACAGGGGAATGAACATTCATTCTTGTACATGCAGAAGTAAAACAAGGCGTGCTACAGTCGTCCACCCCCATAGCTCCATTAGCAACTCACGGCTGAAAAATCATGCACAACTGTGACTTGTGCAGGAGCCAGGCATGATCTTTTCCCATGTGCAGGCTTTTCATAAGTTGCATTCCTGCAAGGATCCTTAGCAGCAGACTGGAGAAACTGCCTCATTTTATTTCACAAAACCCTTCCTTATGCTCCCTGCCGAAATGAAGTTATCCTGCATCCTCTCTCCAAAACCCCATAAGGAACAGGTTAGATGTGGGACTCTACCCTGTGTGAGTCCCTCTCAGTTCCTGTACATGTGATGCCAAATTAGGACTGCAATATTTGTGGAGGGCTCATGAGCCATTTTCTCAGTCTGAAACATTTTGGGGGTCACTACCGAGCCTACCAGCCTCTTGTGGCACAGAGTGGTAAGGCAGCAACATGTTGTCTGAAGCTGTCTGCCCATGAGGTTGGGAGTTTGATCCCAGCAGCCGGCTCAAGGTTGACCCAGCCTTCCATCCTTCTGAGGTCGGTAAAATGAGTACCCAGCTTGCTGGGGGGTAAACGGTAATGACTGGGGAAGGCACTGGCAAACCACCCCGTATTGAGTCTGCCATGAAAACGCTAGAGGGCATCACCCCAAGGCTCAGACATGACTTGGCGCTTGCACAGGGGATACCTTTACCTTTACCTTTTTCACTGAGCCTATTGGACTGATCCCTTGGACTGCAAGGCGAACAAACCGGTCAATCCTAGAGGAGATCAACCCTGCCTGCTCCTTAGAGGGCCAGATCCTGAAGATGAAACTCAAATACTTTGGCCACCTCATGAGAAGGAAGGACTCCCTGGAGAAGAGCCTAATGCTGGGAGCGATCGAGGGCAAAAGAGAATGAGGTGGCTGGATGGAGTAACTGAAGCAGTAGGTGCAAACTTAAATGGACTTAAATGGGAATGGTAGAGGACAGGAAGGCCTGGAGGATCATTGTCCATGGGGTCGCGATGTGTCAGACACGACTTCGCACCTAACAACAACACTGAGCCTATTGGGTCATGTAGATCCCCAGAGCATGTGGGTCCCTTTAAAGTGTGCACTAGTGGGACAATTTTGGTCAGGGAAATGGCACAGCAGGTAAGGTTAAAGCTGCTTCTCCATGAACACTTGATCCAAACAGGAACTGAAGACAACCCACAGCCCACATGTGATTGTTTTATGTCTGACAGAGGGTAAGGAATGGGCCAGTCCAGGATAGCACAAAGTACCCATTGCAACGTCTAGTAAAAATGCTTTACTAGCAATTTTCTCTTCCTCATGAATGAGTCTAAGGGATAACCACATGACCCATTCATGGTAGGACTGAAAGTTCTGGGTAGCTCTATGATTCTTTCCCCTGAAAGCTCTCAAACCATTTTTCCTCCAGTTATTTGTCCAACATTATATTGCTCCCTACACACACTGTTCCTTTTGGGAAGAAAGAGACACGTGTATCTTTCAGTGAAAAAGCAACTGGAGGGAATAGCGTGCGGGGGGGGGGGAAGGGGAGGGTTAAATAGATCTTGCTTCTCATTAGTCCTCTCCTCTATCCAAGGCCACCTGCAGCTGTTTTGCCAAATAAAAGGTCCCTTAGGAGGGAACTCCTGCACAATTATATCTGTCCAGACTGCCATGTGCTGAAGGTAATGCTTGTTGGCTTTTTGTGCTGAAGCACAACGGCAGCTTTTTAAGCAGTTGCCCTCCAGTGCTAGAAGCCAATTCATACTAATCTCATCAGAAATGCAATGGGTTCACTAAGCAGTTACATGGATAAAACTCAGGAACAGAGTGGTTAAAAACAGTGGCTGCCATTCACAGGACGCCATATGCAGTGGCTGCCCCAAATGAAGAGACAGAAAATGTAGAAGAGTTGGCGGAAGCCTGATAACCAGTCCCTGATATTTTGCTTGTACTTCTCTGCAGTTCCCAAGGATTATCTTCTACATATTTCATGAAGCTGAAACCATGACCATTAATTAAAGATCGCAGCTGATTAACTGCCTGGTTCTTAACTGCTAAGGCAGTAAATCAATTAGATCTATAACGATTACAACCACCTACTAAAAGGGGCTGCTCCTTTTATGGCTTAAAAGACAATTTCTCAATATTTTTTAAAAAAGAAACTTTTATTACTTGCATCAAGTTCATGAAGCATCCAAAATGCAGACCCTCTTAAATCTATAAATGTAATAGTGGGTTTTGATGGATAATTTAAATGAGGGGCACTGGGCATGAGAGTTACAAGTACTAAATATTCCTCATGGCCTGCTGTCACTTGACCCATGCGGCGCCCCATATGGGCAGACCAACAATCTATGGCCCCAATGGAAGTCATGCTGGCTCCCTAATTCTAGACACATAAGACTGGCATGTACATTAAAACCCATTAAGTGTGGTGGTGAGCTGTAAGGAACCCTACATTGTCCAGTGTATTCTGGGTGCCTGATTTGTTAAAATCAGCCAGGTAACTGAAGCTGACATTAACAATGTTGTACGTTCCTAATCAGCTGGTGTCTTAATTTTAAGACACCAGCTTGTTAATACCACCAGCAGTGTAGATTCTTCATGCTATTAACAAGACTGAACAATCTTTTAAAAGGGTGCTGATATAGCAGGCAAGCAAAGAGGGTGTGTTTTTTTAAAAAAAACCTCTGTCACAATTCCTTTATTAAGAGAACTTTTTGGCACATACTACTACCCAAAGCTAGTGGCTAGCCCAATTAATGGGCACACTCTTTGATTCTGATAGTAAAGCCATAACCTATTAGCATCATTGGACCCAATCAGGAAATGGATTATAATGGCTGTATTACGTATTCCTAGGCAGAGCTAATGATGACCCACTGCCCTAATGATGCCGGTGTAACGTTACATCATGCATTCGGAGACAATTAACATATTAAACCGTATGATGTCGCCTCATATACACATCCATATATCTTGAATTCAGGATCCAGCAGGCCAATAAACTCATTCTTAATATTTTAATATAGCCTCCAGAATTTTATATCAATTTCCATGCACAGGAATGGAAATGTTCACAGGATAAATATCACATCTCTATGCTATTAATGACACTGCTATAAATACCTACCAAAACAAGAATGCAAAATACTTGTTTTCTTAACATGAGTCTTTCTAGGGCTGCAATCCAGTGCACAGTTACTTGGGAGTAAGTCCCAATGAAATCAGCCGGGCTTACTACTGACTGAGCATGCCCAGAACTAGGCTGTAAATATTGTTCTCAAGTTAAAGCAAAACAAAATGCATTCACTATGCCACAAATGTAGTTGAGCTCCTCCCTACATTAGATCAAGAAAGATCTTTTATTTTTGGTCATAAACGTTTCAATCCAAATTTAGATAGAAACTTTGCAGGAAATTAGTAATATATTAACCTGTTTCTCAGAGTTGTAATTTTCAGTAGTTGGAAGGGCATAATGATGGCACACAGAGCCTGACAGGTTGTCCATCAGCTTCAACTCTCCTTCCAAAGATTCCTGGATCAGCAGTGATATGGTATCAAACAAGTGTCTTTCCTGGGAGGAGTGCCATATAGCATGCAGAAGGATAAGCCAGGCCAGAGAGAGGGAGAGGGAGAGGTGGAGGAAGAGAGGATTTATGTGTGAGAGAGACAGAAAAGGGGAAGAAAGAGACAGGAAAAGAAAAAAAAATGTTTTCAGACAGAACAGCAGTTGTGGATATGGCCAGGAAGGGAAAGACAGAGACAGAGAGGGAAAGAAAACAGTGCAGTAATATCATGGGTCATAATCTTTCTTGGACATTACTACACACCAAGCCAAATCTATGTATAGTCAGAGGTACTTTAAGGCTAGAGCACATGACATTCATCCAAAGGGGCAACTGCTAGCTATTGCTACTTGACAGCGGTACATCTACTGTGCAGAGGCCACCATACTTGACATGGCAGGGAACAACTGCAGCAAAACTAGACAACAACATGTGCACAGCTTTGGATGGAAGCGAGGATGGCAGCCCAGCATTAAGCATGGCATGACTTTCAGAGGTGACAGCGATTCACATCAGTAGCTGTGATAGGAGCACTCAGAAACTCTGAAAATCACGTCATTGACTTAGTCACCAGAGAATGAGCATAAAACTGCATTTTCAAAAGCAGTGAAAGCGACTCTTCACAGCAGCTTCCAACTATTGCTTTGCCTACTTCCAGTGGTATGTGCCGTGATTCCTCTCTGCCTGACAAAAACAGACAATTCATGCCTGATCTCTGTGTTGCCTGAGTGGTGCTCTTATGGCTAGAACCTATGCCGTTTGAATCTTTAGCTGTGAATGGTATCACATGATTTTGGAGTAGTGTGTGATCCAGAGATGGGTGGCAGGAATGATACAGACCTGGAAAATTATGACTTAAGCCCAAACTTTTGCTATCAGGAGGAAAATCCTCTTATTTCCCTCTATTATCAGCAACTGAAGGCTGATTCACATAATCAACATCCTCCCAACCTGCCTAGTCCTATAACAAAATCTGAGGCCAATGGCACCTTTCAGACCAACAAAGATGCCATTAAAGGCCCCATAGGCCTCAAATTTTGTTGGGCTACTTCAGACCAACACAGCTAGCTACTTGAATCTGCCTAACATGCAAGGACATTTCAAATCATGGACTGTTTCAGGAGCTCTGGCAATAATGTGCAAACAAAAGCTCCAGAACACATTTCTTCCATATGAATTGACTTAAAAAACAAAACAAGAAGATAACTAGACCCCTAAAAATAGTCATGTGAATCAGCTCTGAGTCCTACCACTCTCACCTAGGAAAGACCTTCAAAAGATACAGGGTGAGCTTCTTGCAGTGTCATTGGAAGTATTAAGAAGAGACTGGATAGTAGGTGTAGAACCCTAACCTGCCTAGCAATCCTGCTGTGTAGGAGAGGCTGAATACACACATGGTCATGGACAGAACTGAATGGCCTGCAGCACTCCTCAGGAGACCGGTTTCCAGAGGTGAGACAAACACCTATACCTGTTGATTAAAGGGCATCCACATGGGAAGCCTCATATACACCAGATTCAAAGAAGGCAAAGAAAGATACTGTGCTTTCAAATAAATTTAAAAGGTACTGCCGGTTGAAACATGAGCTTCTGGGGTTGTACTTCACAGTGAATTGGCTACAAGATTGAAAGAAAACTCAAAGAGCAACACAGGAGGATCTAGTACTGTTTGGATAGAAGAACTGATATGATTCTGCAATCACTCATAATTTAAGTGGTGCAGATTATTAATTTATTTTACTGAGATTTTCATGCTGTCTTTCCACCCTGTCAGGGTTCACAAGGCAGCAAACATAAAACAACAACAACAACAATGCTAAAATGTTATTACTCTGGCACATGCAGATTTAATACTGAAACTGTATAGTTCTCCCTTTAAATCAACTGTAACAACCAGCAAGTCATTTGAATCTTTCAACATGCCAGTCTCACAGTCTATTTCTCTGCCCACTCAATTTCAATGGGTTTAAACCAATTTCAGAGCAAAGATTCTGGCTCATACTATGCTTAGACTTAACTAGTTCCGTTTCTGTTTTCCAAAAGGTTATTAAGCATTTTTGCTGGAAAAGTTGTTTAGAGTTTCTAGTGGGCAGTATCATTCTGCAAGCAGGACTTTTACTTTCTAGGTCACTATAAAGCTTTTGAGGAGCTTTTGAACATTATACTCTGAGTTCTAAATGCCAGGCTCCCAACTTCCAAAATGTTAGCCCAAGTGCTTATAGCCCAATCTTAATACATTGCCTAAAGCTGCTAGCATGTTGGGTGATTCTTTAAATGTTATATTTTCTAAGCAGGCAAAAGCTAATGTGAATGATGGTATGAATGATCGCAATCATAATGAAACATACTAGCAGCACATATATTTTACAGAATGTGCAAGCAAAGAAGCATGCCAATCGCATGACTCTATAGGGGTACATTATGGGAGCTGTATTCCTTTCTTATTGTGCCAGTAAAAAAAGAAAGCAAATCTATGAAACACCTTTCCCATTGCAATTAAAAGAATAAATAGCTGGATTTCAGAATTCCTAAAACATTTAAATAGTGGGTAAGATCGCCAATTATTTCTCCACTGTTCCTCACTGTGTGTGTTATAGTTCCAGGCACGGTGGGAAATAAATGAATAAACCTACAATATTAGAGAGGTGTATTCTAATAATATATTTCTATGATATTAGAAAGCGGAATAAAAGGACAGCAATTATCCACTGGACAGTTTTCAACAACTGACGTCTCAATGAGAAATTAAATGAAATCTCGTTACAGGGGAAGAGTCTTCTCCCCTTCCCAGTGACTTGGAAGTTCCAAAATCATGAAGCAGTGCTGCTGCAATGATCTCCACATATATTGCAGGGATTAATCCAGGGGTAGTCAAACTGCGGCCCTCCAGATGTCCATGGACTACAATTCCCAATGCTGGCGAGACATTTGGTTGGGGGACTGACGAGTATCCTGTTCATGTTCATAGCTGGCCTCAACAAAGAGAACCAGAACAAGGGGGCGGGGGGGGGGGGAGAAGGTGATGCAGTGGGAAATGTTTTTCTTTATGTAACATTGAAAGATCCCTATTACCAATTATGCATGGGGCTGAAAAGCAGCGCTGGTGGCAGCAGGACTGAGGGGCTAATTCCCGCGTACGCATGATGTCGCTGCCATCCTGGCCCAAATCAGGGCCTTGGATGGCATGTGGAAAGGGAGTGAGGATTCTTCTGCATTCCTTGTTGTGCTGTGGCAGCTAGCAGAGGCCCAGCTGGGGCAGGCCTGTGTGTAAGGGAATGTGTAACAAAGACCCACACACATACCTACGGTGTCCCTACAGGGACACAAAGTGCCCTGTTTGGCTTCGCAGTGCTGCAGAGCATGTCCACAACCACACAATGATGGGATAGCGGCATGCTGCTATCCCACCTCCGTGCCCCCTGCTCCCCTCCTACCACCACGAGGTGGGCGGACCTTTGTGCATGCACAATTCTGGGGCAGTCCGTGTGCCCTGGGGGAGTTAGGAACTAGTGTAGCCACCGCCGTACATAATCGGGCTTTGTTAAACATTTTGTACCCTTTTTTGTAAGGAGATGTATAATAAAAAAGGAAATTAAAAATTCTCATTTAACCCCAGCAGAGCTATGATTTGATGTCTGAGAACCCATTCTACTTCCTGCCTCAGTAGCATCTGATTATGATGACTTGTCACTTTCTGAATGGCCCAGAAGATGATATCATTGGGACTGTGATTATAATCCTACTGAGGATGGAACTGCAGACTTCAAACCATAGCTCCATGATGTTATATGAGAATCTAGAATTTTTTTGCAACTGGTGTGACTCTAAATTTCACTGCATTCTGGCCATCTGTTCTATAGCTCGTTATGCTGGAGACATTCTGAGAGATACTTGCCTTACAGGTTAATCCTTTTTAAATTTGGGAAATTTACCTTAATCTGGAAATTATAATAATCTTGTATGGTCAGTGACTTTGTATCTATAAATAGTTCAGTCTGTACATATTTAAGACCCCTTGTGAGGAAGAGCCTCATATATATGTATGTGTACGTGTACGTGTGTGTGTGTGTGTGTGTCTATCTATCTATATCTATATTTATAGATGTTATTATTGATCCCCTTATGAAGCAACATGTGAAATGTGTAGGGAGGAGTGATACATAATAACTTTTTCTCCCCACTGCACCATTGTTTTTTCCTTCCCTGCTTTGACTCTGCATTGGTGCATCCCTCTTTTTGCACTTCAACAATGTGTTCCCTACATCAGTGGTCCCCAACCCATGGGCTGTGGCCTGGCGCTGGGCCGCGAAGGTCTCGGCGCCAGGCCGCGGCTCCGTCTTCCCTCCCTCCCCCCGAAGCGAGAAGCTCGCCAGGCTGCGAGCAAATCGGCCGCCAAAGCGGCCGATTAGCTTGCGGCCTGGCAAGTTTTTCACTTTGGGAGGGGAGGGAAGAGAAGCTTGCCGAGCTACATGCTAATCGGACGCTTTAACGGCCGATTTGCTCGCGGCCCAGAGGGGCCGGGAGGGGAAGCTGCGGCCGCCAGCATGGCGGCAGCGCAAACGAGCATGCGCGGACTGCCGCGCGTGCGCATTTGCGCCCCTGCCGGGCGCAAACGCACGTGCGCGGCAGTCCGCGCAAGTGCGTTTTCGCTGGGGCTGCCGCACGTGCGCGGGCCCCCGGGCCGCCCTCTCCGCTCACCACTCCGCAGCGGTCCACGGCAAGCAGAAGCTTGTGGACCGCTGCCCTACATTGTGGATCCTTTATTGCCTCTCACTCCCCTGGCACATTATCCCAGGTGGAAAACTGCACATATTCAATAGAACTGGTGAGAATTTGGGATGTTCAATAGGGTATGTGTGGCTTACTGCTGTGGTTAAAGACAACTGGTTCGACATCTGGTAAGATGTTGTCATTGCTTTTAGGCAGGAGCGATGAAGGCAGTGGTGTGGGGACGAGGCATGGAAAGGCAGCCTAAGGTGCTTGGCCACATGAAGCCACAACCTCACCTCTCCTCATTTCACAGCCAGCCCTGTATGTACAAATACACATATGCTTATATATATTACATATTGCTGCTGTTTTTGCAGCAGAGGTAGAAGCTGGTTTTGGCTGGTACTAATACGAGAGTGGCTGGTGTGGTACCTCCAAAGTTCCTTTCCCCTCTGCCTTACAGTCGTCTTCCTGGCATCTTTCTTCTCCCACCAACATATCCTGCCAGATCACATAAATGTTCTTGTGACTGCTGTTGGCCCTAGAAGTCATTCTAGAGGAGTCCTATGTGAAGAGAATCAGGTGCTCTTTATGTTTTCTAACACTGTAAAACAATGAACAAGCTGCAAATCTGAAAAACTAGAATCCCATTTTATGTTTACTGTTGGAGGACTTAGCACTCGAGACCTAATTAGCCAGAGTAATCTTCTATGAAATACCTGATAATGAATGCTATCATCTGTTACCTAGAGTCTTTATTCCATGGAATCACACAATTAAAAAAAAAAAGGAATACAGCTCCCCAATATAATTAAACACTCATTTGATCTATATAGTGCATATCCTGTCTGAAGAAGATACAGATCATTCCACACTTTACCCGCCACCTGAGATTCTCACCATAGGGTGAACTAATGAGAGCTGAGAATCCACCTTGATTTGCATGGAACTGGCAAATCCTCCAGGACTGTCAGGCCTTTCCCCTGCATTAATGCCTGTCCACATGAATGCGTCGGAAGATGGGTGCTGACCCGGGGTGATCGTCTTCATCTCCATTTCCAGCTCCAGCTCCAACTCGGCTTCCTCTTTAGCTTCCTTGTTACTTTCCTCTAGATGCTTCATGAGCACAGCAATCACCACGTTCACCAGGACAAATTGGGCGGTCAGCACAAAGGAGACAAAGTAGATAGGCGAGATGACTGTGTTGTAACAGGTGGATTCCTCATCACAGTCCCGCAGTGTGTCCTGGGAAAGAAGGGAGGGGAGGTGGAAATGGTTGTGGCAGAAGACTGGATCTTGCAGTCTGGTCTACTCAATCTAGCCTCAGGCACGAATGGATTATTACTAAGAGTCAAAATTCATCATGGCCAAAAACCATGGTAGAATTTCAACAGAACAGTAACTACCAATCTAATCCAGTATTGAAGTTGGGTCCCATGTCCTCTGCCTTTTAGAGACTGGCTCGGCCACTAAACTGTGCATTCCTAAGCAGAGTCAATGGGCTTAGAATAGTGTAAATCTACCTAAAATTGTACTGTAAGCCTTTCTTTACTCCCCCCCCCCCAATGTGCAGGATAAAGCCTTTGCGGAGGTTACCTAGTTCCACATTGGGCATTTACAATGGCTGCAGCCACAATTGAAGAGAATTCTATACCCTGGTGTACCCTAGTGGCACTGTTAATGAGTTCTAGGGTTTAGAAATCTCTACAAAAACTTAACAGTGATTTTGATGGAAGGGGAGCTTCTCAGGTGGAATCCTTTGTAGGTTTGTATGAATTCATCTAGCATCTCCCCCCCCTCCCCAATCTGGAGTGGATTCTGCTTGGTTATTTCCACCCAGATTCCACGTTTTCTGGATTTTGTGGTAAACCCTCATCCTTCTGGGGGCATCAAATAGTAGACTGGTTTTATAATGGTCTACCCTAAAGTAGAAAACACCTGAAAGTTATTATTGGATTTTGTTCCCTGTTCCTTCAGGTACAATTATGTACCTGGAAGTGCTAGGGATGTGGGGGCATCACTGCACTTCTCTTGCAGATTCCTTCTAGATTGACCTTTCTTTGCTTAAGAAATTCTGTTGATAACTAATCTCTTAAGCCCTGTCCCGGATAGTCCAGGCCAGTCTGATCTTGCCAGATCTTGGAAGCCTTGGGTCAGCCTTGGTTGGATGGGAGCAGGGTCAGCCTTGGTTGGAAGGGAGATCACAAAGGAATACCAGGGTTGCAAAGCAGAACTAGCCAATGGCAAATTACCTCTGAACATCTCTTGCTTTGAAATCTCAACCCTGGCAAGAACAAACAAAACACCTTCCTGAGGAACTCTGAAGTTTAGGTGATAAAACAAACCCGTCAAGAGAAGTGAGGCCAGTTGAACAAACCAATTTCGCTATTATTATTATTATTAGATTTATTTCCCGCCTCTCCTGACAGGCTCGAGGCGGGTCACAACAACTACCCCCCGTAAAATTCCCATTAAAACATCAATCTACTAAAATGACGGCTAAAAATCCCATCCCTCCCCCAATTATCAAAGAGGTGAAGAGGAAAGGATAGGGGCGTAGCGTACACTCCAACTCCTAGGGGGGGAGCGATGTCCCTGATTCGCTGACCCCAGCCTCAACCATAGACCTGGTAGAAGAGCTCTGTTTTACAGGCCCTGCGGAAAGCTGACAAATCCCGCAGGGCCCGCAGATCACCCGGGAGCTCATTCCACCAGGTAGGGGCCAGGACCGAAAAAGCCCTGGCCCTGGTCGAGGCTAGGCGCGTTTCCTTCGGGCCGGGGACAGTTGACATGATGGACAGTTGAGGTGGAAGCATTCACTATTTGTCATGAACATTTTCAGCAATGTCAAAAAATGTCTCTCTCCCTAGGATGGTTCTTGCATTTTCTTTTTTTTGGTGAGAAATATTGCTTTCTAAGTGTCCACTGATTCTGGGTACATTGCCTTTACTCTGGCTTTGTTTGCCTCCCCAATAACATCAGCACATGTCCAAATCATATGTCTTGTTCAAAATTCTGATTGGCTAGGATCATGCATGTGAGCCTCACACAAAAAGACAATAAGCTCTAATCACGAGAAAACGATGCTGAAGCAGCAACAGTAAAGGGAAATAATGGCATGGAAAAGGATTAAAAAAAACTATTTTGGGAACAATTTATGCTCACATATAGACAATTTGTGCTCAGAAATCAAAGCGGAAAAATACTGAGTAGTCCTAGCATCTGTCATATAATAGCAATGTTTATTCTGATGGAGATATTACCTTCATTATCCCATTCCAGTTGTCTCCTGTGGATACACGGAAGAGTGTGAGAAAGGCCATCCCAAAGTTGCGAAAAGTTGCATGCCGCCCTAAGCCCTCACAGGGATGTGTATCATCACATTCTGTGACAATCGAAAAATAAAGGTGATTTTGATGCATACTTCTTTCACAAATACTGACTTCATTCAAGGCTACAAGTACAGCAGAGAACTTACCAAGATCTCCAAACAGCTCCACACCAAGTGCTGCAAATATGAAAAACAACAACATGAAGAGAAGACCCAGATTTCCCACCTGCAAAGAGAAAAGAAATAGGGGGGGATAAATATGTTCACCACCAATTTATGCCTCTCAAGTAACCATTTCTTGAGCTGTTGTCCTTTTTTTGCTCACATCACTGTTTTTTTTTTGCATCAGATACGTGTGTGTAGGCAACACTCGATACATATGATTAATGCTACTAAGAAAAATTCAAGTCCACAAATCCAAAACAAGGAAACATTTATATGATGCAAATAGTGCTGGCAACTGTGGAGAACAAACCAAATTAAACCAAGACACAAAGGTCTGCAACTGAATAATTTGTCTGGTTGGACATATCCAATCAAAGGAAGCAAAAAAGTAGCTCTCACTCAGTCCATGATCAAAAATTGCTTTAGTCACAGAAAAGACTATGGAAAGATTCAAAGTCCCATAAGATCATCTGAGGTAAGGCATAGTTTACCTGTGGCAATGCTTGCATGACTGTGTCCAGCAGAGCTCGCATCCCTACAGCCATCTTTAACAACTTCAACACTGCAGAAAAAGAAATGTCCATCATATTACCATCATAGTACTGGACTGTGAAGGGCAGAGGAGGTACAGATTCGCCAAGCATCATGCCAAGCATTTTCCATTGGAAGTGGAAGCACAAGACCATTGTGCATAAAGAGTTCCACTGTAGCCAGGAATCCTCCAAAACGTAATTGTGTGTCCAGGGGCTCTGAGAATGGAGGCTTTTGCCATCACTGAACTGGCAGTTTTCTGACCCTGGGACAGGATTGCAATAGGGACCCTTTTCCCCGTCTGAGACTACTGTTCTTAAGCAAACTAGTATGTTAAGGTCATAATTTTTTGAGGCACAGATTGTAAGAACTTCACTTGCAGCAACAGATTTATAAAGACAAGTGATTTGAATGGTACAAAACACTACCGTGTTCTTTGATTGTAATCCAGAATGCACTAAGGAACTGAACCCATGGCCTTCAGAGCAGGCTTATATCCCGGGGACCCGGGACCACCAGTAAATTCATACCCACAGAGCAAAGAGCCCTGCAGCGGGCATAAGCAGATAAGTGGTGGGACTCAGGCCGCATAAAGTCTTAAAGGTTAAAACCAGAACCTTAAACTTTATCTGGAAGCAGACTGGTAACCAGCGCAGATGGCGTAGCACTGGCTGAATATGGGCCCTCCACAATGTCCCAGTGAGGAGCCTTGCAGCTGCATTCTGTACCAGCTGCAATTTCTGGGTCAAAGTCAAGGGTAGGCCCGCGTAGAGTAAGTTACAGTAGTCTAGTCTGGAAGTGACTGTTGCATGGATCATTGTTGCTAAGTGTTCAGGGCAGGTAGGAGGGCTAGTAGCCCCACTTGGCGCAGATGAAAGCACGCTATTCAGGCTACATTCGTGATCCGAACCTCCACGGAGAGACATCAAAGGTTACACCTTGATGCTTAGAATGGATAACACCATGTATAACTCTCTTCATTGGGAAGTGAAAAGACAAGAACTCATCTGACATGCCTGAGAACCAAAGAGTATGTATCTGTCCTTATGTTTATTTATTAAGCAATTTATATATAATTCCCGCTAACCTATCAATTGGTTTCCCCCGTGACAAAAACCCTTTTCTGAGTAAACATAACTAAGACTGGGCTGTCAGGAAGACGAAATAGCCAAGTAGTTTATGCTTGGAATACAGCCCTAGCCATACCATATGGAATATTTTACTGTACCAGAAAATTAAATTTCGCTGGGATCAGAAGTTATGTAAACAGAATATGCCAGGAGTAACTGGGAACTGACCTCGAGCAATCCGCAGGACTCTCATGATGCGGATAATGGTGGGGTTAATGGGCAATGATGCATTCACCTCGATCTCCTCCAGTGTGATCCCCATAATAGACAACAGCACGATTGCCAAATCTAATTGGTTCCATCTGAGGGTGATGCAAATGGAGAAATCTGCTGAATTTCTGGGGGCACTTGTGTGACAAAATAATTCCACTCATTTCATTCATACCAGCACACATGAATCCACATGCCACCGTAAGCAGTCTTTGAGATTAAATGTTACAAGAACAAAACACTTATTATTAGATCATAAGACTAGCCAAGCCTGAATACACCACAGACTGGAACAAAGAAAGGTCAAAAGAAAACCAGATTCATGTGGAGGGTAACCCAGATGATCATAAGGACGCCAATGTTGGTTTATATTTTTTATTGTTTTTAATGTTTCCTTTATGTTGCGCTTCCAAGAACAGCTCTCAATTAATTTTTGGAGAGTCATTTCAAAGTTTAAAAATATGTCCCAAGGCCCAGTTACTAGTACAGGGTCGGATAGAAGGAAGGGCTTTGAGGTTATTCTGAGTTCTCCTAGAGAGACCCAAGAGGGATTCAACAGACAGAGGGAACAGAATGTTATGTGAGGTTTGTTGAGATGTAAAGGGAATGTTTTACTTTATATGATATTTTTGATATTTAAGCAAGAGAAATATTAAAAAGGAAGACAAGGTAGGGATCCAGTGTTAACTGCATACAGATCTGAATGTATCCCATCTGCTCATGGTTTAGCGTGTGCGTGTATTGTTCCCCATCCACTGATCACCCTAGCCAGTATTAATTCTCTGTTTCCAGAGGCCTCATGCCATAAATGAACATGTTATTCCTTTCCCTCTCTGCCCCCACACCCTGACATCTAATGTACCCATCTGGGACAGTAGGATGCATCAAGAAATGATGCACTGAAGGCAACAAGCTGGGCCTTAAGCAGTGAATATGTTGCCATAATTTTTCAAGTCAACCTTGTAGCAGAGGCAATGTAACTGCTGCTTGTTTTATTTCTTTTATTTCACACACTGAACAAATAGAAGAAGAGGGGGGAGAAGCAAGGGAGCTGCTGCTGCAAGCTCTACTTTACAGGTAACTTTGTGCAGGGGCTTAGATGAGTCATAAGAGTTGTAAGAACAAAAGAACATTAGAGCAGCCCTGCTGGATCAAATTCAGGACCTGTGTGATCCAGTGTCCTGTTTCTGATTGCGGCCTTCCAGATCCCTTTCAGAAACTTCCAAACGGGATGTGAAAGCAACCTTTGTTACCCATTAGCCATTTCTGTAATATGACATAGTGCCTCTGAACAATTAATCATTGTGGCTAATAGACACAGATAAATCTATTCTCCAAAAATACGCCTAATGCCACTGTGCAGATACTAAGACCTATTGCTTCCACCTATTGTGTGGAAGCAACTTCCTTGGAATAATTATGAGCTATGTGTCTGTGCTAAAGCTATTGTCAGAGAGCTTCACTGGATGACTCCAAGTGCTAGCATTATGAAAGGAGGGTTAGAAGAAAGTCCTTTTAAATCACTTCTCAACTCTTACATAATGTTATAAATTGTTGCCTTATTTTTACTTCAAAAATGTCTTAAAGTTTATGAAAAAGCACCTCAATCATAATCTCTTATGAAACCTTAGCCATGTTTTCCCTCCCAGCCATCCTGGAAGCCCAAACTCTATCATTGCCTGGTAGGAAAGGTGTTGATTTTGTTTGTCCTTTTCTTTTGTTCCAGCTTTGCAACAATCTTTTTGTGATGGGGTAACCCAAAAGCGGGATGGATTGGCACTGTCAGAACAACATTTTGCATCACTATACTTTTTATCCTTAACTCCCAGTTATGGGACCAGGTTCAGCATGGCAAATGTCTACAGTTGCCAGCCTCCAGGTGGTAACTGAAGATCTCCTGGAATTACAGCTTGTCCTCAGACAATAAATCATAGAATCATAGAGTTGGAAGGGGCCATACAGGCCATCTAGTCCAACCCCCTGCTCAACACAGGATCAGCCCAAAGCATCCTAAAGCATCCAAGAAAAATGTGTATCCAACCTTTGCTTGAAGACTGCCAGTGAGGGGGAGCTCACCACCTCCTTAGGCAGCCTATTCCACTGCTGAACTAACCTCCTTAGGTAGCCTATTCCCCTGGAGAAAATGGTGGCTTTGGAAAGTGGACTGTGTGGCCTTGTACCTTGCTGAGGTCTCTCCCCAAACTGCCTTCTCCAGGCTCCATTCCCCAACCAGTTTGGTGTAGTGGTTAGGAGTGCAGACTTCTAATCTGGCATGCCGGGTTCGATTCTGCACTCCCCCACATGAAGCTAGCTGGGTGATCTTGGTCTCGCCATGGCACTGATAAAACTGTTCTGACCGAGCAGTGATATCAGGGCTCTCTCAGCCTCACCCACATCCCAGGGTGTCTGTTGTGGGGAGAGGAATGGGAGGGTGATTGTAAGCCACTTGGGCCTCCCTTGGGTAGAGAAAAGCAGCATATAAGATCCTCCTGCTCCTGCTCCTGCTCCTGCTCCTGCTCCTGCTCCTGCTCCTGCTCCTGCTTATTATTATTATTATTATTATTATTATTATTATTATTATTATTATTATTATTATTATTATTATTATTATTATTATTATTATTGCCAAGTATGTACCAACCCAGAGCTGGCAACCTAACAAATGTCACAAAGGAGAGACAGAATATGTCCAGTGGCTTAATTAAATATAAGAAGATAAAAAGTCTCTTATCACATTTATTTAGACTTTGACTCTGCCAAAACGGTCTCTAGATGCATTTGTTTTCCGTTTTCAGTCTGGCTTTCATCAGTGGCAATGAGTCCATCCTTGTTAATGTTTGGAAATATAATAAAGCAAATGCTCTTGTATAATGGAGAGCCAAGGCTGTGACCTCTTAGTCTCACAACACTAACAAATGTCAGCAGCTGCTTCAATGGGATTTGAGCATGCTTAATTTTCTATAAATGTTGTTCACTTTATCTTCAATGAAGTAACTAGCAATTAATCTCCACTCCTCTGCATGCAGCCAGCTGGGTGACCTTGGGCTCATCACAGCATTGATAGTGCTGTTCTGACCGAGCAGTGATATCAGGGCTCTCTCAGCCTCACCCACCCCACAGGGTGTCTGTTGTGGGGAGAGGAACGGGAAGGGGATTGCAAGCTGCTTTGAGCCTCCTTCGGGTACTGAAGAGCAAGGTATTAAAAGCAACTCTTCTTCCAGATTCAGACTGCTTGCCATGCTGCATGACCTTAGGTTAGACTTGCTCACTTAGCCTGATGAACCTCACAGGGTTGATCTAAGAATGGCACGGAGGAAGGGACAGCCATATTTGCCATCTTGAGCTGCTTGCAGAAATAGCAAGATAAAAATGAAATACATATTCCAAGGAAAAAAGGTACCGTGTGAGGTCTTTTAGCTCTTGTACTTTAATTTTATAGCTGTATATAAACCGCTCTGATAAACTGTGTGACTGATTTTTGATTTAAATAAATGTTGATGATGGTGATGACATAAAAATAATGACACATTCTAAGAAGGTAGCAATTTTCATTTTAATGAGCAGAAAGAGAACTGGCCCTCACATAAGGCAGAGTGATATGATCCTTCTCAGCTGGTATATTTGGGAGGCCATTAAAGGACAGTAAAATGTCAATTCTATTATTACTGTTTATTGTATTTATTTATTTAGAAATGTTTGTATTGCCTCTCCAGGAACCTGTTGCTTACAAAATAAAAATAAAAGAACACAGTGAAATATATTACTTAAAATCCAGAATTGAAAGGGGGAAGTTCAGCATAACAGAGACTGTAAAAACGTTTCCAGACTAAAATCAAAAATAAATTTTAAAAATGAACCCCTTAATGAAAAGCTTTGGTGAGCACAAGTGTTTTGGTTGAGCATCTGAAACAGAGTAATATAGATGGTATGAGAGCCTCAAGGTGCCACTACTGAAAAAGCCACGTCTATGATTGCCATGTTCCTCACCTCTGAAAGCAGGGACACAGAGAACAGGCCTTGTGAGGCAGATCTTTACTGGAGGGGTGGACAATACTGGAAATGTAGTTTTTCATGTACCTTGGCCCTAATCAATTTTTGGGCTTTAAAGGTAAAGGGGGACAGACTTTCACTTTAGGCCATCTGTTTGTAATTTTTGCACTGACTAATACATTCCCTTTTCACAGATAATAACTTTGACCAAGGCTCCATGATGTTATCTACCTACCTCTCCATATTTAGATCAACACAGAATTAGGGCTGAGACACTTTGACCACGTCACTTATTACCTGTCTTGGAAGAACCGTCGAAACCCAAATGCAATGAGTTTGAAAACAGATTCCATGACAAAGATGATGGTGAAGATGTAATTGCAAATCTTCAGGGCTTCATCAAGAACCTGAAATGAGGAAACAGGGTGAGGTTTCTGCAGTTATTCAACTAGTATTACCTGCCTTTCCTCTCAATGAAGAAAAAAAATATTAAAAGTCATAATGAAGACAAAGCAGGAATGTCATAATGAAGACAAAGCATCCTGAAACACTCCTGAGTAGTGTGAAAATCTGAACCTTTCCTATTCTCCAAAGTAAAGATGGCAAAACTCAGATTCTGCTGTCCTCCAGGCTCCCTTCTTGAAAGTGGCAATATACTGTTGGCTGTTGCTTGTTAAAAAATATGACTGATATATTTATTTTTAAATCCAACAATGAAATGCAAGAGGACCCAATATTCTATACAGTCCAGTATGACTCTAGGGGCCAAAAGGAAAGAACTCAGAAGGTAAATATGTCGGAGCCTGTCTGCAAGTCAAGGGGGGGGGGCTTGTCAAAAAGATACTGCCTAACTTGATTACACTAGCAAATTAGATATTTGTGTCTCCTACTATGACTCTTAGACTGAAAACCAACTCATACTTGTTAAGCTTATTTACTCTTGATCATCAGAAAATGACAGAAACAGCATCTGCATAAGTAAAAGGTTACCAGATGTTGTCCTTTTTGGGGACTAAGCTGATTTGGGTCTTCTCTGCCACTGTCAGACAGAGTTCAAGAATGGGCATGCAGTATAATCTCCCCATCTTTGCCATTTCTGTCATGGTAGCAATTAAAATCCTTACTGTGATCTAGAAAGACAGCATCAGTGTATTTTGAAAAGATCAGCAAAGAATCCCTTGGGGAAAGGTTTTCCCATAGAGATTAGTTTGCCAGAGAAGAAAGGACTGCTTAAAGACCTTCAAACTGGGTTAATGCTCTGCTCAGTTGCTCTGCTAGATTTTTTGCTGTAAACTGAGGCTGTGACCAAAAGTTACTGTTGAATAGAAGGAAGTTTCTTTTGCAAAGTCATACAATGCAGGGGCTATTAATTCACATATTATGAAAATCTTACACAAAAGGATGAACGTGGCTAGATGGTAATAAGGGCTGTGCACTCAGAAATTCACTAATGAAAATTTGATCCAAGTTTCCTCTTTTCTCTAATATATTAATATTTAATAGTTGGCATCTGATCACTAAAAATTGCAACAACTTGGAGGACCCCTATCCAGCCAGTGCTGAGGCAGCTGCATTGGTTGCCAACTGCATTCTGGATCAGGTTCAAGGTTTTGGTGTTAACCTTCAAGGCCATCCGTGGTCTGGGCTCCGTATTTCAGAGGGACCACCTGTCTCCTTATGCCCCTCAAAGGGCCTTTTGCTCTGCAGGTTTGAATCTGATGGTGGTTCCCGGCCCGTGGGAGGTAAAAAAATCAAATAAAAAATAAACGGATAAATGGTAATCTCCAGAACCCATGGTAATCTCCAGAACTCCAGTACCCAAGCTTCCTGCTTTTTACACTGACACAAGGTAGCAGTGAGAGGAAAAGGAATAGGGAGGGAACAACTCAGCAGATATGCTAGCCAACGCAGGGGTGCATTCCAACCAAATATTAACAGATACTTCTGGTGAAGAAGTTCCTTTCCATAAGCATTTCTGTGGGCAGCATTTCATTTTCTACCCATCCCTGCCGTGTCTCAGTAGCTTTTCTTGATTCTATATCAAGAATGGAACCTATATTTGTTAGAAACTTTTTCCTTGAGATTTTCCAGCTTGAATTTCTCAGGCATGGATGGATAAATATTCCCTTAGTTTTTGGGTTTTGAAGGCTTTATAACACAATTGAATCTGATAGCAAAATGCCTCTATCACATTAGATTACGTTTGAAGACTCTGGCACCTTGAAAAAAAAAACTGGTGAATTACAAGCTAGCTGCCTTGGACGTCAGGCGTTCTTACTACAAGAAAATTCCTTGTTGGCACTTGTTTAATTGTTAAGTTTAATTTTTCTTTCATTATTGTTTTGTTACAGTTTGTATGTAATCTTGGTTGCCGTCCCATTTTTTCAAGATATTTTTGTTGCTACTTGACAATTATAAAGGTTCAGTTTTTAAATGTTCTTCAGTTTGTATATTATCTTTGTATGAGTTTCAATGATTTATGTCATCTTTCTTTAGATGTAATCCCAATAATTTTGCAAACATCAGCTCTTTTGAGTGGGTACCTCTTTTCTTTGCTTGGCTTGCTTTTGCATTGAGGTTCCCTTTCCCCCTGGTTCTGTTTCTGTTAATGTATTAGCTACCTTGGAAGCCCTTGGGAGGGTATGAAGGCGGGATATAAATTCTGTAAAACAAACCAATAAATAAAGAGGGCTAGAGGTAGGGGGTTGGTTGTACAGTATATTCTCTTCTCCCCATGTAACTAGCAAAGCAGAGAGGGAAATGTTGTGCTAGTATTCTATGGCAGGCAAACACAGGGCAACTAAGAAAAAACACCTCTTATGAAACAAAAGCCAAGGGCAACAAATGAGATGCAAGAAGATCTCAGTTCCTTCCTTTTCTGTGCCTGAGATATAACTGAAGCTTAAAATTTGGAAATTTCCTGCCTTTAGGTTCATGTAAGTGAAGCCACAATCTCCCAACTCCCAGCTGCTATGAGCTCTAGTTGGGGGATAATAACAGACAACCTTTTATTCGTGTGTCAAAAAGGGAGAGTGGTGTGCTTTCTATTTTTAAATACAAATAGAGTGTGGGGGTAAGAAGAACTATACCTTCCAGTCTCTTACTTTGTTGCTTGAATTGTTTTTATCACACTGGCTCCAAACCAGGCACAGTTATATATCAGTCAAACAAGCTGTATAATTTGGTTGGGGGCATAGAGTGGGTTGAATTCGGCAAAGATGAGTGGGAACAAGGCCAAGTTTTATTTCATTTATTCACCCATAGCAATAATAGAAAGAGTGCACCGAGCAATATTGTTGTACCTTAGGTTGCTGGTAGTGCTCCATGGCCATGGTAATGACATTCAGCCCAATCACGCCTGTGATGAACAAATCCAGATAATGGGTGGTGCACATCTGGTGAATCAGAAGTCGGAAGCGAGAGTAATCAGAGTAGTAGGGTTTACACTGTGCTTCTGAAAAAGGGGAGGGGGGAAAGGGGAGAAGCAGATCAGATAATTTCTCCTTGCCTTACAACCAGTTCAGAACTGGCTTCCAATATTTCCAGACTGACATTCTACCAAATATGTTGCAATAAGATTCTTTTTTTTTTTAAACGGGTGACATGGGGGGAGGGGATCAGGAGACAATATGTTATCATGTTAAGGCACAGCAAAGCTAAAAAAGTCAGGTCTCTGTTCGAGCAAGTGCATGCACAACAGCGAGGCTTTCAAGATTAGAGGGGAGTATTGCTTGGAATAGTTTCAAGTCACAAGGTAATTTCTACTATGAAGATTACTGTTTACATGTAACAGGTATCTCTTCAGTGGGTTCACGATAAAATAAAATGCTTCCTTCCTATCATATTTTGAGCTTACAAGTTTGTATAAGTTTCAGAGGGTAGCCATGTTGGTCTGCAGTAGAGCAGTTAGGTTTGATGTTTAGATTTGAGTCCTTAAGAATTTCAGGGTATATGTTCAGACTCTGAAACTCTTGTTGGTCTCTATGGTGCTACTGGACTCATCATTACAAGTGGCTGTGGTACATATTCTATTTTACAGCTGTTATACAGCACCTATTAACCATGCATGAGCATGAATTCTACTATAATATATATGAGACAGGGAATGATTAATTGCAGCCTACAAGGACTCCCACCCAAGCAGGAGATCTCTGTCTACCTCGCACATTTTTATTCCATCTTTCCTCCAAAGAATTCTTTGCAGCCCATGTAGTACTGTTTTCTTCCATTTTACCCTTACAACAATCCTTACAACAAGTAGGTTAGGCTCTAGGGTTGCCAGCTCTGGGATGGGAAATACCTGGAGACTTTGGGGGTGAAAGCTGGGAGTGAGCAGAATTTGGCAGGGGAAGAGACCTCAGTGGATTATAATGCTATGGAAGTCCACCCTCCAGAGCAGCCATTTTCTCCAGAGGAACTGATCTTTGTTGCCTGGAGATGAGCTGTAAAACTGGGGAATCCCAAGTCTCACCTGGGTACTGGTATCCCTATATAGGCTCTGAATGTGTGACTGTCCAGAGATCACTTGGAAACTTTCACAGCAGAGTGGGGGTTTGAAACTGCATCTTCCAGATCAGAGTCGAACACTCTGGCACAAAGTACAGTCCTAGCTTGGCAAGAATGTTGGAATCTTATAGGGAAAAAGCAATTGCACAGACCCATCCTAAGCAGGTCTCCTCAGAATTCAACCCCCGTCTATTAATTGGGGCTTACTCCCAGTAAAGTTTAGGGTTGCATTGTTTGAGGACCACATAGTTTTCAGTTAGTGGGTGTGCTTGAAGAAAGAAACATGAAGTTGTATTACAGTGATTAGAAGTACAAGGGGGGAGGACCAACCCTGGTGCCCCTAGCTGTTAGAGTTATGGAAACAGTTTATGAAGTACTGTGGGACATTGCTTAATCAGAGTTTGTACTTAGGAAATAATGATCTTTAATTTATGCATGTTTGCCAAAATGCAGCTGTCCCTGTTAGTTCCTTGTGTTTGGCTGCATCACGGATGACACATACACTTTAGACTCTGAATGTTCCAGCAGATAAACTCATTTACTTACCTAATCTCTAATGAGAAAATGCCAAAGCTGAGTCTATAACTCAGGGCAATTTCCAAAGAGGTATTATAATGCAGCATAAAATGAAAAGGACTGTCTTGAAGATGTCACAGTATAATATTACATTCATAATTATATGATTAACTGGTTATGAAAACTATTGAGGCAAAAAAATGGAATGGTGTGGCATTTAGCAACACTCCACAAATATAGGATTGGTGTAGTGCTTTGGGTGGCATGAAACTTGGGTCTTTGTGAACTTGGGAAATGGTTAATTTTTAGGTTATTCCATTTACTCAGAGATTGCACATGTGATTTTATTCTTTGATAGCTAAGATCCACTGTCTTACCTATGATTCAGGCACCTTTCTACCAAATAAAAATTGGATACTTTTTGGATTCAGTATGGCAATTCAGATTCGGATGATATGAGTACAGCCAAATAATCCAAGATGTCCCTTTAAATGCTTCTGAGCCTGGCAAATAGCTGATCCAACTGAGAGAAGTCTCTCAGAGGGATCAGCTGTTTGTCAGCCTGGCCGGGGGGGGGGGGGGGGGTTCAAACTGATCCAGAAAGCCAGCTGATCCAGAAAGAGACTTCTTTCCTTGGCTTGGACTGTAGAGCTGTGTGGGTGGCTCAGATCGGGTGGGGTGGGTATGTGGCTGACATATCAGCCCCACACACACCCTGCCCAATTCAAGATGGCAACCAGCTCCTTAAGAATCAGGAAAGGAAGGCATGGAGTTCCTGGTGCCTCCCTTCCATGATCTAAGCCAGCAGCCAGCTCCAGAAGGGTTGGGGAGGGGAGGCACGGGGTTGAAATGTCAACCCCGTGCCTCCCTTCCCAGCTGGAATCTGGTTCCAGAAGGTTCAGGAAGGGCAAGCACAGGGTGGAGATGTCCACTCTGCATTCACCCTCCCTGATCCCAGCTGGCAGCTGGCTCAGAAAGGCCAGGGGAGGGTGGGCACAGGCTGGACACGTGTCTACTCCATGTCTACCTCACCTGATTCCAGCCAGTACTCTTCCACCCCATCCTTCCCAGGCTAAGATGAACCAGCTCTGCTTAGCCTGGGAAGGATTGGGGAAGGCATTTAAAGAGCAATTTCTCAACCAGCCTAATCAGTGAATCAAATTAATCAAGCCCAACTCAATTTCGGCTTTTCTGATTCACCTGGCTTAAACTCATGAAATGTTTGATTTGGCTCTGATACTTTCCATCTTATCTGAGTTTAATTTCCCATCTCTATATGCATTGTTGTTATTGTTGTTATGTGCGAAGTCGTGTCCGACCCATCGCGACCCCATGGACAATGATCCTCCAGGCCTTCCTGTTCTCTACCATTCCCCGGAGTCCATTTAAGTTTGCACCTACTGCTTCAGTGATTCCATCCAACCACCTCATTCTCTGTCGTCCCCTTCTTCTTTTGCCCTCAATCGTTCCCAGCATTAGGCTCTTCTCCAGGGAGTCCTTCCTTCTCATGAGGTGGCCAAAGTATTTGAGTTTCATCTTCTATATGCATTATAGGGTGGTAATTACACACCCCTTCAGTTCTCCATGCATCTAAAGTCATGGACTTTCCATATGGATGCCCGTGCAAACAAAGGCTTGTGTTGATGCACTCTTAAAGAAAGACCTCTTAAAGAAAGACATATGTTTCATGTTACTCTAGGTATGCTAGAGGAGAGAAACGTGGATCTAATGACCCTTCCCATGAAAGGACTGTCCAGTTCAGTAAATTCTGAGCTGGTATGATCACAGATTATACAATAAATATGCATTATTTGCTTTGACACATGAAATATCTAACCCCCAATCCAGAAACAAAGACAACAGTATAATCATTTAGCAGATTATCTTCTGGGGTTTGGCATTTCCAAATATTTGCTCCAGTATGCCAAACAAAGAGACAGCATTAATGCTTGCTTTTGGAGCAGTCAGTCTGTAGATAAGCTGATCCTGAATGCTATGGCATAATAGGGAAGTCAAGATCTACAAAAGGAATTCTGATGCAGAGTAAATTCATTGCTAAAAAGCAACTCCCTGCCCCCAAACCTAGATGGGTTGGCTTGGTAGCTGGCTGACTCACAATTTTCGTCAGAGCCTTTGAATTCTGCATAAATCTCCATTAAAAACTCAGATATCTCGATGACATTATGCAAAACCATGAAGAGGAAATTAACTAAAATGTTTGAATACAATTAAGTTATGAACGGGACCCTGGTTATGAATCAAGTTATAATTTCAAAGAGAAGCCCCATTCTCATATTCTGATCTCTTATTGTTCAATGCTTATCCATAATTCACATTCAAACAGGAAAATGTCACCATTTTCTGCCTTTTCTTTGGGAGGATTTATTTATGAATAATTATACTGGAATACAACGGTTCAGCTCTGACTGGCAGATTAATTCCAAACTCCATACAATAACAAAAGAGGCTGTTAACGTATAGCAGGGATTTTCAGAGATTATCAAATGTTACCTGCATAGCAACAAAGCATGTGGTTGCATGACCTTATAAGCAGGGTTACTTATTTTCCATATTGTATTTGATGGGTGAAGACCGACGTAATATTTTGAGAGAAGTCACTGCAGATTCTTCATCCGCAGAGTGAGCTCAGCTTTTTCCTATCTCCTCAGTTTGTACTTATTATCCAACAATGTTTAGTTTATTATACTTCTTTTAAAATCTTACTTCAAGGGTCTGAGGTTAATATCCATGATTTCCTCAATTTATCCTCACAATAGGTTGGTGAGGTAGGGTCGGCTGACAGAAACTGAATGGCTCAGAGGCACCCAAATAGCCTTTAAGGTAGAGTGGGAAGTTGAACCTGGGTCTCCTTAGTCCCAGTCCATCCTCCATGCCATTTTGGTTCTACCAATTAGTATGGCAGGACTGTCTTCTCTGCACAGTTCAAACAGGTTATGCACATTGTTTTTGCTTTTAAATTTTTTACCTCTATTTGCCTCCAACAATGAGAACAGTTGCCAAGCTGTTGCAAAATTGCTTTGAGCAACATTGTCTTAGTAAAGTCACAGGCGCCAGACAGTTGACACTGTTCATAGCCAATAGTCCTTCTGCAGAGCAAAAAAGGCATTCAGATGGAATGAGGTACAACTGCTTCCAAACCAACCCCAGTGATCGACACAAACATGTCTGTCTTCACCCTCCAGTGAAACTGCAAAACTTTCTCTAGAAAGCTATGTTGCAAGTAGAGAAAGCCCTTTTGATTCTTCAAAGGCTATCATCTTTCTAGCCAGTTTTAAACACTGGAATCAAATTGAGGTGTGTGTAGCAGCCATGATCCCTACCTTTTAGGATATACCAATAACTTTATTAATATGCAGCCCTGCTTCTAAACTCTGCTAACCACCAGCTTTTCCATGCTCGGCATGCTAGTCATGCATATTAGTGAAAATTACAGCTATTATATTAAAATGAACCACACACAAAAATGCCATACTTCCTGAGGATCTTAAATTAACAGTTACTGAATTCTGGAGGGCAGGGAACATTCTTTTTGAATAAAACATTGTTTCTCGTGCTACTGTTATGCAGAAGTCACGTTTATGATTGCTTGTAAATACACATATAAATGTGTCATTATCTTAATTTGAAGTCCGTGCCCCCCTTAGAAACAGCTTTATTTGAAATATATAAGAGGTACCGACATCTTGGGAAATACAGACATCTGTTCAAGTCCAGGTGGTGAATCATCTTTGCACAAAATGACACAACACCACAAATACTGCTACAATACACTGGGTCGAGAACAGCATGAGCTCTGCAATTAGTTAGATAGATAGTGGAAAGATTAACATACATCCTGGCACCGATAGGATAAATTATGTGAAAGAGAAAGGGAGGTAGGGAGGCAGGTAAGGGGGGAAATGGTGGGATAAAAAAGCAGGAAAACAGGGAAACACTGCAAAAGCTCACAACAAAACACCAGTCACTGGTTGAGAACACAGATTCTAAATCTAGCTGCTGTATTGAAGTATAGTGGGTGGGAGGGGGTCTGTAACTTAATGAAACAGAACCTAGATTAAAAGGTGGTTCAGATATCTCTGGCAAAAAATCATCCCTACTGCTGCTACCAGCTATAGGGATGGACACTAACTAGTTCACAGACTAAAGTTCTTAATTTTGCCTGATTCAGGCTTTGCAAAGCAGGTCAGCTAGCATGAACTTTCCATGAAATTTTAAGCTGTTTGTGGCAGTTTGTCTCCAATCAAACAAAATGTTTGCAAATTTCAAGCATCAGGGTGGGGATGGGACATGGGATGGGACAGAATCCTCCAGTCTTGGAAGCACTGTTGTCAGTTTCAAACTTGTCATGCCAGTTTCAAGACGGTTTTACACTCCTTTGCCTGCCCTCTTTTATTGCACAGAGCTTACAAAACCCCTCTTGCTTGGATTTGTGACTCTGTGCTTTGAGTTCAGTCTTTTTTAGTTTGTAGTGTCAGTGGTATGAGAGTTTGCTAGGCACTCTGCAATTGCACTGGTACTGCTGGACACACTGTACATTGTACTGGTCATGCTGGACTTGCAAAAATGCCTCCTTGCTTGGATTGTGCTTGTGTTGCCACATTGGCACTGGGTTCTGTTGGGCACTAATACATTGCACTAGTTCTGCTGGGCTTTCAAAAATGCCCCCTGCCATTTCCACTACAGATATTCTCTGATTTGACCATAGTCCTGTTGGGCTTGCACTGCCACAGTGGCATTGCTTCTGCTGGGCACATTGCAGTGGTTCTGCTGGGCTTGAAAAAATCCCCCATCACTTTCTACTGCAGAGATTCTCATAGAATCATAGAATCATAGAGTTGGAAGGGGCCATAAGGGCCATTTAGTCCAACCCCCTGCTCAACGCAGGATCAGCCCTAAGCATCCTAAAGCATCCTTCTCTGGGACTTCGATTCTGTTCTGCTGGGCATCTATTGTCTTTCAGTCTTCCCATTCATGATCAATGACTTGGAATCCTATTTTGTTTTAAAAAGCAATATTTCATGAAGACAGAATAAGCAAGATAATCAGAAAGTATCCTGAATGCATACCATGTCAGATTGATATCAATTGTAACATCCTATTTATTTTACATAGATCGGCAAGTAAACATGATACCCGAAAGCACTCTTTTATAGACAATGTAGGCAGGACTTATCTTAAAGATGGCAAGGCATACTATTGTCCCACTTCCCATTTCTGTGAAATGAAGGTCTGAAATCTAACATGGCAGCTGTAACCAGCTGTCTGGTTGTGTTGGCATTTCTGTTACCATTTTAAATGGCATCTGAAGTGGCTAGCACTGCATAATGCTGCATATATACGGGGTCAAATACTCCTCCAAGCCTTAATATAGGGGATGAAAGGTCATGGATGCAGCAGCTGGATTTACAAACTGTCCAAAGAATATGAAGTTCAAAGTGATGTACATGGAAGTAACCGTGACATTTAAACAAGTGATTATATTAGTCTTTTTAGTGAATGACATTATTCTTAAAAAGCAAACCGGGAAGTGGTTAAATTATTCCCACTGAGAGCTTTCCAGCAGTGAAAGACAGCATATCCAAAAATAAGATCTCTACTTTACACCAGTAAACAGCACAGAAAGACAATGCAGATACACGATTTTTTGCTTCTAAAGTTTAATATTTGTGAAATGTAAAGATAGACAGAAATCCTGGGTTTTACTCATTAGGGTACAGAAAGTTTGGACAGTGTGGCTTCATTATTGATTTAATGTGTTTAAGATAATTGGGGGGGGGGGTTCTCTGTCTTTCTATACCAAAGAACATTATGCTATGTTTAACAATGGTAGTATCATAACAAAGGAAGCATGAAGCTCAAATTTCAATCAGACATTAAAAAACTACACTATTCTTTCTGAACCTGCACTGGGAAATGGACAGCTGGGAAGGAGCAAAGAGCATTCAAAACAAAGACACCAATCATTCATCTCCTAAGGTATGTGATCAAAATCATAACCATTTTGAGGTTTAAAAGTGCTAGGAGTTGTTCCTCTAGTCTGTGCCCCAAAGGAGGCAGAGGACTGGTTTGATAACCACTACAGAGCATATGCATGTGTGAATGCAAGAAAATGAGGAGGAAAGGAAGATTGTGGACATTCAGTAAAGCATGCTTGGTCTTTTTTGGGGGGAGGGGACAATACGCCTTTGTACATTAACTAGTCCTTTCCTGATCTTAGTCTCCATCCATTATATATATATATATGTGTGTGTGTGTATAATATATGTATATATGTATGTATGTATGTATGTATGTATGTATGTATGTATGTATGTATGTATGTATGTATGTATGTATGTATGTATGTATGTATATATATGAATTCAGAACCTGTCAAGGGCTGAGTTCCTCCATACAACCTTTAAATATCCACATTCATTTTGCTCCTGGTACCACCAAATAATTGACTAAGTTGGAAAAGGCTTCCTGCTAGTATCCTCTAGGCTATTAGTATCAAATGTGTGCAATCTTTCTTGGTCAGTCCAAAATCATAATGCTTAATGGCAATGCCTCTTGGTTTACTAGGCTGCCCATATATATTCCACAATGATCAAGGAGTCCTTCTGCTCCAGTAATGGTGACAGAGAAGCTACTATATCCACGCACAACTGGTGCAGTCTTGCCTAGTTTCCACAGCTTCACTTCTAGCTGGAAAGAATTTCTGGCAGCCAATGAGAAGGTCAGATGGTTGATACTATGAAAGACATGGCCTTGTGGACCGTATGTAATAAACATCTGGCTTTTATTCCTTAATGGTAAACTGTGTACTACATGCTGTCAGGTTGCTTCCAACTTATGGTTACTCTATGGATTAACGGCCTCCAAAATGTCTCGTCATTAATTGCCTTGCTTAGGTCTTGCAGACTCAGGGCCATGGGTCCCGTTACTGAGTCAATCCATCTTATGTTGGGTCTTCCTCTTTTCCTATAGCCTTCAATGGTAAGCTAGTGTACTTAATTATGTGAGACTTGAAATTAAGCCCTAATGAAGTAAATGAAAACTAATTTGCTGATCAAAATGGGAGCTGGAATGAGACTGTAACTTTTATTTGACCTCTATGCTGGGACTCATGAACAATGACAGGTACAGAGCTACTACCTCACTGAAAACTGTTACATTCTTATAAATACACCTTTCTTTGGAAGTAGTTCTCATTGATTTCAAGGGAATTTACTTTGGTGGAGCACTGTTTAGAATCATGATAGCAAGATGACAAGTGAAAGCTTATGCATTCTAGCCCTCAGTCATTATAGTACATTATAGAAAGAGGTAATTAATGCAATATGATAACATGCAGCAAATGACTGCGAGGGACTGACCAGAGGCCAGAGAGAGTCCTCCCGGAGGAAATTGCTGTCCGCTCTTGCCATAAAGTGACAATGACAGCACCAAGGTAACACATATTCTTCCTCATGTTTCAGAAATACTGTGCAAGCTCAATTGTGCGCAATATTAGAATAAAGCAGTCACCAGTTTCCACCACTCAAAATGTCTTATTTCATTGCATTGCTGGGGGGAATCTAGCTGAGTTATACCGAGGAAGCCTTCAAAGCATTTTAGGGTTGAGGGAAGGGTAGCAAATACACTTTTGGACCTTGTACTCCAACGAATGGATAAGGTCCTACAGTTAGAAACCCGATTGTCAATGGCGAATCAAAACTGCAGTTATTTCAACTTACAAAGATATACAGAAACAACATGCGTGTGACACAGAACAAACAAAGACCTTCCACCACACACAGTGTAGCGAGACGCCTCAAAGCACCAGTGGTCAGCCGTTAACACACAGCACCACCATTCACGTGAGATAAAGACAGCAAGAGCTTCCCAGTACCTGGCATTGCACTGGCTGAGCTCTCCATTATTACATCATCCAGCATTAGATCTAGAAGAATGAAAGGGCATTAATCACCCGATAGGACGTGCGGCAAATCCTTCAGTCACCATTCCTCTTGCAACACAAACCAAGAGCTCTGTCTCCCTAACATAGTTCTTTGCAACAATTCCACATTTCATTGGAGTCTATCTGAAAGCAATGTGCAAGTTGATAATATCGAGATCCTGAGAAGGAAGAGGGGGTCTTGCCATGGACAAAAGCTTAATTTTTAAAAAAATAATTATTTATCATTTGTACAGTACCTAGATTATTGATGTAGATTGTATTATTGATCGGTCTTTGAGCTGAAAAGCTCCCACGTGGTTATTAAATAGCATAATAGGATACAATGATATCTGAACATGTTCAGCTGCTTTTTCCTGAGTCAGACCACTGGTCCATTTACCTCCATGTACTCTGGCTGGAAGCAGCTCTTCAAGTCTCACAGAGAGCAGCAACTTTCCCAGTTCCTACATTCCTTTAACTGCAAGTGCCAAGCATCATTGATGTGATTATGGTAGCAGAAATGTGATTAGCAACAGATTAGGTTCAGAATGCCTATGAAATCTTGTCCTCGAAGAGATATTTTGGGAGGAAGTCTTTCCCATGAATATCAGACTGCTGTGCCACAACAAAACTGATTTTTCCTGTGGTTTCAGATTTCTTTTTCATGATAGAATTGGGGGAGGGGGGGACAGGGAGTGCGTGCACATGTGTGTGTGATGTTCAAGAAAAGCCCAAAGCACTGTTGTAAGCATGAAACTAGTATTGTAACCTAGTTAATGTTGACTGCTGAGTGGATTCTAAGATGCTCCATTGTGCAATGGTGACACTCAGCTATGGGCAAATGTGTCTGCTCATAAACTAGTCCTTAACAGGATTAATGTGCTTAGGTGAAATAATCAAGGATTATTATATTTCATCTTGAATGCTACAAGCTGTAAATAATAGCACCAGACAAAGAGAAGCACCAAATCCTACTATAGTTTGTGATTCCCAATAAGAATATTATTTATGTTGCCATTAAGATGCTTGAGATATCTCACATCAGGAAAAGCATGTGACATTAGTCATATTTTCAAAATAGTTGTAATAAGAGGAAATAAAGCCTGTACTTTTCAAACCATTTGTCCTGCAATAATAATGTCAAATCCCATTAAAATCAGTGGGTTTATAGAAGGACTCATCAAGAGTAGCTGCCTAATTATATGGCCAATATCGGACACAGGTCAGCATAACATAGAACAGTTTTGATGCTAATCTCATGCACAATGACTTAAGTAAACATGCATGAAGATATGAAGGAAGATTCTTGATAGCACAGACCTCACCCCACTTACCACAAAGTAGTTGTCCAATTTCAACGGATTGTACTCACCATGGACTATTTAGGTTAAAGACTATACACTTAGGATAGAACCTTGGGTTACGTGCAAGCAAATTCGCTGTGAATGGGGACTCACTTTCAGGACAAATTTGAAAAGGCAGGATACCATCATCAATACTCTAAATACACAAGGAGAAGAGCTAAGCTCCTCCACACAAAGATACTGATACCCCCTTTCCAGTCCAAATTGGCTCCTCCCAAACGTGCCTCTCCCAAGAGAAGAAGTTATTGGGGTTTAATTACACACATTTATTTGAACATGTATTTCTACCCTTGGACTGAAATCCTGAGGATATTCACCCAGAAGCAAATTCCATGGAGCTCAATAGGGCCTATCCCCCTAAAAAATGTGTTCAAGATGTTAGCCTTACAGTTCAATTCAGAACAGAATTATATCCTTTTATAAGTCCACTGAAATCAATGGTTGTTGATTAGTGTAACAAAGTAGGATTGAACTGTAAGACACCTAGATACTTTACATTCTATGAAGGAATTCTCCTTTGGGGAAATTACTCCCATACTGATTCCACACAGCGGCGGCCACACTGGGTGTAGCAAGGCAATCCCACCTTCCTGGAAATAATAAAAAAACCCATCCCATTCAGTTCTGTGCTGCTGCGAAGCACTACAGACCTGAATGGTTGCATTTCTTGTCCCTTCTAGGACTCTGTAGGCAGGGGAGGAGCTGGGCCTTCCAGGAGCTGGGCCTTCCATCCATATGGGCCTGGCTCAGCATGGTTGCTGATGGCAACTGTAGCAGGATAAGGAACATGAAAGTATCTGCATTCCCTTACTGCAGGGAGATTGGGGGCCTGATTCAGCCAGCCCTTGGCTGGTGACGGACCGGCTCCAGCATCATGGGAATATGGGGGTTTGTATCAAATTGACATTCAGGCTGCTTCCACATGGCTGTTTTTGTTGGTCCTGACTACAAACTAGAATAGCCTTTTTAGAGCAGCTGTTCCCAAACTCTGGTCCAGGGACTGGGACTGATCCAGTCCATGGATCAGTCGGTACCGGGCTGCAGTTCCTCCTCGTCCTCCTCCCTGGCTGCTGCCTCGGGGGCTGCCCTGCCACTCTGCTGCCAGCTCAGCTTTGGTGCCTTCCAGCAGCCACCATGGCTGGGGCTCCCCCTCAGTGTAGCACTGCGCAGCTGCTGCTGGCAGCACCCCCCCAGTGGGCGGCGGGAATCAGGGGTGCTGGCAGGAAAGCAAGCAGAGCAGGGGCTCAGGTGGTGGCGACGTCCCTTGGCAAAAGATTAAGCCCCCCCCCCCCCCCGTGCCTCAGTAAAATTGTCAAGCGTTGACCAGTCCCCAGTGATAAAAAGGTTGGGACCACTGTTTTAGAGCATTTAGAGCAACATCATCCGCTTGTACCCTTTCTGGCTTTCCCCCTGCTTTACTACAATGTTTCCCAAACCTGCTTTGCTAAGGTTTCCAAAAAAGAATGCAACCAAGCTGGTTTGCATACTGTGTGGACAGGATAGGGTGGATTATCAAATCTTCTACTCACATTGGTGCTTTTTCACAGCTGCAGCTTGCAGCTAGTGAGGGGGAGAAAAATAGGAAAATGGCCCCATGAACTCTCTGTTGCCACTGCAAATGCTTCTGCACTTTTAGCAACAATAAATACACAATGGAGAATTGTCACAATGTGGAAGCAGCCAATTTTGGGCTTGACGTTCTCAAAACTTTTGCTTCATAGTGCTAAGACATGGGTTAAATGCTACTTGTTAAGGGCTACAGATTTGAATCCATGCAGTCGACAGAACACATTTTAATTCAATGTGAATTTGTGGACAGCCTTGTCCTAAAATATTTGAGAGTCTGTTTTGTTTTGTAAATCCTGTATGGAAGTTTCTTTTACAACAATATCCCAATAATATACCGGCATTTGGCCATTGCCTCTACAGTATATACGTTTTAGAGAACTGTATCAAAATATCATTCCACGTTTTTGAGATATCTTGGTATATAGCATTAACAATTGCTATGTGATTTTCTTTGATGGCTTGAATATGTTATAAGTAAGATTACTGAAGGCATAGCAACCATTTTTTTAACTTGAAAGAAAAGTAAAATATTAGCTTCCCCAGGTGGTTATTTTAAAAAGCAACCACTACAATTAATATGAAATTAATTTCCAAGGAATTATTAATTGTCCAGGGGAAGTGAAAGAGTTCCTGTTACATTTCAATCAGAGGAGCCCTAAACAAACCTGTCATAGACAATTACAGTAAGTCTTATTAGTGGAGATCACATGAAGTTTATAAATGATGTGTATGATATTGTAGTAGAATATTGTAAATCCTGAAATACTTGAATTCATTTTCAGACTCAGGAATTAAGCTGAAGGTGTTACAACTACCTTGGGTCAACAAACCCTGTGTCCTCTGTTACCTTATACAACTTTTTACTGTTCTACTTAAACTATAAAAATATTATTTACAGTATTTATTATTGTTGCAAGATTAATAAATATATGTTACAGTGCTATAAGCATATCGATTCTTACATTATTGTGCCTGATGCTATCATGCCACTGAAGCATAACCAGGATTGCAAACTGTTGTCTGTAGAATGGAATAACAATTTCATAAACCATTTACACATCGTACATAAGTCAATGTGATTCCTATTCATTTCTTTCATTTGGGTTTGCCTTCGCTCAGGATAACATCTTTGCTTCAGCATCAGATTGAAAAGAAAGTTGCTTTTATTGAGGCTTCTGCTGCTGGGGAAGAGGAGGACCAATGCAAAGACAGGGGACCTAATGCTACAGGGATCCAAAGGAAGGGTGGACAATTGACTAGGAACAGGTGATTTACCTCTGTAGAAGAAAGAGGGGCAGGAAGGGAGTTTATCAGGCCAAAGAATAACACATGCAATACTGAGCAGCAAGTTAAGTCCCAAGACTAGGGATCACAGAGCAGGGTGAAGGAAGATAGGCAGAAAGATGAGTGTGGGGCAAACCTTTGAAATATGCAGGAGAATAGAATATGGAGGAGCAATGTTACCATTATCCCACATTATGTGACTATGCCAATATACACCTTGTTTAGACCAGACTTCTGAACAAACTTCCAAAAGTGCTCATTGTTTCTTGGATGTATTTCAATCTTTTAAGAAGGAGAGCCCTTTCCCCAAAGAATGCACAAGCCTGTTCCTAATTCCTCTTTGTAGACTGTTCCCAGTGTTAATTTACAAGGGTGCCCGTTTCATAGAAAAATATGAATTTGTCACAACTCTGGTCTGATTTGGAGGTGATGTACTTTCATTTACAGGCATATTTTATGCATCAAAGTCCAAGGGGTTTTTATGGGCATTGTGATTCTAATCACCTTACAGTATAAATTGCAGCTATTTCTAGTTTCCCATTCAAAGATACTACATCAGCCCAATGCAGTTCCATAGATATTTATCATTGATGTAGTATCTGTAAATGTGCTTCTCAAAAATACTGGTAATTTTATATACATGTGCATCATAAAGACTAACATATATACAAAACTCTGTGAACTTTGGCACAGAAGAAAATATGCAGAATCACCCTAAAACACAAGAGTAGCCCTCAAATATGATGTTAGCACTCTCTGAAATATTTGCTTACCTGTCTTGAAAAAATTATCTGATATATTTTTAAAAGTGTCCCCAAAACACCACAACCTCAGAATTCATTTCTCTTATTCAGACTATCTGTGGTCCTCAGAATTCCACAAGAAACCACACTGCCAGATGTTCACTTTTTTGAACTTCTGATCTGGCATTCCCACATTAATGTGTATAACATTTAAATATTAGATACCAGGCTTTACAATTGCTTAAGTATAGTGGTATAAACTTAAATAACACAATTAATACTTTCTTTAATTCTGGCCATATCATATAGTCATACAAGGAAACAGCACTAAAATCTTGGTTGTTATTAGGACTACTAAACAACAATGAACAATGACAACAAAGAGAGAGTTCTACCAATTTACAGATGCTGATTGAGAAGGGGAGTCAAAAATGCGGAAGAGGAAAAGGGGAAAACACAACAATGAAGGCGATGAGGGATACCATGGATACATGAGTATTTGGCGAAAATTAAGTTGAATAGAAGACATGCAAGATGGAGGAGAGTACCTCTGACCTGTGACCTCTGACCTGAGTTTTATTTCCTGCTTTTTCAATCAAACAGAAACTGAGGTTAAAAGATGATAGGTCAAGTTTCTTAAATTTCATATTTATCTAATATGGATGGGTTCACAAAAGAATAAAATATTATTCTAAGATGCCTACCAAGTGTGTCATTGCATTTATCCCAAATTGGTGAAAATTCTTTTGGTTATTTTCTATGTCTGGTTATTTTCTTTCTTAAAAAAAATCTGTATTTCTCATGCAAGTGCACTATGTTTTCAAGCATTTCTAATATAAGGCTGGCTTTTGTATTATTACATCCTTGAATACATTGTGAAATTTCATTAAATTGGCTTGGAAGCTGACAAAAGAAATCCAACTGTGATCTTACAAGGCTGTAATAAACCAAATAGTGAAAGTATTTATCAGCAACAGTGCAAGACATGCCTAAGATTCTTGGCCTGTTCTGGAACTGCTGGTCTTTGCATTTAACACTATTTGGATAATGCTAAGCTTGAGCAATGAGAAAAATTAAAAAGAAAATCCTTAGAAAAAATAACCTAGCACAAAAGTTAGTTGCAAATCATGCAGCCATTGCTATATTTCCATGGCTTTGCTCAGCCTATGCCAGTGAATATCCTTCATGCAACTTTCATAGCTGGCCATGCTTTTGGGAGGACCCTGAGCTTCAGGCGCTATGCAGCAAGGTGTGGGAAGACTGTCAAAGGTCAAGCAGGACTCGAAAAGATGTGGAAAGACTACCGACCAGCCATCTGTTTCTCCTTACTCCTTCTCTTTTTCTCCAGTCGACGGAGTCTCTTCTCCTCTCTTCTCTTGGCTTCTTCTTCCTCCTGATGTTGACGGCACTTATGAAAGTTTTCCACCACGACTCCCACAAACATGTTGAGGACAAAGAAGGCAACTATCAGCAGGAAGGAGATGAAGTAGAGCAGCATCCAAGGATTATAGTTCATGACTGGCTACAAGGTAGAAGAAGTTGTTAAAATGAATATTGAGTAAGGTACAGATGTGGGACAAATGGTGTTTTTTTAAGGGTTGGACTTAGCTTTGTTGCATGATAGCAAAATACCTTGGACATTTCCATTCCAAGTATTTTTAACAAAACCAAATAATGAAGAATTTTTCGCTTTTTCTCTCGCACTTCTGGAATTTAATGCCAAACACATACCTGCTGATCCACTCCTACAGCATCCAATCCATCATACATGATGTCTACCCACCCATCTTTGGAGGCCAAGACAAACAGAGACATTAAGGCCTACAAAGGTAAAAGGAAAAAAAAATACATTACATTCAAGCTGGAAGAAAACATCTCTTTTTTATTTGGGCATTTCTATTCTCCCTTGCTTGTGCTTGCTGTTTTAGCTTGCTGACAATAATATGGGACTTTCAAGTTAGAAGTCTCCTGTCAGCAAAAACCTATCAGTGACAAATACTGATACAGCAAAGAAGGTTAACTCAAATAGAAGAAAGCCATGTCCATTTTTACCCTCCAGGCATCCAACCCTCAATTCTAATTAGCTCAACTACATCGCTAAAATATGAATGTATTCCAGTGGCCGCTGTAAATGAATGGAGATATTATGATGTTCAGGGTACAGCATGTCTAGCTGTAGTAGAGGGGGCCTTTTACTAGATATACGTAGTCTGCTGCATAGCAGTAGAGCAATTAGAACAGACCAGGGAAGAGTGTGTCTGTCTTAAATCTGAATGCTACTATATAAATGTACACAGTACCACTAGGAAACATGTTATCTGCTATGGCAGCTGGGTATCTGTAAGAATACTTAACATATGTTTTAAATCAAGGAAATAAGGGAGCAAAGAAGCAGATTACCATTCCATTAATACCTGGCCGAGATTATCAAAATTATACTTGTGCCGGACCCATTTGTAGTTGGCTTCTGCACAGTCTGATTTGTTGGTGATGTTCCTTGTATCCTCCCCTTGGCAGACAAAAAACTTCCCCTTGAATAACTGTGAAAACCAAGAATCGGCAAAAGAATTGGCACAAGTCCTCTGCAGAAAACAAATGGATCTTCCAGGATCTACTGTATAGTCTTCAAACATAGCACCACTGGAGACAAAAGCTTCATGAGTTGGGTTAACATGCTGCTCAGTGTTAAAAGCTGTCATAATCTCGCATCATCTTATGAACTGATTGGAAGACTGGGGAAAAGCCACATGACTCAGCTGTATTACAGCTGACAATCCTGAGGCATTGCCTTCAACTGAGTTGGATGGATGTGATTCTCAACAGTATAAGAGGTAACAAGATTTCAGATGATTAAAGATTTTTTTTCATTGGCACACAGGAAGTAACAGGGTGACAGCCTTTATGATGCATATCAGTATAATGGCCTGAAACAAGCCAGGCTAAGTTGACTGCACCTTTTTTACTGAAGGACAGCCAACACTGATATGCTTTGTTTTACTGTGTTAGTGCTTCCTTCTCATAACCCTCATTATGCTTCCTGCTGGGCTCTTCACTCTGTGGGTATGAATTTGCAGGTTGTCCCGGGCCCCGGGAAGTGTGTCTGGCCTAGACCAGGGCCAGGGCCTTTTTGGTCCTGGCCCCAATTTGGTGGAATGAGTTCCCAGAAGAGCTGAGGGCCCTGACGGAGCTCTCTGGATTCTGCCGAGCCTGCAAGATGGAGCTCTTCTGCCTGGCATTTGGTTGAGGCCAGGGTAGTAAGATCGGGTCCCTGCCCTGTGTGCCCCTTTAGATCTCTTGTATCTGTATCCCTTCCAGGCCAAACATCGCCTGTGGTCACCTACCAGTGCAACAGTGATGGCTGCTCAGAAGGCCTGAGGGTTCGCATTGGGGAAAGTAGTCTGTGGATTGTTGCCACCATCAATCGATTTAAAGTTGTCTTTATCTTTTTTATGTAAACTGCCCCATGCAGGCTGTGCCAGGAGTGGCAGTCTATAAATATAAATAAAATAACCTGGACTTGCAAAGAGATGGCAAAACTTTAGGGTTCTGTTTAAGAAAGCGAAATAACAGACATGACCAGAAAGTCATGCATGTCTTATGGAGTGTCGATTAATATTTCTAACAAGAAGTAGTATATTTGTGATTGTATTCTGTCTGTTTTTAATTAGCCATCTTGGTAGCCCTTATAAAGAGAGAAAGGTGGGATCTAAATTTTGTGAGTTAAAATAAAGCAAGATAAAAGCAGCATTGCCAGAAAAACCAGCTGTTAATTTGATGACCCTGAGTAGTGTTATAAGCTCTAAGTGTTATATCTGAATGTTTTTAAACTGTTCAAGTGTACATTTTAATATGTTTTAATTTTGCTATTTTATCCCTTTGCAACTTGATTGCTACATCGTGCCCTTCCTTGAGTCCGAAGAGATAAGGCAGGATAGAACCATTTTAATTAAATAAACAAACATTCCCTGCTGAGTTTGGATCAAGCTGCTAATTAGCTATACCAGTTAATTATTAATCAAGGCCCTTCCCCCACTGTATGTGCCTGTGCGATACAAGAAAATGGACACACGTTGTTGCTGCATGAACACATTACAGCGTACATAAAATATTTTGCATCTATTATAAATAAGAAGCAGCTCTGAGATACTCAGGGTTGTTTTACGTATTGTTCCCACAGTCATCTGTGCATGTGTGTGTGTGTGTGTGTGTGGGTGTACCTTGTCAGCTCTTGGCCTTTATTTGTGGCACATATGGAAATTTGCAAAAGTATATAAGTATGGAGACCCCTGTTTCTAAGCAATGGATTGGGCATGGGGACCTTCTGACTTCAACAAATCCTGCACACAGCCTACCTGGACTCCCAAGATGCCAAAAATGATGAAGAAAGCACAGCAAATCACAACAATATTTCCAATGGGTTTTAGAGATGACATCAGAGTTTCTACCACTAGCTTCAGGCCTTGAGCTCGACTGATGACCCTGAAAGGCAAAAGCCAAGCATTAATGATCCCCTAAGACTACAGTAGCTCATGTAGAAAGTGAATAGAACAAAAATGTAGCTTGAAATAGCAATTAGCCCAAATATAAGCCTTAAAAATTATTAATGTACAAAAACCTGAAGATTTAACACGTACGGTAAAATGAAACTGAAAATATACAACTGGGAGAGCACAGATTCGAACCAAGCTTCAGAAATTGACTTACAGGGAGTTTCTGCATTTAGACCAACCAAGTGGGAACCTGAAAGGACTTGCAGAAGGCATCTCACTTCCCTGTCCCCATTATTTCCTCTTTCCCTTTCCTGAAAGCCCCCATAGTCTCTCTCCTTTTCCTGCTGCCTCTGCTCCCTCTAGGGTTGCCTGGAATCATAACAGTTCTTCTAACTATAGAAAACAATTCCCCTTAGCGTTGCCCAATGATGATGAGAAATACCTGGAGATTTTGGGATGAGGCTTCGGAAGGTGAGGTTTCAGGAGAGATGCAATCTCATCTCAGCAGAATATAACGCCATAAAGTCCACCCTCCAAAGCACCATTGACATGCACATTTTTCTCTGATTTCAGAAAATTGAAGCTTTAGATATAGGGGGTTTTAAATAGTGAATTTAGAGTTGCGCCAGGTTTTCACTGGCAGGTGATGGGAGGGATAGGGTTGCCAATTCCAGGTTGGGAAACTCCTAGAGATTTGGGCATGTAGCCTGGGGAAGGGCAGGGATCTCAAATGGGTACAGAGTCTACCCTCCAAGCAGGGGAACTGATCTCTGTAATCTGGAGATGAGCTATAGGTCCCACCAAGAGGATGGCACCCCTAAATTAGTGCATTCCCTAAATGAATGCATGGGGCAGAAAGGCCAGGCTGCTGATGGCATGGCAGCGGGGCAAATCCCCGCTTATGCATGATACTGCCACCAGGGTGGCCACTCCTGGACCTGACCCGCAGTAGGGCCTCTGACTGGCTGCAGCTGCCATCAGAGGCCAGGCCAGACCAGGCTCATGCATATGGGAAGAGCCCGGCCTTCTAGGCCTGGCTCCTCTCCCCAACCCACAGTGTCCCTGCAAGGACACAAAATGTCCCATTCAGCTTCACAGTGCTATAGAGCTGAATGGGGCATTTTTACACCCACCATGATGGTAGGATAGCGGCATGCTGCTCTTCTACCATTATGCCTCCACTCCCCCTGCTGCCATCGCCACCATGAGTCATGGTGAAACCTTCTGGCCATGGAGATGTGCATGCACATGCACATGCACATGCACAACACCGGGGTGGACCATGTGTGTTGGGGGATTTTGTCCCCCATGCTTACACAGGAGGCAGCGGGGCATGTTGCCCCACCACGAGAAATTGGCGGTGGCCTATTGCAGCAACACCCTTGTATAATCGGTCAGAGATTTTACTTCTGTCACTTCCTCCTGCTCTAGTGCAGCAGTTCACTAGAGTTCTCAGCAAATTCTGTATTGCTTTTTCAGAAATTAAATAATATCCTATTTATCCTCATAGGCAACAATCTCATATTTTGTAAAACTGAGTTTGGCAACATATTACTCAGCATAATTCATCAGATGTGGCCCTTTCTGCCTCTTGGACAGTGGTTCACTTCTGCCAGGAGTCAAAATAGATTGTTTTAATTTAACTCACCGTCACTTGTGACACTAACTTCCTGATTGGAATTTCTGCACCTTGGGGAAGGGAGGTATCTTTCTCTATTCTGATGTTTGTCAAAGCTTCAACAGTATATTTCTATATTTAAATACACCAATCTGAATTCTCATCAGAGCTGGAATGATTATAGTGCTATTTCGGTTCCCTGTTATCGTCACTTGCATTCCCAACTCTTTTTGACAAATACCTTCATTTCAATTGAGCCCCCAGCGAGGCTTCCTTAATTTAATTGTAGCCTCATCTGTTTCACTTTGTTGCTTGGGGTTCTGTGGCCTAACACTAGTTCATCCAAATATGTAACAGTTCCAGTGAAATGAAATGTATATTTTGGGTACAGTTTTCTTTTGGGTTTATTTCTTTGATTATTTATTTTCTGCTCTAATAGTAAAAGCCCATTGCAGCTTCTCTTTTATTTATTTATATAGATTTCTACACACAAATATGATGGTACAGCGAAATCTGGGCTATACGAATCAATTTGAATTTTCCAATATGACCTGCTCTGTTAATATCCCTATTGGTCAACTAAACAGCAGAGTTATTCTTTCTTCTTATACATGCCAACTAGGAGTGCCAGCCTCCAGGTGGGACCTGGGTATCCTTCTGGGTTTACAGCTCATCTCCAGACAACAGAGAAGTTCTTCTGGAGAAAATGGCTGCTTATGTGGACTATATAGCATTTCCCCCCATTTATGTCCCTCCCCTCCCCAAACCCCACCCTCTGTAGGTTTTTCAAAACCCTGAGCTGGCAACCTTAATGCCCACAAATATATATCCAGCTATATGTTATCAACACTTGTATTACTAGAAATCAAAGAATCACATGTTTTGAATGTTTGAATGTGTGAAGTTGAATTCTATGCAAATGAACAAGCAAAAAGACTAAGAATTAGATTGGGATGCGGTAGGCAAGGTCAGGCAGGAGACCATCAACTCTCTCTCTCTCTCTCTCTCTCTCTCTCTCTCTCTCTCTCTCTCTCTCTGCTAAGGCCTGCTTGGCCCTTCCTCCTCAGCTCCCCTTGAGCCAACTTAATAAAGGGTTGTCTGGGGATAGGCTGGCCTGGACTCACCAATTACTCCAGACAAGACTGCCAATGATTGAAGGGAACCTGAGCAAAGGCTTCTCTGGCTGCCCCCCCATGAGATTTTAAGATGCTGGTATGGAGGTAGGGTTGCCAGGCCCCAATTGAGGCCTGGTGACCCCCTGATTTTGTGTCTTTCTTTCCATTTCAGGGGTTTAAGAAATTGGGAAGAATCCCTTCTCCCCAACAGGGAAGAAGCCTGAAAAAAAAAGATGTTTCTGTGTCACCTGAAAGTGCTATAGAAATGTTGGTGATATTGGGGGAGGCACACTCTGGTTTTTGGGTAAACACCTATGGTGAGGCACTCATTTTACCATAGAATGTTGCCCCCAAACCAAAGCATCCTCACCAATGTCCCTATGTCACTTGTGGGTGACATAGAAGCATCATGTTTTTTTTCAGGCTTTCCCCCCTCCCTGGTCCTGGTAAGACCCGCTGGCTGGTCCAGTGGACCTGGCAATCCTATCTGGTGGCTTGCCCAGGAGGCCAAAGCTGCTTCCGGCTTCCTCCTCTGGCTTATTTATGGATGCAAAGCAAGTAGTGATAGGCAACTACAGCATATGGCTACAGCAACATCAGTGGCATGACTGGCGAAAATCAACCCAAAAAGATTTTTTAAAGGTGCCTATAAAAGCTGCCTTCTTTTTTATTCCAATATGTGACAAGGTTCCAGTATTGAATACCCTGTTTCACCTTCGCTTTTTCATAGCCTATTACATCAGCACAGACAAAAATTCTAGCTTCCAAGCGGTATGGCAACCTGCATGGTATGGATCCCGGCTGTTGCAGGCTGCTTGCCTGAGGCCCGCCTCCCTTCAGAGGAGCATGCCAGCCCTGCTGGGCTTTGACATTGCTGCTAGCACATTGCTGGCTGTGGTCACTCCCTTGCTCCTTTCTCTATAGCCCCTAGTTAGGCTGCCTGAGTCAGTGGTGCCTAGGTGAGGCTGTCCCCAAGCAGAGTCCCCTCTGAAGCAGGTGAGTGCAGGGGTAGGGCCACTGCCCCATGGCACAACTTAACTCCTCTGTCCCCCTGAATAAGAGTACAGTTGCCTCACATTTGTGATAAAGGCACATGCAAAGCCCCTTCACACTAGCCCAGTATATGTATAAGAGCGCATTCCCATTTTAACCCCCCCCCATCAGCCAATCACTGCTTTTAAATGATCTTGCCTTCACTACTTTCATTCTCCGCTCTCTTTAACAACTGCCCGCTGACTAGCTGAGGCAGCCATGACTGGGAGCTCCCATGCTCCTAAGTGACCTTCACTGATGCAGCATCTCTCTTTAATACAGCAGAATATTTCATAACTGTGGATTAGATTATACCGCCGCAGTCAGGGAGAAGCAATCAATAGGCAAGACAGATCCAGGGAGGAAAACAAAGCCGCCCGAGTCACTGCCTTGCCTTGCCAAGGACAAGGCTTACCAAGGGCAGAGTTGCACCACAAGAACTAAGCACTGAAGTTTGTTTGCCTTGTGAAAGCCACCAAGTCATTTAAGGCCAAGCTTCACTCTGAAACAGCTTACCCAAAATAAACACAGGCAGAGCCAGCTCTGGCACAGAAAAATCTGCAATAACATCCCATATGTTTTTGAGGATGTCTACCTTCTCAATAGCTTTGCCAGTACTAGCAGCAATAATACAGTTGGAAAGTTGAGTGCCAAAACAGACAAGATGCTGGAAGATCCATATCAGTGGGTTTTCTTTTTCCTGAAGGGAAATAGCAGCAGTCTAAGGACCCAATTCAAATCAAGGCTGTGGAGTGCGGGGAAGAGGGACTGAACTCTTCTCCTCTGTATCATTTTGTGAATTTAAAACAACCCTCCCTCCCCCAAGTTATTGCTTTTAGCCTTGATGGGTGGGTGGGGGGACAAAAAAGAGAGGGTGCCTATATTCTAGGACAATGAACAGCCTGGGGGGAGGGGGAGAGAGGAATGCTTTTGACTGGCAAGACCATGGGAAGGGAAGGATTAACACCCTCCCCCAGTCAACCCACACACAACTCTCAATTCTGAATTGGGGCCCATTCAGCTCCAGTTTCCTTTTTGAAAACCTGGGACAATATTCAATGATTTTCCAGCATCCTGTATATTTTGATCCTGATAGGGCAGAGTAGCTGTCACAGTTCTGCCTTCCAGTGATAACAGTTCATCAGATGAAGGTGGGAGCTAGTTTCTCAGAGAGCTGAAACAGCATGGAACTCAGTGTTCAAAGGAGTGCAGCTGGCTGTGTCAACACAGACTGAAGAGGTGAAGCCCCAGCCAGGAATGTCAAGGTGCATCCCTAGAGTCACCACACCTGCATTGATGCTGTCCACAAAGGGTTGTGCTGCATGAGAAGAGATGGTTGGCATGCTTAATGAGTTGCCAATGTACAAAGGACAGTGTGTGATGGCAGGATGACTTCCACACAGACTGCTCAAGGAATGGTTGTGAAGAATGCAGTGTGGATGCAGTTTTGACCCAGCAGCAGGCCTGACGATGCCCAGTAGCACATTAACAAAGTACATTTGTGGAACATGGTGTTCCAAACCTTTGCCCCTAGCCCTTAGTGCTTACTGAAATTATATTCTTCCCCTTTTAACTTACGAGCACTCAGAGTGAAAATATTATGCTTTTCCTTGCTTTAGGGAACCATCAGCACCTTGGTGATGCCGTAGCCCTTATTCCAATGCCCACTCTTACCTTAGATACCTTTACACATAGCAACCAACACACCTCCTAATATGAAAAGGGACAAACACAGCTCAACTCATAAGCCTGGTAAGGAAAGACTCAAGGATAACTGTCAATATATAGAAATGAAAAACAGCCCACATGGCTACTATTTATCTACCACCTGGTTGACTCTGATGATGAATAAATAAAAATGGTCATGTCCAGTTGCCTTTTCCCATGAGGACAGTGCCATTATATTCATTTGGTAAAAACACGGGCTTGAAACATCACTGGAAATTTTAAATGCAATCCTAGGAACATGTTCCCAGGAATATGGCCCATTAAATTGATCTGAATAGATTCTGGGTAGATCTGCTTAGGACTGCAGTTTATTTTCACAAGTTAGATGTTTCTGTATGTCAAAGCATCCTCCCTCAACCCATTCAAGACCTATCAGGAGCTCCAGTATAGTCTGTACCAGCCACATGGACTATGGATGTTGTTTTATTTATCATATTTATTCTCAATATGTCTTCATCTGTGGATACTTAAGCCCAGAAATAAGAGCTAGGAACAGACAAGATAGATCTTTTTACACAGAAATGCTCCAGGTTTGAGAAAAATCTGAAATCTAAAGAAAAAATCAATCAAACAAACAAACAAAAAGACTCCACACACAGTTCATCAGGAGTTAAACTCCTCCAAAATAATAATAGTGCCTCTACCTTTAAGAAATGTGTACTTTCATTGGCCACTGTGGTGGTAGCTAGGCAACCACAACAATACTGCCATTCTTCAAATCTGATTTATGTGAGTAAAAAGCAGAGGTAGTGGGGCAGGATCACTGCACCTCACTGTCTGGCTTTTGAGTTCTTCCCCCTTAACTCTCACATCCAGCACTGACATCTGGTATATTTTAAGCAAGTATAGAGAGCCGTAGTTTTTTGCTGCCAAAGAAAAGATTTAAAGAGCAATGCAGAGATTTCCACATCCTCCAGATCCAGCAAGAATTCCTTGTCCCTTTCTCACAACTCTTAATTCTCTCTCCTGTTTCCTTCCTCTCACTTCACTGTCTGCTGTGTTACATACTTGGCTAGAACCACGCCGACAGTACCTACCAAAATAGACCATTTTTGAAGCAGACTCCCAACATGAAACAATAATCATATGCAGAGTTCGCATAGCATGCATAATATAATCTGCATAATTTATTCTGAGCACTAAAACCACACTTGGATATTATGGCGCAAAGTACACACAGCTTGGGTTTTAAACCTCTCTGGCATTTCCTCAGCTTCAATGATAATGCAGTTCTCATGTCTGGAGGAAATAAAAATGCTAGAACTTTTTACAGAAAGCAAATAATCTCTGATCACTGGAAGAAGGCAAAATGTTTATGCTGAAGGGCTCCTGGACCATTAAAACTAAATGGAAGGAAGAAGCTGAAGAGCTGACAATAAAAGCATTTCCCGAATATTATTACTAGCTCCAACAGGGCAGCCTTAGCTAACCTATCATCTCTTGTATATCAGCACACTGATATCTCTGCAACTGCCACCTCCACATCTCCCAGCCACTGTACTGTCAATTTAGAGCTAAAAAGTTTGGTTAATTTGAACCTTTCAAAAGTCCCAACCTGGGAGCTACCTGAGTTAGCATTAAGAGTAACAGTGGCAGGTATATAAACAAATGAGGGGAACTGAAGTTAGGATGTGTTTTCCCTCCTGAGAAGCATTTTTTAAAAACTTTCTATTCCCCTGAGTTCTTCCTAGTTTTGCTGGTCTCAGCAATCCCACTCAGACAGTTCCAAAGCCACAAGAACACATTTGCCAGGTATAGGCCTTCTAGTCTGATCAGAGCATTTGCAGCAAAGTGGGAAGTTCAGATTTGCCTTTGACACTCCGAGAAAAGATAATATGATAGAAAAAGAGCTATGAAACAACTCTTGCATCCGTGTGCTGTGAAGAGTGAATAATTCATACATCTATTTTGGAAGCCGAAGCCTTTTCTTGTATTTGAACCCAGCCTGGATGCAGAAGGGAGAAAAATGATGGCTGCAAGTAATTCACACACACAAGGGTTGCTGTCCCATAGAGACTACCCCAAGCAGTTCTCTATGAAAGGCTTCCAGAATTTCCTTTTCCTTCCCTTCAGAGCTATTCAGACTGGTTTATTGCGCTGTCACCACAGAACTTAATAACCTCTTTTGCACCCAATCATCAGCCCAAGTTTCTACAGAAACTTTGTTCTATCTAGCTTAGTCACAAATCTGCCTCTTGACCTGAAGTCATTCATGATACCCTAGCCCTTTATTTTACCATATGGAAAACAGAGCCCAAAAGGTAGTGATTCCTCACTAGAATTACATATATCTGTTCTGGAAGCTAAAACTTGGACAAAACAATTTTGCGGCCCAAGCAGGCTATGCATAGAATCACACAATCATGATGCAGAAACTTTGTGGAAACACAGCAGGTGTGGGTGTGGTCACTACCAGGATCGCAGACCACTTGGGAGCTCAGCTGCTTAGATCAGAAACAGCTGAGCTGTAGGGCCAGACTGCTCCCACAGCGTAGTGTTTAAAGGGGCTTTCTTGACATCACTCTGCACAACATAGCTGTTTCTGATTTAAATAGTGGGAGCAGTCTGTTCCTGCTGCTCAGGTAATTAGGTTGGAGACATCTGAGTTGCTAGAGCAGCCTGCTCCCATAGCTCAGGGGTTCAGAGCCTGAAACAACTGAGCTGTGGGAGCAGGCTGCCCCTGCACCTCAGTTGGTTTGGCCTAAACCTCATAAACCAGTTCAGTTTGCATAAAAGCCAACTGGGTTTATGGCTTGGTTCATGGTTCACTCATGAACCACAAACTAAACTTGATTTTTTGTGGTTCATACCCATCCCTAGCAAATAGGCCTCATTTTATAGATTTGTTTCTAGTGACAGAATTAAGATAATATAATTAAATGTATACTTTGACTGCACCTATGATCTTATGCCAATTTAGGCAATAAATAACAATAAACAGGATAACTTAGTTCACACTCAAATAAATAACCTTAGAATCAGAAGCAATCAGAGACCTCTATAAAAAGAAAATTAAAATAATTGCAAATTATGTATCATCAATCACATACTTGAGCTACTGTAAATGCATTTGTACAATAATTATTTGTTAATTGCAAAACCATATTCTAAATGAACTATCATAGTGATTAAGTGAAAATATTATTAAAACACTGGCCTAATTCAGATGGGTAACATGGTGTTACATGGAGCCATATACATATATTACAAGCAGCTGCACACCTGGATTGTTCATGTATGAATTAGACCTCGGTGAAAGCTCTTTTGCACCTGTGAAAGGAACAGCACATAACTAAAGGGTGAGAGGCTTACATCATTTTGGATGCTTCTTTGCTCAAGAATGTTGTCTGTTTGTAGCAGGGTAATGTGCCCTGGGAGCTCAACAGATTTCAGAGATGTAATTTTCACATTTCTGGACCTTTCATGGCAAGTGGGTTGCCATGTCAGGGACATGTCTAAGAATAGGCAAGACTGCATTTTTGCAGTTCTATTTGTGGCTGCATCATAAACCTATACAAACTTTCTGTCCCCTTGAGAAAATGTGTTTGTTTAAATGGCTCTGCTCAGCTGTTTGTTTTTTTATGGATTGAAATGGAATCCAAGAAAGCTCCTTTAAACTGCTCTGTGTGGCTCAGCTATCTAAAAGGGGCTTGGCATGCAGCCAGTCCCTCAGATTGATCTGAGGGACTCAGCTTTCTAGGGCAGTGAGCCCCAGGGACAGGCTGCCCAAGAAAGTCCCTTTAAACATCTGATCACAGGAACAGTTTGCTCCATATGGCTCAGTTGTTTAAAAGGGCTTTTTGGTCAGTGAGCCCCAGGGGTGAACATACATGCCACTTCCCTTCCTGAAGGCCACACCATTCCTTTGCCTCAAGATATCTATTTTCTGAGCTCAAAAGAGAGACATAATCCAAATCACATAATCTCACTTTATCTATGAGCAGATGAACCCATCCAGTTTTAAAAGAATTTGACAGTGAAACTGGTGATTCTTTACTCTCTAGATTAATTGCAAGCCAGAAAATAATAACCATTAGCCAGGCTATAAGCCAGTTTCCATTAATAAGGAAGATGAGACAATACATCTAGGGCATGCTAAAATCCATCTATAGAAATTTGTCTGGATTATATCTGGGCATGTACCCAGGCATACAAAAACAGTGAGGTTATTTTTGCTCAAAATGCATCCAAAACTGCAGGAACAAATTGAGCACCTATGGTGGAAAACATTTCCTCAGAACTGCAGCCTTCATAGATGTATCTTTAGCATGCAAGAAAGAGAACATTGGAATATAATTCCCCAGGTATTTATAAGATTGTACTTCTTCCATGGTATGACCTGAAATATTTCAGATTAATATAAGAATGATCCACATGATGGTCATCTCCAGATGGGATTTCTGTAACTCACTCTATGCAGGTCTTCCCTTGTCCTTGACCCAAAGACCACAGCTGGGGCAAAATGGAGCTGCTAGGATTCTCATTAGAACACCTTGGAGAGCCCATATCCAGCTAGTGCCGAGGAAGCTGCATGGGTTACCAGTTGAATACTGGATCAAGTTCAAGGTTTTGGTTTTGCCCTTCAAGGCCATTCACAGTCTGGGCCCAGTGTACTTGAGAGACCTTATGCCCCTCGCATGGCTCTTTGCTCTGTCAGTTTAAATAGCTTGGTGATCCCTGGCCGGTGTGAAGTCTGTCTTGCCTTGACCAACACCAGGGCCTTCTCAGTCCTGGCCCCTACCTGGCAGAATGAGCTCCTGGAAGAGCTAAAGGCCCTGTTGGAACTAACTCAGTTCTGCAGGGCCTGCAAGATAGAACTCTTCCACCAGGCATTTGCTTCAGGCCAGGCTGACAGAAGATCTTGCCCCCATTAGTATAAAGACCTCTGGAAACTGGCAGTTGGGGGAGGGATTAGATGTGAAGCTGGATTTATATTGCTATATAGTCACCTAAATTAAACCGAGTCCCAAGTTTCCCAGATCATTCTCTTTGATCACTTTGATCTTGGACATCCTGGATAAATCAACCTTTTGGGCCCACATCAAAGGGGGCATATGCACCCTTTTGTCCAAACCCCACTTTTGGCTATGTGACTTTTTACCATGTATTTGGCTAAGGAAGGGTATAAAAACCGTTCCTTGGAGCTTCCAGGGTACTCGCTCCCCTCTGGCAATGCCTGACCCAGATGCTGGTTTGATTCATGTTGCTGACTCCCTCCCAACTTCTCCATCTGTGCAAGATAGGTAATCGTATGAACCTTGCTGCCCTCTTCCCCAAATTTAGCCACTTTCTATTTCTTTCTTCTGTAGGTGTTAGTGTAATTGCTTAGTCTTATTCTGTAAATAAAGCGTTGTTGTTGTTAGGTACGAAGTCATGTCCGACCCATCGCAACCCCATGGACAATGATTCTCCAGGCCTTCCTGTCCTCTACCATTCCCCGGAGTCCATTTAAGTTTGCACCAACTGGTTGGTGACTCCATCCAGCCACCTCATTCTCTGTCGTCCTCTTCTTCTTTTGCCCTCAATCGCTCCCAGCATTAGGCTCTTCTCCAGGGAGTCCTTCCTTCTCATGAGGTGGCCAAAGTATTTGAGTTTCATCTTTAGGATCTGGCCTTCTAAGGAGCAGTCTGGGCTAATCTCTAGAACTGACCGGTTTGTTCGCCTTGCAGTCCAAGGGACTCGCAAGAGTCTTCTCCAGCACCAGAGTTCAAAAGCCTCAATTCTTTGACGCTTGGCTTTCCTTATGGTCCAACTTTCGCAGCCATACATTGCAACTGGGAAGACCATAGCCTTGACTAGATGCAATTTTGTTGGCAGGGTGATACCTCTGCTTTTTAGGATGCTGCCTAGATTTGCCATAGCTTTCCTTCCCAGGAGCAAGCGTCTTTTAATTTCTTTGCTGCAGTCCCCAGCTGCAGTGATCTTGGAGCCCGGGAAAATAAAATCTGTCACTACTTCCATTTCTTCCCCATCTATTTGCCAGGAATTGAGAGGGCTAGATGCCATGATCTTTGTTTTCTTGATGTTGAGTTTCAAGTCAACTTTTGCACTCTCCTCCTTCACCCGCATCAACAGGCTCTTTAGTTCTTCTTCGCTTTCTGCCATTAGAGTGGTATCATCTGCATATCTGAGGTTGTTGATATTTCTCCCTGCTATCTTGATCCCAATTTGTGACTCATCTAACCCTGCCTTTCTCATGATGTGCACTGCATACAAGTTAAATAGGCAAGGCGACAGTAGACAGCCTTGCCAAACTCCTTTCTCAATTTTGAACCAATCAGTGATTCCATGCCTGATTTTCACTGTTGCTTCTTAACTTGCATATAGGTTTCTCAAGAGACAGATAAGATGCTCTGGTATCCCCATCTCTTTAAGAACTTGCCACAATTTGTTGTGCTCCACACAATCAAAGGCTTTAGCATAGTCAATGAAGCAGAAGTAAATGTTCTTCTGGAACTCCCTAGCTTTCTCCATATAAAGCTACAATATTATATCAAACAGTATTTGTTGTTTGCCTTGGATTCCTGAAGGGCTTAATCACCTCGTAAACTGTGCAAAACAGATCCTGCTAGTTATCCCCCTTTTCACATACCCGATTCCCCTGATTTTGATCAAAACATTCTTGGATAACAGAACATTTCACTTAACACTTACATCATAATTGACATTAATCTGAGTATTAGAAAAAATACAACTAATTAAAAAAGTAACCTGCATAGCCTCTCCCATAGTCTATCTTGAAAGACTGTATCAAATTCAGATTTTTAAACAAAGAAAGCAACATATAATCTACCCTGTTTGGTTCTAAATTTTCTCAGCCATATGCACAATGGCAACACAATGATTGGTTGTTCACATACCTCTATGAAATCCAGCTCGTTCTATTCCCAACATTTGTGTCCATTCAAGTTTTCAACTTAATGAATATATGACTTACATAAAGTTTGCCAAAAGATGACAGTACGATAGTTCTACAATTCATTGGGGCTGGTATATCCCCTTTAGTCTCCTGCTAGTTCATAGGAAATTGTCCAAAATAATCAATAGTCCAAAACATGTATGTTAAAATTGGGGACCTCCAAGTGGCAAAATCCTTGATTAAATCAGGGGGTATCCAATTGGGCCCTGCTGCCTTGCCTGTTTTTAAACCAGCAATAAGGTCCAAAAAATATGAAACAGCATGAAAATGTATCTCCTGATCTTGTACACATCAACCCTCAGGAAGACCGTTTTTATTCACATGAATGCCAAGAATGTCAGCACAACAAAATTTGAGTCCAATGGCACCTTCAAGACCAAGAAAGATTTATTCAAGGCGTGAGCTTTCGAGTGCATGCCTTCTTCCTCAGACAAAATGGAACAAGGATCATGAGAGTACAGATATAAAGAAAAGGTAAATTGTTTCATTTTGTCTGAAGAACAGTACATGCACTGGAGAAAGCTCACACCTTGAATCATAGAATCATAGAGTTGGAAGGAGCCATTCAGGCCATCTAGTCCAACCCCCTGCTCAACGCAGGATTAGCCCTAAGCATCCTAAAGCATCCAAGAAAAGTGTGTATCCAACCTTTACTTGAAGACTGCCAGTGAGGGGGAGTTTACCACCTCCTTAGGCAGCCTATTCCACTGCTGAACTACTCTGACTGTGAAATTTTTTTTCCTGATAGCTAGCCTATATCGTTGTACTTGAAGTTTAAACCCATTACTGCGTGTCCTCTCCTCTGCAGCCAATGGAAACAGTATCCTGCCCTCCTCCATGACAACCTTTCAAATACTTAAAGAGGGCTATCATGTCCCCTCTCAACCTCCTTTTTTCCAGGCTGAACATTCCCAAGTCCCTCAACCTATCTTCATAGGGCTTGGTCCCTTGGCCCCAGATCATCTTCGTCGCTCTCCTTTGTACCCTTTCAATTTTATCTACGTCCTTCTTGAAGTGAGGCCTCCAGAACTGCACACAGTACTCCAGGTGTGGTCTGACCAGTGCCGTATACAATGGGACTATGACATCTTTTGATTTTGATGTGATGCCCCTGTTGATACAGCCCAAAATGGTATTCGCCTTTTTTACCGCTGCATCACACTGCCTGCTCATGTTTAGTTTACAATCCACAAGTACCCCAAGGTCTCATTCACACACAGTGTTACCTAGAAGTGTATCCCCCATCCAGTAGGCTTGCTTTTCATTTTTCTGACCAAGATGCAGAACTTTACACTTATCTTTATTAAATTGCATCTTGTTCTCATTTGCCCATTTTTCCATTGTGTTCAAATCTCGTTGAACTCTGTCTCTATCTTCCGGAGTATTTGCCAGTCCTCCCAATTTGGTGTCATCTGCAAACTTGATGAGTAGTCCCTGCACCCCCTCATCTAGAACATTAATAAATATGTTAAAAAGTATCGGGCCGAGCACCGAGCCCTGAGGTACCCCGCTACTCACCTCTCTCCAGTCTGATGAAACACCATTGACAACAACTCTTTGAGTGCGGTTCTCTAACTAATGCACTATCCACTTAACTATCTGAAAATCCAGATTGTAGTCCTTCAACTTATCCATCAGAACATCATGGGGAACCTTGTCAAAAGCTTTACTAAAATCCAAGTAAATGACATCAACAGAATTTCCACGATCCAGCAAACCTGTTACTTGGTCAAAAAAGGAAACCAGGTTGGTGGCAGGACCTGTTGGAATGAATGAATCTTTGTTGGTCTTAAACGTGCTACTGGACTCAATTTTTGTTGTGCTACTTCAGACCCCTGTGGCTACCCACTTGAAAGAACGTGAGCAGTAACTGCTTGAATCAAAGGCTGTAGAATGTGCTGTCACAAGTTAGTTTTATGTGACTCCAAGGCCTGCAGGGACAGATTTTTTATTTAAAAAATCAGAAACAATAGTCACACATGATATATTCTTCTACCGATTGTTTCTCCAAGTTCACTTCTGTTTCTTTGCACTGCACAGTTTATTAATTGTTACACGGTTGATTATATTGCTTGATGTTGCTGCATGGCCTCATGTAGTTTCCCTACCTTAATGGCCGGAGTGTTCGCAGCAGCCGCAAGACTCTTAGCATGCCAAGAATTTTTGTGCCACTGTCAGAAACCATCGAAACCAGGATGTCGATAGCGGAGATGAGAACCAGCACCCCATCCAGCATATTCCAACTGCTTCTCAAGTATGCCTTTTCACCAAAACACAAGCCTAGTGCCACCACCTGTCAAACAACAAAAAAGTGACAAAACACCATCAAAAGAAGACCCTCCTCCATAATTCGCACTGACAAAACAATAATGATGCTAGTAATCCATCAGATGGGGATCATAATGCTGAATAAGCCTTAGAAATATGGCCATCACACTGACTGAATGCATGCAAGTTTCACACCAGCATTAGGAAAGAATTGCACATTCAATCCCATTTCCGAGGCAACTGTGCATTTGCATCTCCATTGCATATGTTGGGTTGACTCAGTACTAACCTCTTTGCTCCCTGCTACTTTTTGTGGGTGGACAAAGTTTGAGGATGAGTGGGTGTTTGTAGTCTGCAGGAGAGCAGTGTGTTGTCTGGGTGGATATGAAAGGTGCAAGTGATGAGGGATTGCTGAAAAGGTGATCACAGGCTCAATTACCTTTATAGTCATCTCAGCCAGGAAAATTGCTGTGAAAATGTAGTTCGACAGTGTCAGGAAAATTCGTTCCTATTTTAAAAGAAACACAGAGAGATAAGGTTTTTTTTTTTAAGTAGACTTCTTACCCCAGCTGTATACCTTTTAATTCCTGGCAGTTGCTATATGTTTACTCCAAAGAACAGAAAGCCCAAATACGCACATTTAAAATTTAATTCAATGAGCAGTCATTTATGTTAGCACCATGGACAGCTGCCACCTCATTCATTTGTTGACCCAGGATGTACGATAGGACTTAGTTTCAGAGCAAAAAAAAAAAAAAAAAAAGAGTTTTAAAGGGTCCCAAATTATTATAAAAAGACATCTATTTAAACATCCTTCCCACAATGGCTGGATCCAAGTATCTTTGAATATCTGACTAAGGGAACATCGACTTATACCCCCAAGATCTTGTTGGTCACCACACAAATAAGCTGAGTGACCTGCACCTGCACAATAATAGCAACTTGACCAGATTTCCCCCAAAAAGAGGCTGGCAGGGATAGAGAAGAGGGAAAAGCAGAGACCCAGTATGCAATAGTGGCCAGAGTGTTAGACTAGGATCTGGGGGCTCCAGGTTCAAATCTCCACTCTGCTGAGGAACACGAAAACAAAAACCTAGAACAAAACCAAGTTTCAGACTTTACATACCAAAGACAGAAGATACACATGTTGTCCTATTCACAGAAAATGGTACCTGTGTGTATCAAAAAGGATCATGTGTGGTGTGTTTTCCTGGTATTTAAGGCAGGAGTCCCAAATGACCCAAAAGGGCTTGAGAATTCTGTGTGACTGTTTGGCCTTCTCTTTGTCTCTCTGGAACTGCAAACTTACTAGGATGTAAGCCCCATTGTATTCAGTGAGACTTGTGTCCAAGTAAACATGCATAGGATGTGGCAGCAAGTAACTGGAAAAAAATGTGTGACAGTGTGACTCTCACAAGGTATGTGGAACACACACCTGCTCTGGGGCTCTTTGATCTAGGCCCCCTCCCTCTCTCTTGGCTGCCTATGGAGGTGGTGAGCTCCCCCTCACTGGCAGTCTTCAAGCAGCTGCTGGATAGATACTTATCCTGGATGATTTAGGCTGATCCTGTGTTGAGCAGGGGGTTGGACTAGATGGCTTGGATGGCTCCTTCCAACTCTGTGATTCTATTATTCTAGGTTGGGCTGACTGTCCCAAAGTTCCCAGCAAGCTTTCCTGATGACAGGGTAGGTTTAGGCTGGGACTCCCAATTTCTGGTCCAGCATTCTACTGCATAGTTGAGCTATCTTCCCCACCAACTCTAAGACACATGTTCTAGGATATGTGTGTCCATGCAATTTGGGTAACAGGCTCACCTCTGCTCTTGACTACTGCCCCCCACCTCACGTGGTGCAGTTGGTGGGCAGCGGCAGAGGCAGCAGAGGACACTGGCTGGATGCTCACCCGGGCTTGGCCTGTGCCCCTGGTGCACAGTCCTTCTGCCTAGCTGCCCCCCGCCCCACACACCTTGGTTTGCACCATGGTGTTTTGGCTCGGAGCACTCCTCTGGGCTCTCCTCAAGCTGTTGCTGTTGCCTGTGTCGGTATGGCCACTGCCTGGGCCTCCACCAGTGGCGCAGCAGCTGTCTTGGCCTCATCCACTGGCTACCCCCCTGACTCTTCTGGCACTCTCCCTGGGGTGGGACTACGTCCGTCACATCAGTACTCTTTTCCATCCCAGGGGTCATGCCAGAAGATATTCCACATCTTGACACCGCCCGTGGCGCCACGGGCGCCACGGACTATATAAAAGGGTAAGGGGTTCTGGGGCGGGATGTGTCCGTGATGAGGAAGGGTCCTAATTGGACCCTTCCTCTGGACAGACAATCGGAGGGACCAATCGGCAGGCGCTTGGTCCCTCCGATCCCCAGCGCGGCTCGCAGTTGCTCCTTAGCAGGCGGCCGGACGCCTCCCGACGCCTCCTCCAACAACAACATGGAGCCCCGCAGCCCACCGCCAAGCCGCTGGCCGCACTTGCCTCCCGCTGCCACCTCCACGGAGCCCTGCAGCCCGCCGCCGAATCGCTGACCGCCCAGAAGCAGGTGGGGCCGTCAGCCCAACAATCCACAGGCTTCTGCTGCGCCGGCAGTGGGAGCAAAGCTTGTGGCCCCATCAGCGCCGCCGCCGGAGATGTCCGCGCCGCCCCTGACGCCCCAGCGGCTATGCCTCCGCCGCCTCTTGCTGCTGCGCGGACCTTTGCTGCTGCCGCTGGGCCGAAGCCTCCTTCTCCCGCCCATCAGCCAGCCAGCCAAGCTCGCCTTGCTCAACAAGGCTGCAGGGCCTGCCGCGCGGCCTGTGCGCCCACTCCGTGGGGCGGGGAGAAGAGCCTGAGGAGCCCTCGATGAGCGGCCAGGGCGGCCGCAAGGACGGGACTCAGAGAGGGAGGGAGAATGCCTCCGAATGGCTCTCCGCTCTTCCTCCCTCCTACGCTTTCGGTAGCCTGCTCCACGGGGGGGGGGAATTAACTCCTAGGGCCCGCTGTATTCAGGCAACAGCGGGCTTATTTTCTAGTCAATAATAAAACAGTCAGATTAATGTGCTTATCTGGTTTGTATTTGACTGCTGCTATGAAGATCTGGCTTGAAAAACCATTATGTGAATCTAACAAAACAAATGTTTCAGGGAAACAGAATGAAGATGTCTGTGCATATCAGAACAAAGAGAAAAAAACAAAGAAAAAGAATTACAAAATGAGCAGTTCCTCCCTTCCCTCCTATCCCCTCATGCCAATGCTGAACAGATGGAAAGGACCAAAAAACCAATGTTGCAACAAGGAAGCAAAAGTGTTTGAATGTTTATTGGAGAAGAAAATTGTGACAGATGCCATATCTGTGTCAAGTATCAAAACAAGCCAATTGTGCCTTCGGAAAATAGGATGCAAAACCTAGAAAGTCTTGATGTCTTCAACACATTGATGCTACTATTGCATGGAGCAGAGCAGAATGAAAGACAGCTTGGCAGGAGCAAAGCATTAGTGGGAAAACCCCTTTTTCAACCATTCTCAGAATGGATCGTTTATTGCTTTAATTAATGACATGCAGGTGCAGTTAAAAATTCAGAATCTATTGGAAATAGACGAGGCCTTGTTGCAGTCAAGATGCGTGCAAATTTGGAGATGAGTTATGCAAAAGAATTGCACAGATACACTAGTAAGCATCTGAATTCCAATAAGAGAGCAACAGGATCTGCAGGTGATAGCTAGCTCTCCCATGGTGCGCATGTAATAAGAGCCAAAAGGAGTGGTTTGAATTTAGATGGAGAGCGTTCATAATTTTAAAAGCAGAAGCCCTGTTGCATGTCAATAGAGTGGAATCATCTCTCTCTGTATGTGTTAAGTGTTTTCAAACTGCTTCCAACTTACAGGGACCCTATGGCCTATTATGCTTACTGCAGAGAATTTGAGCTTGACTTTGAATTTCTGTGCTTGCTGTACGCACCATTCTTTTTCCTCTGGTGCAATTCTTCTGAATCTGCAACCCCGAATGGTAGTTTTTCTTTACTGGGGTGAGAACATCACTTGTAACATGTGGAAGGTAGTGTTTAAAGGGTTTTTAAATAATTTAAGTAGTTGCCCTATTGCACATGTGCGTTATAGTCAAATAAGCATCTACCATTTAAATCGTCATAGTTCAGTTCCAAAATTCAAATTCAAAACCTTTAATGGCAAAGAAAGGCAAGCAAATCAAAATTGATCAAACTGTTTATGAAACTGACTAGAGCAGCTGTGAAGTTCCCTTTTCTTATTGCCAAACTCTATTGGGCTCTCTTTTGTGTTATCAGCCACCATGTAAAATGAAAAAGAGTCACCACCCTCCACCATCGCCCCTTTCATTGCTGATCTTCTCTCTTCCCTCCCCCCATTCAGAGCTTGTGAAAAGACTGCCAGAGAAGCACAGTTTCCCCTGTTACTTTACTTCAGTGAAGTGAGACTAGCAAAAGTTCCAGATCACTATTAGCGACTCATACCACTTGTCAATTAAAGAAAAAAAGTAAAACAAGGGAAAACAAGATGGCTCTTGTGTGGAAATGAAGGGCTGTAGTCAGACTCAAAAGAAATCTTTTGTCAGATTCACTATGAATGTTTCCCAGCTTGACTGCATTCTTTGAACCACAAGGATTTTAATGGAAAATGCATCATGGGTTGTGGACCAACTCTATGATTCTATGATTCTATGACCAGATGAGGACTGGCAGTCACCGTGGTCACTGATCGGCTTGATTAGTGACACATGACCTGATGCTGGTCTTGACCCCCTCCCTCCCTTTACCCTTTCAGAATTTGTGAAGAGGCTCCTTGAAGAACTGAAGTATCTGTAACAAAATAATTGCAAGGCAATGTTACCTCTTGCAAAATGTTCAAAGCCTTTACTGTCAATGTTTTTTTACCCTGTTTAGTGATAAACTCATCCTGCTTGTCAAAACCCTGCAAAAATTATATGTTGCAAAAAGTAAGCAATAGCAAGTACACCTTTGGTAAGGAAGGCCAAAGGTGCAGAGAGGGAGAGATGACCTCTTCAAGCAGCGGCTGGACTGACACTTATCCTGTATTTTTTAAGCTGATCCTGCACTGAGCAGGGTATTGGACTAGATGGCTTCTATGGCCCCTTCCAAATCTAGGCTTCTATGACCACAATGCGGGCAGGGGAGTGGTCTCTGAGGGGCAAAAAAAGTCAAGGGTGGAAATCTGAGGGAATCAGTCTGCTTTTGAATAACTTTGGCTTGGAAGTGAAACAAGGGAAAAACCAGCACAAGAACACTCTCAGAAAATATGGAGAGACACTGACTAGAAAACGAACTGAGTGCTGAAGTAAGAATAGACATGTGTGGTGAAAGCACGTGAAAACACGATGCATAGTAGGCCTATGAATCAGATCAAAGTAATTTAACTTGGATGTATTTTTCCTTTTTGCACCATCTGAACATTAGCCACAACCCTCCCCACAAAACCAATCGCAGGCCCAAAGAAAATCCTCTGCCTGACAGGTTGGCAAGGTTACCATTGGGAAATGATGTACTTGGCTACTTACAGCACTGTGTGGCTCGATTTTGGGACGTTCCATAGCAATGGTGATGCAGTTCAGAAAAATTATGACCAACACAATATGATCAAACATCTTATGAGTGATGATTTTATTGCATACCAGACGGAATCTACAGGGAAAAGAGAGGTGAAAGACAAAGAAAATTGCTATAATCACATGAAGACTGCTATTCCTTCCTAAAGCAGATACTTAATACAATCTTTTCTCCCCCACAGAAAACTGAATGGCAATTAGTACATGTTTTCTCATTAAAGCAAAACTGGAACACAAATAGTTCCAGAACAGCACTTTGTTTGATCTACACTTTTGCCTCTAAATTCTCCACCTTACAAAGCTTATTATTGGAATTAATCTTCTTCAAACATCTCTCATTGTCAGGGTCATACTTTTTTCAAAAGGTGCCTTGGTATCCTTTACCATCCTCAAATTGTATAATTGTGTTATTACTGAAAGGCTTTCTTACTTAGGTGTTAGGATTCTGATTATATCTCTTCCCAAATAGCCTGAATTTTAAGCCCAGGAGTTTAAGCAGACTAAAGGGAACAATTTCCATCTGATATTTGCAAATTTGCCCCAAGATTCTTTTGGCATAACAGCAGACATGGACATGTCAATTATTTATAGACTGGAGCCATGAACAGACATGACACATATTTCTACAAGCCGCCACCTCAAGATCGTTAAAAAAATAGATCTTTAAAAAATAATAGAAGCGGTGCCTGTAGATCTAAGAAGCAAATGTCCTCTGTGGCTGCTGCTAGGACATCACAACAGGATTGCCACCTGAAGCCTTGGTTTCTGTCAGTAAAAGACAGGGGAAGGGAGAAGGGCCCTTTCCAGGGCAGTTTTGGCTTTTGAGGGAGACCCCTGGGGCCAAGCCCAGCAATAACCATGGACAATTTACACTACACAACTTCCATGACTCATCACAGTCTGGCTGCTTACTACTGTTCAATAATAGCCACCCAATGAAAGCCAGTGTAGTGTAGTGGTTAGAGTTTCAGACTAAGATCTGGGAAACTCAGATTGAAATCCCAATACCATCATGGTACTTATTGTATGACCTGGGCCCAGTCATGCATTCTCAGCCTAACTACCTCACAGTGATGTTTTAAGGTTGAAATGGAAGACAGGAGATTGATATTACCTGCCTTGAATCCCAACTGTGGTGAAAGGGTTTAACTGAGATAAATAATAAATGTAGCTGAAGATGGGGGCAGATAAAAAGTAGAATGGTTGGTGGATGGGAGGGAAAGAAGGAAGCAGGGAAAGGGAGATGATTTGGAAGTTGTCAGGAGGACAGAAAGATGAAATAGCATTGGAAGGTGGATATGAGGGGTAGCTGAGGTGCCTCCCACAAGACCGTGAGGGTTCCCCACTGAGCAACTAGGCCTGGATTACAACTGGGTACCAAAGGCTACTGAGGAATGGAAGGAGGGAAAGCTGAAGATGGGGGAGGGGAGATAAACATAGGTTGGGAATGAGAGAAGGAAGCAAGAAAAATGTAGATGCTATGGGGGCTTGCAAGTAAAGGAAAGAGGACAGAGTATGAGAGAAAGAAATGAGATGCCCTTAAGCTTGTGGGTCCCCAGTTTAAAATATCTACCTTTTACTATCTTTATGCATATGTTGAGATTTTTAGCATCTCTTATTGTGGTTTACAGTAGAAGCTGTAAAATTTATCGCTTGACTTCAGAGATGCTGGGTCCAGAAAGTTTCTGGATGTTAGCACAAGTCTTTTAGCTGACAGAGCCTATTTGGTTCTTGTGATTCTAACTCAAAGTTGGCAGGCATTCTTGACTGCCAAATTCTGTTAACATTTCTTTGAACAGAGGATCTGGGAGCCCTGCCTACCACACTGTTATGAATCAAACTCAAGTGCCTTACTTAGACTGAGGAGCAAAGATGTAGACAGACCAGGAATCTCTTTCTTTACACCAGGTGGGTAGGTGGGCCCTTATCCAAGCCTTCATACGGTCCTTTTTACTCTTAAAAAAAAAGGAGAAAGAAAGACAGACAAGCAGAGAGTGAAAATTTGCACAATCAGTCAATCTGAGTGGCAGCAATAGCCATTAAACCTAGAATCCGAAACCTGGAAAACAGGCAAGTGCAAAGATTTTAAAACACTTTAATCCCATCCTTCTCCATCACTCTTGAAGGGATCTGCCTGGCTTGCAAGCTGGGGTCGTTCCTGAATGGGACTTCTGGGTCATAAAACAAGGCTAAAACAATGACTCTGACTGTGCAGTGCTATATCTCCTGCTGTGTTGCTCAAGGATGGATTAATGATATCTAGCAGTACAAGCAGGCTGCTCCACTTACAGAAGCTGCGTAAAGACGCAGGTGGCTGGGAGAGGATAGTTTTAGAGAAATTTATTGCAGAGACATGCGCCACTGTGCACAGCATCTGCTTAAAGACCACTCCAACACGGCAGCAGTGGCATTTCAAACATCACCAAGAGGAAAACACAGACATAGCCGTGAAGGAAAACAAACACAATTGTCTCTAAAGATCAGATAATATCAGGACACAAAGTTTCAAAATGCTGCTGCCTAAGAAAATGGAATACAGCAAACAAATAGGGGGGAAATTCTCCCAGAAGAAAGATATTTCTACTATAATATAAAGGTTACTCTTGTGCTGCAGAGTGGTAAGGCAGCAGACATGCAGTCTGAAACCTCTGCCTATAAGGCTGGGAGTTCAATCCCAGCAGCCGGCTCAAGGTCGACTCAGCCTTCCATCCTTCTGAGGTCGGTAAAATGAGTACCCACCTTGCTGAGGGGAAAACGGTAATGACTGGGGAAGGCACTGGCAAGGCCACCCAGCACAACCATCTAAGGTTAAGATGTTCACATGGGAACCAAGCACAGCTCCTTTCAGTGCTGTGAAAGTAACATGAGAAGTTTCAGACTGTGTAAGAGGCTATTCATCCTGGAAGCACCAATCCCAGAAACTGCCCACCAGTGCCAGAAATTGGGGCATTTCAAGAGTAGAGATGTAAAATGGATTCCATCCCCCATGGCCCACGATTTCTGATATATACCCAAGCATGCTGGAAGGAGCCACATACTTGCGCATTTCCACGAACTGCACAAACACAACGAGAAAAGGGTCCCTTAGCTGGAGAAGAGGTAAGAGTTTAAGGTTTTAAAATGTTTTTAAAAATCCACTCTTTTTTGCAAGATCTCTTTCAATTAAAGGTGCTTCCAACTGACACAATCTAGCTATCAAACATGACTAAAGGACCTGAATGAAATCACTACCCATGGTGGAGTTTCAATACTCCAGTGAAGTTGATTCAATTCACACAAATTTACCTCCATGTTAACAAGAATGCTAAATGGGAACATCTATCAGTTGACGTAAATTACCCCAGATGTGAAGCACCAGAGGGCACAGATTGCAAATAAATAAAATCAGTTAAACCAAGAAGCCACTGGTCAGACCACACTTGGAGTACTGTGTGCAGTTCTGGAGGCCTCACTTCAAGAAGGACGTAGATAAAATTGAAAGGGTACAGAGGAGAGCGACGAAGATGATCTGGGGCCAAGGGACCAAGCCCTATGAAGATAGGTTGAGGGACTTGGGAATGTTCAGCCTGGAGAAAAGGAGGTTGAGAGGGGACATGATAGCCCTCTTTAAGTATTTGAAAGGTTGTCGCTTGGAGGAGGGCAGGATGCTGTTTCTGTTGGCTGCAGAGGAGAGGACACGCAGTAATGGGTTTAAACTTCAAGTACAACGATATAGGCTAGATATCAGGAAAAAAATTTTCACAGTCAGAGTAGTTCAGCAGTGGAATAGGCTGCCTAAGGAGGTGGTGAGCTCCCCCTCACCGGCAGTCTTCAAGCAAAGGTTGGATACACACTTTTCTTGGATGCTTTAGGATGCTTAGGGCTAATCCTGCGTTGAGCAGGGGGTTGGACTAGATGGCCTGTATGGCCCCTTCCAACTCTATGATTCTATGATTCTATATACACAACATTTTCTCAGCAATTTCCCCTTTAACTCTCCTCTCTTGGGTCTTGCCCTGGTACAGCTTCAGCATAGCAGGAGTCGGAAGAATAGCCTTGCTGTAGGAAAAGGGCTGATGACTTCTTAACAAGATTTAAAAATATGATTTGATGTTACCCCTGAAGGTTGAGAGAAGGTTCTTCATTAAGTGAATAAACTATTTTTTTAAAAAATTGAAGAAGAAGAAGAAGAGTTGGTTCTTATATGCCGCTTTTCCCTACCCGAAGGAGGCTCAAAGCGGCTTACAGTCGCCTTCCCATTCCTCCCCCCACAACAGACACCCTGTGGGGTGGGTGAGGCTGAGAGAGCACTGATATCACTGCCCGGTCAGAACAGTTTTATCAGTGCCGTGGCGAGCCCAAGGTCACCCAGCTGGTTGTATGTGGGGGAGCGCAGAATCGAACCTGGCATGCCAGATTACAAGTCCGCACTCCTAACCACTACACCAAACTGGCTCTGGGTTTGATTGGGTAGGGTACTTGCTCGGGGCACAAAAGGGAGGGGCTCATGGGAATTGTAGTCCATGGACATGTGGAGGGCCGCAGTTTGACTACCCCTGAGTGATATTACGGATTAGAACCAATAAGTGTTCATCTTGAAAGCCCAGGTTAGCCTGCTTTTGTCAGACCTTGGACGTTAAGTAGGGTCAGCCTTGGTTAGCATATGTGGAGACAAGCGATAGCAAACAACATCTCTTGCCTTGAAAACCCCACAGGGCCACCTAAACTCAGCTGGGATTTGATGGCAAAATAAAGGGGTGTTCACAACAGCAACATACAATGCTACCTTATATCCACGAGGAAAGGCTCATTTTCAATTTGGTTCAATTAAAAGCAGAAGAAATAATTGATTCTGGATTTACTCAAAATAAAGCTTCAGTTATGAAAGCAATCCTAAGTAGTATATGCATTTACAAATCCACTGAAGTTGGTAGGTTTAGAAGGGTACAATTCAGGTTCACACCGTATATTTGCTGCTGATTTGTTATTCCAATTAGCATTCCTCACGGATTTTAATTTTGCACAACATAATATTAATATTGGGGAAGGCACTGGCAAACCACCCCGTATTGAGTCTGCCATGAAAACGCTAGAGGGCGTCACCCCAAGGGTCAGACATGACTCGGTGCTTGTACAGGGGATACCTTTACTTTTAATATTAATATTAATTTACATATTCTGAGATGATCTATTGCAGTGTAAAGGCTATTTAGAAAATATGGCAAGAATATTGCATCTGTGAGCAAATAGAGAGTTACTAAGTAACATGTTACTGTTTATCCATATCCACACTTGACTGCCTGAGCATAACAGGGCAGCTCTCCTATGGCGTGCCTAATGAGGGGGGGAGGGCTTTCTGCTGCCCCTTGGCTTGCAAGGGTATCTCAGCCTGTTGCAAACCCAGTGAAAGGCCTTCCTGGGCCAAGGTGCAGCTCTCTGCCGGCTCGCCCGGCAGGGAGGGGCCTTTCCGCTGCCCTGCAGCAAAAGGCCTTCCTGGGCCAAGGGGCAGCTCTCCGCTGGCATGCCTGGTGGGGAAGGGCCTCTCCACTGCCCCTTGGTCCGGGAAGCCTTTTTGCTGTGATGCAGATGTGGCGACAGGCCTTCCTGGGCCATGGTGCAGCTCTCCGCTGGCTCACCCGGTAGGGAGGGGCTTCTCTGCTGCACAGTGGCGAAAAGCCTTTCCGGGCCAAGGGGTACCTCCCCGCCGGCACATCCAGCAGGGAAGGGCCTCTCCGCTGCCTCTTGGTCTGGGAAGCTCTTTTGCCACATTGGCAACACAGCAAAAGGCCTTCCTGGAGAGGGGCAGCTCTCCAGTGGTGCGCCCAGCGGGGACGGGCCTCTCCGCTGCCCCTCTCTCCAAGGGGCTCCTCTCTGCCTGGCCAGCTCTCCAGATGGAGAAGCTGGCGGTGGGCCTGGGATGCGACAACAAGGTAACCTGCCAGGGGGGCCCATCCCCCTTCTCTTCCCCTTCCCCCTTCTCCCCTTTCAAAGCCCAGTTTTTAAAAAATGGGCTTTGAAGCTAGTAATAATATAAAAACAGACCGATAGGATCAGACCTATGGTCCATTTAGTCCAGCAACCTGATTACAGATTCTGTTTCTACACAGGATTCTTGTGTGGATAAAGTGAAGGATGTGTGAATTATATATGGAGCTGTGGTAAGATGTTGGCCAGAGGCTGAAGATCTAAGCTGAGTTTCCATTTTTCTCCTGTTGCAGGCACTTAAAAAGTGTGGGAGTGGCCAGAAGCCCAGGATGACATTTCTTGTGCCTTTCCCCATTTGCTTATTTACATTGTATTCCATGTATATAAAATGGCATTTTTGCTAACTGCTTTGAGTCCCCACTGGAGAAAAAACAAGGGTAAGAAATGCACTGAATAACTATATTAGATTTGGCTATGTACAGATCAAACCAGGACAATTCAGAATGAGGACAATGCATCTGGTACAGGAAACACTGTTGAAACAATCTCCAGAAAAGGGGGGGGGGTGTTTTTGGCAAAAGGGGAGGAGATAGGTTTTGGTAAATTGGTACTAGTAAAAAAAAGTTTAATCTGTAATGAATCCTTTCATCTCAGACTTAATCTAGTATGTTTGTTCTTTTTTGCCACAGCGTGCCCAATGTATAACTGCTTTAGCCATCTAGAAGATTTCCATGAGCACCTGATTATTCTTAATCAAGGAAGGGAAAAGAAACCTGTTTAGAAGAAGCTACATCATTGGAAACTGAATCACAGTGATCCCCTGTTTTTCTAGACACCACCAACAGACCATAAAACAATCGAATTACAGCACTTTTTGAAACAAACAAAAAATGGTGTGTTTCTTACAGGTCATTTGGTTTGTAAACCCATATCTGTCAGGCTAATTGAATGGAATGGCTAAGATGAAGAAAAAAAAAGAATGCTGCTTTTCTGTGAGCTCAGCTAGGTATCCCATTAGGCCCTGTTAACAATTGGAAGAATGTCCATTATAATGAAAATGCCTGCGACAAACAGAATTCAGAATGAGAAAACTGCCTGTCAAGCAAGAAAGGAACAGTCTGGATAACAATGACAAATTCACTTTGTTGCCCACAGTGAAATTTATATTTTATTTTGAGAATGAGTTCATTATTGCCCATGGGGCACTGCCCTAGTCTTGCTCACCTAGTCTTGATGGTCTTCATCTCTTCTGAATTACCCACCCTCTAAATACTGGTCAAATTGGTTTAATAAACCAGAGTTGAAAATGTTATGTAGGTTTCATTGTTGGAAGACCACCCTTGGGACATCTAGTAACAGCCATAGCTTGATCCTGATAATTATGCAATCTGTATGTGCTCCAACAGCATCACATACTCAACTAAGATATGCCGGTATTTATCTTGAGGCTTTGTAGTTAAATCGGACTGTGTCAGCAACCTAGAGAGCTCCTTTGTCCCGCTTTGTCCGGTTTTAATGTCAAAGATATTTTGGGTTTGCACCATTGTTTCCAGCAGGTCATTCAAAGACTAAATGAGATGACACAGAGGGAGATGTGAGCCCACTTTCCATCTCCAGCTTTCCATTAGCCTATGCTGTGAGTGATGACAATGTGACCCTGTCAAACATTCGCTGATGCCTCCTCTTTCTTGGGTAGTAGTACAAAGATATTGATGACACAATAAATGAGACTGTTGGGCTCCCCCCAGGGAAGCTAGTCAACAACCAGATTTTGCTGAATTTAAAAACACACACACACACACAACACTAAGTCCTTCTAGCTACACTGTGTAATTCTTTCTTTGCAAAGCCCAGAGATGCAGGCTTGCTTACAATCAGCTTGATTGCTTCTAGAGTTCATATTATGTTCAAAGAGATGGTTCAATTAAGCTTTTCAAATGCACATCTACTTGTGAAGACACACCTGGTCCATATGAATACGAATGTGGAAGGAGAAAAAATTGGTAACATATGCAAGCAATAGTAAACGTTAAGAGGAGAATCTGCCATAAACTAATACAAGTAAAGTCCCCATGGATACAGATATGAATATTTGTGCCTAAGGGAAATACTTGGTGTATGAAGTACAGGTCTCATTCCCTTCTATATTAATTGGTGTTATGCTTCCAAATATAGTGGGATATTTTTGAAAGATGTCCAGTAATTTTAATAATAAGGGTTGATACTTCCCAGATTAGTAATGTCCAGTGTTATTAATGTATATTAAAGACTAGTGAAAAGAATATGGAACTTAACTCAATACATGGCCTACCAAAAAATAGAGAGGGGCAAGGGAAAATGACAGGTTGTTACTGTTTGGCCTTCCAAAACTAAAACTGGGGAGGGAGAGCATCTAGAACAGTGGTTCTCAACCTTCCTAATGCTGCAACCCTTTAACACAGTTCCTCATGTTGTAGTGACCCCCAACCATAAAATTATGCAAGTATTCTTTCTCAGAAATTAAATCAAAACTGACCAATGGGATGAAAATCCATTGTTCATGCTTGTATATAAATTGTTTTTTCCCAAGGGTTTCTCAGTTCAGTTCTGCCTCTTGTCCTTGGTGTATGAGCCAGTTTGGTGTAGTGGTTAGGAGTACAAACTGCTAATCTGGCATGCCGGGTTTGATTCCCCACTCCTCCACATGCAGCCAGCTGGATGACCTTGGGCTTGCCACAGCACTGTTAAAGCTGTTCTGACGGAGTAGTGATATCAGGGCTCTCTCAGCCTCACCCACCTCATAGGGTGTCTGTTTTGGGGAGAGGAAAGGGAAACTCATCACATTTGAATGTGCTTGGACTCATCTATGGCCTTGTTGACTCCTTTGTTAACTATGGTTTGCTTGCTTTTACTCTCACCTTGCAAAACTATCTCCTTCCAATGGGACCCATGTTTGTGTGTTTGTTTATACTTTATATTTTATGCATCTTGAAGTAAGGTCTACCTACAAAAGCTTATGCCACCATCAATTTGTCTATTTAAAAATTGCTGTAGCTTCAAGCAAACACATCTCTGGCATCTAGGGTTTGCTCCTAATAAGTGGAGAAGTTCACATAGCATTTTTCACTAGTATAGCAAAGTGGAGATAAAGTCCCAATTGTCTATGTGTGCTCTTCCAGGAGTCAGGGTTGAATATGGCAGGATGTCTGCAGACTGTTATCGGATTAGATACATCTTGCATCTTTTGGGTAGCCTTGTTCATTCCTAGCTGAAACCCTGAACAATGCCTATTATTGAACTTGAGAAAGCAAAAGGAGGTACTTCACAGCTTAGAGTTCATGTCTTTATAATCGGCTGGATGTATTGTTCAATGCTCCTAAATTGCCTTGGAGTTTACATGGGGGCCTGCAGTGTCCTAGCACGGATCACACGTATACGTTGATAAGCAGAGATACAGATATAACAGAATGATGGAGTTGAGTTTCCAACTTTTGATTGGAAACTCCTGAAGATTTGAGGGTTTTGCTGGGATAAGGTGGGGTCTGGGGAAGGATATAATACCATAGAGTCCATTTTCCAAAGCAGCCATTTTCTCCAGGGAAAACTCTGCAGTCTGGAGATCAGTTGTAATTTCAAGAGATCTACAGATGTCACCTGGAGGCTGGCACCCATACTTTGGAGATTCTTCTCAGTGGCATCCCTGCCTTTCCTTTTACAGTTTTTAACCCAGCTGTAGTGAAACCATAGCTAACTTTGCTTATTTTCCTATTCTGAAAGTTTGGTTGAAGCCTGACTTGTAAAACAGGCCACAAATTGCTTTAATTTGAAAATATGTCCTTTCAATTCACAGTAATTTTCCCCCTGAAATTCTGTACCTGTGTCCTTGAATACCAGTAGCAGAGAAGCTCCATGACTATGACCCATTATGCACGGGGGGAATAACGCACATTTGGGGTGGAATGGCGGCGACTAAAATCACGGATAACGCACGGTGCCGGCTGCAACCAGCCGCAGCTTTGGTGCATGCCACCAAAAAAGCCGCATTAGCGAAACGCGGAAGAAAGCGCAGCTTCCGGGTGTCCGGGACGCAACCAGAAGCGGCGCCCGGATCGCCGCGTGTATAATCGGTTACTCTGGGTTTTGCTGCCATTGTGCCCCGTCCCGTGCATAACCGGTGTGCATCGCGTCTTCCCCCTCCACGTTTTCCATGTGACCCGAAATCGCCAGTTCGGCAGCCGTGCATAATGGGCCATAATGGAGACTAGGCCCAGGCCTAAATTGTTATGAGAGCAGACCTGTTTCTAAGATGAACCCTGATATTAGTATTTTTACCTAAGTTTTGACTGGTTCTCTCTATAGCAGGGGTAGTCAACCTGTGGTCCTCCAGATGTTCATGGACTACAATTCCCATGAGCCCTTGCCAGCAAATACTGGCAGGGGCTCATGGGAATTGTAGTCCATGAATATCTGGAGGACCACAGGTTGACTACCCCTCCTCTATAGTCTTCCAGCTTAGCATTAAGGGTCCATTGGTTTATTAATTAATTGAAAAATTAATGTGATTGGTTTTGTCCTGGAAATCCCACGTGGGATTTATTCATAAAGGATTACAATTTGTAATGTGCCTTTGTCTTACTAGCTTTGTCTTACCATTCTTGACCTGATTCTACATTGCTGGGATTGACCACTTGAAGGTCTGGACTTTGAATTCTGTATGCTTTTGAAATTTGCAATTTATCGGTATCTGCGTGTGAGTATATTGTCCTCACTGCTATTATTACTTTTTTTTTGCACCTTTAATAAAATAATTTTAAAAAATTCTTATAACGTGTCTGTTTCTTGAACAAACATGGTAAGAACCCTGTACCTATAATCTATTTGGGTCTCTTTGATCTGGACAAGATTTTAAATCCCTGATAATCTCAAGGGCTGCCACTGGGTTTTGGAGATTAGGGAAGCATTTCAGTGGTGGTGACAGATTGCCTTGCAGGGAGCTTGGGTTGTCCAAACTTTCTGAATTTTGTATTTAAGTTTTTAATCTCGTCCATCTCATGGGCCTCCCCCAGCTAGAGACTGAGGACTTGGCCCTGACTGGTGGGAAGTTCTACCACACCAGTGATGTTGAGCAGTAGATTAGGAATCTTTATTTATTTAATGAAAATATGGCAAAAAGATATTTGGCCACTGCCAGCATAGTCCTTGGGTCTCTATCCACCATCAGATAGGAGACTAATACAGTAGGGGGTAATTTAGTTAAAATCGGGGCAATCCATAATTCATCATAAAAGTTGTAATAATGGTATTCCAATAGCGAATGCATCAGCGAGTCAAACATTTTCAAATCACACTGGCATTGTCTATCAAATGTCTCCCATGCAAGACTACTGAAACTGCAACTTTTAAACATGCGAACATGAATGTTCTACAAAAACGAACTGTTAGATATTTGACACAGGACAGGATGTTTGAAGATGGAAGGATGCCAAACAAACACTTTATTTACAGTCATTTAGACCAGAACAATGAATACCAAGAAACTGGGTGGAATATACTGTCTGACCTTGTATAACTGAGCTAAAGTAATCTAGGTCCTTTATGTGATTCTTGATAATTAGTAAGGTTTCACTTTTCCCAGTTCTCAGTATATCATTAATTGTTAAGTCAAGCAAGATAGTTTCTTGTATGCAGGGAAAATAGAATTGATTTTGATTAAGCTCATAGGGCAGTCCACTTGGGCTTACAGTCAAGGCAAAAATAATATCCACCATGGAAGCTGGTCTCACCAATAGGGGAGGGGGAGAAGGTAGATTGGCTCCAACCAAACCTTCCCCATCCAAAGTTCTATTCAGAGGTATGAGTGACAGAAATTTGTCAATGTTTTTAAATTTTAAATCTTTGGATATGTTTTAATGTTGTTACCTGCCCTGAGCATTTGGAAGGATGGGATAAAAATAAAAATGATTATTGTTGTTGTTGATGGAATAATGACGTTTAGTTTGTTTTTAAATGCATGCAATCACACTTTACTTTTGATAGAGCCCTGCTCCAGGTTCTGTTCTTAAAGCTATCCCAGCTACATATTTTGGGGTTCTTCTAATAGATTGCAAAGAGAGTGATCTAGGTTCTCATTGATTTAAAGGATCTATATTGAGGTTCCATAAAGGAGTTGTGGAATGATTTTCATATTAAATACTTGCAATACCCACCCATGAATTTACCTTAGAAAAGAAAAAAGTGTTTGATTGCATTATTATACATTTAGAAGGAGAATGTCAGTATCCAAAACTACACCTAACTATGAGAATTTGGGGACTTGTTCTAACTGAGCATTATTCATTCTCCAGACCACACAGGTAATTTTCTTTGCTTTAGAGAAGACCATAAACTTTGATTTTGACTAGTTAATCTCTAATTCTTCAGATTTACAGTATTAGGAATAATGGTTTAGGAGTTTTTTCAATCCAATCTGAGAATGTGACATACATCATCTGCATAAATGAGTAGAGTTAATGCCTTTGAGAACAGATACAAAGGATGGAATTCTGCTGAAGAAACAGCAATTGCAAGGTCATTTAATTATGAACCGAAATATAAAGATGCTATGAGACAACCTTGCCTCACTCTTCTTTCAGGGTGAAAGCACTCCATGACTTCTCCTCAGAGGGCTTGAAACACTTATGAGATTTTTAAAATTAATCAGAGCAATCTTTTGTCAACTGAAGTATGTTCCAGTTTCCCCCACAGTCTACTCCTAAGTATGGTGTCAAAAGCTCTCTTAAGGTCTATAAATGTGACATACAGTTTACCTCTGGATAGGGAGGTCTATTTTTCAGCTAAGTAAGAAATTCTTGGGATTCAAGTAGCTTTATTCCTCCCATTTCAATAGTAGAAGACCTGTGCAGTATAGAAATGCTTGCTTGTCAGTTGGAAGGAACAAATGCTTATGGTGCAGGGGATACAGAGGCTGGGACACGCCCCCCCTATAAATTCTTCCATGTTGACCTTTCTATAGATTGAAATAATTGGCTACAATCATGAAATAATCAATCAATCTAGCTCCCTTGTGACTAAAAAAGGTAAACTCACCTTTTCATAAATTCCTTTTTGTACATTTAAGATGACTAACTCTCTTTGCATGGAAAAATCAAACAGTTTCAGGACTGCAGCAGTAATTGTCTTATCTTTTGAAAACCTATTATACAGGAAAACAGTTTGATCTGGCTTGCAGCCTAACCATTTTAATATAAGACATTTATTATTTTGAGTGATTCTACCATTAAGGTAATTTGCAATAAGGATTGAATAGTTAGAAAACTGGAGAATCAAATTATGAAGAAGAATTGGTTCTTATATGCCACTTTTCTCTATGAGAAGGAGTCTCAAAGTGGCTTACAATCACCTTCCTTTCCTTTCCCCACAAGAGACCCCCTGTGAGTGAGGTAGGTGAGGCTGAGAGAGCCCTGATAGGACTTTGTGGACAGAACAGCTTTATCAATGCTATGGCAAGTCCAAGGTCACTCAACTGGCTGCCCATGGGGGAGCGGGGAATCAAACCCGGCTCACCAGATTCACACTCCTAACCACTACATCAAGCTGGCTCATAGGTTTCTGAAAGGAAGAGACATATAGGAGGTCAATGTTTGTTGATTTTGCATTGGAAGTCAATATTACTTAATATTACTATTAAGGAAAAATCAATCAATTGTATCAGAACAGACAAGGTCAGATTGGATGAAACCACCATTTTCAATCCAGAAATAATAAAGGCAGGGAGGGAGGCTAACCTGCCACTTGGCCTCCCCCCTTTTGGGCCTTCTTAGAGAGAGTCATATATCCTGGCAAAGTCACAGTATTATTTAGACAGGTCTCTTGTGATAAAATAGGTAATTTCCCTTCAAAGGTATTAGAGTACAGTTTTGATTTATCCTCACTCTTTGTGGTTCAAACACTTTCTAGGTCTCTTGTTGAGTTGATAATTCAGTTAAATCAATCAATGGAATTTCCAGAGCTTTCGGGTCCCTGACTATTAAGGGTCTGCTACTATCATTTTTGTCTAATTTAGATACTTCTAAGGGAAATTCCAAGGGGAACTTAGAAGGAAAAAGAGGGATAACTACAGTGGTTATAAGGGAATTGAGAGAAGATGCCATGACTATGAAGCCATCCCCCATTTGACAAAATTAAAACTGGAATTTTTAGAGAGTAAATAAACACATTAATGAGCAAAGACAGATTTTTGTAATATTTAAAATAATTGAGGCAGGTTATAAAGTCAGAAGAGATGCTAAGTGCTCCTTTATAAGCCATTTATTGCTCCAGTTGGTAGTTCATAACAATTAATATCCAATACAATTATAAAAAGGTCAGGAATAGAGGAGGGATATATTGTAATATTATGAGCTTCCCCTCCCCCCCAATCCTCCCTGTTTAGAATTTGGGGGGAACAATGACCTATGTTTTCATAAATTTCATTTAATATACCTATAATAAGGAAGGTTTCTGAAGCCATGCAATGAAATATTCAGTCGTCATTTTTGGGCATCTCAGACCACTGGGACATGTTCTTCAAGTCATTTAAATTTGTGGCTGCATCTTTGGTTGAAGAATCATTCCAGAGATTATAAGCACTATTTGCATTTGTGTTGTTCGAAAAAATGAAATGGTCTGTAACGTCAAAACTGTTCTCAGGATTATGGTACAGTCTTAGAGGATCCTCTGCCCTACTTTGCTTAGGAGAGGGGATGTTTACATCAAAGGGATGTTTACGCTTGTGATTCATAATAGACTCTTCATTACACAAAATTTATTATTTAAATTAAATTCTACCTAATTAAGTCTCAGATACTTGTTATATCAAGCCCTTAAAAGACTGCAATGCTCAGCTACCCTATACAACTTTATGGAATGTCTAATTAAGTACTTAATTTATAGGAGGTCATTGTTAAAGTCAACACTATTAAAATTTTTGCCCCTCCTACGTGTCCTCAACTGTCTCATCTTTAAAACAAATTTATACAAATTTAAAAGAAGTTGAAAACAGAACAAGTTAGAGATAATAAAAGCTTCATGCATATAACATATGTACAAGAGCTACCTACACAGAGAATAATTGAATTAATTTCCTCTTCTCTCCACAGAAAGCTGTTCTTTCACTACTCTATAGTCTAATAGGTGAAGCAAAAAAGGAAGAGGAGGTGAGTGAAGAAAACAGGATGCTGTTATCTATACTACTTCTAAGTTACTAAAAACGACCAAATCATTCAATAGAATCAGTTCCAGAACCGAACAACAGGGACAGAACAAGGCAAAACAAAGATGGCCAAAACATTCAGCAAAAATAAATGAAATGAACAAAACTCAAGCACAGACTGCACAGAGCAGGGGTAGTCAAACTGCGACCCTCCAGATGTCCATGGACTACAATTCCCAGAAGCCCCTGCCAGCGAATGCTGGCAGGGGCTTCTGGGAAATGTAGTCCATGGACATCTGGAGGGCCGCAGTTTGACTACCCCTGGCACAGAGGGTAGCCTTCAAATGGCTCCCACCAAATGACATTAAAAAATCATCCGTCACTCAGGTGAACAGACAAATTAATTAAAAACAGCAGTTAAAATGTCAAAACAAACAAAATGCAACTGTTTCAAATAAAAAAACAAAACAAAAGCTCTGCACTTATAAGCCAGACAATAGGCAAGTAATCAAAACTCCCTCCAAGCTTTTACATCTACCCAACTTCCACACCACTCCAACCTCATCCAAACAAGTGAGAGAGAGGAGATTTTCATACCAAGTCTACAAAACAAAAGGGGAGGGAGAGAGGTAAAGACCATAAGCCAAGCAAGTCAATGTTTAATCAAACGGAGAACAAAACACAAACAAAAAACAAAACAACAAAGATAAAATAGAATAAAATAAAAAACAAAACAGCCAATCAGCTTCAAACTGCTGCTTATTTTTCCTCCTCCTTAACTCATTTTCTTGTCTCCACCCCCATTGCTGTTGACTGAACTTTTTTCTAAATGTGTCTTCTCTGGACTAGAAAAGAGTAGTGCCTGTTGATACGGAAATTAAGACACTGTCCCTCTGATTCTAGCATGCTTCAGTGCTACCCGAGAGTAACTACTGGGCCATTTTCTGCCCTTGATTATAAATCTATAATGGCAGTTTATAGAAACAGAAATCATTTAATTGAAACTGAAAGTAAGGTGCAGCCTCTCTCTCTCTCTCGCCTAACATCATATACTGAGCTGCTAAAGGTAATCCACATGTTTCTGTTGATTTTGCTATAGTTAGTCTAGCTCTCCATGGCTGCACCTTACTTTCATGGAGACCCACAGGAAAAAGACTCAACACATTTTATTAATCAAGTGGAGACATTGTAAGTTCCATCAGAGGGCATGTTAGACCAGTTACTTTAGACCAGTGGTCCGCAAGCTTCCGCTTGCCACGGACCGCTGTGGAGTTGTGGGTGGAGAGGGCGGCCCGGAGGCCCGCGCATGCGCGTTGGCGCCCGGCAGGGGCGCAAACACACGTGCGTGGCAGTCCGCGCACGTGCGTTTGCGCCGCCGCCATGCTGGCGGTCGCGGCTTCCCCTCCCGGCCCCTCCGGGCCGCAAGCTTCTCTTCCCTCTCCTCCCGAAGTGAGAAGCTTGCCAGGCTGCGAGCTAATCGGCTGCTTTGGCGGCCGCTTTGCTCGCGGCCTGGCAAGCTTCCCGCTTTGGGGGGGGAAGACGGAGCCGCGGCCCGGCGCTGGGCCACGGCCCGCGAGTTGGGGACCACTGCTTTAGACTTTAAAGCTCTGTATACTAACATTCCATTTGAGGAAGACAGGCAGGTGGCAAAGGTCTATTTGAGTACCTGTGAGGAAGATATTCCACCCACACACTATTTATTGGATTTATTAGATTTGGTATTAGATAAAAATCGTTTTATGTTTAAAGATCAATTTTATTTGCAAATACAGGGAATTTCTATGGTTAGCTCTTTAACTTCTAATTTAGAGATGATTTTCATGATTGAATTTGAAAAGAAATGGATTTTGAACTCATTATAAAACTCTTAGTTTTTGGACATTGCTTTTTACACCAGGTTTTTAAACTATTTTTAAAAGTCATAAATAATCTGAAAGTGTGGTTAACTTTGTAGAATGGATTAATTCATTACACCCCACTATAAAATTTGAAATTAATTCAGATAAAATTATTATACCCTTTTTGGACATGGAGGTCAAGAGAAATGAGAATGGCAAAATTTCAGTTTCCTCTAATAAAATTCCTACCATCCAAGATACCTCAGGTAAAATCTTCCCTATTGTCAATTCCTTCACCATAAAAGGCTTAATTCTAATCAGACGGATTTGAAAAAGTAGCACAGGTTCTTACAGCTGCTATAAGAGAGCATAACCACCCAACAGATGTTATCAATGCAGCTAGATTAAGGGCTGAGGGCAGAGAATGTAGCAATACAGCAATAGCTTGTCTGATAACAGAATAGCCTGTGTATTTGATATTTCTAATTATGCCCATAAAATTCGGAATGTAATAAATAAGCATTGGCATATTATTGCACACATTCCAGGATGCACAAAAAGACCAGTGTTTGCATAGAAGAGAGTTAGAAACCTTCAGGAACTAATTACATCTCCAAAGTTTAATGAGTTTCAATTAAGAAAAAAGTTACTGAAAGGCTGCTATAGTTGTGGTCACTATGAAATCTGTAAATTGATGATTACAGGAGACATTTTTGTTCACCCATCTAAGGATATTAGTATACCAATAAGAGATTTTATTAATTGTAATTCTAGTAACATTGTGTACATTTTGCAATGTTCATGTGATAAACTATATGTAGGTACATTAAAGACATGTGTACTTGAACACATATCTAGAATATGTAATCAAATAAAGGACACTCTGTTGGTAAGGTACTTCATGGAAACTAATAATAAACCAGAGAAACTGAGGCTTATTGGACTGGACCTTTTGTATAAAGCAGTGATCCCCAACCTTTTTTTTGGCTGGGGACCGGCAGGGCAACTGCCCCGCCCATGCAGCAAAAGTGCCGCACGTGTGCGATTTCGGCTGCGCAGCGCGCATGTGATTCCCTCTCTCCCCCTCCCGCAGTAAGAAGCTTCCCGGGCCGCAAGCTTGCGGCCTGGGAAGTTTTTTACTGCGGGGGGGGGGGCAGGGAGAGGGAACCGCGGCCCCGCACCCTGGCCGGGCCGTGGACCACTGGTTGGGGACCACTAGTATAAAGTATATTTAAAGGATGCCTTGCTTGTTCCTGACATGCAGGATAATTTTATCTTATGTAAGAGAATTGTACCCAGCTTGCTGGGGGGTAAACGGTAATGACTGGGGAAGGCACTGGCAAACCACCCTGTATTGAGTCTGCCATGAAAACTCTAGAGGGCGTCACCCCAAGGGTCAGACATGAGCTGGTGCTTGCACAGGGGATACCTTTACCTTTAAGAGAATTGTAAATGGTGGGGGAACTGTGACAACGAAAAAGAATAGAAAATTGCCTTAGAGGCTGAGGGCAACATTTTGTGTTCAATAAAACGGAGGCAGGCTATGTGTTTGCAATAAAGGGAAGTCTCAAACTGAGAGGTGCTCAAGGTGACCAAAGACCCTATAGTGGCAAGGTAAATAACTGCAGCCAAGAGAAATGCTTGTACAGATGGCATGCTGCTCTAGCACAGAGGTAGTCAACCTGTGGTCCTCCAGATGTTCATGGCCTACAATTGCCATGAGCCCCTGCCAGTAAATGCTTGTTGACTACCCCTGCTCTAGCACACAGGTCATATGACTCCGTGAAGAGGCTTCTGAAGGATTGTGATGTGCCAGTCATTGAATATGACACTAGCAGTGTGTGATGTGAGATCTGCATAACAGCAGCAGGAACTATGCCGAGTTATCATGGAAACCACCCACCTAATGACTTAGAGGTAATGGATGTGGTCCTTTTCATGGGGACCATAGAAGCTGACAGAAGTGGGCACCATGATATGATGTGTTTTATAGATGGAGCCAGCAGATTTGTTAAAGTGTATTTCCTGAAATCCAAAGATGAAGCTTTGGAGAAGTTTAAGGATGTTAAGAGCGAGCTTAACATCCCTGATGACCACAATGGGGTAGTTACTGACCTGGAGCCAGACATCCTGGAATGTGAAGTCAAATGGGCCTTAGGAAGTCTGAGCAACAATAAAGCTAGTGGTAGTGACAGCATTCCAGTTGAACTATTCAAAATCTTAAAGGACGATGCAGTAAAAGTGCTACACTCAATATGCCAGCAAATTTGGAAAACTCAACAATGGCCACAGGATTGGAAAAGGTCAGTTTACATTCCAATCCCAAAGAAGGGCAATGCCAAAGAATGTTCAAACTACCGCACCATCGCACTAATTTCTCATGCTAGCAAAGTTATGCTCAAAATCCTACAAGCTAGGCTCCAGCAATATGTGGACCGAGAACTTCCAGAAGTACAGGCAGGATTTCGAAGAGGCAGAGGAACTAGAGATCAAATTGCCAACATACGCTGGATCATGGAGAAAGCTAGGGAGTACCAGAAGAACGTCTACTTCTGCTTCATTGACTATGCTAAAGCCTTTGATTGTGTGGAGCACAACAAATTGTGGCAAGTTCTTAAAGAGATGGGAATACCAGAGCATCTTATTTGTCTCTTGAGAAATTTATATGCAGGTCAAGAAGCAACAGTGAGAACTGAACATGGAATCACTGACTGGTTCAAAATTGAGAAAGGAGTTCGGCAAGGCTGTATACTGTCGCCTTGCCTATTTAACTTGTATGCAGAGCACATCATGAGAAATGCGGGATTAGAGGAGTCACAAATTGGGATCAAGATTGCAGGGAGAAATATCAACAACCTCAGATATGCAGATGATACCACTCTAATGGCAGAAAGTGAAGAGGAACTAAAGAGCCTGTTGATGCGGGTGAAGGAGGAGAGTGCCAAAGTTGGCTTGAAACTCAACATCAAGAAAACAAAGATCATGGCACCTGGCCCTCTCAATTCCTGGCAAATAGATGGGGAAGAAATGGAGATAGTGACAGATTTTATTTTCCTGGGCTCCAAGATCACTGCAGATGGGGACTGCAGCAAAGAAATTAAAAGACGCTTGCTCCTGGGGAGGAAAGCTATGGCAAATCTAGACAGCATCCTAAAAAGCAGAGACATCACCCTGCCAACAAAAGTGCGTTTAGTCAAGGCTATGGTCTTCCCAGTTGCAATGTATGGCTGCGAAAGTTGGACCATAAGGAAGGCCGAGCGTCAAAGAATTGAGGCTTTTGAACTCTGGTGCTGGAGAAGACTCTTGCGAGTCCCTTGGACTGCAAGGCGAACAAACCAGTCAGTCCTAGAGGAGATCAGCCCTGACTGCTCTTTAGAAGGCCAGATCCTGAAGATGAAACTCAAATATTTTGGCCACCTCATGAGAAGGAAGGACTCCCTGGAGAAGAGCCTAATGCTGGGAGAGATCGAGGGCAAAAGAAGAAGGGGACGACAGAGAATGAGGTGGATGGATGGAGTTACTGAAGCAGTAGGTGCAAACTTAAATGGACTCCGGGGAATGGTAGAGGACAGGAAGGCCTGGAGGATCATTGTCCATGGGGTCGCGATGGGTCGGTCACGACTTCGCACATAACAACAAGGTCTATCTGGCCTATGTGAAGAATAAGTTCTCTTGCTCAGTAAAGACTCAGTTCACAGAAAATGGGACAGAATATTGCAATGAGCAATTTAAGAGGTTTTTGGAGCAAGAGGGAATTAGCCATAGCAGATCAGTAGCTTATAGTCTACAGCAGAATGGACTAGCAGAGAGATGCAATAGGACTCTCCTAGAAGTTACCCGCTGTCTGCTGAAGTAGGCCAATCTGTCTGACCCTTGCTGGACTGAAGCTATGAACACTTCTGCCTATTTGTATAACTGGAACCACTGTCGGCAGATGCAGAAGACTCCATTTGAGTTGTGGCATGGGAAAAGGCCAGGACTGAGACACTTGAAAGCCTTCGGTGCCAGAGCATTTGCCTGTACTCCCCAAGAGGAGAGAAAGGGAAATCTGAGTTCCAGAGATGAATTGAGAATACTAGTGGGATATGCTGAAGGGTTGTAACCCACCACAAGATGGTTTTCTGAAAGAGGCAGCTGATAGATAGATTATTGATCCCAAGACCCATGTAGTAAAGATCTGCAACACTGGGCATGTATGAATGAAAGAAATATCCTTAGAGCTATTATGAACAACAACCATGCAAGGCACAGCCATCCTGCACTGCAGACCAGTGGAGATACAGCTGAGGTGTCACAAAGATCATTCCTATACCAGATGCACATTCCATCCCTACACCCACAGAGACCCTTACAGTTAGAAGGGGAAGGGATGCCAACTCCAGGGCAGGAGACAAGTCTCCTCCAGGGCAGGAGACTTGTCAATTCTGCTTGACAAGCCTGAGACAGCTTTGTTCTGTCACAGATATCATTGGAAGGAAAATGCTCAATTAAATCATCCTTAATTAACCTGTATGATTAAGTGGCTGCAGAACTTAGAAACCAACATCAGCATGGAAAACTGGGAACATATATGGGTCAAGATCCCTAAACTAACAAACAGTCAAATCTTAAGAGAAAACTGGTATAAGATGTTTTATAGATGGTATGTAATTCCTAAGACAATTGCAAAAATGGCTAAGGGTTGTAACAATGTTTTTGGGAAATGTAAAGAAGAAGTGGGGTCCTTTTTTCATGTGGTGGAGATATGACACAGTAAACAAATTTTGGGCAAAAGTTCATGTTATATTAGAAGAGATGTTTGATGTTAGGTTTCCTATGAGACCTGAAACTATGTTTTTAAGCTTGTGCCCAGTTATATTACCACTTTAAGCTAAAATATTTCTTTTCTATGCTACTATGGCAGCGAGGCTAGTTTTGGCTAAGACTTGGAAATCTTTGGAGATACCTACCATCTTGACATGGCTTGACAAAGTGGCTGAAATATCGAAAATGGCAAAACTTTCTTCAATAGTCAACAGGAAACCACCAGAAGAATTCCAAGAATAATGGCATTTTTATACATATTCACAAGTGAACAGCTAAGAAGACACATTACCCTAAGAGGGGGGAGGGATGGAGGGATCAGCTACATATTGTAACTACTGTTTTTCTTTCTTTCTGTACTGTTAAATAAAAAGTAATTAAAAAAAAAGAAGAAGGAAAATCCTCAAAACTACATGGGCTGAAGAGGTCCGAACAACACCAACCGAAATGCTCAGTATTCTTCTGACACATAACATTTTTCACAAAGACCCATGGAGAACTGCAAGACTCTGTTCACCCGTGTCTTCAAGTTAGGCCATTTAAACAGGTTCTTATCAGGCCACACTTTCAGGCTTCTGGCTAGATCTGAATAAATGCAGATTAGGCTTGCCAGGTTGATCCATGGGGTGGGGAGTCACTTTTTGGGAGCACCCCAATGTGCCGATGACACCTAGAAGTGATGTCAACATGTCTGAGATGCTGGGGGTGATGCTATGGTTTTAGGCAAAACTCTGGTAGAATTTGCTTCAAACCATAGAGTTTTCCCCAAAACCAGAGTATCAACCCCCCCCCCCCCGACAACCCCAGCATGCCAACATCACTTCCAGATGATGTCAGCATATTGTGATGTTCTTCCAGGTTCAGGTGAGTTTTCAGGGGAAGTCTGGGAAATCAGGTACATCCAGTCAAGTAGACCTGACAACCCTAACAGAGAGGGAGAATGTTACCTTCTATCAGGCACTGTCTGCCAGGCACATTTCCTGGCTCCTTCCCTTGGAACCAAGAGGGGGGAGGGAATCCTTCAGCACGCAGCCTCTGCCAGCCACACCTCCAAGCTACTTCCCATGGAACCGAGAGAAGGAAGGGAGGGGAAGGGATTCCTTTTGCCGTACAGGACAGAGCCAAATCCATAGGAAACTGCCAATGAGTCCAAGACTAAGTTGCACCACACCTCACCACAGAAGGGAAACATGCTTTTATTCAGACTGGGGAGCAGCCAAAGACTCTGAAAAGAGCTCTTCTGAGTCCAGCTGTATCTGCACATGTATAATCCCCTGAGCAGTTAAAGCACAGAGAATGGCTGTTTTCCAGCATTACTCTAAAGTGACAGTTGGCTCGAATCCTGAGGAAAACCAGACACATCTTTAAATTCTTCACTAAGTTGAGTATTGATGACAAAAATAAAAACTTTTGAAAGAAATAAATCTCTGTCTCAAGAATGAGGTGAGGGGGAAAAAGAGAACAGCAGTGGAGATCCTCTTTCCACCGTGGCAAAAATCATTATTATTTAAATTTATATCTTGCCACTCCCAATAGCTCAGCTTGTGGCAGGTAACAACATAAAAACCCACAATAAAATCCCATTAAAACCCCCAATAAAACATTACTAAAACAATTGTAATGCCCCCTCCTCCTGGTCATGTGATTGTTTTGGCAGGAAAGCGCCAGAAGGATAAGGGGTGCACTTAATCTTTTCTGCAACTGGCATGCATCTCAATGTGGGATCAGCGAAAAAGCCATGATGATGAACTACAGAACTACAATAGCTACACCTGATGAAGTAAAAAAAAAGTGTGTGTGAGAACCATATACCTGTGGCTCTTGGCAACATGGAAATTAATATATTTTGGCACTTAAGCTTTGGAACTCTGTTTCTGCTCTTGAATGTAACCAACCTTAGGCTCCTATGCTACGTGAGAATTACCAAGGAGCATGTTGGGGAGAGCCTTTTTCTCCCCCACTTGCTTGATTAATATATTGTGTAGTGCAAAGTAAATTCTGAATAATCATTTCCCTTTTTTGTACCCTTCCTATATTTCTGCTACGCTCTTTATCTCTATTTAAATTTTTTAAAATTATAATACACACACACACACACACAAGAATTAGCAAAACCATCTTTCTTGATTATACGGTTTGGATTAAAAAGTTAAAGGTATCACCTGTGCAAGCATCAAGTCATGTCTGACCCTTGGGGTGACGCCCTCCAGCGTTTTCATGGCAGACTCAATACGGGGTGGTTTGCCAGTGCCTTCCCCAGTCATTACCGTTTACCCCACAGCAAGCAATTTTACCGACCTCGGAAGGATGGAAGGCTGAGTCAACCTTGAGCCAGCTGCCGGGATTGAACTCCCAGCCTCATGGTCAGAGCTTCAGACAGCGTGTCCGCTGCCTTACCACTCTGCCACAAGAGGCTCTCAGTTTGGATTAGGAATGGTCATAAACAAGGAAAATGCAGTTCGATTCATGGTTGAGGTGTAACTGATTCATGAACCACAAACTGCTACAAACTTTGAAGAGCTAAACAAACATGATAGAACAGCCCCCTAGCATGTTAGAAACACCAAACATGGTGGAGAACTCTGGCTGACTATTCTCTACCTGCCCAGCAAATTAGGTGAGGCCTGAATTTACAGAGTTCCCCCAGGAAAGTGCCCCCAGAAAAGTGCTTCCTGAGGAAATGACAGGAGGTTCAGAATGGATCCTGGGCAAGGTAGGGCACCAAAATTGCATGAGATCTCCAGCTGAGTTTCCTCTACCTGCCAAGTCTGGTGAGGATTGGATTTACATGACATGAGTTACACCGCCACAAAGAAGGTGCCTTATTCTCCACTGTCTAAAGGAGAAGGGGGAAAGCAAAACAAGCAAGGGCAATAGAAGTCCAGCAGAACATAATCAAAGTCCCAGAGAATCTCTGCAGTAGAAACTAAGGTTGGAGGAACAATTTTGCAAGCCAAACAGAACCAGTGTTATGTTCCCAACAGAACCAGTGCCACTGTGGCAGTGTAAAACCCAACAGGTCAAACCAGAGAATCTCTGCAGTAGCAACTGAAGGGGGAACATTATTGCAAGCCCAGCCAAACCAGTGCCCAATAGCACTAAGTACCATTGTGGCAATGCCAGCTCAACAGGAGTGATGTGAAGCACATAATCACAATCCAAGTGAAGGTGCAGACATAGCAGAAGGGATGTATTAAAGGGAAAAAAGGATTGCCCACTGCAAGGCCCTTTGAAGACATGGAAGCCAGAAATGCCAACTGACTTGCATGGGCTCCACTGAAATACACTACAAAATAAAATAGTTGAAATAAAAATGTGGAATATATTTTCAGTAAATGTCTCTGGGCCCAGATAACCCCCCGTGAGACTGGAATAACATGGCCCAGAGTAGAAAAATGGTCCGTTAGAACAGAATTCCAGACCCAGAACACTTTTGCTACTCCTGAGGACTGTCATTCTACTCTGTAACCCGTTATTCTTAACCCAAAATAGTTCTACTTCCAGTGACTGTGATTCTACTCTGCAGGTTTTCATTCTAGTCCTAGATCACTTCTGCTATGATATAAAGGCTGTACATTCACTCCAGGGGCTGTCATTCCAGTACCAGAAAACTCCTGCTACTCCCAGGGTCCATCATTCATCTTTGCAACCTACTGTTCCAGCCCCAGTAGTCTTCTGCTACTGTCAGAGGCTGTCATTTCCATCTGGGGACTGTCATTCCACTCCCAGAACACTTCCACTACTCCTAGGTATTGTCATTTCACTTGAGGAGCATCACTTCTATTTCTGGGTACCAGCATTCCACTCTAGGATGTGTTATTCCAGTCCCACAGCAATTTGCATTTCTGGCTCCTATTATCTCTAAAGTAGCGATCCCCAGCCTGTGGGCCGCGGACCACATGTGGTCCTTCGACTAATTGGAGGTGGGCCCCGAAGGACGCCTTCTCCTCCACCCCCCCCCCGGCCCTTTACTTCATCCCCCCCAGCCCTTTACAACACATTTCATTGTTGTGGCATGTCTGTATCTTATTTTGAAGGGATGTTTAAACATTACCATAGCGATCAGAGAGCGCTAGGGCAGTGGTTGAGAGTAAACTACCCCCCCCCCACCGGGCCTCAGTAAAAGGCGTTGAGTGGTCCCCGGTGAGTGGTCCCCGGCGTTGAGTGGTCCCCGGTGATAAAAAGGTTGGGGACCACTGCTCTAAAGGGTCTACGCTTTTTCCATTGTTTCCAAAGGGCAATACTTTCATTCCTTTTAGTACATCCCTGAGCAGAACCCATGCAATGTACTATTGACCAACGGAACCCAGTGCGCCATTGTGGCAATGCCAGTTCAAGAGGACTGATGTGAAGCATAGAATCACACTCAAAAGGGGTGGTTGCAATCCCAGAAAAACCAGCCCAATGTACTAGTGCCCAGAAGAACCCAGAACCACAATTGCAATGCAAGAAGGAGAATTAATGTTAAACCAGATAATCCCTAAAGTTAAAATGTACAGAATGCTCAGAAGAACCCACTGTCATTGGCATAGTAAGCTTAAAAGGACTTCTTTCAAAGCACAGAGTCACAAATCTGAGCAAAGGGGAGGATTTTGCAAACTCTGTGCAAGAAAATGGTAAAGGAAGGTCTCTTGAAACTGATATGACTCTTTTGAAACTGACCAGAGTGTTTTCAAGGCTGAAAAATTCTTCACTTCTGTTGTTTTGAAGTCTGGCAAACATTTTGATTGAGCAGAGAAAATCTGTCTGGAAATGTATCAATTCATGAACCAGCACAACAGCCCCCCAAACAGCTTGAAAGTTCATGAAAAGTTTGTGCTAGTTAACCTGTCACAAATGTCACTATGCAAACCATGAACTGGCTAAAGTTCATTACAAACTTCAGTTTGAGAGCTGGTTTGTGCCCATCCCTAGTTTGGATTCCTATGACTGAAGGCGACAAACATTCCCAGTGGATTGTTAGTTAGGACAGCGGTCCCCAACCTTTTTATCACCGGAGACCACTCAACGCCGGGGACCACTCACCGGGGACCACTTAACACCTTTTACTGAGGCCCGGTGGGGGGGGGGTAGTTTACTCCTCTACTCTCAACCACTGCCCTAGCGCTCTCTGATCGCTATGGTAATGTTTAAACATCCCTTCAAAATAAGATACAGACACGCCCCAACAATGAAGTGTGTTGTAAAGGGCTGGGGAGGATGAAGTAAAGGGCCGGGGGGGGGGGAGAAGGCGTCCTTCGGGGCCCACCTCCAATTAGTCGAAGGACCACATGTGGTCCGTGGCCCACAGGTTGGGGATTGCTAACTTAGGATATATGTATCACAGAGATTGTTTGAAAATTGTCACTGGCCAGAACATTGCACAGCTGAGGGTCGTGGTGTGGGACTGTGGATGGTGGCGGTGGATGTGCTATGGGATTGCCAAGAGTTGGATTCGACTGAATGGCTGACAACAACAATAAGCATAGAGATATTGTGTGATCATTTAAATAAACAATGATTAGCACTTCTATCCCTGTTCCAAACAATCTGGTGTGGTAGATTTCACTTACCAAGTTGTCCTCATCATCTAAATCCTCGCATTCAGGAGGCAGATCTCCTAAATGAAGCTGTTGTATCAGAACCCTTGCAGATGTTTTACCATTGCAGTCTTGATGTTCTGATGCAGAGGTCTGGTTACTGTACATGCTGTTGGTTCGGTAAAGAGAAGGCACCTGCAAGGTATCTTGGAAGTCAAAGGAGCCTTTGGCTTCTAGTGACTCCATGCGGTGAGGTATAGAGCCATCAATGCTCCCAGTCCGGCTGGACTTTTCTTCATCAGAACTTCCCCCTTCCTCTGAACTCTGCTTTCCATCCCCTGACAGAAGAGACTTGCGTTCTCCACTTTGATTTCGGCGTTTCAGGCTAGGAGCCCTCCCAATGCTGTTCCAGCTCGACCTGCGGCTGTTCCAGCTACTGCCTGCACTCCAATGACTGTGAGGAGAACTCCGGGTGCTCATCTAAGGTGAAAGAGACAAGAACATGAAGAGAATCAACGTGAGAATTCAGCCAATTGCTCCCAATAAGCAGACCTTCTTGAAGTAGATCACTTTATTGAGGATGCTACAATGCTAACATCCTTAAACCTTTGCTAAGATGGAACACCTAGGAACCATTGCCCCTCCTTGACCTCCAATCCTTCAGCTTCTCCTGTTTGCCCATTTGGGTGTGAAACATCCAGATGTGGTCCTTCATAGCCACAAACAGAACCTCTGGCCCCAATGTCAAGGAGAATTAACAAATTCTCACACATCAAACAATTTTACAGCTGGAATTCCTGGTGCAAACTGTACTTCCCTAAAGCAGCTACATTCACACCTAAGGCAATTAATTATACAGAATGAAAGACAGAGAAAAAACAAATGGCAAAAACTTGGATACATGGTTTTGATACAACTCAAGGTCAGAAATAATTACCATTGCAGCCAGCACTCAATAGCAAGACTTATTGGTGGCAGTAGCACAAAAAAAGAAGGCAAATATAAAGGATTGTCACACAGCTGAAAAAAAACTGTAAAGATAAAAAGTCAGGAGACACAAGACAATCAACATACCGGGGATTTGAGATCATACACATTAGGATCCATGGAGATGCTGCTAGCTCTTCGGGAATCATAACCCTGGGCTGCTTCTCCATACATGGCACTTTTTGGCATGGGCATTGGTGTAGCGGCTGTATGAATGATGAGCGGAGGAGTCAAACTCTTCTTTAGCTCTGGGTGATCACAAAGAGCCATCACTGAGGAAGACAAAGTATATTCAAGTCATAGCTTGCAGACAGGGTAAAGTGACCTCCATTAGGACATAATAAAGCTGCTATCTTTATTGTAAGCTGCTTCTCTCAGACTGCGTCTGCACAGGGCAAAAAGGCTGGGCAAGAGATCGCCTGGTAGTGGGACTAATCCCCACTTACGCATGATATCGATACTGGTCCAGTCCCCTCCTGGCCCTGGCCCGCTTTAAGGCTTCTGATGCCCCACGGCAAGTGAACGCAGATGTTTCGGCCTTCTCTTTTTTGCCGTTGGTGCCACTGGTGGCCATGTTGGGTAAGGCCCATGCACACAGGGGCCTCCCCCAACTATGGTGTCCTGGCAGGGACAGAAAATGCTCTATTTGGCTTTGCAGCGCTCCACTGCGGTGCTTCGCTGAATGGGGTGTTTTAAAAAAAATCTACAATGGTGGAATTGCATTGTGACACAATCCCATCATCATGAAAGTAACGCCCGCCCTCCAACCATTGTGGTGAAGTGTAGCAGAACCTTTCCACCCCAGCTGCATGTGGGCACACAGACATCCAAGGTGGACAGTGTCCGGTGGGGGAAATCGTCACCTGTTTGTACACAAGATGTGGCGGGGCATGCTGCCCTCTGCAAGAATCCACCAGTGGCCTGACATAGCTACCACCATGCATAATTAGTCTCACAGAGCTTTTCTTCCATTTTTCTACTACTCTATGAGCTTCATAAATCTCTGTTGTTGCTGTCTGCTTATTTCATTCCCTCTAATTTCCCCATGAGAACTATCCCAATTTCATTTAGATGTACCAACAAGATCAGTCTGCTTTCTCTCTTCTGCAGATCTCCTGTAATAATGTCATCCTTAAAAACAAAGCAACTTTGACAAGGAGATGCATGTAATGTAAAAGGATATCTATTTTTTCCTTTACCCTTCAAACAGGAAAAGTGATTGACCCCAGCACCATAGTGTTTTTTCTTCTTCTGATATTGAATATCAGGGATATTCTGATTTCCCTCCCTGATATTCAATAATTTGTAATTCAATATTTTTTCTGATATTTAATAATTTATAAATCATAGTTCAGATCCGTTTTAGACTGCCCCACCTCAAGGCATTATTATTGGCATGATGATTCATTAAGAAGACTTTTTTATCACAATCCTTCCATGATTTTATTTGTCTAAACTTAAATTGATTCTTTTCTATGAGACTATTCTGAAATTAGATGCTCAAAGAAAGCAATCTCTATTCTTCATAATAAAGTGGGGAAAATACACACTTATCCTTCAAAGAATATCTATCACTGTTGATGTCACTTACTGGCAGGATTCGAAAAGTTTTTCTTAAGTCCACATTCTTCTTCCAAGCTACGGGGGAAAAGCTCCGCATCAGAATCACACTTAGAAGCATCACCCTAGAGCAAAATAAAGTGCCTTAACAAGTAGAATGAGAGACTGAAAGTTAGCTCAGAAACCCCCTCCTGGATAAAATGAAACTGTTAGTGTAATGGGACATCACCTTTCACAAAATGATGCATGCATATATTTATACCACACCAAGTCACTACGCAGTACTTGTTCACAAAGGGCAGAGAGGCAAGATATGATTTAAAGGCAGCTAAAAGACAGGATCTAAATGAGACTGAAGAAGACTGTTCAACCGCCTAATGATGGAATTTCACACTGAGCTACATCATGTAATAATCAAGTTGAAAAAAGATTTCCTTTCTAACTTACTAGGACCTCCTAGTCTAGTGTATGCATCCTCCCAGACCCTTATAACTCTTCCAGTTGGAAGTATATATGAAATAGACTGAATTTCAGTAGAGAAAATGAAATTGCATCGTTCAGATCTTATTGGATTAATGGGAATATGAGTGTTGAAGAAGTTTAGAAGTTCCAACCAATAGGCAGTCTCTTATTAGCCTACTAAATGTAAATTTGTAGCCAGGTATTTACTGTACAGACTCACCTATCTGAATTGTTAGAAGGAACAAGATATTTAGGAAATCAAATCGATTTGGAGAAACAGAAGAGGTTTTCACCGCACTGACACAGGGTGACATGAGGGATAGAATGTGAAATCAGACTACTTGGGTAACTTAGCAGTAGATGTTTTTAAAAACTATATTGGAAACTCATTTACAATACTAGCAGCTAATGAAAGATTTCCCTTTGTAGAAAGGAAGCCTACCGTTACATTCATTTTATGTTAGATTATTCATTTGTTCAGTAGCTTCTAGTATTTCTTTCCACTGACAAGTTTCTTAAGTCATCCTTTGTTAACAATGGCCCTTCAACAACTTCTCGTTTGCTCCTCTGATACAATCCATTGGCACACATTTGTGGAGGGGAGACAGGGGAAGTAATAAGACTGAGTTATAATCCAAATACACCAACTGGGAATGGAATTTTCCAGAATTATTCCACTTTTATTTCCTGCAGAAAATAATAATTCTGGAAAATATGGCCTCCAAGTTTGATGTATGTTGAGGAGAAAAGGAATTTGATGCAGTGATTACAGAAAAGCCAAGCAAATCTGTCTTTAGCTGGAATATTAGGAAAGTAAGGCCGCAACCCAGAATAGTATACTACAAAAAGTTGCAGTATTAAGCTGAACCTGATGAAGTTTGGTGCTTGATTGGAAAAACAGAATGGAGGTTAGCTGGGAGGATAAACATCAGATCTTTCAAAAATCAATGCGCGCTTGCCTGATTAAGAGTATGTGGCTTTATTTTGTCCAATTATGTGTGTTTTATTTACACAGATTAATTCCACTTCTATTTTCTCTCCAGTCAAACTGTGCACCTTTTCAAAGTTGGTTCCTTATTAAAGCATAGAGTATACAGAACTGTGCAGTCCTGCATCTGTACACATAGCTTGTTTTATGTTTGATAAAGAATGACTTGAACAGAATCACACCAGCTTCTCTCATTTGAAAACATTCCTAGTAGATATGCTGCAAATTATTGGCTTTTTCTTAGAGAGTGATTAAAAGCTCCATTAATCTATGTAATAGCTTCATATTTTTCTGGAAAATAAGACTCATGAAATAAGTAAGGACAAGGTAAAATTTCGTATTCAACCAATGGCTATTAATTTGAGCCTAGAGGCAATCACCAGATCTCTTATACTGAAAGAGTTTGGTTCAATAGAAAAAAAAATACCTTACCTCTTTTTTAAAAGTTAAAAACATTTTAACCGAATTGTCTCATGTGAAACATTCTCAGAGATGACAAGAGTGCTGAAATATATTTGCACATCTGTCTTAATTTGCTATCTTACTGCAAATTATCATGTGATTTATATTTCCTTAATGTCCTATAAAGCAGTGGTCCCCAACCTTTATGAGGCTGGGGACCGGCAGGGCAACTGCCCGCCCGCGCGGCCAGGCCGCGCATGCGCACATGTGCCATGCGCAGCCGAAATCGCGCATGTGTGACACTTTCGCGCATGTGTGCATGCGCGGCCTGTCCGTGCATGCGCAATGCGTTGGCGCGGCCTTGATTCCCTCTCCCCCCCTCCCACAGTAAGAAGTTTCCCGGGCCGCAAGCTTGCGGCCTGGGAAGTTTTTTATTGCGGGGGGGGCGGGGAGAGTGAGCCATGGCCCGGCGCCAAGGCCTTCGCGACCCGGCACCGGGCCGCGGGCCACGGGTTGGGGACCACTGCTATAAAGCTTCAGAAATAAATGTTGTTTATGTACAGGGGAGAGGCGGTGGCTCACTGGCATGCAGAAGGTCCAGGGTTCAGTCCCTGGCATCTCCTGTTAAGCGGCTCAGGTGATGTGAAGGGTCTCTGCTGAAGACATTGGATAATCACTCCCATTGAACTTGATGGGCTAATGGTCTGACTGATTTTAAGGCAGCTTCAAGTCTTAACCCGGGATACTTAAGACCAGATGATCCAACTGCACAAGCCATCTCAAGGAACATTTCAGTTTGCATGAGTTGGTTTGTATAATTAGATTAACTTTATAAAAAATTTCTCTCCTAAATTTTCCCTATATTTGGGATTCTGAATCACCTGGTCTTGTTTCCCAAGTGGAACTGATGCACTAGGAATTGTTTTTTACTCCTGAATGTTGAAAAGAACGAATGTCACAGCATTCACATCTCCCCCTCCCCATGACTGATTTGTCTGTTTTCTTTGATGAAACATGTCATTTACATGAATGGGTTACCAAGATTCTTCTTGTGTTGTTATATCAATGTAAGAAGTACATGTTTACATCGGTAAAATACTGCAAAAGAAGCATCTTGAAATCATCATAGATACTATCACATCAGGTTGCTTTTTTAAAACCAATGCAGACATGCACACAAGTATTGATTCTGCATCAGCAGCACCACTCTGGGCTGCTGCCGGTGCATTGTTGCTCCACAGCATACTGTGCTCTCATGGTGCTGAAATGTGTCCTATGGGGGACACAGTGCTGGCAGGAAGGTTCCACCGTGTGTGTGTGGGGGGGGTTGGTGGGGGGTGTTCTGCTTTGCTGGAAGGTGGGATTGCATTCCACTCAATCCCACCTTCCTGCAAAATAAAAAATAAGTGACCTGGCCCTGCAGTGCCATAAAGCATTGTGAAGCTGTCCAGGGCATCCACTGCAGGCTTCTGTAGGGTGGGAAGGAGGGGAACCTGGAATGACAGGCCCCGTTGACCCCTGCAATGCCAAAAGGGAATACAGAAGAATCCCTTCACAAAGGCTTCTGGGGTCCGATCTGCACCAGGCCTGGGAGGGAGGTGTCCTGGCATCATCATCATGTGGACACAAGGATTAGCCCTGGGCTCATATGGATGCTACCCCAGCCGTTACCACCTGTGCGGAATTGGCTTTGGAGAATTGTATGAACTGGAAGCTGCAACAAAATGAGAGTTGCCAACCCTGGGTGTCGGAAATTCCTGGATATTTGGGGCGGTGGCCCTTGAGGTTTTATGGAATGAAGGGAGCTCATAGGGGTATAATGCCATACAATTCACAGGTGGAAAATTTAAGAAATTATCCTCCTTTAAGCAGAATAAAGGCAGAACAGAATGTAGCATAGAGCAAACCTCTAGAACAGAACCAAATAGATAAAAATTGCTCATCCCAAATTCTTTCAAATGACCTTTCCTACAGTTCCAAATTGGCTTTAAAGCATTCAGTGAAAGAGAGAGAAATCCCTGTGCAGATGTGCGTTTATATACTGGCTGCATCAGCAAATAAACATTTCAGATGGGAGAATACTCACTGCAATGCTAATGTAATATATTACGTAAAATGGCACACAGAATGCACTTGTAAGCAATGAAGCTAGCACAAATGTTTGTAGCCAAAGCATTATGTATGTGAAAAAGCATAAATAACATAAGTTTATTAATTAAATATTCATTTCAAATAAGCTGTTTCAATTGGATAATTACTTCTAAATCAATTAAATGCTCTAATCAAATATAATATTTCACTCTGCAGAACTGGTTTTGTTTTTTCATAATAATTTGGTTGTGTTTCTAATTTTTTAAATTATTTGTAATTAATATATGTTAGTGTACTGCAAGACCCGATAAAAGTGGGAGTTAGTTTTATCCTCCTATCTTCCAGCCCTAAAGCACCAAACCCCATCTTTTCTTTAGAATAAAGCATCCCTGCCAAAGAACAAAGGAGTACCTTCTCTTTAACATAATAAGCTCTAGCTGCAAGCAAGCATCATCCACCCAAGTTACAATAGTAATTACCTGTTTTTGCACTCCCCGTTTGCCTTTCTGGATGAAAAAGGCATTATATGAGCAAATATAGTTTTAATTTTTTCCTGTAGAACTATTAGAACTGTAAGATTTGTCATAAGGTACTGGAGACACACCAGTCCATATGGAAGGCAGTACTGGACCATAATAGAAAGAGCATTTGATTTGAAATTAAAGCCAGTGCTTCTGATATAGATGGGAAGGGACATGGGGAAAGGACAGACATATGGCAGGAGTAAGAGGTGGGAGGGAGGCATGTTTTCAGATATACTTGATTGTATAAGTATAAAGTAGGAATATGGACTCACATGGAAAGTTCTGATTTGTGTCATTATCCTGTTTTTAAATTTTGAAGCAACTACAGGATTTAGGTGTACCAACACTCAATCAATTAGTGGAGAAGTAGCTGAAAGTGTTAACTCAGTCTCATATATATTGGACTGGAGAGCTTCACACAAGGATTGTGTCCAGATCATTTAATGAACCTGAAATCTATTATTTGAACTCCAGAAATTAATGTAGCTGCCTTAATTCTAGTATTCACATTATCTGAAACAGAGTGGTCTCACACATGAGCATCCACAAAGCATGCTTGATTTTAGGTCCCTTCAGTCTTTGATGAGCTTCTCTAGTCTTTCTCTTACTAAAATGAAACTGGGCTTGGTATGAAAGGAGCCTGAGGCCTGCTTTTAAGCAATGAATTTATCAAGAACATGTACTTTGAAAACAGCATGGGCCATCGTTTCTTGAACATTAGCTTGTAATCCTCTAACATTAGTTGTAAGATATAACTGAGAAGGTAGTGATACAGGGAAACATAATAGGAGCAACGCTCAGAAAATTGCACTAATGTGGTAAGTACAAGCAATTTCCTGTGACCGTGGCACAAATAAAGCCCTCAAGCCATGTGGGAATCAGAGATAGCACATTTCCCAAGCCTACTGATAAGGCCATTCATGGACTGATATATAAAAATCACATAAAATAGTTCCCTCTTAGGAGGAAAAAAACTCAGAAGCTTGTACTGAACAATCTGAGCAAGTAGGAATCTAGAATGTAATTTTTAGGGAGGCTTGTTTATTTTCCTCAAAGAACAAAGAGACTTAAAATCAAGATTAACTTGACAACACCAAATTCAATACCAAACAGCTACTATGATGAGTACAGTGGCAATGATGAGATTAGTCACCACAGAGAAAGAAAGAGACAACTATCAGACAAAGCTTGGGGTATTCATGCCAAAGTCTTACGTACCGCTGACGAGTCGACAGGCAGCTGAATACAGCTTAACTGCCTACTCGCTGCTTCCCGTTTGGTGATTTCCTGAAGTAAAAATTAGGAAGGAGGATGGGGAAGAGGACAGGGATGGGAGGGAGGGAGGGAGGGAGGGAAGGAAGGAAGGAAGGAAGGAAGGAAGGAAGGAAGGAAGGAAGGAAGGAAGGAAGGAAGGAAGGAAGGAAGGAAGGAAGGAAGGAAGGAAGGAAGGATTTTCAGGTTTTATAAATTTTAACTTTAAAGCTGAGAGTGGATTAAAGGGGGAAGAGTATTGATACAGGAGGATTAAATAAAAAGGTGAAAGTCGGAGAAGTTCACCTATTGGGACCAGGTCCATAATTAGTAAAACAGGATATACTCCATGAGGTATCTGATGGCCCATATCTGCTCTTTGCAAACAAAGGATAGCTCATGCTGAGCCTGTGGGTCAATTATGCTTACTTTTTAAGATAAGTTACAGAAGAATGATGATTAAGTGCTAAAACTTTAATGAATTCCTGGTAAATTACTGAAAACATGTGTCTTTAATATGTATTTGATTAACTCTGATACTGTATTTTATTCAGCCAAAATGTGGAAGGCCTCTGCCTCCCTCCTTACACTGTTCCTGGGGATCTCCTATCCTCCAGAAAAAAGCATTTCAGAGGGCATTTTAGACTGCAGCAGGCAGCAAGAAAGTCAGTCTTTTCTAATGGAAATTCCTTCCATCAGTAGAAATCACAACTGGATCAAAGCACAGACTGGGATCCAAAGAACCATGCAACTAATTCCGCACATTCAAGGAAGGTGTTGCTTTGTGCTTCTCAAACAGCAGCACCCCCTTCCCATCTCACTCAGGAAATTACTTTTGGGAAAGACAGGACTTTCAAAAGCAGTTTATGATATGGCATTAGGGGTCTACTGCCCAAGTTCCCAAGTAGGGGGTGGGGAGAAGAAGATCAAACATCTTGTGGGCATAATCAAGTCTTTAAGCATACCTAAAGCAACTCTTTGGATCTTGGTCACCTCTTTTTGTTCTGAGATTCTGTGTTATGCTCATGCAGTAATCCAAGGAACCATGTTTGAAATTCATAGAAAATGGAGTACTGCATCAAAGATATTTGAGTAAAGGTACATTTAAGGAAAAAAATCTAAAATATTTGCTCCTACAATTTTTAATCTGCTCCATTTCAAAGTGATTCACCATATTTACAAAGCATATAATAACTATGTGGCTTACAAAAAAGATATTTCTAAAAGTGTATTAAAAATCCAGCCAAACGACCTGGTTTGATCTTTTTTGCTTGTGTTCGGTTTCTCCTGTAGTGTTAATAGATATGCAAAAAGTGACTGAGAATCCTTACAGTGTTCTACAATATCTAGCATACTTGGGGAGGAAAGCATGGATGGAGCTGCAAAAGCAGCAGCTTACTGGCCATTCAAATGCAATATAATTTGGTGTGTTACTAAATAGGAAAAGGGTAAATTATACCATTAATTGAAAGCATCAGGAACATAATTCAAAGATGACCCTTTAAATCTATACTCTTCTAAGCCCATGATTTTATTGAACTAAGAAATGTATATATATGGGTCCCTGTTAATCATGGTGGGGAATTCCCCTCCCTTTTCACCAGGCCCAGGGGCTGCCTTGGACTCCCAGGTTGTGCTACTCCCATGGCATATCCCATGTGGCTTCCAGGCTACACTACCACTGCTGGGACCAGCTACATTTCTGGGCTGGGCTGCCACTGCGGTGGGCCTAGCAATGCTCCTGGGCTGCACAGCTGCCACAGGTCCCAGCAGGGCATCCGGACAGTATTGCTGCCAGTAGCATGCCTCGCCCAGCTCCCAGGCTACGTGGCTCTGGATACATTTTGCTACAGAAATAGATAATGGGTGGGATATAAATACTGTGCTCCTCTAATGGTGAAGCATTCATCCAGGGCAAGAAAACTTTCTCTAGTGCAGGAGTCCCAAAGATTACCGAGCCTTTGAGTACTTTTGACATTTGGAAAAGGGGGTTGATATTATCACTAAATGGCTATCATCAGAGATGAGACAAATCTCTGATGAGACCAATCACGAAATGGCTGGCATGGTTAGGTCACCACAAAAAGTTAGGGAATTCAAAACCAAACATCCTTCTGCTGAGGGAGTAGCTACTTCAGAATGGGCATTTCTTACAGACCCAAAGGTGATGCCTCGTCTAGTCTTCTGAAGCACCACACCACAAAACCAAGGAAAGCACTTTATATTCCACTGCGGATGTGGAAAGTGAAAGTTGGTTCTTTAGTCTGGGAAGAAGTGAATGGGTGAAAAAAAACCCAGCAGTCACCATGGTGCCCATTAACGCTACACTGAGGATTACTGCTCTAGCATAGGGAGGCTTACATTTGTGGAAGACACCTCATGTGTGAGACAAAGTCTTTCTGTACCAAGTGAAGGCTATACCATTAACAGGACAGCATTCGGATTCAACCTAGGTTTTATTATTCAGTGAGTAGTACACTTAATTATTTCATGTCATAGTTGTTGGGGAATATGACTGTGGTGGTAATTTCTAGAGTAATATTGTTTTTATTAAATTTGAATCATTTTTTTAAACAACTGATTAAAATCTGGACCTAAGCAGACTAGCAGTATCTTTTGAAACAAGGTACGTTCTTTAGTATTATCAAATTGGCTTGCATGAAGGAAGCCAGTAAAAACGAAAATATATTCCATTATATTTCTGAATAACCATAATAAAGAAAACGACTAGAGTATTTTTTCCTCAGCATGAGGCATGTCAAGAAAAAAAATCTCATAATGTCACTAAGAGACAGGTGAAAAACGTTCTATTTTCCCCAGCTTATTTCTTAGAAATTAGACTTTTGTTGTCACATACTGTTGAGGTTCAGCCTGATTTGACATAACTGACAACTAATTTGAATATTTACTATTTTTACACACAAAGGGTTCAAAACAGGTTCCATCCTTGCTCTCAAGCTGTTTTGTGGTAGGAGACAGGAAGTTAGAAAAATAACCAACACAAAAGTGGGCTATGAGATGAGCCAGCCACTGAAGATTATCAGAGACAAGCAAAAAACAAACAAACAACAAGAACAACCCTGTACAGAAAATGAAAGGATTACCAATGGAAGAATACACTTCATAGATAATATTATCATGAAGTCCCCCAGGAGAGAAGTTTTATCTCTGACAGAAAGCTTTCTTACTAGGAGCCAATGTTTGTTTCTGAGAAAAATCCCTCAGGGCAGCGACCTGACAACTCAGTCAGTAATTTTGTATTACCAGCTCTATCAAAGAGGGTCACACTCCACTTCTTATATACTCATATACATTTTTACAACAGATGCAAATTCAGATACAAACCTCAGCATGTGAATAAGGCTCATAACATAACCTGGAAACAAAATCCATCCACACGCTGCAAAAAACCCACCATAAGATAATTAGACTGGCATTTTTTAAAAATTTTTTATCCCCAGATCATTTCCATTGTTTCAGATGTATGGCTCCTGCTTGGCAACAGAAAGGTCCTGCGCAGCCAGGCACTACAATTAACAAAGTGTTCCCAGAGTTGAGGAAAGTCACCCGGGGGGGGGGGGGGAGGTCATAAAAGGTAAGCCAGCGGTAGTGGACTCTTAGAGGGCTTTCCAGAGATGAATCCAGAAGAGGGGTGTGTGTTTCACTATCAAGTGCTAGACACAAAGAAACCTCACTTCATTTGAAAAAGCATTATTATTTGCACGCATACTTTAAGCAGGAGTAATCTGTTAAGAAGAAGAGTTGGTTCTTATATGCTGCTTTTCTCTCCCAGAAGGAGTTTCAAAGTGGCTTACAATCACCCTCCCTTTCCTCTCCCCACAACAGACACCCTCAGAGGTGGGTGAGGCTGAGAGAGCCCTGATATCACTACTCGGTCAGAACAGTTTTATCAGTGCTGTGGCGAGCCCAAGGTCACCCAGCTGGTTGCATGTAGGGGAGCGTGGAATCAAACCTGACTTGCCAGATTAGAAGTCTGCACTCCTAACCCCTACACCATTAAGCTATTAGGGTTTTTTTTTAATTAAGAGAAGATTCCAAAACAGTGTATGCTGATACAACTTTGTAGGCAATTCACAGAAACTACTGATTCACTTCAGTGGATATTCTGGCCAGGACTGGTTTATCCGTGTAGGCCCCATGCCTCCAGGGCCCCCACACAATGCCTTCCCTCCCATGAATCAGAGTTATTGCCAGTCTCCTCTCCCCCTTTCCCCTTTTTAAGGACACTCAGAGTGACACCCTTTTCCAACGCAGAGGGCCCCTCTGCCCCCAGTCTGGCTGGTCCCACTGCAATTGTGCTCTGCTAGGACTCCATGGATCTTTAATCTGGCTCTGCTGCTATGGGCCCCACAAATCCTTAAACCACTCCTGATTCTGGCTACTTATAAATTATTAATATATGTATGTTGTATATCTGCTTTGGACCGATAGATCCTGTAATAATGTCATGCTTTTATTAGCAAATCCATAATTAGCAGCAAAAGATATTCCAGTCAAGTAAACTTGTATGGATCAACACATTCAACCCTAGAGATCGAAATCTAATAATTTGACAAGAATCAGCATTTATTTTGCTCTTCATAAAGTTGCCTGGAAAGTAAAGCATCACCTATTTCTTGAAATGAAACCTCTGACTGAATGAAAGGTTTCTTGAAATGAAACCTTTTAGTTGTGAATTTCCTGCATTCTCCAGGGGGTTGGACTAGATGACCCTCGAGGTCCCTTCCAACTCTGTTTTTATGATTCTATGATTGGTACAATGACCTTTCCTCTACTATCTAAGACTGAAGGCTATTATATGCAGACATGGGCATGCTCCAAAGGAGAAACAACATAAATAAAATACAACCACCTGGGAAAATTGCTATTTAAAATGCATACACAGACCTCAGCTGCCTTGTCCTAAGAATCCCCCCCAAAATAGTCTCCTTAAACTGCGATTGAAAAAAATAATACAGGGTTTGAGAGCTTTTACATTTTTTTAAAGCAGCAAATGACTAGGATGACAAAGCTGAACTGCTGCTATCCTCTTGTTACTCTTACACTATCAACATTGTTTTCATTTAGAACCTGTACTGCAAGATGCTACTGCGCAATGCAGGCCATTGCATGCCTGCCTCCTATAGTCCTTCATCACTTTGACAGTTTATTGCTTTAAGATTAGCATTCTGCCTGTTAGCTTGAGCAGCAGGCAATGAAGTCTTGATGGGTAGTTTCAGGAAGACTCTTACATACTTATTTATTATGAACCAGCCTGCCTGGTTGATGGAGAGGACATGTTTAACTTAAAGATATGCTCTCCCAATGCCTACAGATGGTAGCAAACATGGGCTCTAGTTAGCTGAAGACCCCACTTCAGGAAAATCACTCTGTAGGGACCACAAAACCCCCAAAACTTTTAAAACGTCATTCCAGAGTATTTCTGTGAGGGAAACAAGACAATAGTCTCTGGGGCACAAAAGAATATCAAATGAGACAGTAATGCCATTCAGTCGCAGTTGCACACCTTTAAGGGCCAACTTTCTGTTTGTCTCCTGAACACAACAAAGGCCATTTCCACACAGGTAATTTGTCCTAGGTTTGGTGCTATTGGGAAGCAAGGTGGTTTTTTATTCTGCTTCCCTAAAGCATTGTGCTCCATTCATGCAGCTCCCAAGGTTTCCCTAGCCTTTCCTCAATCTTTCAAAAATATCCAAGAATCAGATTTTTGCAGATTATGTGGAATACATAATCTGTGAGAATCCAGCCATTGCTGGCTGCCACTGTGCCAGGGGCCACCCAAAGAATGAGTGGGGCATTGGCTGGCCAGGCCTGGCATTGAACCCTGCCTGCACCACTACCACTGCCACTGCCACCTCTGCCTCCCATCAGGAGTGTGGGTGGATGAAGGATGGGTGGGGTGATGGCTGGGCAGGAGAACTGCAGAAGACAGGGGGCGGTAGTGACATCATGAGTGGGGCTCAGCGCCGGGTCTCACCAATCACCATGTCCATTCCTCCCGCAGCCTTGGAAGATATGCGGCTGCTGGCCAGGACCAGTGCTGGGCCCTGCTCACTCTCCCACCCTCGCTGCTCATCTGGAGTGCAGGTGGACAAGGGATGGGTGGGGCAGCAGCTGGCCCTGCTTGCTTGGCTGCCTCCTTTACTGTGTCCACCATGGGTGCTGCTTCCATTGGCTGCCTTCCTGCCTCTTATGCTGCGCTTGGGGAGGGGGCAGACAGACTAACATCATGTCTATTATGACTGCCATTATACTCCAGCCCCGAGTGCAGCATAAGATGTGTTTCACATCACAAACCTGATTTGCTATGAAGTGTTGGGAAAGATTGTAGCAAATCCTGGATGATTGTGGTGTGGGCAGGGAAGTTTGTATTTTCCAGGTAGTCATTTCTCCATAGCGGCCATTTCCTCCTCCTCCTCCTCCAATCAGAGCTTTCTTTAAAAAATAGGAAATGAATATTCTCATATTCACATAATGTCATATTCACATATTGTTATAACACTCTCTCTAGCACCTAGCATATTCACATATTGTTATGGCTATATAGATGAAAAGGCATATCATCCTTTATAATACTATGACCATACACCCCAATGGTGTTCCAGCCGTCTGATTGGCCCTTAAGGGGAGGGCTCTCACCGCAAGGGCCACTTAGAGGTGCTGGTGTGCTGTCTGGGGGCCCTCCACTACTGAGGGCCAATCAGAGGCTCTTCCCTCCCTCTGCAGGGGCCATGAGTCCTGGTGGCCTCCACCACGGTCACCTGCCCCTCTGGCCATCCTCCACTGGCGAACCATCTCGTGGCGGGTTACAGAATAAACCCCCACATAAAACAATTATTATAAACCCCTATGAAGAAACCTGCCATGTAGAAGCCTAGCTGTCACTGCAGTGAATTAGCAGCCACAGGGAACAACAACACAGAAACGACACATGCCTCCTCCCATGTGGAAAAAGTTTTGTTCATAGACACTCTCTTTGCATGTCCTCTATGTAGTGATTATTGCACAGGTCAACAATGTTGCTAATTACACTCCAGCCTGGGATGTAATATCAGCTAAGGAATTTAGTTATAACAGCACATTAAATGAGATTTTTTAAAAGAAAAAAATCATACCACCCCTTTCCAACTCTTAAAGTTTTGACTGTCCTAATAATAATGCAATCTGAGGTTTAGCTCCTCCAATCTACCTACAAAAAAGGATAAAGAAATTACTCAAGCCTTTACCTCTGTCTGAAAACCTTCCACCAAGATGGCCACCAATAAATTAAAAAGAACATAATTCCCAAATGTCATAAGGGCGATGAAATAGAGCGCAGCCCAGGAAGAGGTAGAAGCCATGCCATTGTATAGGACTTTATTCCAGTCTTCCTGAGTCAGTATCTGGAATTAAGAGGAAGCAATTGTGAGAAATGTACACATTATTGATGAGTGTGGAAGAACATTTACATACCCCATAAACATCTGTTTCCCTAATATGGGGAAGACTTTGCTGCCCAGTGCTAAACATCATGCTCATGAAGCCATTTAAAACCCTGGTTTTATGTACATGGAACTTACTGTGCCACGTTTCTATTACCCTAGAATGATCCACATGTACCTAGCTTGTGAGATGTACAAGGTAATCCTATGAAGATTTACTTCACACTAAGTCCATTGAACTCAATTTGCTGAGACTGGTATAAATCTGTATGGTATTACTACACAGTCAGACCTAAACAAATATTGCCCATTCCCTATGTTAGCAGTCAGACACACACACCCCTTCCTTTGATCTCCTTTGTCAAATGTTGCCCACACTGCACTATTATATTTCTCTACAATTGCATCTCTGTGCTGGAAATGTCCAGTTGTATGTCAGTGTTACCAAAACTGACCAGGAATATCTGATTTCACACAGAAAGCAGAAAATGTACTCTTCAGTCAGATGCCATGCTTTCCAGGAGCTACATGGATTTCTTAGGTGACATTGTTAGGGACCCTCTGGGATACTCAACCACTGGCTTTTCTCTCCGTGTCTAGAAATTATACCCTTACATAGGTCAATAGCGCACCTAAGACTGTTACTAATCTGATCACCCCTTAAATGCTTCTTTCTTCCCACAGCATCTATGGAACTCCATTCATCATTATTAACATACCTACCACATCCAATCCATTTTCTATCCTCTAATCCCACAGTCGCCAAGGCACAATTTACATTTTTGCCTGATTCCATTGAGGTAGCTATGTCTTTGTCCGTTTGCCTGGGAAACCCATCAAGGGTCCAGCCGGGGTAATCACAGGTATTATCTTAGACCTTGGAAACCTCCAGGACTTCACTCTATCTATCTATCTATCTATCTATCTATCTATCTATCTATCTATCTATCTATCTATCTATCTATCTATCTATCTATCTATCTATCTATCTATCTATCTATCTATCTATCTATCTATCTATCTATCTATCTATCTATCTATCTATCTATCTATCTATCTATCTATCTATCTATCTATCTATCTATCTATCTATCTATCTATCTATCTATCTATCTATCTATCTATCTATCTATCTATCATACTTCTATACCGCCCTCCCCGGAGGCTCAGGGCGGTTTACATTATAACAGAGAACCATACATAAAACATGTTTAGTCCACGCCAGACAAGAAGTCTACCTGCCTTTAGTCTACCTGCCTTCTAGGTTTCTATATCATACAAATGCAATCTCATCAAGCCCATTGCTTTTGGGGGCTATAGTCCCCAACCTCAGTCTCCAGATATGAATCTGGCTACGTAAGGGACATGCCTGAACCCTTCCCCCTGTGTGTGTTCTTGCATCTACTACACACATCCCTACATACTTGTAGGCTCTTTATCCTTTCTAGAAGCTCTGGTTATTTCTTCTGGGACTTCTATATGTCAAAAAGGAAGCTAAAATTTTCTTCCCTCTTATATTTCGCTATCACACCATCCCATCTTATTGTTACCCCTTTCGTAAACTAAATCCCCCAGTTAAATTCAAATTTGGGTAACATCTATATATCACAGTTCTTGTCCCTAATTGAATATTCCTGACTGGCAAATTGGAACAATGTAAGACTTACTACATCTCACAGTATCTGAATGACCAAAACAGTATTCTACTAATTAGCTTCTGGTGACTCTTGATTTTGGACTCCAGCAGTCCTGTTCTTTCCTCTCACATATGTTTCATTTAAAATAATAGATCTGAGCTTGGATCAGGAGCAAATAAATTAAAAGATTGCAGACACAGCCTGAAATTGTTCTCACCATTTGTATTCTCTAACCATTGTTTTCATCACAAAGGAAGTAAAACCAGCTCCCTAGTAAAAAAAAACCCTCTTAACTAGCATAAATGGCAATATAAAAGACTGGTGTAATTTCTTACATCAAAATATTTCCCCTCTTTCTGTATGTTCCCTTATGACAATACTACCAAATGAACCACATTAATAACTACACCTTGAAAAGCTAGATTAAAGTTTAAGATCAGCTCAGCCCTTCTGTTAGTGGTGAACAAAGTTGTTAAATCTTTGCTTTAAAGTTTGTTCTTCATCCCAGAACATCAGTTTTTTACACAGCAAATACAGACACGGTCTGCAGAAACTCTTAAATTTTCACCTCGCAAACCTAATCTCATCATACCTTTTATGGTCAAGCACTGAAAACTCTTCATTCTCCCCCACTCCCCAAATATCTTAAAATTCCACATGGCATTTTAGAAAATCTCACACCATAATATCCCCCAAAGGCTGCTTGTTAAAAACGGTAAGCCTTTGACAAGATTTCCATGAGGAGATGGGGAAAACTCCTTTGTTTACTGTTTATCTTGCTTTTTAAATTATTATGACAAGAAGGAGATTGGAGAGAAACTTCACATTTTTCTTGTCTGCTTTATATAACTTGAAATGTATAGGAATTCTTGTATAATATTATTTGTGATGTATCACACTCCACATTCTCTTTTGTATCCCTTTCATATTACTTTTTTCCAAAATAAAAATATTTATAGCACCCCTAGGGTAAATAATTATTAATTCATTACCTGGAAGACCGTAACAATGGCCCAGAGCAAAGAATCAAAGTTCTTCCTGTCAGGAAGAGTGTCTCCATCTCTCTCGGAAGCAAACTTACAGCCAAAGAGGTGCATCCCAAGAATACTGTGTGTAGGGGGGAAATATAGAATAATTTATTAAATAATTAGAACAAGACTGTGCTGAATGTAAACAGAGACTCTAGCAATTTAATGAACAGCAACTAGAACATAATTATTATAGTACAACATGTTAAACCACCACCCTTTTAAACAATTTGCACTAGGCATTCAGCCTCCATCTTGGCTGATCCCACCTTGACGCACAGAAAGATAAGGGTGGCAAAAGGAAATAAACAGCTTTGCTGAGGGAGGACTGACCTGAAGATAAAGATGAAAAGCATCAGCAGCATGCAAAAGGTGGCTACATTGTCCATCGTTTTCATGAGGACCACTAGCTGGCGCTGCAGTGCAGGCATGAAACGAACCAGCTTCAGGACCCGCATAAGACGGAAGGTTCGGAGAACAGACAGGCCTCCACCCTGCTGTCCCACTATCTCCCAGACACTAAGGAATGAAATTCTACTGTTACTTGATGGTTGACACTCACAACATCACTGTGTAATCAGAGTATGCATAGAAAAAGTGACAGAAAACTGGAGAAAGCTAGCTAATGTAATTCAGCAGCCATAAGGGGGTGAAATAGGGATCCTCTCAGGATACCTCCTTTCACCTAAGCTAGATGTTTGGAAATTATGTGTCCCAGAGACATGAAGGCCCAGAACAAAAATGGAAAACACTTTTTTTCAATTCTTTTCCATTGCATTCCATTTTGAGAAAAACTGGGGGAGGGGAATCCCATTCCTTTCTACTGCAAACTGATCATTGAAATAATGTGGTTACATTGCAGTCATGTGGAGTCATAAATTTCCCCCCACTCCAGAAACATGAATTCTTTATGTTGATGTCTGCACACTTTTTCTATTTCTTTCTGTTTCTTATGATCTTGCCCCATTTTGTAGCACTGAGTATATGTGCAATAATTATTTGAAGAAAAATAAAGGACATATCTTTTTTTATTTCAACTCTATGAGTTCAGGTGTTGTCTGCTAACAAAGTCATAAATATGACATTTCATGTTCCTGTATTTGAGTTGGATAGGAACTCCTAATTGCACGCATATCAGTTTATCATCATGGTTTCAAAACTTCAGAAAATGTTGAATTCCAGAGGGGTTCTATGTTCCTCTGTTGCAACAAAACATAAAGGTGATTTGTAGCAACATTAAAGACTAGAGCCCATTTTGTTTTCAGTATGAAGTGTAATGTTCATTTGACAGCTGCATGTTTATCCCATATATACTTTCATATACATATATACACATGAATTCATACAGAAAGAGACTGGGATGTTACTACAAAGGGAGACCAGAAGGCCCAGCATTCCTAGATAAAGGTGTATTATCTTGACACTACAAGTTACTGCCTCCATATATGTGTGTATGAGATAAGACTGATTTGCTTCCTCACAGTACCTCTTCATGCATCTGATGAATGAGTTCATACTACAACATATTTCTCTATGGTACCAGAAACCTTCTGGTACATATTTCTCTATCGTACCAGAAACCTTGGATTCACATTTTTAGAGACTTTGTAGAAGATATTGCATGTGCCAGTATGTATAGAGGCAATTTAAAGTTATACTCCGTGCATAGCTAGTTTATGTGAAATTGCCTATTCAAATGGAAATACCCTGTAGGGAGGTGTACGTTTGAGGTAATATTGATCTACTGATTACATTTTAAATAAAGAGTCATATGCTTGCTTTGTGGTCATTTCTGCTTCATGTTTACAATGCTACAAGGAGAAGAGGAAGCAGCATTGGGCGGATTCTGTTCAACAGTTCTCACACATGAAGACCAAGAATGGTGCAACTGAATATATTCATAAGCAGCAGAGACAACACTGATAATTACAAAGTTTTCACAGCATTTACAGAATGCATATTCTAATACATGAAGCAAAAGGAACCACAAGCCTATAAACATTACAGTCTTTCCACTCTAGTTTCCTGAGTCTTTGTTACAAAACCCATTTAGAGGAAACCAGAGGTGCATAAGGACTACTACTACTAAGCAATTACCTGATTACTACAATTATTCCATCAAAGATATTGTATGGACTTTTGATGTAGCCAAAAGGGCCATACACAAGGAGCTTCAGAAGCATTTCTAGAGCAAAAAGACTAGTGAAGACAATATTGCTGATTTCCAGAGCATTGGTAAGTTCTTCCGGCTGAAAAAAGATAACAAGAAGAACAATTACAAGAGGAATTCAGCATGTAAGTCAGTAAATAATGTATTTATATAAGACAGCAAGACAAGTCTGAAGAATCTCAGGGTCAATATTAATCTGCACCTTCTGGATACTCCTCTGGAATCCCCAAAGCAGATATGACATGGACTTTGGAATAGTGATCAGATATTTACCATGTCTTTCTAACAGGTAATGATAGTCACTGGCAGTAAACAATTGATAACAAAATTAAAATTTGCCACTGTATATTTCACTATTAATACCTATTAAATACAATGCTAAAATAGGGTGACATTTGTATCACTGTCTTACAGATTATACCATACATTAACTTCCACAGTACCTTCATATATGCTAATTAAGAGATTTCAGAAAATTTACTATATTAAATCAACATTTTGAATAAAAAGTGATTTTCAGTTTCCTTCTCATGCAGTTTCAGCCATGATTTTAAAAGATCTCACCTCAAAATTATTTATTTTCTCCATAATAAGGAAACCTATTCAAATATATCCAAATCACAGGCAACTTTTTATTAAAGGTAGGACTTAAGTTTGTATTGCTGTAGAATTGCAGAAAATTGACTGTTATTTAGAGATCTGCTACACAATTATTCAGGAAATATTGTGTGGGGCCCAGTGGGTCTATCAGTGGAAGGGGTATCACTGTTTGTCCTTTTTCCCTCTACCAGAAGTTCTTACTGAGCTCAGTAATGCTGATTCTTTGAGTTACAGCACCCTGTGGATGAACAGGTTGGGGAGCTGCAACAAGAAGGAAAAAGGGGTTGCCCTTCATTCAAGCTTTGTTGCTGGAGCCGCACTTTATTTCATTCATTCATTCATTCATTCATTCATTCATTCATTCATTCATTCATTCATTCATTCATTCATTCATTCATTCATTCATAGCCTGTCACAAAGAGCTCTGCGAGTGGTGTAAGAGGGTAGGATGTCCTGCAGGTATGTGAAGCTCAGACTGTGAATGGCCTTAAAGATCAATACCAAAACCCTGAAGTTGATCCAGGCTGCAACTGGTAACCAGAGCAGCTGCCTCAGCACTGGCTGATACGGGCCCTCCAAGATGTGTCTGTGAGGACCCTACCAGCTGCATTCTGAACCAGCAGCAATTTTGGGGTCAAGGACAAAGGAAGACCCACATAGAACGAGTTGCAGAAGTCAATCCTGGAAGTGACCATTGTATAGATCACTGAGGCCAAGTGATCCAAGGACAGATAGGGTACTACTATCCTCACCTGATGCAGATGGAAAAATGCCAGGCAGACTACTCTAGTGACCTCCATCGATAGGGAGGCATCCAGGATCATGCCCATGTTCCTGGTTGTGGGTGAGATGTTAAGTTATACCCTGGCCAGAGTGGGCAGTCACACTTCCTGATCCAGTCCCTTCCAACCCAGCCACAAGGCCTCCATCTTGGAGGGGCTGAGTTTCAGGCAACTCTGTTCGAACCATCTAGCTACAGCTTCCAAACATCTGGCAAATGTATCGGAGGGAGGGGGGATCTGGGCCGCTGCCCATTAGGAAACAGAGCTGGGTGTTATAAACATATTGGTGAAAGCCCAGCCCAAAGCTCCAGGCCGGCAAGGCCAGAGGGCACATAAGAAGAGGAAAGAGTGATTTTGCCCTTCTTCTTCCTCACTACAGCCCTCCAAATTGAATGGCTTTTTGTCTATGTGGGTCCTGTGACTCTGCAGGTCAACTCAACCCTTCTGGCAAAAACCTGCGACTATGAGCACCTTCCACTGACAATTGTTCTATTGTTCTTAGTCTAAGCACTCAGTACTCAATATTTTCATATCATATTTGTAGGCTAGTCAATTTTAAAACTACAAAACCTATAATACATTCCAGATGTTAGTAAAACACACCTATACATAAACATACAGTGCCTTTTACCAAAGTGAGAATGAGTCATAACCTGGACTAGGCAAAAAGCCAAAGTAACTGCATCATTTATCTTATTTTTATTCAATGAACCATTCTACAATTTAAATTGTTTAGGTTTGTGAAGTTAGTAGTCTGACAGGTTCTAATCAGCACAACACATTTATTTATTCATAACATTTATCTCTCACCTTTCTCTATAATCATATCACAAAGTAAATACAATAATATATCACATGAATTTATGGAGCCACGGGAAAAATATTACAGAATAAAAATAAAAAAGAAATCTATCAGTGCCAATAAAAAAATAATTCAAATTCCATTAGAAGTCTTGGCAAACAGCAAACTTTATATACCTTCCTGAATACTTGAAGGGAATATATCCATTTTACCTCCTCTGATAGAAGAAGAGCTGGCTTTTATACTCCACTTTTCACTACCCAAAGGAAACAGCTTACAATATCCTTCCCTTCCTCTCCCCACAGCAGACATCCTGTAAGGTAGGTAGGGCTGAGAGAGTTCTAAGAGAACTGTGAGTGACCCAAGATCATCCAGCTGGCTTCATGTGGAGGAGTGTGAGATCAAACCTGGTCCTCCACAAGGTTTATGCCAAAACCAAACAAGTGTGGAATATGGCTGAGGAAAAATGAAAACAGCTTTCGGCTGGATAAGAGAAATTGGCTTGAGAATGTTGAGACTATCTGTAGCACAGAGGAAACTAATACATTCCCTAAAGCAGTGATCTCAGTGGCTTGGGATCCATATGTAGATCCTTGACATGTCACTTGGGGCTATTTAAAGAAACATACCCCAATCTGACTCCTGCCTCATGTTTTAAGAAAGTCCTTTTCTGGTGGGACTTGTGGTTGGCAGGTGGTTTCTATCTTAAAACCACTGCCCACAGAGTAATGGTAAACTTTGAACCTTCTTGACCTTCAGGCCTCATGTCTGGGATTGAAATATATATATGACAGTTTTGGTTGAGTCTAATTGGAAATGTGGCTTTCTGTGAGTGTGGAATGAGTAACACTAACACAACACAGGGACTAAACAGGGCTGAGCTCCTTCCCCTTTCTGTATTAGTAGAGCTAATTCAGAAACTGAGTTGATCAAAATCTTAACAAGAATATATCAGTGAATATGGAAAACAAAACTGTGGTCCACAGAGTGGAAACACTAAATCTATAATCCAATTCCAAATAAAGGAGAAATCAAAGACAGCAGCAACTAGCAGACCATTGCATTAATTTCCCCATGCCAAACCAAAAAGGGAAACCAAAAACCAATCTAACCAGAAAAGTTAGAAACCCAAAGGTTGCACTGCAAAAATAATTTGTAAATTTTCCAAATATTTATTACATAAAGTGCACTAGTTCAACAGTCGGAAGCCCCCAAAATCCTGCACTCTGGCCCCACTGTGCCCATGGCAGTGTCCAGAGGCCTCTCTGCAGCCTGCTCTGTATTGGGGCAGTTGTGGGAGAACTTGAAAATATGATATGCTGGCCTGAAAGGTCCCATGCTGGCTTTCAGTGGAGCCTGGGTCATGGGGGGGGGGGATCCAGGGCACCATGGCCTGATCCCATGCAGCTAAGCCTGCTGGTCTGCCACCCCTTGCTTCCCTGATGTCCCAGGACAACAGGGAGGCATGGGGGGGGGGGAAGATCCAGGGCCTGATGGCCTGATGCTGCACGGCAATGCCTGGTGACCTGTTGCACCTTCCTTTCCCAGCTTCTGGCTTTCTTTCTAGCTCCCTCCTTCTCTGCCTAATTTCTTTCTTTCCCCCCTGCCATTCATTCTCGCTCCATCTCTCTCTTTTTCCTGTCTAACTTCCTTTCTTTCTGCCTTTTTCTTCCTTTCTCTCTATCTTCTGCCTTTTTTTCTAAATTCCTTCCTGTCTTTTCTTCCTCCCTTCTCTTTTTCCTTTCTAACTTTTTCCCCTGCCTTTTTCTTCTGCGTCCTGGTGCCCAGTGCATTCCTGGGTGCACCAGTCTTTGCCCCTAATTAAGAAGATAAATGTGATGACTACTAAGAAATCACAGTTTCAAAGTTAACAAAGATTAAACTGAAATTGTTAAAAGTTTTCTATTTTGGGGCTCAATTATAAACCAAAAGGGTGACAGAAACCAAGAAATCACAGAGATTGAGACTTGAAAGGGAAGCCATGAAGGAACGAGAAAGGATCTTTAAATGTAAAGACGGATTGCTAGAGACCAAGATCAAAATAATTAATACAATGGGATTTTACTATACACAGATGCGAAAGTTGGACAATGAAGACAGCTGATAGGCAGAAAATTGATTCGTATGAAATGTGGAAGAAGAGCTGGTTCTTATATGCAGCTTTTTTCTACCCAAAGGAGTCTCAAAGTGGCTTACAATCACCTTCCCTTTCCTCTCTCCACAACAGACACCCTGTGAGGGAGGTGAGGCCGAGAGAGACCTGATGTCACTGCTCAGTCAGAACAGCTTTATCAATGCTGTGGCAAGCCCAAAGTCGCCCAGCTGGCTGCATGTGGAGGAACGGGAAATCAAACCTGACTCACCAGATTAGAAGTCCACGCTCCTAACCAATGTAGTGTTAGAGGAGAGTTTCCCAAATATTACGGATTGCCAAAAAGACAAATAAGTGTCTCTGGAGTAAATCAAGCCTGAAGCTAAAATTACTAAACAGAGGCAATCATACTTGAGTCAAATCATTAGAAGACAAAATTCCCTGGACAAGGGATTAATGCTAGGAAAAAATTAGGGCAACAGGAAAAGAAGAATACTCAAAATGAGATGGATTGGCTCCGTCAAGAAAGCCACAGTTTTCAGTTTGCAAGACCTGAAAAAAAATGTTACTTATAGATGTTTTGAGAACATTAATTCTTAGGAATAAACTTGAGGGCATGTAACTCATATAACATTCATCCCCCTAACATGCTTCCCCATCCAGAATATTTCCAGGGTCATTCTGCACCAGGATCTATGTTGCAAATTGGTTGCAGAACAAAAAAAACACCATTTTAAATAGTGGAATTCGTCGTTATGCATACCTGCCTCTGTAGTGGAATCCAGTTGCGTTTCTATCGTTTCCCACAGGTTTCTGGTCTTGGCAAAAATCGCTAGCCAGGAAGCGATATTGCTGAGCTTTGTCCCGCCCCTGGCCGTCAATCAAATGAGCAGCCAATGGGCGGCCGTTATCATGCTTCCGAAGGCCCTTTCCCTTTAAGGCAGGTTAAAAAAAATAACAGACACGTTGCAACAAATCTGCGTTGATTCGTTGCAATGGAGAGACCAATCTAACTAGCAAGTGCTGTTTGAGCTGCCGTTTCATCGTTGCCATGCTCTCCCCGAGTGAAAAAAAAAATAACCCCACCCTCTCACGGGTGCGATTTTCGGCTGAAAATAAAGGGAAAAATAAAGGGAAAATAAACCAGCAAACAGGACTGTATGGTGCTTGGTGACTTAAAACAGCTCTGGGGAGGGACTGCAGCCGGGGAAGCCTCGCTGGGTAAACGAAGGCTCACCGGTGCGTTGATCTCCGCTCGCTCCGAGAAAAAAAAATGGCGATCGCTTCGCCAGAAGATCAGAGGAGAGAGCCAGGGGGAGGGACTTTGCAGAAACCACAACAATGGTAACGCACAGAACTTTCCCGCTAGTGTTGCAGATTGGTTGCAAGAGTGTAGCGCTTTCCAGAGGGTGAATCCACTTTTTGGGATTTCCCTGAAAGCGCTACAACGAAGCGCTTTTTGCGGATTGGTTTCAGGAGTGTGGCAGATTGTCAACGACGTTGTGCATAACTGCAAATTAGTAGCAATTACAATTGTGCAATTTTGAACTAGTGTGGAATGGCCCCCAGCTTTGATGTGGCATACCTAATTTTGGAACTCAGAGGACAGAATCGGGATTCTGTTGGTGTCCTACCATCTTGCTAGTCTATGACTGTATTAAATAAATTGCTTGCTTGTTTGTTTTCTTGACTGTTGTCCTATGACAGTGCTGTCTAAGAGCCTCCCTGCCTGAGCTGACAGAGTTTCAGGAGTGGTGCTGAGGACTGGTTGTCCAGGGGAGGAGGGGGGGAGGACTTCAGCATTCACGCTGAGGCTATGTTGCTGGGAGGGTCTCGGGATTTCATGTCTCCATGAAAAACATGGTCTAGGGCAGTGGTCCTCAACCTTCCTAATGCCACAACCCTTTAATACAGTTCCTCATGTTGTGCTGACCCCCAACCATAAAATTATGCAAGTGTTCTTTCACAGAAATTAAAACCAAAACTTACCAAAGACATGAAGATCTATTGTTCTTGATTGTTCAAAAATTGTATATAAATTGGCATGTGCCTTCAGGAGGAGCGGCAACAGAGGTGATGCCCCCCCCGGCCAAGCTGCTCACCCTGCTGCGACCCCCTGCAAATGGTCATTCGACCCCCAGGTTGAGAACCACTGGTCTAGGGTATAAATGGTTCAATACATATTGCATGTTTCAATCTTTATCAGGCATTTTGTTCTAGGGGAGATGAATGTGATCTGAGAGAAGGATCTGATGCTGCTGTCTTATCATGAGGGGTCACTGTTTACTTGGGTTTAGTTTAACCAGGATACTAAGACTTTGCAGGGGTAGGGAGTCAATTAAAATGATCTACCCTGTCATATCATAGGCCTGCAGATGGACTCTTAAGCATGCTCTCAAGATATAGAATATATATTAATGTATGTTTGAGTTTTACTGAACGAAATTGGATTTAGGTGTCTTTCATGAGGCTGGACACAGATTTGGGTTGTTAGTACTGGTGGCATAACCCCTCCTGTGCAGTAGAGGTCTATGTGCCTTATTTCCAAATCACTGAGAAAACCAGGATCTGCTGTTCACCCAAGCAGGACGTGCACATGCTCTGTTCTTTTTCGTGATGCTCTGCTTGATGCTGCATGTACATCTTTAAATGGCAGAGTGCTGAGGGGGAGAAAAAGCAGTCTTTTTTTGGCTTACATTACTTTCCTGCAAAGTTGCAGAGTATGCATTTATAAACAGACCACAACCATCTCTCTGAGCAGTTCCCTGTTAACATAATATTGTGTTCTTCACTGGGTTGGGAGGAGAGGCAAGGTGGCCCTTATTAGTACATAGATTTACTTTTTTCTGCACATCTTTAAAGTACATTTGATATTAAACTCATTTTTCATCTCAAGTCAGCCAACCTTTCCATTTACCCGTGGTATGTATACAATTATATATAAATCCAACCTCCTATGAGTAGGCAAGTTGAACTATAAAGCAATTTCAAGTAGCCTTATTAAAACATATGCTTTGAATGGGAAAACATCTTATTTACAATCTCAGTGGCACTGAGGGATTTGGCATGTAGCTATTTTCATCCTGGAGGCCACATTATCCTGAAGCGAATACCAAAGGCTCCCATAGCAAAAGTGCTAATCTTCTGCTTAATCTAATATCCCACACTAAATTCTTATGCCGTTTCTTCTTGAAATACCACTGCCCATGCATTTATCACTCTCTGTAGTCCTAAAAGAAAATTATATATCAAATCTGCCGAAGCCTAATTCACACTCAGCTGAAGGAATGGAAATCATTTATTACAGTCAGTTTAAATATCATGTAGTTCTATTATTAAACTGTTTCTAAAGATTATAGCTTCTGTATCTATTATGCCTCCGCCATTCAATATCTGTAGAATACACTACGAGAAAAAACACACACACATACACACACGCACAAACATTGCAAGAAACCTCAGCCTCTGTGTTTTGTTTTGTTTTTCAATAAGCAACTACATTTCTGGGTAGGAAAACATCATATGAATTATAACGGCAATGTAGCTTACAGATTACCAACCAGTCATATTAAGAATTTAAGGGAATGTTTTGATTAGCACAATAGACACAACTCATTCTTCTGAACGTATTTTCCCCCGTCCCATCTCCAACACAATACACTTTGAAAGAAGCTGCAGATAATTCATTATGCATAGTAAAGGCAGCAGTGGCAATGGTAAAGGACAGCATGCAGCTATGATGCTTCATAATCAAACCTGCACAGCTTCCACAATTCACCACATTCGCTAGGGCAATTGTCCCCCACCATTTTATCACCGGGGACCGGTCAATGCTTGACAATTTTACTGAGGTCCGGGTGGGGGGTAGTCTTTTGCCGAGGGACATCATTGCTGCTGCCTGAGCCCCTGCTCCACTTGCTTTCCCACTGGTGCCCCTGACTTCCCGCCACCCAAGAGGGGGGGGGGCGCTGCCAGCAGCAGCTGTGCAGTGCCATGCTGAGGGGGAGCACCAGCCATGGCGGCTGCCAGAGAGTACCAAATGTGAGCCGGCAGCAGAGTGGCAGGCAGTCCCCAAGGCGGCAGCCAGGGAGGAGCACGAGGAGGAGCCGCGGCCCGGTACTGACTGATCCACGGACCGGTACCGGTCCCCGGACCGGGGGTTGGGGACCACTGCGCTAGGGAAAGGGGAACCGTCCGGAACAGGCTGGAACGGGCATTGAATAGACAGAAGTACTGCAAAAAATAGTGGGATGCATGACAGTTCCACCTTTTCGTTTCTAAATGTTATCCTTGAGTGTTTGTCATTCATCCTGCTGTATCGTGCAGTACTCTTATTTGTTTAATGTCCATTCAGGGTGTTTTAGAGGCATTTCGGCCTGGAACAGGTTAGTACAGGGGTGAGAGTTTCACTTTTTCATTTCAGAAATAGTGTTCTTGAGTGTCTGTAATGCAGCACACTGTTTTTTGTGGTACTTTGTTAATTTAATACGCATTCTGAGCCATTCCAGCTTTTACCCTGTCCCCATTCACTAAATGTCATTCTCCCAGCTGGAAGCTCCGCTACTGTAGCTGTAGAGTGGCTGTGACTTACACATGTCCTTAGGCCATCTACAAAGTTGCACTTGGCTGTATCCAAGATCTCATCAGCCAATGAATCTGTTAGCATATTGCTTTCCCTCTGCCTCACCAAAATGCTCCCACATCTCTTAATAAGCAGCAGCAGCAGTAGCAGCAGCAGAAGGGGGCTGCAATTTCCCCCAGGCAGGTTCAAGGTGCAGTAATACTGATGCTGTTGAAAGTTATATTTCTTTCTTCAGAACAAAGCATGAGTCAAGCAGCACCTTTAAGATCAACAAAGTTTTGTTCAAGATACAAGCTTTCATGTGCAAATATGTGATATTTGAAGACATGTGCTTGCACATTTGAATTAAAATGTATTGGCCTTAAAGGTGCCACTGGACTCAAACTTTGTTCTGCTGCATCAGACCAACACAGCTACCACCTGAATCTATTCATTTCTTCGGTACATTGATGGTACCCTATGCTAGCTACTTTTGCTACTGTCTAAAAAATTGTGACTGGATATTCTTTTTCTAGATCTATATAAAGGCAAAAGCATGCTACTTCTGGCTATTTCTATGTACAACCGGGGCATGAGGGAAGATCTCCTCAGAAACTATGGCAATTTGACCTTTACAAAGTGGCTTCTGACCTCAGATAAATATGACAGTGCTCAACAGCATCAGGGAGGCGTGCAGGGATTTCACCATGCCTACCTCCCCCCCCCCACCCCATCCTTCAGAAGCCCAGTGTCTTCCCCAATCCTCCAGGGACAATAAAAGTCTTGCTTGTTACAATGCCACAGCATTGTAACATGATAACCTTTTTTTTTTTAAGAACACCTTGGGGAGGCAGGCGTTGGGTGGGAAAAGGACAGGCAAGGGAACATAGAATAAAGGGGTGCTTTGGGGGGAAAGAGATTCTGGGGATATGGAAGAGGGGAGCACTAGGGCACATTTCTCATGGGAGAGGGAGGAACGGAGATAGAAGGGAGGACGACGAAGAGGAAAGGAGCACACTCAAAATGGCAAGCACCATGAAAAAACGAATGCACACATTTCCACACTGAACAGCCCCAAAATAGACCCCATTAGACCCCACTTAAAAAGTGAAAACCAGATTTCTGGGGATTCCTTTAAAAATGCAAATCAGAACATATCATTAGCACTGAAATGGTACTACTCAAGGCTGTGTCTAATCTCTAAACATTAAAGACTCAGTTTCTTTATTTCCCATACACCAGTCCTTTTCCCCAGAAACAAATATAGAGATCAACAGCAGTAACTAATTTCTCCTCCCATTGCCTGAAGTGCTAGAAATAATTCGTAATAATTACCCTGAGCACAGAAGAACTTCACCTTTCAGATGCCACTGTAAAACCATGTGAGGGAGGGGGGATCTATTTTGAAGTAAGAAGAATTCATAATTGGTGCTAATGTCCTAGATGGCATTGAAGCTATTGAAAGAGTTCTCTTTCAGTGTTGATGAGAAATATAGTCCACTTCCATTGTTTATCTGATGGGAAAACCGCTAACTGCCAAGAATGTTTTGCAAGAAAATGACAGCCTGCACTACGCCATTTGACCTTGCAGCTGCACTGTTTCCTCAGGACTCTATAACCTCAGGAGCCTTCAAAGTTTAGTTTAAGATTGCGTGGAGTTGGTCATGACATCCACTGTGGCTACCTCGGTTCAGTAGCAGAGATCTGTATCTCTCATTTTGATTACCAAGGAAAAATAAACATCCCCCTAATTCTTGCCCTAATTCTTCTCTTGTAAAATCTCATCAAGCCATTGCAATTAAGGACAGTAGGAAAGTAGATTTTGACATTAGCATATAGTAACAGATCTCTTCCTACCCTATTTCCATAAAGTGTCATCTGTCCTGGCTGTGGTATACGTTTAAGTGGTGTCAGCATCTGCCACTGTCCCTCAGGAAAGCTCAAAACAAGAACTCTTTGCTAACTCTAGCACAGAGATTCCAAGTGATGATCTGTGATTTGCAACTAAAACATATGGCTCCCATGCCCTAATATCCTTGATTAAAGGCTTTACGGATCTAGCGGTAGCTCAGAGACCCAAAGCCAAGCGACACACTCATCCACAAAGCGTACCCTGACAGCTCCATCAAAAGCAGAGAGATAGCACACTATGTCACTCAGGAGTAGTCACTCAGGCTATACCCAGATCAACTCTGCCTCACTGCATGTGCTAGTATTCCCCTTTGTATGCTTTCCATCATATGTGTTTGCCCCTCACTGAACTGCAGGCTTTATGTTTTGAGCAACTGAAGGGATTAATTTCCCCTGAATTTAATGAATTTGTACCTCTCATTTATTCAAAAGTCCTAACCAATGTTGATGTAGTATGCCGGTGAAAATGTGTGCTTCAAAAGTAGGCTACTTCAGACCAACACGGCTACCCATATGAATCTATCCTTATGAGGGGGATATGTAAACCTGAGCCTTAGGAGAGGGTGGTATATAAATGTAATTGGATGAATGAATGAATGAATGAATGAATGAATGAATGAATGAATATAAGTTACATTTTCTCATCTACATTTTGTCATCTACAGGTGCAATCCTACGCCCATATAGAAGTAAGGTTGCCAGACTCCAGGTGGGGCCTGGACAGCCAGTATTACCAATGTTTTTCAGACAATAGAGATCAGTTTCCTTGGAGAAAATGGCTGCCTCGGGGGGAGGAGAACTCTACAGCATTATAATCTGCTGAGGCGCCTCCTCTCCTCAAACCCCACCCTCCCCATGCTTCACCTTCAAATCTCTAGGAATTTCCTCTCTTGTAGCTGGCAACCCTATATAGCAGGGAACAAGTCCTGTTTAATTCAGGGGGACCTACATCCAAGTACACATGCTTAAGACTGAGCTGAAGTTACTTTCAGTCTTTATTTTAAGGCCTTCCAGCTCTTTCAGACAGATATTGAAAGCCAAAAAGGGTCTTCTGGGTATAATAGTCATGAAGTAGTCATGAAATAAGCATTTAAAATAGGATTTTTTCTGTGTGTGTTTCAAGGCAACATTGCCTTAGCAGGAACAACCATTTTATACTGGATCAGTTATAACACTTAAAAAAGATGGAGTTACAAGATAAAATTGCTCTTCCAGGAAAGATCACATTTGTTTGTTACAGCAAAGACCTAGTGACAGGAAATTATGCACCTTCATGCATAAATTTGCCCTTGACACTCAAGGATAATTTAAATGGTTAATGCATTGTTACCGTGGAATGATCTGACCTCATGCTAGTTCTTCCTTGAATAAATACTGCAGAGTTTAATGTGCAGACATAGGAGTGTCATTGCTGAAGGTTAAATCCTAGTATTATATAGTAATAGTAACCTAACTCCCTGACTCATTGACTTTCAGTGACATTTAGGATTCTAAGAAAGGTTGATCATGCCCACACATATGTCAAACCCAACCCTGGAACCACAGAAACCCAAATTCTGAGATTAAAAACACAAACATTGACAATTATGCTTGGAATCAGAGGCTCGAAGAAATATATGTCACTGTAAGGCATGCTATCCAACCCATCACAGATCAGACTAAGCAATCCAGGTCACAGCAAGCCGCAAGCAAAGAGCAAATGGATTTTGGACAGGTGCTTACAGGGCAGATAGCTTGAGATGACTCATTGCTCAAGTCAACTGACAAAAGTGCAAAGGAAGGCAGAGTCATCTTCACTCTAACCTCAGGGAAAATCCCTCCTGGACTTAAAACACAGTGATAAATCAGTGCTTGAATGCACACACATCTGTACCCAAGGAAATTTAATTTGTAACTTAAAAAAAATTATACCTGAACAAACAAATACCTAACCTAAGGACAAAACAAACAGAAGAAATAACATCCAAGTATACTCAATAATTTAGGGGAGGGTTAGCTTCCTCTGTTCATTATAAATTTGATTCGGGTTCACTAATACTATATCACCTGCTTGGTGTCATTATTATATTTAAGAGATATTTGTTTTCAATGGGAAATCATTCCCGTTACATCCCTCCTATATCCAATTAGGATGAAATCTCAGGAACTGTAACCCCTCACACAAGAGAGATTTCCCCACCCCCAAATCACAGGCAGATAGGAGAAAGCCACTCTTTTTTGAAACAATGGAAGGCATAGCACATTTCTAAATTAAACTCCTCTCACGATCCAACTGGGATGAAATTTTCAAGGCCCTTACACAGGAGAGAGGGGAATCTTCCCTTCCAACAAGTAGAGAAGAGGAAAAGCCATCAAAACTCTTCCTTCAGAGCAGGCAGTCAATGGAAAATTCTTTGATGATTTGTTAATAAACAATGCCCTTAATTCTAATAGAGCCTCTTGTGGTGCAGGGTGATAAGGCAGCCGGCGTGCTCTGACCATGAGGCTGGGAATTCAATCCCAGCAGCTGACTCAAGGTCAACTCAGCCTTCCATCCTTCCGAGGTCGGTAAAATGAGTTCCCAGCTTGCTGGGGGGGGGGGGTAAACGGTAATGACTGGGGAAGGGAATGGCAAACCATCCTGTATTGAGTCTGCCAAGAAAATGCTAGAGGGCATCACCCCAAGAGTCAGACATGACTCGGTGCTTGCACAGCGGATACCTTTACCTTTACTTTTAATTCTAATATTGTTTCCTACTATTAAGGTCTGGGGAGGCAAAAAATGGGAATAGAGGCATATTTTAAGTCAACTGGCAAAAGGCACAAAGCCCTACATAAGCATACACATAGATTTTACTTGAGTTTTCTGCTGCCTTGAGCAGGTTTCTAAAGAGATGGCAAACAAATTTTCTAAATGAAACTATTTATTTTAAAAACAAGATAGTGATATATAAGGGGCACAAAGACTGAAGGAGGGTTAACATAGCAAATCTAAATCATTATAAGCTATCAAATATGGAACAAAGAGGGAGTTTTCTCCCCAACATCTCCTTCAAAGCATTCTCTGCAAAATACAATATTTCTTACTTCAAGCATGTTAAATTTCAAATAAACAATCTATTTCTCCCTGAATTTCAAAATAGATCTATTTCTCAAATAAGTTGTTAATTTTGCCATCACTGCATAGTCATCCACTGTAACCTGCCCCTCCCTGAGCCTTCACAGAATCAGCCTCTCTATGGCTATCCAGCCTCTGTTTACAAATTTCCAAACATGGTAAATCCACCACCTCACGAGGAAGCCTGTTCCACTGAGAAACTGCTCTGTCAGAAACTTCTTCCGGAGGTTTAGATGGAATTTCTTTTGAATAAATTTCATCCCATTGGTTCTGGTCTGTCCCTCCGGGGCAAGAGAGAACTCTGCTCCATCGTCTATATGGCACCCTTTTAAATACTTGAAGATGGTTATCAAATCCCCTTTCAGTCTCCTCTCCAGGCTAAACAGACCAAGCACCCCCAGCCTTTTCCCATACATCTTGGTCTCCAAACCCCTCACCATCTTTGTTGCCCTCGTCTGGACACACTCCAGTTTGTCTACATCCCTCTTCCACTGGGGTGCCCAAAACTGAACACAATACTCCAAGTGAGGCCAAACCAGAGCAGAGTAAAGTGGTACCATCAGCTCCCGTGATATGGACACGATACTCAGTTTGATAAAGCCCAAAATCCCATTTGCCTTTTTAACCACTGAGTCATATTGCTGACTCATGTTCAATGTGTGGTCTATTAAGACGCCTAGATCCTTTTTGCACATGCTACTGCCAAGACAAGTCTCCCCCATCCTATATTGGTGTGTTTGGTTTTTCCTACCTAAATGCAGAACTTTACATTTTATTCAGTTTAGCCTACTTCTCAAGCCTATCAAGATCATCCTGTATTCTGATTCAGTCTTCAGTTGTGTTTGCTACCCCTCCCAGTTTAGTATCGTCTGCAAATTTAATAAGTATCCCCTCTAAACCCTCATCCAAATCATTTATAAATATGTTGAACAACACAGGCCCCAGGACAGATCCCTCGGGAACTTCACTTGTCACTCTTCTCCAAGAGGATGCTGAACCATTAACAAGTACCCTTTGGGTATGATCTGTCAACCAGATAATAATACAGATCATTTCATCTCCAAGTGTTTCTACTCTGTTTTAGGTTGATATTTTATTAAACAAAAATAGTTGAGTTAATAAATTCAATAATAAGTCTCTGTTCTGTCATAAACCTGGAGCTTTTCAGAGTGCTTGTGTTCAGGTCACTACTATCAAATCTCAATTAGTTTTCTATAAGTAATCCATAAATTTTCAAGAGTTCTCTGACTGGTGAAGTCAGACACAGCTGGATAGCTGGAAACTGGCTGCCTTCCAAAATAAATCATAGCTCCAATACAGTTCTTTTAAAATGAGCCAAAATATTACAAATTTATAAAAGAGATAAAAAAGATTGGAAAGAAAAAATATAGATGATGATGGGGTGGATCAACCTTTATCAGCAGATATGTCTCCTTATTCTGTGCTCACTTTAGTGTTATTGGGGAGTCTGAATAAATCATGCCTCTGATGTGAATTCATCTATCCCATAAGGGGAGATATAAGGGTAGAGGAGTAAATTCTCTCTATCCTGTTGTAAATACACCTACAAGACAGGTGCCACATGTGGCCCCTTGTGCGCTGCCTGGCCACCCCTTTCCCTTTCCTACAGCCCTGGTGGCAGGCAGAAGATGGTGGTGGCGGGAGAGATGGCAGAAGATGGTGATGGCTGGAGCCAGCAAAAGCCCCATGCAGCATGGCTTCTGCAGCCAGTTGAACTTGAGTCCTTACCTGAGTTCCTGCATGGGGGAGAGGGTGGGAGGAAAGGCTGGCTGAAGCATGGCTGGGCTTGGCTGTCCCACTGGTCCAGAGGGTGGCCAAAGAGCACCCCCCCCCGCATACCTTTCCTTGCAGAGCCACTGCAGCATGAATGGTAGATTCTATTTATACCCAGCAGCCAGTGAACACCCGAAGGGAGAGCCCAAAAAGGGCTGCAAAAATCACCCCAGCTTCTGCTTCACCTCCCCCTCCCCGCAGAAAAAGCAGCTCAGCCAGCAGGGAGAAGCCAGCCTTTCAGTCGTAAATCCATTCCATCCAGGACCCCAGGCACACTGAGGGGAAGAGAGCAGCAGGTGGATATGGCTGATAGTTTTCAGCCCTTTGCCCAAGGATATCAGAAGCCAGATCCTTCTCCAGCATCCCCCCCTTAATGTGGGTGGGTAGGCTTTGAAGGGTCCACTGGAGTGCATGGTGGCAGGTGAGGAGGAAATAGTGTTTTATAGTGGAATCACATTAGAATGCAATTTTATTTGTGTCAAAAGAAAGCCAAGGGAGGGCGGTATATAAATGTAATAAAATAAATAAAATGCATCATAAACTAAAAAGATGTTAGACTTGGAAGGAGAGAGGGTTCAGAGGCAGCAAAATGATGGTGGCAGATGATTGGCTGCTTTCATCATGTGACAAAGATTGACAAGGGGAAACAGATGGCAAAGTAGGCCAAATGCTGCCAAAGTGGATGTTGGAAACAGTTCAAGGTGCAATGCCGAATTTAAAAACAGGAAGCTTTGCAACATGATGGCTGGGTGAGTCCTGAGTGCAGAAAGACTCAGTGAGATAAGGCACAGAATAACATGGGACATAAAGAAGATACACAATAATTGATTAAAGGATGGTGTCTTTCTAAACACAGTAAATAAGAATGAGATCTTGACCTCTCTGTCTACCATATGTTCCTTCAAAGAAGATTTTTGCCCCTAAGCAACATAAAGAACAAATTTAGAATAACAAAAGTGGAGAAAATAAGTTTATTAATGAATTCACTATTTTTATTCTTGGTTTATGCCAACCATCTCTGCAGTTCATACGTCCTGTTCCAGTTCAGAGCAATGTACTGGCTTACAGAGAATAGAATAGAAAGCCTAACTATAGTTTAATTCACTGTATTATGTTGAATTTATGATTGGGTCCCTGTGATGGATGGACCACATACCCTTTTATCAAGATTCCTTTCAAATGGCTCTGGCTTCATGGCTGTTTTGTTGAACAGCAGCTATTTACGGATACAGTTACAGATTATATATTCTCCAGTGGCACACGCTATAGTCAGAACATGAAGTTCTGTGAGACCTAATGGGCCATAACAATTTCATACTACCAGACTACCAGAAACCACATTAATGGACAAGGCAAATGCTGCACTAATTGGACCATGATCATTTGCAAAAAATGAGATTTTATCTCCTCTTTTGCCTCAAGTGTTTTATGAAACATTAGGATCTTTTGATTCTGTTTGAGAACTGACCATCTACTCTGCAACATTTATTTGAAAGTAGTATTGACAAATGCATTCTACATTACCTCTTAATACAGGCTCACACACATCCCATCCATTCCATGTATTTTTTTGTGAACTAGTGCATAGGAATTACTTTTTATAATGCAATAGCTATGATCTAGTTCAATGGCTACTTATTTGTATGAATATTAAAATTTAATGGGCTTTATTCCCGAACCTGAATTTCAAAAACCCAGAGTCAGGGGCTTTACGCACCGGGATCTTTGTTGCAAATTGGTCACTGAACGAAAAATCGCCATTTAAAATAGTGGAATTCGTCGTTATGCATACCTGCCTTTGTAGTGGAATCCAGTTGCGTTTTGTAGCGTTTCCCACAGCTTCCGGTCTCGGCAGAAAAGGAAGCGCTATTTCCAAGCTCGTCCCGCCCCTGGCCGTCAAGCAGCCAATGGGCAGCCGTTAGCATGCTCCCAAACAGCCCCTTTCCCTTTAAGAAAGGTTTTTTTTTAAAAAAACAGACCCATTGTAACGAATCTGTGTAGATTCGTTGCAAGGGAGAGACCCATCCAGCTGCCTAATGTGAGCTGTCGTTTGATCGTATGATCGTTGCCACGCTGCCTCGAGTGATAAAAAAAAAATCCCCCCCCCCCTCTCACGGGCCCGATTTTCGGCTGAATTAATGTGTAAAAAATAAAGGGACTTTATTTCAGCAAACGGGCTTTTATGTGGTTTGTGCTTAGTGACTAAAGGTGAAGGACTGAAGCCAGGGAAGCCTCTAAACAGAAAGAGGCTCGCTGGTGCGTTTATCCCCGCTCGCTCGGAGAAAAAAAAATGGCGATCGCTTCGCCGGAAGTTTGGAGGACAGGCTCAGGAGGAGGGACTTTGAAGAAACCGCAACAATGTTAACGCACAGGTCTTTATCGCTAGTGTTGCAGATTGTTTGCAAGATTGTAGCACTTTCCGGAGGGTGAATCCACTTTTTGGGATTCCCCGGAAAGCGCTACAACGAAGCGCTTTTTGCTGATCGGTTTCAGGAGTGTTGCAGATTGTCTACGACGTCGTGCGTTATGGCAAATCAATAGCGTTTCCAATTGGCAACCATTGTGCGATTTTGAAGCCGTGCAAAAAGCCCCTCAGTTTCTGCACTTCTGGATCCCATTTTTCCACCCAGAACAGCTATGCTTTCAAAACATATATGGGTTAATCATGTTAAGATAAGACTAATAGGAAAATGCTAAGGTCCTGTCTGACTAGACTAGCCTTTCTCAACTGTTTTACCCTTGAGAACCTCCTGAAACATTCTTCAGACTTCGAGAAACCCCATTCAGGATACTTTTCCAGGTTCATCAAGAAACCTCAGGGTTTCACAAACTGGTTGAGAAAGCCTTGATTAGTCTTGTGGTTTATCAAGTACAACATCATGTTTCACACCGGTGGTCCCCAACTACTGGGCCGCGGCTCCCTCTCCCTCTCCCCACCCCCACCCCCCACAGTAAGAAACTTACCAGGCCGCAAGCTTGCGGCCCAGCAAGCTTCTTACTGTGGGAGGGGGGAGAGGGAAGCAGGGCCGCGCATGTGCGACCAGGCAGCGCATGACTAAGCACGGCTGAAAACACGCATGCACGAAAGTGCCGTGCATGGCGCATGCATGCCCCAGCCGCACATATGAAATGCGCGGCCACAGCCACACATACACAGCATGTGCGGCTGGGCAATCGCCCTGCTTTCTGCCACCGGTCCCCAGCCTTGAAAAGGTTGGGGTCCACTATTTTACACAGTGGACAACCAGTTGCTGCAGAAAGCCAACAATCAAGAGTCTGTTGCTTAAAAAGGTGTAACTCTATTTAGGATTGCACTGCAAACTGTGGCTTCATCTTAAAAGCAAGCAGTGATTTAGAGCTAATTGTGTCCTTTTGTTTTTCAAGGGTGGACTAAAATCTGTGACTATGTCTTCTTAATTCATTCTCAATCACAACACCTTTTTTTGAAAAAAACATTTCACATCATGATCTATTATTCTGACTTGCCATCACAGTTTCTGAATTCAAACATTATACAAAATCAATTCATAATAAAGTCTAAGGTGATATCTGAATGAAGCCTTCGGATTTTGATCACTGACAAGACTTCAGCTGGATGGTAAGTTTTGGTCTTAAAAATGCTTTACCACATTTAGTACGATAATATAAAAGCTTGGTTAAGGGTCATATGAAAATGTAAAAGGACAGAAACAAATGAGAAGCATCTATGAAAGGCAGCTGTTTTTTGGTATCCTGTCTTTTACTACCTGAAGGAGTTTCAAAACAGTTTACAACTGCCTTCTTTTTCTCTCCCTACAACAGACACCCTATGAAGTAGATGAGGCTGAGAAAGCTCTGTGAGAACTGTGACTGCCCAAGTCCCCCAGCTGGTTGCATGTGTGGGAGAAGTGGGGAATCCAACCCTGGTCTCCAGTTACAGGCTGCAGCTCTTAACTACTATACTGTCGGGGACGGGTATATGCAATGCTGGCTCTCATCTTGACAGTGTAGTATTGGAGGATGAGATATCCTTTTGCTAGAAAGAAGTTTGAATACCACCGTAGAGCAGGAATGAAACACCAGCATCACTATATTTAATTGGGAGATAAATTCCACACCCATAAGACAGTGAAATACGACTTCCTATCAAAAACACTCTGAGCTCTTAACTTAAAGCTCTCTCTGACCTCTTCTGCATGGAGGAGTCGCCCAGCCATTATGCTGTGCTGTCCCCTGTTTTTTTACCTCAGGATGGCTCTCCTGATCTTTTTCTATGATCGTACAGGGAGCCCTTGCCCCGCTTCCCCACTTCCTCCCCCCCCCCGTTTGCCCCCAGATTTGTGTATGCATGCAATAATTGAGGGACAGGAAGTGAACACTTCTCACCCCCTTTTAACGCTTGTCAATAATTGTCATGTGGCAAAAACTCCCACATCTTCCAGCACCATTTTGTTGCATTTGAGTGACCTCCTCCAAGTCTAAAATCCTTAAAAAAAAAAAACACCAAAGGTATTGTACTATGATGTTGTGGCTTATTAATAAGCAATCCGTTGTATCTGCATTCACTTGTCAATAGGAAACAGCCAATGCATTATAATTCAGAATACATAGTCCTTGGATTGTATGTGTGGTCACCATAACATGTGAACATGGCTCTTGAATAGAGCTGCCAACCCTCCCGGTCAGGGCAGGGGTTCCCAAACCCCAAGCTCTCATTGCCTGCTATCATTCCAACTGGCAGAGGAGAGGGGGGAGGATCTTTAAAAACTGTCTCCCCACAGGTCTCCCGCTGCTATGGGATGGGACAGGTGATAGGCACTTGCGGGTCTCTCCACACCACCTCAATCCTTCCCCCCATTTTCTTTTTTAATTTTTTAGAAATAGTTATTGCATAATAACAAAATAACAGTGTTAAAAATGTTTTGAAAAAATTCTCCCCAAAGCCTTCCTGCAGTTCCACAGCTTGGCTCCAGGTCACCAAGGCAGAGTTGCACTGTGGAGCCATGGGGAGCATTTTAAAATTTGCAAACTCTTTCTAAAAAAAAAAAAAAAATGAGGGGGAAGGAGCAAGGTGGTGCAGAGAGACCCATAAGCACCTACCCTCCCACCCCGCAGAAGCCTCATGTGCTATGGAGGTGGAAACAATGTAGGTGGAAACAATGGGGGCTGACTGGAGGAAACCCAACTTTTCCTGCTCAAACATGTCCCAGCCCTGACATATACCTCATTGAATCCCACAGTAAAAAAGGAAAAGTGGATTTCTCCATATTCCCTTGCTGTGGGGCCACTGAGGGGCAAGTCAGGACAGAAGGGGCCCAGTTCCATGCATAGCCGGGGGGGGGGGAGATGCATGAAAACAAGCAGTGACCATGAGCCTCATTGGCCATGCAGAAGACCCCTCTCTTTCTGAATTGCTTGTTATCAAGGCATATTCAGAGTGGTGATATATATTTAAACAAGGCTAATCAATGACTATTTTTATTTTCACACTAATACTCTTGCTGACAGATCATTTCATTCTAGGCATATGTAGTACGACTCGCAGAAGCCTCATCATTTTATAAGTGCATTGAATATGAATTTCTTGTTCAAGACTATATTACTTGAATAAGTAATGCAATGACCCACCAACTGATTCACGAGGAGCTAGGCATATGCAGATTTTCCCATCCTCTCCTATGACCAGAGAATATTGGAGAGGAGCAATGGGTAATTCCTGCACAAGCACAGAATATTCTCTTCATAGACTGCTTTAGACTACATGCTGCATCTACATTAAGCTTAATTAACAGAACCTTGAGATCTATACTACAATTAATTGTTATTTAAAATTCAAATTGGGAGTGATAATTCTCTGCCAAAATTTAATGACTGGCTTGGGAGTACCTAAACTCCCCAAGCATATTACAATTTTAAACAAAAATCCAACAGTTATATAGCTCATGCTCTATTGTGACCTGCACAGTTGGCAGTTCTTACTTGAGGCTTCAGTGCTAGAAATGTCCTAGCAGATCACGCCATGGTGCTGGATTGACAAAAATATGCACATTTTCCATCTCCTGATACAAGAGAAATGAATAGATCCTTCTAAAAAATTCTGAATCTAATTTGATTCAATATTCTTTTAATTCAAATTTGAGAATGTTGTCATCCTGAGACTGTGTTTATAGTTCATATTGACTCATTAGGAGGCTATTTTTACACAATATATGCTAATGTTCCAGTGTTTTTTAATGCAAAAATCACTTTAGGAGGGGCAAGATTTAAAAAGAAAAACATAAAGGAAAGTGTCAGGGTGCTTAATTTTCTCTCTGCTGACTGTTTGCCAACTCAATATGGCTTCCAAAAGCAGCTTTTCCTTTTCCCCATGGTCCAAAATGTAAGTTTCTGGAGAATGAAAAAAAACAGCTCCTGGGAGACCTTTAGGAGCAAGGCATGTAAGAAAAAAAATGTCACACCATGTCATTTCTAGGTGAAAACCATGAAGTGACATCACTGTGTCAAGTGATGTTCTAGGTGGAATTCCTAGAGCATCACTTGATGCAGTGAAGTCAATTTCCATTTTTCTTCCTCCCTCCCCTCCCATTTCCCCTCTGCCATCCTGGGATGGGGATGAGGGAGAAGAACAGGTGTGAAGGGCAGGCCCAGTTCCGCTTCTTTAATGTGGAGACAATGAGAGCTGAAGAAAAGTTGGGGGAAGGTTGACAATTGAGAATGGATAATTAGGTCAGTTAAAGCAGGGAGAGCAGTGTGAGAGGGAGATGGGACTGAGTTTGAATGAAAGAGCATGAATCAGAAGCAGTCGGTACAAATGATTTGTAAATCAGAAGAGTGAAAGAATGAAGAGAGTAGGAGATCAAAAGTTCATGTGACCAGAAGCAGATTTATATGCCTACAGCACTCCAACTTTGTTTAAAGTTTTGAATAAAAGTTCGCTCATTTTTGTTCGTCCCTGCTGACTGAGAATGAATTGTATCCAAGGAAGAAACCACACATGCAAAACTGTTAGGTCTTTGTTTGTGGATATATTTTAATAGTTGCAACAGTTTTGAGTTCCCTAGCCTCATAGCAGATTTGGGTGAAAGGCACTTGAAAAGGGAACTTGTCTGCCTTGTCTGGGGATGTCTCTGGGGAAGACAGTGGAAACCTGGTGTGTAAAAGGGTCAGGACTCTGTAAAAACAAATAGGGACAAGACAGGTGGTAACCCTGTCACTGCCGAACCTATCTGTATGTCTGAGTCTGAGGTTGCTTTGTATGGTAGATTTGGGGTGAGGCCACAGTGGGTAACTGGCAAGTCTAGTGCATTACCATTCCACTGTCACTGCTCAGCACTTCACAAGCACTTGCCAATGAAGTCGAGGGGGAACATCAATGCAGTGACATTGCATTATTTTTGTCAACTATGCATCCTCAGGAGAGATGCAGGCTAGCACTCATGTTTTCTTGGTTTGAGCCCAAGTAATGCTGACAACCATTACCCTTCTTCAACACAGTGTGCTTGAACAATTCTAATGTAACCTCTGGCGATGCCTGCAGAGATCCCTAGACATCTTTTCCTATATACTTTAGGTCATCTGCTTCCAAGAACATTATACATACCATGTAAACTTACTGGATCATTAGTTTGCCTCACAAGAAACTATGGTTTAATTAAGCTAACGAGAATCAGTGTGACAGTTTATATTTCACCCTTAACTCCTTGCATTTTTAAATATTTCTTTAACTTAATACGCACAGTTATAACTTGCACACTACACAGTATATGGCATAATCGTGGTACTATCTAGAACAATGCTGGATTGATAGCTATTATCTTTCCAACATCACTTCTGCAATCAATATCTCACCAGCTGCTCTTTTTCAGATGTCTGCTTTATGCAGCAACAGACTAAATGACTAGTTTAAAAACAAAATCAAATCAACCACCTCTGGCCTCAAAAACTGAAACAAATGGCAAAGCTATTGCTTCCAGCTGTCTGGGAATGTGGGCACAGATGTCATCCAGAAAACTTACATTTGATTCATGTTTTGCCACCTTATGAACCTTGCTTACTAAACCCCTCCCCACACAAAAATAGGTGCATTCTTTAAAGGCTAAACATACATGGAAAATCTTTGCTATGTGTACAGTGTGATGCTTTAAAAGTGTATTATTGACATATACATTAAACCAAATTAACTGTGCACAAAATTAGACATTCCTCAACATACATATCCTTTAAAATATGCTGTGCATGTTAATAGTACACTCAAATATTTATCACATACTTAATTCTGAACAACGGTCACAGAATGCAAATCAATAAATCTTTACAATGGGGCCATGTGCAGATAAGAAATAAAATGAATTTGTGCCATCAAGTCATAACCAGCTCATGGTGACATCTAGGACCATGGACTTCGAAGGCAACAGCAACCTCTGTATCTGTTAATGGTTTCTCATCCAAGAAATAACCATGGCTGACCCTGCTGACAAACTGACACTAGTAAGGGCTATTCACACGTCTCATTTGTAGACAGGAAATATTTTTCTACAACCTTTGAGGAATCTCTGAGTTTTCATCAAAATCCAAAAATGTCAAAAAAGAAAGGTGAAGTTTAAAAATCTCCCAAACTCCAAGTTATGGAGGTGGGAATTAGATAATGTGCTCTTACATCACAAGATCTCAACTATTATTTTGAGGGTTGTTCAGCAACTCTGTCAACAGGTGACGGCACAAAAAGCAAAGAAGACAACTACCACAGAATACATTGGGCCCCTTCATGCTGCATCTGAGCATAGCGAAAAGAACTCTAGGATCAACTAGATTTTGTTTTCTCCTATACTTGCCTAACACATTTTGACCCATTATGCACGGGGGTTTTAGCGCACATTCGGGGTGGAATGGCGGCGACTAAAATCACCGATAACGCACGGAGCCGGCTGCAACTGGCTGCAGCTTCGGTGCATGCCACTGAAAAAGCCGCGTCAGTGAAACGCGGAAGAAAGCGCAGCTTCCGGGTGACCGGGGCGCAACCAGAAGCGGCGCCCGGATCGCCGCGTGCATAATTGGTTACTCTGGGTTTTGCCGCCGTCGCACCCCGCCCCGTACATAACCGGTATGCGTCGCGTCTTCCCCCTCCATGTTTTCCATGTGACCCAAAATCTCCGTTTCGGTGGCCGTGCCTGTGTTATGCCCAATACCAAAGCTAGTACACTGATGGCAAAAACAGTGATTGCCAGTCTGCAGGTCATTTTCTCCAATAGTCTAGCCTTTCTCTCTCTCTTTCCTTATACCCAGTTCAGCCAGACCTTGCAAGGCAGTAGTTAGGGTATTGCAGCAAGGTTAAACAACTTTTCCCTTTCTTAATTTCTGTTGACTAGCAGGGGGCGACTAACCCAGTAACGACTCAGACCCAATCTTGGCAACAAAATGGCCGCAGCCGTTTATTAACCCAAGACCCTCCAACCGGGAGGGTTGGCCTGCATGCAGGTAGGGGAGCCCCTTTCTCGTCAGCCGGCCGGCTGACCCCCATCACCGCGGCGTTCCGGCTCCACACCTCACTCCCAGCCGGGAGGATGGGATGCCTTCCGCCGCGGCGTCCCTGGGAAGCGACCTTTGAGGGCCCCACAGGCGTCCGCCTCCATAGGGCCCTCCCTCTCTCGCTTGGCCCCGGGCCCCTGGCCTCCCAGCCGGGTAGGCCGCGCCCGGTTCAGGCCGGTCTCTTTAGCGAGACCCCCTACTCCGGGGAGTCCCGTGCGCAGCCGGGCTCCCCGCCAACAGGCTCCCCACCTTGCATGACGCGCCCCACGACTGCGACGAACAATAAATAACAGGGAGGGAGGGAGGGTAGCTGTCCAGGCGCGAAGTCCAAGGAGAAAGAGGACGGGTCCGCCTACACGTGGCCTTTTAAGGCCGGCGGCCCCGCCCTTCTCCCGCGCGCCGCGGCGTGGCCTGCTGACGCAGGTGGGTCAGCGCCGCTCCTGGGCGCCCCCGCCGCGTCAACGGCGGCCGCGGTCATTCGCGGCCGCTATTTGCCCTTTCCCACACATTTCTCATTCAATTCTGTATTCCTTCACCAAATTTTTCTGTGTTTCCCCCACACACTGATTTTCACTTCTTGGTCTCAAGACCTTCTCATCCCTATCCTGCTTGGTGACAGAATGTATTGAACAGTAGTATAGTAGCAAATCAGACCAGAAAAGGGCAGTTTGGGGTCCATGGTGGCCCAGGGGCTGAACTGAACCGGCCTTACACAGACCAAACTGGTCTGACATTCATGATGCAGCAGAAAGTGGGGGGGGGCATCTGGGAAGAGATTTCCCTCTCCCTTTCCCACAGCTGTGGTGAGCTGCAGCCAAGAGAAAGAGAGGGAGGATCTATGCCTATTCTGCACACATTGGATAATGCATTTTCAAAGTGCTTTTGCAGCTGGATTTCTCCATGCAGAACAGGATAATTTACTTCGAAAGTGCATTGAAAGTGCATTATCCAATGTGTGCAGAATTGGTGGGAAGGGGCTTCCCTTCTCACGTGTTCTCCTGGTTATGGTGATCACCCAGAAAGCCCTTTCCCCTTTCTCCTGGCCATGGCAAACGGTGGCTAGGAGAAAGGGGGAGATCACCCAGGAAGGGAATTCATTTAACCCTATGGATTGGTGTCTCCCCCCCCCCCCCGCATTCAAAGTGGCAGGGAGAAAAACATTGGTTAAATAGCTGGCAGCCATTTAACCTGAACAGCTGTGCTGCAGACCCTGACACTCCATAGGGAAGGAAACAGGGAGAGGGAGAGAATAACCTGGGGACAGGATGAAACAAAGTTGCAATTTCCATTCCCCTAGGACTGAGTTGTGGTTCCCAGCTTGTTATTATCTAACACTGTAGAACTTTTTACATATAAAAAGGTTTTCTACACCTTTTGAATGAGTTAGACTTCATCTCATTCACACAAGTGTTTTATTTTTTCTGTGTTTCCCCATGTGAGCAATGTTTTTTCCTCAATTTTTTCCATTTTTCTCCCCTGGGCCTTTCCATCTCAGAAATGTAAGTTTAATTTTCTATTTGACACAGTACTTAGCTGAGAATGACTACAATTGGACAGCTTACACTGTCTCTACTGCACAGCCCCATCTCCTCCTTCCGTCCCAGGATGTTTTAACAAAGAACAGAAAGTCCCAAAGAGGATTTAGTTCTTATCCCCTTAGCAGTAACAAAATTGGCCCTGCCATGAAGCAGAGAGATGAACAGGGATAATCAGACAGAAAGCCCCCTGTGATTCCAATGATTCTGCCCACTCTGCATCTGGAACTCCCAGTAATAATATATATATATATATATTGAAACCCAAACACTGGCTAAAACCATTACCATGGTAACTAAGGTTTCTTAAAGAGAGATGCAAAAGAAAGAAAGCAAAAAGAGCAATTTCAGCTCTTCCTTAGGAAATACCACCATCTAACATTTTCCTGACACATCATTTAAAGATATTTGAGTTTTTTAAACGCACAATAAAAAAGATAAACACATTTTGTTTTCTGCTACTAGGACCAATGCTAACCTATGAAATAGTTGCATAAAAATCAATAATGACTGACACTGAACGATCATTTAAGAATTTAATATATATGAGCCAGTTATCTAAAAGAAACTCTTGTTTTCCTTGATGGTCTTATGCACCAAGATCTGGATACTTACAACACTGCTCAAAGTACCAGACACAGAAAAGTGAGAAAATTGCCTTCTCTCCTTAAGAATCATTTAGACAACAGTGAACCGGCTAAGATTAGTTTTTTCCCAAGGGTGGGGATATTCTTTCAACCTCCATGAAAAGTTAGCCTCATATGGGAGTGTTTTTGTTGCAAAACAACTAAAGAAACTTCCTCATATAAAAGTCAGGACTAGCAAATCCAGATCTTAGGGAAATTGTTCTCAGCTTCTTTACAGGATCAGGACTAGTGCAGAGGAATTAGGTGGGTTCAAGCTATGGGTGCCAGCCTCCAGGTTCCAGATTCCCTGGAATTATACTTCATCTAAAGGCGATAGAGGTCAGTTCCCCTGAAGAAAATGGATTCTTTGATGGATGGGCTCTATTATATTGTACTGCAATGCGGTCCTTGTCCTCCACCAAGTTCTGCTCCCAGATCACCAGGAAATTCCTAACCTCCCCGCCATCTGCTCCTGGAGGCCAGGGGGACCTGGCAACTCTAGTCTAAACACAGAAGATAATCATGTCAAGGCAATAGACAATATAGATATATAGATATTTGCACTTCATCAATTTGGCAGAGAAATTCGAAGGGAAAAAAATCCATTACAGCTGCATAAACTAAAGCTACTCTGAGGTTGAAAAGAATAGACCTCAATCTCCACAGCTGTCCATCTGGTGTCTTCTGACAGCACTAAGCTTGCTTAATGTCCCCCACAGGATTGCAAAGATACACAGGGGTACTGTAACCTCTAACTTGATGTCATCTATACTCATTAAATCATTCTGATGGAGAAATGGGAGCTTAGTTATTATGGCCTCCTTAAAGCTAATTCCTTGCTTCTGTTGTATCGTATTTGGTTGTTGGCATTAATTTAATCAGCCATTCCTTAAATTCAATCAGGACTGTACGATGAAAAGTAATTTCCAGCCATTACATTGCAGGGAAGCAATCCCACTTTTTCTCCTTAGATGTCAGACCAGGCCACAGCTGTTTGAAACTGTTTGAAACTGGTTATAGGCTGAGGGAATACTCAAACAATTATTTTGGAAGAAATAATTGTCATGAATGTTCAAAATCCTGCATTTAACTGACTTTCTTAAAAGACTTTGTCCTGGTGAGGAAAATAATATTATTTCTCATTTAGGGGCGTTGTTGTTGTTAGTTGCGAAGTAGTGTCTGACCCATTGCGACCCCACGGACAATTATCATCTAGGCCTTCCTGTCCTCTACCATTCCCTGGACTCCATTTCAGCTCGCACTGACTGCTTCAGTGACTACATCCAGCCACCTCATTCTCTGTCGTCCCCTTCTTCTTTTGCCCTCAATCACTCCCAGCATTAGGCTCTTCTCCAGGGAGTCCTTCCTTCTCATGAGGTGGCCAAAGTATTTGAGTTTCATCTTCAGGAACTGGCCTTCTAAGGAGCAGTCAGGGCTGATCTCCTTTAGGGCTGAATCTGCACTTACTTTGTTTATTCTGTTGTGGATCCTGCTGAATCTAGTTCAATTTGAACTCGGGTCTTCCTCTTCCACCCCTTTGAAACAGAAAAGTGTTCTGCACATGGTTAGGGAAGCTCAGAAGGGGGGGAGGAGCCAAGCACAGCAGGAACCTCTTTCTTTTCTTGAAGTGGGGGGGGAGGGGAGTATTGGAGACAGCAGAAGAGGGAGGAAAAAGTCAAGAGGCAAATCTCTATCAAGAGAAGTTAGGGCTTCTGGAGCTTCTGCCGAGAGAAGTTAGGGCTTCCCCTTTAAGGCAAGTTTGCAGCCTGGGAACAAGGAACTGAAGCTTGGCCAATCAGGGCTTCTCTACCATGGAGCTCAGCAGCTAGTTCCGAACAGGCAGAGCATGCTTTTTCATGCTTTCTCACACCGATTCTTTCAAATATTGAGGGTTATATCCACTCTAGGATATTGCAGGGAAAAGGTAGGGTCACTCTGGATCAATCATGCTTGTTGCAGAGGGAAAATTTAAGTGGGACAAAATCAAAATGGAAGTCACATTCAGTGGAGATGGCAGAGACTGAATTGACCTGGGATTGGAATAAAAGCTCTGTGCAGATTCATCCTAGGACTGACTGATTTGTTCACCTTGCAGTCCAAGGGATTTGCAAGAGTCTTCTCCAGCACCGGAATTCAAAAGCCTCAATTCTTTGACGCTCAGCCTTCCTTATGGTCCAACTGTCACAGCCATACATTGCAACTGGGAAGACCATAGCCTTGAATAGACGCACTTTTGTTGGCAGGGTGATGTCTCTGCTTTTTAGGATGCTGTCTAGATGTGCCATAGCTTCCCTCCCCAGGAGCAAGCATCTTTAAATTTCTTTGCTGCAGTCTCCATCTGCAGTGATCTTGGAGCCCAGGAAAATAAAATCTGTCACTATCTACATTTCTTCCCCATCTATTTGCCAGGAATTGGGAGGGCCGGATGTCATGATCTTTGTTTTCTGGATGTTGAGTTTCAAGCCAGCTTTTGCACTCTCCTCCTCACACCCGCATCAAGAGGCTCTTTAGTTACTTTTTGCTTTCTGCCATTAGAATGGTATCATCTGCATATTTGAGGTTGTTGATATTTCTCCCTGCAATCTTAATCCAAATCTGTGACTCATCCAATCCCACCTTTCTCATGATGTGCTCAGCATACAAATTAAATAGGCAAGGCGACAGTATACAGCCTTGCCAAACTCCTTTCTCAGTTTTGAACCAATCAGTGATTCCATGCCCCGTTCTCACTGTTGCTTCTTGACCTGCATAGAGGTTTCTCAAGAGACAGATAAGATGCTCTGGTATTCCCATCTCTTTAAGAACTTGCCACAATTTGTTGTGCTCACACAATCAAAAGCTTTAGCATAGTCAATGAAGCAGAAGTAGATGTTCTTCTGGAAAAAGACTCAACGGCGAAGAGCGAGACAGTTCTCGGGGCCTTTGGAGCTCCAGAATAGATTTCAGGCCCTTGCAGAGGAGGTGCAAGGGTCAACAAGGGAAGAGGTCCCAAAACAAAGTCCAAGACAAAGGGAAGAGGCCACAGGGACAGAAGGAAATGGAGTTGAGAAGAAAAAAAAAAGGAGAGTACTGGTAATTGGAGACTCCCTGCTAAGAGGAATGGATCGCCATGTGGCTGGACCCGACCCCCTAACCCGAGAGGTGTGTTGCTTGCCAGGGGCGAAAATTAAAGATGTTTCAGAACAGCTGCCTAAACTCCTCAAATCTACGGATGGCTACCCATTTGTGATGGTCCATGTGAGAACGAATGACATGTCCCTGAATACCATCGCTCCTATTAAAAAAGACTATCAAGATTTGGGGAGGAAGCTCAAGCAAATGGGGGCACAAGTGGTATTCTCTTCAATCTTGCCTGTCAAGAGAAGAGGAATGTGTCGGGAGAGGAAGATAATGGAGGTGAATCACTGGCTGCGTACTTGGTGCCGGCAGGAGAGATTTGGTTTCTGGGACCATGGGATAGGCTTTCTTGAAGAAGGCCTACTAGCATCTGATGGACTGCACTTATCGAAACTGGGGAAGAATGTGTTTGGCAGGAACCTGGGGAGATTCACCAGGAGAGCTTTAAACTAAAGCCACTAGGGGAAGGAGACGATCAACATAGGGAGTGTATGGAAGGAAAACGAGCGGAGGCAGCCCAACCGGCAAGGCCAGCTCATAGGGAACCAAAAGTAAAAGGATTCAGATGTCTTTATACTAATGCCCGAAGCATGGGCAATAAAAAGGAAGAGCTGGAACTTCTCATGCTGATGGAAAGGTATGATCTAGTAGGCATCACAGAAACTTGGTGGAATGATTCTCATGACTGGAATGTAATGGTGGATGGATATGAACTGTTCAGAAAAAACAGAATAGATCAAAGAGGTGGAGGAGTGGCACTGTATGTGAGGAAAGGGCTTACCTGTCAGGAAATTCTAGTGAAGGAGAGCATATCTACAGTGGAAAGCATCTGGGTGAAAATAAGCGAGGGGAAAACAAACAGTGTGGTGGTTGGTGTCTGCTATCGACCGTCTGACCAACGAGAGGATGTGGATGCTGCACTTTGTGAGCAGCTTGAGAAAATATCCAAGCGGCAGGACCTTGTCATCATGGGTGATTTCAATTTCCCAGATGTGTGCTGGGAAACAAACTCTGCGAAGCGTCCTCAGTCATGCAAGTTTCTAACCTGCCTTTTATCCATTTATCAAATGGTAGATGAACCCACAAGAGGTTCAGCCATACTGGACTTAATACTGACCAACAGGCAAGAGTTGGTGGATGAGGTGAAGGAGGTGGGGACCCTAGGGGGAAGTGACCATGTCCTCATAGAATTCCTTTTGAGATGGGGAGCCAAGGAAGCTTGTAGCCAGACACGGATGTTGGATTTTCGTAGGGCAAACTTTAATAAACTCAGAGACATGATGAGTGTCATACCATGGACGAGAATGCTGGAAGGGAAGGGAACATGTGAAGGGTGGGCGCTACTCAAACAGGAGCTATTGCATGCTCAATCAATGACTATCCCAGAAAGACAAAAACACTGCAGGAGCTCTAAGAAGCCTATTTGGATGAACAGAGAACTTTAAGAGGAACTAAAAAAGAAAAGGAAAATGTTCAGGAAATGGAGGGAAGGACAGAGCTCTAAAGAAGAGTACCTACAGGTTACTAGGCACTGTAGATCAATCATAAGAAAGGTCAAAGCTGAGAGTGAGCTAAGATTGGCCGGGGAAGCCCATTGTAACAAGAAAAGATTTTTCAGTTATGTGAGGAGCAAATGTAAAGTAAAGGAGGCAATAGGCCCACTGTTGGGTGCGGATGGACAAACTAACGGAAGATGCAGAGAAAGCAGAAAAGCTTAGTGCCTATTTTACATCTGTTTTTTTCCACAGGTCAAAGTGTTTAGGCACATCTAGAGATGGCCATAGCCAAAGGACAGTGTCTGGGTGGCAGGTTAACATGGATAGAGAGGTTGTCGAGAGGCATTTAGCTGCACTGGATGAGTTCAAATCCCCTGGTCCGGAGGACAATTTGGTGATCTGGAGGACAATTTGGTGATCCAAGGAAGTCAGCATGGATTTGTCTCCAGCATGGATTTGTCCTGCCAGACCAACCTGGTTTCCTTTTTTGACCAAGTAACAGGTTTGCTGGATCGGGGAAATTCGGTTGATGTCATTTACTTGGATTTTAGTAAAGCTTTTGACAAGGTTCCCCATGATGTTCTGATGGATAAATTGAAGGACTGCAATCTGGATTTTCACATAGTCAGGTGGAAAGGGAATTGGTTAGAGAACCGCACTCAAAGAGTTGTTGTCAATGGTGTTTCATCAGACTGGAGAGAGGTGAGTAGCGGGGTACCTCTGGGCTCGGTGCTTGGCCCGGTACTTTTTAACATATTTATTAATGATCTAGATGAGGGGGTGGAGGGACTACTCATCAAGTTTGCAGATGACACCAAATTGGGAGGACTGGCAAATACTCCGGAAGATAGAGACAGAGTTCAACGAGATCTGAACACAATGGAAAAATGGGCAAATGAGAACAAGATGCAATTTAATAAAGATAAGTGTAAAGTTCTGCATCTGGGTCAGAAAAATGAAAAGCATGCCTACTGGATGGGGGATACGCTTCTAGGTAACACTGTGTGTGAATGAGACCTTGGGGTACTTGTGGATTGTAAACTAAACATGAGCAGGCAGTGTGATGCAGCGGTAAAAAAGGCAAATGCCATTTTGGGCTGTATCAACAGAGGCATCACATCAAAATCACAAGATGTCATAGTCCCATTGTATACGGCACTGGTCAGACCACACTTGGAGTACTGTGTGCAGTTCTAGAGGCCTCACTTCAAGAAGGCCGTAGATAAAATTGAAAGGGTACAGAGGAGAGCGACGAAGATGATCTGGGGCCAAGGAACCAAGCCCTATGAAGATAGGTTGAGGGACTTGGGAATGTTCAGCCTGGAGAAAAGGAGGTTGAGAGGGGACATGATAGCCCTCTTTAAGTATTTGAAAGGTTGTCACTTGGGGGAGGGCAGGATGCTGTTTCTGTTGGCTGCAGAGGAGAGGACACGCAGTAATGGGTTTAAACTTCAAGTACAACGATATAGGCTAGATATCAGGAAAAAAATTTTCACAGTCAGAGTAGTTCAGCAGTGGAATAGGCTGCCTAAGGAGGTGGTAAGCTCCCCCTCACTGGCAGTCTTCAAGCAAAGGTTGGATACACACTTTTCTTGGATGCTTTAGGATGCTTAGGGCTAATCCTGCGTTGAGCAGGGGGTTGGACTAGATGGCCTGTATGGCCCCTTCCAACTCTATGATTCTATGATTCTAACTCCCTAGCTTTCTCCATGATCCAGCATATTTTGGCAATTTGATCTCTAGTTTCTCTGTGTCTTTGAAATCCTCTCTGTACTTCTGGAAGTTCTCGGTCCACATATTGCTGGAACCTAGCTTGTAGGATTTTGAGCATAACTTTGCTAGCATGAACATTCTTTGGCATTGTCCTTCTTTGGGATTAGAATGTAAACTGACCTTTTCCAATCCTATGGCCACTGTTGAGTTTTCCAAATTTGCTGGCATATTGAGTGTAGCACTTTTACTGCATCGTCTTTTAAGATTTTGAATAGTTCAACTGGAATGCTGTCACCTCCATTAGCTTTATTGTTGCTCAGGCTTCCTAAGGACCATTTGACTTCACATTCCAAGATGTCTGGCTCCAGGTCAGTGATTACCCCATCGTGGTTATCAGAGATGTTAAGCTTGCTCTTGTATAGTTCTTCTATACAATCTTGCCACCTTTTTAAAAATCTCTTCTGCTTCTGTTAGATCCCTACCATTTTGGTCCTTTATCATACCCATGTTTGCATGAAATATTCTCTCCAATTTTCTTGAAGAGATCTCTGGTCCTCCCTATTCTATTGTTTTCTTCTGTTTGCACTGTTCATTTAAGAAGGCATTCTTATCTCTTCTAGCTTATCTCTTCAAGGATCGCTGCCTTGTCGTGCCAAAGGGGCTTGTGTAGCTCAGTGAAGCTATGAGCTATGCTGTCTAAGATGGACAGGTTACAGCAGAAAGCTCTGACAAAAGGTGATCTACTGGAGAAGGAACTGGCAAGCCACTCCAGTATCTTTTCCATGAAAATTCTATGGACAGTATTTAGAGGAGAAAATATATATAAAATGAAAACATTTTCACTTCAAATTTGTTTAATTTTTTTCAAAACAGAGATAAATTTCTACCATGTAGGGATGTCAGTTCCCAGGTGGGACCTGGGGGATCACCTGGAATTATATCTCCAGAATAAAGAGATCACTTTCCCTGCAGATAATGGCTGCTTTGAAGACTAGGCTTTATAGCGCTGAAATCTATTGAGGTCCCTCCCCACCTCAAATCCTGCCCACTTCTGGCTCCATCCCCAAAGTCTCCGGGTATTTCCCAACTCAGAGCTGGCAACCCTAGTACTATGATTCTGTATAAGATGTTTACAAAGAGCTGAATTTTCCTCCATTTTATTTCCTAGTAAAAAAGGCATTCAGTGAAGCACACCAGAAGTGCTCCAGATTTTAAAAATTACTGTATTTATAGAGCTTTTTCTCAAAGTCTACTGAAACCACTAGTTGGCTTTAAAAAGGAATTGGATTCATGGAGGACAAGTCTAGCAACATATATTATCACTGCTGACTAAATGGGATCTCACTAGAGTTCTCAATCACCAGGACCCTTTATGCACGGCACCAGATTCCAGGTGCTGGTGCCGTGCCTTTGCGGCGGGGCACAATGCCCCACCATTTCCCATGAACGCATGGGAGCGGGGCATGCTGGGTTGCCCCGGCATAGCACACACGCTTTACGCCGGGGCTAGGAGGCCCAGCTGAGGTAAGTGCAGCGGTACGGGCGGGGGAGGTGGGGAGGGGCCGGGGGAGCGGGGGGGGGCAGGGGGTTGCCTCTGCCAGCTCCGTGCCACCACGGAACCCACAGGGGCAAGCGGTGTCCCTTAAGGGTCACCGCATATCAAGGCTGGGCAGCCCAACAAGCCTGGCACCGCTGATTATGCAAAGCGCCGGTCTTCCGCAGCCCCGGCTTAACTGGGAAGCTGCGGAAGATCCCGTGTTCAGTTAACGCGGGTCTTCCAGAGTCCAGGGCCAGGAGGCGCCTGCACTCACGGCGGCAGCATGCGTTCTCGGTGATTTTAACCAAAGCGCTGCTGCCGCCGGTGCGGGCCTTATGGCCCGTGCATAATGGGCCATGGTGATACAATCCACAAACCAAAACAGCTGTTCAGTAGCTACTAGGCAATTCACAATAAGAGCCTGAATAAAGGCAAAGTAACAGTTCTTAATGAAAAACTGTATTACAATGTTGGTTTTTCTTTTTTTCTTTAATTCCATTCTCTACCAAAACAACATCCAGATACACCAGTTGTTTTCACTTGTGCAAACAGTACTTCAACTGTTTTGTTATATATATCTACTGTTCCCTTGGGGGACCAAGCCTTCATAATGGCAGTACCCCCCTCCCAAAGCCCCATTCTCTTCAGGCTCCACCCCCAAATCTCCAGCTATTTTCACACCAGGAGATGGCAACTCTAAACCTCTTTGTTTTAGGAAGTTTTAGCCTCTTTGTTCTGCTTGTAGGTCTTCTTGAGGCCTCTGGTTGGCCACTGTGTAAATCAGAACTGTTGTCTAGATTATAGTTGCCATCTGCCAGGTGGGGCTCGGCGATTTCTTGAAATTACCACGCTACCCCTGGAGAAAATGGCTGCTTTGGAGGTTGATGTTCCACTCCCAAATCTCCAGAGATTTCCCAGATCAGAGTTTGTAACCATAACTTAGGTCAGCTTTTCTCAACCTTTTTACCATTCAGAAATCCCTGAAACATTCTTCAGGCTTCAAGAAATCCCAGAATTGGCTAGATCATGCGGAATATGGTTGGAAAGAATAATTGTGTACACGCCCACCCATGGGCCCTCCCCTTCCACCTCCTCCAGTCCCATCATGGGCTAATTTGGGAGGGAGGAGCTGATTGACATCACCATATATAGCCCTATCACCCAATAAATGTTTAGCAAATAAAAAGTTAATTAAGTTCCACCCATTCAGGAAATCCTTCCAGTGCCCTTATGAAATCCCGGAGTTTCATGAAACCCTGGTTGAGAAAGCCTGGCCTAGATAGATCACTGGTTGCTCTTAGGCCCTTTACCCCCATTCATCCAAGGGCCACAATTTAGCTGCTCTGCTCTGATAGAATTTCTTCTAAAAATCTTCTTCCCCTCTTATTTCTTTTAGCACAGCCAAGAGCTTAAACAGTTCTGATGTGCTTTTGATGGTCTGAATCATCTTTAGATGGTCTGAATGAACAGCTTGCAATGCCTCTACAGACAAAACTTGTCTATCTTCAGAGGGTGGTTCAGATACTTCAGAGAGACTACAGAACTCTCACCCTTTGTAAAAATGTTCTCTTCCCTTGGATAAAAAGCTTTGCTGGAGTTACAAGGCAAGTTTCTCTTTTATTATTAGAAAACCAAAGCTTCATAGTTGGTAAGCAATGTTTCCCTGCCTCCTCCTCATAGGGGATTTTTAGTACTGACAGCCCTAACCTGAGGCATGCTTAATCAGCAAGGCAGTCAACAATTTCATGACTGATTTTTTTCTTTTTACAGAATCAGTTAAAATGGAATTTAATTTTTTAATTATTCTCTCTCTCTCTCTCTCTCTCATACACACACACTTCCAATGAGCTCTTATTTTTTTTTTATTTTCTACCCGCCCTGCTAATAAAATGTTAAGAATACCACTTAATAAGCATGTGTTTTCATGCCAGCCTACTCATTATCAAACAGGGATGCCAGTCCGCAAGTGGTACCTGGGGATGTCCTGGAATTTTAGTTCATCTCCAGATGCCCCGCTTTTCACTTACCGAAGGAGTCTCAAAGCAGTTTACAATCCCTTCATCTCCCCATAAGAAACAGCCTGTGATATAGGTGGGGCTGAGAGAGGTCCTTCCTGTCATCTGGAAAAGGGTATAGCAGGGATGGGAAGATGCTGAAACAGGCTGTGAGTGGAGGGAAGGGCAGAACCTGAGGCAGCCCAAGTACTGATTGACCCTCCCACATCTGGCCAGTCTGATTCACCCCCACTCTAACACCACCTCCTCTTCCACCACAGTCACCCAGAGCCTGACAGCCAGCACACCAAAAGCCAGCACTAGGCATAGCAGAAGCTTTTCCTCAGCACCTTGCCTATCTGGAGCACGTGGCATGGCTCCTCACCTCGTCAAAGCTGGCAGGGCAGAGCATGTTGCTGCATTTGGGTCCTCCTGGGGCCTCCTTCTGGCCCAAGAAATGCATCCACAAGATCTCCAGCAGACTGCCTGGCACCCATTTTGCGGGTCTTTTGTGGTTCTCCCACCCAGACCATTTACGCATACCTTGTTTTAGCCTTGTTTTGGATTTCCTTTGGATGCTGCAAGTTGACTGTAGCATTTCCGCATTTGGGCTTTCCTCCCCTTATTTCCCAGCCTTAAATTCACAATATGCTTTCTGCACTGAGTCCAATGGAGAAAGCCTCATATCATGCTTTGCTCCCTTCCCCTTTTTTAAAATATGTGCCTTTGGCAAAATGGTGCCTGCTTGTATATGCCTTTGGCAGAATGGTGCCTGTGAAGCGCCTCCCAACCTGCCCCACCCCCCACGAGGGCAAACCTTCGCCTCACGGCGGCCATTCCTCTGCTGGCCGCCGAGAGGGAAGGTAGGCCCGCAGCCCCCCGTCGCCTAGCGGAAAAAGGCCTTTAGCCTTTGGGGGGGGGAGGAAAAAGGCTCCCCAGGAGGGCTGCCAATCGTCCTCCCCAGGGCCTGAGGAAGCTTTTTCCCTGGGGGGGGAAAGAAAAAGCCCTCCACGGGGCCTGGGAAGCCTTTTTCCCTGGGTGGGAGGTTCAGGGGGGCCCAGCCCTTCTCACCTGCCCGGGCAGTGCTGCCAGGGCGGTTGGGAACGGCTAGCGCCCACTGTATTTTTTTACAGCGGGCTTAATTACTAGTAATATTATAATGCTGCTGTGTAAGAGTGCAAGCCTGTTTTTTAAAAAAAATTAAAAACAGGACTGTAACACGATCACCCCCTTAAAAAAAAAAAGGCAGATTTTTCAGAATGGAGGGAGGGAGGAAGGGAGGGGGGAAAAGAGGACAGCAAAGATGAAAGGGGCATTTCCAAATGACTCAAAATGATGGGGGAGGGGCAAAACTCGATTGCATGCAATTCTGCATCTGGCAGCCCCAACTTAGACCCTCTTAGATGTAACTAGTTTTCTTGGGATTCCTTTGCTGTGGGGCAAGTGAGGGGGCAATTCAGGACTGTGACTGAAGAAGCAAATTTGAGTGCAGAAATGGATGATATAGTCAACCCTTTAAAAATGTAAATCCAAACTGTATTGCTAGTGCAGAAACAGCCCAAGTTGAATCCCCTGGTGACAGTTCCTGCCTTCACCAGCACTGGGAGCCACAGTCATCCATATTAGGGAAGGCACCACATGGGGCCCCCAGAACAGTGGGGCCCAAAGCATGTGCAACATGTGCCACTAGGATAAAATGCTACTGCCCAGGGCTGGCAACCCTAGTATCAAAGCATTGCTTCTCAGGCTCAGTTAACTCTATCCTCTTTTCCTAAACTCTTCAGAGAATAGCTTCACGTGGGTAGACATGCTGGTCTAAAGTTTGAGCCCAGGGTCTTAAAGGTGCCACTGGACTCAGAAGTTTGTTTTTCAATGAATACTTATGTTCAGAATAGGAAGAATGGAAATGGAGAAAAATATGAACAGCTGCCTGTAGCTACTCAGTCATGAAAGAAATAGTTCTAGACATGATGTTGTCATACCCTTTCTGTCTCCATTTTGTTGACATTCTTCTCTGCCCTTTGGCCTGTGACTAGTTCTATCCTGATGATATTTACAGGGCAGAACAGGTCATGGGTAGAAGAAAAGTCAGAAGTAGGCCACTTCACATGATTTAATTTAGCCATGAAGGAACCATTGCTAGCTTAGGAACCCAGGAAAGATGAGACTTAGGCTGAATCTACATGGAGCTTTTATTCCAATCCCAGGTCGATTCAGTCCCTGCTGTCTACACTGAATGCAATTTCCATTTGGATTTTGGGCGATTTAAATTTTTCATCTGCAACAAGCATCATTGATCCAGGGTGACCCTACCTTTTCCCCGTGATATCCTGGAGTGGATATTACCCTCGATATTTGAAAAAATCTGCATGAGTAAAGGTGCAGCTCTCTGCTTTTCCTGAACTAACTTGCTGCCTCGAAACTCCAATGCTGTAGGAAAGCTCTGATTAGCCAGGGCGTCAGTTCAAAGGCTTCCTCGTTAACAGGTTGCAAGGCTTTCCTTAAAGGGAATACTCCAGAAGGCCTGATTTCGAGCCTTCCCTAATCACGTGCTGAGCACTTTTTGTTTCAATGGGGGGGGGGGGGTGATAGAGGAAGACCTGAGTTCAAATCGATCTGAATTCAGCAGGATCCACAACAGAATAGACAAAGTAAGTGCAGAATCAGCCCTAATTCAGTATCAAACCCAGAGAAAATCATGCAATCAGACATAACAGACTATACAAAATTATTTTCTGGGCATTTCAATTCAATCAAAGTCCTTCTATGCACAATACTCTGTTGCTTCAAGATTGCTAACCTCCAGGTAACACCCCCCCCCAGCCCAAATGACAACTATCTCCAGACTAAAGAATTCCGTTCTCCTGCAGAAAATGAGTCCCTCTTCCCCCAAGCCTCACCGTTCCCCTTGCTCCAGAACTAAATCTCCAGAAATCTCCCAACTTGGAAATGGCAGCCTTATGCCAGGCTTGTTTATCAAAAAAGACATCCATCTCCCTCCAGTGACATCAGTCTCAAGCAGAACACATTTTACTCCAGAAGTGTTCTCATTTCTAACCCTCACTTTTCCTGCTTTCCTTATTTGGAAAGCCTTTTCTCTGCAAAGGCCTGCTTGCACCCTCTCCTTGTGTCAAGCTAAGGCTGCCAGCCTTCAGGTTGGAACTAGAGAGCTCTCAAAATTACAGCTGATCTCCAGAGGAACAGAGAAAACAGCTATTTTGGAGGATTTGCTCTATGACGTTATACCCTGCTAAAGTCCCTCCTCTCTCCAAACCTCACTGTCCCCTGGCCCCACAACCAAATTGCCAGAAATTTCCCTATCTAGAATTGGCACCTACAGCTTCCCCATTCTTAAGCAAGTTAAACCCTCTCTTCATACATTCAAGTTTTAGCAGTAAAAACAAACAAACACAAACATACATTCTGAGACTAAGACCTAATAAATTCTGGTTTTTGATGCTATAGATAAATTTTGAGGCAAAACTAATTTCAAAGGATAATTTCAGGCTTAAAATAGTCTTTTGTTGTCTGAGTACGTCAGAGTCTATAACCATCACTGCTTGCAGGTAACTCTACACAAATTACTAAATGCTATGGAACAAGCTCTAAGCTACATTTCCAGGTACAACAACCAGCATTGGTTTCACCCTGGGCTCTGTTTTGTACTTCACTGGGACCGATTATGCACAGGGCAGAAAGCCCGAGCTGGAGATGACATGGCTTTGGGGTAAAACGCCCATTATGGCCGACGATGATGCCATCATGGGCATCACCGAGCCCTGCCCCAAGCCAGGCCCTTGGAAGGCCCGCAGTAAGGGAATACAGAGTCTATTGCATTTCCAGAGATGCCTCAGGCGCCGGTGAAGGTTAGGTCAGGCCAGCCTCGTGCATAATCGGACGAGCCGGATCTTTGGGCCTTTGGGCCTGGCTCCTACCCTGACCTATGGCCAGGGATGCCTCTCAACCCTGTTAGCTCCAGAGAGCCGGGGAGCTGAATGGGGTGCCCCCCCTCCACTGTGGTGGGTGGGCAGCATGCCACTCCCCTGCCAGTGAGCGTGGAGGCCCCGTGCCCCCTGCTGCTGCCGCAGAGTGCATCCAGTGCTTCCGGCCCCATGTTGCGTGTGCAGAGCCTTTACAGCAGGGCAGATGGCGTAAGCTGGGGGAGACCCTTCCACGTGCATATGTGGGGAACAGCAGGGCATCCCACCCACCCCACTGCAATGGAACGGCAGCAACTTAACATGGCTGCCGTAGTGCATAATCAGTCTGAGTGCTTAATTCTTTCAAAGGTCAAAGTGGGGTGGGGGCATCCAGACTTATCTTGGCCCCTAACAATGCCCATTTTTATGATCTTATGCAATAGCATGCCTAAAGTGCACAGCTGCACAATCCATTTCTAAAAGCCAGTCTATTAGATATCACAGTGAAATATCCTTCCTTCAGAGCTGTGCAGGGATTTTAAAGGGAGCAACAGCCTCAACACTTAATCTTTCCTCAAGACTTCTGGGGAACTATTATCCTACCTGTACAATAAAAATGCTAACCTGCTCATTCCCTTGTCTAGATATTAAAGGAGCTTAAACTGAACAAAAATGTACATTTCCACTTGGTCACTCCTTGTAAGTACTTGAGATTTAATGCCATCTATGTCTAGTTAATCAAAACTTTACTTCAGGCTTATTTTCCCATTACAACTTGAAAATCTACCCAGGAAAAAAATCAAACTCTCTCTCTTTGTTTCTCTTTCCCTCAAATTCTCTGACTTTGCTGAATCTAAGTTTCTTGTGAAGGTAAAGCTATCACTAATACTGACTTTCTACATAAGAAATGTCTACAGTAAGTAAGAACCAACAATAACAGCAACAAATATTTACAGCATGCATAATATTGTAGACCTGGTTTGTGACAACTCTCAACTGCCTTTTTCCTAGTCTTCATTTTATTTATTAGATTTCTATGTCGCCCTCCTAGCAAGGCAGCTCGGGGTGGTGTACAGCACATTCAAAACAACATAATAAACATCATAAAATAATTAACCATTTTTAACTTAATTTTAAATGTAATTTTATATGTTAAATTTTACGAAATTTTAATTACATTTAAAATTAAATTAAGGTGACAATTTAAGTTGGTATCCAGAGCAGCACCAACATCTGCAGTCCAAAAAAGTACCAGATGCTTTACCCTTGCTTCATAGGGCAGTCACACTAACTCAATTATCATTTCGGTGTAAAAACTGCAATTCTAAGGGGGGGGGGGAAGAGTACAGATGTATGAAAGAGAGTTCTTTTCTACAGCAAATTTAAGTAATGTTACAAAGTTACTATGTACTTTATAGTTAAAACCCTTCCTTCTTTTTGTTCTCTAAATTCTCTTTTTTAACCATCAGATTCACAAATCATAAGTTCTTCTTTTTTTCAAGTCCACAAGATGTTTCCAGTTAGTGATAAATGTAGATATTGTCTTTTCTTTAATCAAATAAGTAATTTTATCCATTTCTGCAAATTCCATTATCTTTACCATTTGCGCTTCCCACACAGGTTGTTGTGGAGATGAAACATGTGAGGCCTACTGCACAGGGTTGTTGTGCAGATAAAACAGTTGGCCGAAGAACAGCACAGCACAGCCGGGAGTGGGCCGCCACGCCACCCCGCTCTGGAGGACACAGCCGCGGCGGCAGCACCCGCCCCGCTCCACACAGACCCACTCGCCCGCCGGCCCACATCACCCGGCGGCCTGCCCGCAGGAGGAAGCCCGGGGACTGCTTCCAGAGCCACAGGCCACGCTGCCGCCGACTGCCTCGACATCACAGGCCCAGGTAGGCCGTGCCACTGGGGGGGCCCAGCACGAGCCGACTCTAGCTCTCACGCCACCCCACGCCCGCCCTCGGGTCCAGCCCCTGGCCCACCACACCTGGAGAGCCGGCCTGCGAGACTCTCGAGCCCCGCTAGCACCCACTGTATTTTGAGTACAGCGGGCTTATTTCCTAGTTTTAATATATTATACTAGTAAAAAATGCCTGCTGCAGTCAGGAATCCAGCAGATGCTAGCGGGATAGTGGAGGGTGAAGACAGGCAGATAGAAAGAATGACAGGAAGGAAGGAAGCCTTGCTCTCCCCCCTCCCCCGCCTCCCCAAGGTCCCCACGGTGTTGCTGGGATGGAGCAAACTGAAGGCAAGGCGGGGAAGGGGGGGGGGAATCCCCACCAATCTCTCTGGCTCGCCTTCAGCGTATAGCCTCCCAGACGAGTAGCAGGATCTATGTGGTCACCATAGTGCAACTGGGATGCAGCAGACTCAAGGCGAGGCAGGAAAAGTGGGGGGGGGGGACTCCCCACTGCTCTCTCCAGCTCATCTTGAGTGTGCAGCCTCCCAGCCAAGTTGCAGCTTCTTGGCCCAAGGTGGAAGGGAAATCCTCCCACGCTGGCTTCTCAGCCCAACGGGAATGCAGGCCCCCACCCCCAGGGCACTCACATGCGTCCTGGGGAGTGTTCAGGGGAAACTGCGGCAATGCTGGCAAAGAACCCCTGGTCAGCTGGGAGTGGGTGTGGCCTGTGTGATCCAGGGTCCACCCATCCTCCACCCACTTAGCCCTTAGCAACTTATTATAACAGTAAGCCCGATATTAAAGATGCCATTATCATCAGCAAACATACTCATCCAATAGCCTAACACAAACTCATAACTGTGCCCAGAAAAATCCAGATCTAATATGTACTGCATCGACAGAAATTCCACATTGGATCAACATCAATTTAATTACACAGTCAAAAGAAGACTGTGCTCTCTCCTATCCTATTCAACATCTTCATGTGCCCTCTTGCACGACTGGTCCGGAAGTTTGGGCTGGGCTGCCATCAATATGCAGATGACACCCAGCTCTTCCTCCTGATGGATGGCTACTCTGACTCTCCCCCAGAAGCATTAGCCAGCTGCCTGGAGGCAGTGACAAGATGGCTCAAACAGAGTAGTCTGAAGCTCAAACCTTCAAAGACGGAGGTCCTGTGGCTGGGTAGGAAGGGCCTATGTGAGGAAGCGCGTCTGCCTACCCTGGATGGTGTGCAGCTCTCTACAGCTCACTCCGCCAGGAATCTAGGGCAGAGTCTGCACTTACTTTCTTTATTCCATTGTCAATCCTGTTGAATTCAGATCGCTTTGAACTCGGGTCTTCCTCTCCCCCCCCTCCCCATTGAAACAGGAAAGTCTTCTGCACGTGGTTAGGGTAGTTCAGAAGGGGGGGGGGGAGCCAAGCCTCTTTCTTTCTTTTCTTGAAGGGGGGGGGAGAGGAGCCAGGCAGGGAGCCTCTTTCTTTTCTTGAAGGGGGGGGGGGGTGGAAAGGATCGAAAAAGGCTGAGGAGGGAGGAAAAATCCAGGACTGACAGAAGTTGAGAGAAATTAGGGGCTTCTCCTTTAAGGCAAGTTTGTCACATAACCAGGTGTGGCCTATCAGAGGTTCTCTACCACAGAGCCTGGTTTCCCAATCCAGATATTGAGCATTATAAGCACTCTAAGATATCGCAGAATAAAGGTAGGGTCACTCCGGATCAATCCTTCTTGCTGCAGAAGGAAAATTTAAATTGCCCAAAATCCAAACGGAAATCGCATTCTGTGTAGAGGGCAGGGACTGAATCGATCTGGGGTTGGAATAAAAGCTCCGTGCAGTTTACACCTAGGCATGATTCTGGAAACTTCCCTCACAATGGAAGCTCAGATCACAAAGGTAGTGCAGCTGGCATTCTACCATCTCTGCCAAGCCAAGCTACTAGCGCCCTACCTGGCCCCAGAATACCTAGCCACAGTGATCCATGCGACGGTCACCTCTAGACTGGACTTTTGTAACTCGCTCTATGCAGGCCTGCCCTTAGCCTTGACCCGGAAACTATAGCTTGTCCAAAATGTAGTGGCCAGGATCCTCACAGCAACACCGTGGAGGTCTCACATCCGGCCTATTCTCCACCAACTGCAATGGCTGCCAGTTGAATTCCGGATCAGACTAAAGGTTCTGGTAATTACCTTCAAGGCCATACGTGGTCAGGGCCCAGTGTACCTGAGGGATCGCCTCCCTGCCTATGCCCCCCAAAGAGCTCTGAGCTCTACCGCCACCAACCAGTTAAGGATCCCTGGCCCTAAAAAAGTCCGTCTGGTCTCGACCAGGGCCAGAGCATTCTCTGTTCTGGCCCCCACCTAGTAGAACGAGCTCCCGGAGGAGATCAGGGCCCTGACAGAGCTTAAACAGTTCCGCAGGGCCTGCAAAAGGGAGCTCTTCCTCCAGGCATTTTGTTGAGACCAGACGTAATCAACAGCGATTGAAGGGCCCCTGCTCCCCCCCTGCCCCCACTCCCCCCCCTCAGAATTCCAACAATGCTCTGGACCTGTTTGTATTGTTGCACTGTTGTATTGTTTATATTGTTTATACTGTTATATTGTTATATGGTTACAACTGTTAGTATTATTATTATAAGGTATTCACTTGTTTATAGACTGTTTTATGTATTGTTCTTTGTTCCTATGTAAACCGCCCTGAGCCTTCGGGGAGGGCGGTATATAAATATAATAAATTAAATAAATTATGCATGAAGGTGAAAGGACAGTCTAGCACTCGCTTGGCAGCAGGGTTAATACCTGCTTACGCATGACCTCACAACCTGCCTGGCCCCCTCCCAGGCCTGGCTTGCATTAGGACCTCAGGTGCCCTGCGTTAAGGGAATGCAGATAGTTTTCACCTTCTAGGCCCAGCAGGGATAGAAAATGCCCTGTTTGGCTCCATGGTGCTTTATAGTGCTGCAAAGAAGAAGAAGAATTGGTTCGTATATGCCGCTTTTCTCTACCCGAAGGAGTCTCAAAGCAGTTTACAATCGCCTTTCCTTTCTACCCCAAAACAACAGACACCCTGTGAGGTGGGTGAGGCTGATATCTCTGCTTGGTCAGAACAGTTTTTATCAGTGCCGTGGTGAGCCCAAGGTGACCCAGCTGGCAGCATGTGGGGGAGTGCAGAATCGAGCCCGGCATGCCAGACTGCAGAAGTGCAGATGTCTGCACTACTAACCGCTACACCAAACAAGGTGTTTTTGTCACTTCCATGAAGGTGGGATTACCACCATGGCAAAGCATGGTGGAGTTTTTCTGCCCCAGCAGAACTCTGGGACAGATGGTGTTTGGCAGAAGAAATCTTCCCCTGTTCACACATGAGAATTGGCGGGACATGCTGCCCCACTGCAAAAAACTGTCAGCATTCATAATAGACCATAAAGAACAAAATATCACTTCTGTAACTTACTACCCTGTTTTTATGTGACATAATAATCAATAAAAGACAATGTATAGCAGTAACACTTTGCATTATAAATATGAATGAGTATATTAATAGCACAGAAGAAATTAATATAACATGTTTATATATGTCACCTATCACATTAAACCTTGGACTGAATATTGAGGTTCTAAAAGGGAGAAATGCTACAGTATCTGATCTATGTTCTTTTGTATTATGCAGTCCAGCAGCAGCGTAAAATTCTTTTAAAAACCTCATGTTGGAAGTGGAGTCACATCACTTCTGACTAAAAAACCTGGAAGTGACAGAGGGTACCTACCTATGTCACTTTTTAAAATTTAAGTGATCCCACAGCCATATCACTCCATATCCCTGCCTACCACCCACTCTAGACGGTTGTCATAAAGCAATTAGCAGAAACATGGCAAAACCGCCATTTCACTGCCATTTGCCCATCTCACAGTCCAGGTGGACCCAGAAAGAACTGGAGGAACTGCATTTCAAGTTTTAATAAATACAGACAGAGGAATATAACCTGCCTACAGCTCTGATATTTACCATCTGCAGATGAAAGCAACCCATTGCACCAGTAAAGGTTTACCACATATCCATTCCATATGCCTTGAATAAATCTTTGTTGGTCTTAAAGGTGCTACTGGATTCTGATTTTGTTTTACAATGCTAATAAAGTTGTGATCAGTTAAATGCCTCAAATGAACGGAGAGCACCTCTTCCGAGTGTCTGCAGGCTCAACAAACCAAAACATCATCTCCTAAAGTCTGGACTCTCCTTTCAACAACTATTTATTTAGAAAATTTCCAGTGAAGCCATGGAGTACGTGGCATGAACTCTGGGCATTTGGTCTTCCTAAAATGGAAGAAACTGATCTTTCTCCTAATCTTGCCAAAGAATGGGGAACAGCCACTATCATTTGACCTAGGAGGGTAGGGAAAATAGAACAGAAGAATTCTTCCTTGAGATCTATATGTATTCTTTCCCTTCCCTGCTCCCCCTGGAAATAATTTCATGACTCCTTAGATAAAGCGGTCGTCCTCGTCCTCCTCTAATTAGCTGCCTGATCTGCAGGAGGTAGAAAAGCAAATAAAGCCACCAATCGCTAGGGAAAGTTGATCAAATGAACCAGTAAAGTTAGTCCTTACCTGGTCTACTACAGATGGAAGATCCTTGCACTTTAATCAACCTTATCCACAAATTAGGATTGCCCCGGGGACATTTAAAATTCGAACATTACATCCTCTCAATTCTCCTGTTGATTTAAACATTTTCTGATCCATTTCACAAGTGCCTTTTCCTTACACACAGTGGCACAGATGGCTGATATTGCCATGCTGCAGTGGTTATTAGGTTTTAATGTTATTCAGTGGCAACTTTACCACATTTGCACAGTCACCTGCTCAAGACCCCTGCTGCTTGATGCACTAAGGATTAAGCTTTAAAGCTCTTAAATGAGCTGGAGAAGTTCCTGCAAAGGTTATGCTAGTATTTAGCAAAGTGAGCTTCCAAATTAGCTACCATTTTGTGAGGCTCTGTCTTTGCATATTAGAAACAAAAATGTTCTGCTGTTGAATTACTTTCTTTTCTTGACTTTTAAATGCTTCCCAGCATTTCTATCTCGGCTAGAAAGTCCATTATTCATACGGAATTGACATGAAGATGTCTTCTAGACCTGCCCCCTGCCTCCATTTTCCCTTTCCCATTTGTCTCAGATTGTAAGTAGCTGGGCAGAAGAGACTGTGTCCATGCTTGGCTCTTGTGGCTCTTTCTTGCATGCCCAGGGAAATGCCAATCGTCACTTTAAGATTGGAAGGGGTGATTTCCTCCAGGCCAGACTGGCCAGGGATTATGGGGGGTTTTTTTGAGGGGGGATCATCTGGACATGGAATGGAGGTCATTGTGGGTAGGCAGGTAGTTGTGAATTCTGCAGGGGGTTGCACTAGATGACCCTGGAGACCCCCCCCCCAACTCTATGATTCTATGATTCAGGCTTGACCAGCTGTGATCTGCCTGGTTTGGACATAGTTAAATACCTGCTCATATGGTTCTTGCACTCTTGACTATGTGGTTATCAAACTAGCTTGAGATGTCAACCAGTGCCACAGCATTAGAAGCAATCCGCTCCTGCCTAGCCACCTTGGGACACCTTTCAGGGGAAATTTAGCCCATTTGTTCTGGATTGGTGCAGTCGCCACTGCAGCCAATCTATTTGTGCTATCCAGGCCATTGGCAGGTGGCATTCAACCACATACAGGGCATACAGCAGGCTCCACTTGGCGACAATTCTTTAATCCACCTCAATAACAGTGAATTCAATTGCAAGTGTTAGAGGGAGCTCTAAGCAGTAAGAATTTCAGTCATAGTCCCCTTCAGAGACATGGATTGCTTCCCCCCTTTAGATTGGATTCTCTGTTAAAATCTTCAGAAACATGTTTTAAAATCAGTGTTTAAAACACACACACTTTGTTTTGTTTTTTGATAATGAAGTGGGGAAACTCACGTGGACTTCTTTTTATTTGTCTTCAAAACTTCCCCAGCCCCTCCTCAACCTCTGCTCCAGCAATCAAACCACTGTTATAATTCACTTCACCACTGCAGGCTATTCCCTTCAGGACCATAATTATCTCTTTGCTTGGTTATTTGAGTTTAAATTGGAAGAAACTGGTTTATTTGCTGCTTTTACAGCTTCTTGCTATTACCATGTGGTTTGCCCTAATGGGGTCTCGGACAGACATCCAGTAATGTTTTGTCTAATCCCTAGGCTACTATTGGAAGCCAATTTTAGCTCTAGTTGGGATAATTGTGCCTTCAGATCAATCGATTTCCAACATGCTAGGGGGTCCTATTCTCAAAATAATTGGTGGGGTTGAGGTCCTTTATCTTTAGGGGAGGTAGAACAGCTGAACATTATGTACACTGATTTCATAGCAGTGACACTGATTCTCTTTACTAGACAATATACAGAGTGAGTGTACCATCAATCTTCACAGAGTAGGCCTGGGCTCTGTGTCTTGATACAGCTGGATGGATCCAAGTACTTTCAAGAGCCATTCTGCTAATGCAATTCCTGAAAAATTTCTCGGTAAAGTTATACCCTCTTTTTTAAAAACAGACAGTAAATTTACAATTCTGGGGGAAACATTTCTATTATTAACGAGTCCAAATTTCTACTTATTATGGAAACCTGGGAAGGGCTGCTTGTATGCTGCTAAGTAATTATGACAGCTTCATCTTTTTAAAGAATAAGCGATCTTCCTGAAAATGATTGTGCTGAGATTTCCTATTTAATTTTTTTAACCATGATGTTCGGTGAGTGACTCACATTCAAAAAATAATGGGTAAAAGTTCCCAAAGTATTTCAGCCCCAGTTTTCAAAATTGTTGATTTTCATGAGCACTTAATGAAAGTTCAGAACAAAATGGACCTAACTCCCCTTTTAGTTCTTATGTGAGAGAAAGTTTGAAAGGAAAATGGATGTGTACTTTCTCCAAAATACAGATATAAAAACAGATTCAGAAAATACAACATAGCCCTGACAGTCCCCCCAAAGAAAAATCCTAATTTTGTTGGCATCAGCAACAATCCCATGGGAGTTTGCTGTGACTCAGTACATCCCACCTTCCAGAAGACAAAGTGAGGACCCTTAAGGCTGTCATCATGCAGGTCCTGTCATGAATGAAGTGCATCTTGAGAAAGCTTCAGTCACTCATTGGGCACCTGACCTTTGCTTGCCAGGTGGTATCCCCAGGAAGGGTATTCTGCACTCGCCTGGCCCAGGAAACTCCTGGAGTCTCTGCCCCACATCATCACATACATTTACTAGGGGCATGGAAGAGTATCTTAAGGTTTGGTTATCCCTTTAATCACTATTTAATAGAGATTCCATATGGCAGGACCCATTAGTTCTGGGCACTGATGTGCAGGTTCACTCTGATGCTGTGGGGGCTCAGGCTTTGGGGTTTATTACAATGAGTGGTGGTGTGCACAGCCTTATCCACCTCAATGGACAGGAGAAAACATGCTGCATGACCTCACATTTCTATAATTTGGGCTCTACTGCATAATACAGTGCAGTCATTCCCAACAGGAGGTCCATGAAGGATCTGTAAGGGGTCTGTGCATTTTGCCTCCAGCCTTCATACAAGAAAGAAGCTTGGGAACTGTCCATCTCCCTTGCTCTTCCTTCCCCTTCAGAGAAGTTGATGAGTCCTTTGATGTTTTTCCTGCCTGAGAGAGGGCAGAACCTACATGCTTACTCCCAGCTTCAACTGCCTCCCCCCACCCCCCAGTGCTCCTTTAGCCTGTTTGGTAATGTTCATGCTCCTTGGAGAATGTTCTTTTGCTCAGAGTCTACTTTGTTCTGCCTAAAACTGGTGGAGAGAGAACTCAAGAGTCCTTAACTGCCACAGAGGTATTGCAATTCCCTTTTCATCCCTTGACTTCCCAGCTTTGCAAGCCAAGTTGTGCAAAGAGAGATGGCATCGGTATTTTTCCTCCCCTTCGCGCCCTTGACGTCCCTGCTTTGCAAGAAAAGCCGTACAAAGAGAGACGGTGTGGGCCTGTGGGCGGGAGGGGGGGAAGACTCAAAACTTCTTAATGACCACTGAGCTATTGCCCCTCCTAATCCAACCCCTGGAGATTTGGGGATGGTACTTGGGAACTACAGTGGGGGGAAATGCCAGAGTGTCTGCCCTCCAAAGCAGCCATTTTATTCAGGGGAACTGATCTCTGTAGTCTGAAAATGAGCTGTAATTTCAGAGTATCCCCAGATCCCACCTGGAGGCTGGCATCCCTAGCTGAGAGCTTCTACACCTGAATCCAGTGCAAGGACTGTGCATAGCCTGCACAAGGACCCCTTTCTACCCAGGTCTCTTCTTGCCCTGGCAGCCATTTCGGACACTGAGAAAATATATTCTCAGGTCTTTCTATGATTACCAACCTCCTGGTGTTGCCTGGAGTTCTCCCAAAGACCCCTCCAAATCACAGAGATCATTTCCTCTGAGGAGAATTGCTGCTTTGCATGGTGGGCTCTATGACAGCTGAGATGAATGCTTCCTTGTTATGCTTAGGCAAGGTTTGCTATTTACCATACTGATCACACAAAAATGAAACTAACTTCTTATTTAACATGCATTTTTTTATTAGCAATGCTATGAACACCGGTGCTTTCCCATCAGAGGAAATGAGGTTGCCAGGCCTCTTCCCATGTCACCAGAATTGACATATATATTAGACCCACCCACCCACCCATTTATTTATTTATTTATTTATTTATTTATTTATTTATTTATTTATTTATTTATTTATTTATATTGACATTTCACACATTGCTACATGGGCTGGCAATGTCCATAAGAAGTTGAGAGTGGCCATGATGGATCAGTCCAGCCTTCTGTGTCACACAGTCACCAAATCTCAGGGATCTTCAAGAGGTCCACCAGGAGGGCCAGAACAACAGATGCTCTTCCCCATTGGTTGGTTTCCAGCACAGGGATTATGGGGACTTGTTATTCATATTGCCTTCCTTGTGTGGCACAAGGGCTCCTGATGGCCCTTGGGATTTGACCACTGTGTCACACAGACTGGTGGACTGGATGGGCCACTGAGCTGACCCTACCCGACATGTCAGCTTTTTTGCTCTTATGACTGGGTCAGTGATGCTCTTATTCTGGGAGCCAAAAGAAGGAGGGCTTCTGGAGTTCTGGCCCTGTTGGTGGACCTCTTAGTGCCAAATCTTTACAGGCCCATCACATTCAACACCTTAGCCAGGATTATTCAGCAGTTACTGAGGCTGTGTTGGTGAGAGTACAAGACCACTGTGTTTGAAGCAGCATTTATTCTAGCCTTCTTCAGGGAACTCCATGTAGGTCAACTGGTGGCTAACTCTAGGGTTGGTGGCTCAGAATGGATCCTTGGGGTATGGGATGTATTAGTCCAGATGTCTGTTGTTGTTCAAATGGGAATTCAGAAGTCAAAAATAGATCAGCTAGCCTGTGGGGCTCAGTTACAGCTCTGTGCTATGTTGGGGCCTGGCCCTTACTCAGTACAGACCTTCCTTACTGTGAGGCCATCTGGTCTAGAACCCTTCCTGATCCATGCAATCCATTCTTTGCTTAATTTGCAAACATATTCAGTACCTGCCTGATGGGACTCCTCACAACAGAATTAATCCACCTAATTCCAGCTCAGTATCAGAGGACAGAGTGGATCTGTGGGCACAGCATTATGCATTGGCCAGGAGTTTACAAGGGGACCTGACCTGGGCCTGCAACATTTTGTTTGTCTGTCCTAGATCGGCCATGAGGGATGAGATAGGTTTCTTTGATGCAGTAACGTTGACACTCTGATGCCCTGATTATACAGCTAGGTCTGAATTACCTGGGTAAAGACATAGCTCTCAGCTTGGCATAATGGGCTAAGGCAGATTTTCATGCACTACATGTCAAGCTGCCCGCATGGCTTGAAGGCTTGGTTGCTGCTGTAGGAGTTTTGGCTGGGTTCACCTGTATCTTGTGGCAGCATCATCAAGGGGTCAAGCTCCATTTCGGGGAAAGGCAGTCTGCATGCCCAGGTTACTCCAAAGCTTAGTGATCCTCTTCAGAGATTTGGGGGTGAGAGATTAAGGAGCATTCCCAGATCAGGCACCCTCACTGTCAAGTGGCAGGGGAGTCCACACAGTCCACATGGATCCTAGCATCCTGCCATCCCTGCGTTTATCACGTCCCCCTAGCAGGTGGGCTGGGGATGGGGCAGGTGGTTTGCATCTGCTGGGAGGCAGGTTGGCTGATGCCTGGATTTGTTTTGCCCCATGCTGTGCCAAGGCTCTTGTGGCTGCTGCAACCAATACAGTTGTGGTCATTTTCATTCAAAAATGTTGGGTGTTGTTTTCTTACAATATGATAGTCTTGTGTGGTGCTTTGTTGTCTCCTCCCTCCACCTTTCAGTGCTTGGACCACAAAATGTGTTCTTCATTCATTTTACTTTGATCATGTCAGTGGGCCTACCTTTTTTCCCTTTGTATAAAAACCAAGTCTTAATATGCACAGAAATGCTCATGTTGTACATTAACATTAAATAAGCAAGAAAGCCTGATACAGGCATTAATAAAATCAAGTGCTCTTAAAACCCCTTGTTTCTTTTTGAACAATCAGGCAATGAGATACACTTGGTGAAGTTGATTTGTTTGCACTTAAGTTTTGGAGGAAAAAAGGTCACATTCCCCATTTATAATCTCAGCAGAAAGACCAGGGCCATCAATTCTCAGCTCCAATTCCCTATCATATAACTGACAGATTATGAAACTGCAAACTGTAAGCCTTGGGAGTTTACAGAAAAACATCTCCTTATTCTCCATGGCTACTTTAATCAGATGAATTAATAAAAACTGGATTCAGCATTCACTATTCACTATAAGAGCTAGAAAAAGTGGGACATCTGATTCTCTAGGTGGATATTTTTTTGAGAATATATTACACTTGAAACCCACAGAGTATGAACTCACCAATCACCTGCTAGACTTAGTCCCAGATTTTTGCACCTGTGACTTGTCTTCATGTGAACTTTTAAGCCCCTCTGGACCAACCAATTAATCATTTTCTGTATATATTAGAGATACTGGTGCTAAAAACTCATCCACAAACCTATTTCTTGCTATGAAGCTAAAGTTACCTGTCAGGGCTAATTACATAGACTTCTCCTGGGTCCATTCCTAAATCCAGCTGACTGATGCGGCCTGCAATTTCACATTTCCCAAGCATGCATGGGGTCAATCGGCATTGGGACTGTGGCAAGCGAAGAAAAAGGGCTTAAGCTCTCTCAACCTGTGATGTTATCAGTATCTTAAAAAACCCCACAGGGAGTCACTGTTTCCCCCCACATTTAATCAGTATTCATGGACTACGTGTTAATTTCCCCATTGGGGTGAACAGTGGGTCCTTGGATTTCTAAGAGCCATTTTAGGCTGGAGAAGTGGTGGGAAAGAGGTGGCTTAGATCCCTTTTTCTGTATGTTAAAATTGGTAAATCCCTGGCTATGTCCATTGACTGATGGATCCAGGGAAAAATGTCTTGTATAACTAGTCCTAGCAGTGCCATCTTAAGGGGAGTTGAAACTTTCTAAGCCCATTGAATTCAGTAGATTTAGGAGGATTTAACTTTGCTTGGGATGGCACTATCCATCACCTCAAGGAAGTAGATCAGGCATTCTAATTCCCTCTGTTGCACACCCCTAGCAAGTTTTCCTGTTTGGGAGGGGTGATACTGAGAAGGAGGACAGGGGAGTTGCCAAGATGGCTTCCTCAATGCAGCAATAATGGCTTTATAAAGAAATGACATTTCACTCTGTGCTTTCAGCTATCAAATGTGGAATGTGAACTTTGCGTCAAGTTCTCCCATTTCCCCCCAGGCTCCAAATAAATGATCTGCATGGTATTATTGTTAAAAGAATGATGAATTTAAAAAGCAATCAGTCAATCTTTCTTTTGGCTATGGAGACATATAAGGTCAATGAATGAATGTCAAGCAACATGCGAAGGATTGTACAGTTGAGACCTAAGAGTGTTTCTCCTTTTAAAGCACACAACAAAGGTTGATCAGCCGCAGTGCATTAGGATTTCAGGAAACATGCTGGCATAGAGGGACACAACTAGCACACCAAGTGGCCCTCAGTACCCAAAACATGTAGCCATTGTTGCAGTAATAAGGCAGGATGATACTCGAACCAGCCATTGTACTTGGAGAGCTGTGTTTACAGCTACCATTTTAACTATGGGAAACACAAAAACGAGAAAAGGAACATGAGCTGTGAGAGAAAGTGTTAAGAAAGATCTCCTCTGACCCATCCATTCAAATAAACAGCCTCCAGAGGCTACTTATAATTTAAAAGAAATGGGGTTAAATTACCCCCCCCCCTGGTATGTAGCAAGGCCTGCTTCACACATTTCGTCTTTTAAAGAGTAATTGAAGATGTTTTAAGTGTGCATCAGAAAAGGATGAATATGTCATATTTGCATTCCCAAAGATTGGAGATGTGTCATGGCTCAATCTTTGATGTCTCATTTTAAAAGGACTAGGGTGGTAGGCTTTGCCTGAAACCCTGGATAATGCTGACTTTCATAGACAAATGATATGACTCTCTAAGTCAAAATCACATTATTAACTCCAAACCCCCTGATTTCTAGAGTTAATGGATTCAGTCTACCATCAACTGTAAGCAACTAGTCTGTGTGTCAAAGGCTATACCCAGATTATTCAATGAGGCCTGAAAGGAACATCATGATGAGAAGATGTGTAACCAGATTCCCAGCCACAACCCTATCAGCTATTCATTGAGGGAGATGGTGGGATATGGACTGTCAAGTCATGAGGGCAATTCATGAAGGAACAACTAGTAAAAGGGTGGGGAAACTGATCTATCTTGCAAGACTATTTCCTTTGTCTCACAAATATTTTACAGGCGAGGAATCTTTCAAAAGATCAATTAAGTTGTAGCAGCTTCAAAAATTAAATGCAAATTTTGTTAATTTAGGCCTCTACATTGTGGGTGACTAAGTGAATCTAACATTTGAAAAACATATCCACATTTGCCACAAGTACAGCAGAAATGACGGATCTCAGTGACCATGAACTATGACTATATTAGCCTTGGCAGTGATCAAATGCAACCAGTGAAAGTTGTTTTGGTTCAGGTCATGTCAAGTGTCTGTTAGGACAGATGCAGTTAAATACAGAGTCCACCACCACTGCCACTCATATGATTGATATAAGCAAAATTACTGCTAAGTATGGGAACACAACCTCCTCCAAATTGTACAGGACAGGCTGCATTTTTTAAAAAGTAAAATATACAATTACTGTGCTTATTTCATAGCACAGTTTGCATATTTCATAACACCTTGTCTGCAAGTTAGCTATTTTAAGTTGAAATTTAAATGACTTATTAATGCCAGCAAACAGTCTTTGTTGGATTTATGGAATTCTACAAATACAGTGAGAAAGAGACCAGAAATTTATAAATATGACTTCACTCATTCAAAACGTTGGCAGCCTCGCTTCCAGAGACTTGTGTTTACACTGCCGTTATTCCATTGCAATGGAGACCCCTTCAACAAAGTCAAACCCATCAAGTCAACACAATGAAAACTTTTATCAGGAAAAGAAAGATAATCTGTATTTTCTTGCCTTATGCAGTTGCAAAGAAATGTGTGTCAATGAATGCCATTCACCAAGACAGATTTCCGCACTAACCAACATACAAAGCAACATTCCTCCAAGATCTGCCAGTTTTGTTGCCCCTGTAGCTATTTACAGGCAGCTTCATCTAACAACAAACAGAGCAAAGGCAGCTAAGGAGAACAAGGTATAAAGTCAGAGGACAAAACTAATCAATGTTGCATTGTATGAAATTCCACTCTGGGGGTCTAAGAGCAGCTGTAAGAGGGAGCTGAAGCCAGCATCCAGGGCCCCTGCATGGCAAGGTGAATCTAACTATAACCACTTAAGTAGAGATAATACACTACTTACCTGCTCATGATACTCAATCCCCATGCTGAGGGTATTGATCAGGATAGCGATCATGATTCCACGGCCGAAGTACTTGCTATCTACAATCTTCCGAAAGGTCTCACAAACCACATTCCAAAAGGCAAGGCATTTTGAAGTTCTTCTTCCCAGGGCTTTCCATCGTTGAGGGTCTCTCTGATCATTATAGTGAGCATCTTGGGTGAATTCATAAACCCCATCACTGTCAGACTCTCCCGTCTCGTTGTCGGTCAGCTCTGGTTCATTAGCCAAGGTCTTTGTACAGTATGGACAACTATCAGGGTTGCAGGTGCTGTCGGGTTTCCCGCATTGGCTGGAAATCTTGCAGGAACTTTGACAAGGCACTGGAATGAGGACAAAGATCTTCCTGTTAACTCAGCAAGTATCATTCAATTATCTTTCTGGAGGCATCTAGGAACCTGACCATGACAATATCTAGTCTCACTTTTTACTGGGGAGAAATCCCACTGTATGCTACAAATATGGGGTATCAGTGGGGGGGGGGGTCTCCCTTTCTTACAGAGAGTTTAGCTCAACCCAATCAGAAAACTGAATTTGTTCACCTATTGTTCTACTTAGCCTAAAGCTTCATTTGAGCCATAATTGAACCCTTATATAGGGAAACACATTAGCATTCCTGGTTATATTTTTTAGAAACTGGTGAATTGAAGCTGAATGCAAAATATGTTTCTTACCCTCAAGCACTGCTACTAGAGAGGTCAGTGCTAATTTAAGGAGGAAAGAATTCATGTCCGAGAATGCAAAGGGGAGGCAGTAAAGAAGCATATCAAAGAAGCCCAATGGGCCCTTCAGGAATAACAAACCAACTCTCAAGGACAAACTATGCAGATATGCCCATCATATCTCTGAATGTCTTAGGTCAGAGAGTATGCCCCAGACCAGCATATATCAAGGGTAGTCTGGCACTGAGCCAGCATGGTGTAGTGGTTAAGAACAGTGCATTCTAATCTGGTGAGCTGGGTTAGATTCCCCACTCATTCACATACAGCCAGCTGGGTGACCTTGGGCTTGCCACAGCCCTATTGGAGCTGTTCTTATAGAACTGTTCTGTCAGAGCTCTCTCATCTACCTCACCTACCTCACAGGGTGCATGTTGAGGGGAGAGGAAAGGAAGGTGATTGTAAGCCACTCTGAGACTCATTTGGGTAGCGAAAAGTGGGGTATAAAATCTAACTCTTCTTCCTAGATATACTTGTGTGTCACCATGATATGCAGGTTTCAAGTCAGGCTAACCAAGCCAGTACGATGCCAGCATGAAGAAGAGAAGAAGAGTTGGGATTTTTTTTTTTGCTCCGCTCTTTACTACCCAAAGGAATCTCCAAGTGGGTTACAGTCACCTACCCTTCCTTTCCACACAACAGACACCCTGCAAAGTAGGTGAGGATGAGAGAGCTCTGGGAGAACTGTGACTGCCCCAAGCTCACCCTGCTGGCTGCATGTGGACAAGTAGGGAATCCAAGTTAGAGGCTGCCGCCCTTAACCACTACGCCAAGCTGGCTCTCAGTGACCCTAGTGCTGGTATAGGAGTGGGTAGTGTCAGTTCTTAGCCAGCAGTCCAAGTCTTGAAGCCCTAGTCACACCTTGACACAAGCCTAACAAGAATGCTGGCATAACTTTCAATACCCACACAGAACACCTGGTGGCTGAAAAGGCACGTTACCTGCCCCTCAGTCTCCCAGTCTGCCTCGAGGACCCCAATGCAGGTTAGGCTAATGGCTGGGTTTACAGGCTATCACAGGCCTCCTATACATTATTTAAACCCCAGCCAGGACCTTCATTGTTCAGATGCCAGAGTGGGTGGCACGTGGCTATGTCTCCCTGGGCTGCTGTGGTATATTCCTAGGAGAATATGCCTTGCACACAGCACAGACATTGCTGCAGCAAGTTGCTCACACTGCTTTGTGCAGATTCACTGAGTGTTCTTCTCCTCTGGACACAAACTCCAAAGGGCGATCTCCTTCCCAATGCAAAGCACACCGGGAGTGGGAGTTGCAGGCTCAAAATGTGACTGCAGTTACAAGCACGTCCCCATGCCTCCCCCTGCGTGAACCGACTGCTTTTTCACAGCCACTCAGCCTGCCTCTATAGTAGCTACAACTAAAGTGTGAACTACTCAGAAAGGTAGAGAGGATTGCAGATATGCTGGCGTTCCACTTCTGCAATGACACTTGCTTGTATGACACTCTTTTCCTTGCAAGTGAGCAGCACAGGGAGCAAAATGATGCTCCAGCTAAACTCTGATCTGTTCTGCTGCTGACAAAGCATCCATGCTACCTAGCAGGGCAACAGCCCCATGGAATAGGACAAGTTGTCACTGCAACTCCCTGAAAAGAAACAATCAGTATTGACTCGATGGCAACATTGTCACCCCCCCCCAACAGGTTTATACAACCCTTTGGGAATCCCCAGTTTAGAAGGGGAAGCTAAGAAACTTGTCAGAGCACCGTGCACAAATTTCTGAAGCCAGATTACTATTTGTGGAGCTCCCTGGAGTATATTCATTCCAAGGTAGGGGGTGGGGTGGGGTGGGGTGGAGGGAGCAGCCCTGTTTGAAATAAATATAGAGCATCAGAGACAGCTCATTAATGGTAAGAAATTCACTGTATTAAAACCCCATTTTTATGTTTTTACTCAAAATCGGAATAACATCCGGTTTAGAACACTGATGTCAAAATCTTCAATATGTTTGGTCATTAAAGCTCCACAGAAAGCAATCAGATCTTCAGGCACCTGGAGTATTAGGAGTTGTACTCAGAGGCAGCACCACAGCTGGCAAGCCATTCTCTTGCTCCTGCTGTTTGCTGGTACTTCAAAATTAACATCCTCCCCTTAAATGCACTATTCTCAAATCCTTCCTTATAATGGGAGGGGGGGGGGCGCCGAGAGATGGGATATTACTCCAATGAAGAACTGTCTTTATGCCTTTATGTATTATGTATTGGGGTTTTCATGGACGTGTTGTTTTTATTCTTTTATTGTAAACCACCATGAGTCTCTGAGATGTGGTGGCATATAAGTCTAAATATCCTTAATCATGGTTCCTCTATATATTTGTAAAACAGCCTGGAGGGGGGGAGGGGGTTGAATGTGTTCGGCTGTCCAAGTTGGAATAGGGTCAATCAGGGTGCAGCCAGCATTTGGCCCTGCCCCTGCGGCTCCCACCCTCCCTCCCTGGACGCTAGCCACGTTCCTCTCAGCCGTGCCAGAGACAGAGAGAGACCCACAGAGCCCTGTCAGACTGAACAAGAGCCCTCATTACCTCCTATCACTCCTGCTGTGAGGGAGGCAGAGAGAGACACAGAGAGAGCTGCCTCAAGCTGCTGACAGAGACACAGAGAGAGTCACCCCTTCTGCGACGGAGAGAGAGACAGAGAGAGCTGCCCCAAACTGCACACCAGCCCTGCTTCCCTCCTAAGAACTAGTCCTAATTACCTGCTGTGGCTCCTGCTGCCACATAGAGAGGCACACAGAGAGAGCCGCCCCAGCTGTGACAGAGGGAGAGAGACAGAGAGAGCTGCCCCAAACTTCACACCAGCCCTCCTTCCCTCCTAAGAATGAATCCTAATTACCTGCTCTGCCTTCTGCTGTGAGGCACACTGAAAGACACACAGTGAGAGGGAGAGAGAGAGAGACAAAGAGAGACCCGCACCACCCGTTGTCCCCTGGGGCCTAGTTCCCATTGCATTCCTGCTTGCAATGGGCTTTCTTGCTAGTAAATAAATAAAATAAGTGTCAGGCAGGCAAACTTCACCTCCTTTTCTGTTTTCTGGAGCTGGGGAATGAGTTGGGGGGAAAAAGGTGGGGGGTGATCTGGCTGCCTTCTCCAGATCATACAGGGGTCTGAGCACCTTATTTTAAAGCCAACCATTAGTACAAAATGTCCTTTGGCTCCAGTTAACATGTTCAGGGGCTCAGAAATCCACCCAGACAGAAACAAAGTGAAAAAGAACATGAATTCCAAAGCGGGGGGAAATGCTGTATTGTTCTGGTGTTTCTCAATAGCTATGGGGCAGTGTTGATTTCTATTAAAAATCCATCTGTATTGTGGCATTACCACATAACAATGCAGAAATCCCTTTAAAAATAATAATAATTTGGGGGTTGGGAGAAAGTTTCAAACCACGAGAGAACTGCTGCATTGTGATTGGTGGCTTGCTGTGATTGACAAGCCAAGGAATAGAGGGAGAAGTTCATGTTGCTTTCCCTTGCAGCCTCACCAGGAGGTAAAAAGCTTTGATGGGGAAGAGGGAAAACATGAGAGGGGTCTCCCCATGAGGAGCACTGCAAACGCAAGATTTACCATCTCGCGTTTGTAAGCAGGAGGCCATTCATGTTTTACCCCTCCGTCCAGAAATGGTCCTGGATTCCTCCTGCGCCAACCTAAATGTTGCATTCTCAGCTTGTTACAGGAGAAGTACCTGTAAATGTGGAAATGCTGCAGGTATATACTTGGTGATAAAAAAACCCTCCATTTTTAGATTTGACACCTCTTATGAGTAGTGCTATGTTGTAATTATGCAGCCTGATCCTTTGCATGCTTACTCAAAACCATATCTTATTTTGTTGGGACTTAGTGCATGTTGTGCTCCCCCAAACAGATGTGCATGCGCCCAGCTTCCCATCGCTGAAGTTCAGGAGGAATAGCCTTTCATTGGCAAGCTATTCATCATCAAGATAACCGCCAAGCCAGATGTATATGATTTAGCTACAAATTGTTTGCATTCATGCTGACATACATGACTAAACTCCTCTTCAGTTCTTTCTTTTTCTCCTTCTTACAGCTGTCAGAGAAATAATAATGGCAATTTCATCTTTCAGACCAATGGAGGATTGCTAGAAGGTCAGAGAGTACAACACATAGGTACACTGAAAGAATATAGTCCTGGGGATAAAAATAGTCTTGATTCATTTATAAACTATGCATTAGAGAATATAGTAGGCTCAGCTAGTACTGTTCCAGTGAGCAAGATCAATGGATCTTGGAAAATAGGGTGATTGTTCAAAGCTCTCATACTAATTTACAGACAGATGTTCTTATGACTAATTGTAGTCCAGATAACTGGCCAAAGTTTTTTGAGGTCATGAGGTCTATGGCTAATAGTATCAATAAACTGTACCCAGCCTTTACACGGGATGTAATAAATCAATGCACTTCTCTGAATTCAAACTGAGAAAACAAATCACAAAATACCGACAACCATAGCATAGATATGGAATTATCTTTATGTGACAATAGGAGTGTTTAATGCATTCTTTCCCTCTTATGTGGGAACTGTTACTCTTGGAAGACCATCTGGGGTGTTAAAAATCACTTTAATTCTTGTATTACAGTCCCCCAAAATAGATTTTATTTCTATTGACCCTTTTTCTTGCTCTTCCATTCAACAAAGGGTAGTTTTAAGTTCTTAAACTTCTGAAATTCCTTGGATGGTTTCTTAAAAAACATAAGCTACTAAAATACCAAATTCATATTAATTTAGTCTTTAAAAATAACTTAGTTCATTCTCTTTGTGTGGCGGATTCATTTCATGTGGCAAATCAGGACCATTTCCTCATGAGGAATCTGTTCCTGGACAGCCTTCAAATGTTGGCAGGTTTTAGAGCCCCCTCCACATGATGTCACCTGCATACCGAGGCTGTCCAGTAGCTGGGTTGAGTTTTGGCCATTTTTAACAAGTGATTTTGGGAATCTCCAAAACTAGATTTGCATACCCAAATTGCGCATCCCATTGGTGTGTAACCAGTGAGCAACCAGGGATAAGACCATATGCAAGGGGGAATGTGTGATATTTTTGGCAGCTTTGTCCTGCCTTCCCTCCCCTCTCCATTTCCTGCTCTGAGTAATTTTTCTTCTTTTAATGGCACGGTCCGCAAAACTACATTGTCAAAGGTAAAATAAAATCTTTAAAGTGTCCATGGTCTTTTTGGGATCAGGCAAGAAACCACCTTTGTTTTCTGGAGGTGGAGAATGAGCTGGGGAGGGGGGGCGGGTGATTGGGCAGCCTTATCCCAATCATACGGGAGCACCTAGTTTTTAAGCCAGTCATTTACACAAAATGTCTTTTTGAGCTTCAGTTACTATGTGCATCCTTCTCACAACTCGGGAAGGCAAAAACAACCCTGTTTCTGTTTTCTGGAGGTGGGAAATGAGGTGGGAAAGGGGTATGTATGATCCAGCAGCCTTCTCCCAATCATACTGGGGGTTTGAGCACCTAATTTTAAAGCCAACTATTAATACAAAATGTATTTTTGGGCTTCAGTTACCATGGGCAGCCTTCTCAAACTTGGGCAGGCAAAAACAGCCCCATTTCTGTTTTCTAGAGGTGAGAAATGAGCTGGGAAAAGGGGGGGGGTGATGCAGCAGCCTTCTCCTGATCATACAAGGGTCTGAGCACCTTGTTTTTAATCCAACCATTAACACAAAGTTTCTTTTTGGGCTTCAGGGGCCATGTTCAGCATTTTAGAAATCTACCCAGACAGAAATAAAGTCCCATGGAAAAGTAATCCCCAAAAAGTGTGTGTGTGTGTATGTGTGTGGGGAGGGAGGGAATGCTGTATTGTTCTTGCGTTTCTCCATAGCAACACAGCAGTACTAATTTTTATAAAATGCATCTGTGTTGTGGCATTACTACATAGCCACACGGAAGTGCCTTTAATATATATATATATATAATTTCAGGGCTTGGAGGGAGGAAGTTTCAGTCCAGAAGACAACTGCTGTGCTGTGACTGGCAGCTTGCTGGAATTGACAAATCAAGTAGTGGAGGTAGATGTTTGGCTTGTTTTCCCCTGCAGCCTCGTCAGCAGACAAAAAGTTGTGGCTGTGCAGAGGGAAACGCGGGAGGGGTCTCCCGGTGGGGAGGGCTGCAAACACAAGATTTACCATCCTGTATTTGCAAGCAGGAAGCCACTCATGTTTTGCCCCTCCGTGCGGAAATGGTCCAGGTTTCTATTAATAAGAAACCAGAACAAGTGTGCATCCAGTCAAATGTAAATCTTATTGAAATAGAAACTACTTTTTCTGATCCCCTAATCAAGACTAACAGAGGAATAACACAAAGTTATATAAGGCTCTGAATTCTATAGTTAGCTGGAATATATAAGGACTTAAAAGAAATCTACTAGATCCTGCTACCCTTAATTTACCTACAACCATTTGATTGCATTCTATTGCAAGAAGCATACTCTTTTGACATAACTCAACTTGATAACTATAATTCTTATTATCTACCAGCAATTAAAACTGAAGGACATCTAAAATGGGACCTAGCCTGTTATATTTCCAATATTTTTTTCAGATCAACAAGCTTTATAGTGTGTACTTCAGAATTTAGCAATGACAATTAAAGGGATATCTGGTCCTCTCTGGGTCATTTTGGTTAACATTTACTTACCACCTTATGTCAAAACACAGGACTTTGATGGATGATGGACCATTCTGGAAGATTACATTCTGAGTTTACAGTTAGGCTACACTAATTATCACAACACAAATGCTTAAATAGGAGCAATAGTTAATGCTTTATTGAAATCCTAATTTGATTTTATAGTTGCAATGGAAGCATGTAGATCTAAGAATAAATTAAGAATTATTTGTGCATCAGATTAACACAAATAATAATGAAAACAAATTTATTCATATTTAAATGGGACCACCTACTTGAACCAAAAAGTGTGCTAGTGTGATACATTATAATTTCTTCATATAATTCAATGCATTTAGAAAAGTTATGTGTTGCTGATATTTTAACCAGCAACCATTTCCTGCTGGATTTATACATTGAATTAAAAGGTTTCCCATGTGTCAGTGAGGAAAAAGATAATAGGAGGAAATGGGATAAAAATTTAGCTGCAGAATTAGGGAAATAACGAGGCAGGAAGAAGTGAACTGGATTTTTTCAACAACATCTAAAACTCCCAGTACTGAAAACCTCGTTTCTAAGATGGAGACACTAACCAACTTTTTAACTCCAATTTTGACTAAAACAATTTTGAAGAGGGACAGGTACATCACTGATTTATGGGAATTGTAGACAGCAAAAAAAAAAATCTTAAGAAATAATATTCTCCATTTAATAAGCATCCTATTCCTGATAACTATTGAAGATTCCTCATGAGGACTAAAAAGAAAGAATTCCGGAGGTTGGGGAAAAAATAAAGAATTCTGTAAGAAAGAATGGTCAAAGATAATAACCCTTGCTAAAAACAGGAATCGTAGAGACTTCTGGCATAAACATAAGACCTCTAGCTCTCAAAGGAGTCCTGTACCTCCAATTCCCCCTTCCAAATGGGAACAGCATTATGAAAGTCTTTGCTACACCTAGGGATAAACATTCAGATCCTTCTTAAGCTAAAAATTTCAACATTTACAAGCTGGCCAGATTTCTCAAAAAGGGAAGTAGTAGTCTAATAATATCTTTTAAACCTGGAAAGTCTCCAAGTTGTGGGTAAACCTGACTTGAAGTACCTAAACTTGACCCAGACTGGTAGACTTCCTTCCTGGTCCCATCATTCACTGAGGTAAATCAGATCAGAGAAAGTCCTAATTGCTGGAAATTATCAGTTATAGTTCTGTTTCTCAAAAAAAGGAACAAAAGACGATCCAGCTAACTATTGCCCAGTTATATGAAAGCGTTATGCTAGTCACTTTGCTGGCAGGCTGAAAGTTAAAATGGAGGACTCAAACACCTGTAAACCACTCCTGTGGAACTGTAAAAATAAAACAGTAAAAGCATTGTGGGCGGAGAAAGGGGCGGAGCGAGTCCATGATAAAAACTCAGAGGCCGATCGGGAGCCACAAAGAGGCTCACGATTGGCCCGTCTGAGTGTCAGTCCGGGGCCAAGTGGCAAATAGGGAGCCGCGCACAGCGTGGCTCCCCATTGGCCACTTGGCCCGTCCTGGACTTGGAGGTGAAGGGGCCGGGGGAAGCGGCTTCACCACCAGGAAAGGAGCAGGGCCGCCGCATTTCATATTTCCCAGCAGGGGAAGGCAACTGCCTTCAAGCTTTGCTTGTGGGCCTCCAGGAAGCATCTGATAAGTTACAGTAGGGCATTGATCACTAGGCTAAATGGTCTCTTGATATAATTGAGACACACTCTTTTTACAGTCTTCAACATGAATCTGCTTAATTTTGTTTACCATTGCTCCATTAAAAAACAACAATTACTTTCTCCATTTTCCTATTTTATGTAAACCAAGATTCAGTAGCTTTAGTAGAAGGCCTGAAACCCACAGAATTAAAATTAATGTTAGTACCTGCATATTTTGTAAAATGTTTTGTAATTATTTTGTAAAATAAATAAATATATTATTCCTGGGATTTCACTGATACACAAGGATGAATCAGCCATCTCCGTCTTGGTTCTGAACTGAGATCAGGCTAAATGTTCAGGTAATATTTTACCTTGAACTGCATTGTCTTATGACTGCAGACTGGAAAGATAATTAGCAACTGTGTCTTCTGGCCAAAGAGGTATCTGATGGCTGATACTTACCAGTGCTCTGTGTCTCCAGTAGTTTCTGCATGGTACTATATGGACCCGGAGGGATGTTAAGGTTCATCAAGGTGTTAGCCCCAGGATTGATTGCAGGATCACCTACACCTTTATCTTTCAGCAGCTCATGGGAGCTACTTGGATGCACAGTAGGGTAGACCTTGCTGCCAACCACAGTCCTGGGAAACACCTCTGGACCCGTTAAACTGAGACCAGGTTGAGGGAGAGATGATCTGTACCGCATTGGTTCAAAATGACAGTCTGCATGATAGATGCTGTGAACAGATTCAGTGTTGCTGGAAGCAGCATGAGGATTAGCTGTGGGAGGGAGCATTAGCCTATTGGCCCCATTGTGAAGAGAGCTGGTTTCAACATCACTGATTTCAGGACTGGCACGTGGTGCCTGTAGGCGTCCATTGCCCAGGTGATAGTGGTGATGGTGATGGTGGTGGTGGTGAATGAGATGATGCACTGATGACCTTTTCTGAGGTCGACGCTTGCACGGCTTTCTCTCTGCGCTGGTTTTGCTGCCTGGGCTGGAAAGAAATCCCATTTTCACCCCTGTCGTTCGGTAGGCTTCCACCAACTGCTTGCTGGCCTTCCGAAGGATATAGACGAGATATTTCAGAAGTTCATCATAGCAGCTCCCTGGCTCGGAAAAGCTGGCCAGAGTGCTTGCATTGGAGAGGTAGCGGATTCGCTGCTCCTTCATCAGCTGGCTCTCTCGTTGCTTGGTCTCTGAAAACTGGGTTGCTATGACCACGAGGCAGAGATTGATCATGAAGAACGAGCCGACCTAAAAGGGAAAGAGTGGATTGTGCTTTACTTGAGGAAACCGGGTAAGTATCTTAGAGGGTGAGGTCATTATAATCATTTCAGAATTAACTGTGGCACAGAATGTGTTTCCAGTGCGAATTAGGACAGAATTGGTAAGACAATGATAATTCAGAATAACAAAATAAAAAGGAAAACTTAAAACCCATGTTTTAACTTGTCAGAAATGCTTATATCAGCCTTTCCCAACCTTTTGACCGTGAAGAAGCCCCTGAAACAATTGTTCAGACTTTGAGGAGCTCTGGAAGTGATGTCAGTTGGCCACGCCCCCTACCATGCCTCCAGAAGTGACATCACTACCCACACCCTTAGCCCTCCTTTTACTCCTTCCCCATGCCTTTAGTTCTACTATGCCAGTTCTGCTTCATGTAGGCTGGAAGGAAGAGTAGGAGTTGAGAAGTCAGCCTAGACCCCCTTCAAAGCTCCCACAGACTCCCCCAGGGACCCACAGACCTCTGGTTGGGAATCCCTGGCTTAGAGAGTTCATAGACTAGCATGACTGCTCTGGGAAGCACCTCTACAGTCTGTGCCCCCTACTGAGAGTTTCTCCAACATACAAGGAATAATAAAAATACATATATAGCTTGTCTTATTGCAACAGTCCTTACAACAGCAGTCTAATGCAGGTCCCTATGATTACCTCAGTGTTGTTCCTGAGATGCCTGAACTGATGCCTAAGGGCCCCTAGTGAGTGTCCTCCATGGTGAGGTCACAACTTCCTCGCTCACATCATCACATCCATCGCTCGGAGCTCAGACCAAAGGCCCACCCAGTCCACTATTTCCAGAAGCATCCACCCAGATGCTGCTGGGACGTTCATGTGCAGCTAACGATGCAGCAGTTTGCCTCTTCCCCAGAATCTGATATGCGGAGGAATACTGAAGATGGCGATGCATTCCGGTAAGGGGAAGTGGCTGGCACCAAAGGCAGATCTCATCTGGAAACAAAACGTAGGCTCCAAGCTCATTCTGAGTCAACAGCAGCCATCGTCACATTCCCTGTGACTCACACAGGATGGATGTTCCCTGTCCCACTTTTCTTTCTTCCAGTGTCAAAGCCTCTAAAGCAGCCTCAGGGACCCCCCCCCCCTCAGCTCTGCAGACAACATCAAGGCAGGACACAGATTTTGCATCCATTTTAAAAAGTTTTCTTTGATTTGGTTTCTTGGTATTCAGTGCTTGTAATAACGACAAATACAGCAGTGTTTGCATGTATTCACTGGCACCCCCTCCCCTCCCCTCTTTTGACAGATTTGTTCCTTGCAGGGGAGCCCATGGTTCTGCTTGCAGATCTCCTCCTTTGTTTACTGGGATTGTGGAGATACTGCTATGTAAGAGCTGCAGCTGTCTGCAGCCACAGGTTTGATGTTTCACTTTGAAAGAGGTTTTTCTGCAGCTTTAATACATCGTGATAATTATTCAGTCTTAGTGTTTCGAAAAGCAGCCAATAGCTCTTTCTCTCCTGGCTGCCTTCAGTCCAAACCATGCTGAGACTCAGCAGTAGGAAAATGCTGGTTCATTTCCCTTTTTATTGCTGGAGTGAACCAACTGAAGGGTCCCTTTCAGGTCCCTATCTCCAGGTCTTTCTCCACAGGTGGGCTTATTTGAACTCTGAGATTGCACCTATTCTTATTCACTGCCCTAGAAAGTGTTGCCAAATCACAGGCAACTTCTGATAACTACCTGGTAGGGATGCTAGCCTGCAGGTGGGACCTGAGAATCCTCCACAATTACAGCTCATATCCAGACTACAGAGAGTAGTTCTTGTGGAGGAAAAGGATAAATTACACTCCACCGAGGTCCATGTCCTTTCCAGGCACCATCCCTAAATCTCTAGGACTTTCCCAACTTGGTTCTTTCCCAACCCTAACGCACACCCCTTCTGGTGACTACGGGGGAGCTGGCAACCCTACTCCCTAGGGTTTCAAGACAAAAGATGGACAGAGATGGTTAGCCATTGCCTGCCTCTGCCAAAGAACCCTGGACTTTCTTGACGGTCTTCTAATCCAAGTACTAACCAGGCCAACTCTGCTTGGCTTCTGAGAATGGGCTAGCCTGGGCCTTCCAGGTCAGGGTCTTACTCTAAAGAGTACAAATTGTTGTAATGTAGTGTTGTAGTGTAGACCTCCCATAAACAATATTCTGAGAATTCTCCAGTTATAGCAAACTTCGTGTAGAAGCTAATCAAGTATGTGTCTGGTCATGTCTTGGACAGGAGATGTCCTTAGAATCCTGCATAAGTTGTCGTGGGGTATGTTTAAAATAATCAACCTGGGTGATAGCATTAAATCTTGGCAAGCTAGTTTGTGATGCTGATATCTTCTCAAATAACATGTTTGAAAAACGTGTTTCATGGATTGCCCTGTTCTCATGGATTGTTTTCTTTCAAGGATCCCCATAGACTTGTACTGATAATTTGTTCAGTTTCCTTGTGGAAATCCTTGTGGGTCCCACAGGGCTCGGTTCTCTCTCCTACATTATTTAACATCTTTATGCACCCTCTGGCTCAACTGGTACGGAGCTATGGGCTGGGTTGCCACCAGTACGCTGATGACACCCAGCTCTTTCTCCTCATGGATGGCCACCCGGACTCCCCCCCAGATCCATTTGCCAGATGTTTGGAAGCCGTAGCTGGATGGCTCGAGCAGAGTCGCCTGAAACTCAACCCCTCCAAGACGGAGGTTCTGTGGTTGGGCCGTAGGGGGGCAGATCAGGAAGCGCGCTTACCCTTTCTGGCCGGGACGCAACTTAATATCGCATCTCAGGCCAGGAATTTAGGGGTGACCATCGATGCCTCACTAACACTCGAGGCACAGGTTAAACAGGTAGCTAGCCGGGCATTTTCCCATCTTCACCAGGCTCGGCTACTAGCGCCCTATCTGTCCTCTGAACACCTGGCCACAGTGATCCATGCGACGGTCACCTCTAGACTAGATTTCTGTAACTCGCTCTACACCGGCCTGCCTCTGGGCTTGATCCGGAAACTGCAACTCGTCCAAAATGCGGCTGCTAGAGTCCTCACAGCTACACCATGGAGGGCTCACATCCAGCCAGTTCTGAGGCAGCTGCATTGGTTACCGGTCGCCTTCCGGATCAGGTTCAAGGTATTGGTTTTGACCTTCAAGGCCATCCGTGGTCTAGGCCCAGCATATATGAGGGACCGCCTTTTGCCCTATATCCCCCACAGGGCTTTACGCTCTGCGGGGGCTAACCTACTGGTCGTTCCCGGCCCCAAGGAAGCCCGCCTGGCCTCGACTAGGGCCAGGGCCTTTTCGGTCCTGGCCCCAACCTGGTGGAATGAGCTCCCGGAAGAGCTGAGGGCCCTGCGGGAATTACCAGCATTCCGCAGGGCCTGTAAGACGGAGCTCTTCCGCCAGGCTTATAACTGAGGCCGGGCGGAAAGAAGATCAGCCCCCCCCTCACAAACTGGTGGTAGAGAGCGTCACCCCCCACCGTAGATGAGGATGCGGAGAGCAAATGAGTAGGCTACGCCATCGCTGTTACAATTATTGTAAATCATTGGTTTTTATTGTCATTTTATGGTTTTAGGGGACGGGTTTATGTAAGCCGCCTCGAGCCTTCGGGGGGAGGCGGGGTATAAATATAAATATAATAATAATTAAAAAAAATATCAAGTTAGTGACTTAGGGGAAGGGAACTTGCAGGAAGGTGGACAGGCACCTCTGCCTGTGGGAGTGTATATCCACACACATATATGTGCAGATTTCACAAGTGTCCCGTAAAATACTCATAAATGCCTTTTGACAGCAATAAATGCAAAAAAGACAGACAACTATGGGTTGAGCATAGAGGTCCAACATTAGTTGCACATAATGTATATGCAATTAGGGGCAATATACATTTCTGGTCAGGAGCAAACTTTTCCAGAACTGAATGCAGACATAACATTATCCATGTGAGTTAATAACTGTTGTTGTTAGGTGTGAAGTCGTGTCCGACCCATCGCGACCCCATGGACAATGATCCTCCAGGCCTCCCTGTCCTCTACCATTCCCCGGAGTCCATTTAAGTTTGCACCGACTGCTTCAGTGACTCCATCCAGCCACCTCATTCTTCGTCATCCCCTTCTTCTTTTGCCCTCAATCGCTCCCAGCATTAGGCTCTTCTCCAGGGAGTCCTTCCTCCTCATGAGGAATAACTGTAATGTTGTTCAATTCCCTAGAGCAGTGGTTCTCAGCCTAGGGGTCATGACCCCATTTGGGGTCACCTGCCTGTTGTGCGCATGCGCACCTGTGCATTCATGCTCACTTGTGCACGCTGCTGTCACAACCCCGCCGCCGCAGTTGGGGTCGCAGCATGGGAACAGTTGAGAACCGTTCCCCTAGAGAACCATGAAAACAGGTACGTTTAGTGACAAAGTGATGTTTCCTTTTAAAGCTCTCCAACTGAATCCCTGTGACAAAAGTGCTTAACTTTGGCTGGCTGATGCCTGTGTTATTTATAAAGGCTAAAGTTGGTGCTAAATACCTTTCAATGCAGCATGTTATGATGGGATTAATGATGTATCTCTGCCATTCACTAGTTCCTGCTTTTAACCTATGGGCTCTCTTTACTACTGCAACCTGATAATGTATTCAGTATCCTTTCTACATCCTCTCCAGGTCTATGGTTGAGGCCAGCATGGCAAGGAAGATCTGTAGGGCCCCCCTTTCAGGATACAGTGATGTGTATGGCAGCTGCGGGTCCTATCTGCCCCCCTCTTCCTACCTCTCTCAATTAGATTTTTATTGGGGGAATGGATAGTGTTTGAACTGTTTTCTGCCATCTCTCTCTTTTTGTATTGTGATTACTGGATATATGTGGGTTTTATGTCTGGGATTTAATGGGATTTTTATTGGGGATTTTATTCAGACTATTGTAACCCACAACAAGCCCCTTGGGAGTGGTGGATAATAAACTGAAATAACAACAACAACAACAACAACAACAACAAATTCCCTCATCTTAGGAACTTTCATAACCCCTCAAATACATAACCACAGAGTAGTCCTCCTACAGACTTGATAACAAACATATTCTTCCATTGCAGCTTCCATGAAAGATTGCTTATAAGACCGTAGGCCTTTTCATTTCCCTGTATACATTTTCTGTATGCTTTTGGCATATGTCAGGAGTGGCGGGGAAAACATGGAAGTTAGGTTATGGATATTATTTTTAAAAATGTAGTTGTTGCTTGAGTCATCACAAGATGATGCAGCATAGGCTCCAGACATCCAACAGCTCTCATTTGTCTTTGTTACCATAGGGCATGCTTGAAAGTCATCTAATGCCAGACATATGCATATTATGCTTCTTTTCCAGAGCCATTTGCCTCTCTAGGGCTGCATTTTGCAACATAATTTATAAAACGTTTGAGTAGAAAGGAAGCGAAGAACAGGAGCTCCTTGATGCAACTGGAAAAAGGAGTGGCAATGAACTTGTCATCATTGATGAAATGGGCATTCACCATCTTTGACTGGAACAAAAGGAGTGCCTCTTAACAGGATTCCTTCTTCTTCACACTCCTCTTTTCTATGCACAATAGAAGAGACTGGCATGGTTTTAAACCCCAGCTTTTCCTGACTGGTTTACCACCTCTCCAAAGCACCATATCCATTTCTTCCATCCTTCCCTTTGTACCTTCCTCCTATACATCCCACTCTTTATTTTTTCTGGTAGCATCTGTGTGTAATGCCTTCAACCACCACAAAGACTGGGAAAATAACTCACAATGATCAGGAGAATGAAATAAATGAAGTTGTAGAAGGAATGGGCATCCATGACGAAGTACATGATATCTACCCAGCCCTCTAGGGTGATGACCTAAGATAAAACAAGAAAAGGAAAAAAGGGGTGGGGGGGAGAAGTTATTGGTTTACTTAATATACATAAGGTTATCACCAATAGGAAGCACAGGACTGTTTCTGTAGACCTCCATGAGTACACAATAATAGTGTTTGTTGTTCAAGCCCAGGCTTCTCCAGCCTGACACCTGCCAATGCTTCCCTTGATGACTGTGAAGCTTTTCAGAAAATGAGTAGGACATTGTCAGGCACAGTTTATTGACTACCCTCATTAAAATGAAGGGTAGGATCAAGGAATGAATGGAGGATCAGGAACACTAGTAAGCACTTGGGCTTCACTTAGTGTACACTATTACCTTTTCAGTCTTCCCTTCTTTCCAAGGGGTATGAAGAGGGGGTATTCCTTTTGACTCCACCTCTTGCGGCAGTCATTTGGAGCTGGTGCTCAGCCCCTTTCTCAAAATTCCAAAGGTGACTCAGGTTCCAAAAGGCTGTGGACTCCTGTTCAAGGCCACGTGCTAGATATATTGTTAAAGGCTAAGAAACAATAATACATTGACACAACCTAAAAAATTGAGGTGGGCCAAAACTCCATTTCTTGCAAGTTCTGTTCTTAAGCATCCCACATTTTTGCCAGAACCACACCAGGGGGACAATCTGTTGGTACTAATGAATATTCTTTCTAAACTACTGTATCGTTCTTCCCCTTCTACCCAAACGAGGCAATTGAGGACAAAAGGAAATTTTGACCCAGCTTTTTCTTTTACTGAGATTATTTTCCAGTCACCTTGTTTACCTGAAATATTGCAATCCACGCGTAGCCAATGTTATCGAAATTGATTGCTCCTTTGAAAGGGTTGTGCTCCCCAGCAGAACAGTTTGTGTAATACTGGTTCCAATTTACGCAAGAGGTGTTAGTGGTGGCATTGTAGGAATCTTCTTTCAGGGTACATTCCAGGCCTTCTTCCCTCCGTGTTGGGATGTTACGGCAGTAACGCATTCCATTCTCTCGGGGCTGAGAGCAGATGAAAGGGCTTTCGTCTTCGTTCTCAGTCTGGTAATACGGTTCCAGCTCAACTGTGTAAGGGCTTAAGCAGACAAGTGCTTGTTATAAAAAAAAAGGCCCTGGGGGCAATGAAGGAAGTGAATGTGGAACTCTACTCGTTTGGTAACTCCCAATGTCATTAGCAAGCAGCAGATTGGATACAAAAGCATGTGTTCATGCTGTTAACAAGCAATATGTGGAGTTCCTGGGCCTGAGATGTTACAAAGACCAATAGGACAACTGTGTTCAGAAAAAAATAATTAGTGAAATTAACTTAAGGTAAGAGCATTTTGACTGCCTTGGTCTGTAATTTTATTTTTCAGACAGCTCTTAACTGGTGACTTTTTGTGGTTGCAGATGAATGTAAGATAATGTATCTTTTCCTGGAGTAGCCTCTTCTGAACCACCAGGAACTAGCTTTAATTGGAGACTGGATATTAGGATAGATGGGCCAGTTCACTAACTCTGGCATAGCTATGATGATGATGAAGGGCAGTCTATAAATGTAAAATGTCTCTGAGCCTCCGGGGAGGGCGGTATATAAATCGATCAAACAAACAAACAAACAAACAAACAAATAAATAAAAATAAACAAATAGAATGATGATGATGTTATTGTGGGCTGTGTATATCAATTAAAGGTCATCCCCCCCCCCCCCAATGGCAATTGAAATTTCCAAACATGTCGCTATAATTTACTATTTGTTTGAAGGAAAATGGAATATTGAAAATGTCTGGCCTAATTCCTTAGTGTAAGTTTCAAACAAAAATTACCAAAAATCACAATTACAATGTATTTACTGTATACATTGCCGGCGTATAAGACGACTGGGTGTATAAGACGACCCCCCAACATTTCCACTATGGGCCACTATGGGCGGCTATGTCTATCCCAACTGAAGTGCACCCGGCGTATAGGACGACCCCCCACTTGGAGGCATGTTTTTCAGGGTGGAAAAATAGTCTTATACACTAGCAAATACTGTATATAAGGTTTTGAAACTGAAAGCTAAAAGCCAGTCAATTAAGGTCATTTTTACCTGGGATTAAACTAGTCCACCCAGCACATTTTCCCTAACCTTCAATTTTTTGAATATGATTTGGGAATATATTTATACAAATAAAGAAACTTTAAAAGACTAGTGCTTTTTTGTTTCAGATTGGAGGGACTCTAGTGATAACAAGACTGCCTTTGAGTAATACTTTGTTTTGTAAATATCTTTGTGTGGCAGACCCCACTTGTATTTCCCAGTCTCTGGGTTTGTTTGTTTTTAAAAGAGAATTACTTCATAAAGTGTTTCTGGAATACGTCAGGTCAGAAGTTGTAAAGGAAGTGAGGGCTGAAATTACCTCTGTAAATGGTCTTCCTGTATGCCACCTGGCAAAGCTTCCAAGCTGTATTTAAGACTAGTTCAGCCCAGTTAATTCCTGAAGTATTGTTTTTATTACCATCCAAAGTTTAGCTGAAACAGGCATTCTGGTCCAATTAAACAGCACTCAGATCAGTATCTGCATTGGGTCTACTTACTTCATTTCCAATTTACCTATAGACATTTTCCAAGTTAATGAAATCCCAACTAACTTTGCAGATAAGAGATGTGAATCTTTGGGAATCGAAGGAAGGGGGAAAATCCCACAACAACCCTGAAGGCAGTTTCTGATCTTGTTCATCCTATTCACATTTTAATACGTGAAATGGAGGGGAAATTGCTTAACATGCTCACTTTCTGGAGTGTCTGAGCTGGTGTCTTGTGTGTGGTGAGCAGGATGTCTGTTCACAACCTCCTTAAAGAGTTCAATTGCTGCCAAGATGCTCTACATCGGCTGTTTTTTTCCTCCTTTCCCTACTTGTTATATCCCTACTTTCCCTACTTATTATATTGAAAGCAGTCTTGGGATTAATTTAGTGAGATAATGATCCCAATCCAAAAAAACTTAGACATGCTTCAGTAACACTGAAATCAATGAGACCTCAGCAGGACTATTTTTGGATTGAGCCAGTGTATGAGAAGCTCTTTGAACACGCTCAAACACTGTATATAATGCTATATTTAATTATTTTAATTAATTTCAATGGTGTGATAGATTTAAAAAATTGTTTTATGGCTTTACATCAACCTAATTAACATTAGCAAAGTTTAATTCTGGGTTTTCGGGTTCATGCATACTTCTTCAGATACATTTGAACAAGTATGCGCACAGACAAAAGCTTTATACCCAGAATTAAACTTTGTTGGTCTTGAAAGTTATTGGATTCACACTTTGTTTTTTTGTTGTTTCAGTGCAACACAGCTGCCCACCTGAACCAATTTATGCAATAGACATTGTACAATAGACATTTGTTTGAGAATGTGATTTGTTAATATCTTTTAAACTATTGGGTACAGCCTGCTGTGAAGCCTGAGGGCAGGAAAAGGTTAGGGAGGTGTTTGGGCACATAGAAAGGGAGGAAAATTGATCCTATGTCACTGCAGTTCTAATTGTACTGCTTCAAGCTTCTGTCTTGCACAAAAAGCCTGCCAGGACCTCTAGGGAAGCTCTTTAGATGTATGGGGGTGGGCTGCAAAGATTCGTGGGGAGCATCTAATTTCTCCCCCCCCACACTATTTCCTCATCTCCTTTCATGAGAGCTCCCAAAGTGGCTCCACTTTTCCTGCTTCCTTCTCTCCTTCCTACCTATCTGCCTCTTCCACCTATCTTCAGCATCACCTCCTTCCTGCATTCTGGTAGCCTGTCCTAAAATAAATTTTGTCTGAGTTTCATCAACCCAGGGTAAGGATTCATGTGGCCCATAGCACCTAAGCCAGCACCAAAGCCAGTTTAAGGATTTTCAGGGCCATAGAAGAGCAATATTGAAGCTGTTACTTGTGCTTTAACAGCTGGGCAACCTTCCCAGGAATAGTTGGAACTGTGGAAACAATTGGCAGATTCTTTTTTTTAAAATTCTTACAGTCCACAAGCTGCATAAGCATGAAGACACTTTAACTATCATAGCTTCACTCCTATAGCTCTTGTTGACCCAGGGAGGTTTCTGCAGCCTGACTCCTACCCTGCCCTTTCAAGGAGGGGGCTGATGCTTGACTGTGCTGGGTGCTGCCACACATCCCTAGCCTCTGCCACTTCCCATGGCTCTTGCTGGCTCTTAAAAGCTGGCCTCTTTGGCCTCTTGAACTGCATGCTCCGTGATGGCCTTGTCTGTGGCATCACCTCAATTTTTCTTGCTAGCTGTTTTTTTTTTTTTTTTTTTTTTGCAGCTGCTTCTAGTGGCCTAGGAGTAGCTGCTTCCCTGTGGTGGCTGTCCTCCCCTGGTGGCTGTCCTGGCTGGTCTTGGGTGCCTTATGGGGTGCTGAACCATTCCTGTTATAGTAGACTTCCTTCCCAGACATGGTTCATTGACCTCCTGTCCCAGGGACATGTGTGGAGGCAGGAACTCCAACTCCCGACAAATGGCCACTGAGGGCATTTATTTCTTTAAGATATAGTGCTGCTTTATTTGGGGGATTAATTTCCCATTGTTTTAGGGGGACTAGATTTCAGATTTTTCTGCAAATCTGGGGCTTTTCAGGATTGTAGCAAGAACTGTTCCAGTGTCTGGATTTAAGTATCCACAGATTTGGCTATGTTAAAAATATGATATATTGATGACAAATGGGGAAACTGCAAGGATTCATTTGAGGGGGCATCTTATTTTCCTCTCCCCCACTATTTTCTCTTTCCTGGAAAAGGCCCTGCCTTTTACTGACAGAAACCAAAGGCTGAAGGTGGCCAGTATTGTTGTGACAGTCTACCAATCTCCAACAATGACCACTGATAGAGTATTTGTTTCTTAAAGCCACTGCTTCTAAACCTCCCTCCTCCATGTTTTTGTTTTAGATGTCAGACTTTTCTGAAAACCTGGGACTTTTCTCAGGTTCATAGAAAGATTTGTCTTATCTGTTCATAGTTCCAGTCTCTAGATGTAAGTGTTGACAGATTTGGCCATATTGCCAATAGATATATTGATACTTTTATAATACTTCTGAGGGGCTGGCAACAGCTGAAGGAAAACAGCTCCAGAGTTCCTAGCCACACTTATATTGGTTAGGGCCTTGAACTCCCAAGCCCCTCAGTACTCTCCACCAAATAAAGAGAGAGAATGACCTCATGCTTTACTGTGGCTTCCTACAGGTTTTTGCAGTCACAACTTTCAAATCCTCTACAGCTGAAGCTTTCTCTCTTCCTCAGCCAGTTTCATGAATAAACAGATAAAGCATGAGGCCTGATCTTTCATGAGATCAGGAGATGACTCAGTTTCCCCTGGGTACTAGCTTATCTCTTGTGCCATTTCCTGTGGGACAGGCTTCCAGCCAGACATCTAGTTGCTTGCTGACTCCACACCATTCTCTGACAAAACTGAGTATTTGCACTTATATTATATTCACCTTTGTTGTTGCAAAAAGACAGCCCCAACATTTAGTAGACAAGACAGCAATGGTTCTAGGTACCAATTGTGGATCCTGAACTACAATTTGATAAACAATCCATACAATAAAAATAGTAACGACAAGGTTACTACAGAAATAACACAGATCAAAGTATATTTGGCCAAGTGTTTACTACGTATTCAGATGGCGGTAAGAGAACAATCAAGAAATCCTGTATACTCTTAATTTGTGTCATCTGTCAAGAAAAAGCAGGGCCCAACTCAAAGCAATAATTCAGCAGAGGATTTTGCACACTCCCATTACCTCTTCTGTATTTTGCTGTAGACTGTGCATCTGATATAAAGCCTGAGATCCTCACAACTGCCATGGTGGCTTGCTGAGAAGATATACGGGGCAGTGCATGAATTTTGCACACCCATAGGAACTGAGCATGCTTGTACATTGGGGGAAACCCTCCCCCCCTGCACACACAAGGGCATATCCAAAACTCCATTGCAAGCATACTGTAGGAACATGCAGTGTGCCTCATTCATACTCACAAACTGAAGTTTTCTTTTAAGAAGCAGCGGTTTCTGAGCAGCCCTGCCCAAAGCTGGACTCCAACAATACCAAAGATGAAGAAGACAAAAAAACAGAGAAGGAGAACATTCCCCAGCATGGGAAGTGTGTCTAAGAGGAGAGTAACCAGGATGCGCATACCTGAAGAAGCACAGGAAAAGGCGTAGTTAAAGGGAGAACTATTATTACATTATGAGCCTCTTGTGACGCAGAGTGGTAAGGCAGCAGAAATGCTGTCTGAAGCTGTCTGTCCATGAGGCTGGGAGTTTGATCCCAGCAGCCGGCTCAAGGTTGACTCAGCCTTCCATCCTTCCAAGGTCGGTAAAATGAGTACCCAGCTTGCTGGGGAGTAAACGGTAATGACTGGGGAAGGCACTGGCAAACCACCCCGTATTGAGTCTGCCATGAAAACGCTAGAGAGCGTCACCCCAAGGGTCAGATGTGACCCGGTGCTTGCACAGGGGATACCTTTACCTTTTATTATTACATTCATTTTCCTTGCCTTCAATCCTGACAGGGGACTAATCCTCATGCCCACAACCTCTCTCCCTACCCTACCTTTAAGTATATTTCTACTACATTAATGACATTGAGTAGTCAACCTAGTGACCACCATATATTTGCATCGATGCAGAACATTCATGTTGCATGTAGGGAATGAAACCAGCTAATATTTTAAACTAGAGGCAAAGCCCATTGCATGTGGGAATGAAACAGGTGCTAGCAGTGACCACCGGATAACCCTGCTCACTGCGGGACAGGAGGCCTGGGGCAGAGAGGGGTCTCACTTGCCACCATGGAGCTGGCAATTGGCTCAGCTCTCTTTCCCTCCCCATCCCCCTGTCTCAGGTGGTGGGAGGGCACAGAGGCCACACCCACTGCCACTGGGCTGGCAAGCGAACATGGCCCCTTTCCCCCCTACCTTCCAGTCTGGCAGATGGAGGATGGAAAGGCCATGCTCATTGCTACAGGGTTGGCAAGTGGACCTGCTCTTCTCACCCACCCCCACTCTCTAGCCCAGCCAACCCTTGTGAAGCAGGTCAGAAGAGTGAGGCAGCTCTTCTTCCAGAAGGATGGAGGAAGAGTGAGGCAGCTGCAGGGAATACCCAGGATTGGCCTCAGTGGGGAAGTATCTGCTTCCTATTGGGGGCATACCCCACTGAGGGACAATTGGGTAGGGTGTGTATTGCCTGCATACCACCCAACCATTATTATGGCTAAAGATCGGGGGGGGGGGGAAATCCTTGTATGGACCTGCATAATATGGTGATTATCTGACAATTAAAAATAAAACAGAGATGGTCTCAGATAACAGCATTCAGTGATAACATTAGAGCTGTCCTGTTGGATCAGACCAGCAATTCTTGTGTTTCAACACCATGGTTCAAACAGCAGTTATTCTGGAGCACCAACAAAAAGGGCAAGGAGACCAAGGCCTCCACCCTGATACGACCCCCTACCATTGGTACTCAGAGGTTTGTTGCTTATGTATTTGGAGTTCCTTTTACTCAGCATAGTTGTTAACTGTTAATGCACCTACCCTCCATGAACCTGCCTAATTCCCTTTTAAAGCCATCTAAGCTATATTTCATTTTGTTTGTCTTGATGCTGTGTGGAATGCAAGTTGTGCTTAATGCTAAAGTGTTAATGCTAAACAAGGTGGGGAAGACAGCATCCCAGAATATGTAGTATGGGCTTCCTAGAATTATTGAGAATTTAAAAAAAAACCTTTGCAATTTTTACTCCGGGGTCCACAAGAAATTGCTCTGTGCAGTGATGGTGCTGTCTGAAAGCTTCTTTCCACGATATTTGATCTAATTATCTAGAGGTATATCATGCCAGAAGAGCCTCTTGTGGCACAGAGTGGTAAGGCAGCCGTCTGAAAGCTTTGCCCATGAGGCTGGGAGTTCAATCCCAGCAGCCGGCTCAAGGTTGACTCAGCCTTCCATCCTTCCGAGGTCGGTAAAATGAGTACCCAGCTTGCTGGGGGGTAAACGGTCATGACTGGGGAAGGCACTGGCAAACCACCCCATATTGAGTCTGCCATGAAAACGCTGGAGGGCGTCACCCCAAGGGTCAGACATGACTCGGTGCTTGCACAGGGGATACCTTTACCTTTACCTTTATATCATGCCAGGGTTCTACAACACTATCACTCTAGATATGATTAGGTTAAGCAACTTCTAAACTTAATGACCTTAAGGGGCAACTGGGAACAGCACTTCTGTGGAAACAATTCAACCCCCCTCTGGAGACTAAAGTAAGTAAAGTAGACCCAGAGTCAGCCAGGGACTGGGAGGGACAGGCAGCCTATCTCAGGAGGCAGATACAGGGATACTATTAAGGAACACTAAAATGTCAGAGAGAGGGAGAGTACTACTAATGCTTCAAGACTTCTTCTGCCAGCCTTCTCTCACTTTTTGACTCTGATTTATCTGCAGCTACACTTTGCAAAAAAGAATCTGCTTCTTCAACAGTGGTAGATGGCAGGCAGAAATGTAAAGTGTCATGCTGGGAAAATGTATCTGTGAATTCCAGCTGTCATGAAGCTGTGAAAGTCCCAAGATCCTCACCAGAAGAAAGATAGCAACTCTAAATGTTAACCCTCCTTGTATCCTTGCTAGTCTTCTCACACTCATGCTCACTAAACCAGTCTACAACATTCTTCTCCTATGGAATATATATTAATATCTCCTTCCCCATCCTAATTCCTCATTGCTCATTTAAATCCCTTCTTCTCATATATATAGAGCTTTACATGGCAGATAATTCACACAAGGTCAGGAACATTTGGTTCTGTAATGGAAAGATAAATTGATGGCAACTCAACTTGACAACTGCACAAAAATGGATCCATATGACTTCTCTGTAATATTATGTTCATCCCTTTCTCTTCTTGGGTTCTCTTTCCCTTTTTGATGCTGCATCTTTCATCTAAAGTCTTGCTCATATTGACCATGTGTAAAGAAACCTTTAATGCCATTTATTTTACTTTTATATCTCAGCAAGAGGTTTTTCATTGTTGTGCCGTCAGATCACTTGAGTTTATTCTACTTGCTTTTTCCTTCCAGTAATAATAGTTCTGTTCTCTATATACTGTACTTTCACACACATATTCTCATCGATGGCCTGTTCCTAAATGACTGGCATTTAGTCACTGAATTTATTATTGATTCAAACTCTCTTCCTTGCCTTGCTTCCATATGTCTCTGTTCACTCTTGCCTCTGCTGCATAGGAGCAGAGATAAATTACCCAGGATTTGTAAATGCATTAAGCGAATTACATCCACAGTTAAACAGTGGCAAATAAATTCAGCCATCCATCAGCTCTGCTGGGGGCGGGGGGAGGTGGAAATTACAAGAGAGATTTCTCAAGCCACCTGAAATGATAAAAGCAACAACAACAGGGACATTTTCTTAGATTAGGTTTAATTTAACGGGATTAGGAAAACAAATAGCGCCTAGGAATTTCTGGCTTCTGACAGATGGATCAGGGTCTGAGTACCTCCTGTTGTCAAGGTAACAGGTTAATTTAACAAGAAGGGTCTTTTTTCTGTTGTAGGGCTCAAAACCAAAAAGCCTTGAACTCATGCTTAGCATTAAAATAGAGGGAAGGACTGAGGTCTTGTGGCACTTCAAGACTAACTAATTATTATTCAAGAAACCATTATTTGGACAAGAATGATCATGCATACTGGCCAGTGGCTTGTCAGCTCTTTTCTACCACACACCTGATTTCTCCAAACAAATTTTTCATTCTCTTTACAATGATTTTCTTGAGTGACGTTTCCAAAAGCACTGCTCAGTAAGAGAAGCAACATATAAGAAAAGTAAATGCTTTTGGAAACAAAATAGCAAAGCTTCATCATTTTCTCTCTCTCTCTCTCTCTGATTAATGATTCAGTCCTTTTTGACGAGATGGCTGCGATGGACGGACTATGCATTAATAGGAGCACCCATGCAGGAGGATGCTAAACACAATAGCAGTTGGCGCAGTCAAGAGATACTTCTGTAGTGAGTAAGCTGTAAGTTGTTTTTATTCTAGTTCCAGATTTTCAGAAATAATGAGCTACTATCAAAGGGGAGGGGGAAATGAGAAAAGAGATTCAACTTACTAGGAACTCTGTTAATGGCTCTCAAAGGCCGGAGCACCCTGACAGTCCGAACAGCTGAGAAACTGACATTCTGCAAGTCCAGAGAGTATTCCAGCATGCTGAAAAAAGCCGACAAATAAAAAGAACATATTGGAGTTCTGAAGGAAAGAGTCAGCTCAAGCACCCCAAGTCAAATATTCAACACATGGTGCCAAGAGTCCCTAACTCAGGGGCAGTCAACCTGTGGTCCTCCAGATGTTCATGGACTACAATTCCCATGAGCCCCTGCCAGCAAACGCTGGCAGGGGCTCATGGGAATTGTAGTCCACGAACATCTGGAGGACCACAGGTTGAATACCCCTGCCCTAACTGACATTCTTTCATGGAGAAAAGATCCTGGAAGAATTAATTGTGGCTTATTTGCATAATCAGAATAAAGTACAGGAAGACCAAACATTATTCCATAAAGTTTCTTTTCCCTTTAATCATCTGTGTTTTTGGTTGTTCTTTTGTAGTAAAGTTTCTGAAGGGAAGAAGTTTTGCAAAGATTATTCTACTGTTGAGAAATGAAAATATTCATACATTGGATTAGATCCTGCTGATTATTTCCGCATAAAGAAAAGGAAGTAATTTTGGCTATTTCTTCCCTTACATGGTAGACCTCCGACTCCCTCCTCATATACTTCCAGTAGCCCCCCCCGGGGGGCCATACTTTACTATAGTGATGTCCAAATGGACCAGCTGGACTGTGATGGTTGGCAAGAAGTGGAGCACTACTGGAATTTTATAGTGGTTTAATTATGTTTCATATTATATGATGTTTTAGCTACTTTTGTAATTCATCTTTAACCCGCTTTGCAAAAATGGGCACTATATAAATTTAATTATAAATAAATAAATAAATACCTAATATCTTCCCAAAACAGAGGAACATGACTTCTCTGCGTCCCTCTTCCTGCTTCAGCCTTAACATGCCTCCACCCCACAAAATGATGCTGATACAGAACCTTCAATCAACAGAGATTTCCTATGGCATCTAAGCCATGGCTTTGAAATGGCAGGGTATACACCAAGGGTTCAAGACATACAACAATGATCCAAGGAATAAATCTGGCCAACATAATCTCACTTTATGGGAACATCATAGGGAAAGCTGTATGTTGCCAATAGACACGGTAATTAAAACAAACAGTAAAAAAGCAATCACAGTCAGATGGTGCCTATCAAGATGGCATCAAAGTGTATTTTTTGTACAGTTCCACCAGTGCCCAGGGGCACATTCATAAATCAGTAAACTACCACACCCAAAGAATCTTGATGCAACTCTATATTATTTTGGAACTAATTTTACAACATTACCTAATCAACATGGATTTAAAAAGGAATGAAAAGCAATACACAACACCGCTAAGGAGCAGTCTGCAGGAAATCCACTCAGTCCTAGCTCTGAGAGAGAGATATTCTGCTGAACCAGCTCACTGGGCACGATGGCAAAGTGGGAGAACTGGCTGTTGCCATTCAGTTCATTCAGGATCTATACAGCACCCACCCATAAACATGTCACACTAATTTCCTGCCTCTGCAATTTGAGGATAGGAAACATAACCCACAAGTTTAAATGAATGACATAGTGTGGGAACTTTGGAGTACTAAACCATGCATTCAGGGAGATCCTATGCAACAGAAGCAACCTTTAACACTAAGAAAAAAACCCACACCACAATGACTTAACAGAAAGAAAAGATAACTACTTAGGGGGAGAGACACAAAGAAAGTGTGAAAGAATATCTATGTTCACAGATGTCAAAGTAGCTACCCTAATTGTATTGTAACTCAGTACCCCTGTAGAAATCAATAAAGAAAAGGCACTACATGCACAAAGGATCTGTCTCTTCTGAATTAGACCTGCTCACCAGTCTCCAATCTGCACACTTTAGATAATGCACTCTCAAAGTGCTTTTGCAGCTGGATTTCCCTGTGCAAAACAGAAAAATCTACTCCTAAAATGCATTAAAAGCGCATTATCCAATGTGTGCAGGATCATGGTCAGATTAGCTCAAAGCCTTTCTGTTAGTGGTGTGCTGTGTTTGCAGGGGCTATCTGGACACTACAAGAATTTCCATCTTCCATGTGACAACACTTACCTTAGAATGAGGTACTAGAAAGAAAGTATGACTAAGGCACCTTCTCAGGCTAGAAAGTTATGCAAGACAGCCTGCTTTTGACACTAATAGAAGCATGCAGCAGTTTCATTCCTCCCCCTGTGTACTTTTAAGAGCAGTTTTGCTGGATTTTGAAAAAAACTGTTATGGCCCTTGTGATCAGGTTGTTGGGTTTCTTCTCCTATTACACTGCAATGGTGATTTGACTTGTCTTACTGGTTAAGCACTGATGGAGGTTAAATTGCCTCACATATCGTAGGGTGTGGGGTATAAAATAAATAGTTGGCAATATAAACGCACTGCCTACTGAAACTATGAGCAGCTGTGGATGACCAGACTTAGAATGATACTCTTGGTTCTTGCTAGCAGATATGGCTGCTGGTCCAGACGTTCAGACAATATCTTTTCACTTTCATTTCTCACATTGAGAAAGCAGTTTGGGGAACTCTGGGAGTTGTAGTTCTGTGCAGAGAGTTTAGGGCTCGCTAGCAAAGAATTCCCAGTGCTCTCACCAAGGAGGAATGCATGACAAACAGGCATCTAATGTGTTTAAAACCTGTAATACAGATATGCCATACTGACTCTGTCTGTACCAAGACATTTTGAAGTGGCAGCTGATGTATGCAATGATATATTTACTAGCTCCTTGTGGATCAGCCACAAGATGGCACTCTGTGCTGAAGAGACTACCAAGTATATAGGGTATATATAAAAGATAAAGCAGGAAGAGATGAAGAGGGATCTGAACTTGGTACAAACCTATTTGTTGTCCCTCACTAGGGTTCCCCCCCCCCCCCCGCCCTGTGTAAATATCTGGATGAAATGACAACGGGACCTCTTTTTTCCCTTGGAGACAGGCAGTGCTGCTCAGAACTGCCTCTGGGAACTCTCCTGATGACAAGAGATACAGGTGAGCAGTCAGCAGTCCCAACCTCATAGATTATTTACTTGCAGAATTTATATCCCAACTCTCTCCCATCATCATAGTCACCGAGGCAACTAACAGATTAAAATAATACATAATTAAAACATTAAAACCAAACAAAAATCCATTATTAAAGCACTTAAAGTTAAATTAAAACACATTAACAGTAAAAAAAAATTTTTTTTAATGAAAAGCAGGGCAGGAAGATCACTGAGGGAACGCCAGATGAATAAAACATAACCAGCTGGTAAAGCTGGCAACAGAAGGGGTAGGTACGTCTCCATGGGTTCCAGTGCCAAAACTGATAAGGCCCTTTCCTGGGTTGCCGCATACCTAATCTCTGAAGCCAGGGGTCTCTGATGCACATCCTTGAAAGATTACTACAGTGGTCAAGTAGTTCATAAGAGAACAGGCAGTCCTTCAGGTATGCTGGTCCCAAGTCATATAGTGCTTTAAAGGCCAACACCAGCACCTTAAATGGTACCCAGAAACAGACTGGGAGCCAATACAGATAGGCCAAGTGGCGTGCCCCAGGGATCTGTCCTGGGCTCTGTGTTGTTCAACATATTCATAAACGGTTTGGATGAAGGAATAGAGGGGGCACTCATTAAATTTACAGATGATACTAAATTGGGAAGTGTAGCAAACACAGCAGAAGACAGAATCAAGATACGGAATGATCTTGACAGGCTGAAAAACTGGGCTAAAATGAACTTCAATAGAGATAAATGAAAAGTTCTTAATTTCATTAGGAAAAATCAAATGCATTATTGTAGGATGAGGGAGACCTGTCTCGGCAATAGTATGTGCAAAAAGGATCTAGGGGGTGTTAGTAAACCATACACGGAACATTAGTCAGCAGTGTGACTCAGTGATTAAAAAGGCACATGGGATTTTGGGCTGTATCAAAAGAAGTATGGTGTCCAGATCACATGAGGTGATGGTACCGTTTTACTCTGCTCTGGTTAGACCTCACTTAGAATACTGCATTCAGCTTTGGGCACCACACCTGAAGAAGAACATAAACTGGAGCATGTCCAGAGGAGGGCAACAAAAATAGTGAGGGGTTTGAAGACCAAGACATATGAGGAAAAGTTGAGGAATCTTGGTCTGTTTAGTCTGGAGAGAAGATGACTAAGAGGTGATAAGATAGCCATCTTCAAGTACTTAAAGGACTGTGACATAGAGGAGTTGTTTTCTGTTACCCCAGAGGGTAGGACCAGAACCAATGGGATGAAATTAATTCAAAAGAATTTTCAGGTAAACAGCTAGAAGTTCCTGAAAGTTCCTCAGTGGAACAGGCTTCCTCAGGAGCTGGTGGATTCTGCTTCCTTGGAAGCTTTTAAGCAGAGGCTATATAGGCATCTCACAGAAATTCTAATTCTATGAATTTAGGCAGAAGGCTGGGCATAAGGGATTGTGTCCATGCTTGGCTCTTATGGCCCTTTCTTGCATGCCGAGGGAAATGCTGATGGCCACTTTGGGGTCGGGAGGTGAATTTCCTCCAAGCCAGACTAGACAGGGATTCTGGGATTTTATTTGGGGGGGGGCATCATCTGGGCATAGAATTGAAGTCACTGTGAATTTCCTGCATTCTGCAAATCATGTGAGCCTCCTGTTGGTGTTTATCAGGTGATACTGATTTCATCCGTGTATCAGGATACTTGCATTTGCTCCATTTTCTCAGGGTATAAGTTATACACAAGAACTGAGTTGTATTTTAATCTTCAGAATAGGAAGGCCTATGGTATGCACTACTGTCCTTAACTCACATTGGAAGATTTCCCAGGCTGGGTGTCCTGTGTTATCTACAAAGCAGGGCAATCAGACGATAGAACATTAAGCAATCAGGGAACAGAGTGAAAATGATTTTTAGGCATTTCAAATGGTATCTTTGAAAAAGTGGAGATAAATTTGTTCATGGGCCCTTGAAAGCTCTGTCATCAGCAACTATCACTCAGGCAATGCACATTATTTGGGGCTTGTGATCTTAATTGGAAAGGCAATGAATCTGACGCTTCTCATTCTTTCAGCAAGAATCAATGCACTGCACAGCATCATGTACAAGCCCAGGGACATGGCAGATGTGTCTTTAGAAACAACCATACTTATCACATCTCAATCTGTGTTTAGACTGTCATGTTCCTTGTGATTAAAGCCTTGATGTTGAAATAGAGTTCAGACACTAACATGAAAATATTGCTACATAGTTCAGTGGTTCTCATCCCATAATCCAGGATCCTTAGATGGTGTCACGGAGTTCCCCCTGATGGATTACCAGCTCCTATAGAGCAGGCTTCTTTTTTTGCTACCGCGTGTGCATGTACATAGAAGTGCCATGCTTTCTGCCTCTCTTTGCAGTCACATTGAGGAAAATAGAAGAATAACAAGACAAAGTCACTAAGTGGTAGAAACAGTTCCTCTGTAGCTCTCTGGCTTCTTCCTCACCACAGTAGAACTCCTATTGCTCCACTCCATTGAGCAAAGTTAATTAATTCATTAAAATATTTATACCCCCAGCTTTCTTTTTGACTCAAGTTTGAAGACTTCCTGCAATATAAGGAGCCTTCCTCAAAATTAAGCGTCTCTTCTATGGGAGGAAGACCCACAAGCTGAGATATCCTTATGCTGAAGGAAGCCTACTTAGAAAATCTACCTCTTACATTTCCTATTCCTGGCTGTCTTGGTCTCCTGCCCATGGCCCTGGCCTTAATATCACTGATGTCTTCATTCTGAATTCCCTTCTCCCTGTCACATGACCACACGACTTCAGCACAGTTGTTGTTGCATAAATCATGAACTACCGACCACTTCTTCAAATGCAGGAAATGTTTCTGCCATTGGCTATGCTTCTGAAATATATATATTGTGAATGAATTTATTATTTAGATCAGTCTTGTATCCATTAAGTTTTTAAGAATAACGAAATGATAAAAGTTCAGACACTTCATTTTAAAAACCACTTACATAACTCTCCAAAGGCAAGTGCAACTCCATCCACTGTGGCATCCCCTCTGCCTAGGCCCAGTCAATGTGCCAGCAATTGGACTGTCTATTAGATAAAAATGTGCTGGCATTCCATATCACATCCTTGGATGTCAGAAATCTGGTGGGCAAGGGGGGGATCGAGGAAATCAAGGAAAATTGCTTTCTCTTTTTCTCTGATTGCTCTATTCCTTTTATATTTATTCTGAAGCATCCAGTATAGGCTACTTTTAGAAACTGGTCTAGAAAGCACCCTAGCTATACAGGAATTATGAAAGGTAAAGAATCAATCAATCATCATCAGCCTGGCTCTCACCACTAGCTTCATAATCAGAAACAACAGTCAGAAAGAGCCAAAGAAATATACTAGTACTGAAAGTATGCTTGGGGGAAAGGGGGACTGTACCCAAAAAAACAGAAGGAGATTGAGACTGGGAAATGCAGCCATGGAGGGGTGAGAAAGGATTCTCAGGTGCAAGGATGTGTCCCTGGAGACCAAGATAATTCATATCATAGTATTCCCCATTAATATGTATGGTTGTGAAAGCTGGACAATGAAAAACAGCTGACAGAAAGTTGATTCCCTTGAAATGTAGTGTTGGAAGAGAGCTTTACAGATACCATGAACCTCCAAAAACACAAATGATTGGGTTATAGATCAAATCAAGTCTGAACTCTTCCTAGAAGTTAAGATGACTAAATTGAGACTATTGTACTTTGATCGTAATATGAGAAGACAACAGTCACTAGAAAAGATAAAAATGCTAGGCAAAGCCGAAGGTAGCAGGAAAAGAGGAAGACTGAACGTGAGATAGATTAACTCAATAAAGGAAGTCACAGCCTCTACACTGGTCTATTTAGGTCTCATTTTATTCAAAGGAGCTTATTTTTAGGATTATACTCTGTGCGTGGATAGTCAGAACTATTTACATATATGATTATCCACTGAAGGATGAGTACGGGCAGGTTTAATTACCTAATTCTGTTTTTTTTTAAATTGTGAGCCTCTTTAACAAAACACCAAATACTGGAAATAATATACTCACAGTACAGGAAGGGAAGGAATAACAGATGTGTCTATGAGAGAGAAAGGTAATATGGGTATGGACGTAAAAGTACAGGAAGGGATGTTAATGAGCAGAAAAGGTCAATTTATGCAATTAAATGGTTGGAGGAGATATGGGTCAGTGGTAAAGCATCTGTTTTGCATGCAGAAACTCCCTGAAGGATCGAACAGTAAGTTATGTTAAACATGTATATTTGAGACACCAAAGAGTTACTGCCAGTCATGTTAGGATCCCAGGATCTCCCCATCCTGTGCATATCTTATTTAATCTGTTTATGCACCCTCTTGCCCAACTGGTGCAGAGGTTTGGGCTGGGTTGCTATCAATATGCAGATGACACCCAACTCTTTCTCCTGGTGGATGATTCTTCCCTGATTCTTCCCCAGAATCTTTAGCCAGAATATGCAGGCCTACCCTTAACCTTGACCTGGAAACTGCAACTGGTCCAGAATGCTGTGGCCAGGGTCCTTACAGGAACACCATGGAGACCCCCCATCTGGCCCATTCTCCAACAACTGCACTGACTCCCAGTTGAATTCTGGATCAGACGTAAGGTTTTGGTAATCACCATGAAGGTCATACGCAGTCTGGGACTAGTATACCTGAGGGACCACCTTGCTGTCTATACCTCACAAGGAGCTTTATGCTCTGCCACTTCCAACTGGCTAGTGATCCCTGGCATCAACTATGGCCAGATCCTTCTCTGTCCTGACCCTCACCTGGTGGAATGAGTTCCCAGAAGAGATCAGGGCCTTGTTGAAACTAGCACAGTTCTGCAGGACCTGCAAAATGGAGCTCTTCCACCAGTTACATGTTTAACATTACTACCTGAGGAAGCTGGCACTTGAAACCTCACACCATGAATAAATTTTTGTTGGTCTTAAAAGTGCTACTGGACTCTGATTTTATTGTATTACTACCACCAGTTATGGAATGTTAGGAAGCCATTGTTATTACTGTTGTTTATTTGGCGACTACTGAATTACACTGTACTTATCCTTATGTTCTCCTGTGTTCTATGTACACCACCCTGAGCCAGGGAATTTGTGCAGACATATTTGCATGCCAGGAATAGGAGCAGGACTGGTTTATCCATGTAGCACATGCTATGGCCACTGTGCTTCCAGGGGCCTTGCACTGTGCCTTCCTCCCATGAAACAGGGCTGTAGCCTTTCTCTTTCCTACTTTCCCCTCTTTAAGGACACTTGGAGTGACACCCCTTTCCACTTGGGGTGGACCTCCACCCAGTCTGGCTGTTCCCACTGCAATTGTACTCTGCTAGGGCCACGCAAATCCTTAAACTGACTTTGGGGCTATGGGTCCTGCAAATCCTTAAACCACCCCTAAATAGGGCAAGCTTGATTTAGTAGGTAGCCATTTCTTCTGGAAGGTTTCTGGCTGTCACCTAATTAACTGCACAGGGGGCCTGATCATTTACCTTTCCCTTACCTGGGAACATCTCAAACAAAGGAATCTTCTGACTCTGGCAGTTTGCGAATCCTCTCAGCCCTCAGTCTTATCATCGAATCACAGAGATGGAAGGGACCTCCAGGGTCACCTCGTCCCCCCCCTGCACAATGCAGGAACTCACAACTACCTGCCTACCCACAGTGACCCCAATTTCAGCTCAATTGATCCCTCCACCAAAAATCTCCAGAATCCAGACTGGCCTGAAGGAAATTCACTTACCATCCTATAGTGGCAATTAGCAATTCCCTGGGTATGCCAGGAAGGGCCACAAGAGGCAAACACTGGCACCTGCTTAAGAAAGAGAACTCACCACCTCTCAAGGAAGCCCGTTCCACTGAGGAACTGCTCTAACTATCAGGAAGTTCTTCCAGATGTTTAGCCAAAAAATTATTGAATTGATTTAAACCCATTGGTTCTGGTCCTACCCTCTTGGGCAATAGAAAACAACTCTGCTCCATCTTCTATATGACAGTCTCTCAAGTACTTGAAGATAGCTATCATATCACCTCTTAGATTCAAATGGGTAGCCATTTTGGTCTGTAGTAGCACAACAAAATCAGAGTCCAGTAGCACCTTTAAGACCAAAAAAGATTTATTCAAGGTGTGATCTTTTGAGTGCATGCACTCTTCCTCAGACTACCAACTACCATCATAACAGTGGGAATATAAAGCTAAAGTGAATTCTGTTAAATTAGTAAACTGTGTCACAACATCCATTCAGCCATATGATAATTCTTTGCTAAAACAGCCAATCACCTTGAATTCAGTTGCAGTTCATAAAAACATAGGAGAAATAAAACTGACTATGTTATATCACCTCTTAGTCACCTTCTCTCCAGCTAAACAGACCAAGCTTCTTCAACCTTTCCTCATATGACTTGGTCTCCAAACCCCTCATCATCTTTGTAGCCCTCCTCTGGACATGTTCCAGTTTATCTACATCTTTCTTCAGTTGTGGTGCCCAAAACTGAACACAGTACTCCAAGTGAGCCCTAACCAGACAGGAGTAAAGTGGTAATACAGGCCAAGATCTCGTTTGCCTTTTTAGCTACCGAGTCACATTGCTGACTCATGTTCATTGTATGGTCTACTTTGACCTCCAGATCCTTTTCATACATACTACTGTCAAGACAAACCTCACCCATCCTATAATGATACATTTGATTTTTCCTATCTAAGTTCAGAACTTTATATTTTTCACTATTAAAATTCATTTTAGCCCAGTTTTCTAGCCTGTCAAGATCATCCTGTATCCTGATTCTATCTTCTGGTGTGTTTGCTACTCCTCCCAGGTTAGTATTATCTGCAAATTTAATTAGCACCCCCCTCTATTCTTTCATTCAAATAACTTATGAATATTTGGAACACCACAGGGCCCAGGTGACATCCCTGAGGCAGTCCACTTCTCTCTAAGAAGCTGCTCAAGGACCAACTGCTTGATATGTTCTAAAATTTTGCTAGCTATAGACATCAAACTGTCGAGTAGGTAGTTAGATGGATCCTCCTTTTTCCCCTTCTTGAAGATGTGAACAACATTTGCCCGCCTCTAAGGACAGTCAAAAATAGGCAGAGGCTCAGAAATTATATCTGCAAGTTCTCTTAGTACCCTTAGATGCAATTCACCTGGCCCAGAAAATGTGGTTTCGTTTTAAGAAACTAGGTGTTTATGGACTATCCCTATAGTGATCCTAGGCCATAACTCCCATCCCTCATCATATGCTGAGCACGATTCCCCTTCCAAAAGACGACTGAGGAGATGTAGGAATTGAGCAATTCAACCCACTCTTCATCACCTGTTACAATGTCACTTTCTGGTCCCCACCATGGCTCTATCATGTCCCTATTCTTTTTCTTTCTTTGAATATAACAAAAGATTCCTTTCTTATTGTTTTCAGCATTTCTTGCTAGCCTCTCATTGTTTTTCTAACACTGTCCCTACAAGCCTTGGTTATTTGTTTATATTTCTCCTTAGTTATAAGGTCCACCTTCCATTTCCTTATTTGTTTTTTAAATTATTATTCTATTATTTTGAAAGCTGTTTATGGAGCCATCCTGGTTTCTTTAGGTTCCTTCTAGTTTTTCTTCTCAAGGGAAGTGTCAGCGATAGTGCCTTCAGGATTTCACTTTTGAAAAACTCCCAACCTTCTTGAACAGGGGTAGTCAAACTGCGGCCCTCCAGATGTGCATGGACTACAATTCCCATGAGCCCCTGCCAGCATTCGCTGGCAGGGGCTCGTGGGAATTGTAGTCCATGGACATCTGGAGGGCCGCAGTTTGACTACCCCTGTTCTTGAACTTCCACCTCCTTAAGTTTTCTGACCACGGGATTCTATCCAACATAACTTTAAGCTTGTTAACATTTGCTCTCCTGAAGTCCAGCCTGTATATGTGACTATGTACAGCTTTTCTCTTCCCCAAGATCATAAAGTCCAAAATCACATGGTCACTACTACCAAGCGCACCCACACCTTTTACCTCATCAACCAGTTCTTCCCTATTGGTAAGAATCAAGTCTAAAATAGCAGAACCCCTGGTTGCCCCTTCCACTTTCTGGGAAATGAAGTTATCAGCAAGACAAGTCAAGAATTTATTGGACTTTTCATTTTTAGCACAGCTGGTCTTCCAACAGATATCTGGGTAATTGAAATCACCCTTGACAATACCACTATTATCTCCTACTCCTTTTATTTTTACCCAAAGTCTCTCGGCTGAACTCTCATGCTCAGACTCATATATTTCCACACAAGTATATATATTCTTAACATATAATGCTACTCCTCCCCTTTCTTTATTTGTCTGTCCCTTTTAAATAAGTTGTACCCTTCAATCATATTATTCCAGTTGTGAGAGTTATCCCACCAGGTTTCAATGCCTGTTAGATCACAGTCCCCCTTTTTATTAGGACTTCTAGTTCTTCCTTATTGTTTCCCATACTCTGTGCATTGATGCAGAGACATTGTAATCCTTCATACGAATATGCCAGGCTTTTAGTTTTTGAACTTTCCTATAAGTTAGTAGTTCCCAGCATATGGGCCATTCCCTTTAAATCTGTAGCGTTCCCATTTACATTTATCTTCATTGAACTAGGCTTTGAATGTACATCTTGCTTCCCCATTGGATTTAGTTTAAAGCCTTCCTCAGCAGGTCCACAAGACTCTTCACAAAAACATTTTCCCCACCTTTGTGAGGTGCAAACCATCTCCTGATAGAAGAGCCTCACCACAGTAGGATGATTCATGTTCCAAAAACCCAAATGTTTCCTGATGATACCAATGACGTAGCGAGTCATCTGCATTATTTTTCTTTCCCTTCCTAAGCCTTTGCTAATAGGAAGAACTGATGAAAATACAACCTGTGCTCCCAAGTCCTTCATCCCCCCCCCCCCCAGGCCACATAGTCTCGCTTCATATGCTCCACACTGCACTGGGCAGTATCGTTTGTTTCCACATGAATAAGCAAGAAGGGATACCTGTCCCTGGGCTTTACAAGTATTTCCACCCTTTCCATGACATCCTTGATTCTCATACCAGGTAAACAGCATACGTCTTGAGACATGTCTGGTCGACATACTTTGGTTTCTACTCCTCTCAATAGGGGATCCCCAAGTCCTAAAACATTAGAGAGTAAAAGAGGTAGTCCTCTCATCCACAGGGGCCTGTGAAATATCTTCCGAGCTTTGGGGGAGCTGGGGGAATAACCCTTGTTCCTGTGGTTCAAAGTCACTATCTACAGGCAGATCCTAGAAATTATTTCTGAGGGTCAGAGGGGCAGACTATCTCCTTATCTTTCATCACCTCAAGTAACAGCCTGAGGTCTATTGCCAGATACGCCATTTTGATCCATTGCAGGATGAAGCAGACCCCTTCTGCAAACTCTGAACCACTTACAGAGTCTTCCGTCTTCATCCACAAGCCAAGAGTCCTTTAGCTTTTTTACTTTGGTGTTCCTTTAGCATGTGCCTCTGGTGAGCAGGAGCCTTTTATAGCACAAAGGCCCACCCACCATAGGGTGGATCTAGTAGTCCAGTGGTCCGCAACCTTCCTAAGGCTGCGGACCGGCAGTGGTGGGGAGGGCGATCGTGCGGCCGCGCATGCTGTGCATTTGCGGTAGGTCCGCGTATGCATGTTTGTGCCATGCACGGCCACAAACACACATGCCGGGTACTTGTGAGCATGCGCACATGCACAAAACTGCCGCGCATGCACGTTTGCAGCTACACATGCACGTTGCGCACGGCCATGCTTCCCTCTCCCCCCTCCCACAAAACGAAGCTTGCCGGGTCGCAAGCTAATCGGCCCCTTTGCTTGCGGCCTGGGAAGTTTCTTACTGTGGGGGGGGCGGGGGGGGTGCTGCAGCCCGGTGCCGGGGCTTTCACAGCCTGGCACCGGGCCATGGCCCAGTGGCTGGGGACCACCGTAGTAGTCAACCCCAGTCAAACCACCAACTAATGCAAATCAGCTAATGCAATTAGCTGCAGTCCCCCATCACCCAGGCAAGGGAAAACAACACTAAAAGTGCCCCCACTCTCTTGCAACCTATATGCCCTCAAATACTGCCCTCACACACTGCAAGAAAGAAAGAAAGAAAGCAACACTCACCAGTAGCTCCTGAGCTGGCACTTTCTTCTTCTCTCTGCCCAGCTGGAGTTATTCTTTTCCTAATTTCTTCCCTGGTTAAGTTATATACCCCAGCTGCTTCTTGTTCATGAGCACCAAAATGTCAAACCCATTTTTGCATAATGGATCCACCCCACCCAAACACCTATTCAGGGATGAATGCTAATGCTGCACATGCCTGAGAAAACCCTTTTGAATTACCTCACTCTGGAGGTTTCTCTTTAACTCAAATAGTACACCCACACTAAAACATAACACCCCACCACACAGACACATACACACTCCAACTGCCTTATTTCCATGGTAGATGCTAGGTGTTAGAGAAGGCACCAAAACCTTGAACTTGATCCCGAATTCAACCAGTAACCAATGCAGCTGCCTCAGCGCAGGCTGGATATGGGCTCTCTAAGAACCCTAGCAGCTGAATTTTGTCCCACCTGTAGTTTTGGAGTAAAGGACAAGGGAAAGCCTGCACAGAGCGAGTTACAGAAATTGTAGTAGAATGCCAGCTGGACTATCCTAGTGACCTGTGCCTCCATAGAAAGGGGGGGCATGTCACAGAAGGATCTTTTCTGATCCAAAATATTAATCCTCTATTGCACCATCTCAACTTTTTTTCTTTCCTCCTGTTTGCTTGCTTAGTTTAAAGAGTGTGAAAGCATATTATAAGGTGACCAGACTGTCCCACTTTTGGAGGGATATCTGGGGGTACCTGGCAAATTGTACTTATGTTGAAATTAAATATATATATATTACAATGCTATTTTTACATTCTATGAAACTTTTTGGTGCTCCACATGGACCAAATTTTTAATCAAGAACCCGCCCGGTCAATGGTGTCCCGCTTTACCAATGTTAAAATCTGGTCACCTTAGTATATTAGGGACTTTTTGTGTTGTTTTAAATAAAATCCATTCTGGTTAATTTCAAAGTTTGCCTCTGCCTGAGATTTCTGACTAGAATCCTTCTCCTGTATACCCAAGTGGAAGAATCTCACTAGTTACCTTTATTGCTAAGCAAGTCTCCATATATTCAGGAAAGAAGTCTATTTTACTAAACTTGATAGACCAGTGGTCTGATCCAGTACATGGATCATACAAGACAATTTGAGAATGATGTTAAAACTACAACAAAAATTTCAAAGAATGGAGCACAAAATCTGAAGTGTTGCCATTTCCACCACTTTGGCTACTGCTATTGATAGTTTCACAGCACTGAAAAAGCACTGTAGTGATAGCATTCAACAAAAGGTGCATAACACTTTTTAGCATTTATGCATTGTTGTAACCATTGTCTTTCCTTAACATGTGCCTCTGTGTGAGTTTGAGAAGCCACATCCAAAAACTGCAAAGAGGCAACAAGACAGAATGTCCTATAATTCCATTACTGGTGACATTCTATTACAAAGCAGCAATGAAGTTTTAATAATTTTGCATATTTGGCTGGTATGTATTCACCCTAAATGCTTTAGAATCTTACAGCTTCAGATGTGGTGTTCATATTATTTTTGGGATGTCAAAGGTCCTTTCCCCAGCTCCTGTCAACCTTCAAGGGTTCTTTCAATATCCATTTCCCAGAATTCCCTTTGAAATAATAGACCATAATTATGTGATTCATCAAAACTCCTCATTTCCATGTGGAGTTCTGTTCTAGCCAGAGCCTTATTTTAAAAAAGAATGAGATTTGATAGTAGGGCACTATTCTTATCCTACAGCTATAATTAGAGGAATGTATGGAAATGCTACACCCCCTGTGAGTAGTGCTAAAAGCTGCATTATCATTATCATAAGGAAATAATTTCTTCACGGTCTGGACGACTAGGATGATTTCTAAATTACAAAGTATACATGTATGGTCCAGGGATTCACATCCTATGTCCTATAAAGAGGTCCCAACGTATGAGTTCCTGAGTTCCCTGTGTGCAGTTCCTGATTTGGATCCTGACTATGACATGAGTGGAGAAGGGTCTTGGGACATCATCTAGTCTCCTGGACCATTTCTGTATGAAGGACTCCTCCAGCCATTATGTCACAATGTCCCCTATTTTTTTTTTTTTTTGCCTTGGCATGGTTCCCCAGAACTTTCCCCATGTCCACATGGGGGAGCCTTTGTCCCCCTTCCTTCCTGTTTGCCCCAGATTTGTTCCCACACGCGATAGCTGAGGGACAGGAAGTCAAAATTTCCCATCATTTTTTTAACTTGTCAATCATTGTCACGTGGTGAAGCCTCCCAATCATTTTCCAGTGCCATTTTGTTGCATTTGAGTGCCCCCCGCCAAGTCTGAAATCATTTTTTTAATATTCCTACAATTGGGTTATAATGTGACAACACAAACAAGGAGATACAAAAAGGTGGGCTGTTTTATCGCACCATTCCCCCCCCCCCATGCAACATGAAAAACAATTGCCTATAAATGATGCATGTAAGAAAGAAGGAAAGGTGCTAACCAAGCATGGTGGTGGGTGGGTTTTTTTGTTATTTTTCTTATAATGGAATTGCATTGTAACACGATCCACCATGTTGTTGTTTTTTTAAGGGTGGGGGAAGGTTGCAAGGGTAGATGATGGAAGTAATGCTTGAGGGAGGAGGGGGACAATGGCTGGGAAAGCAAGACTGGATAAGGCCTGACTTTTTCTGCTTCTGCATGGCCCAACAGACATCTTGTTGGATCTCGCATCAAAAAATGGAATGTGGATTTCTGAGTGTTTCCTTGATGCAGGCCAACTATGAGGGCAAGTTGGGCTAGCCCTGGGACTGCTCCTGAAGGGTCCCTATTCTGTGCAAAACTGGAGGGGGGGGGGAAGCATGGACACAAACAAAGAGAAATCAGAGCCTAATCGGTTGTGCAGAAACCCACGTGAAAACTCACAGGGTTTCCAAATAGAGCAAATAGTTCCCTCCCCAAACCATTTCAGGTCAGAGAAACAGTGTGTGAGAGGAAAGCTGAAATCCCTTCTCTACACAGGCTGTAGTCAAGAACCAAAGCGGCACAGCAGGCACAGAGAATTCAGGGAACAGAGTGAGGACCTTGGAACCAACCTGTACATTTTGTAATGTGGAAACTGGCCTGAAACCAGAACAAAATGATAGTTTTGGATGAGCCCAGTGTCACACAGAGATAATGAATATTACATACATACTTTGACTATTTGGTAATGGGATGGATGAGGACCAATAAACTCAAACTCAGTCCAGACAAGACTGAGGTGCTGTTGGATAATGGAGAAGGTACTTGGGGCCTGTGGAGCCAGCCTGTCCTGGAGTTACATTCCTCTTGAAGGAGCAGATTCATAGCTTGGGGGTTCTACTGGATCCTGGCCTATGATTGGAGGCTCAGGTGCCTTTTATCGGGTCAGGCTGATTTACTAGTTATGGCCATTCCTCAAAAAGCACAATCTGCCCACAGTTATAAGTGCTCCGATCATATCCATGTTAGATTACTGAAATATGTTCTGTGTGAGAATGCGTTTGACAACAGTTCAGAAACTAGTTAGTCCAAAATGCAGGAGCCAGGATATTTTTCAGAGATTTTTTTTTGCAGGGATTATATCATCCATGCATTAGAAGATCTGCACTAGTTACCTATCTTTTTCCAGGTACAACTCAAAATGCTGGTTCCTAAATTTCCCTACAGCTCCCTATAACATCTGGAATTCATATGCTGTTTGGAGGAGCTTCCCAACCACAATACCTTTGAAAATGGAACTGATGATCATTATATCGTCTTGTAGCGGCACAAAAATGTTAACAGGAAAGGCAGGGAAGCAGGGGAAAGGACTGAGTTCAGGTGATAAATTACCTGCTCTAAATTAGGTTAGGCCAGGCTCGTGTGCACTATGTTTAACCCTTTATTCAAATTTATCCAAATGTCTTTTTCAATTATAACAATAAATAACAATAAATAATAAATAACAAGCCTCTTGTGGCGCAGAGTGGTAAGGCAGCAGACATGCAGTCTGAAAGCTCTGCCCATGAGGCTGGGAGTTCAATCCCAGCAGCCGGCTCAAGGTTGACTCAGCCTTCCATACTTCCGAGGTCGGTAAAATAAGTACCCAGCTTGATGGGGGGTAAACGGTAATGACTGGGGAAGGCACTGGCAAACCACCCCGTATTGAGTCTGCCATGAAAACGCTAGAGGGCGTCACCCCAAGGGTCAGACATGACTCGGTGCTTGCACAGGGGATACCTTTACCTTTACCTTTAATAAATAACAATAAATACTTATTCTTTCTACTTCCATCAACTTTATTCCCTTATTAATCTCAGCACTAGAAAAGTCCCCTTTCTTCAGATGCAGTAGAAGACAGAAAAGAAATGGAAGAAGAAGGGGACCATGCTGGAATTAACACATTTTACAATTCCTGAATTTTATGCAATTTTTATCACTCTGCCAGTATGAAGCTTTGAAAAGTAAGCAAAGTGACACTATAAAATGTGACTTTGCAGGGGGACTTGAGTAGGCAGAGTATCACACAATCAATTATCACACATCACACACTATTATCATTTAACCTGTAACTCATCACTTTAGAACAGTTTTATGAATCAGTGACGCATTAGCCTAACTACACTGAAAGCTAATTTTCAGTCCACGACAACTAGCACATTAGAGAGAAACTTTGGGGTTTCCAGGTCCACGTTAGAAAATTCCTTAGAATTTGGAGGTAGAATCTTGGAAGGGTAAGGCTGATGGGAGGGAAATAACCTCACCCAAGCTATAATGCAAAGGGGTTCACTCTCCAAAGCAGTCATTTTCTCCAGGGGAATTAGCTGCAGAGCAGTTGGTAATTCTGGGTGATTTTCAGCTCCCACCTGGATGTTGGCAGCCCTGCTCCTTCCATCTAGCATATGTTGCTGGGTTTTTGTGTTGTTTTGTTTTTTTGCAAGAAGGTTATTAAAAACCAGCACTATCACCCACAGGAAAATATTCAAACATGACTTCCCCCAAGGGGTTGCCAACTGCCAGGAGCAAATACAACAAACAAAACCAGTGTACCCCAGTTTTTATTGTTTGTTGTATTCTCTATAATTTTGGGGATGGCTCAATGGAATTATGTATTCACATATGATAATGCTGAGAGAGATCGTATGAAAACTGATCTCCAGATAACAGATATCTGTCCCCTGGATAAAATGGCTGCTTTGGCCAGTGGTCTGCAGGGTATTATACCCCTCCTCCCCCCCTAACCCCATTCTCCTCAAGCTCCACCCCCAAATTTTCAGGAATTTCCCAACCTGGAACTAAGAACTCTGTGTGTCCCCCTCCCCCCATTGCTCCCTGCCTTTAATCCATAATATTCCAAATCTGTAGTGCAGCTTTAAGAACAACATTATTGTATATGCTGGGTTTCATGTGATTACTCACAATTTAAATCTCAAAATCTAATCCTGTTGCCATTTTAATCTGGCTTCTGTCCTGGGATGGGGTAGAGATAGCCTTGGTCGCCCTCATGGACAACATCCAATGACAGCTGAACAGAGGAAGGTCAGCGCAGCTCATGTTGTTGGATCTCATGGGGGCGTTTGATGTGGTAGATAATGAACTACTTGCACACTGCCTTGCCAATGCTGGTATGTAAGGGACAGCCCTTCAGTGGTTGATTTCCTTCATCCAGGGCCACATACAGAGGGTTGCAGTGGGAAAGAGTTACTTGTGTCCATGCCGGCTCCCTTGTGGGCATAGTTCTCTCTCTCACACGCTATTGAATATCTTCTTGCACACTCTAGCCCTGCTACTTCAGGGGGTTGGGCTGGGATGTCATCAATATGCAAATGACACCCAGTTCTATTTCCTAATGGAAGGCTGGCCGGACTCTTTACCAGAAACAGTCGCCAGAGGTTTGGAAGTTGTGATAGTCTGGCTTAAGTGGAGCCATCTGATACTCAACCTCTCCAAGATGGAAGTCCTGTGGCTGGGCAGGAAAGGACCAGGCATGGAAATGTAATTTCCCTTCCTAAATGGTATGCAGCTCACAGCTGAGCAATCCGTTAGGAATCTGGGCATGATCTATGTTAGTGATCCCCAACCTGTGGGCCGCAGACCACATGTGGTCCTTCGACTAATTGGAGGTGAGCCCCGAAGGACGCCTTCTCCCCCCCCCCCCCCGGCCCTTTACTTCATCCCCCCAGCCCTTTACAACACACTTCATTGTTGTGGCATGTCTGTATCCTATTTTGAAGGGATGTTTAAACATTACCATAGCGACCAGAGAGCGTTAGGGCAGTGGTTGAGAGTAGAGGAGTAAACTACCCCCCCCTCACCGGGCCTCAGTAAAAGGTGTTGAGTTGTCCCCGGTGAGTAGTCCCCGGCATTGAGTGGTCCCCGGTGATAAAAAGGTTGGGGACCACTGTCACTTTCTTTTCAATGGAGGTTCAGGTTACCAAGGTAGCTCAGCTGGCATTCTACCATTTTCACCAGGCAAAGCTACTAGCACCCTACCTGGCCCTGGAACATCTAGTCACAGTGATTCATGTGACGGTCACCCTCAGACTGGATTTCTGTAACTTGCTCCCAACCTGTGGACTGCGGACCACATGTGGTCCTTCAACTAATTGGAGGACGCCTTCTCCCCCCCCCCTGTCATGAGTTAAACTGTCAGTTTAATTGTCATGAGTTAAAATTTCCATGAAAATAAAATGTTCCTTATGTTCATTGTTGTGGCGTGTCTGTATCTTATTTTGAAGGGATGTTTAAACATTACCATAGCAATCAGAGAGCGTTAGGGCAGTGATTGAGAGTAGAGGAGTAAACTACCCCCCCCCCACCGGGCCTCAGTAAAAGGCGTTGAGTGGTCCCCGGTAAGTGGTCCCCGGTGATAAAAAGGTTGGGGACCACTGCTCTCTTGTTGCAGATCTGGAAACTGCAACTGGTCCATAACATAGTGGCATGACTTCTCACTCATACATCATGGAGGAGCCCCATCTGGCCTGCCTTGAGGCAGCTACCCTGGCTCCCAGTTGAATTCTGAATCTGCTTCAAGGTATTAGTGCTAGCCTTCAAGGCCATATGTGGTCAGGATATACCTGAGGGACTGCTTGGCAGACTATGCCCCCCAAAGGGCATGAAGATCATCCAATTTGCCCTGGCCTCAAAGAAGTATGCCTGGCCTCAATCAGGGCCAGGGTCTTTTTGGTCCTAGTGGAATGAGCTCCCAGGCAGTTCTGCAGGGCCTGAAGATGGAGCTCTTCCATCAGGCATTTGATTGAGACCTATGAACACCAAGGTGACTTTGACTGAACATCAACTGGGCTCACTCTACATGGATATCCCCTCCTGCAACCGAGAACTGAACACTCCTAATAAATCAATTGACCAAACAGCCGGTATGATTGTTTTTAGATTGTATAGTTTAAAAGTTTTAATAGTTTATATTTACATTTTGTATTTTTTGTGTATGTTTTAGAAACCAAATGTTGGAAACTACCCCAAGCTAGCATGCCGGGGATGGGGGGGAGAGTATAAATTGATAAACAAACGAATTAATGTAGACAGTTTTGCTAGTTTGGATCAACTGTGGCAGCCTGGATCTTTAATGTACTGAAATATTTCTTTCTTCTTGTCATTCCCCTAAAATCTTCCCCATAACCTCCATATTAGCATTTGGCAACATTTCAGGATTGGGGCTCCTCAAAGGCAGGCGTTTATCCCTTCATTTGGAGCCCTTTATGAAGATATATCCCCTTCAAGGATCGCTGCCTTGCCGTGGCAAGGGGGCTTGCGTAGCTCAGTGAAACTATGAGCTATGCCGTGCAGGACCACCCAAGACGGACAGGTCATAGCTGAGAGCTTTGATAAAAGGTGATCCACTGGAGAAGGAAATGGCAAACCACTCCAGTATCTTTGCCATGAAAACCCAATGGACAAGTTCAAAAGGCAAAATGATATGACACCGGAAGATGAGCCCCTCAGGTCAGAAGGTGTCCAATATGCTACTGGGGATGAGCAGACGGCTAGTACGAGTAGCGCCAGAATGAATGAAGTGACTGGGCCAAAGCCAAAAGGACGCTCAGTTGTGGAAGTAACTGGTGGCGAAAAGACAGTCCGATGCTGTAAAGATTTTTATTCCTTAGGAACCTGGAAAGTCAGATCCATGAATCAAGGCAAGCTGGACGTGGTTAAACAAGAGATGACAAGACTGAACATCGACATTTTAGGAATCAGTGAACTAAAATAGACAGGAATGGGTATACTACTGTGGACAAGAATCTCGCAGAAGAAATGGAGTAGCCTTCATAATCAATAAGAGAGTAGGAAAAGCAGTCTTGGGATACAATCCCCAAAATGACAGAATTATCTCAGTTAGAATCCAAGGCAAACCATTCAACATCACAGTAATCCAGGTCTATGCCCCAACCACTGCTGCTGAAGAGGATGAAGTTGACCAGTTCTATGAAGCCCTACAACACCTTCTAGAAGCAACGCCAAAAAATGATGTGCTTATCATCATGGGGGATTGGAATGCTAAAGTAGGAAGCCAAAAGATAACCAGGATAACAGGCAAGTTTGGCCTTGGAGTACAAAATGAAGCAGGGCACAGGCTGGTAGAATTTGTCAAGAGAATACAATGGTCACAGCAAACACTATTTTCCAACAACCCAAGAGACGACTCTACACATGGACATCACCAGACGGTCAACACAGAAATCAGATTGACTATGTGTTCTGCAGCCAAAGATGGAGAAGTTCTATTTTTGTTGTTATGTGCGAAGTCGTGTCCGACCCATTGCGACCCCATGGACAATGATCCTCCAGGCCTTCCTGTCCTCTACCATTCCCCGGAGTCCATTTAAGTTTGCACCTACTGCTTCAATGACTCCATCCAGCCACCTCATTCTCTGTCGTCCCCTTCTTCTTTTGCCCTCAATCGCTCCCAGCATTAGGCTCTTCTCCAGGGAGTCCTTCCTTCTCATGAGGTGGCCAAAGTATTTGAGTTTCATCTTCAGGATCTGGCCTTCTAAAGAGCAGTCAGGGTTGATCTCCTCTAGGACTGACCGGTTTGTTCGCCTTGCAGTCCAAGGGACTCGCAAGAGTCTTCTCCAGCACCAGAGTTCAAAAGCGTCAATTCTTTGACGCTCGGCCTTCCTTATGGTCCAACTTTCGCAGCCATACATTGCAACTGGGAATACCATAGCCTTGACTAAACGCATTTTTGTTGGCAGGGTGATGTCTCTGCTTTTTAGGATGCTGTCTAGATTTGCCATAGCTTTCCTCCCCAGGAGCAAGCGTCTTTTAATTTCTTTGCTGCAGTCCCCATCTGCAGTGATCTTGGAGCCCAGGAAAATAAAATCTGTCACTATCTCCATTTCTTCCCCATCTATTTGCCAGGAATTGAGAGGGCCGGATGCCATGATCTTAGTTTTCTTGATGTTGAGTTTCATGCCAACTTTTGCACTCTCCTCCTTCACCCGCATCAACAGGCTCTTTAGTTCCTCTTCACTTTCTGCCATTAGAGTGGTATCATCTGCATATCTGAGGTTGTTGATATTTCTCCCTGCAATCTTGATCCCAATTTGTGACTCCTCTAATCCCGCATTTCTCATGATGTGCTCTGCATACAAGTTAAATAGGCAAGGCGACAGTATACAGCCTTGCCGAACTCCTTTCTCAATTTTGAACCAGTCAGTGATTCCATGTTCAGTTCTCACTGTTGCTTCTTGACCTGCATATAAATTTCTCAAGAGACAAATAAGATGCTCTGGTATTCCCATCTCTTTAAGAACTTGCCACAATTTGTTGTGCTCCACACAATCAAAGGCTTTAGCATAGTCAATGAAGCAGAAGTAGACGTTCTTCTGGTACTCCCTAGCTTTCTCCATGATCCAGCGTATGTTGGCAATTTGATCTCTAGTTCCTCTGCCTCTTTGAAATCCTGCCTGTACTTCTGGAAGTTCTCGGTCCACATATTGCTGGAGCCTAGCTTGTAGGATTTTGAGCATAACTTTGCTAGCATGAGAAATTAGTGCAATGGTGCGGTAGTTTGAACATTCTTTGGCATTGCCCTTCTTTGGGATTGGAATGTAAACTGACCTTTTCCAATCCTGTGGCCATTGTTGAGTTTTCCAAATTTGCTGGCATATTGAGTGTAACACTTCTATTGCATCGTCCTTTAAGATTTTGAATAGTTCAACTGGAATGCTGTCACCACCACTAGCTTTATTGTTGCTCAGACTTCCTAAGGCCCATTTGACTTCACATTCCAGGATGTCTGGCTCCAGGTCAGTAACTACCCCACTGTGGTCATCAGGGATGTTAAGCTCGCTCTTGTATAGTTGTTCTGTATAATTTTGCCACCTTTGTTTAATCTCTTCTGCTTCTGTGAGGTCCCTACCATTTTGGTCCCTTATCATACCCAACTTTGCATGAAACGTTCTCTTCATATCTCCAATTTTCTTGAAAAGATCTCTGGTCCTCCCCATTCTATTGTTTTCTTCTATTTCTTTGCACTGTTCATTTAAGAAGGCATTCTTATCTCTTCTAGCTTTTCTCTGGAATTCTGCATTCAATTGGGTGTATCTTTCTCTTTCTCCCTTGCCTTTCACTTCCCTTCTCTCCTTAGCTATTTGTAAAGCTTCCTCAGACAGCCATTTTGATTTCTTGCATTTCTTTTTCTTTGGGATGGTTTTAGTTGCTGCCTCTTGTACAATGTTGCGAACCTCCGTCCATAGTTCTTCAGGCACTCTGTCTATCAGATCTAATTCCTTAAATCTATTTGTCACCTCTACTGTGTATTCGTCGGGGATATGATTTAGTTCATACCTGAGTGGCCTAGTGCTTTTTCCTACTTTCTTCAATTTAAGCCTAAATTTTGCAACAAGAAGCTCATGATCTGAACCACAATCAGCTCCTGGTCTTGTTTTTATTGACTGGATAGAACTTTTCCATCTTTGGCTGCAGAGCACATAGTCAATCTGATTTCTGTGTTGACCGTCTGGTGATGTCCATGTGTAGAGTCGTCTCTTGGGTTGTTGGAAAAGAGTGTTTGCTATGACCATTGTATTCTCTTGACAAAATTCTACCAGCCTGTGCCCTGCTTCATTTTGTACTCCAAGGCCAAACTTGCCTGTTATCCCGGTTATCTTTTGGCTTCCTACTTTAGCATTCCAATCCCCCATGATGATAAGCACATCATTTTTTGGCGTTGCTTCTAGAAGGTGTTGTAGGGCTTCATAGAACTGATCAACTTCATCCTCTTCAGCAGCAGTGGTTGGGGCATAGACCTGGATCACTGTGATGTTGAATGGTTTGCCTTGGATTCGAACTGAGATCATTCTGTCATTTTGGGGATTGTATCCCAAGACTGCTTTTCCTACTCTCTTATTGATTATGAAGGCTACTCCATTTCTTCTGCGAGATTCTTGTCCACAGTAGTATACCTGATGGTCATCTGAATTAAATTCACCCATTCCTGTCCATTTTAGTTCACTGATTCCTAAAATGTCGATGTTCAGTCTTGTCATTTCTTGTTTAACCACGTCCAGCTTGCCTTGATTCATGGATCTGACGTTCCAGGTTCCTATGGAATAAAAATCTTTACAGCATCGGACTGTCTTTTCGCCACCAGTTACTTCCACAACTGAGCGTCCTTTCGGCTTTGGCCCAGCCGCTTCATTCATTCTGGCGCTACTCGTACTAGCCGTCTGCTCATCCCCAGTAGCATATTGGACACCTTCCGACCTGAGGGGCTCATCTTCCAGCGTCATATCGTTATGCCTATTGGAACTGTCCATAGAGTTTTCATGGCAAAGATACTGGAGTGGTTTGCCATTTCCTTCTCCAGTGGATCACCTTTTGTCAGAGCTCTCAGCTATGACCTGTCCGTCTTGGGTGGCCCTGCACGGCATAGCTCATAGCTTCACTGAACTACGCAAGCCCCCTTGCCACAACAAGGCAGCGATCCTTGAAGGGGGGGAGAAGTTCTATACAGTCAGTAAAAACAAGACCAGGAGCTGATTGTAGTTCAGATCATCAGCTTCTTGTTGCAAAATTTAGGCTTAAATTGAAGAAAGTAGGGAAAAGAACTAGGCCACTCAGGTATGAACTAAATCATATCCGCGATGAATATACAGTTAGAGGTGACAAATAGATTTAAGGAATTAGATCTGATAGACAGAGTGCCTGAAGAACTATGGACGGAGGCTCGCAACACTGTACAAGAGGTAGCAACTAAAACCATCCCAAAGAAAAAGAAATGCAAGAAATCAAAATGGCTATCTGAGGAAGCTTTACAAATAGCTAAGGAGAGAAGGGAAGTGAAAGGCAAGGGAGAAGGGGACGACAGAGAATGAGGTGGCTGGATGGAGTCACTGAAGCAGTAGGTGCAAACTTAAATGGACTCCAGGGAATGGTAGAGGACAGGAAGGCCTGGAGGATCATTGTCCATGGGTCGCGATGGGTCGGACACGACTTCGCACCTAACAACAACAACAACAACAAATGAAGATATATACAGTTGAGACGAACAAGACCTTTGCATGAAAAAACCTAGAAGCTTCTAATTGATGAGGGACAGTTTCCTTAGCCATGTAAATACCAGCTTACTTCCTCAGAGATCCTTGTTTGGATGGCTCCCCAAAAGAGAACACAGGACCACAAGTTCTGAGCATCTTGCAGATATTTCATTTGCTATGTGGGCAGGGGCACTTAGAACAGAGAGGCAAATTAATTTAGGAAACGAAGGGGAGCGTTATGCTTTGGAAAAGCAAAGAGGTATGCCCTCAGCTATGAAAGAAAGAAGAAACTCAATGAGCTTGGGGTGGTGGCAGAAGGAAAGAGTCTGTTTTACTTCTTTTAAAAATATAATCCTTTGTCAGCTAGATTGGCTTTGACAAGGTCCAGCTGGGAACAGTTCAAACACTCAAAAGCAAAGGAAGATCCTGTAGCAAAAAGCCAAAGCTGATCAGGCAGGAGTGAAATGGCAAAGTTGTGATACATCTGGAACAGACGGCTGGCAAAGCCTTGTGCCCAAATAATGGAAGAATTTGCCCAAGGAAGGATATGTAGAATTAGGTACAGTTCTGGATTGTGTTGCGCTCACAAGCAACAAACTATTGAGGTAAAGTATGGTCTCCAAGGTAGATTTGATTAATCTTTTGTTGGCTGACTTTGGGGCTTACCATAAGTAGAGTTTTCAAGCACTTTTCCTACAGACAGCAGATGCCCAATGGCTGCATGGATAGGCTTCCATTACTGTATCCTGGGTATGCTGGGCTAGAAAGCCCTGCATGGTCAATGTCAGTCTGAAGGCAACCATTCCCTGCAGACCCACCAAAGCACTTTGGAAAGCATTGCAAGACAGATTCTTTTTTGGTGGCTAGGACTCAGCCAATCCAAAGGGTAGGGGTTAGCATTGGTCTTGTTTTTAGCTTCCTCTTCTGATACCCAGTTCAGGGTTTTACATTTGTTTACACAGCACTGTGTGACCTGTACCTAATTTCCCAAATGTGGCAAACAAAATTATAGATAAACTAGCTTCAAAGCCCGTTCCTAAGAACAGGCCTTGAAAGGACCCCCTCCCTCTGGCCCCTGGTCAGGCTTTGGGCTGCAGCTCGCAAGTGGGGCCGGTGGGGGCTGGGCAGCTCGTTATCAGGGCGGGGACAGAGCTCCTTAGCAGGCAGTCAGCAGGCTGGGAGGCCCTCGTCAGCAGGCCCAGCCTAGCAGGCTAAGAGGCCCTTGTTAGCAAGGCCTCCACCACGACCCTTTGCCCAGGGCCCTCTCCCCTTACCTGCTGCTGGCTCCAGACACTGAGGCATCTGAGAGCAAAGAGGCTAGAGTCCAGGGACGGAGGGTGGGAGCTGCAGGGAAAGGACACAGTAGAAATTCTCCCCGATGTCCTCCATAGAAATCTATGTTTGAGCACTCAAAATCTACTCAAGATTCCCCAGCCACAGAGAAGTCAAATTGGCCTCAACCAGAGTCAGGGCATTCTCTGGTCTGGCAGAACACGCTTCCAGGTAAGATCAGGGCCCTGCGCACCTTAAGACAGTTCCACAGGGCCACCAAGCCTTTGGTTGATGACCATAGAATACCATCAACAACTGCCCCCTCCCTACATAGAAAGCAGCATTTGTATGCCACACAGTCAACAACATCACAGAGAGAAGGCAGTGAATGTTTGGGTTTTGATAAAATCTGGGGTTCAGTGTTTTTTATTATCATTTATTTATTTATTTATTACCCGTCACTCCCAGCAAGTTGGCTTGCAGCGGGTTACAGCATTAAAAACCCCACAACAAAATATAAACCATCCCAAACTTAAAACCATTCTGATGACCGACTAACCCTCCCCCTACCCAAATGTTTCAATCTTCTCATTGTATTGCCAGCTGCCCTGAGCCCTCAGGAAAGGGTGCCATAAAATAAAAATCTATACAATAAATTAATAAATACTGTGGCAGAGGACTATGTTAAATATGGCAGGACCCCCCGTCTCACAGACTGGCACACTATCTTCTAAAACCAGTGGCACTCCTCAATAGTCTAGGCTTAAGCCAAAACCTTAACATGTTAAAGTCTGCCCAAGCCAGGCCAGACCCCATCTTAGAAATCTTGCTCTCTGACTTAGGTTCAGAATGAGAGCCCCTGCCTGATCCAGGTGCCTCCAGGCTCAAATCTTGCTCTCTATCGTACCCCCTCCCTTGCCTTTGTATTGCTGATTGAGTGGACTGGCTCCATCCTGTTTGCCCAGGGGCTCCTAGGCAAACCTCTTTGTCTTGCAGCATATTCACACTTGGCCCCTCTACCAGGGGAAATCTCTTCCCCAAATCCTAGCTGCTAGACCCATTGAGACATGATGGCTCTCTTCCTTAGACACATTAACACCTTTGTTTAAGCCCATCTCCAGCCATCTCCAGACCTGGCCAGGGCTTTGTCCAACATCCTGACCCATCATGTGCTCACCTGAGTCTTGTCACATAGCCCCCTCCCCCAAACCTCATATAAACCATGGCTTCACACAGCCATCCTGAATGCTTTGCAACTTGGGACCTATTGGAACTTCCCATGCTGGTTCCTGTTGCTTTCCTCTGACTCTCCATTCTTCGGACAGGTAAATATACCCATTTTGTATACTCTTCTTCCCATTTTCTATATGACTAATTGTTAGGTGTGTTAGCTACATTTGTGCTTTTTTATTTTCTTTCAATAAAGCTTATACGTATTGTTTTACCATTTACATCTGTGTCTGCCTTGAGTTCCTATGGGTGTAATTGACCTTGTATACACAGGCAATGATCCTCTAATGCTAATTACCCAACCTCTTGCATAATTTGGCTAATTTTCCACAGCTCAAACACGTGTTACAAGACATGGGTAAATGCAATTTGGGTAACAGATTAGTAGGAATTGTAGAGGCCTCTATTTCTCACTGTAGGCCCTGTTTGGATACAATAGTAGTCAAGTGGCGACTCTATATTCACCTTCTTTACAATGTCAAGATCCCAAATAATAAAATATTGTGAGGACAGGGTTGCCAGCTGGGAAATTCCTGGAGCTTGTGTGTGTCGAGTCAGGAGTAAGTGAGATTTGGGGGCAAGGAAGACCTCAGTGTTGTATAACGCTATGGTGTCCACCCTTCAAAGCAGCCATTTTCTCCAGAGAAACTGATCTCTTTAGACTGGAGATGAGGTACAATTTCAGGGGCTCCCCAGGTCCCACCATGGGATTGGCATCAGCCAATGGCATGTATTATATGCATAAGGTAAAGGTAAAGGTATCCCCTGTGCAAGCACTGAGTCATGTCTGACCCTTGGAGTGACGCCCTCTAGCGTTTTCATGGCACACTCAATACGGGGTGGTTTGCCAGTGCCTTCCCCAGTCATTACCGTTTGCCCCCCAGCAAGCTGGGTACTCATTTCACCGACCTCGGGAGGATGGAAGGCTGAGTCAGCCTTGAGCCGGCTGCTGGGATCGAACTCCCAATCTCATGGACAGACAGCTTCAGACAGCATTTCTGCCGCTTACCACTCTGCGCCACAAGAGGCTCTTATTATATGCATACAATATCCATTATTTGATGAAATGTATTATATGCTGTAAACTTATATATTGTACAATTTATGTATGCAGATCTATGCCTAACCACTGAAGAAGGCTGTTGTGCCAAAACATCCATTGATCTTACCTGCAAGTCTAATATTGAGGCTTTTTAGTATTTTTGACAATAAATACTGTATTGTTATAACAATAACAATAAATTCTTTAACAATACATGCATGTATTTTTATATATTCTAATATTTCTAATTAACCTATGTAAAGTAATTATAACATCTGGACGCATGTTTATATCAATTTCACCTTTTGGGTTCCTTGCATATGCTTTCATATTTTAGGCAAAGATTATTATCAAGCAAAAGCTGGGAAAAGCCCCAAAAGCAGATTTTGTCCATGCTGACCTTTGCAAGGTATGTGTGGGTTTTCCTAGCACAGTCTTGATGGGCCCCAAAAGTATGACAAGAAGAAGGTACTGCAGATGTTATTAGAGCTATGCTAAAGAGGCCAAGTGAAAGCCTAGGAGGGAAACCTAAGCTAGGTTTCAACTCAGCCAGCAGAGCACATGTTCAGAATTACATGCTGCCTTCTTTGCACGCGACTCTCTGGATACACTGGTGAGAAAAAGGGCAATGCAACTCAGACACTGGAGGACAGAGACACAAACATGCTCCACATTCTTCAGAGTTATTCCAGGGCATATCTGAGATCTGAAGCTGCATTCTCACAGTTAGCATGATGCAATTAAGTTCTTCAAGGCAGCCAGCACCTGTAAATATATGTACCCCTATTTGAAGAAAGGGAAGGCTATGAATGGGCATGTACACAGCTGTGCTTCCCAACCATATTCTGCAGATCTGCGCCACTTCTGGGGTTTCTTGAAGCCTTAAGAAAATTTCAGGGGGTTCTGAATGGTAAAAAAAAAAAAAAATTGATAAAGGCTACCCTTGGGGATGAGCTCTGATTAATGACAGCATGTCTCATTAGAGTTCATCTGCAGTGTTAACAATACTAAGAAGAGACCTGTCTAGATTTTCTGAATACTCTTGGCAGAATCCTAGCATCTTCAGCTTGGATCTGACAATCATCTGCTCACTAGGTAGCCTTAGGCAAGTCATTCTCACAATTTCTGCAATAATGTTAGTCAAATGCTGTCAACACTCTTAAAAGCTATACAAAGGCTAAGAACTATTATTAGTACGCTGGTTTTCCTTCAGATGATATATTAGTAGTACAAGCACACAACACCTTTGATACAACCAGCATGGCTCTTTCTAGTAGTCCAGAAGAGCTTTTGCCACTGACTTCCTAACCTGGGAAAATGCTGAAGATGTGGTTTATTTCTAGAATTCTCCAGTAGATTCCAGGAAATTCCAGTTAATTACATGGGAGGGGGTGTGGGAGAAGGGGCAGAACCCTAATAGACCCTGGGCATTCCGTATGAATAGGAAGGTGAGGAGAGGGCCTCCAAGCTCTTTATGTGTTAAGGAAACTTAACCCTGTTGGCTAGGAGCCAGGAACTTTTCATGTGGATTTCAAGCCTCTGCCAGGAAATTCTTGGGTGCTAGAAAGAGCCTTTAATTTAAACCAGGTGCCTCTGAAAGAAAAACACTTCATGAAAGGCAAAAATTTGGTATCGTTCCCTCAAAACAAAAGGGCAATCACGCACATTTTGACTAAAATATTCCCTTTTTGGAACACAGCTCTGTGCTTTAAACAAACTTGCTGAAACCTCATCCACTTGGACAATCTTCATGAAACTAAGACTACCAATATTTCTGGAGCCAGAGAAAATACTTGAGCAGAGTGCCAGCTGAGTCCGCCCAAAACTGTGGAGCAAAAGACCTTACAGTATGGAAAGCACACAGGCTGGCAGGGAACAAAGGAAAGTGGGTTTTGTGACATTCTTTTGTTGTTGCTGTCTGCAAAACTTAACACTGTGAGTGCCGCTGGGAGGTGAGATTGCCATGGTGGACAACAAGGGCACAGTCCACACAGCCCTGGTCATGTGGCCATGTGGCCATGTGGCCAGCAAGGCAGCTTGTAGCAGCTGATGTCATGCCTTTATTTACAATATACTTGTTCTTTAATCTGGTAGTGATATGGTGGTGGATTGCTGCCGAGGGACATTTCCTCCCACACATGAATTCCTGGATGATCTCAGAATACACAGGGCTGCCGCCATGAATATAGCAAAGGGAATGAAGTGTCTACATATCTTGGCAGTGCGAAGCTAAGACATTTTGCTCCCTCAGGCAGAAGCCACCCACCTTTACTAAGAGAACATTATATGCAATCAGACCTTTGGTCCAACTACCCTGGTACAGTCTAGTCTGGTGGGCACTAATTCTCTATGATCTCAGGCTTTTTCAGTACTGCACCTGGAGATGTCAGTTTAACATTGGAGCAAAAGGAAGGAACCCTGCAGACACCTCATTCTGCCACAGGAGATATGAAATGCATTTAGCTGGCCCAGTGCTCAAACTGCTGGACTTAACTGAGAAGTTTACCCTCCAGCTTTATTCTACTCTCCCCCCCCCCCAGCACATCCAGGATTCATTTTCATTTTCACAAACAGAGTGGGATTGAAAGGTATATTTATCTGGTAACCTGCAATCTAGATCCTCTGTTTCTGTTTCACCAAAGACTTTTCTATGAATTACAAATTGTCCTTCTAGCCCATACCTTGAAATTCTCATCTGTTAGAGAAATTCAAAACCAGTAGACTACCTTCTATTTGTATCTTGGTAAGTATATGGCAAATTAAGCTTTTACATGTGAGAGCTAAGACTAATCACAACACCCATTTCAGAAAAAGAAAAAAGTAATTGTGTCATGGGGGTTTGCCAAGGGTTAAGGGTCCCTTCCAACCAGCCCTCTAGTCTCTGCACCAGGCTTTCTTAACCAGGGTTTCATGAAGCCCTGGTGTTTCTTGATGGCCCTGGAAGGGTATCCCGAATGGGTGGGAGTTAATTTCTTGGATATTTAAAAGAAAATTATTAAACGTTTATCGGGTGATATGACCATATATGGCTATGTTGACCTGTCCCCCCACCTCAAAATGGAGGGAGGAAAGAGATGGGAGTGTACACAGCTATGATTTTCAACAATATTCTGCATGATAGTGCCACTTCTGGGGTTTCTCGAAGTCTGAAGAATATTTCAGAGGTGTCATGTGCCATGTCAATCTTGGTGTCAATCCCCCGGGCTGGAGTTGTACTCCTGGGAACTACCCTTCTCAACTGGTATCTTTGTTGTTTTCCTGGCCTTCTGATGTAGAGAGTCTGGGTTTGTTATGGTAATGTATGGTAACTTGTGCTTATTCAGAATGTAAATGTGCTGTGTAGTGGCACCAAACAGACAAACTACCTCTGCATTTCATACCCTCCTGGATCAAATGGGTCCACTTTTCCATGTTTAAGGGAGTGGGGATCCGGGTATATATCTGCCCCAGCCCTTAAGGGCAATGGTGTCCTTGACAATTATTTTTCCTGTACTACGACTTCTCTCTGATGCTCCCTAAAAAGTTGAGAAAGGCTGCTCTACACATACATGGATATGACTTTTTAAAAGGAAACAGAAAAAGTCAAAGAGGAGGTGGAGTGGCACTGTATATGAGGAGAGGGCTTGCCTGTCAAGAGTAGAGGTGGAGAGTGACACTTCATTGGAAAATATCTGGGTGAAGATAAGGGCGGGAACCCCCCCCCCCCATTTACAGTTTTTTAAATGAAGTGCTAACTGTTAAGTGTCTGAAGTGTAAAAGGAAAAGCCCAGAATTGAAAGCCCTGATCATTCCAGAAACCAATCAACAGACCAATTAACAGCTCAAACAATGCTGGCCAGAACTTCAAACAACCCCCACTTCTCCCAACACACCTACACTCTAGCTATAAGGTGCCTACAGGTACTGGTATGTGCCCCCCCCCCGATAAAGCACAAAGAAGAGAGGAGACTGACAACTGGAACAATTCGTGTGCAGAAGATAGTGTCTGATTGAAAGTAGTTTTGAATCAGAAAAAAGGAATATTGCAGATCTGTTGCAAGATCTGGGTTCAGATCGATCAGAATATGGCAGGATTGAGAGCAGGAAAAAGTGTGAGTGCAGACGGTACCCTGGATGCTTTAGGCCAGGGGTAGTCAACCTGTGGTCCTCCAGATGTCCATGGACTACAAGTCCCATGAGCCCTTGACAGCAAATGCTGGCAGGGGCTCATGGGAATTGTAGTCCATGGACATCTGGAGGACCACAGGTTGACTACCCCTGATCTGGAGGACCACAGGTTGACTACCCCTGCTTTAGGCTGATCCTGCATTGAGCAGGAGGTTGGACTAGATTGCCTGTATGGCCCCTTTCAACTCTATGTTTCTATGATTCTAACAGGGCTGCCCAGCAGAACCTCAATGAAGCTGCCCTTGGCTGTTTTTTGCTGTCTCATCACTGCTTGATTCAGATCTCTTGGACCTAAGAAAATCAGGATTTCTGAAAAATCCCTTATCTAAATATGTTATTGGTATTAGGATCCAAGATTTTTTATCAGAATTCTGAATTATTTTCAGGTTCAAAAGACCCAAACTGAAACATATAAAGAAAAAAATATATGACTTTATGTCAGGACCCATCCCTTCCAGGGCAGAGTAATTTTTCTTGGGTGAGGGACTTTCTTTCACTGTTAACAGCCTGCTACCCTGCTCCTGGAAGAAAAACAACACCCTTCCAGGGGACAGTCTTACATTTACTTTCCAAGGCCCATCTTCCTCTACGGCTATCTTTTCCTTTAAATTCCATCAGGCCCAATCCCAGGCTGGAAGGTAGACCTTGAGGCCTTCCTATAAATTTCCCTCCTAGGCCTACATTTCACACGTTCACAGTTTGCCGATTCTGAGCTGGGAAATTCCTGTAGATTTGGGGGTTGAGCCAGGGGACAGGAAGGTTTGGGGAAGGGAGGGGCCTCACCGGGGCATAATGCCATAGAATCCACCCTCCAAAGCAGCCCTTTACTCGAGGGGAACAAATCCCTATAATGCAAAGAGGCTTCCCTGAGGCCTGCAAGCCACTTCACAAACCAGCCTTGAGCTCAGGAAAGGGAGCAGTACATGATCACTGACACGAGATACAGATTTGAGAGAAGTTGTAAAAAAAACTTCGGAGCAAAGGAAAATGACACTGGTGACAATAGCAACATGTCAAGAGGTAGGCAGAATAACTGTAAAGTTTGAAGATTTCCTATTCATGCTTTGCTCATGTTCATTAATTTTGTCAGCCATCTTATTCGCCTATTCCCTTGAAGTCTGATAAACATAAAAAAATTGCAGATTCTTTTCATTCCACCATGTGTTCACTCACAAAAGTGCAGAGATCCTCTATTATGGTTGCCAGCCACCCGTAAGCAGTAGGGGAAGCAGAGTTGCTAGCTCCAGGCTATGGATGGCAGGAATGGGATGGAAGGAATGGGACTTCAGTGGGGTAAAATGTCATAGCATCCAAAGCATCCATTTTTCCCATGGGAAATCTTGTATGACGTCTAGAATATCCCCAGGCCCCACATGGAGACTGGCATTTCTATTCTCTATATAAAACTTGCTCATTCCAGATTATTTGTCAAGGCAGTTTTAGTTTAGGCTCTGAACATTCCCAGATTGCAAATTCACCTTGCAAAGTTGTACATTTTATACAGATACCCAGGACAAAGTTATTACATCACATAAGTAATTGGAAAACAAGGCTCTTTGTTACATCCAATATTATATAGAAATTTCCTATCCTCATCCTACTTATTGCTTTGTACATATTTGAGGAGGAGGAAATAGAAGCACAATCATCTTTTCCTCAAACTGTTTTGTAAGCAGGAAGATGCCTTTTCTTGATTACTTACCCAGCTACAACAATGAAAAAATCCAGACGATTCCATGTGTCTCCCAGGTAGCACTTCTTCCCGAAAATCCCTAGTGCAATCATCTTGATTATCATTTCCACAGCAAAGAAGGCAAAGATAAAGTCATCAAAACTCTGGAAGATATAGAAGTGAAACAAGAAGGTGTATCTGGTGACTGAGATCCTGAATCAGTAGCAATTTAATGTCTGGGAGACCTGACCTCAAGGAAATTTTCATTATATACCAGGCTTTCCTAACCAAGTTTCTTTGACAGCCCTGAAAGGGTTTCCTAAACTGGTGGGAGTTTATTTTTAATATAGTTGTTAATTTTTAAAACATTTATTAGGTGATATGACCTTATACTATGCTATGACATGTTGACCGACCGCTCCCTCCCAAAATGGCTGATGGGCCTGGAGGGAGTGGGAAGGGGAGAGGCCCCAGGTGGGCTTGTACATAGCTATACTTCCCAACCATATTCTGCACGATGATGCCACTTCTGGGATTTCTCAAAGCCTGAAGAATGTTTCAGGGGTTTCTCAATGGAAAAAGGTTAAGGAAGACTATTCTACACATATTCTTTTGCAGAAAAGATTGCCAACTATGTCACTGAATGTCAAAGAAAATAGCTCTTAAATTATTGTATTTATGGGAGGGAGAAAAGATTAGAGTCATGCTGAAATGCAGCTATCTACTCTGACTCCTCCACCAGGATCAGGGGAAGAATCTTTGTTCAGTAGGGTTGCCATTGCCAACCCTGGGTTACAAAATTCTAAAGATTTAGAGGGTGAAGCCTGGAGATAGTGGGGTTTTGAGAGTATAAGGTCATAGCAGAGTATAAAGTCATAGTGCCCATCCTCCAAAGCAACAATTTCTTCAGGGAAACTCAGCTCTGTTGTCTGGAAATTAGTGCTAGGAAAAATCCTGGCACCACCTGGAGGTTGGCATCATACTTTGGACCTTCAGGACAGCTTTGCAAGTAAGTATAATGTTTCCATGGCATATTGCAAAAGTAGAGAATGCTTGTACCTGGAGAATCTTGCAGCGTGGGGAATCACAGCCCGTATCTTCACAGGGATGAAACATGCCCAGCGTAACACAGTTCAAGAGAATAACCAGCATGCTGGCCCTTTCAAACCAGGTGCACAGGCAATTTGTCAAGGAAAACAACCAGAGTTTCAGAATGCAAGTTAAGTAACAGCTGTTAACTCCAAAAACACCACATTGTTAGGCATCATGGAAATAATGAAGGTGTGTGTTTGGGGCGGAGATGAAAAAACTAGCTTGTTTTCCCTATGTCCTTTTTCTTGGAAGGCAACTATTCTATGTACTGGCTATTATTCCACATGCTGGTTGGCACCATGTGCTACTTCCAGAAATCAAATAGCAATAGTTCCATATTTACTATAATCATATAAAATGATACAATTATGCAGATCGTATAATAGACTCTTCCCATTATTCCTGCACGTGTGCTACTAAGACATACACATGTCATTTCTAACTTCCTTCTATTGAAGTTTCAAGCACTTTTCAGCATTAAAGACTCAAGCCACACAAAGATGTTAACTGTTCTAGTTTCTCCAGGACAGGCCATATTTTGTTAGAAATGCTGTGTGGGTGACTACAGAAGGTTCTGAAAATGTTAGCCCATTTTGTTGATGTTGCTTTAAACTATATTTAAACAGGGCTGAAGTCAGTGACCACTCTATTATTGCCAACACTTTCACAGCAAATGGTTTTCTCACCTGTGTAAAGCAGTATTTTATTGACCAAAAAAGAGGAATTCCAGTTATTCAAGAGAATATCTAGTTATCTGGTGCTAGATCATATGGCAAACAGTTAGCAAACAAGACTATTCCTAATACTCTATGCTTTTGGGTTTGTTTGTTCATTTTAAATATTTATATACAGATATTCAACTTAAGTCTTTACAGTGTTTCAAAATTAAAACAGTGTATTACAATAATAGATCTAAGATTAAGACACTATATGAAACCCATAAAGATATATAAAGTAGCAGATCATAACAGATTAATGAAGACAAACCCAAGGGATATTTCACATTACTATTTTAAACTGGTTGTTATTCATTGTTGGCCTGATTTCATGTAAAGTGATACAGGGACAGGAGTTTCACATAGTGAATTTCCTTCCATTATAAAGTCATCTCTGAAGTGATATGGCCATTTCCAACGGCGCTGTTTTTTTCTTCATGCAATCTTCCCCTGAATGTTTTTAAATGTTTTATGTTGAGCGCTATAGTGCTGTGCTGTTATAGTAGTACCACTGAGATCAACTGACCACTTAGATCGAAGTGAGATCAATTGCTGTCAATAGTACTGCTATAACACTACAACACTACAGCACTATAGCACTCAACTTTGAATGCTTCAAAAAAACTTTCTGAGCGAAAAATGGCGGAGGTAGGGGAAACAGCATTACAGGAGACACTACAGATGTTTTATACAACACACCACATTGCTTCACAAGCACAAGGAAGAGGTGAAAACTGGAAGAAAGCAATGGTGGCCAATTGCAGTTTAATCACACTTTGCTAACATGAGGCAAGTGGGTTTTCTGAATAGATAAATAACTTCTGCTAGCAGCTGGTTACTAAAATGAGTCTGTCTGAAAAGACAGAAAAAATCTGTCTGCAAGTAATTACTAAAGTGGAATATAAAGGCAATTTGAACCCCCCCACCAAAAAAAAACAGCAAAGAATAGTCAATAAAACAGCCATCAATAAAGAAATAAAACAAGAGAAACCACAAGTTTAGCCATTAAAGTCCTGCAAGGGGTGGGGGACAGGCTCATAACCAGAATTTTTTGTTAGGGGGCAACTTTTTTGTTAAGGTGGCAGGTTAGTTTGATGGAGAGCTCACCATTACGTGTTTTTATAGAACTGCCACACACTTTTAAATATCAGTATTCTCTATGTAATTTACTAAATAATAAGTTAAGTGAAAAAACACCACCTCGGCTGCTCTTGTGACCTGTGCCTCCACTGTAAGAGAAGCATCTAGGATCGCACCCAGATTCCTGGCAGAGTGTGAGGTCTTTCAATTGTATTTCTTCCAGGCCTGGGGAGGATGCTTCCTGATCCAGCCCCTTTCTAGTGAACCACAGGAGCTCTGTCTTGGGGGGGCTGAATTTCAGCCAGTTTTGCCTGAGCCATATTGCCACAGCTTCCAAAGAACTGGCAAATGTTTCTGAGGTGATTCAGAGCAGCCATTTATCAAGAGATAGAGCTATGTGTCATCAGCATACTGATGACAACCCAGTTTAAAGCTCTTGACCAGGTGACCCAGAGGGGGCATAAAGATGTTTTACAATGTGTGGGAGAGTATCATGTCCTATGGACCCTCACAAGGGAGTTGGTAACTCTGCAATTGCATCTCCCCCATTGCAACGCTCTGTGTCTAATCCTAGAGAAAGGAGAACAGCCATTTAAAGCTTGTCCCCTGAATTCCAGCCCCAGTGAAGTGGTGAAGCAATAGCTCCTGGTTGATGACATCAATAACCGCTGACAGATCCAGCAACACGAGCAGTTCTGACCCGCCTGTATCTAGCTGGCATCAGAGATAATCTATCAGTGCAACCAGCATTGTCTCCACCCCATGGTCAGATCAGAAGCCAGATTGATATGGATCCAGGGCCAAAGTTTCCTCCAAGAATGCTGAAAGCTGATCTGCCACACCCTTTCTATCACCATTCCCAGAAATGCCAGATGGAAAACTGGGTGTTAATTAGCTGAGTTGTGGGGATCAAGTGATGGTTTCTTTAGTAACGGATGACCCCCCCCCCACCTTTAAGCCTCCCCAGGAACTTTATTTCCCTCATGGTGTTGTTGCAATGATAAAAAGAAAAGGCAGCTGGGGAGCCATTTATACTACTCTAAACTCCCTGGAAGAGTAAAATAGGAATGGATCTAATTTTTAAAAATGTGATATCGACAGGTGTATATATGCAAAGGGACAGGAACAATGACTGGAGGGTAGTGTAAAACTGGCTCAGGTTCACAGGTCTTGCTTCCTGAGTTGTGAATGATATAATGAAACCTCTGAGGTTTTGGAACTGTCCATTTTTCCCCTCTCATTTTGCTATTTCTTGCATAAATTAAACAGTAAGTATGAAAACTGAAAAAGTAAGAATCTGTGTAAGGAAAACATATGTCTATGGATGAAGTTCAGGGTATTTTCATAAAGTAACACAAATAATCTAAAATACTTGATTTATGAATATTGTTAAAGCAAGGCAACAATGGAAGAGAATTGTTTTAAACTGAATGCACCCTCTAGTAGCATTTGATTTGCAGACCCAGGAAATTCAAAAGCTGATTTGATGCCTTATTTGTCAAGTAGTCCTTAGTCTCTTTTAACAATAACTTCCTCACATCTCTGTGGGAGGTGTTAGAATGCATTCATAATTATAGGATGTCATGAATTTAAGTCTGAAAAGTTTTACAGGTTAAAATACTTTACTATTACAAGCACTTGTTATAATTAAATAATTAAAATAACAGATTTCTATAAAAGCAACAAAGCTGACCACTTATTCTTTAACGTTACTGAAAATAGGACTGGGAAATAAGCAAATTCTAGTAGACTGATGAGCAAAAGGGGTAACAAGTGAAAGCTCCACCAATGAATATGGAGCCATTATTGCTCATCAGAGGTCAAATTTGAAATAAAAATGATTTTAAATTAAAAAAACACACTGAAATGCCAAAACACTTTCACATGGTTTAAACTAACATAAGCACAGAAGGAGTAAGAAAACGGGTTGAGATGGTATGATAGAGGGTATAATTATTTGGGTTATTAAAAGATTAATTGCTACCTTCCATGACATGAAGAAGTCCATAAAACAGACTCTAATCTAGTTGTATCATATGCCATTTGGTGTAAAATGCCTCATCTCATTACAGTTACAAATGCATTTGATGAATGTTTAATTACTTAGAATGTCCCCCCCAACAGTAAGCAGTTTTTCCCCAGAAGAAACAATGAAAAAACCATGGAGAAGTTAAAATCCCCTCACCTTATTGTCCAGTCTTTAGGAAGAACAAGTAATTAAAGAGCATTAAATAGAAGAAACATCACCTTATTGTCCAGTCTTTAGGAAGTTAGAACAAATAATTAAAGAGCATTAAATAGAAGAAATATCAGATTAGTACAAAAATGAAATCCTAAAAAGTGGCAATCAGAACACATTCATTGAACATAATAGGGCTTACTTCTGAATAAGCATGCATTTGGTTATATTATGAATCACACAACAAAGAAACATCACACTTAATATGATTTACATTGATAACTAACAATGGAGCGTGAAAGATTTAATAATATATACTAACTCTGTTTTCGACATGGTTCCTAAACTCTTTCATTCCCACTTTTTCAAAATCCATTCAGATCAGTCCTTTTGGCTGACATGTAACCTAACCAGACAATATTTTATGTAGTCTTGATAAGTACACACCCGATAAGTTGTCATCAACAAATTGTTTGTTCCCTAACTGTAGTAAAAAGGTAAAGGTAAAGGTATCCCCTGTGCAAGCACCGGGTCATGTCTGACCCTTGGGGTGACACCCTCTAGCGTTTTCATGGCAGACTCAATACGGGGTGGTTTGCCAGTGCCTTCCCCAGTCATTACCGTTTACCCCCCAGCAGCAAGCTGGGTACTCATTTTACCGACCTCGGAAGGATGGAAGGCTGAGTCAACCTTGAGCCGGCTGCTGGGATTGAACTCCCAGCCTCATGGGCAAAGCTTTCAGATGGCTGCCTTACCACTCTGCGCCACCTACACATTAATACTGCTATAACTGTTATGTCCTTCACTGTTTCAAATGTTGCAATATACCGTACCTTTCTGCTGCCCATTGGTTCTATGTACCCAAGTGAGGGGCAGTATAGAAACTGAATGAATAAAGAGAGAGACAATCAGACATCCTTCATGCATGCTGGGTGCATGATTTGGATCCAAGAATCAAAAATAATAAACTGGGAGGGGTGGGTCCCAGTGAAGAGACAAATATAGAATAATACAGACGCACTGGGAAACCAATATGGCAATAAAAAATATCCAAATTGGACTTATATAGAGTTGTCTCTCTTCAGTTTCAGTAATTCTTTTATTCTTATTTCACACATGTCCCGACGCGTTTCGCCTAGTTTTTTCAAGGGACGGTTTTTATATTTAAGGACCAACTTCAGCTTTTTAAGAAATCTCTTGACAGAGTATAAGATCATACAATAGCTAAACTTAGCTTGTGGCACTTCAGACGCCATATTGGTTTCCCAGTGTGTCTGTATTATTCTATATTGGATCTAAGAATGACACACACAGAGAGCTATGGCCAAGTGTATCTGTTTAAATACCCAATTTCATGACTAGAGGCTAATGTCAGGCAGCTAGCCTCTATAACAAAGGAGAAAATGTGTAATGGGGTGAGGCAAAGAAATTGAGACTAGGGAATGGCTCTGTTGTTGAGACAAAAGTGCCTCATTGAGTTACTGGTTACTCCCAGGTAAGGATGGACCATACTGGGTTACACAAGTGAAGACAAAAGAATGAGTAGTAAGGATGTCCAGATATCTGACTCTCTGGCCATTAAGGAAGAGAGACGGCAGATGTGGCAATGAATTCAGAATGATCACAGGTGTGGGAAAAGTACTTTAGGCTAATCAAGGAAAAAAACAAGCTCCCAGAGATGCCATTATCCCATCAATAAGCCTTACTAACATAAGGTGAGGGGAAAGTCAGTGGAAGAAGCCCCTCAAGGAAACAATAATGTTGCCCTATGTATTTCAGAGTCCTATGCTTAAAGTGTATTAGCTTCAAAAGTGTATTCTCCGTGTCATTGGTGTTATTAATCTCTGTCCTACTGTGCAGGTTCTTCTTCCTTCCATCATCAAACTGCATCTTTTTCCTCATTTGGATGGAAACCGCAGGTTCTAAGTCCCAACAACAGGTGATTATCATGGGACACAGAGGAAGTTGCACAGAACATCTATTTTGCTGTTTTCCACTTTTCCTCCAAGGAGCTCAGGCTGACAAGGATATGTCTTCATTTAAATTTGATCTTGACTACAATTCTCCCCCTCCCCTCTCTCTGTGGGAAGGTATGTTTAGACTGAGGCATAGTGATTGGTCTAGGTCACCCTATGAGCTTTATACCTGAAAAGGGATTTGAACCCAAGTCTCACTAGTCCCAGATTAACACAAGCACAACATCACGCTGGATATCTCTGCCACAGTTTAGCTAAGGCAATAATGGAAAAGAGATAAAAACAAGATGAATGTGTGCACCATATGGACTTATGTCTCAAGAATCATCCTGTAACTAAGCAACCTCATTGTCACTGACCATGCTCAAGTAAATGTGTGAGGAAAGTCCCAGATTTTGCACCTCCTGATCACCGATTCCTGCAATGCACTCCAGGTTTTCTTAAATGCATTACCTGCTCTAGCTTTTGGGGAAGCAGTCAGGCTGTTGAAGGTGGGGAAGCAGTCAGGCTGTTGAAGGAAATCTGCACACTTTGTTAATGTGAACCCTGCTGATTGCATAAGGCTGACATGATTTTGTTCCTATTATTTGATAACATCATTCCCTAAATTTCACATAACACCCTGGAATTACTTGTTGGTGAAAAGTTAAGTGATGAAATTAGCTTAGGAACCGCTCCTATTATATTCGCACCATTTTGGTTGGTACAAAAGCACAGCCTGTAACTTGGAAAGTCGACAAGCACATTTGTAACTGTATACTTTTAAAAATCAAATTATATTATCTTTCTCATTTGGAACAATTGTTTGTAGATGATGATCCTTTATAGAATTTTTAAAATCAGGAGCAGGCTTGATGGGCAACAATGCACTGTGAGGCAGCTTTTTGCTGCAGCAGATGCGGAGAGACCCTGCAGGCAGAACCATGGGGAGAGAACAGGCAGGCTTTACCAAGGCAGTGGTTGCAAACTTGCTGTTTCTGGCCAAGTCTCAGCCACAGAAGCTGCCTAAATGTGAAGAGCCTTAGGCTAAAAGAAGCCACTGGGACCTGGAGCTTGACATTCTGCCACAACTGTTAAACTCTGAAAGTCGGACGAATCATGGGTTCCCGGGGGCATTGGCAAGACAGACCACCAGGCTGATCCTTTCTGGCAAGGGCTGTGTTTTGCACCTCCCCAGCACAAGCAACTCATACAAAATATACCCTGAAGTTAATCATAGGGACTCCATCTAAACAAGCTGAGTTTGACTGGAGTTACTTTGCATAGGATTGCACTGTTTGTTGATCATCCTTTTTCAAAATGTATCTTGAACACTGATTCTTTGTTCTTATGCTCTCTAAAACAGCCAGAGCACTGCTGTGAGTCCTGTAAAAATATCCATGCTCTAGCACTGTAGAATTAATTTCTTCCTGTTCTCCTTTGGTTGACTATTACCTCATTTTCCCGTCACCTGTAATGATACGTCATTCTATACATTATACAAATGTCTTCCTTCTTTCCTTATTATATTGCTTGTACCTTGCTTTCTTCTCCCTCCTTCCCACTGCCTCTCTCCTTTCTCCTCTTTCTTGCTTTGTGTGGCAGAAATATGACTGTTACAATCCGCGTAGATGTTTGATTCAATATGTGTTTGCTTCTGCATAAAATTCTAAGACAGTAATCACCAATAGCAATATGTGCATAATAGAAGGTGGAAAGCAGTGGATCACATTATTTTCCTTATATAAAACATTGTACGGTTGGGTATAGAAAAATGTGAGGCACCTGCAACAAAAGTGGTCTTTTTAAAACAAAGCAAGCATATCAAGTGTGGTTTGAAATGTGAAAAGTAAACTACTCAGAGGCCCCAAACAGATTCATTTTAAACTCTCCAGATTCTCTTTGGGATATTTCATATGCTCACAGCTCTTCTCTGACACATTCATTAGTCTGGTGATCAGGGATCTCCCAACAGCTCATGTTGTAGTGCTTTATTTTATTAAAGGCTTTGCAGCTCATCACTGACAAAGTAGTGGAAGTCACGGGCTCCTGCAGGTGGATGCTATCCAAACAGTGTCAAATAGACGGGAACAGCAGCCTCCACAATGGTTCTGCCCTCTCCTTTGCTTTGCTGCCTACTCCGGCTGCCCCCACGTAACTATATTTGGGATGCAAATTCCAAGCTGTAACCTCAACCTGGCAGCTGGAATTCCTGTTCCCATAACATGTAAATATTTTCTCAGAATAAAAAGCAGAGATCCCTAGTTCTATAAATACTGACTCATCATCACAGAATTTAATTGCAGTCCACATATGAAAGCCCACCAGCCACACAGGGCTCGATCCTCAAGCTTTACAAGCAAGATGTCTTTAACTCCAGCGTGTTAAAACAAATAACCATATTTACACAGGGTTGCAAAATTGCCTTGGCAAGATGTCAAAGTTTATAAAATTGAGCAGGTTGACAAAGTTGTCTTCCTTCTAGGTTGTTCAGTTTTAGCCGCAATAAAATACACTGACCTGGTAGAGTGAACAAGATTGCGAGTGGCAGTCATGGGATAAGGAGTCAACCTTGTGTGGTACGTAGAGGCCCTGTTCTCAGTCAGTGTTCTGAACTGAGTACTGACATCTTCAGAAGAAAAAGACTGAGGTAATTGTTGGGCAAGGTGCAGTCTGTGAATTATTCTCATCATCCAGCAACCTTACGGCCACCATGAGAATAAGAATGCATCTTCTGATCCTCTTAGCAACCACTGGTTGACAATCTTCCATGAGCTGATTGTATTTTTCTCTTTAATACTGTTGCATTGATGCAGAATTCAACACCGGCAACATGATGGCCTTTAAGAGTTCAATGCAGATTACAAGCATCTAACAAAATCTTGGTGATTTCTTCTTTTGTGTATGTATGTCTGTAAACTTTATTGCATATGACCATAGGTCTTTGCAAATCCAAAATGCACAAAAATAAAATACATTTCAATAAAAAATTAGCACACCAAAAAGAGATATGTACAATATGCAAGGTACCTAAGTAAAATAATAATATATCTAACATATTTAAAATGGTTAAGTAAGTGTGCCATTGAAGACAACTCAGAAGCATCAGCTAATACAAGACATGGAGGCTTACTTACTTACAGGTACTGGTCAGTCTGAGCACATTACACACCACTTCCACACAAGTGTAAATATTGATGTTCTTAAATGAAGTTTGTAACATTTTTCATACAACTTTTGGCCTCCCCTGGAATAGATCCAAATTTAGTACCCTATTACCCTGCATTTTCCAAATCCATTTTTTCTATAATTTTATCCCCTTCCTATCTGATCTTGCAGTTTTCCTGTGAGGAATCCCGAGTTTTAAATTTTGTTTTCCATTACCTTTTGTATTGTCAGTGTCACGTGTTCAAACCCCCCCCCCCCTGTGCTTCCACCTCCCTCAGGTTCTCCCCTGAGAAATCCACTAATTTTGTTTAGCATAATATTGATTACATTATGTTATTCCCCCCAGCAACATTATAACATAGGGGGAAAATGGGTAGTGAGGATTCTTGTAGCCTTCTCCATGTAATTGCACATCCGTAAAGTTCCTTTCCTTTCCTTCTTTTCTTGTGGGGCCATGTAGGTTTTGTTGCCTTGAGTTTGTATTGTTTTTTCATCTTCCCCGATCTCCCCCCTTCCTCAATCTTCCCCTATAGCTCCCGGTGTGTTTTTGATGGCAATTAAATCTTTTAAAAATCTAAAAATAATGGAATTCATTTAATAATCATAGAAACGCAACATGTGCCGTGTTTCCATTTAAAAATGCTTTGTAATTATTGAATAACACTGTTATGAATTGATGTATCAACTTCAACAATTGCAAATGAAATACTATTTTCACTGGGATTTTGTGGGAATCCTCATCAGTCATTTTTTAAGTTAGTGACTAAGGAGAAACAGGGGACCTTAGTAATGGCAGCAACCTTGCTGTTCCTCACAGTACATCCAGCCTTTTCTTAACAGCATTACAATGTTATAATTACTGCATATGCACACAAAGAAGGAGCTTCCATTACTGACAAAGTACATGACAACATGTTTAGTATGCATCATAACTGCTGAATAACATGGTTATGGATTGATGTAACCAGTTGGACGGTCACCAGCCATTTTCTTAGTTGGCAGCTAAGGAGAAACAGAGATTTTTGAAAGGGCAGAGTCCACAATCCATCCAAATCTTTATTATTTTTTTTTACAATGTTACGATGTTATTCATTTATTTATGTATTTATTTAATCTATCATTAAATTAATTAGATTAAATTAATCACTGAAAATGTCTATACTGCCCCTCTCTCATGTTACTGCACAGGTGCAAAAAGGAGAGACGTTTCCATCACTGATGTATATAATGACACAACTGCCCAACTCCTTTTCAAAGAAAGTATGGAACACACGGGGTTGGTTGGATACAAATTCAAGGGGGCAAATGCCCAAGATTAATGGCCTTTTGTGGAAGGGTTGCTGCCAAGTCGGAGCATCAGCTGGGGACTCAACTTGCTGGGAAACAGCAGCAACACTGAGGCTCAGAAAAGGTCACAGCCGCAGTGTTTGTGCACCGCCATGCTGCAGAGTGTGTATGGAATAGTATTATGCAATGCAGCTGTTATCAGCACAGATATTTTGAGGAGACATAACAAAAGACTCTTCCCTGACTATGCTATTCATGGCCATGATCTGATGAGCTACTGCTAATTGAAACTCAGTTTGGGAACCCAAGATCAGCTTTCATAAGGGGAAAATAACCCCCCGCCCCGCCTTTCATAAGGGGAAAATAACTCCCCGCCTTTCATAAGGGGAAAATAACTCACCTTCTATAACAATGTAAACTGACCTACCTTGTTGCATATGCCAAACTCAAGCGGCATTATCCTTTTCTCTCTTGGCAACCTGTTTTGTGCACAAGATTCTGGTAACCTGCCCTGTGCTCTCCTGAATACTTTAGGTTTTTATTTCCTCAGGCTCCACATGAGGCTGGGGAAAATTAATCCAAACAAGAAATCTGTTTCGATAGAGCCATGGCCTTGTTTTCCCTCTGACTCACAAGAGCTTCCAATACATTTTCCCAAACTCACTTGCTGTTCAAAAGAAAACCAACAAGCCTACAAGTTGGACACATGGCTTTGTCACAAATCCTTCTGCATTTAAGAGTGCAACGATACATCTCATGTAAGTCCAAAGTTCTCGGCTTTACTTTAGAACTATAGTGCAGCTGACACCACCATCCAGTGGAGCAGAAGACCATGGGGGAAGGGAAGCTCAGAAGTGCTTACACACAGGAGAAATGAACCAATAGTGACAGGAAAACTAGACAGGTGCCCACATGTTGTGTTGTCAATTACTGAATAGTAGGAGTTTTGTTTGTTCATGGCAGCAAACACTGGGCACTTCAAGAACAATCCCTGGCCTTCCCCTATGGCTTTAGGATGGCTCCCCTAATGCTAACATAGGAAAACAGCTGGTGGGAAGGCAGGCAGGCAGGCAGCTGAATAACCATGGCTCTGCAAGGGTAGAAGCCAAACAGTACTGCCAGACTCTACTGATCAGGGGCCAGAGTCCAGAAGGGGCTCAGCTTCCAGTTTCTCCTTTTCCAGTGGACCGGTGAGTAATGCCTCCACAATACAGAGGAAGAGAATATTCCTTTACCCTGGTGTGGACTCTGGCAACAAATGCTGTTCTTCTACTTCCTCAGCTGTCCCCATGGAGGCCTTATAAAGGAGTACATAGGGTGAGACTTCTCCAGCCTCCCACCAGGACATTTCTGATTCCTTCAGTAACTGGCCTCCCAGCCAATGGCTGTTTGTCCCTCCACCACTCTCCAGTGTTCCATTTCCGCGTCAAGTCTTTAAAAGCCTCTCCAAGGCCCTCCTTCTCAAGTCTTGAGCTCATCTCATCTTAACTGGCTGGGGCTTTCACACAAGCCTTGTTTTTTGCCCAAATTGGATCTCTCAAAGAGAGTTGTGGAGAATTATGAATATAGCAAGAGGCTGGGTAACGCAAGAGCTTTTCTACCAAATTTTACAGGGTCCATTCCCTAGGAGAAACCCTTCTTAAATAAATTAAGCTTACTCTCAACGCGATTTGTTTGGGGAAAATATTGGGGTACATTCAAAACATATACAAGCAAAAACATAGGTACATTATGTTCTACAAGGGGGAAAGGTTAGAGAAATACTGCCTCTGTCTTGGGTCCAAGAAGGAAAGACGGCATCAGGGGTGGAAAGGTTGCCGGATATGGAGGAGTCAACACACACTCATACACACTTTGGGGGTGTACAAGCATTATTATAATGTTTTGAAATTCTCAGCTCAACCCAGTGACTGCCCACTGGGAGGTATGATGTGATCTCAGTGACAGGTGATTGGCTGTGAGTTATGGACAAATCTGATAGGTGTGCTGGAATGTGATGTAATTAGAGTGGTTAAGCTCATCAAGCAGAACAATACCTTGGCTAGGTGTAACATGTCACTAATAGCCCTGTATTGATTAATCAGGAGTACAAGGGGAGTACAATAGGAAACATTTAGGGGCAAGAGAGACTGCTAGACAGAAATTGCATTGAACAAATTGAGACAAAAGAAGTTTCAGATAGTACCTGGGGGAGACACTCCCTTCCTTGGACAGTCTGATGGTTTTTGGGTGGGAGAAGGTGTTATCCCATTGTGCTCCTGAAACTGCCTATTTAGGCTTAAGTCTGCTGAACTGGCCTAGAGGAAAATGGAGGAGGAAGGAATTTTCCATCCTGTTCTAGCAATCTCAGACAAGATGAAGTTCAGCCTGAACTCCTTGACCAAGAAGTGAATCCAATGACTTTCCATATCAAGCAGCTGTCAGTCTGATTCCCCTGTATACCATTCCTCATATGTGCCAGGCATATGGAGGTGTCTTCTTGAAGACTGCCTACGATTATGGGGGCTCTTGCCAGTATAATAGGTTGTCCCCAGAAGTCACCCTTCCTTTCCCCAGTTGCCTGTTTCTGCCCAGCTGCCCCGTTAACGCTGCTTCTCCTTTTCTCCCCTGCCATTCTTATTCTCTGGCAGTCAAGGACTCCCATTGTGGGTTCATCGGGTTCCTCAGAAGGAGGTAAGTGTGGGGGCAGAAGGAACTCTGTCCCTGGACAAAATGGTCTCCTGAAATTTAGGCATTTCTAAACTTTAGAGGTGAGTTTGTCAGATCTGAAGATACTCTTTTTGCTTCTACAATATAATATATGCTCTTAGGATTCCAAGCACTTTACTTCTTTGTGCCCTTAATTGTATAGTGGCAATGCCAGTCCTTCCTTCCTTCCTTCCTTTTTTTCTTTATGCAGCCTGAATTCATGGCAAATTTCCTAAGCAAATGCAGATTTCTACTTCCTTGAATGATAAATAATAATAGGTTGCGAGAAACAGACTTGGCTTTAAAATTATATGAAAGAGAGAGAGAGAGAGAGAGAGAGAGAGAGAGAGAGAGAGAGAGAGAGAGAGAGAGAGAGAAGGAAAAAGCAAAATATTCAAGGCAAAATTGCAGCATAGCTTTCAAACCGACCAATTAAAAACAAATTCTTAAGGAAAGGAATAGGCATATAGCCTAACAGTACAGACACCAAGAGTCTAAATAGACTTCTTGACATTCTTCTGAATTCCATTCCCACTGCTCATGACTGAGTGGACACTTTCACAGATGCAGCTTTTCTTTTCTATCTGCTGATGAAGGGTATCAAGGACAGATTCAGTGAGATTAACCTAGCCCATCATTTATTGCACGGCCTTACAGAAGTCACTACTTTCAAGCTCCAAACCTAGCTATATTATTATTTATTTAGAAAATGTATATGCTATTTCTCTAGACACCTGCCCAAGAGGTGGCTCACCAAGTTAGCAATACAATAAAATAGTCAAAACAGCATAACATTATCAATACTAAAACAAGGCATTAAAATGTATGGAGATAACAACAGCATAAAACAACATTCATTAGTGATTTACATACATTGCCTTACTATAATTTTTAAAACTGCTCTGTATAGTAGGCCAATATTGTTACCAGATATTTCAGGGAGCATAGCTGAGGCTAAAAGAAAGTAATTTGCCTAAAGTAGTTTTGGTGAGAGGAGGGGGAGGATGAGAAGGAGAAGAAGAAGAATTGGTTCTTATATGCCACTTTTCTCTACCCGAAGGAGTCTCAAAGCAGCTTACAATGCCCTTCCCTTTCCTCTCTCCCTTTCCTCCCCCCCTGTGAGGTAGGTGAGGCTGGGAAGCCCTGATATTACTGCTCAGTCAGAACAGATGAGCCCAAGGTCACCCAGCTGGTTGCATGTGGGGGGCATGGAATCAAACCTGTCTCACCAGTTTAGAAGTCTGCACTCCTAACCACTACAGCAAGCTGGCTCAACTGAACTCAAAAGGACTGATTAGCTGTTTTAGCAAAGAATTACTATACTGCATAATTTGGATATTATGATACATTTTACTAATTTGCGACTAATTTACTTTTGCCTTATATCTGTACTCTTATTATTCATGTTCCATTTTGTCAGAGGAAGAGTGCATGCACTCGGAAGCTCACGCCTTGAATACATCTTTGTTGGTCTTAAATGTGGCTTGCCAGATTAGAAGTCTGCACTCCTAACAATTTACACCAAGCTGCCTCTCTGCCTACAATTATGGGCAGAGACACAGTCTGAACCTGGCATGTCATAATTCCCCAGACCAGGTAATCACCTTGTTTCTTGTGGTCATGCATTTAAAGTCCTTGTTCTTTTTTCCAAGCATCACTCACTGGCACATTTGCTAGCCGATGTGGACAACTAATGAGGCGCGTATAACTTTTCAAGCAGTTAAGCTGACCTGTTGATAGTCCCATGCTCCTGTATGTCAAAATCCTAATTATTTTGATTTCCAGTTGCTGTTTGTCAGCCTATCACAATTCCTGCAGGACTTTCCAATATACTGGCTGTGAAACATTAGTGTGAAAGAACAGAGTGACACTCTGGCAATCATTTTTGGAGCTGGATTTAATTGTATTCAACATGTACAGTGCCTTTAATTGCACCAGTAGAATCATAATATAAAATCATAGCACAAGTTATAGCAAAGGTCATGTCTCCGCAAGCCATCCTCAGCACAGGCAGAACTCAAAGGCTATATGGAAAGGGTTCTAGCTTTGACACCTTCTAAAAACTTAATTGGGAAATTCTTATTAACTTTGCTGTCCTGAAACTTAAGCCCACCATTTCATTTTTTCCCCTCACAGTAACTTGCCTGTTTGTGATATCATTGGTTAGTCTAGGTGCTTCTCACTGGACTAATCCATCCTAGCACTGATTATCTGTAGAAAATCCTGTACTGGGGAAATATCTGTGTCCCCATTTCCCAGCTCCTCTCTTGGCTGTAATTTCTGCTCCTTTGTAAAACCAAGAGGCACAGGACTTTGAAGATTGGTTTGCAAAGAAGCAGGGGTGGACTTAGCCATAGGGCATCTGAGGTAGCTGCCCAATGCTGGGGGACAAAGGTGGCTGTGCAGACCGTGAGCTCCCAGCCTTGGCAATAAGTTAATCACTCTGCATCAACGGAGACCTAGAATTTTCATTATTGCTGCTATTCAAGACCTCTATAATTCTGCAGTAACAAACAAACCTCAGGGAGAAAGAAAGAAAGAAAGAAAGAAAGAAAGAAAGAAAGAAAGAAAGAAAGAAAGAAAGAAAGAAAGAAAGAAAGAAAGAAAGAAAGAAAGAGGGCACATTGGATTAGATGAAAGCTTTTTCCATTTTCTAATTTTATAGGCAGATCTACTGATCAACATACCATTCTCCAGAGCCAACAAATTTTGATCTAATATGACACATCACCCTGATTAAGGATTCCCACAGCTGCAGGAGAGGAGCAACTCCTAAGATTGGTGGTGCTCAGGGCAATATATTTATGCACAGATGATGCAAGTTTGTTTCCTTCTTCCCCTCCCTCTTTTCCTGCCAAATGAAACCTCAAGCACTTTCCATCACTAATGGGATTTTGGAGATATACAAAGTGCTGATGGCTACCACTTTGTAATTCATGTTCTTTGAGCTGAGCAGCTGACAAAGGAAAACATTTCAATTAGCCAGGGCAAAAGCGGTCATCTTAAATTTTTTGACTGCTGCCACAACTTCAGCGGTACATGCAAAAAATGTATAGAAAGGGAATAGTCAGGGCAGCACTGAAGAGGCTGCAGCTGGCCATTGTCAGCAGACTCCGCACAGGATACCAGGTGATCCAAGGGTTTAAACCTCATGAGATGTACCACTATCCCTGTTGGTGAACCAGCAAACTGTTGTGGCTCCTGTGGGAAGACAAGACTCTTCCCCTCAATGAACTTTGGACAGAACAGAAACTTATTTGATTCCTGAAGAAACCAATGTGTATGTGTTCCTAACATAGCAATTAGGCTTCCAGAGGGGAACAATTGTATGTAGAGAAGTCAAGAACAAAGTAAATCTGTATGGCTCAAAGGGATCTTGCAGTTATCCGCTCCTCCCTTGACCTTAAGCAGGAGCAACTCTGTCCAATCAAATTAGCAGGAGAGACTGAAGGGCATCATGCCTAAAGTGGCTATGTAAATTCAGACATGCCAAATCACCAAGGCATGCAACACGCTACAAATGGAAACCAGAATGTATGGGGTGATTCAGGCAGGTCACCTGCTAATGTGTCCTGAGGGGAAAATGCCTTCCTGGACCATCATACTGCAAACAACATAATCGCAGCATGAAACAGAAACCTGTCCGCTGCTTCTGTTCGAAGAGAAAATGTGCTTCGCTCTCCAGTGCAAATCCAACCCATCTGATAGTCCATCTTTCATTGTGATCATCACTAATGCTTCAGAGGATATGGGGAATGAGCCAAAGCTTAAGGGGAAATAGCTTTTTCAGTCTCTCAAGGCAAGCAAATTAAAATGCATCATCCATTACTCTTCATATATTTATTCAGTTCCATTTTTAAACTGACAAGCAATTCATGCTTTCTTCTCTTCAGGACAAATAAATTTGCCCAGTTACAAGGTTGCAACAAACCTGAGAAAATAACACTGCTGATGTTCTCTCCGTTCCCTCCTGGCTAGAGGATTTCTCAGTGTCAGCAGTCCATTTTTGTCAAATCAACACAGCTAATTGGATGTAGATCCCACTCTTCCAGAAAGCTGGCCAGTACTTTCCCTTCCCATATAGAAAGCCAACGAAAGGGGTGTTTTATGCAATGTCTGGATGTGGCCCTTACGCACTTGCCAGCATCATAAAAATATATTTGCCGAGGAGCCAGGATTTCAGAATAGATTTTCAGTTTAATCCTTCACTTCCTCCTGGGATCACAAGGCAGAGTACCTAGTTGTTCCCTATCTTCATTTCATTCCCACTACAATCCTGCTGTAGGCACCCAGCTGGTTGACCGTGGGCTCACCACAGCACTGATAAAGTTGTTCTGACTGAACAGTAATATCAGGGCTCTCTCAGCCTCACCTACCTCATAGGGTGTCTGTTGTGGGAAGAGGAAAAGGAAGGGGATTGTAAACCACTTTGACCGTTTATGCACTGGAGGTTTCATGCCGGGCTGCAGGCTGGAGTTTTAGTTGTGGCAGGTTGCCCCACTTCTTCCTGCACCCACATGGGGGAGCATTTGGCCCAGTGTGCCTCATCCATCCCCGATTTGTGCACTTGCTGGGGCAGTGAGGTTCCCAGTGCGTAAACGGTCTTTGAGACTCCCTCTGGTAGAGAAAAGTGGCATATAAGAACCCACTCTTCTTCTTTTTCTTCTTCTTCTTGTAGTTCACAAAAACATTGGAGATATAAAAATGTCAAGGTTAGTAATTAATGGTAGACACTTTCCCAGTTGTGAAAACAAATAATTAAAAGAGATTAGTTGTTTGCCCCATCTGTCTCCACTCAAGCATGGAAGCATCCCCACAAGTGACAAGATGCTCAGTTTGTTATTTTGTCCTGAGACCTGAGAGTTAAATTCCGAATACCATTACATGCTACTTATATCACACTACAATCACATTGCCCAAATAAAATAAAAAGAGGGGATTGTAAGGAATGTGGATATAAGAGTTGAATGAGATTAGCATATGTAGTGAGGTTAAAAAATCTATATCCTTGTTGAGCCCAGGGTATTCCATTGTTTTGAGTGTTGTAATTACTTGCATTTCTGCAGTCTCTCTTTCAAGTCTGTTCTTGAAGTTTGTTTGCAATAAAACAGCTACAGTACTTTGAGGTCCCTTATTGAATGTCCTGGAAGGTTGAAGTGTTCCCCTACAGGTTTTTCAGCCCTGTGATTTTTTATGTCAGATCTGTGTCCATTAATTCTTTGGTGGCGGCATTGACCTATATGGAGAACGGAGGGGCAATGTTGGCATTTAATGGAATATACAATCTTAGAAGATGAGCATGTGAATAAGCCTCTGATGGTGTAGGTGATGTTGTTAGGTCCAGTGATTGTGTTATTGGAGTGTATATGGCAACAAAGTTGGCATCTGTGTTTGTTGCAAGCTCTGGTACCAGTGTCCATGTTCAAATTAGATGCTGCATTGTTGTGGGTGAGGAGTTTGAGGTTGGGTGTGTGTGTCAGTGCGCAACTTTCCTACAGTCATTATCCAGTAGAGGTTGTAAGTTACTGATTATGTGCTAAAATGTTTTGAGTTGAGAGCTATATATAACCACAAGAGGTGTTCTGTTATTGTCTCTTTTAGGCCTGTCTTCCAACAGGTTTTCTCTTAAAGACAAATGAATAGTTTACCTTCTTGAAACAGGATTATGGGACATTATCTAGGATGCCCAAACAGGTGCTGATAACCTGGAAAAGCAGAGAACATGAGACTCTAACAATAGAAAGGCAAGAAAGGCCATAATCAATGCTTTAACTGACAGAAATGTGTGAAGAGGAATACAGATGCCAACAGCCAAAGTTGTGTGGTGTGAACTGGAAAGGTTGGATGGAAATTTCTTGTTAAAGAAAAGTAAAATCTTGTGGCTATTAAGACTTGACTGAGTGTCAACTTGAAGAAAGAGGAGACAGATTTCTTATCAGATGGAAAGTGTAAGAAATATATCTCAATCAATTAACTACATAACACGAATGTCCAAATTCATTTTGATTCCATCCAACACATGGACCATGTTCACATATGTACATTTATCACTTAATATGTACATTTATCACTGCATCATCAAGTAATTACTTGTGAAAGAATGATTCAAGGGGCTCGCCATGTTGTTCTGAAGCAGCAGAACAAAGTTTGAGTCCGGGGGCACCTCTAAGACCAACCATATTTTATTCAAAGTGCATAGGTGGTCTTAAAGGTGCCCCTGGACTTACATTTTGTCCTTGTGAAAGAGCAGTCACAGATCAAATGCCATGGACAACAGTTTCATGGCATCTAGCACAATGTCTTTCTGTGCAGTTGTGAGCCATCAAGTGTTGAGTAGTGCAGAGACTGGCATGACCGTGCAAATTAGCTGCAGACATTTCTAAAATGTTGCTAGATTGTGGTACAGGTCAACATAATCCAGGTGATTTAAAAACAATTTTTCTGTCATTCTAGCAGCATGCTGAAACTTTAAAATGTAGGATCTACTTTAAAGCAGGGGTGGCCAAACTGTGGCTCTCCAAATGTTCATGAACTACAATTCCCAGGAGCCCCTGAAATAATTTTTCAGACTTCGATGAGCCCCAGAAGTGATGTCAGCTGGCCATGCTCCCTGCCACGCCCCTGGAAGTGACTCCATGAGTACTTTACTACTACTGTGGCAGTTCTGCCTCATGCAGGTCGGAAAGAAGAGTAGGAGCTGAGAAGACAGATTCTCTCACACCATGCCGCTTCAGGAATTGAAAACCTATATCTGCTGCACGAAGCATCCATGGTCTGTACAGACACCATGTTCTCTTGTATCTAGGGCATGCCTTCCTGAACTCAAACTCTTAATCCGTACAAGAAGAAAAGGGGCCATGACATACTGGGTCATGGTGCCTGCAGTTTCCAGAGTCTTAAAACAAAATGCTGGGTATCATGCAGACTTGATTGGATTGTCTGATGTTGTATGCAAATAGATTTTGCACCACCAAACAGTGGTGCTGAAGCAGAGAAGAAGAAATTCATTCTGAAAATATAAAGCCCAGCACATCATCAGATGTCTCCCCGTCTTGTCTTTAAAAGAGGATATGTGGCCAAGTTAACCACATTCGTAAGTGAGTAGAAATTACAGACTACAAATGTCAAGATATTTCATCTGTTCCCAAAAAACGTAAAGGGGTGCTGACAAGTTGAAAAAGCTCTAGCATTTGGCTAAATAGAATAATTGCCTTGGGTGCCTTTTGGGCGCCAACATGATCTATTGAAATTACTGATGGTTAGAATGATGGTCCCCACTTAAGGGGAAAAGAAAGCTCATGAAGAACCCTCAGAGGACTAGAATGCTTGTGCAAATGGGAGGCGGGAGCAAGATTGAAATGACAGCCTTCTGCTGCAGGGCCAAAGAGCCCTGGCAGTTTATGAGTGACACGAGTTAAGCTACACGAGTTAATGAGAAATCAGCTTTTAGACTTGGTTCATATCATCCATTCCAGAAATAGAGCCTCTTGACAAGAACATAATGGGACTTCCAGGGTTCAGCTTTGGAGGAACCCCCCCCCCTAAATATCCTTTTAGACATTCATAGAATGATAGAGTTGGAAGGGACCTCCTGGGTCATCTAGTCCAGTGGTTCCCAACCTTTTTATCACCAGGGACCGGTCAACGCTTGACAATTTTACTGAGGCCCGGGGGGAGGGGAATCTTTTGCCAAGGAGTTGCCACTACCGCCTGAGTCCCTGCTGCACTTGCTTTCCCACCGGTACCCCTGACTTCCCGCCGCCCGCTGGGGTTGCTGCCAGCAGCAGCTGGGCAGTGCCACGCCGCGGAGGAGCCCCAGCCATGGTGGCCGCTGGAGAGCACCAAAGGTGAGCCGGTGGCAGAGTGGCAGGGCAGCCCCCGAGGCAGCAGCTGGGGAGGAGGATGAGGAGGAGCCATGGCCTGGTACTGACTGATCCACTGCTCTAGTCCAACCCCCTGCACTATGCTGGACAGTCACAACCCTATTGCTCATCCACTGTAACCTGCCACCCCCTTGAATCTTCACAGAATCAGCCTCTCCATCAGAAGGCAATCCAGTCTCTGTTTAAAAATTTCCCAAGATGGAGAACCCACCACCTCCTGAGGAAGCCTGTTCCACTGAGAAACCACTCTGTCAGGAACTTCTTCCGGAGGTTTAAACGGAATTTCTTTTGAATTAATTTCATGCCATTAGTTCTGGTCCATCCCTCCAAGGTAAGAGAAAAGAACTCTGCTCCATCATCTACATGGCAGCCTTTTAAAAACTTGAAGATGGTTATCAAATCCCCTCTCAGTCTCCAAGCTAAACAGACCAAGATCACCCAACCTTTCCTCATACGTCTTGGTCTCCACACCTCTCACCATCTTTGTTGCCCTCCTCTGGACAAGCTTCAGTTTGTCTACATCCCTCTTACAGAATCATAGAATCATAGAGTTGGAAGGGGCCATACAGGCCATCTAGTCCAACCCCCTGTTCAACGCAGGATCAGCCCAAAGCATCCTAAAGCAACTGTGGTGCCCCAAACTGAACACAGTACTCCAAGTGAGGCCAAACCTGAGCAGAGTAAAGCGATACTATCACCTCCCATGATCTGGATACGATACTCTGATACAGCCCAAAATACCATTTGCCTTTTTAGCCATGGAGTCACACTGCTGACTTATGTTCCATGTGTGGTCTACTGAGGGCCAGTTTGGTGCAGTGGTTAGGAGTGCGGACTTCTAATCTGGCATGCCGGGTTCGATTCTGCGCTCCCCCACATGCAACCAGCTGGGTGACCTTGGGCTCGCCACGGCACTGATAAAACTGTTCTGACCGGGCAGTGATATCAGGGCTCTCTCAGCCCCACCCACCTCACAGGGTGTCTGTTGTGGGGAGAGGAATGGGAAGGCGACTGTAAGCCGCTTTGAGCCTCCTTCGGGTAGGGAAAAGCAGCATATAAGAACCAACTTTTCTTCTTCTTCTTCTTCTACTAAGACTCCTAGATCCTTTTCACACTTGCTACTGCCAAGACAAGTCTCCCCCATCCAATATTGGTGTATTTGGTTTTTCCTACCTAAATGCAGAACTTTACATTTGTCCGTATTGAATTTCATTTTATTCAGTTTAGACCAGTTCTCGAGCCTATCAAGATCATCCTGTATTCTGATTCTGTCTTTGGTTGTGTGTGCTACCCCTCCCAGTTTAGTATCATCTGCAAATCTAATAAGTACCTCCTCTAATCCCTCATCCAAATTATTTATAAATATGTTGAGCAACACAGGGCCCAGAGTTCCCCTGGGGACCTCCACTTGCCACTCTTCTCCAAGAAGATGCTGAACCATTAACAAGCACCCTTTGGGTATGATTTGTCAGCCAGTTATTGATCCACCTGACAAAATTAGGATCCATACCACATTTTACCAACTTGTCAACATGCCAGTGGAGGTGCAAGCTTGAAAAGACCTCCTGAATCTCCCTCGCAGGATGAGTAGCCCCTGTTCTGCTTGGTCTCCAAATGAGGACTCTTGGCAAAGCAAAATCCCTGATACAAAGTCAAAGGATTATAGGATTCCTATTTGATCATTTTTAGGTATTCTTTTTCCTCCTGGAGTCCTATAGGGTGAATGCAAGTGTCTAGGTTTCCCAAATTCTTTTTCATATAGTTGGGTTTTCAGCTAGGATTTAAAAGCATTCCACTCCTTGGAATGGCCTGGCATTAATGCACTAGAGAGCTGTTCACATGCCACTCCCTGGCTGTGTAATTACACTAATTTCTACAGAACTAGGTGACCTGAGTTTGTTTTGAATGAGTCAGGAAGCAATACTATTTTTAATTACATTACATTTGAGCCAGGAAAACAAAGATCGGGGGTCAGGTTTATTTTCCATAGAATGATTATATGGCTAGGCACTTTGAGTCAAGAAGCTCTTTCATGCATTGCTGTTCTGTTCCATTTGAACCGTTCGATTGTGAACAATTTAGACTCTGCACAAAAACCCAGCTTTTGAAATGCAACAGCAAAATAGGTCATTTGCACTAGGAGAGGTGCATAAAATTACTTGCTTCTGCTCCCAACCACATAAAACAAGCTGGGAGCAATGAGCAGCCAGTGTGGCGTAGCATGTAGAGTGTATGACTAGGATCTGAGAGACCCAGGTTCAAATCCCCACTGCCACATAAGCTCTCTGGGTGACTTTGAGCTTGATTTTTTCTCTTAGCTGTGAGAATAAAATGGGGAGAGGGGGAAGAATGACTACCTGAATGAGTGTCAAAGCGGCTTACAATCACCTACCCCTCCTCTCCCCATAACAGACACCCTGTGAGGTAGGTGGTGCTGAGAGAGCTTTGAGAGGATTGTGAGTGGCCCAAGGTCACCCAGCTGGCTGCACATGGAGGAGTGGGGGATCAAGCCTAGCTCTCCGGATTAGGCTCCCTGGGAGCAAATTAACTTCTCCATACATTAACTTGCTCCCGTTGAGCCACCACAAGTCCAGAAGCACCAACTGGGTACAAATCTACCAATCAGCTTCTTGGTATTCAGATTCAGTGCTTTAAGTTATACAGGGAGATATGGTGGAAAGGCTTCTGTTATTTCTTAGAGGTTGAGTTCTGCATATCCCCTGTTTTTGCCCAACAGTATCTTCCATCTGCAATGAGAAGGCTGACAAAGGACTAAAGTGGAATGATTTTAGTAGTACTGGTATATGCAGTTAGCAGGCATAAGAAGCATATTGGCTGCACATCTTCTTTCCTAAGCATTGGGCATAAAATACCCTTTGCATCCCACTGACATTGCACCATCTCCTCAGCTACATCACCAAGTTTCATACCGTTACCGTCTACTCTGTTTAATATATGCAGTCATAGGATTTGGCAGCATGAAAGAGGGATATGTGGAAATACTTTTTGCCTTGGTCATGCTCGTTTGGCTTCAGTTTAATAAAAAAAAGAGTTGGCATTGTTACAAAATGAGTCAAGGGCTATTCAGAAGAATGTAAAGGTCAACAAAGATAGTGGCATTTAAGGCCAGATCCATTTCAGGTTATATCAATGCATGCATGGTTTCTAAGACTCAGAAAGTCATTGCAGCGTTGCACACAGAAAGCAAGTATAAAATAATGGCTAAGAAAATGACTGATGATCCAGAAAGCTGCTGGTCCAATTCTCAGAAATGAACTCACTAAGACCTATTTTGCATGGTGGCGGTCATGCCAGGCAGCAGTTCCTTGTGATTGGGCAGTTAGCCCCACTTCTTCCTGGGTCCAGATGGGAGAAGATTTTCCCTGCCAGACCCAGTCATCTCTGAATTACTGCCTCTACACAAGACAGCTGGGGCAGAGGGGTTCCGTTGCATTTTGTGGCAGCAAGGGAGGATTATTTTCACAATGGTGGGATTGTGTTGTAACCTTCATGAAAAATTTTAAAACTGCTGAAACACTGCAGATCTGACGGGCATTTTTTGTCTCCTCTGGAATGCCGTAGGAAGGGGAGGAGCTGGGCCTGGAAGGCCTGACTCTTCCCCTTACACATGGGCCTGGCCTGGGATAGACCGTTGGCACTTGCGGTGGCAAAGAAGAACACAGAAATAGTCACGTTCCCTTGCCACAGGGCCTAAAGCAGGCCAGGGCCAGGATGGCTCTGCCGTCATGTGGAAGCGGGGATTAGCCCTGCTGCCATGCAAACGCCACCCCAGCCTTTTCCCCCTCTGTGAAAGCGGCTGTTCGTGCCCAAGGCAGCCAGCACCATGTCACGGGGGTGGGGGCAGCACTGGTGGCGGTGCACAACCCAGCACCTGCACGCAGGCACAGAGCTCTATGCCTGCATGTCTACACCCACTGGTGCATCGGTGCCGGCGCCATCCCTACCTCCCATGCTGGGGTGCTGGCTGCTTCAGGTGTGAACGGCTGCTTTGGCGGCTAAAGTGCCCAACCCTAGTTGGGACCCCTTTGGGGGTCAATCTAGCTGCACAAGAGCAGGCACTCAAAATGAAAAGTATGAAAGCCAAGATTCAGAAGATCAGTGATAACAGCAAATATCAGCTTTGCTAGGCAAAGGATGAAACAGTCAAACATGTGGTCAGTGTCTGTTGCTTGAACCAAATTTAAAGAACATAACATGCCTCTGGGAGAAGAAAGTTACCATTGTTCCAGGTGTCTTTGGAGTTATGCCTAGAAGTCTTAAAAAACACTTGGGCATTGTGAGATTTGAACAAATAACACCATCTCAGCTTCAAAAACCAGTGTTGCTTGGAAATCCTGTGAAGATATTTCTGCAATTCCCAAAATGTTGGCTAGATCTCGAATTGCAGAACACCATCTACCAGTTAATATCTGACTGTGACAAATCATCATCATCATCATCTTCATCATCATCATCATCATCATCATCATACCAAAAAACACTGATATTCCCAAATATTTACAGAGTCTGACTACCATACTGGTATTGGGATTCAGGAATATCAGGACATAATGATATTTTTCTGGTTCAGTCTATCCCAAACCTGAACATTACTGTTTGAGGATGTTATTTCTCTCCTTTTTTGCACATTCCTAATAACAAATGGCAGGACATTTCTCATTCTGAAGAATAAAGAGAAAGAAGCAGTACCAAGCAACTTCCACTGTAGGACCTGCCTCCCAACAATTGTTAAACAACTGGTAGCCAATTCCTTTCAAGAATACCTATAGCTCAATTCAATTTTACCCCATGAACAAAAAGGAATTCTTTAAAATTCTTGAGGCACTGAAGATCAGTTAGTATTTGATGAAATGGTTTTACAAAATTGTTACTCCTATTACTACTACTATGGCTGCTGCTGCAGCTACTAGTACTATGACAATGACAGTGCAGTATGGCTAAGGCTAAGCCTGTAACTAGAGCACTGCAGGCAACAGAGTTCAGGAACAATATTTATATACTGGAAAATATTCAGAAGAACTCGATGATGAGGAAGTGATAATCTGGGCAGAGAAAGGTAGATAAAACTAGATAGTTTTACTGCACAGAAAGGAAGATTTTTTGGGGGGGAGGGGGTCTGCTGACCATTTCCCAGTATAGTAAAGGAGATAAGGACAAAAGAGAACTGCAACAGTTTAGTTCCATCTAATGCTGATAAATGAGAAGCAATGGATGCAATCCAGTCAATGCTGAGCAATGAGTCACTGACTAAGAGTTAAACACATGCTTAAATCTCTTTCACAAAAGCTAATGACACTTATTTAACCTTGTTCAGCTTGGGCAAAATTACACCCAACGGTTTTAAAAGTAAAAAGGCTGTGTTAGGTTAAACATTAAGGAGAACTTCTTAATTATTGGAGCACCACTGTCACAGAATAAGCTGCCAAGGAAAGCTAGGCAATCTCCCTGGAGGTTTTGAAAAGGAATCTATTCAAGAAGGATGCCAGTTAAAATAGAAAATCCATTCAGCTTCTTTCTATACTACGGGGTGGATCTGTACCATTTGGTATAGACTATCTTATGCATTGGCACATAAGCACCCCAACATATAATGTTTCATGTGCATTAACATCTATGCCCATCCTTTTGTATGCAAAGGCTGTTCACCTATGCAAGAGGCCATTAGGGGGAAAGGGGGCAGAGCACAGCATGGGGAGACCATACCTGTGTAAGAATACACACAAAAAGGCACCGGTGCACTCAAAACATTCAGGGCATGGGTGGGAATGATGCATGCAAACCCAAGACTGCTTCTCATATCCCACTCTTTATACAATATGCACACCAAGAAGCACTGTGCACTGGATCTCTCTGGCACCCGTATGCTGGAATTGGAACGTTCTGAGGCTGGCTTATGCCTACACAACATTGTTGAACTGCACTACCCACATGCACTGCAGATTAGAGTATGTCACTGATCAACTGCAGTAAACAGAACTACCTGCAGGATAAAACAATTATTAGCTATATATACTCACAGCAGTTTAAATCTGGCTCAGTGCCAGCAAGCAGACAGCTAGAAAATTATAATTATGCACATAACCTAATTCAGGAGGAGACCTGAAAAGGAGGGACATGGTTGTTGGTTATCACATACTTTTTGAAAGGGTCATCTTTATTTCTCTCCCCTTTAGATGCTCGAGACAGAGGATGTGCCCTTGGACTTTCTTGGGGTTGCAACTTGTCAGTTTGTGATCAGATTGGAACAGCACCAACCCACACAGGTGACAGCCCCAAATTCAGCCCCCCCCCCCCAATTTAGTAACCAACAAAAAAGTACATCTGCAAATGCAGGGCCTCAGTTACTAAGAACAAAATTTATAGTGGTTAAGTACAGTGGACTCTAATATGGAGAACCAGGTTTGATTCCCCACTCTTCCATATGCAGCCAGCTGGGTGACCTTAGTCTTGTCACAGTTCTCTAAGAGCTGATCTCACAGAGCAGATCTCTTAGAGCTGTCTCATCCACACCTTTCTCACAGGGTGTCTGTTGTGGGAAGAGGAAGGGAAAGGTGTTTGTAAGCCACTTTGACCGTTTGAGGCAGGGTGGCCTATAAATTTCAAAAATAAAGCAAGCTGCTTTGGGACTCCTTCGGGTAGTGACACCTGGGGTATACAAAAACCAGCTCTTCTCTTCTCTCTACTTGGTGAGCAAGGAGAGGCATTATTCTTCTCCTCTATACCAACAGGGAGTGTTTTGCCTTTCCTTACTTGGTTTCTATAGCTGCTTGCTCAGGATTAGTTAATCCTTCCTGTATGGGTCTATTAATCAACATTCCCTCCTTTCATCCCAGATCTATATGTATGCACTAGTTGTAGCATTGCTTTTCCATAAGAATTTGCCACTGCAACAGAAGCTGGGATTCCACAGATAATTTAGTGCTATATTCTCTGTAAAATGATTAATAGTAGGTCTCATTAGCGAAGGTTCTGTTCCTCCTTAAAACTGTATCTTTACATTTGTTCTTTTCTAACCACTTTCCTTCATAAGGTCTATTTCTCCATGCTTAATTTTACTTATGATGGTTTGCCCCAAAACATATTCTTAAACTGTTCTTCCCCCCTGGGCTGAGGGAGGCTTTAATTACAGCATTTCTCTTTGGCTGCAAACTGAGCTCAACAAGAAAAAAGGCCCAGTAATTTCATAACTATGCAATTATGATCATAAAAATAAAGACAATTAGGCATCAGGTAATGCTGCAAGGGACACTAAAAAAAACCCTCAGTGATGCCTAACCCCAAGGGAAAAGAAACCGATTAAGGATCCATCCAGAAATGTTGGGGCCTTGGACACCGGAAATGAAGAGGAAGCAATTAATTAAGCTTGGAGCTGCATTAAAGCAACAAAGGTAATGAGAATTTAAAGGCAGAACGGCCCCAGACAGTCTGAGCAGTACTTTGTCACATGGGAAAAGAGGCACTCCAACAGCTTTTCAAAGTTTAAAACAAAATAATCACAAAACAGATCTGAAAAAAGACAGAAGCGAAGTCCACATGGGAGTGGGGAAGGGCTGTGGAAATGTCAGCAAGTAACATGGAAGGAGGCAGAATGTTGTCCATGTGTTGCATCCCTACACCTCTCTCTCCCTTGGCTGTCACTGTCCCACCTTGCCTCTTCACCTCTGCTTCAGCCATTCTGTTCACTCCACTCATAGCAGGCTTTCTGACTCAAAAGCCCTGGGATGCCTACATATCATGCTGACAATGAGCATGACATTGGGTGAAAGCTACTTAAAATGCAGTGGCATGCTGCTCTCCTTTTTTTTTGGGGTGGGGGGACAATGTGGAAGAAGCAATACCCTGAAACCACTGGAATGCAACATTCTCTGGATTCCCCATAAAACCTTTTTACCTAATTACCGGTATGTGTATTCTTTTTCCCCCAATGCACCAGTGCACTTTATATAGTAGCAGAAAAAAGAATGGTGATTATTCACATAGATTATTCACATAACCATTTTATTTTGTGTAGATTTACTTATTTTAATATTTAAATTTGCAGCTGTGTCAACAAATAAGCTTAAATGTCATAGGGAACAATGACAAAACTAGCTGCCTATTAGCCATGGCTGGGACTAGTCCCATCACCACCTTTGTGGGATCCAGGCTGGGGAAGAGCATCAGGAAGCCATGTGGTCTACAGCCATTTGGCCTCATGATCCAAGGGCTTTTGCAATGAGTGTGTATGTGTGTGTGGGGGGGGGCTCACAAGAAAGTAAAGTGGCAAGGTGGTGAACTACAATTTAGGTCAGCCTTTTGACCGTGAAGATACTGCTGAAATATTTTTCAGGCTTCAGGGTACCAGGAAGTAATATCAGCTGGCCATGCCTCCCTAACACATCCCCAGGAAGTGAGAGGAGCCTTGGACAACAACCATTTCAATGGCCAGAGACCCTTTATACCAAGCCCTCCAGGCCCATCATTGGTCACATTGGGAGGGGATGGGTCAACCTGCTCAAATAAGAGTAGATTTTTTAAAACTGAAAAAGTGGTGTAGTGGTTAAGAGTGGCAGCTTGCAATCTGATGAGCTGGGTTTGATTCCCTGCTCCTCCACATGCAGCCAGCTGTGTGACCTTGGACTCATCATTGCCGTGATGCTGCTGCTCTGATTCAGGATTACTGTCAGAGCTCTCTCAGCCTCATCTACCTCACAGGGTGTGTGTTGTAGGGAGAGGGAGGGAAGGCGATTGTAAGCTGCTTTGAGACTCCTTTAGGTAGTGAAAAGAGGGAGTCTAAAAACAGCTCTTCTTCTTTCCTCTTTGCTTGGAGTCAGAAACACCAGATGCAGGGGGGAGGGCTCTCTCCATCCACCATTTTGAACCCCCCCCCATGCTGCAATACCATTAAGGGGTCTTCACAGTACCATATGGTACCATAATACCATGGTTGGGAAACTGATATAGGTGAACAGTAAAACCATTAGATAATGGTTCAGTGCTCATTGAGTAATTCATATTTTAAATTGTTTGTTTATAGTTATATTTATAGCCCACCCATCCTGATCCAGTCATCTCATGCTGGGTTTTATCATGTAAAAGTACAATACTTATAAAACGTATAATAAATAACACTTAAAATTCAGTGAAACATTAATAGTCTCTCAGTTAGCTGAACGAATGACTCATGCTCCTACAGTTAGCATATATATGCTGAGCTGGTTTCCTAATGCTTCCTCCCCTGAGGGGAAATGGCATATTGGAGGGGGAGGCTCACATGATGTTTGATGTTCTGAGTGTACTGGCCTCAATCATAAGCCTGGCAGAAGAGCTCCATCTTGCAGGTCCTGTGGAACTGTGCTTCTGTCAGGGCCCTGATGTACCAGGAACTCATTCCACCAGGCAGGGGCCAGAGCTGAGAAGGCCAGATGTACTTTTTTAGGACTGGAAGCTCCTAAAATATGGGTCAAGGGCTGATATGGGTCAAGGGCTGATGCTTCATCCAGGTATGCTCGCAACTGGTCGATGGCCATGCTCTCAACCACCTCCACTAGAAACACCAAATACAATACAAAGTGGTAGTTGACTGGTTCATGTAGATCTAGGGATGGTTTCTTCTATAGAGGACAGACCTCTGCTTCCTTCAGACTATCCAGTGGTGAGGGACTAATTTATTATCTCCCAGAACAGGCCCACCCACTTGTCACTTGTTTTAAGGCACCACGAATAAAAGGGATCTAGATCAGGGGTAGTCAAGCAGGGGCTCATGGGAATTATAGTCCATGGACATCTGGAGGACCACAGGTTGACTACCACTGATCTAGAGGACATGTGGTAGGCCTCACTGAAATTAGCAACCTGAACTTGCTGTTAGTTAAGTGATGCTACAAGAAAGGGATATTGTTATATCAGCTAGTTGGAGGAAGGCAATAATCTTCACTACAGATGTATGTGCCATCAGGTTGCAACTGACTTATGGTGATTTATGGCTTTCAAGATAAGTGTGAAGGAGAGGTTTGTTTATTTATTTATATTGGAATTTATATCCTGCTCTACCATGGAAACACAGGGCTTCCTTGCAGAGGCTTCCATGGTGGTCTCCCATCTGTGTATCAACATGCTTAGGTTTTGAGATATAACAAGATCAGGCTCTACTATACTATCTTCCAGTACCAATGGCCTTCTCCAGCCTATGCTAAATGAAACAATAGGATCTCTTTTATAATCTCACTCTTATCGGTCTGTGTGCCTGTTTGTCTTCACTGAGTATAAAGTGAAAAACAACTCTGTGAAAAAGCAAGAGCTGAAACCATTGCATTTTCCACATCAACCTAGAGAAATGACGAAGCTGACAACCACCAATAGATCAAGCGCAGACGATGATGGACTAATAACCACTAGGGATTTAACCTAATGCAGTTATTTGGGTGCGGTGAAACTACTAGATTGTTCTCTTTACCCCCCCCCCCCCAATACCTTTTATAGTGATCTGCTCTCCTCCCCTTATATTTTTGCAGGACATCATCTATCATATCATTTGAAAAGAAGATACAGTTGTGGTGAAACTGAACAGAAGGGCTTTTCTTTCTTCCTGTTGTCTACTGGGCTGACCGTTGTCATTCACTAGCTAGTGGCCCCCAGCCAAAATCAACCCTTTATTCTTTCCTATAGCATCTGCCACCAGGAGATATGAGCACATGAGGCACATGGGCCATAGCAAGGTGTAAACCTCTCAATACTTTTCTCTACATTTCTGCTTCCACAATGCCTTTGGCTGATGGAAATGTCATATTGTTCCCACCAGCTGACAGAGTCCAAAGCACCTTAGAGGTGCTGAACTCAATTACATTAAACTGTGTGATAATTCATCCTTTGCATGCTGCCAGGTCCACAAAATTTGCTTAATGCAGTTCAGAGGAGAAACATTTCTCATGCCAGTTCAAACGGTTGACAAGAGGAGATTATACCTTACATCTGAGTCACAGAGAAGGATGCTATCTTAACCTTTGTCTGGAAGAGTAAAGAAGGTTAGGGAAATATGCAACTCCCTCAGAATTTGGTGGCTGTTCTCTTATGGAAAAGCATTGACCCATCAGGTGACTTTGTTCTTTGTGGAATCTGGTAAACTGAGTTTAATTGCATCCTGACATGGCACTCAATATGCATAGATGAGAATTTATACTGTTTGCTATGATATAAAAATAACATAGCACTTACTTCTTCATCTGGTATACCTAATGAAGGGCCAGTGTGGTGTAGTGGTTAAGAGAGGCAGTGTCTAAGCTGGGCTTGATTCCCCACTTCACATGCAGCTAGCTGGGTAACCTTCAGCTCATCACAGTCCTGATAGCGCAGTTCTGACTGAGCAATCCTGTCAGAGCTCTCTCAGCCTCACTTATCTCACAGGGCGTCTGTTGTGGGGAGAGGAAGGGAATGTGATTATCAGCCTTTGAGACTCCTTTGGACAGTGAAAAGCAGGGTATAAAAATCAACTCTTATTCTATTGTCTGAAAGCACACAATGCAGCTGTATTTTTGAGATGAGCAGATCTGAGTCTAAGCAACCCGGAACAGTGGGCACCTGGGACTTGTATTCAAGCTGACCTCAGTTCCTCAAAAGAAGTGGCTGGGGGTATAAACATAATAAACCAGTACATAAAGTTTGAACAAGGTATCTTTTGCTGTGGTAGGAAAATGTCTGCATGTTCCAAGGCAAATCCACAAAACACAAGAAATAAATGTACATTCTTAATTGATGCTGCTGTTCATACATTCTCTTTTGTCAGCCTTTCTCAACTTTTTTAACCACTGAGAAACCCCTGAAACATTCTTCAGGCTCTGAGAAACCCCTTAAGTTGTGCAGTCATGCAGAATATGGTCAAGAAGCATAGCTGTGTACATGTCCACCAGGGCCACTCCCCTTCCCACCCCCTCCAGGCCCATCATTGGCTATTTGGGGGGGGGGAAGCTTGTTAACGTGGCCATATATGGTTATATCACTTGATAAATGTTTAACAAATTTTAAAAATATATTAAAAATAATTAAATCCCATTTGGGAAATCCTTCCAAGGCCAAGAAACCCCAGGGTTTCATGAAACTCTGGTTGATAAATTTTTGACTTTCCCTAAAGGTAAAGGTAAAGGTATCCCCTGTGCAAGCACCGAGTCATGTCTGACCCTTGGGGTGGCTATCCATAATTAATGCAGAGGGTTGTGTTCAGACTAAGCATGTGCAATTTGATTTGATCTTGCTGAAAAGCTCCTGAATCAGCCTTGATTCACGCATGGATCACCATTCAAAGCGGTTCGGATTGCCATTTGAATTGGTTCAAATTGCCATTTCCCAATAGGTTTAAATGGCCAAATCAACCAGATTCTCTGGTCTGTTCTCACCAAAGAAAATAGTGGTCAGATGGGACCCCTCTTTGGGTGCCCCTAAAATTGGACCCCCTTGTTCAATCTTTTTGCAACTTGGGAGTTCTTTTGAGCCACAGTTCTCTGCAGCCACAGTTCAAGTGTGGTGCCTCTATCTATCTCAACCCCCCCACCCCAACAAAAACCAGGAAAAGACAAAATGGGGAACTTTTCTCTCATTCCTTTTAAAGTTTAAATTGCTTGAGTTGCCTTGCCAAATCACACTGAATCGTGATTCGGCTATTTGAGCAAGATTTTTTTTTTATTTACATTTTTAATTTTTATAAATGATTTAAAAAAAGAATAGAAATACAGAAATACAGATAGATCTCCCCAACAGGGCCAGAGATCGTAGATCACCGATCTTGCTCTATTTACCAAGAAAGTCTAAATAATAATGCCATTGTTCTTGAAATTCTTGTGTTGATCTTCAATTAACCTGATAAGTCAGTTTGGTCATTTTTGTAAGATCTGCAAGTTTGTCTAACCAGGTCGATATCCATGGTAAAGTCAGCATTTTCCATTCCTTTGCCAAAGTTAATCTAGCTGCAGTCGTGATGTAGAAAAAGAAAATCTCTGCTTGATGTGGCAACTGTCCTGGATAAAAGCTCAACAACATGGTTTTAAAGGAAACTTAAAACTAAGTATTGACTGTAAAATGATATGCAATTTTGCCCCAAATTTGGCTAATTTAATACAGCTCCACCACATATGAAAAAAGGAGACAGTTTTACCATTACATTTCCAGCAAGTATCTTTATAACCTTTTATGATGGCTATTTGAGCAAGGTTGATTTGGCCATTTAAACTTATTGGGAAATGGTGATTCAGACTGGATTCAGCCAATTCATGCCTAAATCAAGGCTGATTCGACTACTTTTGACCCAGATCAAATGAATTGCACATGCCTAGTCTGAACATAAGCCTTTATATTAATTATGGTTAGTCAGGGGCATGGCCAGCCCGCCTCCCCCTCTTCCCTGGTGTAAGACCTTGGATAGTGCAGCAGCCCTGCCAGGCAAGCCAGCTGTCCATCCTTTGTCTTGGCTTACCTGAACTGTCTCACTGTGAAGCAGGGCCAGCTGTTCTCCCCCTCTGTTGACTGTCAGAGGAGGAAGGGGAGGAGTAGGAGGGCGGGGAAGGCCCCCAAATGGCCCTCAGAGGTGGAGTGCCCTCTCCCTGTCAATCGGGGTCATTTGGGGAGAATTTTACTTGGTATGTAATTGCGGCAGAAACCAAGTAGTATTATGGGAAAAGATTCCAAATTCAGAATGCTCTAGGAAATCAAAGAAACAACCAGAAATGATTGTAAATGTTTCTGTATTTCTATCATTCCATGAATGTTTATAAGAAAAACATGGCAAATGAGGGAGAAAAGCAGTGAAACACCTAAGTCACTAAGACCGTTTACGCACTGGGAACTTCACTGCCCCAGCTCTCATGCAGGAGCACAAATCAGGAGTGGATGAGGTGCACCCGGCCAAATGCTCCCCTGTGTGGGTGCAGGAAGAGGTGGGACAACCTGCCATGACTAAAACTCCACCCTGCAGTCTGGCATGAAACCTCCAGTGCATAAACAGTCTAAGACTGGATCCTCTATGTGGCTGTTTTTATTTCTCCTTGTCATGGTATCTCACTACTCACAGCAACTGTGGTCATCAGTACATACTTAGCATTCAACTAAGGGAATATCAGTGAAACTTCTGAATCTATGCTCCATATGCCCCAGTGGATGCTATAGTCTCAAATCATGCCTAAAAAAAAGAGCTATCTTTTTATACCCTGCTTTCACCACCTGAAGACATCCCAAAGCAACTTACAAACCTTACTTTCCCCTTCCTCTTCCCACAACAGACACTTTGTGAAGTAGGGTGGGCTGAGAGAGCTTTAAGAGAATTGCTCTATGAGAACCACTCTAAGATCATTGTGACTAGCCCTAGGTCACTCAGCTGCAGGTGGAGGAGTGGGGAATCAAACCCGGTTCTCCAGATTAGAGTCTACCTTTCTTTAACCACTACATATTCAATCCCTTGCCCTCCATGCTCAGAGGTAGAAAAGGATATCTCTCCATATGTAGCTGTTATAAGAACTAGCAAGGACACACTAATGCTACTATATCTAATGTTTCTGCCTCACAGACATTAAAATATCTTTGGGAATGGCAACTGGTAAGTAAAGAAGTAAAGAATGAAGACCAAAAATCAGACAACATAGGACAAAAACCACTAGTAGCAAAAGGAGCACTGCATGTTACAGACAAAAAATGTTTGGCTGACAGTGTCCAGAAATTCAAGATGTTCTTACTCCTGTGAGGCTTTTTAAAAGGCACTACTCAGAGGAGCACACTGTACTATGAAAGAGAACCCAAGAAGAATGCACCTAGTGTCAAAAAGTATTACCAGTGATCTGTTCTTGTCTCACTATAGTGTAGGCTCTCCGTTCTTCCCCACTGTGTTGGCATAAATTCTGTGCACATAAACAATTGCATTAGTCTCATCATAGTCCACTTCTAGCACTTTCAAACAATGGATTGTTATAATGTCAATGGAAGCATTTCCACATCTCTGAGACATTATGTTATTCCTAAACTATTTCAAGTCAGAAAATCTCTCATCCATCTCCATGTTATTGCTTTTTCCCCTGCTCTGGCTCAAACTTTTCCTTGAACTTTCATTCTGTTGCGCTTTGAGAGTACAATCCGGGCCTGCCAGCATTTAAATCTGTAATAGCAAGGATAAACGCATCAGCTATAGGTCTTGGATGTGGGTGAGCTGAGTTCAAATCTCTCCATTCATTGAGTGGCCTCAAAGAAATTAGACTTTGTCTTAACAGGTCTACTCAGAGTCCTACTCAAGGAGCTTTCTCCCAGGGAAAGGATTGTACAGTGAGGCTCCATCATCTGCTGCATTTCATTTCTGTTTTTTTGCCCTTTATGGCCCCATCACTAACTGTTACATTTTTTTATTATTATTATTCATACCTCTTGAACTGCAGGCTGGGGGCATGGGCATTTTTATGTCTTCAGAACATGAGCAGTTGTCCCAGTGCATCTTATGCCCTCCTTTCCAATACACCAGATCCAGTGTACAACAATTATGTTTCAAAAGAAGATTGGAGGATGAAACAGCAGAGTCCAATCCCTGTGGAATGGCCAGCAGAAGAAATCAACAAGGTTCCTGGTAGATCCAGAATCATAGAATCATAGAGTTGGAAGGGACCTCCTGGGTCATCTAGTAAAGCCCCCTGCACTATGCTGGACACTCACAACCCAATCACTCATCCACTGTAACCTACCACCCCCTTGAACCTTCACAGAATCAACCTCTCCATCAGAGGGCTATGCAGCCTCTGCTTAAAAATTTCCAAAGATGGAAGAAGACTTAGACATTTGTCCCTATTGAAATTCATTTTATTCAGTTTAGTCCACTTCTCCAGCCTATCAAGATTATAATGTATTCTGATTCTGTCTTCTGTTGTGTTTGCTACCCCTCCCAGTTTAGTATGGTCTGCAAATTTAATAAGTATCCCTTCTAAACCCGCAACCAAATCATTTATAAATATGTTGAACAACACAGGCTCCAGGACAGATCACTGGGACACTCTACTTGTCATTCTTCTCAAAGAGGATGCTGAACCATTAACAAACACCCTTTGGATACCATCTGTCAACCAGTTATCGATCCACCTGACAGAATTAGGATCCATTCAACAGAGAGAGCTTGACCATGTGCTGCAATCATTTGGGTACTACAGCCACAGCCGTACCACTGGCCTCCATGACAGGGTGCCTGAACTGTGACTGCAACTCAACTCTGAAGGCGTGGAGTTGTTCTCAAGAGACCCCAAAGAGTCAAGACATGGAAGGAAAAAGACCATACTGAAAGCCACCTGACAGGCTGGGATGGTTTTCAATCACATGGGGAAGGGCAGAACAGCCATCAGTCATTTGAGGGGAGGGCAGAAAGATGGGGGCAGAACCACACCAGGAGGACACCAACCAGTATGTTGAGTAGAGCTTCCTAAAGAGCAACTGTAGCAAGGTGGAGTGAGAGAGTAAATTAACCCACCTTTGTTCTGTGTCTGACACACTGGGGTAGGCCTAGAGGAAGGTGGGGTAATAAGCACCTTTCCTGCTATTTAAATAAGGCACCCAAAGTCCCACCATGAACCCTCATAACAGATACAGTCTCTCACTATGGCCTTTAGGGGGCAGTAAGGGAAAGCCAGTATCTTGGAGGGAAAGGCTTTTTTTGCAGAATTATACTTAATACACCAACCACTAACCAATATTGCAACAGAAGCAAAAGACTTCCATAAACATAACAAATAGATAGCCAATAGACCGATTGAAAATTTGTCTCATAAAGTGGAGGGCAGCATTGAAATCAGTGTCACTTTTCTTTCAATCTCCAAGACCCTTGGCAATTGTCCAGGGTCTGCCCTGCCCTACCTATTCCCAAGGTTTGGAATCCAAGAATTACTCCATGCTGTTCAGTGGAAACCCATAGCTTGAAGTCAGAATGTGCTCTGACCAGATCCCACAGCTATTAAAAATCCATGAAGTGAGCCCATGAAAGATTAATTCAGGGCAAGGGACATGAGCCAGCTCTGAGACAAGAGTGCAAGAAAAGTTACCGCTCCACTGGGTCAATAGCAGCTGCTGATTAATTCAGTGCTTCCTTAATATCTATAACAAGAAGGTGTCAGGAAATCAATAAGACACAATAACTAAGTGAGGACCACAAAAACCTGCTAAGGGGAAAGAAAGCCCAGGAAGTGGCAGCAATTACAGCCATTCATCTTGCTGGTTTCCACAGGAGTCTTTGCAGCAGTCTAGATCACAGAGAAATGCTGAAAGGGAATTCCCCCTCCCCTTGCTGGGGATACAAGGCCAAAGAAAACACTCCTAAGAACAGCTGTCAGGAAAACGCACCCATTCAATCCAGCTAAACAGAGGCATGTTCTCCAATCATTTCTCCCCAACCATAGCCTCCTGGTAAGCTGTAACATTGTGTGGCCCACAAAGTCTGTTATGCTATATCAGCACACACAAAGCATTGTTTCTAATGTTACTTTTTAAGGGTGCATGAATTGCAAATATCACCAAGAAGAAAGACAGGCATGCTTATTACTGTGCAAGGACATGTACTAATCCCACCCACTTCTGTCCCAGGCAGAGGTCCACCCAGGCAGTGGTCCCCAACCCTCTGTCCGGGGACTGGGACCGGTCCGTAGATCAGTCAGTACCGGGCCGTGGCTCCTCCCCAGATGCTGCATTGGGGGCTGCTATGCCACACTCTGTCGCCAGCTCACTTTTGGTGCTCTTCAGCAGCCGCCATACTGCTGGCAGCGCCCTCCAGCAGGCGGTGGGAAGTCAGGGGCGCCGGCGGGAAAGCAAGCAGAGCAGGGGCTCAGGCGGCTATGTCCCTTAGCAAAAGACTACCCCCCCCCCCAGGCCTCAGTAAAATTGTCAAGCGTTGACCGGTCCCCGGTGATAAAAAGGTCGGGGACCACTGCACCCAGGGATGAGCTTTTTCACTGTAAGATGTGCACACATCTTAAAATATTTCATGCAGATGTTTTGTGACCTACCACGAGCTGTTTGGGAGTGGTGGGCAAGAAATCTAACAAACAAACAAACAAATAAATATGTCTCCCTATCAATATACACTAATTTTCAGGCTTTGATTAAACTAATATGCACACCTTTCTAACCATTTATCATTCACTTTTGCATCCAACACTTCCTAAATGGAGCTCACAATAGTACATTATTCCATTTTCTCACAACATGCCTATCAGGTGCACCAAAGTGAAAGACTAAGGCTACCCAATCAGATGAATGGCTGAGTGGTAACTCAAACGCAGATCTCCCAAGTCCAATACTCTACCCAGATTGCCTCAACATCCCTGATTCATGGTTGTCTCAGTGTTAAATGTTTTAGTGTTCTGTCTATAACCCCAAAATGAAAAGTATGACATGGATCCAGTAATGCACAAGTGCAAACATAAATGGACTAGCACTGTTCTGCTTGCATGAGGTCATGTGAAAAACCTAGAGCTTTCCTCCCCCTTATAGTGCCCAGAAATTGGTTGCTCAAGATTTTGCATATGCAGAAATGGAGGTGGGGATACATTAAGCTTGACTAAGTATAAGTGGCTACCATAGTCTTTTTCTTGTGTTTCTGCTTACATAAAAGTGGAAATTTGGCCCGAGTTTAAGTTGAAGAAAATAAAGATATTAAACATTTCATAAAATAATAATAATAATAATAATAATAATAATAATAATAATAATAATAATAATAATAATAATAATAATAATAATAATAATAATAATAATAATATTTATTATCCCGCCACTCCCTTGTGGCTCGTGGTGGGTATGTGGCTCGTGGCGGGTAATGAAACTCTAAAGCCTTTCAAAATATTTGAAAAATAAAGTTGGTTAACATATATTCTAAGTCTATGACTCCATTGCAGAGAAGACCTTCACAAGCTATGTGTTTCCAATACACCCAAATCAGAAAAAAATATTGGAAAAATACCTTACCAGTATTGGGGGGGGATTTCTAAGCCAAATGATTAGTTGACCTGAATAAAAATCAAATTATTTTGACTTTTATTCACTCATATTCAGCTGCTGTGCCTCTGAAATGGCTGCCTGCCATTTAAATGTAACAGATTGACAAGCCTGTTAATCAGCTGTTAAATCTAAATGGCCAGCTGCCATTTAACCTCTCCCTTTCACTTCTCTCCCCTTCCAAAGTGAGGTGAAAGTGAAAAAGACCACCGGAATAGCTGCCAGCCAATGGGCTCCACGGGGGGAGGTTCCAACCCCCTCCCTTCTGACTTGTCTTTGTAGGATCATCTGTTTGATCCTCTAGGGGGGGTTCAAACTTGGCAACCCAACAGGCTCTGCAAGGCCATCCTGTGGAAAGGGTTCTCCCTACAGGATCAGATGTTTAGCTGGTATTTAAATGGATCCCCGTCCATTCAAATGCCTGGAAACCCAATATTTTCTGAATCCCAATATCAATCTGGTATAGGGATTCAGAAATATCAGGAAACGCTGATATTCGGGTGATCCAATATACATGAACCTGAAAAATCAGGGGGTGGGTTGTTGCACAGCACCAGTCTCTTTCCTCTGCCACACTGCCAGCCACAGATCCAACACAGCCTGCAATTGGTTAGATTCGGCAGCCAGAATTAATCAGCAACTCAAGTTTGTATTCATTTCTATCCTTTGTGGCTCCTCATGAGCTTTCTTACCATCAGTCATCACTGCGCTCTGACACTGTTCCAATGAAGAGTCAGTTGTCTCTTCCATTAAAACCTTCTTTCCTAGGCGTGGGCTGTGGATTTGTTACATTCGTCATATCTAGTCCCTTGCTGATCATCCTCTTAGTGCCAAGGAGAACAGTTGATGGCTCTGAGCTTAAGAGATTGCTTCCGGGACTCCCTGCCTGCACTGGTAGAAATCCCATCAGCACTGACTCAGCTCTTCCAGATACTCCACACAGAACAAATGCCTTATTAATTGTTTGGCATAAGAGCATGCATGCTCCTTGATGAAGAGTTCCCACACAGCATTCTGTAGCAGCACATCCATTTGAATAAAAAGATTTGCTTGCTGTTTGCTTGTCCTGTCCTGGAGCCTTACTGCTCCGGAGGATACTCTCTGCAGAGAGGCGTGTCTGTAGCACTGCACTTGTATAAGATGGCCCAAGACAGCAAAGAGATGCTACACGTGGCAGACCTGCTTGTAAAAACCTCTTTCACATGCTTAATTTTGACACAACTGCAGAAAGATCACCATGTAAGTGAGGCCTTCAGTAAGGTTCGGTTTTTAGCTTTGAATAGGTCTGCAAATAGAATGATAAGTACCTGAAAGCATGGGCAAGAAAGACTGTGATAGAGGTCCTGATATGGGAGTGAAGTATGTTGAAAAGTGAGGGGCAGATGTGCAGGTTGGCTAAAGAGCCAGTCCCTGCCCACTGCGCCTCGATGTCTCAGGCCCTCCCTAAAAATACTGCCTTCAAATAAGATTGCTATCAGTTCTCTAGCTTCCTTTAAAAAAAAATCCTGTCATATATTCTGAAGTGCCTGGTTCCACTTTGTTTTCACAAATAAGAAAAGCATGTTTCTGCTTATCACAAAGATTTTTTTTCCCCTCGCAGCTTCTGCCAAACTTTCTTTTGGCTTTAACCGATGACAAATAAAGGGCACATCGTAGACTTAAGGCAACGGGAGGGAAACAGATACAATCTGAGCAGGAGGAAATAAGCAAGCAAGCACTACAAAAAAGAAAAGAAAAAGAAAGTCCTGCCTATCAAAGCCCCAGTGATAGAATCACTTCTACCAGAAGTTCCTGTCAGGCTATGTTTCTGTCAGTTGTAAAATGTGGGGCAAAATGCTGCAGTTCTCCTTCAGAAATTGGACAGCTGACCAGGGATGTGGAACAATGGCTGTTTCTGTAACATCCCTTATGGACAGAAAGAATGCCTGCTATATGGTACAAAACCTACAGATTTCTCTGATGTGGCACAAAACTGTCTGAGACCACAGTGCCATCCTAAACAGTTTTACTGTTCTAAGCCCATTGGGTATAAATAGAGCGGCACTTTGCCATTTCATAAATGCAAACAGCCATTGTGTTGATGCATGACAATCCAAAATGCAGAGTGACATTTCCATGTCAGGCACTTTGTCTGATTTTTTTCCTCCCATGAAGCCCCAGTAATTTCAGCCCATGCTGCCACAAACAGAGCTTGATAGCAAGCACAGCTCTCTGTTTCATCTACATGCAGCACCTAGCATACTTGAAGCACTTCAATCATCAAAAACCACAGTCATGTTTAGGAGCATGCTCTCATGTATAAGGATTTTCACTACAGCAGCCCCCTATTGTCAGAAACAACCCAGAGACACAAAATAGGAACAGAATAAGCTTAACCTGGGAGGCTGAATGTTCAGGAGTTCATTCTAACATCACTGTTTTCAGACCCTACTAATTCTGTAAAATGCATCAGTTATTTGCTTTGTTACCCAAGCACCAAATTGGAGAAGACTTAACAGAAGAATAGTTGGTTTTTATACCCCGCTTTTCACTACCCAAAAGAGTCTCAAAGAGGCTTACAATCACCTTCTCTTCTCCCCACAGCAGGCACCCTGTGAGGTAGGTGAGGCTTGAGAGAGCCCTGGCGTTACAGCTCAGTCAGAACAGCTTTATCAGTGCTGTGACGAGCCCAAGGTCATCCAGATGGCTGCATATGGTGGTGGAGGAGGAGGGAATCAAACCTGGCTTGCCAGATTACATGTCTGCACTCCAAACCACTACACCAGCAATATTATTCAAGACCATAAGCCCATTCGGAAGCCATTTCGACTGTCACACCTGACAATCTGCCCATAGTTCTTTTGATTTTCCTATATGGAACTGCTAAGAGATTCAGAATGCTTGAAGAAGTGTTGAGGGTGATACTACATGAATTAACAGATTACAAACTATCATCAGACAATCAAAACTGGCTTGCAAATTCTGGCTGTATGAGCAATGAGAGCAATAACCATTTTTTTAAAGAGGAAGAGAAGGAGAGAGAGAAGTGGTACAAATGACTGATGTGAAGGGCTGTTCTCACCTGCTTCAATCACTTCTTGGGTGCAAACGTTTTTAAAAAATGCAGTGTTAAAATTCCCCAGAGCTTGAAACTCATTACCATGAGGCAGCAGACTGCAAAATGATTTGTTAGACACGTGGTATTTCCTGGTGGAAAAAAATGTTCACAAAACTAGTGCTAATTGGGAACTGGGGTGGTCATCTAAATAAGACAGCAAAAGGCCTGAATTCATTCCAACAGGAAAAGTTTTTGATGATGTCAATGAAGTTATATAGTTCCAAGGCAGAGTATCAGAATTAAAGCCTGCACTTTGGTCTTTGCTGCTCCAGGCAAGTGTTACCAAGGTGTTCACAGGGAAGCTCTAGCTGCTGCTAGGTCCCTATAATTGACGGATCACACCTGAGTGTCTGGTTAGCTGGTCAACTAGACTCTACTCCATTCTCTCATAAGCTGCTGCTTAAGGAATCAAATGAACATTTGCACATCATCCTCAGATTAAGACCGGAAGCTGCCTTAGTGGTCCATCGTGCCTAGTGTTATAAACTCTGACTTGTAGTAGCTCTACTGGGTTCAGGCAGAAATCTGTCACATTGCCCTTCATATCTGATATTTTTACTGGAGAAGTCTAGTTTTGAACCTGGGACTTTCTACTAATAAAGAGTGGCTCCAGTTAAATGGTGGAGGTTAACCTCTTTCCATGTGCTATTTTTCCAGCATCAAATGCTGCAGTGGAGTTGTGCTTTGTCTGGGAAGGGGGACAGGCTGTACAGATATTCAGGCAACCTGTATGTTTCCCTCAGTGGGACACAGAAAGCTACTTCAGAAGGAAATCTGAGGTTGGCCAAATGACACAGAAAAGGAGGAAGGGAAAGTTAGTCTCCCTATCCCTTCAGACTAAGGTGACCAGATTTTAACATTGGTAAAGTAGGACACCATTGACCGGGGGGGGGGGGTTCTTGATTAAAAATTTGGCCTATATGGAGCAACAAAAAGTTTCATAGAACGCATAGAATGCAAAAATGGTATTATAATATATTTAAAAAAATTAAACGTAAGTACAATTTGCCAGGTGCCCCCAAATGTCCCTCCAAAAGTGGGACAATCTGGTCACCTTACTCCAGACTATAGCCCTACCTTTCTGCATAGTTTTATGAATAAATCTAGCTTTATCCCCAAAAGATCATATTTCAAGTTGCTATTAAGGCTGTAACACTAATCTGTTGATCTAGCTGTATAAACATGGATCAAATGTTTAAAATGTCACAATTTTTAATTTTAAAAATGTATATTATTTTAATACGAGTATTAATAAAAATGGCAGATGGCAAATATCCTGAAACAAGCATTTCCTCCAGCATGTGTATGGAGAAATGGCTTATCTAAGATGAAGTCCCTACTGCAAGCTTTTTCAACCAGGGTTTCATGAAACCCTGGGGTTTCTTGATGGACCTGGAATGGTGGGGTTCATTAATTTTTTATATTTTAAAATGTGTTAAACATTTATCAGGAGATATAACCATATGTGGCCATTTGGACCTGCCCCCCTCAAATGGCCAATGATGGACCTGGAAGGGGGTGGGAAGGGACCCCAGGTCGGTGTGTACACAGCTATGCTTCCCAACAATATTATGTACATCATCATACTACTTCTGGGGTTTCTCACGCCTGAAGAATGTTTCAGGGGGTTCACAATGGTAAAAAGGTTGAGAAAGGCTGCCCTACTGCGGCATATCCCTATTTCATAATTCTTGAACTAAAATGTCATTGATCAGATGAAAGCCCCAGTTTTTATATACATTCAAATGGTCTTGAAATATTTCTAGAGAAAGAGAGGAAGAACCAAAGAAAAACAGGTACTTGGTGTGGAGGAGAGGAGCTTGCTGGTTTGAATGGTTCAGGGAAGAATCCCAAAGAGTTAGAGGCTTGAATGGGAACTGGATTACCCTCAAGGTGAACTTTCATTTAGGAAGCAAGCCATGATGCGACAAGAGACATAACTGTCTCTACATTATGTCATTACTGTTGGTAACACAAGAAGGATTTAGTCTTGACTGCAGGTTGTAAAGCAAAAGCAGATGACCTCTGTCCTAAAAACAAATCCTTCCAGTTTGGCTCTTACTAAACAGAGCATTTCACTCTCTATTCAGCACATGCTAACAATTGTGGAACACAGCAATAATGTCACAGTATCAGTCCCACCGCAGAAGAAAGGATGGGGCAAGTTACTGACACTACAGAATTCCATCCCACCCTTTGGCGTATAAAATATGGACTGCCATTTGGAGAACCACTCCTGACAATACCCTTTCAAAGATCCAGTCTAACCTGTTATTACCAGCAACATGATACACCAGAAACATGTGGTTTTTAAAAGGGCAGCAACTATATCAGGCACTTGTAACAAAATGCTAGAATTTGAGTAATTGCCTAAAACGATTCTCAAAGTCAGTCAGAATATCCTTACGAAGCATGATCTGAGATTACAGCATACACTGGGATTAAATGGGACATAGATGCAGAAGATCCACTTAGTTTGCTTAGCTAAGTGCTAAGTACCTACTGATGACCACAGTTCTCTCTCTCCCTCCATCTGGTTTTGGCCTTTTAGTCTCTTGCTCAGTGCCTTCCTATCAGTAGGCCTGCCATATGAAATCGAAATCTGAGGAGAATGAAATTTAGAGGGTGGCATGGCAAACCTTATGAATTGGGGAAAAGGGTAAACAGAGGTTCTTGATATAGCTGGATTTGAAATTCCCTTGGCCATACAAGTCCCTCATCAGTTTTACTCCACAGTTGGCCCTGGCTTTTTGGAGTGCAGAGACTGTTGGTGATGTTGACCAACTGGCCTTAGTTGGGGATGGGGAGTTCATTTTCAGACTCAAGTTTAGATATCATTCATGCTTTAGTAAGGTCAACACTGTGTTGGTGCCATGTCCTATATTCTGAGCTGTCCTTAACTCCTTGAAGACTAGAAATTTCAGCTGCTGTTGAACATGGTGGATCATCTCCAGGGGCTTTTTATATGTGGCATTCAAAAATTGTTATATGACAAGTTAGAAATGCTATAAGTAAACAAAGGGATTCTGCTTTACAAATCTTTCCAACTCTTTGACATAGTTACTTCTTCCTGGGCTATACACTTAAGGTTGAAAAGCATCTCTCAATTGTCCCTTCTCTTTGTGATTCCTTTCCAGGGAGAAATTGTGGGTGCTACCATCACCTCCTACTGAGGAGATATCATCCCACAGTCAAGATTTGCTTGTAGACCTGGCAATCTTGTTGTGAGCAGTGAGAGCAGATGTGCAGAGGTTTGCCAATGAAGGGATGGGCAACAAATCAAATTTACGTGAATCACTGCAATGTATAACAAATCTAAATAACAAAGGTAAATTGCTGTAATATTCCCTCTATTTTTTCTCTCCTGAGTGGAGCAGTTCACATCCTGAGCAGAATATAACAGCTGTAACCTTAAAATGAGCAAAGGGTGGTGCTCCAGATTGTTGCTGAGCAGGGCTTCCTGTGTTGATGGACAGCTGCTCACACACTCACAGCTTAGAGAGGACACCATCTTGTCCCTTGAGTCCTCCAAATACCTGCTAGATATCACCTGTTTAGCTGGAGGAGGAAGGAGTTTAACCATTGGTTCTTGCTAGGCCTATTGGCATTTCTAAAAGGGTATGTGAGATGAGGCTGGAAAGCAACTGAATTAATTAGAGGTAAGGGAAAGTTGCCTTGGAGCTATAAAGAAGGATTAATAGTTCAGACTCTGCCACGTGGCCTGAGTAAACAAGAAAGTTCCTGAAGAAGTTGCTATGACATGCAGCTACTAACCAGTGTTCACTATTGGCAATCGGAACACCAAACCAAAATCACCTAAGATTAGTCTGCAGTCAGTTGGATGATACCAAGATACAAAAAGTACCTCTGCTATAGACCGTGGAACAGCATGATCGTCTTTCCATTCATTAGCATCTTTCCCAGTTCCTCTCCTTAAATGGGGCTGTTCTTGCCTGACAGACCAAGGTGCCAAATTCCATTGTTACATTGCAAAGGATGTATGCAGAAGGCAGAGCTTCTGCCTGACCCTGTTTCAATTTATCTTCTTCTTTCAAACAATAGAAGTCCAGAGAGTAAAGCAGAGGTACAATCTGTTACTGCCTCCTTGCCTTTAGTTGAAACAAGAGGAGTTCAGTTACAGATCACTGAATTTTATAGGTGACATGTTTGACAGATTTGGGGCTGTGGCAGGCAAGTCTCTAGACATCCTTATTTGTTAAAAAATGGGGAGACAGGGAACAGGATTAAGAGTGAAAGAGGGCAGAGACTCTACATACCCCCTTCCACCCTAGGGTCATCAATATATGCAAGTTAATAATGCTTCTACAGTTCTAATTCTAGCTGCTTCTCTCCCCAACCCCTAAAGGCTTCTCAACCTTGAGCCCAGCTTTGGATGCACTGCCGTAGGCCTCCATCTTCTCCAGACCTTCTCCCTTGAGAGCCGCCATCTTTCAGAAAGCCTCCTTTTGTCAATAAACATGAATGTTTAAAAAGCCTGCTGCACAAAGAGACGTCAGCCACTGCAATAGAAATATTAATCCTATAAATCGCAGGAAGTATAGGAAGCTGTAGTTCAAAATGCCCCTGTCACACACTCAGAAAACCCTCATTAGTTCCATGTTATTAGTCTTTGTGCCATTTTCTTATTAAGCAGGACTACTTTTCCACTGTCATGTAACTAGGAATATTTCACTTTTTTTCCCCTCCTTGCTCACAGCTAAATGACAATCTGCTATAGAAGACACTGCCATAGACCTTTGCATTGTGTATTATCACCACTGTTTACATGGCCATTGATAGGAATTAACCTGCATGTGTCAAATATTCTGACTTCCAAAGAGGGAGAAAGGAGGGGGAGTGAGAAAAGGGAGGAATGGAAGAGTAGGGTCATCCTGTCTTATTCTTACAAAAATATCAAGAATTTTCCAGAATTTTGTGCACAGTACCACTTGGCAGCTTTAAGTGTGTCTGACAACATGTGAACATCATCATACCAAAATTATAATGAAAACCAGGAGCATAATGTGGGCAGGTGCATGTGCTGCAAATTGTGCCGGTTGTTATTTAGATGTTCTGGCAAATACCACAGATAATTTGACAGCTACTATGCTATTCCCTGTGCTCCAGGTGGCATCATGACAGTGAAGAGGTACAGCTCCTAAAAGCAACATGAAGCAAGAGTCACAATCAAGTAAGCTTGCTTGGAACTGCAGCCAGAGTTCTAACGAAATCAGTAGGACTTGCTTCCAAATAAACTCGATTAGGGATGAAGATGCTGGAAGCACTGAAGATCCAACCAAACTGTGGAGTGTACTTTCTGCAGAGTGTCAAGCTACAGCACTGAGGTCTAATGCAGCTGCTACGTAGACTCCCAACAAAGACTGGAAGATGCCTGCAAATCCACTTGCTCCTTCTTTTCTTCAATGAAACTGTCTCCCTCCCTTTCCTTGTCAGTCTTGATTTAGCATTAATCTGCATCAGAGCTGACCACCCTAAATGTGAACAAGATTGTCCACTTATTCAGGGTTTGCACTTCAGAAACTGATTTCAATCACTGGTGAAGGTGGGAGGACCTTGGTGTTAGATACAGATGTTGCACCAAATCATCATTAAGGCTGCCAAAAATGGGGAGAAGGAAGAGGAGGGGGGGTGTACACATTCCCCAAGCATCCCAGTTGGGACCTGCATTGTATTTGCACTGAGCTTAGGAGTGGTCCATGGCCAGTGCTGTAGAAGATGAGTAATGCCTGGGGACCACTGTCTTTGTGTATGATTTCAATCCTCTTCCTCTAGTTACTTCTTCATTTTCCATTTAGTACTGCTGTCATTTCAACTGCCTTGTATAATTGGTCATGATCAACTCAAAAAGAGCACATCCAGATTTTGTTGTGCATTTACATCCTGGAAACTGGGTTGGCACATTTGTTTCTGGCATTGATCTGGTGCCTTGCATTTAACAGCTACATGGCAGCTGGTGAAGGTTCTCCATCACTGCCATCTCTGGAATGGGAAATGCTTCACTTGGCTGTTATTAATTACATTTGGATCCTGCCCTTCCCCTGAGGAGCTCAGGAGTGTATCTGGGTTCCCTTGTACACACTATTTTGAGGATTTTCTGCTTTCATGAAACTGTTAAAAGAATAAAAGCCCTGCTGATAAAAGGTGGGAAGTGGAGCAAAACTCTTTCACTATAATTCTCAGCTCTACAAGCCACAGCATTGACTTATCTGGTTGCACCCTTTGCAGCCTGAAGCTTGGAGAGTTGGGGAGGTATGTTGTAGAGCTGGTTTCATGCTGGCCATATCTTTCCAAGTCGGGGAGGTAGGCCTCTGATGGCAACCACAAGATGGCCATTGTGTCAAAAGGCAGGCTGGGGGGAGGGTCAGGGAAGAGAGCTTCAGGCCTCACTGGAGCTGGCCTGATGGCCCGACCCTCCCCTACTAAGCCAGGCTGCTGTCAGGCCATTACCCTCGGTCAATTGTGGCTTTCTCTCCCACCATCTCTGCATTTTGGTTGTTAGAAGTTGTGTTCAGTTCTGTGTATTGTTTGCTTCTTTTGTCACATCTTGGTTTGGCAGTTTGGGCCTTGGGATGTATCCTTTTGGTGGAAAGACTGCCTGTGTGTCCACCTCCCCCCTATTTGGGGAACTCCCTTCAAGTGTTACGCATTGGAGCCATACAGCAGCATGCTTGGCGCTGGGGCTGGTGGCTGTTCTCACACCAGCTGGCAAGGGAACCACATAGTGGCTGGCATCCATGTGGGTCCCAGGGACTGCCACTCCATGGCTTCACTCAACATCAGTTGGGCTGGGGAGGGGATATCAGGCAGCAGGTGGGTCATCCAATACAGGATCTGTCCCCATGTAGTGTCAATATTCCTGCAATGCATTCTGTAAAGCAGTGGTCCCCAACCCGCGGGCCCTCGGCGCCGGGCCGCGGCTCCTTCTTTCCTCCCCCCCCCCGAAGCGAGAAGCTCGGCAGGCCGCGAGCAAATCGGCCGCCAAAGCGGCCAATCAGTTCGCGGCCCGGCAAGCTTCTCGCTTCGGGAGGGGAGGGAAGAGAAGCTTGCCGAGCCGCAAGCTAATCGGCCGCTTTAGCGGCCGATTTGCTCGCGGCCCGGAGGGGCCGGGAGGGGAAGGCGCGGTCGCCGGCATGGCGGCGGCGCAAATGCGCATGGTGGCGGCGCAAATGCATTTGTGCTGGGGCTGCTGCGCGTGCGCGGGCCCCCAGGCCGCCCTCTCCCCCCACTACGCCGCAGCGGTCCGCAGCAAGCGGAAGCTTGCAGACCGCTGCTGTAAAGCTATGTCCAGCATTTCTCCCAATTTTGTGATTGCGGTGCTTCCTTTCTCACTATCTGGGGCCTCAATCTCCCAACTGCCATCTACTTCCTCTGCCATTCTCCAACATCCTCCTCCTATCCATCCCCCAAAGTCTGAATGTACAAATGCTCCCCTCGCTTTATTCAGGCATATTTGGTGGGAGTATATGCTTACTGGTCAGCAAAAGAGCAGGGGAGAAGGAGGATGATATTTCAGAGGACACAACTTCCATGGAGCCTGGCACGTCCCGTGATTTGTTCTCATATGATGTTTGGAGTGGGTATGAGAGCTGATTCACATCTTGAACCACATGGATTTAGAATTCATATCTCCACGCCCACTGTATGGATTTAGTATCAGATATGCTATGCATGCCCTGTGTTGGGGATTTAAATGCTGAGTGCATATGGGTATAATCTCAACAAGGACCATGACATGTGAGAAGAAAATGTTTCAGCTCCCTGTTTCCTTGAGTCATTTTTCTAACTTGAAACTCCCCTAGGATGTCTCTGTCTTCCTCATGTACGTGCACAACCATTGGTGTATGAAGGTTTTCCCAACCAACAGCAGCTTCTTGGGGCTTTTTCAGGTAAGGAAAACAGTCCAGGTGAGAAGTCACTTATCCTTGTGTGCCACAATCCCAATTTGAATTGGGCCTTTGCATGCTTGGGAGTTCCCAGTACAGACCACACTGTTGTAAGTCCATATGTCCTCCACATGGAATATTTAACATGTGAATCAGCCATAACGGTATGAGGAAGAGCCTGGGTTTATGGGTCTGTGATAGCTCAGGAATCAGGCTGTATACTTCTACAGTATTAGAAGCTTTGTAAGGAAAGTTAAAAAAAAACATTTATCACACATCTAGTTAGGATGTATGAAGAAGGTAATACCTTCAACAGGTTCTTGGAAATTGAAGTAGAAAACTATCACCAATTAGCTGTCCTGACCTGGATAGCCCAAGCAAGCCAGATCGTGTCAAATCTTGGAAGCTAAGCAAGGCTTACCTGGGCTAGTATTTAGTATTTAGATGAGAGACCTCCAAGGATTTGGATGGTAGTTCCTCCGAAGAATACTAGGGGTCATGATGTGGAGCCAGGAAATAGCAAACCACCTCTGAATGTCCCTTTCATGGCTTCTTTGGATCGTCTGGCTTTACTAAACATGCCATACATGAAGTGAAAAACCAAGCAACTGCTCAGCAGTTAGATTGGGATATTTTTCCTCATGCTAGCTACAATGTTAGTCCACCCTTAAGACACATAAGGAGGCTTTAACAATAGAGACCAAGCAGCAGCAAAGGTTGAACAAAAAAATCTAAGAAGAAAAGGGCAGCCTGGTAGCCCACTTCTCACATATCAGTCTATTAAAAACAAACCACTTGATTTAATTAATATTGAGACTTGGCACAAGGCAAGAAGCCAGGAAGCACAGAAAGCAAGTGACAGATCTTGGAAATAAGTGGGAGGAAGCCTCACAGAGACTGCTGCAGGCTCAACCAAGATCTTGAAATAGGTATCAGAACTTGAAAAGAATCTCCACTGATGCCAATTAAAGGAAGAAGGACAGGGCATCAAGCTAACACTGAAGATGGATTCTTTTATTTCTGTTTTTTTTAAATCTATAGTGCTATCAGCAAGATGGAAGTGAGATTCCTCTGAGGAGGTATTAGTGCCCTATTGAACTACAATAGCCAGGAAAATGACTTGTACCATGATTTAGGAATATTTCTCAATCACTCATGGCCAGATTGCACATGAATTAATGTTGTTACTATAAATCTGCAGTACTTCCCATAATCTTAGGAACGCTTTTTTGCAGCTGCCATGGTAGTACTACGTACTAATTACTGCTAGGTAGAACTATGACCACCCAATTCTTATATTTGTCCTCATGAGTAAGCACCTGGGCAGAGTCTGCACTTACTTTGTTTATTCCCCCCCTCCCCATTGAAAAAGGAAAGTGTTCTGCATGTGGTTAGCGTAGTTCAGAAAGGGGGGGAGGAGCCAAGCTTCTTTCTTTCTGTTCTTGATGGGGGGGGGAGCGGAGCCAAGCAGGGAGCTTCTTTCTTTTCTTGGAGGGGGGGGAGAGGATTGAAGAAGGTAGAGGAGGGGAGGAATATCCAAGACCGACAGAAGTTGAGAGAAATTAGGGGCTTATCCTTTAAGGCAAGCTTATCACATGACCAGCTTTGGCCAATCAGGGGTTCTCTACCACGCAGCAAAGCCCAGATTCAAAACAGTCTGCTTTCTCAATCCGGATTTTATAAATATTGAACATTAAAAGCACTCCAAGATATTGCACAATAAAGGTAGGGTCACTCCGGATCAATCCTTCTTGCTGCAGAAGGAAAATTTAAATTGCCCAAAATCAAAACGGAAATCACATTCTGTGTAGACGGCAGGGACTGAATCAACCTGGGATTGGAATAAAAGCTCCATGCAGTTTACATCCTGGTTTGGGATTACTGATGGATTGGAATTCATCACATGTTATAAAAGCATAGGGATGTAGTTAGGGAAGTGCTGCTTGGAGAAAAAAATTATTTTCGGATCTGAGTATCAGGGAGCCAAAAAATATTGGCATTCCTGGTTTCCCAGATTAAAAATAGGTGTTTGGTATTCCAATCCATGGTGTGTCAATATTCCAATATTATTTGGCTCTGTTATTTCCTATGGGGAATCTTTCTGGAGGACTAGAGGGGCCTATTGTATATGCAGTGCCCCAGAGGAACAGAGCTTAAGATCTGACCTGGGATCGTAAAGCACCTAGTCATGAGCTGGAGATCCCAGCTGGAGATTGTAAGAACAGCCAGTGAGGAACAAGGATTACAGCTGTCCTGTAACCAATGAATTGCCAGAGTTAATGGACAATAAGAGGTCTCCACTTAGGACCAATGAAGTTACTGAGTGTTCTGTATTTGTATATAATCTGGGGCTGTTGGTGAGTTTTTCTGAGTTCAGTTTTGCGTACAGTTTTTTCTTAGTTCAGTTATAAAACATCAAGCTGAAATCACAATAAAGAGCTGATTGAACTCCCAGTGCCCTGGTCTCTGAATCCATGGATCTAATAGGGCCTTTTTTTTTAGCAAGTTGCAGGGGAGCTTCTAGTGCTTGTCCTTCAACCCTACATTTCAAGTGAACGAAGCCAAGTGGTCTAATTCTATTGCTCCCTAAACTAGGTGCCCCCAGTCATTCTCTATTGTTTGCTATTGGGGGGGAGGGGGTCCTATACTTTCCCCAGGGCAAAGAATAGCCAAGAGCAAGCAAAGCAAGCCCTGGCCAAAAACCTGGCCAAGAGTAGTCCAAATCAACAAACCCAAAGAACCAATGTAGAACTAGGGAATCCCAGAAGAACCATGGAACATCATGGTAAATTTAACACAACAAACATATAACCCAAGAATCCAACCCATTGTCAAACCAAAGAACTGTCCAAGCCAACCCAAAAGGGCTGCAGTATAAGCCCAACAAATGTAAGATCAGAGATTCTGAGCCGATATACTTGAGAATCCACTGCAAAAAGCAAACCCAACATGAAATGACTCTCACAAAAAACAAAACCAATATTGTAATATCCACAAAACCAATTTAAAATGACAGAAGCAAAGCAAAATCTAATAGAAGTCACAAACACATCATACAAATAAAGAAAAACTAGTCCTGGTAGCCATAAAATACTGACTCCGATATTCCCAGTTAATCCCAAATATTTCTGGGATTTTGTAGGATCCATTTCCCAGTTTTCTGGAAAATCCCAGGCACCATCCTGAGACCTGAATATATCTGGAAGATACCAGTATGGTATTTTTCAGATATATAGTTAGAATGCACATCCCATGTAGCACAAGCAAGAGGAAAGCAACCAGCAAACACGCGCCAAGGAAAGGTGTGGAGGCAAAGTAGCACTATCTCCACCTCCAGCACCTGCCCTCGCACCCGCCTCCCTCTCCCTTCTCCTGGGGAAGGGGCTTTAAAAAAATAAGAAGCAAACTGCCTGGAGCAACGAATATGCGTTTGCGCTGCTATAATGCTATTTTTTCAGTATGTGGAATGGCCCAGAGTTTTCCAAGTTTCCCTAACTCTACAAAAATTATCTTAGTTTGATTTAAAGTAGGGCAATACTTGGAGTGAACACTGTGGAGGAAATGATGGATTATGCCACAGAGATATACAATTTTTTTCTGAAAATCCCTTCTGTAAAGACATCCTGTCTTTTCTTGACCATTCCATGCAGCCACCGTATAGTTGGCACTGGAAATAGTTTACTACATCTCATTCAAATTGCAATCGGATAGGGCTGCTGTAGGTTAGCTTGTATTGGAGCCCTAGGGCAGCCCTATCCTTAGCCTCCACACCAGACTCCACACCATATCTCAGCATCCACTAATGTCCACCACTGATCTGTTATACTAAATTGTCGGTTCCAGCAAGAAAGCTTTGCTTTTCAGTAGGTACCTGTCACCTCCAATAAGTTTGTCTACATTGCTCACAAAGAATTTTCCAGGCAAAAAGTTGAGGCACAAAACAAAAGCACATCTGTTGTTGGCTTCCTACATCAGACTCCCCTGAAATAACCCATCAGTAACAGGAGGGGGCAATTATCTGCATCATCAGGGTGCCTTTCTCTCAGAATTGCGAGGGTAAAATGTTTATAACCTTTCCTAGGTTGGGGGTAAGGAAGTAGGTTTATTCCTGCCTGAGGAGGAGCATCATAGCATAGAAGATTTGCTTGCAATGAACAGAATGTAGAGATTACTACATACTACCCAGTTAATCAGTTAGCACAATGCAAAGGTGCAGAAGATGACCTGCCAAACACACACGATGCACCTAGAAAAAGACACACACTTATAACTGTGCTTATTACATCAGGTGATATTCTCACTAACTTCAACTCTTCCCATGCTGACTTTTGCCCTCTTTAACTTCGACCAACATGGCGATGCCATCCTAAGTCACTGATCCCCAATGCAACCAGAAAACATAGCTATCAGAGGATTATTAAAGGTGCTCATTTTTATTTGCTATGATCTACCAGTTCATTAACAAATTGACTGTCCTTTGTTCAAAAAATAAATATTTTGATTACTGGTCACATGTTGACGGTCTATGGACTAAAGAACAGAGACCAAAATAGTGACTCTCCAGAGCAATGAATGTACAGAGATTGATTCCAGAGTTGCCATCTATGATTATTTTTTTTACAGCCAGCAATTCTAATTAAATTCTATACTATCCTCCGAACAGTGAATTACATATGGACTTTATACAATAACTAGGGGCAAAGCCCGTTGTCTCCAAGAATACAACGGGCGCTAGAGCTTGGCAGTGGGAAGAGGAAGGGGAGGAGTTGTCCAGTCTGTAAGGGCATGGGGTTGTCATGTGTGTTGTGTGGGAGGTTGTGGTGGCATGGTGGCAAATGAGGCCATGGGTGTGGAGATATGGGTGTCAAGAACATGTGTTGTGGAATGTTCATTGAGTGTGGGAGAGGACTGACCTTTGGGAATTGTGGCATAGTGGTTACAGATGAGCTTTCCAGAGCCATGTCCTCAGATATGTAAAGGGAAAATCAGACTGGAGACTCTTCTTAGGGGAAGATTACATGGCAACCAATTCCCCCCAGTTCTGCGTCATTTCCCTTCTTGTGTGAATTAGGCCACATTCACCGAAATGCCCCTCTGCCCTAATACACATAGGGTAGTCACAGTACACAGGTGTCCACCCTGTTCCTTCTGTCTCCCATATTTTCACTGTTGGTAAAATGTTATGTGCCCACATGCTTCTTTCATGGTTGCTCCTTAGAAGAACGGATTTTTGTACCCTATTACTTACTACCCAAAGGAGTCTCAAAGCGGTTTACAAACACCTTTTCCATTTGTCTCTCCACAATAGTCAACCTGTGAGGTATGTAGGGTTGTGAGAGATCTGAGAGAACTGGGAATGGGCCGCAGTGACCCAGCAGGCCTCAGGTGTCTCAAAGCATTTTCCAATCGTCTTCCCCTTCTCTCCCCATAGCAGACTCGCCATGAGGGAGGTGGGGTAGCGAGCCTCACAGGGAAGCTGGCAACCCTAAGAGGAAGACTGTCTGTGCACAGCAGTCTTGACCTTAGTAAGGTTTTTAATATTGTTTTTTTATTTGCCAGTCCAAGGTTATTTGCCAGTTACTATTTCAGTTACTATGTGTCTCCAGACATTTACTTGTTCTCTATTTAGTTTCAGGCTGTAAATATTTATTTAGATCTTCCTGCACTTTCCAGAGTCACAGGACTGATGCTGGTCTGCCTGTCTGCGCCCCAGAATACAAACAGTTGCTGGTAAGGGCTGGCCATAACCCATAGGCCAGGAGGGACACTCCTGCACCACTCCCTACCAACTGCAGGCAAAAATGGCTCATTTGAAGGCTGGACTCTGAGGCATTGTACGATATTGAAGTCCCACCTCCAAACCTCCAGGAATATTTCCAACCCAGGGGTAGCCAACCTACAGGTGTGGCCTGGAGAACTCCTGGAATTACAGCTCACCTGCAGAGTATAAAGATCAGCTCCCCAGGCAGAAAGGGCTACTTTGGACAGGGTTGTGGTAGAGAAGAAACATTTAAGGCTTCCCACACAGGTTGTTGTTGAATTGAAAGACTTGAGGCCTACTGCACAGGGTTGTTGTGCAGATGAAACAGGAGACAAAAGAGCCAGCTTCCTCTGCAGAATAACGCTGTGCAGTGGCCTCAAATCTGCAGAGAGTTGCAAAGAAGACACATGGCTTGGCTGTGTCTAACCTCCGGGAGGAGCAGTATTTTAAGTGAGAACGGGCTTTTCTGTAGCCTCCCTGTCAGGCAACTGTTTGGCAGAAGGGGAAATCCCCCCCCCTTCAAAAGGAAGGCCCTCAGGCTCCCCTGCGTTGCTCTTGGAAAGGCCTCCTTCCGTCAGTCAGGGCCTGTCAGAGGCTCCTTCGCAGCAGGCCTGAAGGGGGGAGGGGGAGCACTCTGCAGCCTCCTGCCAGCTCTGTCAGGGTTCTGAGGCAATTTACAGTTGGACATGACAGTTAGGACAGCCTTGGGGCGAAAAGGGCTGGCACAGCCTGTCCAAGCCTCTGTTCTCATCCCCCTTGGCAGCCCTACTGACCTCCTCTCCCTTTGGTGGTCAGGAGCAAACTGGCAGCCAGACTGGGCTGGGTGAATGGAATTTTGGTCTGCCTGGTGAGGGGCCAATAGGAAGGCACTTTGCGTGCCTCACCATTGGCTGCTTGGCCCTGGATGGAGACTCGGAGGGCCCAATCAGGAGCCGCTTTGCGGCTCCTGATTGGGCCCTCTGAGTTTTTATCCTGGACAGGGCCCGCCCTAACTCCTCCCCGGGTGGCTTTACTCTTTTATTTAATAGGACCCTGTCCTATTTAAAGATGATGAATATAATTGGGCCAAAACTAAAACATTCCATACCCTTCAATAGATGAAAATGTTCATTCCCCAATTCCTTTTATATAGGCCCAAAGGACAAACCCCCTCCCCCAATAACATACACTGTTGAAGGTTCTTCCCTGTTTCTATATGCTAGATATATTTGATCTGAAATTGCCCATTTTTCACCCATTTAAAAGCTAGGATTAGGATACTTGATCTTTGGCTTACTGATGCTAGAAAAGTATAACTTTTATAACACCTCAGAGTTCAAAACAGATCTTAGCAACTGCAGTACGTGGAAGAGCAGACAGTGGTCATGTATGTGAGCTGACATGAGAGCAGACTCATTCCCACCCCACTTCCATGATTTCACCTCCAGAGATCTTGGAAAGGAGAAGTCAAGAGACTCTTTAATAAGAGATTCCCCCAATGATGAAAAATAGGGACAAACTAGAGACAGTCCCTATTTACTGGACCAAGGAAATAGACTGTCCCTGCTGAATACTCTAATGGTTAGAGCATGTATGATTCAGATGTTTAAATAACCCCAAAGACCAGAACATCTCTAAGCTCATCTATAAGGTTAGAATCCACAGTGAACTGTCCATACTGACAAATCCAGGCAAGGACTGTTTTTAGGTTAGTTCACACACTGACCCTTCCCTGGTATAGTGGGAAAGTATAAGCACATATAACTGTGTCAGAAAGAGAAAATAATACATCTGAATTCAAGTCTGCATCTACAGTGCTCTCCCCTGCCAACATGCACAAACAAGAGCAATGGACACATAGTTACAGTTCAGTCCTGTAACTTGTTCCATGGGGTTTGCTAGGAAATAAACTGGGATAGAATTGCAGCATTTTTTAAAAGTCCATGCAGACTTTTAAGGCCAAGAAGTATTAAAACACTAAGAAAAGGGCCCTGGGGATTTTTACTGTATCCTCACTTATTTCGAGGATGGTGCCTCTTTTTTTCCACCAAAGATTAGTCCTGCAGAAATCAAAAGAATCACTTTGCCAATGTTAAAAAAACAAAAGAACCCAGAGGTCTTTCTGGATAAAAATCAGCAGTCTCCTAACTTGGGGCAAGAAGAGATGCTTAACTTGTTTTAAAATAACTGGGAAGAATGCAACACAGAGGAAAGATCTTCATGACAAGAGTGAGGGCAAAAGCTTGCAATCATAGAGAAAAGTAAGAGGAAAGATTTAGGAAACCACTCCATGCTTGTGGCATGTAAAGCTCGTTGACAGGATAAATTGGCTGAGGTCAGCATACCTAGAGATGAGACAGCTGCTAGGGCCCATGACTTATTGTGGGGCTCACTCCTGATGATCCACTTTGCCCACATCTCCCCGGATGCCTGCACTCACACCTTTCCACTGTCCCCCCCCCCAAAAAAAACCTGGAGCTAACCCTGGACTGACCCTTTAACTTGCTGGGCAAGTTCCCAGTGGGCCACTACCTGGAGGGCCACTGATGGCCAGTCGACTTAGGAACCATTTGTCTCAGCTTTCTGTTTTAATGTCCCAGTCTGTTTCACCATTTCAATCTGCCCCAATCACTAGCAATTTTTCTCTGCTACGCCATTTCACTGAATTCTGCCCCCCTGCCTGTGCTTGGGTCCACTGCTTTCCATCTTTTCCTCTATACTTCTGCGCCCATGGCAGAAGCAACATGCTCTTCTTTCTTTCTCAAAGATAACACTGGTGCTGGGATACAGTAGGGAACACTAAAAAGAGTCTTGGTAGTGGTGGAAAGCACTGCCAAGTTGCAAAAGACCTTTGGTGACCCCATCAAGTTTTCAAGGCAAGAGAATTTCAGAGGTGGTTTGCTATTGATCGCCTCTATGTAGCAACCCTGGACTTCCTTAGTGGTCTCCCATCCAAATACTACAAGATTGGGCTAGCCTGGGTCATCCAGGGTAGAGTCTGCACTTTGCTTTTTATCCACTCCCCCCCCCCAAAAAAAAACCCTCCCCTCTGCACTGTATTCGGATATAAATTGCTATATTTGAAGAACCAGCTTTTAAAGCCCCCAGTATAGTGTAGATCTTCTGTGTTTTGCCAGATTATCTTCCTGCAACACTGACAGAGAGAAGCAGTCTGTTCATGATTGGCTGGTCGTCAGTTCAAAGACTTCCTGGTTCCCGGTTGCAAGGCTTCCCTCTCAAGATTTTTGCCCTGTTTTAAAGTGACTGCGCTCCAGAAGCCCATACTTCTCTAAGCAGAGATTTGCCGTGTTTACTGTGAGGCTCCTGCTGGGTCCCCCCACCTCTCCCTTGCTTCATGAAAAGAAAAAAGCAAGCAGCCTCACTCCACTTGACTCTTCCCCCGGCTTGCTCTGGCTAATAAAGCATTCTTTATTTAATGGCTGGACTTCACCCGACACCCCCACACACTCATTCAGGAAAAGAAAAATAAACAAGTAGCTTCGTGACCACCTCTCTCCTCCCCCCCTCTGAGCTTCTCCCATCAAGCGCAGAACACTTTATGTTTCAATTTGGGGGGAGGGTAGGAAGGTTCAAATCAATCTGAATTCGGCAGGATTGACAATAGGAAAAAAAGTAAGTGCAGAACCAGCCCAGTTCAGAGTAAAAGAAACTTGCCTAGTATAAAGCCAGACACCATGCCTGCGGAGGGGCCACTTTAATGAGTCCACAAACTGTTTCTTTCAGAGTTAACATCTCTTTCCCCCTCTCCCCACCCAGCTTTGCTTAACAAGGCCTCCGATCCCTTGCTGAAGCTTGCTTCATGGTGTAGCCATTCACACCTTTCATCCAGGACTCTTCTGCTTTCAAGTCCTGTAGAACTGCCAAGCCATTGCAACCATCATTCTTCTATCATTATACCTGCAATTCCAATGGCACCTCAGATAGCACTATATCCAGTTTACAATCCTGCAGTGTTAATCCTCATGGCAAAAGCAAAACTAGGTGTTTCATTACTGTACCAGCCGTAGCAATCCCAAACGGAAAAGTTTTGACATCTGCTTGCTATTTTAATGTTTCAGTGCTTTAGTAAAAAAAACAAAATGAAAAGAGAAATGCAGGCCATTGAAAAGTAATAGGGGGGAGAGTAGGGAGTACATTGCAACACATGCTAATGGCAGAGTTGAAAGTAGCCAATGCAGGTTAATAACCTGCTGATTAGTTGTTTGTCCAGGAAGGGAAAGGTGTGGGGAGGGTCGGATGAATGGAGTCTCCTGCTTCCTCTGACATGCAGCTGGTCTGCAGAACCGTCCTGGTGGAGAAAGCCCTGACACCAGGCCAGCTACTGCATGGACCAGTCTCTCGTGCCAGATGAATCAACAGTGCTTGAACATTCCATATGTGAAAAAGACAGGTGCTGCTATTGTGTTGAAAATGACAGATTTCTACACACGAAGTCTTTAAAAAGGTGGGAGGACCACAGGGAAAGGAATGGAGTGCGATTGTTTGGCAGTAGCATCGTCTAGATTCTTTGATGGTTGAATGAACAAAGGATGTCAAATAAAGAGAAAATGGATGATTTGGAACGACGTCAAAGTTCTCCTTTCAGTTCTGGAATGAAGTCTATGCAACAGGGAGTCAAATGACAGGATCCTGATTATATTTAGAATAAAGATAAAGATGGGTTCAGGGAGCTGCACTCTTTCCACTAAGTATACATAATGTTTCCCCACTTTAAAGACATCCCAAACCATGTGGACATTTCTGAAGGGCTGATTGACCACAATATGCATCTAGTCTGCAATAGCAGAGTATATTTCAACATTATCCACAGTTCATAAAAAGAAAAAGTTTAGGCTTTTGCACATTAATAGTCCATTAGAGGCCCTGTCAAAAGAAATCATCACTTCCTCGTAGGCTCCGTCTCTTTCTAACTGATGAGCTTGTCTTCCTGATTACTGTGCACGTTGCTTTTCTCTGTACAAAAAGTGGACAGGAGGTCTCACTCCAACCCAGAGCTACTGACTCTTCAGTCCCATGAAAACTAATCAGCTTGTGTCTTATAAAACATGTATGTTCTAATTCTAAGCAAGGAAGTTTTAAAAGGCAGCTGAAAATAAAGGCATGAGAGCAAGATGGATCTGCGTTTGTCCCCTTCCTGATTCCATTATTGCTGCAAAATGAGGTCTAAGCTATTGCCATCTTCTCATTAGCAAGTGCTCTGATTTTCCCTCTGAACCCCTGAGATTGGATTCTAATGAATCCTCCAGTCAGAAGACAGTTTCTCTCTAACAGCGACACAAATGAGAGTGAGGATTAGGAAAATCTAGCCCGGCTAATATTTGTCTTTTCCCCAAAGCTGGCGCAGAAGCAAACATTTCTGCCCAACAGGCTGAAGATTCGAGAGTGCACACATGGACCACACCACCTTTGAAAAAGCATCCATGGCCAACCCATTTAGGTCTCATAAAAATTTTATTGCATTCACTCACAGCCAGTCAGAGTTACACTACCAACGTTTATTATGATAAAGACCATAGAATGCTCTGAACCAGGGGTAGTCAAACTGCGGCCCTCCAGATGTCCATGGACTACAATTCCCATGAGCCCCTGCCAGCATTCGCTGGCAGGGGCTCATGGGAATTGTAGTCCATGGACATGTGAAGGGCCGCAGTTTGACTACCCCTGCTCTGAACTGACTGTTCCACAGCCGGTGCTCAGAATATCAACACAGCTTCAGTTGTGCTGTTTTGAAAGCCTCATGCATAGCTTGAAAGAAGGCCGCTTCCCTGTCATGGCTTCCTCTTTCTATCCATGTACATACCACCCAGAGGTCTTTTAGAAATCTTTTCGGTTGCTCAGCTTTAATTGATTATTTTAAATTGGCAACCAAGTTACATGTGCAAATCAACAGCAGTTAACTTCACTTTAGAAAATATGTGTGTGTTTGTGTGCATTAGCACACAGATACACACACACACACACACAGAGAACCCACTCCATCAAATATTTGCTGATACAAAGCCATTCTGTAAACATCTAGAAGGAAATAAAGGGCTTTCTTGTCAATTAGTACATAAGTCTGGTATCCTAAATGTAACTGTCTGAAAGTTATACTGAACTCAAGGGGCTTAGAATGGTACAGTTAGACATATATGGGGATATTGCACACCTGAGAAATTGCAGATGTCTTAAAGTGACTGTGAAAAAAATGCATTTTGGAGACAGAGGTCTGACCTGAGTAAAAACTCTACCAGGGCAAATTTAGACTCCAGTGGCACCTTTAAGACCAACAAAGTTTTGTTCAAGGTACGAGCTTTTGTGTGCATGCACACTTCCTCAGATACAAAGTCATGGAATGACTTATAAGTAGTTCAGACTTATAGGTAGAGTGTAAGAATAAATTAGCATACAGCATAATGAAAATTCTTAGCAGGTTGCGGAGATAAATAGGGGAAAACCAGCAGCTGCCTCAGCACAGGCTGGGTATGGGCCTTCCAAGGTGTTCTTGTGAGGAACCTAGCAGCCACATTTTGCACCAGCTGCAATTTCCTGGTCAGAGACACGGGCAGCCCCACATAGAGTGGATTACAGAAAACAATTCTGGAGGTGGCTGTTGTGTGGATCACCATGGCTAGATGATGGGAGGACAGGTAGGGCACTAGTAGCTGCACCTGGTGCAGATGGAAAAATGCCTGATGGGCTACTTACACTAGTCATAGTTATATTACAATCTATTGGTTCAAATCAATTATTCCAATTAGAGATAAATTAAAATACAGAGGATAATCGGCCTTTCTGTGGAATTGGTGAGTATGTAGGTTAGCATATTTAGTGAGGTTAAGAACTCAATACCTTTCTTAAATTATAGTACAGTCTACTGGTTCAAATCAGTTCTTCCAAATAAGAGAAATCTTCTACTCAAAATACACAAACCTGGCAACCCAGGACACCCCATTGTCTCAGGCACAGGCACCATCACCATGGGTGTATCTGGATATATGGACTCTGTTCTAAGACCCTATGCCATCAATGCCCTTAGTTATGTTCATGACACCATAGACTTTCTGAGGAAAATAGTCTTTGAACAACCTTCCTGAGAACACTATTTTGGCCACCATGGATGTGAAATCCATGTATACTAACATCCCACACAAAGATGAATTACAAGCCATAAGGCATACAATTTCTAACATTATCACACCTCACTCAACTGCCAAACTGTGCCATTTTGTTCTCACTCATAACCACTTCAGATCTGGTGACAAGTTGTTTGTTCAGATCAATGGTACGTGTCAATACAGACTGGTATCCCCATACCTATGTGAGCCTGTGGCCGGTATTATACTATTAATATATATAAGGAAGGACTTGTCACTGATGAAAGAACTGAAAACGGAGATTACCTGGATTCCATTTTGACAGAAGTTCTAAAGAATAAAGAAACAAGGAAAACCACAAAAATAGGACATTTTTCTTTATTTATCATATTGCCAGTGGATAGGTCTGTTTCTCTCTGTTTGTGCAGATCAATGGTACAGCCATGGGCATCCTCATGCCCCCTCAATATGCCAACATCTTTTTGGCAGACATGGAGCAACGCTTTCTAAACTACCACCCACTCTCACCTCTCTTATACTTATGATTCATTGATGACATTTTCATTGTCTGGACACATGGTAAAGAAACCCTGGATACTTTCCACCAGGCATACTATGACTTTCACCCCAACATCAATCTGACAATTGAACCCTCTATACAAGAAATACATTTTCTGGACACTACAGTAAAAATACATAATGGACACCTGGAGACCACATAATACTAACCAACAAACACACCTGCATGCCTCTGGCTACCATCCTAAGCACACCAAACAATCAATTGTAAATAGCCAGGCTCTATGCTACAATTGCATGTGCTCCAACCATACAGACAGGGAGTCTCATCTGAACGATCTACAACAAACCTTTTTGGAACTTAAGGACCCACTTGATGAAGTCAAGAAACAAAATAACAGAGTCAGAATGATACTCAGAGCAAGCCTGTCACAAGACAGGCCCCAAAGAGATAATAACAGGATACCATAGGTAATCACATACAGCTCTCAACTCAAAACAGTTCAATGCATCATCGGCAACTTACAACCTCTACTGGAAAATGACAGTTCGGGGGGGGGGGCAAACTTTTTCTTGCACACAGACAAACCCCCACCCCCCCAATCTCAAACAACTCCTCATAATAATACAACATCTGATTTGAACATGGATACTGGTACCAGAGCTTGTAACAAACCCAGATGTGACCTCTGCCGTCATATGTATCCAGACAATACAATCACTGGACCCAACAACATCAATTACACCATCAAAGGCTTATTCAAATGCTTATCTTCTAACATTGTATATGCCATCAAATGCAAACAATGTCCTTCCATTCTCTACATATATATATATATATATTTCTGGAAACAGCCAAATGTTCTATTTTAAAGTGGATGTTGCCCCTGGATGCTTCCATGCTTGGGGGGGGGGACAAGCAGGGGGCAAAAGGCAAGATCTCAGCTAATTGCTGTCAGCAACTGACCATCTATTTGTTCATTGCTTTCTTATTGTAGACATTTATATTTTTATTGTGGACAAATGTTTCCCGTTCATTTCAATCTCAAGTGAATACAAAGAAGTCCAAACTGCTGCTTTCCCCCCATTTATCTCTGCAACCTGCTAACCATTTTCATTATAAAATTTAAATATAAATAATTAAATAAATAAATAATGCAGTATGTTAATTTAGTCTCACACCCTACTTATAAGTCTGATCACTTCCATTCCATGACATTGTATCTGAGGAAGTGGGCATGCACACGAAAGCTCATACCTTGAATAAAACTTTGTGGGTCTTAAAGATGCCACTGGACTCTAAATTTGCATTGCTGCTTCAGACCAACATGGCTACCCACTTGAATCCAACTCCACGAGGAGGTTTTAAAAGCTTTCCTCTCTGGAAAGGGAAAAGGCAGCAAGGGAGAAGTCATTTCAATGGCTTTCCAACCTCGACTCAGCTACCTCTTAAGAAATGCTAATAGGTCCAGCTAGAGACAATGGGATGGTCCATTCCAATCCCGCCCCCCAAGCAGGAAACATAGATTTGGCGGTATTTGGCGGTATTGGTCTGTATGGAAAAGGGTTTTCCGGCCTCTTGGTCGCCAGCATGCTCCCACAGCTCAATTGGTTATATCCTGGAGGCTCACTAGAAGTGCTGGAAAGCAGCATGGAGGAGGAGGAAGAGGAGGCCAGGGGTAGGGAAAAGGTTTTGATTGGCCCTCGGTGGGGGAAGGCTCTCCCACTGAGGGCCAATCAGAGGGCCGGCACTATGAACATTTTCTATATGGTAAGATAGCATTTTATATTGTTATGTTGAATTATTGGAATATATCTAATTATGGTGTGTTATGGGTTTGCAAAGACCTATGGTTATATGCAATAAAGTTTACTAATAGCTATGGGGAAAAGACAAGCTTTTGTGTAACTGCAATCTAAAAATAGTGATCTGTATCAATCTCAGCCAGGTATACACAGTGCAGCTACCACATTCCTGGCTAGTGATATGTTTTGCAAGAGGCACTGTTGAATGCATTGCAAATTGCAAAAGGTTTAATTAAAAAAAAAAACTTTCCCATCACAATGTGTTTCTCAGAACTCCAGAGCTGCTATCTAAAAGAAGTTGTAGAACCCATTATTTTGATGAATAATCATAGAAATACAGATGGCTAGACAGTCTCTACAGTTAGGATGCAGAAATATATGGCCAACAGATTCTAAAAGCTTTGTTCCTAAGACCATAATGCAATTCGAATTTCCATGGGATAGGAAGATGGCATGAAATCACCATGAAATTCTTGAGGTGGACTCCTGAGGTGGCAAGCAACAAACTCAACACATCAAGTGTATATGGCAATTCTTACAGTATATCATGTGGAAACAGAAATCTCCCTATGGTGACCTTATAGTCTTTCAAGATACTTGTTTCTGCGTGGCATAACAATCACCATTTTCAGACAGTTTGTGCTAGCTTCTGTTAGCATTTCTACAATCCTGAACAGCATTCCAATGACATGGACTGGAGTCAACTAGAAACAGTGCTGGGGATATCTCTAAGCTATTTCCAAAGCTGTGTACCAAAAACAGACCTAGGCTGACTTCAGCATGTGGTGTTGGCAGCCGTATAACCAGCTCAGCCTATGGGCAGCACAGCTGGGAGCCAACATCTTTCGACTGAACACTTTAGCTGGATGGGATGCAAGGACTATAGAAATAAATCTTTTGATAGCTGAGAGTGAAAGAGGTTGAAAGAAGAATGTTCCATGAGTTAAAGCCTGTGTGATTTAGTGAATCATAAAGTCACTAAATTCTTATTGAAATATACCAACACAGATGTTTTAAACTCTATCCATTTTCAGGCCAATATGATTTTGAACTTTTCGGGTTATCAGGTTTCAGATCAGCTGAGAGAATTTACATAAAGAAATGGGCCCTCCCCTGTATTTCTTCATACCACATCAAACAAGACACATAATCGAAGATAAGAGTCCTGTGTAGAGAAATACAATTTGGAATGGATTTTGAAGGCAGTCAGCTTTAAAAATACATGGAACACTGCCTGCTGCTACCTAAAATTGTGGGATCTTGATCCATGTAGAATCAATTGGCAGTCATCTTTAAAACAGCATTAAAAATATCTGCTTCATTCCTCACATCAAATGCAACACAAATAGCACCACTGAAATTTAGACTATCTTGTAGGACTACCCTACTGTAACCTTATTGATGTTATTCAAGTGTTCTGCAAATATTTATAACAAGTTCATTATACATGGTGAATAAGGATGGCACTCTTGGAATTCAGTGTAACAGCTATCCTTCAATAAAGGAATAGTAATAATGACCTTTGTTTGATCTCTGGATTGTAAATAAAGAATGTATGTATGTAATATTGACCAGTTAGCCCAAAAGACTGATGGTTTATTCCTAGAAGCTGATGGAGCCAATTAGCTTTCAAGAATTTTTCCAAAAATGGCTAGTAGTTCAGCTCCAACATTGAATCATAGAGTTGGAAGGGGCAATACAGGCCATCTAGTCCAACCCCTGCTCAACGCAGGATCAGCCCTAAGCATCCTAAAGCATCCAAGAAAAGTGTGTATCCAACCTTTGCTTGAAGACTGCCAGTGAGGGGGAGTTCACCACCTCCTTAGGGAGCCTATTCCACTGCTGAACTACTCTGACTGTGAATTTTTCCCCCCTGATATCTAGCCTATATCATTGTACTTGAAGTTTAAACCCCTTACTGCGTGTCCTCTCCTCTGCAGCCAACAGAAACAGCATCCTGTCCTCCTCCAAGTGACAACCTTTAAAAAGGGCTATCATGTCCCCTCTCAACCTCCTTTTCTCCAGGCTGAACATTCCCAAGTCCCTCAACCTATCTTCATAGGGCTTGATCCTCTCCCACTGTCAAGAACAGCTCCTATTGCCTCCTTTTCGGATAATGAGCTGTGAAACTGCAGGGGTGAAGGCTATAGACCATGGAAAAATAACAAATCCAATCAAACATGAGAATTCATTTTAGAGATGATTCCTACAACACCAATGGTATTACATGGGGGCAGGCAATGGCAAACCACTATCACTTGCCCAGCTATAAGACAGGATCTCCTGGCTACATTACACACATGCCATTCAAAAAATAATTAATGTATTTAACACTATGGCATACATGCAGTGTTGCCTTTTCCTCCTGAGCCTTCAACATGTTTTGTAAACGTTTTGAAGACAAAACTACTCAATCCATTCCATATTTGATTGTGCAGTAGGACACAATTGGTCATGTTCAGGACCTCACCTTATTGCATTTATTTGGATGATAACTCCTGGCCTTCCTAACAGTCTGCAGTCACACCGACGATACTATTCCTTAAAATAACCTGATACATTTAGGATAGGGCTGCCAGCTCTGTGTTGAGAAATACCCGGAGACTTTGGGTGTGGAGCTGGTAGTAGGTGTGCTCTGGGGCAGGCAGGGACATTTGTGTTGTATAATGCTATGGAATTCACCCTCCAAAGTAGCCATTTTCTCCAAGGAAACTGATCTTTTTAGTTTGGAGATTACCTGTAATTCCTGGGGATCCCTAGGTCTCCCCAGGAGACAGGCATCTCTAGTTCAGTATAGGACACTGTGTCAGTAATAGGGGTGGGTTTTGTTGTTAGAGGCTCCACCTCTAGGTTGGCCCCCAGGACCTCACTGCTGGCCCTCTGTTGTAACATGGCAAGGATGAGAAGGGTGATAACAGACTCCTTAGCTTCACCACTAGGAATCCTAATCTATGGGTCCCTGGTCAGCCCAAACATCTGGGCTCTACCCCTAGTGCTCCCCGTCTTCTTCTGTGCCCTCCATCTGGCTTCCTTGGTCTCTTGTTGTCCTTTGTCCTCCTCCCTTGCTCTCTCTCTCCTTGAGTCTTCCACTTTCCTCCTCCACTTCTTTGCATCTGACCCCAAGTTTCTGTCTTCTCTGCCTTTTATTGTTTTCCCTATCCTAGTCTCCTCTGTCTAACCAAAGGGGCTCTGTGACTTTACTGTTGGTATAAAAGAGGCAATTTCCCTACCCTACATGACAGGCTGCATTACCAAAATCTTTTCTGCACAGATATTACAGGTATAAGAGCTCCACTGTTTTTTTCCTCTTCATCACCCTAGACCTGGAACTGCACTGAATCTAACTCCTTTCCCATTTATTATTAAAAAGTTTTTGTTTTAGACACGTTGAAGAAGCTTAATCAAATATTATAGCAACTCTAAAAGCCTATCAGAACACTGGAAGCTCGGATAGTGCCTGTCATCAGTGATGGTGGACAGAATGTAATGCAACATCTTTCTTCAAATGACTTTCCCATAGAATACCCACTGTCCAAATTTACCCTTGGGCACATACATGTTTGACTGCCATTTTCCAATGGTGAATTGTTGGTAATGCTCTATTCCAGGTATTTCCTGGCACCCTCCCATAGGCACATCCAGTTTTGATGAGAAAACACATATAAACATTGCTGGAGCCAAAATGCATATTGCACAGTGTCCAGCGGTATTGGCTACCCTTTTGTTCTTCCAAGCTAACTATTCTTGCCCATGACCCTATGGCTCTCACCACAGTCCCTCCAACTCAGAGATTCCTTTAGCCTCACAGAGAACATCCTGGTCCTGCCCCTGAACTGACACACTTCCTCTTGGCTGTAAAGAGCTGCCTGAACTGTGTTGCTCATGCTCTGGGGACCAGAGGCTCTGCCAGCAAATACATTAGTGAGAACGCAGCAGCTGAGAGGGAATGAGATCGGCTTTATATTAACTTGCCAGGATGCTTTTTCCCCCTGCCTTCATTCCCTGCAGCTGTAAATAAAAAGGACCCAGCTGGATTAAAGGTTACCATCTAGATCAAGGGGACCTCTCTCCACCAACTAATTGATGTCCCCCTCCTCTGCCGAACTCAACTGCAGAAAAGTATCATGCTGAATGTACCCTGTTAGGAAGTACCTACCCTTTCCTTCACCATTCTCATAATGTCTAATGACATGTAGAACTGTAAGCTTACCTACAGGGCATATTTCGTAGTCAATATGGCAGATGTTTCTTCATGATCTCTCACACATACACAAACGAGATGCACTTTCTAGAAAAGAAGTGTCTCTGTGGAGCTATCTATCTAGCAATCTGATTTTCATTTGCATCAGTGGTGTACCTCTCTTCATGCATCATGTGATGCTCTTTACCTAGTAATGGATGTGTGCTTGAAACCCATTAGGCTGAGTCCCTGAATGTGTGGCTACACGCACTATGTTGCTAGATCAGTTCCCCTACAGAGTCAATCATAACCAGCAAAACAATGTAATATACTGTGCTTAGGTTTTGAGTGCTTGAAAAAATACCTATTATTATTATTATTATTACTACTACTACTATTAATATTACTACTGCTGCCACTACTATTATAGAAAAGTGTCAAGAGATGAATAAGAACCTGCTCATCAAGGCATCCAAAAACAAAATACTTTTTACAAGCTTGCTTTAACACTTGCAAATGCAGCTCTCTTTGGTGATAAAAGATAGACAAGGCATAATAACTCTACACTTAGACAATCAGAGCACACCCTACTCAAACTAGTCATGTTTCAGAGCTTCTGCAAACATTCTTCTGAGGATGTGTGAGAGGGAAAGAACAGGTGGCTGTATAGGACCATCATGATGCCAATCGTACTCAACTTTATTGGCTGTCAGTGAGTGGCCATGTGGTAATTGACACCATCAAGGGAGAAATCGTCAAGTTTTCTTCTTCTTGAGAGTGGTACCTTTCCCCCACATAGTTATGTCTACAGGGGATCCTAGCTAGGCCTTTTAGGCTGCAGCTTCACCATGACAGAATTTCCTCTTGGTCAGTATGCCACAAAATAGGTTTATAGAAACCAGTGTAACACCTTTTTATTTAAAAGTGCCCTAGGGCACAGATATTTAAAAATCTGCTTTAAATGGTACTGGTGTTAATTTTGTGTTTTTATTTCTGCGCTTTGGGAACATGCACAGAACATTGGGGGGTGGAGCAGCATGTGTGTTGAAATGTAATGAATCAGTACATTGCTAAAAAGCGGCCACAGACTCACTGGAAGCCGCCATTGATGCACTGGTGGGTGGGTGGGAAGGTGGACACTCCTTTGGTGAGCCTCAGGGAGGGGAGAGACATGAGCAGCACAGAGACACCATGTCATGTGGGAGGTGTGGGTTTGCAGTGCCTTATAAGGTACCACATGCTCTGAGCCCAGCCTTCTCTCCCATGGCAGCAGAGAATAGAATCATAGAGTGGAAGGGGCCATACAGGCCATCTAGTCCAACCCCCTGCTCTATGCATGATCAGTCCTAAGCATCATAAAGCATCCAAGCATCTTAAAGCATATGGCTTCCCATCCTATTTTCATGGTTTGCACCTAAGTTGTAAAGTTACATTGGTTTGTTCTATACTGCATTTTTTTGTCACAGCTGGCAGCGATAGAAAGGGGATGGAGCCTGTAGAGGGGACAAGGAATCCGACTGGGGAAAAGGACTCCCAGGGAAGTAGGCTGCCTCAAGTAGGAGGCAGCAATTCGTGCTGAGCCAACCTGGCTATGTGGCTCAAGGGGCTCAATGAGTGGGTGACCGGGGGTGAGCCAAGGGAGGTCCACGCCTCCTGAAGCACCACAGGCTTGAAAACCCTGCAGCAAGGAGCCCCGCAGGTCCAGTAGGATACTGGGTGGGCTCTGCTGTGAGGGGCCTAGAATACTCTAAGGACCAGGGTTCATGCTCTCTCTCCCCTTGCTGGCCGACATCATGGTTGGAATTGTTGGGTTAATAGTAAAAGCTGTGGCCAGTTTTTGCCAAAAAGTTATGTGAGTTTGAGTGTCTTCCTTCAGCCAAGAAATGCCCGCCTGCAAGTCAACTCTTGCCCTGAGCTCCTCAGTATAAAGGCAGCTACATCTGCACAACATGCCAAGGACATACTTTGGCTTTAAGAGAGTCCAAACCTTCATTGCACTTCCTCCCTCTGACTTTTTAAGTTTAATGCAACACAAACACTGAAAAGGTCTAAGAGACTGTCCTAATTCAGAGGTGAACAATCACAATTCGTTTATATATTTCTGTTCTGCTTTTCTCCCTGTTGGGGACTCAGAGCAATCTACAAAAAATACAAAAAATATATAATTTAGCCAAAAAACAAAACAAAACAGAATGCCAACTCCTCTGCTTTCTGAATACACTGGCCTGGCACACTCAAGCTCACAGGATGAAATCCACTGCGAAGAGACAAGGGCCCTTTGGCTCCTGCACTTCCATTTGAATCAAAAGGTTCCTGCCTCTGGCCATCCCTAGCCTTAAATCCCTGTTACAGACAGGGAAACAGAAACTCAACCCAAATCTCATTCAGCAAGCAAAAATGTTTCCAAGGCTGCTAAGACTCAGTGCAGGGGCTGGAACCTCAGCTGTGCCGAAATCCTTAACTTTCCCCTGTGGCTTTTGTACTTCTTCTCTATAGCATTTTCTCCCTCCAGATCACCTCCCTTTCTTGTATGTTGCCATTAAAGCTCTCACTAAATTATGTTAGCCCCAAAATTGGAATAATTTATTAGATGGGCAAATCTATATCAGTTATTAGGTACAGAGAATGATGTATTCCGCATTATGGATTAGGCTGCGATCACCACTCATTTGTGCGTGGGTCTAAATCCTGCTTTTGTACACAATCGGGCCTGGTTCAGGGCAGTCCCAAGCCTGGCCTGACTCAGGCCCTCAGTTGCCCTGCAACAAGGGAGCACAGAGAAATCTGTGTTCCATTTTCTCTGTGGGATCCAACGGTGTATATGTCAAGGCTGGGCCATGCGGAAGGGGGGGAACTCGGGCCATTCCCAGTCAGGCATTGCTCCCCCCTCCCCTTGAATGTTATTTCCATCATCTCCCCTCGCAACTTTAAAAAAAACATAAAACATGTCCAATCAAATTACAACATTATTCCAAAGTAACAAAATATCAACAACAACACCCCACTGCCATGTTTGGATGGCACGTTTCCTTCTTTCTCTTTTTTCTTGGTTTTAGTGAGATTGGGAAGAGTCTGCGTTTATGTGTGTGTGTGTGGGAGGGGGGATACAACAGATAAAACTTGTTTAAATCCCCTTATTTGTGCTGTAACAGTTTTGCATTACAATGCAATCATGGTAATTAAAAAAAATATTTTGAACTTGGAGGAATTTGGGGAGTTTTCGCCATGATTGACGAGTAAAACAAATGGCGTGAAGTTTTGACTTCCTGTCCATTGGCTATCCTGTGTGCACACAAATCCTGGGGCAAACAGGGGAAAGAGCGGGACAAGGGCTCCCCCTGCAGTTGTCAGAAAAGATCAGGAGAGCCAGCCCATGGCAAAAAACCAGGGGGCAGCGCAGCATAATAGCTGGGTGAGTCCTCTGTGTGGAAGAGGTCAGTGTGGGCTTCTGCCATGCAAACGGCAAATATTTGGGTGGAGCACAGTACTCATAATGGATCTGAATATAAGAAGATGCTTGCCGAGAATAATCTCAACGGCATTATCACTTCTCAGCCTTTTGGCTACATTCAGGTGTAGTATCCTCAACTGCATTTGATGTGATAGAGAGAAGTCCTGAAGAACTGACATCAACAGATGACTCTCAGGAAGCCTTCCCATCGAAATCAGGCTCTGTGCAAGAGGTATCCTCTATCAGTTGGAAAGGCAAAGACAAACCATTAGGCTCTGGGGCTGCCTCTTATCATAGCTGGAGGCTGCATTTGGCATCACATTCTTCCCGGCTCTATAGAAGGCCCATTTACAACACAAATGGACAGCATTTGTGGCCAGCAGGAGGGGAGGGAGGAGTAAAACATCAAAAAACAAGATATAATTACCTCTGCATGGAGAGAACAGCCTGCAAACTTAAAAGGTTTGGGCATAATGTTCTAAACAATGATGTATACAGAGCCATTTGCTCACTCTGTGCACAAATATTGATTGAGTATCAGTGTCATGGTGTGCAATGCCCAGTGTGTATCACTCTGCCAGCTTTGGACTTGGCAAATGATGCATCTGTTACTGCAATATGTACTGCGCCCTGACCCCCAATTATTTCCATAGAGCACAGCACTGTACAGAGCTACATCCCAAGACAGTCTAACAACAGTGATTGTGTCATTTTATTATACTCAGTAAACCTGTCAATCACTAGAACTGCAGCTTTTCTGCACTGTTATTTTGAATGGGTAGACAATGAATATTTTGCCTGATGCTCAGAATTATGGCTCTTCATTAATGACTGAAAGTCAAGTTTTAAATTAACATTTGCTTTAAAACCACTGACCGGATTTATAGCTCTTTTTAATCCTCTAAAATATATGGCCTATTTTAAATCAGCTCAATCTATTCTGTTATTATTCATTTATGGTCACTATGCAATTTAATGTTGCATAAAGGTAAATAAATTTGCTTCAGAGTATTAACAATAAGACATAGGGAATGTCACTTAGGGACGACAAACGCCAGGTCACCAAGATCCTGAGCTGTATGTCATATGCGATTAGTTCTTAGGTTAGGCAATACTGTCAAAGTGTCACAGATCAGCACCAAATATCAATATCAGCATCTGACCTTCAAACTTTTGTCATAATGTTGAACCTTTGACAGTACTGCCTGTCGGTATACAATAACAGCCTGCATTTTGCAACAAGTGTGATCCGTATTTTACAAGAATTGGCAGCTGACATGGAGTAGCACTCAACATTTGACAACATTCACACATGCAACATCAGATGTGCAAAAGTTGTCAGTATCAGTCAAACTGAAGGTCGAGATAATATAGCATGTATTTGCTTCAGTCATTCTTTTATTCAGCCACTGTAAACAAGTATATTTTGACTCAAAAAAACTGTTCCAATTACTGTACAATAGCCCTAATTGCTCATGCTAGTAAGATCCTGCTTAAAATCATACAAGAACACATAGCAACAACCATTGAAAGAATTACCGGATGTTCAAGCTGGTTTTCAACAGAGGCGTAGAACACGTGATCACATAGCAAACCTGTGCTGGATATTGGAAAACTCAAGGGAATATCAAAAGGATTTCTGCATCTGCTTAACTGACTACAAGAAAGCTTTTTAGTGTTTGGATCACAACAAATTGTGGGAAGCCCTGCAATATTTGGGGGTGCCAGTGAATTTGATCAAACTGATGCAGTCACTCTAAGCAAACCAAGAAGCCATTGTATGTATATCATTTGGTGACACTAACTGATTCAAAATAGAGAAACGAGTGTGCCAAGGTTGTATTCTTTCTCCCTTTTTGTTTAACTTGTATGCTAAGAGTCATTGAACTCAAAGAATCAAATACTGGGGGGCTTTCCGCACAAGGACCAATTTTGCTGAATGTTTGCAGTATGCAGAAACACTATATTTAGTAGTGGAATTTCGTCATTCCGCATACCTTTAATTCTAGTGAAATATTGAAGTCCCAGTAGCGTTGTATTCATTTCCCACATGTTTCCGGTCTCGCTGGAATCGCAATAAAGGAAGCGATATTTTTCCATGCTTCTTCCCGCCCCTGGCCGTCAATCAAACAGAACAGCCAATGAACTGTTGTGTTCGTGCTCCCGAAAAGCCCCTTTCCCTTTAAGAACAGTTTTTTAAAAAACCGAAAACACCAGTAGCAACAAATATGTGTTCATTCATAGCAACAAATATATGTTCATTCATTGTCTCAGAAAGACCTCTTTTGCTGGTGTAGGAGTTGACACTCAATTGTTTACACACTCCTCAAGTAACCCCCTCCCCACAGGTGCGATTTGTGGCCGAAATTACGGGCAGTGTCGAGCAGGGGGCTGTATTGTGCTTGGGAACGTTAAAGACACTTGCAGTAGGGAGCTTTGTTTTATTCTTAAGCACTTCTGTGGATGGACTTTAGCCGGTGAAGCCTTGCTCGTTTGTTGCTTTCCCTAGTCTAAGGGAGAAAAAATGGCGATCGCTTCTCCGGAAGTTCGGGGGCGAGAGCGGGGAGGGACATTCTTTCTACCGCTACACTGAGAACACACATGTGTTTCGCTGATGTGTTGCAGCTTGTGCTCAGAAGTGGAGCATTTTTTTAAGGGGGAATCCACTTTTCCCAATTTCCCGAAAAGTGCTACAATGAAGCGATTTTTGTGGGAGTGTTGCAGGGGTGTTGCAGATTGCGTACGATGTCATGCAAAATGTTGAATTAGTAGTGTTCACCAAAGGTAAGACTTCTGTTACATTTAAGTCGTGCAGAATGGCCCTGGAATTAAGATTGGAGGAAGGAATATAAATAATCTTTGGTATGCTGATGATACTACCTTCCTATCAGAAACTAAGGAAGGCCGAGAACAGCTGATTACAAAGGTCAATGAAGTAAGTAAGAAATTTGGCCTTCTCTTAAACACTAAAAAGACAAAAATAATAACCACTACAAAAACCAGATATGTCACACTAACATTTGATGATGAAGAGACTGAATATGTTCAAGAATTCACTTTTCTTAGATCACAAATTGATGTGAGTGGTGATTGCAGTATAGAAATAAAATGTCGAATTGCTCTGGGTCACTCAGCAATGATGAGCTTGAACCAAACATGGAAAAGCAAGGACATAAGTCTGACTACCAAATGTAGATGAGTTGGATCTATCATATTTCCAATAGACACTTATGGCAGTGAAAGTTGGGTGATAAAAAAATTGGACAAGAGAAGAATTGATAACCATACTGTGCCACAGGAGCCCTGGAACTGCTAGGCCCATAGCACTGTCAGGATGACAGACTTGAAAACAACAACTTCTTTCTAAAGCAAGCGTTTATTTCCAAGGCTGCCCGAGCGGTATCTTCATGGTACATGAGCTACTAAGATTGCACTAGTGGCACCACAGTTTTTGTCTAGTTTAGGATTTTATTTTTAAGAAGGGAAGTATAAGGGAAAATATTTTCCCTTGCTTGAAGTTGAAGACCATCAGTGGATGTATGGTAAAAACAAAGAACTGAAGTGGAGTGGAGAGGGCATTAAAGGGTAAAAGTTCCTTCCCGGGGCTGTGCACAAGGAAGATGGGGGAGGGGGGGGGCTTAACCTCCTGAAAAGATTAAATAAAAGAAATAATACAAAAAGCTACTCATTTAATCAATGCAAACTAACAATGGGAGAAGACAAAAAATAATAGGAAAGGAGTTTACACATCCACATCTCATCCACTGATTCATGTTGTCTGCTTCTTCTCACCCCTGTTCATCCATCCCCTTCCACTTCCTGTTCTTCTGCCTCCCCTTGTTCATCTTCATCTTCCCCTCACCTCTTTCTCAGTCAGTTATGCTGTAAAGAAAGAAAGTCCCTGGCACACAGAGGGACTCTGAAATCTCTTCTGCAATGGGCCATGAATAGCATTAGCCCTAGAATCATAGAAACAGTAAACCGCTCTGGGAATGGTAAGAATAAAGCAGTAAGAGGTAGGTGGGAGGAGAAAGGGGCAGGGTGGAGTGGGGCGACTCCAGGATAAAAACTTGAAGGGGCAAATGGGAGGCCCGAATCACGGCTCCTGATTGGACCCTTGGCCCCTGGGGGAAGGGGGCGAGGGGGGAAAGCTTCACCGCAGCCAAAGCAGCAGGCCTGTTGCGCCTGCTCCTTGGGCCATGCTGAAGCAGGGGAGTTGAGGGGGCGGGGGCGGGGGGAGGTTTCATTACGGCCACAGGAGCAGGCCCGTCACATCATAGATGTGGCAGTCGGGGCGGAGGTGGGCGGGGAGGTAGTCTTCAGCGTGGCCAAAGGAGTAGGCCCGCCGTGGGGAATGATGCCATGCCAGTCCTTTTTGGGGTGGGGGGGGTCTGCCAGGAGGGCTGGCCGGGGGGAGGAGAGGAGATGCTAGTGCCCATTGTATTCACAGATACAATGGGCTTTCAATCTAGTCATAGTATAATAGAATTGGAAGGGACCTCATGGGACCTCACTATATGGCACCCTTTAAAATACTTGAAGATGGTTTTCAGATCCCCTCTCAGCCATCTCCTCTCCAGGCTAAACAGACCAAGTTCCCCCAACCTTTCGTCATATGTCTTGGTCTCCAAACGCCTCACCATCTTTGCTGCCCTCCTCTGGACATGCTCCAGTTTGTCTACATCCCTCTTCAACTGGGCTGCCCCAAACTGAATACAATACTCCAAATCAGGCCAAACCAGAGCAAAATAAAGTGGTACCATCACCTTCCATGATCTGGACACGATACTCCATTTGATACAGCCCAAAATCCCATTTGCCTTTTTGGTCACTGAGTGACACTGCTGACTCATGTTCAATGTATGGTCTACTAAGACTCCTAGATCCTTTTCGCACATGCTACTGCCAAGACAAGTCTCTCCCATCCTATACTGATGTATTTGGTTTTTCCTACCTAAATGCAGAACTTTACATTTGTCGGAAGAAAAAAGAGGAAGTACACATGAAACTGGAAGGTTACTTATAGCAGGGGTCGTCAACGCCCGGTCCACGGCCCGATATCGGGCCGCCACGCCTGCCTCTTCCTCCCCTCTGCAGTGAGAAGCTTGCCAGGCCCGGGCTGCCGGCTCTCCTCCACTCCCAAAGCGGCCGCTTCGTGGCCCGACTAGCTTCTCGCTGCGAGGTGGGGGAGAGGCAAACGGACACAAACACCCATGCACGGAGCTGCTACGCATGCGTTTTTGTGCCCCCGGTGGACACAAACGTGCATGAGTGGCAACTCTGTGCATCCAGCGGGGGGGAACGCACATGCGCGGCAGCTTTGCGCATGTGTGTTTGCACGGCACTGCTGCGCATGCACGGCACCCAGGCCGCTGGCTCTCCCCGACCCCTGGAAGTGGTCCTCAACCTGGAAAAGGTTGGGGACTGCTGACTTATAGCGACTTCTGCATATTCACAGAAATACATAAAAGCAAAACTTTCTCTTTAAAAATTCATTTATACTTTGAGGAAGTGACACCTGCCAGTTGGCAAGGGGCTTAGAGGTCACTGTGGCACCTGAGATTCAAGCAGAGGAACTGTGTACTGATGAAATGCTCGGTCTGTGTTTGTTCCCATGAATGGATGGGTAAACATCTCTAATACTGACTGAGAGGAGAAACAAAAGGTACTCCACTTGTACGCTGGCTTCGCTTCCCATCACTTATTTCTGATTATATTTTTAGAGCTAGCTATTAATGATTTTTATCAGTCACCACTTTGCATACTTCATTCTTTGAATCAAGGAAAAGGAGAGTTAATGGAGGGGGGGACCTGGCTTTTGAAGTTCAAAGGAATCCAGAAATAAATTGTCTTTCTTTAGCTTTCATTTCCAGAATATTTCTCTACTTGTCAGACTGTGACTGAAAACTGCTCTGGCAAATTATTACAGAGGAATTTATTTTTAATTAAGAGATCTAGCCCAGATGTGTAAAATCAAAGTAAGAAATCCAGGACATCTAGAATAATCTACATGCCAAAATGGAAATTAGTGGTATGTCCAAGCTTAGAAGAATGGGAAAATAAATTTTCTGATTTTGCAGTAATGGCAAAATCAACAACTTATTTGAGAAACGTAACAATTTCGAAATCTGAGGAGAGACAGAGTGTTTATTATGGAAGCCGGAGACAAGCAGGTAGTTTCCCCGGGTGCTCTGCCAGGAGACAGGAGGTGCTTATCAAAGAGCCTTTCTGAGCCTTGCAAGGAAGGAAGAAGGCAAGGTGAACTGCAGCCGGCTGAGACAGGTCTGAGCCAGTCAGACTCCCAGGAAAAGAGAGTGAGCCATGAGGCAACAGGAGCAGTGAGAGTTCAGGGGCAGCAGACAGAAAAAGGCAATGCTCAAACTCAAACAGCAGAGAAGGAGGCAAGCCAGCAGCAGCTGAAGGGGCTGAATGGCAGAACCTGGCTTGTGGCGCAGAGGCCACAACCTCACCAGCTCCAGTGACGGAGGATGGTGACTAACAGGACTCCCAAGGATAATATCGAAGCATTTAGAGCAGTGGTCCCCAACCCCCGGTTTGGGGACTGGGACCAGTCCATAGATCAGTCGGTACCGGGCCACGGCTTCTTCTCATCCTCCTCCCCGGCAGCTGCCTTGGGGGCTGCCCTGCCACTCTGCTGCCAGCTCACCTTTGGTGCTCTCCAGCAGCCGCCATGGCTGGGGCTCCCCCTTGGTATGGCAATGTGCAGCTGCTGCTGGCAGCGCTGCCCAAAGGGTGGTGGGAAGTCAAGGGCACTGGCAGGAAAGCAAGTGGAGCAGGGCCTCAGGTGGTGGCAGCGATGTCCCTCGGCAAAAGACTAACACCCCCCCCCCGCACCTCAGTAAAATTGTCAAGCACTGACTGGTGCCCAGTGATAAAAAGGTTGGGGACCGCTGATTTAGAGAATGTCTTGAGGACTGTAATGAAGGGGATGTTGGAGATATTTACTCTTCTATACCCAGCAGTACATAATGATTTTTGATATAATTTTTTGTATTTGTGTGATTTCTTCACTGCCCTTCCCAGCATATGTTTCCAACATATTCCAATAAAACAATACAAATTAATTAATAAAATACAAAGTCAACTTCAGATACTAAAATTATACTTAAAGGTAAAGGTATCCCCTGTGCAAGCACTGGGTCACGTCTGACCCTTGGGGTGACGCCCTCTAGCGTTTTCATGGCAGACTCAATATGGGGTGGTTTGCCAGTGCCTTCCCCAGTCATTACCGTTTACCCCCCAGCAAGCTGGGTACTCATTTTACCGACCTCGGAAGGATGGAAGGCTGAGTCAACCTTGAGCAGGCTGCTGGGATTGAACTCCCAGCCTCATGGGCAGAGCTTTTACACTGTGTGTCTGCTGCCTTACCACTCTGTGCTAAAAGAGGCTCTTTTGTAATTAAAAACTATTAAAGCAATCAGTCAGACAACTTATCCAAATACTGATGTTTCAGTGCTGTCTCGTATTTATTCTTGGAATTGGGAGGAATATTCATAAGGAGGGTAGCCCGTACAGTGCAATTGTTGGTACTGTTACTGTCTTTGGTGTTCACGGACCCCAACCAAATGCTAGGTAGAAGAACTCCATCTTACGGGCCCTGCAGAACTGAGTTGGTTACAGCAGGCACTGCAGTTCTTCCGGGAGTTCATTCTACCAAGTAGGTGCCAGGACAGAAAAGTCCCTGACCCTGGTTGAGGACGGATGTACTTTCCTTGGGCCAGGGATCACTAGTCAGTCAGGATTAGATAAGCAGAGCACCTTATAGTTAGGCGAGCAGATACACTGGGCCCATACCACAAATGGCCTTGAAAATTAGTACCAACACCTTGTATGGCATCCGGAATTCAACTGAAAGACAGTGCTGTTGCCTCAACACTGGCCAATTGTGGGCCTTCCAGGTTGATTTATTATGTAGTCCCCCCATATCCTTGTGTCCTTTTTAAATTATCTTGTTTTTAAAAATAAAAATATATTCTATTAAAAAAAGAAATCCAGGACAGATTTGCATGGTTGTATATATAACCCCCAAACACTTGCACAAGCCATCTGCTTAAAATGCATACATTTCACATATTTAATTTTAGAGTTGTGCAAAAAAAATTGATATCTGTATTTTACAGATTTCTGTCCTTTCCCAGCAGGAGGGAAAGCAGCTTGGAGTAGTAATTTTGGACAGGGAAAAAAATGGAACAATAAAAAAAATGTTTCTGAATGCTGGATTCTCCTTCAGATGACAGCTCGAAAGCTGGGGGGTGGGGGGGGGGGAGATCATGGAACTACATACAGTATCTCAGTGTGATCTGAATGCTGTTCAAGATGGCTGCCCCAACAGTTGATAACTCTAGATCCAAGGCCTGTTTTAAAAAGCTGTTTTACTGCTACATTTGTTACTATGCTTGGTGCAGAGGCTGTCTTCTATTTTATCTATGTAGCTTCTGAGAAACTTCAGAACATTATCATGTCATCTGAAAATTTTAACCTACATGAGAAGAGTAAGAAACGAGGACTCAGTCCTTTAAAATGGTGGTCCCCAACCATCGGACTGTGGCCCGGCGCCGGGCCGCAGCTCGACAGGCCATGGCTCCCTCTCCCCGCCCCCCCCCCCTGCAGTAAGAAATTTCCCAGGCTGCAAGCAAATCAGCCGCAAAAGCGGCCGATTAGCTTGCAGCCCAGCAAGCTTCTTTTTGTGTGCGGGGGAAAGGGAAGCAGGGCCACGCATGCACGTTTGCATCATGTGCGGCCGCAAACACGCATGCGCGGCAGTCTTGCGCAGGCACGAATGCGCAGGAGTGCAGCTCATGCACAGGAGTGCCACGCATGCGCATTTGCGGCCACGCATGCGCGGCATGCACGGCCGGGCAATCGCCCTCCCCACCCCCGCCGGTCCACAGCCTTTAAAAGGTTGCAGACCACTGCTTTAAAACACAACTTCAATAAAATACATACATTTTTTTCTGAGTCTTTTCAACAGCCTAGAAATCGACAAGTTCTCCTCAATCGGCTCCTCGCGCCTTCATTCATTTGTCTTATTTAGACAGCACAATTTTGTCAGGGAATGACCCTCAAACAGTGATGTGGCATCATTATGAGGTGACCGGACAAAGCAAAAGGAACTACATCCAGTAGCAGCTGGTAACCATGGGACAGTGTAGGCAAAGCCAGAATCAACAGGAGGTGGATCCAACTAATTTTGATTTTCTCCCCATCCTCCTCAGTTGCCTCAACGGAGAAGCAGACAATTGCATTTGGAAGACATTCTGTTCAGGAAATAAATTCAGAAAACACAAGACGTACAAATGTCCGGTATGGTCTCATTAAGAAGCCTCAAATCCCTCTCTCTCTCCCTCTCAACCTGGCTTTCAAGCTGCTGTTGCATTCCACTGGCGTCTCAGCCTCCACTTTACATTATCCTCCAGCGCCTAAAGCCAATACTGTGGTGGCAGCTACCATGTCGGACCTTCGCATACAGTTGACAGCCTGGCATTCCAACGCCACAATGCAACCAACCCTGAAACAGGGTTGGCAGACAGACAGATAGCCCCACCAAGCAAAATCATAGGTATGGCCTTCAGCAGCCATCCAGTCCTCAGACTCAGGAGATTACAATGCAGGAGAAATTTGGCTTGTCCTAAGATTCTGCCCCCTCCTTTTCTTTGCAGAGCTGCAAAGAACTGGGCGGTATAGAAATCTAAATAAATAAATAAATCCACCAAACCATTCCAACAAATTGAATTTTTGAATTTTTGAAATATTGAAATTTCTTGTAGGCTCCCGATTGGCCCCTTGGCCCCAGACTGACACTCGGAGGGGCCAGCCCCTTCGAGTTTTTATCCCGGACTCACTCCGCCCACAATGCTCTTATGGCTTTATTTATACCGCTTCCGCAGGAGCAGTTTACAGATACTTGGGAAAATGCAAAGCTTCAGTCACACGAGTGGGGGCAGGAAATGAAAACATGGCTGTGTGTGCATCCTTGGAGTGAAAGTTGCCCTCCATGCAGAATCACTCTATCTCCAGATTTAGCCTTCAGAAACCGGTTTGCATTTCTTCTGATTGAGAAAGAGACAATTTTATGTGAGACACTATTGTGTACATTGCATGTGTGGCAGTCATATGGGCAACAGTAAGAATATTCTGTACCATTACTATTAAGGATTTTTATCTTTTGGGGTCAAAAATTCTACCTTCCTGAGTCATGTGCCATTTAAACAAGGAAGTTATATCCACCCTGTTGCAAGAACCATAGGGGAAAGTGTCTGAGTATATGCAAAGTACTTTTCTTTTGTGAAGGGAAATAGCTGTCACTTAAAACCCTTATGAGAATGTGCAAAGTGACCAAAAAAGTTACCCCTCAAACATCACTGTTGGATATACCTTTGAAATCTATTATTTCCTTATTCTGAGAAGTGATGGAGAAGCACCCCTTATCTGGGGACAATGGCTGCAAATAACTTCATGTCTCTCCGGGAATCATCAGAATCTTTATGAAAAACCAAGAAGTGATGTCAGTTTCTGTAAATTCCTAGAAAGGCATGATGTCAATTCCAGGGTTTCCCCCAAATAACATCACAGTTGTTTTTATTTTTCACTTGCCATCTCAAGAGGTGTTAATCGGTGATCCCCATCACCTGGAGGGAATGAGAGATGCTACAAACTTTGCAGTGATCAGGTGTGGCAGGCACACATACTTGTGGTTGACTCCCATGATCACCTGAAGTTTTTGATCTGTTTGCCTACGTATCATCTGCTCTAAACAGCTACTGAATGGCTTTGCAGCTATCACCCTGCCAGACTGAGAGCCAGCTTGGTGTAGTGGTGAAGGCTGATTCCTCACAGGCAGAAAAGGCTGAGAGGGAGCTTATATGGAAGCAGGGCAAATCCCTGCTTCCACATGACACTGACACCAGGCCTGTCCCCTTCTGAGTCTTCCCCAAATTGGGCTCTCGTTTGCCCTGCCCAAAGGGAATGTGGAAGAATTTGCATTCCCTTTTTAAAGATGGGAAGCAACGGGGCCTATCCAGCAGCAGGCTCATGTGGACAGGGAAGAACTGGCCTTCCAAGCCCGCTCCTCCCCATCCTATGGTGGCCCAGAGGAGGCAAACAATGCCCTGATCAGCTTCGCAGCACTTCGCTGCACCACAAGGGAAACCAGGGTCCCCTCCCCCCATTTTGAAGGAATGTGAGAGTGCATTTCATATAAGTCCTGCAAAATAAAATAACCCTGCCACTGCCCCACACAGTGGGACCTGACCTCTATCGCTGCATTTTCCAGGAGGACACATTTCAGTGCTGGAGCAGATCTGGCACTGAAATATGACCCCAAAAGGACACAGAAAGCTGCACAGCATAAATCTCTGCACACCATACTGGTGGCCTGGCGTGGCTGCCACTGTGCAGAATCAGCCTAAGAGTGGTGGCTTCTAATCTGAAGAACTGGGTTAATCTGAAGAACTCCTCCTCCACATGCTGCCAGCTGGATCACCTTGGTCCAGTCACAGTTCTCTCAGGACTCTCTCAGCCCCACCAGGGTGTCTGTTGTGGGGAAAGGACTATAGGTCACTTTGGGACTCCTTTGGGTAATATAAAGCAAGGTATGGTAAAACAGCTCTTCTTCTTTGTAGCAGTTGTGTTTATGTTTTATTTCCTTATGCCCTACAGCAACTTTCACTTCTGGGCAGGAGGTGAAATGTATTTTCTCCAAAACTCATGGTGAGTAGTAGGGTCAGGTAACTAAATATGAGAGGGCATGACAGCTCCACAAGCCGGGGCAAACTCATCCATTCATTATTTCTTTCATGTATTTAGGGAAAAAAATTGTTGGCTGTTCGGAACCTTCCCATGATGGTTAACAAAATAAAAATAAAATGATACGTTAGAAGGTATTAATGAAAATCCATGAAATAATAAGTCACAAAAAGTACCTTGATATCAATATCTACTATTAATTTGCTCACTGTTTGTTTATATAACTGGCTGCCAAAAGACAAGCAGTGATGACAGATCCGTGGGAGAGAGAACTCCTATCCCTGTATACATGAAATACTGCCGTACTATGCTGTTTGAATGTGAAAAATATCCACCTATGTAGCAAAAAAAGGCTCTCTACTTGTCAGGGATGCTAGCCTCTAGGAGGGACCTAGTTATCCCCTGGGATTATAGCTCATCTCCAGGTGACAGAGATCAGTTCCTCTGGAGAAAATGGCTGCTTTGGAGGGTGGTTTGTATAGCATTATACTCCTCTGAGGCCCTGCCCCAAATCCTGCCCAATCCCAGGTCCACCCCCAAAGTCTCCAAATATATCCCAACCCAGAGATGGCATCCCTACTGCTTTTGTCTGACAAACAGAACATAAGCTGAGCTGGTGGGTGTTCAAGCATCCCTAGAGGAAATGGGTTACCTAGTGGGTAATGTGTCAGAAAGCTCAGATACAACTTACAGTTTAAAAGAGAAGCACATCCCAAAGCAGTAACAGAACAAGAGAGTTAAATAAATCAACTGAGGGGATGAGGCCTTCATGTTGACCCTAATAATATAGCAATCCCGTGAACGAAAGAGACAATGTTCACAGAATTAGGGCCCCCTATCAATACAGCCAGGAGAAGATTATTTATGGGTGCACAAAAATTTCATCTGAACAAGAAAATACTGCTTAAGCTTGGGGGAGACAACACTCCTTCTGCCCTGTGTGCCTGTTGCTCTCCTCCCCACCCCCTCCCAACCTAGCAATTTTCTTCCAGTTCTGTCAGAGCTCTTCCGGCGATCCCACAGCCAGCCAGACACTGTAATAAATCATAATAATTAACACTTGGATAGTGCCATGCCCGAGGACCTCCAAGCTCTTCAGAAACTTGCTAACAAATAAAGGACACACATGTATTGTGGAGCAAAAAAACCTAGCCCCAAAGCAAGCATACCATCTCCTCTGGAACCTTTATTCTGTTTTGAAAAGCTGCCATAAAAGGACTTACCGTTTCCCAGGCCCATTTCAGAGGGACTGTTTGCTATGGATTTCCCACCATTCAAGCCAAGTCATTTTTCTGTTAACTTGCTTAATTCAGGTGAAAAACAACAAAAGTGAGAACAAAATAAACCAACCTGTGCATGCAAATTAGGAATGTCAGAGGTTGAGCAGCAGGGGGGGAAATTAAATATAAGAATAGAAATAAGAATAGAAATAATTTTAAAAAAACATTAAAATTAGACTCACATTATTGTACAAATCTAGAGCATATTGTCACATGGATAAATGAACTGATACAATAAATATCCCAGAATCAGAGTGTTGCAGATGATGTGGAACACATCGCGACAATCTGGTCCTTGCTGGCAGCTGCCGCACCACGGGCACCCGAGAGAGGGCGTAGTGGTTAAGAGCGGTGGTCTCTAATCTGGAGAACCAGGCGTGATTCTCCACTTCTCCACATGCTGAATGACCTTGAGCCAGTCACAGTTCTCTCTGAGCTCCCTCAGCCCCCTCAGCCCCACCTACTTTACATGGTGTCTGCTGTGGGGAGAGGAGTCCAATTTGGCAATCCTTTGGACAGTGAAAAGAGGGGTCTAAAACAATTGTTGATTATGATGATTGGGGGTACAGCTGCTGGGACAAAAATCATCAGCAGGCAAATTTTTGCCAGGTTTGAATGACAGCAAAATTATATGCTGCATTCAAATAACAGGAGAAAGTGAAAGAATTCAATTTTGTTTAAAAAAACAAGCTCTGAGTAGAAGCAGTAACTAATTTGTTTCTTAAGACTTCTTTTCAACACCTGCCATCCTAATAGGGACTGCACTAGATTTCGGGGAGCCATCCTCCCAAACCAAGAGCGTGCTCCTCCCCCGCAGTCTGGGTGTGACTGTGTTTGGGGTGTGGCTGAATTTCCCCCTCTTCCCTTCCGGCCCATGCCTAACCCTGAAAGATAGGCCTGCTGTAGGGGCTTGTCCATGGCCGCCTTTTCTCCTCATGCGCTGAGGTGGCAGTGGCTTCTCCTGAGGCAGACGCCAGAGGGCTCCCTGATGCCAGCCCAAAGAAAAGCACTTGAACCAACCAACATTGATGGGGGAGGCAACTCAGTGCTCTCAGTGCTCTCCGTGCTCCAAGTCAATTTCTCTCAGGATCTGGATTAGCAAAACTGGCAACATGGGACAGTCCCCCTCCCCACACTCCACCCCACCTCCACTCATGAGGTGAAGCGGGATTCGGGCAGCCGCTTCATTGCTGACGAGTCTGAAAGACAAATGCCGGTTTTCTCCCTCCTCAGCAGAGCCTGCTGTGAGGAGACTCCAGTGGGCCAGCAGGGACGGGAACCCCCCCCACACACACACACACACACACTGTGAGGTGGGCGAGCGTTGCCATTATTGCTTCTGGCACAGTGGGTGGGTGGGAGCAGTGAGCAGTTGGTGGCACTGTATGGTGGCCCATTGGCGTCTCCTGACTGCTACCCCCTGCTCAGGCAGCAAGGCCATGGCGCTTTTGCAGGCCCAGGCACTGTATGACTTCAAGTCGGAGAACACGATCAAGATCTTGCTGCGGGAGAATTAGGTGCTGCACCTGTGCAGCAACCAGGAGAATGAGGTCTTCCTGGCCTCCTATGTCCAGGTCATCTGCACCCCAGCTGCTGAGCCGCCCATTCCAATGCCTGGGCCCACCCCGAGCCACTATGCCAACCATCCCAGTGGTTGTGGCACGGCACCAGCCACCTTCCACCCCCTGCTGGCCACCGAGCCCTTCCAGCTGCTGAAGCTGGCTGCCTCCCTGCCTCTTCTGGCATGCTCCCTGGGGCAGGACAATGAAGACACATCCATATCCACTTCCATCCCAGGGGGCATGCCAGAAGATGTGTTCCATATCAAAAAAGCCAAATGTGTTCCAACCCCTCTTGGGGTCTTCTTCAGTCATCTGATTTTTTAAATACACTCATGTAATATAATGTAATATAATAATGATGTAATATAATAATGGGGACTATAAGGTGGTAGAATAAAAAGTGTGTCTAGATTTATCTCTTTTGGAGCCCTCCATTAAAAGATTTATTCTCCAAAACAGATGCCACCAATCTGTCAAAGAGCTCAAGGCTGTTGCCACCTTCCCCATTTCATCCTCAGTGACGACGTGAAGCAGGTGAAAGAGTTGCTGGCTCAAGATCACCCCATGAAATTTATGGCAGGATGAGAAGTTGAACTCAGGTCTCCCTGGTTTTAGCTCAGCACAGTAACCATAACATCCCTGAAAAATGGATAGGATTTATCTGAGGTGGCAGGCATGCTGCGCAAGGGGTGAATCACACACAGAACAAGTTCTGTTCTTTGGTTTAGTCCCCCATTTCTACTGTTTTCATTTCACACCAATGTGTTTTTCCCCTTAAAACATTTGTTTACTATATTCCTATACACTCTTATATGGGGACAATGACTTCCAATTCTCATTCAAGGAACTGATCAAGTCTATCCCACCTTAGTCTTAGCAAACCTTAGATAATCACAGCCCATTTACTGAGTGGGCCCTGTTCACAGTAAAGTTTTAAACCAGAGTTGTTGAACTAATTTGTTATTAGGGCTGGGTCTGACATAAAGCTCCCTTTATTGGGCTGGGCCATGAGTGCCAAATGTAATGCTAGCTATCAGAGTTATACTCTTTATAAATGACACAGAAAAACCCAATTAATATTATTCAAAATACAAAGAAAAGCAATTGATCACTAGCAGTGAAAGCAACTGATTTACTGGGGAACCCACAAAAGCCTAAATAGATTTATTTAATCATATGCAAGTACATTTTTTTAAGGGATACTACAGGATGGGTAGCTTACATTTCCATAAAAATGTTATTTTTTCTAAATATATAGGAGATGAGTCATGTTCCTTGCAAGAAAATAAGGCAGTTTTTCAGCAATCCCCCCCCCCCAATGCACCCAACTTCAGCAGCTGAGCACGGGTATGATCCATATCTTTATCTGTGTTTCCTGTCTTCCCCCATCATACCTCTGAAGATCTCAAGTAGGCACACCAGATTCCTCCCTCCACCACCCCATCCTCACCACCACCAGTAATCCTTTGTGGTAGGCCAGGATGAGCAACCAGCCCGGTGCCACGGACCAGCCAACTCCAGGCCAGTGATGCAGACAACTCTTCTGAGGAAGAGGCAGCAAGCTGGCCTGACCCACACCCCATGGCCAATAACAGAGATACTGTAGGGGAAGGCTGTCTGAGCAGCCAGACATGGATCCACAGCCAGGCACCAGTACAGCGGCCCCTCAGTCCTGCAGCCCTGAGTGGGCAACAGAGATCCAGTTCAACTGCCCTGTCTCCTGAAGGAAGGGTGCTGCAAGTTAGAATATGCAGTGCCAGATTGGCAGCACAGCACACACTCCACATTAGCCATGGGAATGTTTGTAGGATCAGGACTGAAGTGGCTGGTCAATGTTTAGCATGGTGTATAAAGGTAAAGGTAAAGATATCCCCTGTGCAAGCACCGGGTCATGTCTGACCCTGGGGGTAATGCCCTCTAGCGTTTTCATGGCGGACTCAATACGGGGTGGCCTTGCCAGTGGCTTCCCCAGTCATTACCGTTTACCCCCCAGCAAGCTGGGTACTCATTTTACCGACCTCGGAAGGATGGGAGGCTGAGTCAACCTTGAGCCGGCTGCTGGGATTGAACTCCCAGTCTCATGGGCAGAGCTTCAGACTGCATGTCTGCTGCCTTACCACTCTGTGCCACAAGAGGCTCTTATGGTATATTAAAGTAGCAAACAAGGGAGTGACTGTGTGGAAGCAACATGTCTGTTATTTCTTGACTCTGCAGCCTGCATTCTTATTGACTCCTTGGACTATGACTCTAGCCTGTGCTCTAGAATGCTGCTTTTGGATTTCCCCTTCGACTTGAAGCTACAAGTGTGTCTTAATTGGTATCTGAATTCTGGAATGGAATTTTGAATGCCTCTATATATCTGCTGTTTGTCTGCAATCCATACACTTGGGTGACCCAGATACCAGGGTCTAGACTCGGGGGAGGGGGGGTTGGCTCTCCAAGATCCCCCTACCCTCAATTCTCATCCCTCCTGCGTTTCCCACAGAAACAACAGGGCTGAGAGGAAGGCCTGATGGAAAAGCTGTTTCTGTGGGGTGCTTTTTGTCCTCCTGTGACAATTTTCCCCTCATGAGCTGAGAGCAGGTGGTGAGATAAGGAAAGTCACCATCCTTTGCCGACCATGACACTCACTCTGGCTCCCAGCTCCATGGCTGTCCAGATATTTAGTGGGGACAGCAACACCCCTTTTCCTCTTTGCTCCCCCACTTGCCCTGAGGTCAGGGCATCTTTCCCCTTAGAGCGGCACAGAGCTCAGCTGCCTCCCAATCTTCGTGTCTCGTGTCCGCCTCTTCCTCTCTTCCCTGCTGGCCTCATCCCTTCATCAACAAACCACCTCTCTGTAAGCTCACCTCTCATCCCACCCCCACCCCCCGCCATGGTTGCTGCTTGTTTAGCCTCCACAAGACCCCAACCTACAGATTTAGGTTTCCACAAATTGCAGCCATGGGCTGCTAATACTATGTAGATGCTTGGTTAACCAAATATGCATTTTCTTGCCTTTAAGCAAGATCCATTTAATCAAACAGGGGGGTTTTGTTTGTTTGTTTGTTTGCTTTATACTTGCTTCTGAATTATTTCCAGTATAGGGGAGAGGGTCTCCCTTTTCCTTGACGTTTTCTCTTTTAGACCTTTCATTACATCCTCCTCTCCTTTGGAGGCAGACAGTTTAAATCAAATAATCAAAGGCTTAAATTTGCCAGCTGGGAGTGTGGATGTCGGAAACTGCATTCTCTAGCATCACTTCATAACTGCGGATGAGTCCAGGACACCAAAAAGGCAGCTTTATTGGAAAGGCATTCTCCTCCTCCTTGCCATTACTCTCCTCCCTTGCTCCTCCCACAGGATGCATGAAGCTTTGAAGAGACCACAGAACTGAAAACAGTTTATCAATCAACTCCAGATGTAGGTTCTCTCCAGCTCAGGGAGGGGGGGATGGGGGTAGCCTGTCTGGCACAGGGCTGGCTGGTTATGGGAATCCCGTTTAGACTCTGGCAGGAGAACAGACAGCAAAAGCAGTGATCGAAAGAACAGAACGGAGTTCTGTCTGCTTTCTCACATTCCGGCCAGAACGCAGCACCAGGAAACACCCTCAACAGGACTGAGATAAAGGCAAATTCAAAACTCTCTCTTTCCAGTTGGGATACGCTTTGCCAGTAGAAGACATTTAATACAAAGCTGCACAATTTGATTGTCATATACTTGGTCTCTGCTGCAGGCAGAAGGAGAGTTTGATTTGGCCTGTAGAACCTTTGCGTGGATCAGCCAGTCCCCACTTTATGGCCTATATTTCCTCATCCATAGTGTTCAATCTGCATATTTATTTGTTTATTAAAATATTTATACAAGAACTTTTCTTTGCAGCTCAAGACAGTGTACAATGTCAAATTTAAAAACATGCAATGAAACCCAATACGACTCCCCCAAGAAAATGCCTACAGCAGGGGAAGTCAAACTGCGGCCCTCCAGATGTCCATGGACTACAATTCCCCGGCCTACAGCTTGTATCCCATTACATATACAATAGAACAGCTTTGCAGACCCTCCTGAAAACTTACAGAAACTTCTAAATCCTTCTGGAAATAGTACTGCCCACCCCCACCCGCTACTATAGAAAAGGCACAGACTTCGGTAGATTGTCCGTGGGCCACCTTAAGCAGGGGATCAGCCAGCAGGTGGCAACCTGCGGATAGTAGTTGATGCTGACAGACTTAAGACTTGAGGAATGATGATCTGAGCATTAACCACAACCCCGACCAATTTCAGAATTTAGGTTTAGATTTCTTTGTGCCAAGTGATCTTCAGACAGCAGCCATGGATACCCAGTTCTTAACATGAATAGCTGTCTATGGATGGGCAAGCTGCAACAAAATTATTTTATTATCACTTTGAAACTCCCCACAAATGGAATCAGGCGGGCCTTGACTGTGTTACCCCCCCTGGGAGACACCAGCTGCTCCTTCCTACAAAGCAAATACTGTAAACAATGACAAGTGCAGTAGAATTTTGTGGAACTTCCAGACGGCCGTTCTGCCAGCAAAGTCATCATCGGATGTGGAACATGAATCTCTTCTTTGAAATACATCCATGCTGCATTGGATGTTCCTTGCTATTCTTGCTGGCTTTGTGCCAAAGATGCTGTGCCACCCTTGCTGTTCCTGTTAATTTGTTTGAGCTGCTATTAGTTAAAGAGATAATACTGAACATGATGAAGGTTCCCCAGCCAGTGACCTAGCAAAACTTACGAAAGCTGTCAGCAACAAAGTCGCGTCTAATTTTAAGCCACTACTGTATATATTTGTGTTACTTCCTCCTCTCTTGTCATATACTTGATCCCTGCTGCAGGCAGAAAGTTGGTACGGTAAGTAGGTGCTCCTTCAAAGATAGCATCTACTCAGCCATCCCAGTTTGCACCTTATGTTTTAAGGGTATAAGAGATAAGAAAACGGTTTCGCCCGTGTAACTTTCTGCCCAAAGCACCAGCCATATCACTTCATGGGTAGGAAAGCCTTATGATGAAGCCATCCTAAGCAGAGTCCTTAGTCCAGGGGTAGTCAAACTCGGGCCCTCCAGATATCCATGGACTACAATTTCCATGAGCCCCTGCCAGCAAACACTGGCAGGGGCTCATGGGAATTGTAGTCCATGGACATCTTGAGGGCCGCAGTTTGACTACCCCCGCCTTAGTCTTCAGTGAACATAGAATGGTCTAACTCTTTGTAGGATGGGTCTGAAAGTGGCAGAGTCATGCTGAGAAATGCATTTGGTATTGTTCTGTATGTCTGAAGGCGGTGTGTTTTAAAATGATACCTCAGTCAATGAAAACTTTTGCTGTTTAATCAACAGGAACGCATTTTAAATAAATGCAAGAAAATTCTAATAATTAGTGTTGGCATGGAAGGGCACACTTGCTTGGCTTTTTGGAGCTATTTTGTGTTATTGCAACTGCAAACAGAAAAGCACAAAACATTAAGATAGGCTTTTATGAAAACAAAAAGGTACAACTTTTATGTATTAAGATCTCTCATATTTTCACAATCACAAATAAAAGTAGTGACACCCAGCCTCTCACAGCTCTTTAATCCATCCCCTCCCCCTCCCTCCCATTGACTCTCTCACACAAACACACAACATACAAACACACACACACACCTTCCTTCCCCACCTCCCCCTCCCCTCTCCTTCCCTGACCTACTACACACACACACAAACGCACAAAGAGTCCTCCCCCATCCCTCCTTATCTCTTTTCCCAGGAGGGTCCTGGCCTCCTCCGGCCTAGAGGGCAGCACCTGGGCCTGAGCTGGTGTCACGGCCTCCGCCCTGGCCCCTAGAGGCCTCCCTACCACCCAGACTCCCAGCTCCCTCCCATCCCCCCCTCTCCTCACCTTAACGGTGGTGCTGGCCTGCCTGGTCTCTGTGCTGCCTCACAATGTCCCCTGGCTTCAGGCGAGCGGCGCTGCCCTGCCTGGCCACTGTACTGCCCCCTGACTGCTCACACCTCCTTGGGCCACACGGCAATGGCCCAGCCTCCTCCCACAACAGCCCACACTGCCCCAGCTGGCCACCAGTCGCAACACCCTGCTTCTCCTTGGGGTGGGGCTACATAATCACATCCCAGGGGTCATGCCAGATGATATGCCCCACATCAAAAATTGCTCATTTGGTCATTTATTTAAATTTAATTAGTTTATCTTTGTGTTTGGTTAAAATTCAGATAACAGTGAACAAGTATATTTATATGCTTATGTCAAAATTTATATTTTCAGTATTATAACCTAAATAAATATGTACACATTTGCCCAGTTCACAGACCTATAGCTAGTTTTTTAGGATTTTGTCATAATGAGTGCCTCAAGGGGTACCAACTTAAGATCATTTATCATGAGATTGCCTCCCAGGGTACTCTTGCATTTCCCCCACCATACAGGATGATCCTGACCCCTTCCCTCAGGTTCCTGGGCTGAGACAGCAATAAAATATCATACTGAGACATGATGGGACAGCCAAATTTCTTTAGGAAAGAAGACAACAAAACATTGGGGCTACTCAAACAGAAAGGGAAAGAAAATCTTGTATCTGCCATCATAACAGATTAACTTCAGAAAGGTTAATTTGCTACAGCTCCAAGCTCAGGTAAGAGAGAGAATGAAACATTGGACTTTGCTGAAGGTTTATTCTCTTCAGTGGGGCAAAGTCCTCCAAAACTGGTTAGGTCACGCCTCCACTTGCTCCAAGCAGGGCTATGCAAATTAGTATGCCTCTTCAGGACAAGAGTGGGCTGTCTCTTCCAGGCATAGCATAGCTAAGCTCCCCAGTACAACAAACATGGTACAACTTTAATCACCTTATTAACAGTAAGCATAATAATAACAATATTTTGAACTTCTACCACAAAATATCAACCATTGAACAAAATCCGCAATAATACTTGGAAGAATAGTGCGCCGGAAAAATTGGAGGACTTTGCCCCACTGAAGAGAAGAAACCTTTAAGTAAGTCCAATGTTTCGTTCTCCTTCAGTTCTCCAAAACTGGTTATATAACAAATCTAAGACAGGGAGGGCACAGAAACGACTTTAACACTATGTTCATTCCAATCCCTGTTGGCAAACTTATCTCCCAAAACAGACTCAATGGAGTTCTGCTGGTCTGTTATAAAATGTCTACCAGGCCTTGGTACAGGAGACCTTGGTGTCTCCTTAGCAACTGAAAAGTCTTTTACCAAGACATTACCTGTTTGTTGGTACATAATTTTGCCAACTGCGCTCATTAAAATTAAATCTTGAGCAAGTTAAGACTGCAATCTGTTCTCTGATGCTGACCATCTTTCTAGGGTTAAACAGTTGAAGCAGGGAGTCCCCCATCCCTTCAGACTCATGTCCATCATTATTAGGACCTGGGGAGGGTTGAGATACTAGAACTTGTCTGGTGATAGTCATGACTGGATTTTTCATGGATTTTTATCCCTTCTGAGATAAGAAAAAACTATTTTGTCATGTCTCATTGCCATGTCCCACTGGAGAGGAAATAGTTCCCAATGCTGAGGTTTCAGGTGTAATCATGTCCCTATTGAGGCAATCAGTAGATCCAGCAAAAAGTATCAATTCCCTGCTGAAAAACTATATTTACCCTTTATTTACTTATTTAGTCATTTTTATATGTACTTGGAACCGGTGGTCCTGGATAATCTGGACCACATCCCCATTGGATGGACAGAGAGGTGGTTTTGTGAGCCATGTTTCATGCTGCTTTATTGTTCCTGTCCACACACTCTGACAACACTGCCCTTGGGCATAGCACCACTATAGGGGTATCTCCTGAAGGCACCTTTTAGGTCTTTGCTTGACTCCTCCTGGATCCTGTGACACTTCTCAGTAACTGAATGCAAGGATGCTCCCTTGCCTGGGACTGTCTACTTGGCTTTTTACACCTTCTCAAAATTTCCAGAAGGTTGTCAGTAATGGTTAATTCTGCTATGCACCTATGCATCTATGTGTTCTGTCATGTAACCATTTTAGTCTTTTATCTGACAAGCACTTTCTCAAGGTAACATTTTTCCTGTTTATTGCCCCCAGACTTTTGATTATACCCTGCTGTTTGCTCTGACCTGACACCACCTCCCATTTGTCTTGCTAAGTGTTACTTATCCAAGATCTTTCTCTCTTCTGGGCTAGAGAGACTCCTTCAGTTTTTCTTCTTTCTACAACTACTAATAGACCAATAAAATCAGGTTGAAGAGCTGAGCTCTTGAGCTCCTGCTGGAGCTGCAGGGCTATTAAGACTGGGAGAGGCAGCCACTCTCATTCTGGAGAGGCATACTAATTTGCAAAGCCCTGCTTGGAGTGTGAGAAGGCATGACCTAACAGTTTTGGAGGACTCCCCCCCACCCTGAAGGAGGAGGAGAAAGGTCCTATATTAGATGAAACAAAAGACAAACAATGGTGAAAGAGACTCAATATCCAGCTGATGAGAGGGTGGGGCCAACTGCCAAGTAGTCCTGTGAGAGAATTCTCTTAACCCTTTCCCTCCCAGATCTACTTGCATTCAAAGTGACTGTTAAATCCTTGGGTTCTGAGGTGGACACGGATGCTGGAAATGATTCGCTCTCTGTATTGTGACCCCAGCATGGTACAACGAAGATCATAACTGAACTAACAACCCACCAAAAACCTCCAACTTATATGCACAAGCAAACAATGGATCTTCTCACCAGTGTGCACTATTGGTCAGTTTCGGTTTAAACTGATTGGATCTGGCAGATGAGATCTAATTGCACATTGGTCAATTACAGTGTAAGCTACGATCCTGTCTTGGACCTCTGCGGGTCTACAGACACAACAGTTACAACATCCAGTAGAGTCAGGATTCTGACAAACAGGCAGTAAATCACAGTTCACTGAAGCAGGATATAACCCTTTGCCAGGACATCCATATCTCAGATAACAAAACACATAAAAGTTTCATAACTACACATCTTTTCTGTTATGGAAGGTATGCTCAGAACACATATGGGGATTTTGGTGGTAGGAATTCTAGAAAAAAAGGCAGTTTGCACAACCAAACAAGGTTGATAATAACCATAGGAAGACCAAATCAATAGCATCTGTCTTTTCAGAATGTTATGGGTATTTCACCTCAGGACACAAAACCCTTCAAGGATTCAACTCCTTCAGCTGGAGATGCAAGAACATAGACCCCTACACAGGTAAACATGGAAAGGTGGTGGAATGCCAGCCACACTAATTTTGTGACCTGTACCTCCACACAGAGGGAGACGTCAAGGCCTTAAAGGTGATTACCAAGACCTTAAGTCTGATCCTGAATTCAACTGGTAACCAGCGCAGTTGTTAGAGAGTGGGCCAGATGTGGGATCTCCATAGTGTTGCTGTGAAGACTCTGGCCGCTGCATTCTGGACCAACAATAGTTTCTGGATCAAGGTTAAGGGTAGGCGAGTGTAGAACAATCTGCATAAGTCCAGTCTAGATGTGATCATCATAAGGATCACTGTGGCCAAGTGTTCCGGGGCCAAGTAGGGGGCTGGTACTTTGGATTGGCACATGTGGTAGAATGCCAGCCACACTACTCTTGTGATCTATGCCTCCACACAGAGGGAGGCGTCAAGGATCATGCCCAGGTTCCTGGTGGAGTGAGCCACTGATAGATACACTTCATCCAGGGTTGGGTAGGTGCTCTTCCTCACTTGGACCCTTCCTGCCCAGCCATAGGACAGGGCTTCAGGTGACTCTGTTTGAGCCGCCTTGTCACTGCATCTAGACATCTGGGCCTTCTGTTCCCTTCAGAGATTAAGGGAATTCAATATATCATAATTCCTGCAGTAATATATTGGAGAGGATTATGGAAGCTTCCATAGTCTGGGCATGGGAGGTGATACTGTGGATTTTAGATCCCATTTAGATCTATAAATATAACATATAAAAAATAGCCCGGCATAAATGCTTCTATACCCACAGAACAATGTATTACTGCTAGTCTTTCATTTACCGAGTCAGTTGAGAAGTTAGCTGTCAACAACTTTCAATCCCTTCCTGATCGCAGCATGCCTAGATATCAGTTTGTTGCAGACCATTTCACTTTAATTAATTACCATGAGCACAATCTGGATCCTGCTTCTTAAAAGAGTTAGATATAGCCGATCCATCAGGTAAGGGCCTCAGTAATTATTGTGTCAGGCAGGGTTCTGGCAAAAGAAATACTGTTGGCTGATACTGTAGGTGAGCCAGGGAAGCTGTATATGTACAAAGGAAGCAATTAAAGTGACAAGATTTTCCAGAAGTCAACACCTCACTGAGCTGCCTGCCCTTTTCTGATTCAGTTACAGATGTCCTTGTGTTTATCAGGAACAGAAGCCAAGGAAAGCCATCTCCAAAGGAGTCATCAAAGAAATACAAAATGGAGGGCCATTTCTGTGAGAGGGAGAAAGGGAATTAGCCATCTTGAATATTTTTATTTATTATATACCACCTTCTCCTGAGGCTCAGGGCAGTTTACATAAAACAGGGAAACAATACAGATAACTCAATAGTTATAAACAGTAACAATACAGTGATAATAGAGCAGTATAATAAAAAAGTAGAACAATGGTGAGAACATCAATTCAACTACAGCAAACTGACGGCCCTGTGGATTGGACAAATTGGCAGTAGATTTCATGGGAGGGAGGCTCAGGGGCCAATGGAAGGTGATTGGTTCAAGTCGACTTCAACCAAATGCCTGGAGGAGGAGCTCCCTTTTGCAGGCTCTGTGGAACTGTTCAAACTCTTCTGGGAGCTCATGCCACCAGGTAGGGACCAGGATGGAGAAACCTCTGGCCCTGGTTGAGGTCACATGAGCTTCCTTGCAGCCAAGGATCACCAGGCAGTTGGAGGTGGCAAAGCATAAGGCTCTTTGAGGGGTGTAGGCAGAAGAGTGGTCCCTCAGGTACACTGGGCCCAGACCACGTACGGCCTTAAAGGTGATTACCAGAACCTTAAGCCTATTCCTGAATTAGACTGGAAGCCAGTGTAGGTGTTGGAGAATGAGCCAAATGTGGGACATCCATTGTGTTGCAGATCACTGTGACTAGGTGTTCCGGGGTCAAGTAGGGTGCTAGTAGTTTGGCTTGGGGGTGGTGATAGAATGCCAGCCACGCTACTTTCATGATCTGAGGCTCCATTGAGAGGGAGCATCAAGAATCACACTCAGGTTCTTGGTGGAGTGAGTCACTGATAGCTGCACTCTGTCCAGGTTGGGTAGGCGCACTTTCTTACTTAGACCTTTCCTGCCCAGCTACAGGACCTCCGTCTTTGAAGGGTTGAGCTTCAGATGACTCTGCTTCAGACACCTTGTCACAGCTTCTAGGTAGCTGGCTAATGATTCTGGGGTACAATCAGGGCGGCTATTTGTCAGGAGGAACAGCTGGGTATTAACATTGGTGACAACCCAGCTCAAACGTTCGCACCAGTTGAGCAAGAGGGTAAATAAAGATACTGAATAGGATTGGAGAGAGAACTGAGAACTGGAGCCCCCCTGAAGGACTCCACATGCAAGCTGGTGACAGCTTGATGAACTCTCTCCTATTGCTACCCTCTGTCTGCAATCACGAATAAAGGGGATCAGCCACTGAAGGACAGTACCTCTAATCCCGGCATCGGTGAGGCAGTGAACTAGAAGCTCATGATCGACTGTGTTGAATGCTGCTGAAAGGTCTAATAAAATGAGCAGTGCTGACCCACCCTGGTCCAACTGGTGACGGAGGTCATCCATCAGGGCAACTAGTGCTGTTTCTACCCCATGGCCAAGCCAGAAACTTGACTGGGATGAGTCTAAGACTGAAACTTCTTCCGAGAATGCTGACAGTTGGTCCACAACAGCCCTTTCAAGCACCTTCCCCAGAAACTCTAAGTGCGAGATGGGACAATAGTTGATGGGTTGTCACAGGTCCAGGGATTTTTTTTTTTTTGAGCAGCGGGCAAACCACTGCCTCTTTTAGCTCTTCTGGGAATGTTCCTGTTGAGAGGGAATTATTATCTCCCACTATTCTTATATCAATTATTTTTAGCAGCCATGATGGGCATGGGTCTAAAGGGCATGTGGTTGCCTTCGCTGCCTTTAGCATCTTATCCACTTCAGTCAGCGTGAGTCATCTGAAGTTACTCAGTGTACTCTCCAAAGACAGCCAAGGGGCCTCTAGTTCACTTTCTGTATCTAAGGTTGGAGGGAGGTCGTGGCAGAGTGTCGAGGTTTTGTCTGCAAAATGATTTGCAAATGCCTCACAGCTGATGTCCAATTGGTTATTATTTCAGTGCCCTACCTCCAGGGCGGTAAAAGATTGAACTATCCTAAATATCCTAAATAATTGTGCTCAGCGTGGGATATCAGATACGATTGTGGTACTGACTTTACCGCCATCTCATACGCTCTTAACTGCCTTCTGTAAGATGTTTTCCAAGCTTCAGCACTAGTCTTCTTCCAGACTCGTTCTAGTTTTCTCAGTTTCCATTTCAACTCACGGAGCTCTTCAGTGTATCAGGGGGCCTGCTTGAGATGTCAGGAAGCTATGTTGTCAGTGGAGGCCAGCATTCTGTCATGCCAATTGCTGACCAGACCATTTAGAGAAATGCCAGGAGTCATGGGTCCCGCAGCGCATTCAGGAATCCAATAGGTTCCATAAGTCTCTGTGGGGGAGCTGAAATCTGCTCGGCGCCCAACTGAGGAAGGGGTGGCAGCCTTAGCCGGGCCTTCAGGGCATAGTGGTCTGACCATGGCATGGTGGTAACTGAGACCAGATCTACATTCAATCCTGCACCATAAATGAGGTCCAGGGTGTGGCCTGCTTGATGGGTAGGGCTAACAACAAATTGCAAGAACCCTGCCATTGCCATGGCTGACACTAGATCCAGCCCATTTCTAGAGGGTGGTAGCTTGGCATGGACATTAAAATCTTCCTGAATTAAGAGTCCAGGGAACTGTAGCTCTTTAAGGGCTACTGTCTCACCCTCCCTGACCCAGGTCTTCATCATGCAGATGAAATAGCATCCAGTTTCATCTGCACAACAATTTTGTGCTGTAGGCCGCAAATATTCAGAGAGTGGTATGGCTTGAGAAAGAAAGACATGCATGGCTTGGCTAAGTCTTCCCTACAGCAGTGAAGCTGGGCACAGCAGTATTTTGAGAAGGTGCTTTTCTGATGATTCCCTTTTATCTAACTGTTAGGCTGAAGGGGAAATCTTTCCTCCCTCCAAAGGAATAGGCTGCTTAAGGAGGTGGAGAGCTCCCCCTCACTGGCAGTCTTCAAGCAAAGGTTGGATACACACTTTTCTTGGATGCTTTAGGATGCTTTGGGCTGATCCTGCAGGGGGTTGGACTAGAGCAGGGAGTTGGAATAGATGGCCTGTATGGCCCAACTCTATGATTCTATGAATGCATGGGCACACCCACAGATTTCCTTGCATTGCTCTCGGAAATATGTCCCCCACCTCTGTCAGAGACTATTAGGGGCTCCCTTCACAGCAAGCCTGAAGAGAAGTGGGGGTCCTGCAAGAGCAGCAATTGGCCCTGAGTGAGGAGATTCCACCGATAGGAGGCTTTGGAAACTTCAGCATTTCATCAGAGTGGGTGGTCATGATTTGATGTGTGTACTAGGGGCAAAGTCTGTTGTATTCAGGAATACAATGGGCACTAGAGCTTGGCAGTGGGAAGAGGAAGGGGAGGAGTTGTTCAGTCTCTAAAGGCATGGGGTTGAATGTGTGTATTGTGTGGGAGGTTGTGGTGGCATGGCATTTTCAGAAAAATGAAAAGCATGCCTACTGGATGGGGGATACGCTTCTAGGTAGCACTGTGTGTGAACGAGACCTTGGGGTACTTGTGGATTGTAAACTAAACATGAGCAGGCAGTGTGATGCAGCGGTAAAAAAGGCAAATGCCATTTTGAGCTGTATCAACAAAGGCATCACATCAAAATCACAAGATGTCATAGTCCCATTGTATACGGCACTGGTCAGACCACACCTGGAGTACTGTGTGCAGTTCTGGAGGCCTCACTTCAAGAAGGACGTAGATAAAATTGAAAGGGTACAGAGGAGAGCGATGAAGATGATCTGGGGCCAAGGGACCAAGCCCTATGAAGATAGATTGAGGGACTTGGGAATATTCAGCCTGGAGAAAAGGAGGTTGAGAGGGGACATGCTAGCCCTCTTTAAGTATTTGAAAGGTTGTCACTTGGAGGAGGGCAGGATGCTGTTTCTGCTGGCTGCAGAGGAGAGGACACGCAGTAATGGGTTTAAACTTCAAGTACAACGATATAGGCAGAGTAGTTCACAGTCAGAGTAGTTCAGCAGTGGAATAGGCTGCCTAAGGAGGTGGTGAGCTCCCCCTCACTGGAAGTCTTCAAGCAAAGGTTGGATACACACTTTTCTTGGATGCTTTAGGATGCTTAGGGCTAGTCCAGCGTTGAGCAGGGGGTTGGACTAGATGGCCTGTATGGCCCCTTCCAACTCTATGATTCTATGATTCTATGGTGACAAATGAGGGCATGGGTGTGGACATGTGGGTGTCAAGAACCTGTGTTTTGGAATGTTTGTTGAGTGTGGGAGAGGACTGACCTTTGGGAATTGTGGCATAGTGGTTACAGATGAGCTTTCTAGAGCCATGTCTTCAGATATGTGAAGGGAAAATCTGACTGGATACTCTTCTTAGGGGGAGATTACATGGCAACCAATTCCTCCCAGTTCTGCATCATTTCCCTTCTTGTGTGAATTAGGCCACAGACACTGAAATGTCCCTCTGCCTAATACACAAAGGGTAGTCACAATACACAGGTGTCCACCCTGCTCCTTGTGCCTCCATTTTTTGACTGTTGATAAAATGTTATGTGTCCACATGCTTCTTTCATCCCCTTCTCCTTCCCTGCAGTTGATCTTGGAAAGGTGGAGAGAGTGATCCCTTGCACTGCTGCTGCAGTGAGCTAGCAACCCAGTGTGTGTTGCACTGGGAGTGCTCCCCTCCTAACACAGTAACAAGTGCTGCAACACTATCTGGTTTCTCTCATTGGTAGGCAGAACATATGCTCTGTGATTCCCAAGAGAAAACCATGGGGTTGAGTGGGCGTGAGGTACAGGATGCAGGCACAAGGTGCAAAATAAAGCCCTACCAACACAACTTCAGTAAAAATCAGAAGTAAGCTGTGTGTGCATAAAGGCATAGCCTGGAAGTATTAGTTATTAGGATGTTAAACAGCAAGAAGGCCATATTTCCAAATGGTGAATCTCTGGGCAGCCATCTGTGGCAATTACATTGGAGAGGGAATGGGGTCTCTTGGTGCAGCTGTGAGATACAGACAAGCAAATACACATACAATATATACTCGCATATAAGCCGAGGCACTTAATTTTACCACAAAATCTGGGCAAACTTATTGACTCGCATATAAGCCGAGAGTGGGAAATGCAGCAGGCTACTGGTAAATTTACAGGGTGGCCAAAGTGCTTAATCCATGCTCAATCATCACAGGCTTTCCCATCCAGCCTCCCTCCCAACAAATACAAAAAAACCAAGAGGATGAATAGCTGCTGGTTTTTGTACCCTGCTTTTCACTAACCAAAGGAGTCTCAAAGCAGCTTACGATTGCCTTCCCTTCCTCTCTTGATGCCAGACACCCTGAGAGAGCACTGACAGAACTGCTCTGTGAGAACAGCTCTGGCAAGAGAACCAAACAGTGCCCCTCAGGCAGCAAACCAGAGCAGAACAACAGTATCCGAAGTTGGCAACCTACTACAACAAGTACAACAGCTACCAAACTGGGGGCTACAGTGCCCCCCAGAACAAAACACTGAAAGAAAGAACTGTAAAACTGAAAACTGAAATAAAGAACTGTAAAAATCAACTTTTAAAAGAAACACAACCCCAAGAAGAAAAGGCAAACAATGCTGCCCCTCAGATAAAAGAAGAAACACTGAAAAAACAGTAAATCCCAAAGCACCCCCAAAACCCACCCCGCCCCCAGAAACCAAACAAATAGTTTGGAAGAAGTTAATAGGAAAAGAAGGGGGGAAAATATCAGAATCCCTCAGTCAAACCATTGATGTCCTACAAGCTGCCAGAGTAAGCTTTCAAGATATTTGCAGAAGGTAATAGTTAGCTCGAAGCAATTAGCTCACTTGCAAAGAGCTTAGTTTTTAAGATCTTTGCAGAAGACAAAGGTTAACTGGAGGCCACTAGCTCACTTGCAAAGAGGTTAGGTTGCAGATGCAATGCTGCGATTGACTGGCTGGGGGCAAGATGTTAATCAATTACCCACGTATAAGCCAAGTAGGTCTTTTAAGTGTTAAAAACTGTGCTGGAAAACTCGACTTATATGCGAGTATATACGGTAATCATTGGTACAGGTTACAGTTTTACTTAGTTCTGTAGGACTCTGAAAAAGTAATGAAATACGGGATGCAGCAATTAGACTTTGATAGAGGTTTAAAAATAAGGCATACCAGAAGCTGCTTCTGCTGTCTCTTTTTGGTAGCTCTGTTATTTATGAATAAATCCAAAATTAATTGAAATCACAATTCCATGGATAATCATTTTGTAAGACAAAGGCATGTGAGATTAAGCGGGGAAGAGTGTCCTATAAATGAAGAATAAGAATGTAGTAGTGAGTGGATTAGTGCAGGCAAAATTGCACTTTAGAATGGAGGAGTACTAGTCTCTCCTCCACATTTATTCTTGCAGGGGAAACCCTTTAAAATCCCAAGGTTTTTTTTTTAAATCCCAAAATTCCATTTTAAAGGAATAACAAAATCTGTTTCCAATGCTATGGTCTGCATGTCGAATCATATGATGTGGAATCCCCCTTACCCCTTCCAAAGGTTTTCTATAGTGGAGATCCTTACCTCTGCACTCCCCTCCTCAAAAAAGCTGTTTGGGATGACAACCCAATGCCCTTTCTATGGTTCTTCCAGTGATACTTAAAAATCCCAAGGGGTGGGAGAATTGATATGAGGACACACTCGGTGACATGTTTCCCTTGGAGTCCAATTTTACACCTTAAAGATCTGTTTGGCTACAAAAGAGGGGTAGATTTCCCATTAATTTTCACTAATCCTAACTTGCTGCTGAGGTATACGTGGCCTCTGATCCATTGCCTTATCAGTGGAAGCCACAGCCTCAGTGGAATGGCCTGCTATAGAAGATGCATAAGGCACCTTCTCCAACTAGGTTCTGGAAATTATTAGGATATTTTATTCCAGTGGGCCTTTCAAAGCCAGTCCTATTGGTAAAACAGCTTTGTCAACAATGTGCATGCCTGAGATTATCTTTTATTGGACTAATATTTTAATGGATGCTCTTTGGGCAAACTAGACATGACAGTACCCTTGTAGCTGCCATGAGGATGACAATGCCATTGAAAGTAATTTAAAAATGCTGTGAGGCAGGCCAGCACATTCTTGTCCCCCTGCAAGCCATTTTAGCATTTGAAAAGGCATGGGGGACTCACGGCATTATTAAATAACTTTAAAATGGCTGTGGTGCCATGAGCACTTCAATATGTCTAGATTTGCCCTTTGTTGGGATTTGTTGTGCTCTCCGAACCATGTAGCAATGTCCCCTCTCCAAACCCCAAACCTGATTACACTGCTTTACAATGGATTAAACCATTTTGAATTCTTGCTTGGCCATGACCGATTATGCACAGGAGGGATAAGCCAGGCCAGTGCTCATACGGTAGCAGGGCAAATTCCCGCTAATGTATGACATTGCTGTCAGCCAGGTCCCCTTCCGGCCCTGGCCTGCTTTAGGGCCTCCAATGCTGCACATTAAGTAATGCAGGCACCATTGGCGGGCATACTTGGCTGGACCTGTGCATACAAGGAAGAGCCAGGCCTTCCAATCCTGGCTCCTCCCCCACAATGTCCCATCAGGGACACAAAATGCCCCATTTGGCTCCACAGTGCCACAGAGCCGAATGGGCAATTTTTCCACTCCCATGATGGTGGGATAGCGTTGTGATGCTATCCCATCTTTGTGAAGTGACCCCCCCCTCCCCTGCAAGGCACAGCAGAACCTTTCTTCTCCGGCTTTTTGTATGCACACAAAAAGCCGGGGTGGACTGTTAGTACACCTCTGCCATACATAATTGGTCCATGTGAGATATCCATTTCCTCTAAAGTAAATGTGGCTGCCTACCATCACCAGTTACTATCACTAGGACACCATCCATTGGATCCAATAGAACTGGTCTTTGCTTTCTGTAAGAATGCAGCTGGCATTGCTGTTTTCCATGGAAAGGAGACATTTTAAAGGGCAAACCACAACCCAATACTTGGAATTTTCTAATCCCCCTTTTTAATTTTCTTTTTCTTTACCCTGACAGTTCATCACCTCTGTCAGAATTTTTTTGAAGTTGTGTGGAAGAGCCAGATTCCTTTCTGCTTCCATCCCACATGCTCATTATTATATAAATAATCTACAGATGCATACAGTGAGGAGGATCCAAGTCTAGGACGCTAGTTGTCATGGATAACACAGCTGGGATTTTGTGCCATTAATGCATGAGTTTGCAGCGTTTTTTAAAGTTGGATTATAATGGTCCTCATCGATTTCTGTCCTTCAGAGGCAAGATTTTCCTTCCTTTTTTCCCCTTTCTGACTAAGCAGCCTGAGTGGACTATTTTCTTCTTTCCTGAAGAACTTTTGCTGTCCCACCCTATCTCAGTATGTTACATTTCTGCTGGCTCAGCCTGAGGGAAGGCTCAGGATTGCCCATTGACTTAAACCACTAAACATCGCACTTAAGACATTTTGAAATTCAAAATTAACTAAATATTTTATTCCACATAGAAGAGAAAGGTCAGGTGAAATAAGGGGTTGAAATTTTGGAAGTCACTAAATATAGATAACGCTGAGGTAAAGCCAGTACACGGACTGACTTTAGCTTTTATGTTTCATGATAATGAGAGTTTCTTAAACTATTCAGAGTTACTGTATATACTCGCATATAAGCGGAGTTTTTCAGCCCTTTTTTTAAGCTGAAAAAGTCCCCCTCGGCTTATATGCAGGTATTTAAAAACCAGCTTCCAGACAAGACTGGAGTGTGGGGGTGGGAGACAAGTATTACTTGCCTGAAGAAGCAGAGGCAGAAACAGCTGAGACAACCCTGGGAGGGAAAGCAGTCTCTGCCTCCCCCCCTCCCTGCCTTCACAAGGCTAGCCCAAGGCTAGCACGTGTTGCAGGAAGCTCTGCAGGAAGCTCTGAAGCTCTGTCACAAAGGGAGAGCAGAGAGCAGAAGGAGGAAATGCCCCTAGAGGAAGGCAGGGTCAGAGGGAAAGAGGAGGGAGGAGGAGGGTGGGAAGAAAAGGGGGGAAAATCCCCTTTGGTCCCTCCGATTCCCAGCCCCAGCAACCGATTGGTTGGTTCCCCAGCCTCCGATTGGTCCCTCCGATTCCCAGCCCCAGCAACTGCGAGCCGTGCGCAGTGCGGCTCGCAGTTGCTCCTTTGCCGCCGGCCTGACGCGTCGGAGGCGTGAAGCGCCTCCGATGCGTCAGGCCGCCCGCAAGGGAGCCCCCAGCAGCCACGCTGAGCGCGGCTGCCGGGGGCTCCCTGCTCGACGACCGCATCAGGCTGCCACCCGAGGGAGCCCCCGGCAGTCGCGCGGAGCGCGGCTGGCGGGGGCTCCCTTGCCTAGCGCCCGCTGTATTTAACTTACAGCGGGCTTGATCACTAGTATAGTCATATTGCCTGAGAAATGTTTAACAAATTTTTTATAGTATTAAAAATTAATTAGCTCTCACCCATTCAGGAAACCCTTCCAGGGTCACCAAGAAATCCCAGGGCTTCACAAAGCTCTGGGTGAGAAACCCTGTTCAGTATATGTCAAAAATACATATACTTGTGAGGAAATACATCTATTTTAGCTTGGAAATTCTTGACTTGTCTTGCTGATAACATTTTCCAAAAAGTGTAGTAGGCAACTAGGGGATCTGCTATTTTAGACTTGATTCCCACCATTAGGGAAGAACTGGTTGATGTGGTAAAAGTAGTGGGCACACTTGATAGTAGTGACCATGTGATTTTGGAATTTACAATCTTGGGGAAGAGAACAGTTGCATGTAATCAGGCATATAGGTTGGACTTAAGAAAAATTTTAACAAACGTAAAAGTTATTCTGGGTAAAATTCCATGGTTAGAAAAACTTAAGGAGATGAGAGTTAAAGAGTGGTGGGAGTTTCTTAAAATGGAAATACTGAAGACACAATCAGAAACAATTACCTTGAAAAAGAAAAATGAGAGGAGCCTAAAGAAGCCAGGGTAGCATCATAAATAGCTTTCAAAAGATTCGAGAAATAAAAAAGGCTCATTTAGGAAATAGAAGGAAGGCCTTATAACCAAGGATGAATAGAAGCAAATAACCAATGCTTGTAGGGAGAGTGTTAGAAAAGCTAAAGCTTAGTATGAGCTTCGGCTAGGAAGAAATGCTAAACACAACAAAAAAGTTCAAAGTAAGAAAGAGGTAGGCCCATTGTGGGGTAGGCCCATTGTGGGGACAAGGAAGTGAAATTATAACAGGTGATGAAGAGAGGGCTAAATTGCTCAGTTCCTGCTTCTCCTCAATCTCTTCTTGTGAGGGAAATTGTGCTCAGCATCACAAACATCACTGCCGCTGTCACATGTATTCCCATCTCTGGGCCAGATATAATACACATAGCTATACAGTTGTACCTCCGTTCCTTCATGAATTCCCCCCAGGCCAGTTACCTGGCAATCTCTGTTAAAATTATGACATGAATAAAAAGCTGGAGCTAAATATTAATTGACTTGCAGGTGTGCAATTAGGCTAAGGATGATGCTCATACCACATTTTCCCTTGGCAAACAGGCCACAGCTTTATTTAAAGTTAACAACAACAGCGTTTTGGCCAACAAAGGGGAGAAGGAGCCTAAACTAATTTCTTTTGGGTCATCCGACCCCTAAGCTACCCTAAGCTACCCTGGGTGCCCTATCCCAGTCCCCTGCCAGGCCATGGGATCCCTTGCCATTGGGTGTACTGTACACACAAAGGTAAACCTGGAATGCTTCAGGAGGCGTAGACCTCCCTCAGCCTATTCCAGTCTACCTGATTCTAATTATCTGGGACTCCCCATTCGTGTCAGCTCCATTTAAGTTGATACCTCATTCCGAGGCCCCCAATCAGGGGAGTCCAATCACTCCCTTTTGTTCTCCACTTCTGTGTTTAGGCTCCATCCCCTTGTCCTCCGCCAGCTGTGACAGTAAACTATGTATGCAATACAAAACCCCCAACACAAGTTAAGTCACCAGGAACCAACTAAACTGTACAAAGCCATGAGCCCACTTCCTCACGGGGTGGGAGGGTGGGAGCTGCTCGCTTAGCTGGCCGGGGAGAAGAGGCTGCCCGTAAGCCTTATATAGCACCACGCAGCCGCTCCGAGCCACACAAGCCCAGCCCGACTCCTAGAGCTCCCGCTCAGAGCTCCCTCCTGCTCTGCCTCGCCATGCCACTTTAATGGCAGCCACGGTGAGTCCTGGACCGCTCTTAAGGGCTTTATGAAACTCACAAGTTTCTGCCCTCTCCCCAGCAGACCTTGATTTTGTCCTGTTGAGAAGAACATGATTTTAGTACTCCAAACAGTGGAACACCAATTGCATTTGCTCATTCTACCCATTGACACACCCATGCTCTTCCATTTCCTACTACACAGCAATAACATTATGTATGACACCCCGCATACCCCCAAAGGATGAAGCTGTGGCCAGCCGAAAGTCTGGCCACGAGTTAGCATGGAGCAGGAGCAGGAAGAGGATTTGTGAAGCAGTTTTAAGGAATATACAGAGGTTTAAAAGGAAGGCAGTTGTCTGTGCAATAGATACCACACACGTTCCAGGCCCAGAGGGAACTTTAGCTTGTGCTGGTTCTTAACTTCAACACTGCAGATGGAGGGCTAGCACAAGCCAGGAATTGGTCTGTGCTACCAGGTTTTCCAATGTCAAGATAATGAAAGAAAAGGTAATTTTTTAAATTCATGTTTCTATTTGTATGCTACCCTTTCCCAGAGGGCTCCAGGAGGCTCACAACATTAATAAGACATGACATCATATAAAATCAATAAAACCATATAAAATCTGCAATTTTTGGCATTAAAATTAAATCTCAATTAAATTTCAGACAGGCCACTTCTTTCTATTTAGAGAGAGAGGGGCACGTAGGAGTATCCTCTGAATGTTGATGTTGTTGTTAGTCAATATGCTGGGAGTTTGAAGTTGGAAGACCAGATTTTTGATGCTGTTTCTCTTCCCTCCCCCTTCGGAATACATTTCCATCTAATGCTACAACAATGAACCAAGACTACTATCCTAACAGATTGCTGAACCAATACAAAGCCTCTCTGGGGTATCCATAAATCCACTCACCAGGAACAAGTTCTCTTGGTCTTCTGCTTTGGGCTCTATCAGAATAAGGTAACCAGATTTTAACATTGGTAAAGCAGGACACCATTGACTGGGGGGGGGTCTTGATTAATAATTTGGTCTATATGGAGCAACAAAAAGTTTCATAGAACGCATAGAGGGCAAAAATAGGATTGTAATATATATATTTTTAATTTCAACATAAGTACAATTTGCCAGGTACCCCCAGATGTCCCTCCAAAAGTGGGACTATCTGGTCACCTTATATTAGAATTATAAGAGATCACTTAAAGGAATTTTATTTATTCATCTTCTCATCCCAGTTTTCAATAACTGGGATCCATGCATATGCCAGGAGCACTTTTTGTCAGCAGGGTTTATTTTAGAAACATGCCAGGGAATGCTTACATTCAAAGGCCAGTTCAAAAATATTTGACTAGCTCAATTCCATGTTACTTCTATGTCCTCTTCTGTCCCAGGTGAGAAGCAGGCATATTTAAAAGGCTCAAATGCTTGCAACCAACAATTTGGAAATAATCTATGAGCCACTGGCGTATTCATGAACAGAAATTATCCAGTGAATAAACTCACACAGAACTGAGAAAGCCATAAGCTGCTTGTGGACAGATTGTGAGCAGAGAAAGAAGTGATATTTGTCAAGTTAATAAATCAGTACGAAGGAAAAAAACTGTGTAAGGTCAATCAGCCAGATAAATTATTCTTTATGAATTATTCACCCAAGTCAACAGTTGCAAGTGAGGAGGGGAAAGAGAGAGAGAGAGAGAGAGAGAGAGAGAGAGAGGCAGGCAGTAAAGCACATTGAGATGATGTATAAGAAGCTTTACATGGACCTGGCTGGCAGAAGGAGGCTCAAAAAATCAATTGAGCATTTGATGCAGTTAATTCCAAGAGGAACTCTGCTCATCAGTGTAATTAAGGGTTTGGTCAGTTTTAATAAAGAAGACAAAGTCACTGATGTAGGGAAGGCAGCTGGAGACATAGTACAGCTACCTCATGGGGAACAATATGCAGTGGTAGCAGATCCATGTCTTCAAGCACAGTACCTGTAAGACATTGGGGGGTGGGAGTTACTACAAGTGGTAAAAATGATGGGCAGAAAAGGTTTACTAATCCCTTCTTTACAGCTCTCCACTTTTTTGCGCACATTCACTTTTCTCTCAGTCAGGAACCAAGGTCAGAAATGAGACTGGCTTAGAGGGAGTGCAACCAAAGTGATAAAGGGAAAGAGCCAAAGCAATAAACAAGAAACGGAAGAAGAGTTCAGCATATCCTTCTTGCCTATAGAAGTTACCCACACCCATTTTATAGCTACTTTACATCCACTGCCACTGTATCCCCATCTTTGGGCCAGACATAATACACATAGCTGTAAAGTTGTACTTCCATTTCCTCCAGGCCAGGATGGATTCTGGAGATTTTTTGATGGTGGTGGTGGTGGTGGTGGTGGTGGTGGTGTGTGTGTGTGTGTGTGTGTGTGGTGGGGGGATCACTTGGGCATGAAATTAGGGTCACTGTGGGTGGGCAGGTAGTTGTGAGTTCCTACATTGTATTGATTGTAGATGACCTTGGAAGTCCCTTTCTATGATTCTATGTTCTTTTGCCAAGTTTCTGGCTTTCACAGTGTGTCCACCCCCCCCCCCAACATTACCTGTTTTACCCCAAACAGTTGTGTTTCGCTCCAGCATATTTGGCATCTCTTTCATTTTTATGTTATTTATGTTATTTTACAGTCCTTTCTCAAGGCAAATTAAGCAGTGTAAATCAATACCATCCAAAGGCCAGGACATCCAATAAACTGTGTAATAGGATTATAATTGTGAAAATTTCAAACCAAGCAGAAATCTAAGACACAGCTGAGACAAAGCATAAGTATTAGCATGACATATTAAACAAAGAAGAAATTACACAGTAGGATAACAGACATAGCAACTTATAATATGTACTGGAAACTGTACTGAAGTCCACAGTCCCATTCCCTTTATTAAATCACCTCCCTGAAGCATCCTGTTTTGATATGACCCCTTTAACTTGGTAAAATCTCCTCCTGAATAATTAAGCTTTGCATCGTCTGTGGAATGCCAGGACAGTGGGAGCAGTTCTGACCTCTGGGGTCACAACAGAGCATGTCATGTATGAGGGCAGTTACCCATTTACAGGTTTACACCTGCAGATTAACTAAACTGTGGAATTGTTTACATGATAAGCAATACCTTGAATCAAACCTGGTGTCTGATGGGCAGCCAATGGAGTGATTGCAGAATTAAATATATATGCTCTGCCCAGCTTCAAATAATAACTGAGATGTGGCATTCTGGACCCACAAGTGTCTCTGAGTTGACTTCAAGGAGAGACCTATGTGAAGAGCTCATTACAGTAGTCTAGTCTTGATTCTACCATGGCATGGGGCTAGGGGGCCATACTGGCTACATCAAGGTAGAGGGCCATCTTCCAAACTATACTAAATTCAGAGAAAATGTGGGGTTTTCTTTTTTGCAGCTGCAGTAGCTTGCTTTTCCAGCAGTAATGACTGATGATGTATAATCCCTAAGTCCTTAATTGAGCCATCAAAGGTGGGAAGTGTAATGTCCTTCAAGATCTTCATCTTCCTAAGCAGCTATGTTACCCAAAAACAGCAATCTTGTCTCCAAAGGAGTCAAGACTTATTAGCATCTCTTTTATGCTTAGTTATATTTTTCCTCGGTAGTTGTCAATGGCTTCTTTTAAGAAGTGGTTGTATGCATATAACACAGGTAAATCCGTAATGTATTGATAGCATAGCAAGATCAGAACAGCCCTGTTGGGTCAGACCGCATCTAGTCCAGCATCCTGTTTCTGCCACAGGCAAGCTGGATATTTCCAGGAAGCCCACAAACAAGGTATAACAGCTTATCTTGTCCCAGCACAAGAAGAACTGGTGTGCCTCCCCAGCCTGCACATATAGTTTCATACCTTTCACTCTGTTTTCTTGGTGTCATCTTTGGGAATGGAGTGATTTTATTACTGAAAGGATATAACCTTGATTGAAACATCTTAACTTCCCTGGAATGAAGAGAACTAGGGAGCTATCCTGCCCTTTCTACTTATTCTACTTTACAGAAGCGTTAAAAGGTAAATGTAAAGGTATCCCCTGTGCAAGCACTGGGTCATGTCTGACCCTTGGGGTGACGCCCTCCAGCGTTTTCATGGCAGACTCAGTACGGGGTGGTTTGCCAGTGCCTTCCCCAGTCATTACCGTTTACCCCCAGGAGTACCCAAACCAGAGATTTCAAACTTGCTCTCTTGATACACTAGTACAGTGGTCCCCAACCTGCGGGCCGTGGCCCGGTGCCAGGCTGCGAAGGCCATGGCGCCGGGCCGCGTTCCCTCTCCCCGCCCCCCCCGCAGTAAAAAACTTCCCAGGCCGCAAGCTTGCAGCCTGGGAAGTTTCTTACTGCGGGAGGGGGGGGGGAGAAGGAATCAGGGCCGCGCCTGTGCGGCCGAAATCGATGTGCAGGCGGGGCAGTTGCCCTGCCGGTCCCCAGCCTAAAAAAGGTTGGGGACCACTGCACTAGTAAACTGCTCAAAACTAGAATTTTGCAAATTTGCCTGATTAAAGGTCAGTGCCCTGCCCTAATCTCCATACCCAGTTATTCTTCCTGTAGTTTATCCCCTCCTATGGCCTATGAACATATCAGCTGCCACACCAATGCAAGAGCTTGAAGGGGAAAAATGAGGCATAGATTCACAGAAAGTGAAATGATCAAAAGCCTCAAAGGCATCAATGTCAGAAACTTTAAAAATCTTGATTACTGATCACCCACTCAACCTATAGCTCGTCCAGTTAAATAAGGGGACAACCATGGGATTACTGCCTGACAGTAAAGGAGCAGCAGCTGTGCACATCAAGCAAAACACACAACTATCTTTCCCTGGTAATAAAGAAAGGCAATAGCTTTCATCTGTTGCACTGAAGATCTGAGCACTTATTATCATTTTGTCTTCTGACTGTCCCCCAGGCAAACGTCTCTCTTCTTCATCCCCCCCCCATCTGCATTTCACAAGGTTGTGTTGTGTGATCCAAGTGAAAGGCATTGCTATCAGTACAGCCACTTGATTTCACAACTGGAATAGCAATGGCTTCCAGGTGTCCAACTCCAGTTGTGGTGATAGCAAGAGGAGTGGGGAGGGCACACCCCTTGGGAAAGCAACAGAGAAGTTGCAAATCAGTTACGATGTCCTGAATCGTTTGCCCATGATGACCCAACAGTAAATGTGAGGAACTCCACAATCATTTTGAGCAACTGCAAAAATGAAAAAGGCTTCACAGCATTTTCACCCTGCTTGACCTTCAGAGTACATAGGATTTCTCTTGTTTCAGGCATTCAACACTTCATAGTGCTTATTGTTTTGGTCATTGTGATGGGATAGTCGTAGCGACATCCTTCTAGCTGTGGGAGGAAAAGGAAGGGAAGTACTTTTGTTCGCAGTGTATCCTGACACAAAGTATTAAGCAAGCACCAGATTTCACCGCCCAGAGGCAATAAAGTATTTCAGGTGGTGTCAGATTCTCAGTTTGTAAATTGGAAAAATTGAATTTATTTCAGCTATACCCAATGTTTCCAGGAGGAAAAAAAAACAGGTTGATTTGGCTGTGCAAAGTCTTTTCAATATAAAGTGTGTAGTTGACACAGAGAAGCTATTGCCAGCAATTGGGGAGCTACAAGGATAGGGTGGCACACATTTGCCTCTTTTAGGGAGTAGCCCTGAGCGTCACAAATATGCGTCACAAAACACAAAGAAAGCAAACTGTTTGGTGTGGTAAAGAATCATATTTATACTCAGCCCTGGATTTTTTCCCCTCATCCTTGACTTGATGTGATCTCAGCCTGGTATTTTTATTTAAATAGATGTCGCTATCTGTCAGAGATTTCCTTCGCACTGATATGACCTCTGAGTCCCTGGAGAGAGGCAGATGTCTCACAGATCCATTCTCAGGGTTATAAAAACCAGCAGCCCATTATAAACAGGCATTTTCCTCTTAGCAGGGAAATGTCAAAGAAGCAGACACTGGGAACTTGACTATGGGGAGCAGAGGGCAGGGGATATTAGGAAGAGATATATCCAGCCCCAAACCCTTCTTTCCCACGTTAATGGATCAAGGAAGGATCTTAGCAGTGAGAACCCTCCCCTCACTGAGGGGCAGTTTATAGCTTAGAGAGGCAGAAATGCCCTTGGTGATATATCACCCCAAAAATTAGAAGAAGAGTTGGTTCTTATATGCCACTTTTCTCTACCCAAAGGAGTCCCAAACTGGCTTACAAATGCCTTCCCTTTCCTCTCCCACAACAGACACCCTGTGAGGTAGGTGAGGCTGAGACAGCCCAGATATTACTGCATGGTCAGAATAGCTTTGTTAGTGCTGTGGTGAGTTCAAGGTCACCCAGCTGGCTGCATAAGTACAGGACACTGCCGGTCCCAAAATAGATGCCAATCAGGAGCAAGCCTGGGCAAATATTTGGGACTTGTGAGTAAGAGCAGTGACTGTGTCCGCTGTCTCCTCCACAGAGATAAATAATTTAGGACAACGGGTCTCCCAAAACCTATTGACTCACCATTGAACTAGTCCCATCAAGTCCCTCTGTACCCAGTTACCCTAACTAAGTGACAGTTAAGCAACAATTCTACTCACCCAAACCATTAGCTCTTTGTGCCTGGTACTTGTAGGTCAGGGTCATCAAACCTCTCACATGTTATTGTCCACCTCAGGAAAACTGATTAAGTTATTGTTTTTCTGGCAAAGGCATAATTCTCAGAGGCCATGTTTTGACCTTCAGCAGAAGTGCTCTGCTTCCCACTGGATCCTCAACATACTCTCCCACCTTGCTGGGCCTCTTCCCTTCACAAATGCAGTTTTGCTGCATTCATGGACCTCATTCCTTGGGGCTGGTAATTATCACCCATCCCTAAGACCTCTCCCCCCTCTCCTCCCTGTGTCTCTCGTAATTAGCTCTTGTGTGTGTGTGTTTATTGTGTACATTTTGCTTTATTCTTGATATATGTAGGCAGAGAATTCCAGTTACCCCATCTTGCTCTGTCTCCGTAACATAAGGCTAATTCCCCCAACTGTTTAGGAGTAATGAATTGCCTCTTTGGCTACTAACTAGGCTTAGAACACTTGGAGCTATGGCTGGCAGAGGTAATTTAAGGGATATCCTGTGTTTCAGAACAGCATCACTCCAGACTAGCCTTTTAATTCTTCTTTCTTTTCAGTCCAATCATCCTACAGCATGATAATATATTGATCACACCACACTGAAGAGGCTGCCTATGCTATTTCCCAGGGACAGACAATAGAACTTTTAACACAGCGAACTCTTTTATAAAGCTGAGCCTTAAGCGGAAAGGCAAAGAACCCTGCCTCACTTACCCATCATACTTCATGCAATGGCTATGCTCAGAATGTCATTTAGGGGTTGCCTATGGGGATACGTTTATACCCACCTCCACCTTCTAATATGTTAGCTCTGCAAAGCAGCACTAACAAGGCAGCTAGAACTGGCAATACTGGGGGAGGCTGGAATTTGGGGTGGGGTGGGGTAGGGAGAGGAGGGGCCTCAGCAGCGCACAATTCCATAGAGCTCCTCCTCCAAAGCAGCCATTTTCTCCAAGGGACCTGAGCTCTATAGTCTGGAGATAAGGTGTGTTTCTGGGAGACCTCCAAGGTGGCCGCCCTAGGATAATGAGCTTATTTTTCTTTTGAATTTTTGAAAATAAATATTATTTTGAAAAGAAATAAAATACAAAGTATATATAAAACTATAATTTGTGGGGTTATTTTTTAAGGGACGATCCAAAGATTTACATGTTCTGATTGCTATAAGGTGGAAGAGGGAGGGCCTGCTAGAAAGGGAAGGGGCCCTGGCATTTGAGTGAGGCAGCATTCCTTATGCACTGGTTGCTTGATAGGGAGATGGATGCTTTGTTGAACCTATTCCTTGCCCTATGAGCCGTGAGTAACAGAAACATGTTGCACCCTATCGGCTGCCTGTAGAGAATTATTAATTGAATATTAGGCTTGCCAAGTGCCCCCCCTCCCCCAGCTGCCAGAGTCAGGTTGGGAAACTCTTGGAGATTTTGGGATGGAGCCTGGGGTTGACAGGATCTTAGTGGGGCACAGTGTCACAGAGTTCACCCTCCAAAGCACCCATTTGCTCCAGAGGAACAGATCGCCATAGGCAGATGAGCTTGTGATTCCAAGGGATCCTCTGGTACCACTTGGAGTTGGGATCCCTAAATAACACCAGTGGACACTTCAGGAACTGTTTTGAATATGATCATTCCTACTGTGGAGCAACAGGCAGACTGGATTACTTTGATTTCCATCCTGTTCAGACATTCTATATTTTGCCCCCTACAATGAAGACCGCAGAACCATCAGCCGAAAATAAGCCCCTCAAATCATAAATAACATTAACTATGCAAAGATTTTTAAAAATAACACATGTGGGTTGCTTGCGGACTTTATAAAAGCCTGAAAATATTCTAGAAAATGAAAGCCAGATTTTCTTTAAAAAAAAACAAAAACAAGAAAGGGGCCACATTAAAAGGTTAAGCCTTTGTGCTAACAATTCTGTGATTTTGCAACCAAAAAGCATTCTATTGGCATTTTAGTTGTGCTACAACAGTGCAGGGAGGGGGAAACTTAATAAGATTTCATATATTTCTGCACAGAGTACCTTTCTTTACAGAAGTGCCTCCAGTGAGCTTCCATGGCCACCTTCAGATCTGCGTCTTCTAGATGTGGGTTCAATGCTCTAATTACTACATTACACTGATGTATTATTTTGCACTTTTTAAATTGCAAACTAACCACCCTGAGCCTTCAGGGAGGGCTGTATATAAATAAAATAAATAAAATAAATAAAAATAAAATATTGGGAGCCCATGAAGACTGAAAAGTCAGTTTGTAAATACAGCAAGCAGATAGTGTAACCTAAAGTAGGACTGTCTTCTAAGCAAACCAAGAGACTCTGGGGGTTAGTCCAGTTTAGTGTAGTGGTTAAGAGAAGCGGCCTCTGGTCTGGAGAACCAAGTTTGATTCCTCACTCCCCCTCCTCCTCATGCAGCCAGCTGAGTGACTTTGGGCTAGTCACAGTCCTCGCAGAGCTCTCCCCGCCTCACCTACCTCACAAAATGTTTGTTATGGGAAAAGGAAGGGAAAGTGATTATAAGCCACCTTGACACTCCCTCAGGTAGTGAAAAGCAGGGTACAAAATGCTTCTTCATCTTCTAACAGAAAAAATCCCAGACAACTGGGTTGAATTATTTTCTTATCTTTTCCTGGTCTCAAATCTTTGAACAGTTTGAAGTTTTTTATATCAGTCTGTATCTAATAATTTGGCATAATAGGAGTTAGGATTACGTTTTGGAGTTCTAAGTAATTATAAACTTCCTTTGAAAGGCCTTGGATCTGAGTGGGAGTCTAATGGTCATTGAGCTTAGTTTCCAGCATTGAGGCTGATTCTTGTACAACCCATCCCCACCCCCAAAATGCTTATTCAGTTATTCACAAAACTGCCAGTGATGATGATACCACCATAAAGAATGTGAGGGAAAATCCAGCTTGTTTTGAATTTTGTTAGCTTGGTTGTTTGTTTGTTTTTGTTTTGCTGAGGCAAATAAAAAAGGCCCACAGACTACCCATGATTCTCAGTTCCACATGCTGGAGTTTCTCAAAGTGGGTCTCTCATGTATTTGCCTCGCATGTATTCACCCCGTGCATCTAGACCTAATTAATTTACTTTTATACTGATTTATTAAAAAGCAGTAGTTTCAATGTGGTTTGTATACTACTGAGTTGCTACTTACATTGTCTGTTTGCACCTGGTAAATATCAAGAGGAAAGTCCACGAAATACAAACACCTTTGGGTGACACAGCTCAGCACGTGCTCATTGCAGCAGGTGCTAAGATGACAAAGCTCTCTGACCTACGCAGGACCATCTTTGGACCTGGTGAAGTAACACAGCATCCCCCTGTCATAACACATCAGTGACAACCTCAGCGAGCCTGAGGCAAGGTGTTTCCCAGTCACTTGCAGCCTGCCTAAAAACATTACATCAGCCTGGCCTTTGGGTGAAGGCAGTCGGTGTCAAGGGAGCAGAAGGGGTGGTCCCTGACTCTCAATCAGCCGCCTGCCATGTGCTCTATTTCTCCCAGCACCACAGCTCACAGCCCTCAGAGCACTTCTCACCATTATCAACCGGCTCCAAACGAAATGCCAACAAGCACCGACAGCATGAGTGCTAGGCAGCGCACCACAGGAACAGAACAATTATGAGAAGCAGGTTTGCGTTTTTATTGTTTTATTCAAGGCATGTCTCACCGGGACATTAAATGTTTGTTCTGGTGTTAAACATTTGCTGTCACCCCAGTCTGTCAACCTAAGTCACCTGCAGCCTGCCAGCCCACACCATAGGGGCTGTGTTAAGCTAGTGTGACGCTTGTTCGCCATGTGACTTAGAGATGTGGGCTCAAGAGCACATCTACCAGAGCAGAGAGTTAATGAGTCCCAGGAGGCATTCCTGCTGTTCCACCTCCTCTGGGGCTTACTTGCCTTTGAAACACAGCTATGTGAACCCAAAATAAGAAAGAACTCCCTGGACACTTGCAGGAAGGAAGGTTATCAGAGGTAGAAATCAGCTAGGAAGAAAGAGCAAATAGATCATCTAGAAGGGTGTCAACAATGAATCCTATTTTTCTAAGGCAGGTTCTATATGAGTCCCAATGTATAAAGAGTTAAATACTACAAGCCTTTAAAAGGGGAGAGATGATCTCATTAAAATAGCCTTAGAAAATTAATTATAAGCTCTCTATAATACAAGAAACAATGGTTGAATTCAATACGGCAGAGTTCACAGACCAGCCTGTGAACAGAAATGGTCCAGGGTAGGAGTTATTTGGCCCATTATGGAAGAGCATGTGAGAGAAGGAAAAGGAAAAGAATTCAATCCAGTTGTCTGGGATTTTCCCACACAGAGTGACTGCATTTTCATGCATGCATTCTGACTATATGAATGTCTGTTGAACAGACACTTCCCCCAATATTACAATTTTATGCGTGGAGTGCATTAGAAACCCATCTCAGCTTTGCTGGGAGTGGGCTCCTAATCTACTCCACTACCCAACTGCTATGTTAAGGGGTGCATGAGTAAAAACTGACTTAGATGTTTTTAAATTGATCCTCATAAATGGATAGGAGTATTAAACTGGGGAGGAAAGCTGCCATCATATCACAGCTCATATCTTGGTCTAGGCAGCACTATAAAATCATGGATACTCAAGATTTTTAATCTTACAGTTCCAAAATACTTGCATAGGCTTGTTCCTGACTGGCATTCATTTAGTTTTATTTTGGGACAGTGTTCTGTACTTATCTGATCTCTAACTTTGTTCTGTTTGGGTCTTTCTCAACACAAGAGGGCTTCTAACCCCCCACCCCCTCCCCCCCACACACACACTGATATTAATGCCCTCAGTTTGAACTGGCAACTTTAAGCATGCAGAGTTTTGCGAAAACCCAATGCAAACCAGTTCAGCAGGCATTTGTGGCTGTTCAGTGTGAACCAAACGCATCAGGTGATCGAATCCCATCTGAGCAACACATTCAGATATGGTAAATTCAACTCTGAAGAAGTTCATAGTGAGATTCACAGCATCCTTGCTTACAATATCATTCTTCTTTCCTCCATTTTATCTGAACAACCCAATGAAGTAGGTTAAGCCGAAAAATAGCGACTGGCCCAAAGCCCTGGCAGAATGGGGTCTCCCAGATGCTCTAAGACAGCCTTTCTCAAGTTTTTTACTGCTGAGAAACCCCTGAAACATTTTTCAGGCTTCAAGAAACTCCAGAAGTAGCACAATCATGCAGAATATGGTTGGGAAGCATAGCTGTGTACATGCCTACATGGGGTCCCTCCCCTTGCCACCCTCTCCAGGCCCCTCATTGACCATTTTGGGAGGGATGGGTGGGATGATATGACCATATAGGGTCATATCACCTGATAAATGTTTGACACGTTTTAAAAATATATTAAAAATTAACTTCCACCCATTCAGGAAACCATTCAAGGGCTGTCAAAAAACCCCAGGATGGTTGAGAAAGCCTGTTCTAAGAATGACACAATGCAGACTCTCCACTGGAACTCAGCCCCAAAGCCTTTCCTTTTCCACCTCACCTAGCGAAATATAGTGTATGAACCTCGTAGACATCCTCTCATATGCCAAGGCATCAAGTCAGACCGTTTATCTTTGCACCATTTTTGCAACCATAGATGTTTACTTCATAAGCCAGACTACTGTATAGATTTGTACCTGGTAACATCTGGCAGGTAAAAAGCTAAAAATACACCTTTGCTTTTCTAAGAACCGTACTCTGTACCTATGAGACATCTATTTTTTTGTATAGCAAATCTCATCCAGCTGCTTGTCGGTAGTGAATTCCTCCTTTTCCTGCATATCTTCCATCAGCTTCAGCTCTCCACAATCCTGGTCTCTGCTGTCTAGCAGTAGCTTTTGGAGACTTAAATCAGTACATCTTGGCAGATGCTGTTCCCTTCCCTTCCGAGGACAGAATCAAATAGTCCTCGGTATGCAAAGAACCAAAGGGCAGTGCAAATATCTTGCTCAAGCTAACTAACAAGCAGATAAAAGACCGAAGAGCCCTTGTCTTCATCTCAAGTGCACAATTTGTTTGCATTTGGCCCCTGAGGAGCCACGTCCCCAGTGGTTTCAGTACATCACAGGGGACATGTCATCTTGTAGTAGACATTATTTCCCCAGAGCACAGTATCACCCAGATGCCTGGCAAGCACTGGAAGTATCATTAAAGCAGCAGAGGAGATAAACCCCACAGACCAACACTCACAAAATTGCAGAATAGATCATGCAAGCTAAAATCCAGGCAAGAATTTGGCACTTTCCCTTTAGTATACGGACAGAGTTATATTACAGTCGAGGGATTTCCACCTACTGGCATGATCTCCATCCTTATCCTTTATTTATTTAAAGAATTTATATTTTGCTCTTCACAAGAAAGCTCAGTTAGGATTCCTAGCATGCATGCCCTTAGCCACTGTTTCACACAACATTGTTCTAGTTCAGGGGTCCCCAATGTGGTACCCTTTCATGGTGACCAAATGTTTAGAAAGTAACCATGGCAGCAACTTCTACCACAGCATAAGAATCTTTCACATCTGACTGACAGTCTGTAAGCTAGAAAACATATTTTTAAATAATATGTTCAGTTAAAAATGCATTTATTTTCTGCCAGTGGGTGAAGACTTTCTTGTTTGGTTTGATGTAGCCCCCAATTACTGTTATCAGCTCTCCTCCCTGGTGGTGTTGTCATGTGTGTTTGTATAGTTTTTTATTGAATTGTTTATTTCATATCCACTTTATCTTAAATGTGTTTTAAATTTTGAAATGTTCAAGTAGAAAAGCAGCACAGAAATGTTTTAGCTATAAAATAAACAAAGGTGGAGCTTCTTCCAGAAGTAACAAAGCAACAAAGTAACAAATACGCATATTAGAGTTATGCGTAACCTCACTCCTTGACAATTTGTGGTTGGATCGCTACTACTCTGTGTCAGAATCCCAAAGGTGCTCACAGGCTCAAAAACAAACACACACCAATTCTAGTTGATATGCCAGGCTTCACAAACTCAACAGCACCCTGCATCTTATCTGCAATTTCTAATACACCTCTCCAGTAAGTTCATTTTCCTTAAAGCAGTGTTCCCCAACCCCCAGGCCGTAGACCGGTACCTGGCCGTGGAGCCCTCGGTACCGGGCCACGGTGTGTGTGGGGGGGAGGCACGGGTGTCGGTGCACAAGCACCGTGCTGCAGGGGGGGGGAGGCACGGGCGCTCCCTCTCTCCCCCAGTCCCCGAGCCTTCCTCTCCCCCCCGGTCACCGGCCTGAAAAAGGTTGGGGACTACTGCCTTAAACTGTCAACAAGTTGGAGCTGACTTATGGCAACGCTGTAGGGTTTTCAAGCCAAGAAACTAACAGAGGTACTTTGCCATCGCCTAACTTTATGTGGCAACCCTGGACTTCCTTGGTGGTCTCCCATCCAAATAGTTACAAGAGTTGACCCTTCTTCGTGTTCAAAAGCTGATGAGATCAAACTATCCAAGTGTTGCCAACCTCCAGGTAGGGCCAGAATCACAACTGGCCTCCAGTGCATTATGCACACTAGATAATGCACTTTCAATGCACTTTAAAAGTAGAGTATCCTGTTCCACACAAGAAAATCCAGCTGCAAAAGCACATTGAAAGTGCATTATCCAAGGTGTGTAGAATGGGCCCTGGCTACAGAGATTGTATCTGTCTGTCTGTCCATCTGTCCGACTGTCTGTCTGTCTATCTATCTGTAACAGCTTGCGGTGTTAATATCTGAGAAAGGGTAGGTGGGCGGGGACTTCCAGACTTCATTTCCCAACTGGCCCAGCACCACTGGCACCCACCCCCAATAGCCTGGCCAGGGGCAATCTGGAGCAATTACTTCCAGTTTGCCCCTGGCCACCACTAGGAGGGGAGGTAATAGGGCCTCCTGTGGGGAGGGCCAGGTACTGCCTGCCCAAGCCTTGGTGGGCCGCACAAGCAGCCCTTGAGGCTTGGGCAGGCCACGGCAGCAGTTGCCGGCAGGGGGGAGGAAGGGCTAGGGGGGTGCCTGGCGTGGCCTGCCGGCTTCAGAAGGCCACACCAGGTCTTTCCCTTTGTGGGGGGAGGGCAAGCAGGGGGAGTTCCCACTGCCATGCTGCCCGGCCCTGCAAAGCCCCGCCAAGGCTCTATATTTCCCCTCTTGGACTAGCTGAAGACATTTAATTACATAAAAAATAAATACTAAATTATGTGATATCAAATAAATTAAATTAAAGTTAACATATTAAAACAGACATTAAGAAGGTATCAGCAGCAATGATATCACATCCTGGTCTTCTGCAGATGTGAGGGGGCAGTGGGGGGGGGGAGGCCCAATCTGCTGTGTTTCTGCTGGCCTCAACCATAAGCCTGGTGGAAGAGATCTGTCTTGCAGGCCCTGCAGAATTTAGTAAGTTCTCTCAGGGCCCTGATCTCCTCTGGGAGTTCCTTCCACCAGGTAGGAGCCATGTACAAATAGGCTGTAACTCTGTTTGAGGCCACACATACTTCTGTGGGATCTTGGGGCCAGCCGGTTGGTGTTGGCTGACTGTAACACTCTCCAGGGAACATATTCAGATGAGCAGTCCCTCAGATACGTGAGCCCGGACTGTGTATAGCCTTGAAGGTTAATCCTAGAACTTAGAGCTGGATCCAAAATTCCATTGGAAGCTAGTGCAGCTTGCCACAGGACTGGTCTTGTATGGGTTCTCAGTGGTGTTTTCATGAGAACCCAGGCAGCTGCATTCTGGACTAGGTGAAGTTTCTGGAGCAGGGGAAAGGGAAGGCTGGTGTAAGTGAGTTACATTAGATAAGCCTGGAGGTTCCCTTGGAGAAAATGGCTGGTTTAGAAGAGTGGCCTCTATGGCATCATGGTTCCTCTTCTCCCCAGGGTCCACTTTTTGATCCCCAGGAGTATCCAAGAGAGAAGCTGACAACCATAAATCTGGATAATCTGGACCAGTGCTCTCCCTAAAGACCCTACCCATATTTTTGCCTATCCTGCCATTTCTACATGGCTCTTCAGAACTATTTGTTTGTTTGTTTGTACTTATATGCCACCATTCCTGAGGTTAGTGGCTTGTGGCAGCTTTCAGCATCAATATCAATACAAATCCAATAAAATATAACACAATCCAGTTAAACCATTATAAAATACAGAATAAAACCCATTCATAAACAGCAGTAAACTAAGTACCACTATAGCTCAGACGGTCCAGTTTGCCGTGGGGGTGCCACAATTTTGCAAGGGGTGTCCCAAGATGTTCCTGGTCCTAACCAGCCTTCACCATACACCTGCAGAAGAGCTCCATCAGGGCCCTGAGATCCTCCAGGAGCAAATTCTGCTAGGTGGGGGCCAGGACCAAAACCTAAAGCAATCTGAGCCTTGCCTTCAAGATCCTTCAGTCAATACATGTTCCTTCAACTATTATATCAATCGCTTCTTCTCTAAGCAGCCCTACAAAACAAATTATATAGCCCCTAAACCCACAATCCCCTGCCAGTCTTACTCCCCCACTCCCCATGTTTGCCTGAAGCTCCCAGTAATAACCCACCCACCCCAACTACATTGTGTGACCTGGGGCACAGTTGACATCTTTCAGCATCACAAGACTATACTGAAGGGAAAAAAAACAGACTAACCCCAAAACTCCTTCAGTAAGGGCAGAATTAAGCATGAGGTGAATTGTGATGTTCCTTTCCCTTTCCGGATGCCAAGCCTTCAACTCCTTCTCCCAAATGTACTTCCCTCTAGGATTGTTCCCCAAGCTTCTTTTATGTCCCAAAATTATTTCCTCACTCCTGAACTTCGCTTTTACCCGGTTCCTTCCACCATTGATCTATTCTAATAGTGGAGTTATTTTCAAGCAAACAAAGAGGCAAAAACCAAACCACTGCCAGCTGTACCAAATTGTGCAATGTTTAAATGTCATTGTGGCTTTCTCCTTTTTTGTTCCAACCTTGGGAAGCAAAGCTGTGTGTGAGTTCCCCTCCCTCTGTGCCTCCCCAAAGTATTCACGCACCCCTCCCTCCCTTAGCCACAACAACCCAAATGGCAAGAGAGAAGGAGGCTAGGCCAGAAATTAAAAAAAAAAAAAAACCCTCCAGAAGCCAAGGGCTCTCGCAGGAGTCAGGGAAAGACGACTCCCTCTTTTATTGTATCGGCAGCAAGGCCAAGGCCTCTCTCCTTTCCCGGCATGTTTTCGACACCCCAGATGTGCCGGCCCATGCAATCTTTAAGCATTGAATTAAAAGAGGGGTATGGGCCAACAGAACCTTGCCTGTCTCGTTATGTTATTATGTTTCACAAAGAAGAAAAACAAGTTATCCTTTCTCCCCCAACCCCAACCCCCCAAATCTGGCATCTTCCCCACCCAACCTTCCCAACTTCTCCTGCCTTTTACAGCACTCCAAGATAAATATTTCTACTTTTTTTCTGCCAGGCAGAAATTTCTCAATAATTCTGCACTGGTTTATTAGGCAGTGAGCAGCAGCTCAGGTATTTTCCTGTCCAACAGCTTGGAACCAGCAATTCTAGACCTATAAATGGCTCCATCCTGAATCTATTGGCTTCCATGAATGCTTGATCAGGCCCAGCGTGCCTGTGTGATGAGGAGCCGTATTGGCCTTATGTACAAAGCAAACACATTACTCTCTGAGAGAGAACAGCCTGATCCCCTTGACCCTAGCCTTCCTACCTCACATATCCAGCAATTTTGACAGGAGAAGATTCACACGTCCATTTTTTCTCCTTTTGCTTGGGAGAAGAAAGGTGGCTTATTAGGTAGGGAGGTGAATGATCCAACCTTTGTTCAGCCGCTAACCCTGAATAAGATGTCCGCACAACATATAGACTATAATTCCCATGCCAAGCTTAAAGGACTCTTGGGCTGAATTTGCACGGAGCTTTTATTCCAATCCCAGGTCGATTTTTTTTTACTGTAGATGCACTTGTACTTGAAATTGTTTACCAATTTGTCTGGCATAAACAAGTGAAATTTGAACAATAACATTCATTCTGTCTGTGAGCAATAAGCACAACAGACAGTGAAGCCTTATGCGTTGGACCCACTGGAGCATTTCTGCAGACCGAAGAATTCCCAGAGCATTGCTCTCTGTCCGCCCCCTCCTACTGCAGACCACATGTCCCCCAAATCCTGTTTCTGCCCCTCAGTACTAGCGTTTGGGAGGAGGGTAAGCTATATTCTGTAGAAATCATTTCAGCCATGGAAAAACCATCCAGTTGATCTAAGCCAGTGGATCTAAGCCGAGGTGTTGGAGTTAGGGATGCCAATCTCCAGGTGGGAAATGGGGATCCCCCACAATTACAGCTCTTCTCCAGAATATTGGTTGCCCTTCCAGAAATCAGTTCCCCTGGAACAATAGTGTTTGGGAAGGTGGACTCTATGGCATTATACCCCACTGAGGTCTCTGCCCTACCCAAGCTCCTTCCCCAGATCTTCAGGAGTTTCCTAAGCTACATATGGCAACCTTCCCACCCCCTGCCAGTAGACATGGGGGACCTGACAACCCTGGCTGGAGTGGCCTTTGTACTACTGCTTGTAGAAGCAGAATTGCACTAAGAACATTTCCCTTTTGCTCATCACTGGACCCAGCCCACCACCTGTAAAATGTGGATAACAGTGATCTGTTAATGCCGAACAATTTTCAAATCAAGCACAATAAACATTATGGAGTACTATTCTGCATATTTGTAATAAACAGTGGCCATGTAGCAATGGAAGCCATACAAAACCCATAGGTTGTCATCTATAATAAGATCCCAGAATAAGTTTACTCTCAGAAAGCAAGCTCCCAAGGACTTTACTATTCAGGAACTGACAATATTTGTTCGGAATCTGGCAGCTGTCACAGAATCTTAAATGTTCCGTAGGACTCCTGCACTATGCTGCCAACGTGCACGGAAAGTCAAGCATTAGGACCTGGCAGCTTCAACTAGTTGATAGGGAATCTCAGAGCCTTGATGACAGGGGTTCCTTAGCTTCCATCCTTCTAAACTCCCATGTAATTCCAGCAGCCTGGTATTTCTATCACACATTGCCTTCTAGAATCATGGTCTTCTCCATCACCACCATTGCCTCAACTCTTAGGTCAGCCTGCAAGGGAGCACAAATTCTATCACGAGAACAACACACATTAGCACTTGAATTTACATCAAGCACAATATGAGACCTGTGTCACCCCCTTATAGAATCAGAGAATCATAGAATAATAGAGTTGGAAGGGACCTCATGGGTCATCTAGTCCAACCCCCTGCACTATGCAGGACATTCACATCTCAATCATTCATCTACTATAACCTGCCACCCCTTTGCCTTCACAGAATCAGCTTCTCCATCAGATGGCTATCTAGCCTCTGTTAAAAAATTTCCAAAGATGGAGAACCCACCACCTCCCGAGGAAGCCTGTTCCACTGAGAAACCGCTCTATCTGTCAGGAACTTCTTCTGGATGTTTAGAGGGAATTTCTTTTGAATTAATTTCACTCCATTCATTCTGGTCTGTACCTCTGGGGCAAGAGAGAACAATTCTGCTCCATCCTCCATATGGCACCCTTTTAAATACTTGAAGATGGTTATCAGATCGCTTCTCAGTCGTCTCCTCTCCAGGCTAAACAGACCAAGCTTCCCCAACCTTTCTTCATATGTGTTGCTCTCCAAACCCCTCACCATCTTTGTTGCCCTCCTCTGGGCACGTTTCAATTTGTCAACATCCCTCTTCAATTGGGGTGCCTCCGTAAATTTGTTTGCATTTTTGTCCAGTGGCACCTTTAAGATCAACAAAGTTGTCTCGGACTTTGTTCTGCAGCTTCAGACCAACACGGCTACCCACCTGAATTTGTTTCATGCAACAGCAACTACATGAACTTATGTGTGGATGTAGGACATATCAGCTTTTATCATCAGCAAAACAATGATGTGAAATCAACCTAAGTGCCTCTGAAAGTAACCTGGAGTAAATTAATTCATTTCCCAGCCAACCAAAAAATCCAGCATATCTGGAGCCTTATTGTTTCATAGGTTTTTATACAGTGTTTATACATTTAAGTGATGCATAAATGCACCTCTCCATGTAACAAGGATTGACTTTCCCAAGCTTTCAAAAGTCCAAAGTCGTTTTTTGAAGATTTGAATGGCGAAGAATACCATTTCAAAGGCCACTGAATGACAACTGGAGGTTTAATGAACCTGGTGTTGCAGCAGAGAGGAGAGCACTCCACTGCAGGCATAGGCTTGTCCTGCTTCTTGCATCTAATTCCCCTGACAGATGGTCCCTTTACAAATCATTGCACTCAGCCTGCCACCCCTCCATGGTAAAGAACAAGTTCCCTTGTCCTTTTATATTCTGCAGCAAACCTCCCAGTTGTACCTTCAGAGAAAACTTGCCCAGCATCTTTAAAAAGTGCAAGGCTGGGAACTGAAACTCATAATTCTACTGGACATCAATGTAAATGGACTACACTGAAATATTTAGATTTACTACCAATGGCTTCATGGCCTGCTGCAATAATTTATTACAGCACTCTCAGCTGTCAATCCTATTTGGCTTGGTTGATGATGTTCAAATTTAAGATGAGTCCCAAGGAGCTCCAAGCTTGTCTAATCCAACAACAACCAGGTATGGCAACCAGGACTCTTCCCCTGATGCCACTTAAGGAGGCACCACTGCCTGAGCTTCTTCCTCCTGTGTCACACACACACACACACACACACACTGTTGGAGTTCTTCCAGTGGAACAGAAGTGCATCTCTCTGGCTGGGCTCCCAAATAGCCATGTGTACTTTCCTCTCCTTGTCAATTGTTTCAGAACTGAGGTCTTGTGTGCTGCTGTTGGTTAGCCATCCAGATGAGATGCCCCAGCCACACTGGCCTGCCCTCACAGGTCCCCTGCCTCCCTCACCTGTCAGCTGTGTGGCGTGACTTGTTCCCCTGATAGGACAGACATGAAGGGTGACATCTTTAGCACCTTTAAGTGGGGCTGGCTGGAGCACCAGCAGTGGAGCCACTTTGCCCACCTTTCCCGGCTGACTCGCCTGCTTGAAAGGCAGAAGTTTGACAGGAAACTTGCTGGAGCTGCTTCCCAAGTCATTGGCTGTCCTTTCCCTTCCCAGTGTCTGCAGCTGAACTCCTTGTGACCCCCCTCAAAGGCTGAAGGGCAGGGAATAGGAAAAGTCTGCCAAGATCCATGGGACAAAGACCCCTCTTTCTTTGGGGCTGTGTGTCACTTGGCAAAGGATTGACTTTCAGGGTGCCATAAGACCATTGCAGCACTTCTCTTGAAGGCCCCTCCCACTCCCCTTCCCTTTCCATGCTGGCCTTCCTCTTCCTCTATGCTGGAAGGACTAGAGATTTGTGGCAAAACCTTGAATGGGTGTGTCACCAAGTTCCACCCACCCCTTGCCTTGGGTGCCAAAGTGTCTAGATATGCCATTTAGTAGACATAACTGAGCGAACAACTCTCCCTGAGATGTTCAGAACGCTATAGGGAAGTGTCAATAAGAATGTAAAAATGGTTGGTATTTCCTCATTCTTCCAGTTCTTCAGGCCATCAACTGCCAATGAGGCAAGTAGTTTGCTGGATGACCTTGGGCTTCTCACCCTACCTTCCCTCAGAATCATTGTGAGGATAAAACAGGAGACCCACGTGCCCTTCCCTGAACTCCTATGGGGGGGAAATGCATGTCTCTATCCTTTAAGGCAGAGGTCTCCAACCCCCGGTCCGCTGCCTGGTACCGGGCCGTTAAGGCCATGGTACCGGGCCGCCAGCGGCCGCGCCTGCCTTCCCCTCCCCCCGCGCGCATGCGTGTTTGCGCCCCCTGCTGGCGAAAACTCGCACGTGCGGCTGTTTTGCGCATGCGCATTAGCGCCACCTAGTAGCAAAAACGCGCATGTGCGGCAACTGCTATGGCCGGGCCGCCGGCTCTCTCCCACCCTTGGAGGCGATCCCCGACTACAAGAAGGTTGGGGACCGCTGCTTTAATGAAGGACTAGAGGCTAGGAGACAGGAAATGAAAGTCACTCATTCTTCTCTTGTCTGAAATGACCTGCTAACTCCTGGTAACAGCACTTATAATTCTGGGGACACAGCATTAGGAGTTGTCAATTTTTCACATGGGTTATCTGCCCTGGGTTCAATAATGTTGGGAAGTGTCCCCCTTCCATTCCCCACAGAATGATGGTTCATTTGTGCACCTGTAACGAGTTTCCCCAGCTTTTCATTAACCTTTTTCAAATCTGCTTCACTGTGACAATTTGGCAAAAATAACAGTAAAGTCTGGTCAGTTCTTCCCCCTCCTCCAGGGGCTGTTATTTCTGCAATGGAAGATACTAGAACACACTGTCTCCACCCTGGGGTTTCATGATGGCTCCAGAAGGTTTTCACTGATTGGGTGGGAGTTAATTAATTTTTATATCTATTTTTTAAAAAATTTAAAAATGTATCACTTCATATGACCATATATGGCCATGTCAACCCACATACCCCTTCCCAAAATGATCAATGATGGGCCTGGGAGGGTGAGGAGGGGAGGCCTGCTGAGATCACTTCTGGGGTTTCAAAGAATGTTTCAGGAATTTTTCAGTGGTAAAAAGCCTGAGAAAGGCTTGGCTAGAGATATACTTAAGAAAGCTAAAAAGTAATTATTATTATTAATTATTATATCAGAATACAGATACAATGTTTTAAAATTTTTATATATTCACTGGTTTGTGGATTCTGATTTGGTGGAAAGGCAGCATATATATGTAATATAAAAGGTAAAGGTAAAGGTATCCCCTGTGCAAGCACCGAGTCATGTCTGACCCTTGGGGTGACGCCCTCTAGCGTTTTCATGGCAGACTCAATACGGGGTGGTTTGCCAGTGCCTTCCCCAGTCATGACCGTTTACCCCCCAGCAAGCTGGGTACTCATTTTACCGACCTCGGAAGGATGGAAGGCTGAATCAACCTTGAGCCGGCTGCTGGGATTGAACTCCCAGCCTTATGGGCAAAGCTTTCAGACGGCTGCCTTACCACTCTGCGCCACAAGAGGCTATATTAAATAAATAATGCTTGGCAGAGTTAAAATATGCAAAGAGTGCAGAGCATTAGCTTAAAAGAATAAAATAATTTTATTAAGTAGAGAAACAAACTTTATATAGAAAGAGGAGAGAGAGATATCTAATTGTCTGACAGTTCTGTTGTCTTCTTTCAGTCTGTTCTGTTCTGGAGACAAGCAGGGAGGAAGTATGCTCAAAGGAGCAGGAAGTCTCTAAATGAGCCAATCAGCATGAAGAAAAAGTTTATTTTTAAAAATATCAGGAAGTTTCTATTCCAGCTATAAGGTAAAGGTAAAGGTGTCCTCTGTGCAAGCACCGTGTGATGTCTGACCCTTGGGGTGATGCCCTCTAGCGTTTTCTTGGCAGATTCAATACAGGGTGGTTTGCCATTCCCTTCCCCAGTCATTACCGTTTTACCCCCCCAGCAACCTGGGTACTCATTTTACCGACCTCGGAAGGATGGAAGGCTGAGTCAACCTTGAGCCGGCTGCTGGGATCAAACTCCCAGTCTCGTGAGCAGAGCTTCAGACAGCATGTTGGCTGCATTACTACCCTGCGCCACAAGAGGCTCATTATTCTGGCTATACTCAATAAATCAGGTGAAGGTCCCAATATTATTTCATGCTGATGACACGATTTTTCTTTCCCTGACAAAAATGTGTTTGAAAAAGTTGTTAGATATGTTGGGTTGTTTCTGGTTTATGCTTGCTTGCTTACCGCCACTTGCGGCCAGCCAGCTTGAGGTGATTTACATCAATTGAGTAAAGTGCTCCAGTATAAAATAACCCATCCAAAACCTCAACCCACTCACTCCTGGCACTCAATAGACTGTGCACGCCTCCATGCCCCAATGGGAGGGGTTATTCAGAGGAGGGTTCCAATCAATGTTCCACCCCCTCCCCCAGCCTCAACCTGATGTCTGGTGGAAGAGCTTCATTTTACAGACCCTGTGGAACTGTGAAAGTTCTGGCAGGGCCCTCAGCTCTTCTGGGAGCTCATTCCATGAGATCAGGGCCAGGAATGAAAGGGCCCTTGTTGAAGCCAGGTGTATTTCTTGTGGGCCGGGGAATCACCAACCTGTTTAAGTTTGCAGAATGTAGTTCTCTGCATGGAGCATAGGGAGTCAGTCAGTCCCTCAGGTATGCTGGGCCATGACTGCGGATGGCCTTAAAAGTTAAAAACAAACCCTTGCAGCCACATTTTGTAACAGCTGCAGTTTCTGAGTCAGGGATAATGGCAGGCCCATGTAGTGCAAGTTAAAGAGATCGAACCTGGAAGCGACTGTCACATGGTTCACTGTGCCTAGATTGGAAGGCCTTTCTATAAACTTGTCGAAATCTAAAGTGATGGTGTTTGGAAGATGGCCAAATAGATCTGTCTGGGGGATCTTAAATGCTCAGGCCGAACACTGTAAATGATATAAGTATCTAGCAATCACTTTCTCAGAGACCCTGTCTTGGAAGCCTATTTATTGGCTCGTAAAGTATCAGCTGTTAGGAGCTCGGGGGAAATTTTTTTTTATATAAGGAGTGGAGGTATGGTTGATTCAGCCATCAAGTTATTTGCTAGCAAGGTGATTACTAGTATGCTCCACAGAACTGAAATTTGGGGTTAGGGAGATCAGGTCCTGGGCTGGAAAGTATCCAGAACCTGTTCCTAAGATGGATATTGGCTCTTTCAAAGGCAGCACCTGTAGCCCTAATGAGGACAAATTTGGGCATCCATTCCCTGAGAGCTCAGGCCAATGACGCTGTCTTGAAATAATGGCTGAAAAATGTTTTTAGTGAGTCAGACTTCCTGGGCCAGCTGAGTTTCCTATCTCTTCTTGGAGATGGGAATCTTCTAAAGAACCAAATATACTATCTCCTAATTTACAAAGAAGCTGGCCAGAAACTGAGGGACTGGATATTTCAAATTGATGTTTTAATTGATAGAAGCAAAGTAGCTCCCCTCTTTAAATATTTCAAAAATGATCACAACAGATCCCCATTTTTAGTGAACTTGATACACCTGAGGTTGAGGATGGCTTTCACCATGAGATTCCACAAAATGCCAACAGCTATGCACATGGATATGCTGTGTAGTCAACCACATGAGCAATGCCTATGTAGCTGTGGCAAAGGGGGAATAGAAGATCTGTTCCATTATATATTGAACTGTAACTTCTTTGTGGACCCAAGTTTCTTAGTAGATCTGATGGCCCTGGCATTCCTGATTCAGAGAAGGTGATTCTATTGTTGTCTCATAATGATCCACACATTTCTCATAGAGTTGCACTGTTTGATCTGCCTACCCGACAGAGGAGGTCTAAGGCAAGGGGTGATGGCTGATTCCAACGATCTGTGATATTCAGTATATGTGCTAATATCTAGCAACCTGCTTTTATTGCTTATAGTTGTCTTTTTGTACTATGACTGCACAATATACTTGATTCTCTCTCCTATTCTAACTGTAGTGCATCTCCTCGGATGCCCATACTCCTCATATGTCTTGAGTCGTGCACACTGTAGATCTTGCATATTCCAACAATAACTATATTCAATTGCTGATCTTTTTTAAAAAATGAATTAGAAAACCCAGTGGCCCAGAAGAGGCGGGATGGCCACAGCCAGCATACTGAGTTAGGGAAAATGCCCACTTGCCCCTGTGCCGTATGGACAACTGCACCAACAACAGTGAAATTACACAAACTTGTACTTTTGTTCATTCATTCAGCTTATATACCGCCCCTCATTGTGACATCTTCGTGGAAACTACCCGTGTTACATGCATAGGGCTATCAGCAGAAGGTACTAAGGAAACCTCCTTTTTCTCTCCTGCCGGCCTTCCTGTCTGACCCAGAGTCATGTGATCCACAGGAACTAATGGTCACATGAAACATTCAGGAATTGAATTGAGAAGGGGGAAAGAATGACCCTAGCATCAGGGCAGCTGCCCCATAACTCTGGGAATCAAATGCTCCTGCCATAAGAAAGGACTGCTGGAAGGAAGGGAACATGGGAAAGATTTTTGATCCTTGCGCTCATGGAACACATTCTTTTATCATCGTGCTGTACTTTCCAGCCAAGCCAGTTTGGGAGGGTTTTTTTGGTTCTTCAAGTATTACGCTAGGAAAAAGACAGACAAGCCTCTGGAAGCAGAGTCCTCTGCAATTAGCAGTATGTGACTGCTCTGCTTGATCTTGACAAGCAACATACTTCCCTCAACTTCAGGAACAGCACAATTCTGCAAACACTTTTTTAAAAATCCACATCCACATGCAGCCATATATATTTTTTTAATGCTTAGCTACCCTTTCTCCTAGCAATACTTTACCATCTGAGAATATTTTCTTTTCTTAAAAAAAAAGAGTTTGTATTGAGATTTATCATTAAACATAATAAAATTCAAGTTGACAACTAACTCCCTACCAGATTGGTCCTCCCTGGGGGTGTGCACCCAATAGAGGGAGAGCACTCTGGCAATGAGGGCCAATCAGTTCAAATTGAACTCTGTCAATGTGGGCCAGTTAGTTCAAATTGCACTCTGCCAATGAGAGCCAATCAGTTTAAATTACACTCTGTCAATGTGGGCCAGTTAGTTCAAATTGCACTCTGCCAATGAGAGCCAATCAGGTCAAATTACTCTCTGGCAATGAGGGACAATTAGTTCTAATTGCTCTCTGCCAATGAGGGCCAATCAGCTCTAATTGCATGCAGACATTTTACTCCCTACCTGATTGGCCCCCTCAAAAATATTCCCCCTATAGGAGATGGTCAGCCAAGAAAGTCCTGCCCTGGTAGTTTAGCTCCAATCTGAGATTTGCAATCTGAGAAGGGAGTAATGCTTTGAGGGTAACTATCACAGGCACATACATCAGGGAAAATAATGCCAATGTGGGATGGACTGGGAAGTTGTGAAGTTTCCTTTTTCATATGTATCCCACCTTGGCCTTGCTGCAATCTTCCAAAGACCATCACAACAAAGCAGATTTAAGACCAATGGCATGGAAGATGGGGAAACTGTAGATAGGGAAAAGAAGCACCATGAGGCTATGGGGACATGTGGAGGGGGTAGACACTGTTTCCCAGTAGCACCTTCCCAGTAGAAGAAGAGTTGGTTTTTATACCCTGCTTTTCATTGCTGTAAGTTCTTTGCCAGCCAATGTTTTCATGTTTGATTGTAACATACAACAGTTTTTTATTTACTTTGATATTGACAGACTGAAGGTTTTGCAGGTCTTCAAGCAAATTTTGCTATCAATTAAATATTTTCGTTGGAGGAAGAAACTGTGACAAGTTTATGAATTATTTGATATTTATTGTTATTAGCAATTACTGCCACACAGCATTTCTCTTTGTTTTCCACTTGAAGCCTGACAATCCTATTCCTCCATGGGATCCAAAACCAGAGAGTCCCCAGTCCCCCCCCCCAGTAGCCCTTTTCTCCAGGAGGACTGATCTCTGTTGTCTGGAAATGACCTACAATTCCAGCTAATTCCCAGGTCCCAACTGGAAATGGTCATCCTGCAACCTCTCTGGGACACAGTGCCATAGAGTACCCCACTCCTAAGCAAGCCCTTTGATCTCCAGGGGCATGGAGATGAGTTGTCATTGCAGAGTTCCCCCCCCCCAAAAAAGAGACATTTTTCAGCGGGGAGCTGATCTCTGTAGTCTGCAGATGACCTCCAATTCCAGGAGATTTCCAGCACACAGATGGAGGTTGGTGACTCCTGGGTCAGGAATGTTCCTTTAGGTTTGGAGGTGGGTCCTCAAGACTCCAGGAGTAGACAGGAACTTTTTCTATGTAACCAGCCCCCAGGAAGGCCACAGGGCAGGTGTGCATCCTAGTGCCCATAGTTTCCCTGGGTGCAACGGGCTTTGACTCTAGTATTGAATAAACCCCAAATTTCCAGTCAGTCTCAATGATTTCTATGGAATATGAGAAACAAATGGGATTATGGAAAATAATCCCATTATTTTCCCTCCACCCACTGCATTCTGTCCAATGGATGGACCCACAAGTAGATGTTCTGTAGAATATCTTAGCTAATGAGCAGTCCTTTACATACCCCAGTTCCAGGCTGTTTTTTATTCAGCCACTAACTGTAGGGGTGGAGGCATAGATTTATGGGTAAAGCTATCACTCAGAGTTATACCATACTGTGCATGCAAAAGGTCCCTAGCTCTATTCTTGGCATTTCCAGTTAAAAGAATTGCTGATATGAAAGACATCTCTCAGAGACCTGGGAGAGTCATTGACAGTAAGATTATCCACTACTGACCATGATAGACCAAAGAGAGAAATATGCTCATTGGTTGATATAATTGTCTATATACAGTAAGGCACCTCCAAAGCCTTATGGACTGTTAGCTATATTGGGCACTAAAATGTTTAGAATACTACCAAGGTAGCTGAAACAATCTTATTGCAAAGGCACCATCAAAGGACAAGAGCTCTTCCAACACTAATCTTTCTACTGTCAGAAAAGCTCTTGTTCTTTGAGGTGCCTTTGGAACAGGATTGTATACCAGTATGCACAAAGGTAGTTGAAACAAACACCAGCTTTGTCTTGTGAGGCACTACAAGTGGATATACTAGAATATATACATACACACACACACAACACCAATGCAATGCTTCATAGGAGGAAATGCAAAGCACCACAGACGGGGGGATAGGGTAGTGTGGGTGGTCTGAGGCTTGAGCTGTGGTAAGTTCTGGTTAAAGACATCTTTTCCTAGAGCCATCTCCATTTCCAGCCTTTCTGCTCAGAGCACACAGTCTTCTGCCACCCACCTTCATAAGGATGGAAGTGAAGAACCTATTATGTATTTGACCACAGGACTTGCAAACAACGCTACAGACATCAGAAATGTTACTTTCCAAATGTGTCGTTTTCTCCTCACAAAACAATGTGGTGTTCACATTTATTTATCAGAATACTTATGTCAGCACGGAATTAGTAATGGAAGCGTTCTGAGAAGCTACAGGGTTATTGGAATGCATTAGAAGCTGGCTTGCCAGATGTCCCTGATTTTAATGTATAGTCCAAGATATGTCTTCTCCACCCCTCAATCCAAATGCCCCAGCTCCACAGAACACCATAGCTCTACAGGTGTTCCTTTATTTTTTAAAAAATATGGCTTTTAGTGATCTTTAAAAAGGCTAGAGTTAGCTATGTGGGTTTGGCATGGAAACTGTGTCATATTCCCCATCTTGTCCCAAGAATACACTCATGGGAATATAAGATTTGACATGGGGCTGCCATTTTCAGCAACATACCTAGGCTTATGACTACAGCTTAGTTCTATCCAACTGCAACTTGGGAAAGCTCATACTTACTGTGTGAAGAAAGTAATCTTTGCATAACTTCCAGGTGACTCAGATTGGGACATCGGCTAATTATTAGAGCAATGGAACATCTCCTGAATTCCAGGCTTGGAGGAGGAGCTTATCTCATGGCTTAAGTGCTACTCAGCACTTTATACCCACTCAGGGCGGCTGTCCCGCCCCTGAGTGCCTCCTCCTCCAACCAGCTTGCTTGTCTGTCCAGCGGCCGGCTAATAACCTTCCATTTCACACCTCTGGCACCCCCTCATCCTTTCACTTCCCTCTGAGACTCGGAGGCTGCAGATCCCTGCTGCATGAGAGCTGCCCCTGCCATTGAGTTCCCTAACAGCTGCCTGCAGCCTTTCCAGGTCCTGGGGCAAGGGGAGGGCCGTCCGCAGAGTTCTTCCACTTCACTCCCCTAATCTAGCACCCGTTGTATTTCTGAATGCAATGGGCTTGTCCCCTAGCAGTAAATACATCTCTGCATATATAGAAGAGCTTGTTTTGACCCCACCTTTTACTACTTGAAGGAGTCTCAAAGTGGCTTATAATCGCCTTCCCTTCCTCTCTCCACAACACCCTGTGAGGTAGGTGAGTCTGAGAGATCTCTGAGAACTGTGACTGGCTCAAGGTCACCCAACTGGGTACATGTGGAGGAGTGGGGAATCAGACCTTGCCCTCCAGATAAGAGGTGCTACTTTTAAGCACTACATTATGCTGACTCTCCTAACAACAGTTGAACCTGAAGTATCTGGCATGACATATAGCGCTTCTCTCTCTGCTTTTTCTTCAGAATGAGACACAGTAGTTCAGGCAAGAGAGTGAGATTACCAGAATGCCTGAGGAAAGCAGGTTGGCAGTGGAGAAAGGAAAGTAAAACCACTACCACTACCATTGTGGCCAGCTTTCTGTTTTCCTGGGCAGCGATAGTGGTTGTGGTGGTTTTACTCTCTCTTCTCCTTGGCCAGCTTGCTTTCCTCCTGGCAAGCTCCCTGGGCACTGGAACAAGAGTGCAGATGCCACAAAGAACGGGAAGATATTGATGATTGCCCTTAATTTTCATCTGTGACACAAGGCACACTGCTAAGGGAAGCTTACAGATTTCTCCGCCTCCAGTGCCAATCATGGTGTCTATTTCAAGATGTGAACCACCTGACTACTACAAGCTTTACTCTGAAAATGGATCCACTGTGTAAAGACAAAACAACTAAATAAGAATTTGTACAATATAGAGAAAAGCTGTATCCAATGTTTTGAAAGTACAAACAAAACATAGTAATGCTATGCAGACATTAAGAAGCTGTAGGAATGCCACTGGAAAATCCAAATCTAAATGAGAAACTGGTAAATCCTGCATTTTGCTTGGGAACGCTTCCTCAGTGGACCCCAACAGAAACTTTACTGCACAAGGAGTAAGCAAGGAGTGGTTACAACTGAACTATGAAGAAACTCATTAGGATATGAATATTATCTAGAGCCTCTAGGCACTTGTGCAGTAAAGTTTTTGTTGAGGTCCACTGATGAAGCACTCACAAGTAAAACACAGGATGCATTGATTCCTCATTTGGATTTGGAGTTTCCAGTAGCATTCCTACAGCTTCTTAATGTCTTTGTAGCATTACTATGTTTTGTTTGTGCTTTCAAAGCACTGGATAAAGCTTTTCTCTATATTGTACAAATTCTTATTTAATTGTGTTGTCTTCACACATACTGTTTCTGCACTAGCAATATTGTTCGGATTTGCACTTGTAAAAGCTCAATTTGTCTGTTTCTGCACTAAAATTGGCTTCTTCCGGTGCAGCCCTGAATTTCCCCCTCACTTGCCCCACAGCAAAGGAATACTCAGAAAATGGGGTTTCACCATTTCAAGTGGGGTCTAACAGGGTCTAATTTGGGTCTGCCCAATGTCAAAATGTGTGCAATTGGGTTTTTCCCCATGTATGCCATTGTGAGTCATTTGGGAACACCCCTTTCCTTGCAGTGGTCAGGAGTGCAGACTTCTAATCTGGCGAGCCAGGTTTTATTCCACGTTCCCCCACATGCAGCCAGCCAGGTGACCTTGGGCTTGTCACTGCCCTGATAGAGCTTTTTTGACTGAGCACTTCCCTCACAGGGTGTCTATTGTGGGGAGAGGAAAGGGAGGGCAAATTAAAGCCACTTTGAGACTCCTTCTGGTAGAGAAAAGTGGCATATAAGAACCAACTTTTCTTATTTAACGTATAGTGATGATGTGTGTGAAAACAAAAGATCCAGAATCAAGTAGTATTTACTTTCCACACTGTAAATACAGCAGCATGAATTTGCAACCCCATTACTGGGCAGCAGCTTCAAAATGAAGGATGAGTCTTTGGGGAAACACTTCCTGGATTAACTGAAGTGGAAAAGGCTAGACAAAAAGAGGGAAACAACCTTATTAGAGGTTATGCAACTATTTCTTAATCAACCAAGTCTGCTTTCCCAAAGCAGGAAGGACACAGCCAGCTCATGTCTTGGAAGGTTTTGACTCTTGGCCCTGGCTCTCAAGGCTCACATTGCAGAAAGCTCGATCAAGACTGGAAAGGATAGCATCAGAACAACGGAGAGCGCAGGATATAATTTAAAACGACAGTGTTTACTTTCAGTTCTGTGCAAACGTGTCACAGCCCAAGCAGCCCACGTGGCATGCTCTGCAAATCACTGGGGACAGGAGAGCCACCTTTACCTATCAGCTACAACAAATACTACTCTTCATCAAGACAGTGAGGTCTAGGGGCAACAGAAACATCACTGGAACCTCTGGCATCTACTCTTATGTGTCCATGCTTCTGCAGCCTATCAACTTGGAGCTACTCCTGCCAAATAATAAAATATAATTTACACGCATGGGATATCTGCCAAGAGAAGCATTTTCTTAACAAATGACAACAAGATCCCATACAATAAATAACACCTTTGTACTAAATGGTGTGTACAAACCCATTGTGTTGAATTCATACAATGCCAATTATTTCATCACGAGCACAATAATCTATTTGCTGGATGGGATGCCAAACTGGTTGTGTGACTCAAGCACAGAAGACATGCTCAAAATATATTACCACATGGCCCCAGGGCATGTGGCTGGGAGTTGGAATATGCAAGATCTGCAGCGTTCATGATTCAACAGCATGAAAAGAATGTCCTGCAGGGGACATTGGAGATGTGTGATTAGCATGCTTAGAATAGGAACTTCCAAGATTTTTCCAAATACTCTCCTCCAATGTCCTGATTGCCTCTTTGGAAACTTCCTGCTCCTTTGAGCATATTTCCTCCCTGCTTCTCTCCTCAACAAGCTAAATGAACAGAAAAGTCAGATCTCTCTCCTCCTATTATACAAAGGTAGGGGTGGCCAAACTGTGGCTCTCCAGATGTCCGTGGACTACAGTTCCCATGAGCTCCTGCCAGTGCATCCATGGACATCTGGAGAGCCACAGCTTGGCCACCCCTGTAAGAGATCTAACTGACTCTTCTATTTTATTCTGTAAGCAGCTTGGTGCTCTGCTCCTTTGCATATTGAAACTCTGCCAACAGTTGGAAAGGTCATGAAACAACAGCAATTTGGCTGAAGCTCAGTAGGTCTGGGTCTGGTCAGTCTCTGAAAGGAAGACCTGCAGAACACTACGCAAGCTACCTTTAAGTTCATGAAGAAAGGTAGAATATAAAAATAATGAATTAACCAACAGAGGAGAAACAGACTTCTATTTTTTTTTTTAACAAAAATGGTCAGCCATTCTGAATTCTAAACAAGGCCAAATACTCTTTCCTGGCAGATCAAGTCAGCAAGCCTTTGTTGTACCCTTTAATTAACTGAAAGGCCCAAATAGCAATGAGCTCTGGTTTATTTAAATAACAACCAGGCTTTTAGAAGTTACCCTTGGAGGTCCAGGAATCTTTTAACACAGCTGTTTATACTTGGCATTTCAGAAAACTGATTCGGATCAACCCATTGGAGGCTGGACAGGGAGTACCATGTTGAAGACTAAGTTTGAATCTTAGCAGGGTATATACATTTCTAAATAGTCACTGGTATAGGGTGTGACTCCACCAGTACATCTCATAGAATCACAGAATTGGAAGGATCTCCATGGTCATCCAGTTCAACCTCCTGCACAAGGCAGGAAACTCACAATGGCCGACCAACCCACAGTGACCCCTATTACATGCCCAGATGATGCTTCCCCCTCCCCCCCAAAAAAAACCCAGAATCCCTGGCCAGTCTAGCCTGGAAGAAATTCACTTCCCGATTCCAAAGTGGCAATTGGCATTTCCCTGGGCATTTAAGAAAGGGCCATAAGAGCCAAACACCTAAACCATCCCTTCTGCCCACCCACTCACAATCTGCCTAAATTCACAGAACCAGCATTTCTGTCAAATGACTATCTAGCCTCTGCTTAAGAACTTCCAAAGAAGGAGAACCCACCTCATCTGTAGTATTTAAGAATCGTACCCCCTCCCCCAGTATGCTAGGGACACCAAATCATAGTGGGGATCTCTGGCTAAAACTCATTTACCATCCCTCCAAGTTTGGTGGTTTGACTTTCTGGGGTCTGATTCTGGTGTCCCAAAGAAGGTGCCCCATGAAGGTGCTTTCTAGAAAAATGACAGGCAGAGGTTCAGGAGTAAATAGAATGGAACCTGTGCAAGCTAGAGACACCATACTTGCAGGGGATCTCTGGCTGACTTTCCTCTACTTGCCCTCCAAGTTTGGTGAGGGTCAGCTTACAAACCCTTCCCCCCAAAGGTGCCTCCATCCTCCATTGCACCACTAACATAAATGCAATGAGGAATGGTGAGTCTGAGCATAATGCCCTCCTCCATCACACGGACCACTTATGCCTCGATTCCCCTGCTCTTTTTGTTTTGGATAAACTGCTACTTCCTAAGCATTTGGCAGCCTTTGGAATGTTTTGTGTCTTTTGAAAGTCTACCTTCTTTCCTCCATCCCAGATTTCAGCTTGAGAGGCTGCTATGGATACAAGACAGCTAGCAAACGAGAGGTATCAAAAATTCTCAGCCACCTGGGGTGCAGTATGGTAGAAGTTATTCCCCTTCTCATGTTTCTGACAGGAAGAGCTACAACTGTATTTTGTTCCACAAGGAAACAGAGGAAAGAATAACTGCTATCATTTTGGATTGCTAGCAGCAACAAATTTGTAATGGCTTTGGGGGCATAATAGCATTGATAAAAAGGATACATCATTTTAAAAAGCCCAGCACTTGATATCTACCACCTACCACACAGCCTCGGGGCTTCCAACAAGACTAGAATGCGAGCCCTTTGGAAGAGAGACTGCATGTATTTTGTGCAATGCCTGTGAGGAACTATATTTCTGATTCTGAAACTTCTGCAGTACAAATTAAACATTGCCCACATGAGATGATCCCTTTGTTGGGCAGTAGTTGAAGTTACAGAAAGCAGTAATAAGCTTAACTGAGCTGGTGACCTTTGTGTCTTCATAGGATTTTAAAACTTAGCACTTTCTCCTCTCTGTCTCTTAGGCAGGCACACTTCCTTCAAAGAGCAGTAAAAAGAAAAATATTAAACCATCAGTGACGGGCATCTGCTAAATCACAGGCCTATCAAAGGCTTAATAAATGTTGCAGAATCCCAAAGAAAGAGAAGTTGCAAGACTCAGATCAGAAGAAAGGAGATGGGTGTGTAAGGTCAGAGCAAAATATTTGATATAGTGCTCTTCACTGATTTGTCATTCACAGAACTGTAGTTTTAAAAAGTTGTGAGGATCAAATTATTGTGAAATTGTCATGGCTGGGGCAGGGTGCAAATGCCCAGGTGCCCCCCTCCCCTCTTGAGTTGTTGCCCATGGAGCCCCTCCCTTTTTCTTCTACAGCAGGGTGGTGGCAGCAGCGAGAGAGGCAGCAAGTGGACCAGCAGAGACCAGGTGAGCAGCGGAGGAGGTGGTGGCCGCACTTGCTGGTTACTGGCCTGAGGCAATGGTGGTGGCAAGGAGAGATGGAGGGGCCCCGTCCTCTCCGCTCACTCCTTCCATCATCTCCCCGCTGCACCACATCACTACTTCTCTTGCATTTCCCCCTCACAAGGCACAGCTGAAGACATTTTCACATCAATAAAATAACTCCCACAAGTGCCTATACAGCCTGAGATCAATGTAGTTGCTTGTAGCTGTTTCCCCACAACTACCACCCAGCATTTATTTATTTATTTATTTATTTATTTATTTATTTATTTATTTATTTATTTATTTATTTTGGAATTTATGTTCCACCTTCTCTTCTGAAATTCAGGGCAGGTCACACGTTTATATAATAAACAGACCACTGTATAGATCTCAAAGTTAATAGTTAAAATTGATTCTGTAAAACATTAAAATATTAAAATATGTACAAGCAGGCGCACAGGGAAGCTTGCTGGAGCCAAAGTGCTCCTAGGTTGTGCATTGACTGAAGATGTTCTAGGGAGCACCAGCAGCATGGTAGATAGTAGGGCAGAGTGCTCATCATCACAACCTGACTTTGGGCTGACTTTGACTTTTTCATGGGCAGGGGAAAGAGCACTGTATGAATGTGTGAATTCTCCCTAAGTTGCAAACCAAGAAGGTTGCCAACTCTGAGTTGGGAAATGTCTGGAGATTTGGGAGATGGACAGGGCTTAGGAAAGGACTTCAGGAAAGGGGTATATTGCCATTGAGTCCACCTTCCCAAAAGGACATTTTCTGTGGATGAACTGATCTCTGTCGCCTGGAGATCAGTTGTAATCCCAGCTGGGGATCTCCAGCTACCACCTGCAGACTGGCAACCTTAACTTAAAGGCTAGGTGCCAGCTTCACGCCAAGAGGAGGAAAAGGCATGGCTTAAGTTTCCAGTGCCATATTGGGATGCTAAAGTCACTCGGGGGCACATGGGAAAGTGGAACAGAGGGAAAACTGAAAATAGTGAAATGGGTCTGCATGAGGGTGATCTCTATCAGATCATGTATTGTGTTGGTGGTCTTATATGTTATTACTGATCTTATCACATTGATTTTAATTGAATTATTAAGATAATTCACACTAAGATAATTCCGGTGAGTGGCTCTGCAGACTTCTTCTGCTCCACACAGCCCTGAGGCTACAGAGACCTTTATCTCCACAGCCACAGAAGGCTAAAGCGGGGGGGGGGGGGAGTTTAAAGAGCTCACCCAGCAGCTCTTCCATCATGTGAGTGCTTGGCAGGCTCTTCCCTCTTTGCTGGGACTGCAGACAGTTTCCTGTGAGGGATGCAGCAGGAGGGCAGCAGGCCAGGCCTCGCTTGCTCTCTTGTATGTCAGTCTCCATGCTCCCTCAGCCACCGCTGCACCAGTCAGTGTCCCGGGGCAGCAAGGGAGGCAGTGGGGAGCAGCCGGCCAGGTCTCACACACTTAAACTCATTGGTCCACCCTGCCCTGCAAATGGCCTCCATCTCCTTTAGGCCGCTCCCCCTCCATATCCTTAGGCCATCCGTGGAGCCCTCTACCCTCCCTGCCTCATCCCTTGCTCCTTCCTTTCTCTCCCCATTGTTTCCATTTCTCCATTTGACATTCCATCCCCTCAGAATGCCACTACACTCCCTCCCCCCTTCTCTCCAAAAATGCCACATCACCTCCATAACAACTTCCATGGCTCCCTCCCCCCCGCAAGGTGCGGCTTAAGACGTTCTCACATCAAAAGTGACATTAAAAAAAACATTCACTATTTTGATGGTCAATGTTCCTAGTACTGAAAGAGCTGCAACATTACCTTCAGGCCAAAAAAAAAGATGTGGCTTATAGAGGTAAAATCTTTGCCATAACTATATAGCAATAGGTATGGAACAGAAACACACAGACAAGGCACATAGTAAGATTACACTGTAAGCCTACAAATACCAAATGCTGTTGTTAAGAGTCACTTTAACCAGCATTTCTATATCAGAAAAAAATATGTTTCTTGTAATACATGAATGGCTACAAAGGTATATTTTTCTATTATAGATATGCAGAATAGGAAGCTGATCAGATTATTGCTCACCCATGATCAACAATTATGTTAAACTTGCTTTTTTCTGATGCAGAAAATAGGTGAAACAACTCAAAAACAAAGATTGGTGAGAACCTTGGAATGTACAAAGATTTTGATCCTGCCAAAGAATGTGAAGTCTTTCTTCCTTGTTATCTTCTTCCCACAACAGCTCTCCATAACCATCTCAAAGCTGGTGTTAGGGAGATATGGGCACAAGGCCATGTGGCCACAGGGGTCTACCACATGCAGGGTGAATTGGACAAAGAACCATTGCTGCACTGGCTGAAGAGAAAAATTGGATGCCCGCTCACTGCCCCTTCATCTCTCTGAGAATCATAGGAAGCTGTTGAGAGACAAACCCAGGAACAATCCACCAGCCCCATCTGCTACATATTTCTATGTGAGCAATACAGTCTCCTTTTTAATCTCCTCATTCTCCAGTTTGTGTTTTTATTGAATTTCTAATATCACTATATGTCTATCACACTTCTCAATCACAGGCCTAAGTCGGCCATCCTTAAGCCAACTAAAATTCCTCATTACTAAAACACACATTAACAGCAATTAGGAGAACAAAGGAATTATTAACAGAGTAGATAGACAATAAAAGTACTGCATAAAGAAACAGGTGGGGGCAAGGGTCTAGACACAACCAAAACCAAATCAACCATAATAATAAAAAGAAAACCCTGGGTAAGCAGAGGGGTGTGTGTGTTAAGTGGCTCCTGAATCTAACAGAGGAGTCGGGGGACTGCCACAAATGAGGTGCTACCTGGAAAAGGCCTCAGTCTTGATAGTCAAACATCTGAGAGTGGGAGGGGGCATATTCTTGGAGGAAAATTTTATTTATCACAATAGCTCATATGGGACATGTAATAATATCCTTTATTTATTCTAAATAGGAAGATAATGACCCTTCAAGTTGTTCCAGTTCTACAGGCTTACATTGCTACTGGTGAACCATCTTACAAAATAAAAGTGTCTTAAAGACTAACAATATATAGTTCAATAAGAACTCTGAGTCTCTGTTCCCTTCTTCAGAAATGTATGGAAACCAGACTCAGAATCCTTTTTACAGGACAGTTCACAAGGGGGAGGGAAGATTCAACAGAGAGGGTTGATTAATTCATGAGTTTTTCGTGTAGATTTCCTATGTGAGTGAAAAAAGAAGCAGAGTAGTTTTACTCCTGTCACAAAACTTCAAATTATGACTTCTCTGGATGTTTGAAACCTAAGTAGCAATTACAAATGGTGATGAGAAAGACTAGAAGTTTGAAAACATAAACAAGGTGATGGTTGTGTCAACTTCAGGTCAGTAAATTCCTGGAGAAGTTAGAGTCAAGTTCGGGGAAAGTGAGGTTTGGGAAAAGGATGGATTTCAGAAGAAATAAAAGTCCACCCTCACACATTATCACTCAACTGTACATACCCAGCTGAGAAGAGGCCTTACAAATAGTCCTGTGGGACCAAAGGTGCCAAGGAAAGGGGGCTGGACAGGGCTATCTAACTCCCCTGGTGAGCACAGCAGGCACTGCAGGGGTGGTGTGGAAGTGGAAGAGCAGGGAGGCAGCCCATGGGGCTGTGTAGAGGAAATTGACAGTGGCTCAGTAAAGGAACAGTGGCATGATGGCTCCAACATAGAGCAAGAGGGGACGGAGATGCCAGGACCCTCCTGGGCAGGAAAAGGGAACGATCCAGTCAGAGGGAACGGCCATCTGAGATGTATGCCCAGTTTGAAGTTCCATAGAGACTTAGGAAACTGGCTGTGGTTTCACAGGAATGGTTGTCAGATCATGCAGCATTGAGGTGGCATGGATGGATATTTCTGTGCCCATCTCACCTCCTGTCCTTCAGAAGCAATCTGACAGCCTACCCAGGCAGCATTGGGGAGGTGCACACGGATTTCTCAGCACCTGCCTCTCCCGCCCCCATCCTTCAGAAGTCCACTGCTTTCTCCTATCCTCCAGGGACAAAATAAAGGGGCTTTTTGCATGGCTTCAAAATCGCACAATGGTTGCCAATTGGAAACGCTATTGATTTGCCATAACGCACGACGTCGTAGACAATCTGCAACACTCCTGAAACCGATCAGCAAAAAGCGCTTCGTTGTAGCGCTTTCAGGGGAATCCCAAAAAGTGGATTCACCCTCCGGAAAGCGCCACACTCTTGCAAACAATCTGCAACACTAGCGATAAAGACCTGTGCATTAACATTGTTGCGGTTTCTTCAAAGTCCCTCCTCCTGAGCCTGTCCTCCAAACTTCCGGCGAAGCGATCGCCATTTTTTTTTCTCCGAGCGAGCGGGGATAAACGCACCAGCGAGCCTCTTTCTGTTTAGAGGCTTCCCTGGCTTCAGTCCTTCACCTTTAGTCACTAAGCACAAACCACATAAAAGCCCGTTTGCTGAAATAAAGTCCCTTTATTTTTTACACATTAATTCAGCCAAAAATCGGGCCCGTGAGAGGGGGGGGGGATTTTTTTTTTATCACTCGAGGCAGCGTGGCAACGATCCTACGATCAAACGACAGCTCACATTAGGCAGCTGGATGGGTCTCTCCGTTGCAACGAATCTACACAGATTCGTTACAATGGGTCTGTTTTTTTTTTTTTTAAACCTTTCTTAAAGGGAAAGGGGCTGTTTGGGAGCATGCTAACGGCTGCCCATTGGCTGCTTGACGGCCAGGGGCGGGACGAGCTTGGAAATAGCGCTTCCTTTTCTGCCGAGACCGGAAGCTGTGGGAAACGCTACAAAACGCAACTGGATTCCACTACAAAGGCAGGTATGCATAACGACAAATTCCACTATTTTAAATGGCGATTTTTCGTTCAGTGACCAATTTGCAACAAAGATCCCGGTGCGTAAAGCCCCAAAGTCTTGCTTGTTACAATGCAGCAGCACTGTAATGTGATAACCTTATTTTTTTAGATAAAACACCTTGGGGGGGAAGGGAGAAGGCCAAGGGAACATGGAATGAAGGAGAGCTATTGGGGGAAGAGACAGGGCGTATGGCAGAGGGGAGCACTAGGGAGGGGGAGGGATGACGGCAACAAGGAAAGGGCATGGCCAAACACTCAAAATGGCTGGTGCTGCAAAAAAACGAATGCATGCATTTCCACACTAAACAGCTCCAAAATAGCCCCTGTAAGACCCTGCTTTAAAAAGTGAAAACAGCATTTCTGCTGATTCCTTTGATGCAGGGCTGTGCCTAGTCTGCGCTTGAAAAGGCGAATTTCTATGTGGAAACAGACAAAACCTTGACCCTTTAAAAATGCAAATCCAAACAATATCCCTGTTGCGGAAACGGTGCTTCTGGAATTTGGTAGCCAAGTGGTAGTGAAATCGCCAAAGCATGCTACCCCCTTTTCATTCATACGACTCAGCCTAGATAGTTCATCCCGAGAATGAACTAGTCCTACTGTGGTATCTAAGCTTGGAGTTGTTCATTTCCTACCTGGATCAGGTAGTTCTTCCTCATTAATGGTACAACCTTGCTTGATCAGCAGCCAAACCCTTGTCAGGGAAAGCTGCCCAAAAGGAATTCTCCCTAGCCTTTCTTCTTCTGTTTTTTAAATGCTTATGCTGCTAGTTGAATAGATTCCTGGGATTTTAACGCCATTGCCAAGAATGTGCTCCAAAATGAGTGCTGACTTCATTAGGTTACAGAGAAAGAGAAAGAAAAAGAGGAGAGGGAGAGTAGAATGGATTTATTCCATCTTCACCAGAGCCTGGAATTAAAATTCTTTTCCCATATTGAGTTTGTTAAAGCACGCTAGCAGGGAGTTCTCCTTGTAAAGCAGTCCAACGGAAGCAATGCAGACTCCGTGGCTTCCCTAGACTCTCTGCACACACCCACACGCTATATGGGGAAGCTTATTAAATACTCCTCCCACCTATAGAGACCTTATTTATACTGAAAAACTAGCAAATTGGGAGGGGGTGCCCCACCATAAAGCTACTTCAGAATTACGAGGCTGCAGATAAATGTTTTTTTCAGAGAGTCAGTTCAAAGAGAGGATGCTATATGTGACACATATACACATTATCACATTCACATTTGGCAACGTAACTTTATTGTTGTTTCAGAAACTTATTAAACCTGTTTGACTGGAGAGTACAGTGAGACAAAATAAATTATTCCACAAAAACGAGCACTTCTCAGAAAGTGCTTCCAACTTGCTTTAAAAGTATTGTCCAGCATCACTGACCATTCTAATGTTTAAGCTAACCCCTTATGGAGTTTTCTCCATCAGAATATTTTTTTGAGCAGGTTAAATGCGCTAAACATTTCACCAAATCTGTTTTGAGCTTACATATGACCCCAGAGAGCAAATAGTAGCCTAACCAAATCCATGTGCAGCAACATCCATGTGCATGAAGTGTACTGTTGGCCCAGCCTTAACTGGGGGGAAATATACCTCATTTCTTGAAAGCAGCATTCCTTCTCAATTCAATACCAACAGATTCCAAATGTGGAATTCCAAGCTGATCCCCTGGCAGGTGGGAAGAGTTCACAGACAAAAGAAGAAGGAATCCCTGAGAAACACATTAATGTTTCTTCCTTCAGCCAGCATCACCTGGGAACTCCCATTCATTCTAACAGCAACACTTTTTCCAGCTCAGAACATCAGAACAGGTTGTAAGATCATAATATGACTCATCTGCTCCCCTTCATCTCCTCTTTCATGTTTGCAGCATCCACCCTGATGTTCTGGAGAGCTCGAAACCTTGCATACTGTTTTGTGTCATTTCTAATAAAAGATACCCCATGGCTTTTCTTTAAAGTGGTGACTTGTATGTGTGAATAGGTCATCGTAGATATAAAATCGCAAACAGAACTTCCATTTTGCTCCATGTCACCTGTAAAACAAATGGTTTCTATAAAGTCCTCACACATTCAGCAGCCAACTACCAAATATGTAGAAACTAAATCATGCATGTTCATGTATGCATGGAATCTAAAAATCCTCCAAAAGAGAGAGTGGGCAGCAGCGCCTCCACCCCAAAACAAACCATCTCTGATCCAGCTGCAGCAAGAAGAGTCCAATGCAGCTAGGGCGGCCAAAACATGTTGCAGCAGCACAGCAGCCATAGGAGATGGCAACAGGGAAGCCACCAGAACAGTCAGCCAGAACAATGGTGGCTCAGCGGCAGCTGGGCTTACTGGAGGCTTCCCATCCATGGACCAGCCCAACAATGCATCAAGGTCTCAGCTGGGCCTGAAGGATGATCCCAGGGGCATAGTGACAACAAAGAGCCAGGGTAGTACCTCGTCTGATACAGGGAAGGCCCAGACATGGAGAGCACCTGATGAAATGGAACAGGGCACAGGCTGTTCCAGCCTCTCTAAGCCAAGCAGGCGAAATATGCTCCTTTACAGGAGACCAGAGGGGTAGGGCAGGGTGTGGCCAGACCCAAGTGGAAGCCTGACTCCTATCACAGAAGCTTCTGGTTATGCACTCAGCTTCCCGGCCATTGAGCAATGAAGAGCTGTCCAAGTGGATTAGTCTTGCAAGTCATTGCTAAATTAACTGGGAACCAACTAACTTCTTTCTTTTGTCACTTAATGGGGCTGATCAAATGTGCCTTTTATACTTCGTCCTATCACTGAAGCCATTATGTCTAACAAAGCCTGCGCATGAGACACAGCAAAGTGCTCTCACCCAGTAGTGCTAGGAAGATATATTTCAGAGTGGAAACATAACATAAATGCACATGCTGCACACCGCCTCACACACAATGATCTCTGCCCTTGTGCTTTTAGAGGCTTCCCAGGGTTTTATGAAAAATACAAAACTCTTAATAAAATGATGACATCCCCATGCATCAAGCAGTTGTGTGAGCTCAAAATGCTAGAGGTGCCCAGTTCAGAAAGAGGGATTTCATAGCAGAAATGGAACAAAATCTTACCTGAATCTGATGGGAACCATTATTTTCTAGTAAATTCCTCCCCCTAGTTCTGCCCCACACCTTACTATGCATGTTTGTTTGTCTACTCTAACTCATGTGGCTGGCCTCTGCACAGGACAATGACATTGCATGATTGTTTCACGTATGACACAGAAGGCTCCCATGTATGCCCACTGAGACCTAAGCAGCTCCAGTCAGTTCAGAGGTACTTCAGGAAATATAGAGGAAAACTATATGGACTGAGAGTCCAGATTCATTAAACCTTTTCTAAAGCAGACACACAACATTTCCAATCATTTCTTTAAAATCCAGTCTAATTCTAAACATAATTCTTGAGTAGTGTAACTTGTGAATCTGCTCTTTCCTAGTGAAGCTTCTTGAAAGCTTAGAAATGTTGCATTTTTAACAAAGCAAGTCTTAAACACTCTTATTTGGAAGTAGGCTTCATTTAATTCAATAGGACTTACTTCCAAGATTGGGCATAAATCTCACTGTATGGAAAGAAACCCTGGGAGTCTTGATTTTGTTTGGAGTCCTACTAGGGTGTTGTTAAAAAGGCCACATTCGGTAATGATTATGTGGAGTACAGTACTCTGAAATGACATATACTGCCTCTTCTCACGGCACAGTTGTTCATGTGGGATCCATTCCCCTACCATGAATTCAAGCGCTCTCCCTCCTTTTTTCTATGCAATTCATTTGTGAAATTTGGGAGTGGTTTGAAACAGGGAAGGAGCAGCATCCCATCTTGAAGCAAAGATCTCTGGTTAAATCTTTGTTTTTGAAACTCAGAAAGTGCTATCATTCTCAGTTTTCAGAGACCGTTTTTTATAGTTCAGGTTGCCTTTTTAGGACAAACACCAAGAGAACCAGGACAGATCAATCACAGTGGAATAAGAATTCTCCATAAGCAAATATAGCTGCAATCCATTGGGGTTTATGCACATTCTAATTTTTTCTGTTTAATGATTTAGTACAGTCTGTGCGTGCCATTATTCTCTTCCTTATTTGAAGACCTGGTTATCTTTTTTTTTTTTTTTTTGGGGGGGGGGGGATGCATGTGGAAGAGAAAGGTTGTACCATAACTGCAAAAAGCAACATCAAGTTAATACAATACAAGGATGGTACATTCCAATAAAGTACAATTAACACTCTGACATGTGTAAGGCATTGTTTTGTTATGCTCTCACAATATGCTCCTTGTTTTAGAACTATTCAGGAGGCACCCCACCACAACTGCTGTCTGCACAGTGGGGGAAAATATGTTGCACTACCCAGAACTTTACTTTTAAGGCACTCCAGAACTCAAATATCCAAACTGTTTCTGAAACTTGGCAAGTTTAAAGATTAGTCCAGGAACTCTGGAAGGGCAGGGCCAACCTGACCATTCTTTCCACCCATTTTTACCGCTGTGCTTGGATTGCTCTATGTAGATTAATTATTGGTTTTGATAAGTTTTATTGGGGTTTTTAGGCATTGGGATTTTATGTATTGGGGTTTTCTATTGTGAGCCGCCGCGAGCCCTTGTGGGAGCGGCGGGATAGAAATGTAAAGATAAATAAATAAATAAATAAACAAACAAACAAACAAACTAACTAACTAACTAACTAACTAACAAATAAATAAATATAGGCCCCTCAGTGCTCACCTAGCGTGCCAAGCTTAAAGGGGTACCAAATTAAATATGTGATTTTCTTTTCTCTGTTTAAAGTATATATTGCCTTTTAAAAATGAAAGTATCTAATATTGCACTTGTAAAGCAGTGGATGTTGCTACCTCAGAAGGAGAATAATATTATTTAGTGGACAATGCAGAGCACAGCTGTGCATGTAAATACACTTAAAATGCATCATGGCGTAATTTCAAAAGAGCACTATCTAGGTTTGCTGCCCGAGGGAGAAGTCTGGCCATTCAGTTATTCCTCATTGTCTTGGGTGGTCAGTCATACAACTTTGTGAAGGTGGGTCAGTAACCCATGAGAGATTTTCTGCTGTATTATGAGCCATGATCCTAAAGATGCGTGTCTATGAAGAAATAGCTCACATTGCATGTTTGATATCAAAGAAATTCTGGCCCTGAAGGAGGAGTCCCAAAAACATAGTTTGCATAAGATACCAAAAAACAACAACACCTGGGCCAGCCACATACTAGGGAACAGAATCTCATAGAAAAATATCAGACGTGCCCACATCATTCGGCATTGGGACTTAATATGGTCCAAACGGCAACAATTTTTTCAGCATTTATTAATGTTCATTCGGTTTCTTCTTCTTAGGTTCAGTTCATTCACTTCATTCTGTTTCATTCTGTATCATTCTGTTTCTTCTAACTTGAGGCATCAGTTAGAATTTTTCACCTGCTCTCACCTGCATGGCATGTATCTTTGCCAGCTTTTAAACTCGCCTCTGTCACTGAACCTTTAATGGCAGCTTGATGCTGAGACATTAGCAAGCAATAATCTCTGTGATATGAAAAGCTTCCCTTGCTGATGGTGTCACATCAAGCTGTTACGAAAGGTACAGCTGTAGTATTGCAGACTAGCAGGCCAGCTAATTCTCTGGTCAGTTAGCAAGTCTATCATCATAGGTTTTGAAACTTATTTACATACTGCAGTAATAATCATTACATTAGAGATTGTCTACAACCGATTCTTTTTTCTTTAATATTCATTTTGAACAGCAGATGGTGTTTGTTGGTAGAATTTGAATATGTAGAGAGAGCGAAGCACCAGAATGCTTAAAGAATAAAATTGCTTTATTATTCAGAAGAGAAAAAAAGAAACCTGACTGTTTGAACAGTTGTCTTCAGTCATTCTGTTGTTCAACTGCTGTTCTGGAGGCAAGCAGGGAAACAGTATGTTCAAAGGAGCAGGAAGTCTCCTGTTGAGCTAATCTGGACACTGAGAAGATTATTTGAAATTCATCAGGATCTAACTATCCTAGATCCCTGCTCAATCATGCACACTTCAGATCTTGCATACTCTAACAGTATTAATCCAGAACACTGAACAAAAGTCAATGAAAGTTTAGGAGGGAGATGACTGATCATTAAGAAACAAAATGCTGGAAGAGATGGCCAGCATGGTTTTATGATCTAGGGGGAATGGTTTCTATAACATTTCCTATGAGTGATTGTTGTTAATTTTTTTAAAAATAGAAACATTCTTCAAGAGTCTTTATGGAACGTGTGCATACAGAAAAGCGATCAAAGTGCTGTTAATCACATGTATATGTTGATAATAGCAGACACATTGACCGTTTATGCACTGGGAACTTCAGTGACCCAGCTCCCGTGCAGGGGCACAAATCATGGACGGATGAGGCGCACTAGGCCAAATGTGGGTGCAGGAGGAGGTGGGGCAACATGCCACGACTAAAACTCCAGCCTGCAGCTCGGCATGAAACCTACAGTGCATAAACAGTCATTCTGTGAACAAGAAAAACCTCAAAATATACTGGTGAATTCTGACAAACAACCTAAATAGGCTTTGTTGCTTTATGTCTGAAACCCAGGAGAATCTCTATCTATTGAGGGGGGGGGAGCATTCACAGAATTAACTGGCAGAAATGTCATCATTTGACAAATTCGGAACATTTTTTGTATTATAGCCATATGCAATCCTGCCATTTGTTCTGTGAGACGACTGAATCTAGGCAGGTCATTACTGAACCGGTAGCAAAGTTCAGTATAGAAAATGTACCTACAATGAAGTCTATTTCTGGGTGTTCAAAATCAGATTCACCAAAGAGAAAGATAATATCCCCACATCCAGTCAGAAATAAGTAACCAGCTCATGTCAAAATCACTATTCTTTCCAGTTGATTACTGTCTACCCTAACTAGCCAATGACTCACTGTGGTCTAAGGCAGGGGTAGTCAACCTGTGGTCCTCCAGATGTTCATAGACTACAATTTCCACGAGCCCCTGTCAGCAAAGGCTGGCAGGTGCTCATGGGAATTGTAGTCCATGAACACAGGTTGACTACCCCTGGTCTAAGGCATAGTGATTCCCAAATTATACTAATTTGTGTGTCTCTAAACCCATTAACAGAAAATGCTAAGGACTGACCTTGACACCTTCTACCATTACAAACTAATGTACACACACTGTTACACAACCTACCACTATCACAGCTTCCACAGAATAGTGCCAACTCCTCTATTACTCTGGTCAGTGTTCTCAAATATATGTACACAATACCCAACCATACAGAAATGTTTGAATATTTTGAAACAGTTCTAAGGAAGAGTAAGAAAAGGAAGGTGCTGCAAATACAGAGCTGAAGCTCATAAAATGGCCACAATATAAATATTTCCCATACCAGAATCCATGCAACAGTATGGAATATTAGGGCATTATTAAGAGGTTTTATGAAATCATGGTGTTGAAAGAAACCAGGACAAATAGATTTTGTGGATACACATGTGAAGAAACCTAGATTTTTAAAATGTTTTATCTACATTATGGTAACAGGGTGCTTGTCATCCAATTAATTTCTTTTATATTTGAAGGCTAGCTGCTTCTGAATGTACTGATGTGCCTCTAGTATAATGTATCTGCTGTGCACAGAGTCAGACAGGCTTGCATACAATCATGATATCTCCCAAATATGTGCATGAAGTTGCATATGGAAAAGTCTGGCTCTCTATTCAACATACCTGCTTCACATAAATTGCTTGCCACAAGGGAGACCCACTGCACAACCAAATTTAGAGAGGTGAACATGCATGCAAATTCCATGTGCATTAATAGCCCAGATCACAGACAAACCAGAACATGGAGGAGGAGGAGGAGGAGTTGTTTCATATATGCCACCTTTCTCTACCTGAAGAAGTCTCAAAGTAGCTTATACTTGCCTTCCCTTTCCTCTCCCTGCAACAGGCACCCTGTGAGGTAGGTGAGGCTGAGAGAGCCCTGATATTACAGCTCCGTCAAAACAGCTTTCAGGACAACCAGCATGGAAATTTTCTGACTGCCAAGATGCAGAGCAAACCGCTGAACAAACTTGTGGAGTATTGTAACTCCACATTGCAAGAGGATCTGGGAGGGGAAGAGATAAGATCTCTCTCTCTCTCTCTCTCAGCTTGGCCCTATTCTCTCACCAGACAGATGTTGAGCCTCTTTGGCTACTGCCTGCCTTCTGTTTCATCTTATATGGGACCTCTTTTCTTCTGTCTCTTACCTAAGCATGGAGCTGTAGCAAGTTAATCTTTTTGAAGTTAACCTGATCATGATAAGTTAAAGGTACTTACATGAATATGTCATTAAATATGCTTCTATTTTTGTAAGTAAAGTTTCTTTATCGTGTTACCACTGAAATTAGATCTTCTTTGTAATTTGTTGGAACAGCATTTTCCCTTAACTGGGAAATGTGAAGGATTGGGGATACAGCATAAAGCTTCTGTGCTTCCAAGTCAAATGATTTTTTTACATTTAATCCCCATAGGTTAGAGTCTATCAGAAGCTTAGCTTAAGCTTGATGTTTAAAAAAGAAAGTCTTTGATCAGCAGATCTCTGTTTTTATCTTTAAAAATTCTCCATTGTTCCTCTCCATGTTGCTAAAAGGATAGCTGAATCAAACAGATATCTGGAGACCCCAAAACTTATTGCTGAAAAGAAGCTGGCTTGAAAGATATCCCTCAAACCAAAAGAAGCTGCTGGAATCCTAGAAGAAGTAAATTTGGGATTTCTGAGAAATTCTGGATCTGAATACCATATTGGCATTTTTTGATCCAGGATTTTTGGAAACGCCAGATTTTTTGGTAGGGGGTAAGGGGAGGTATCCAATAAACCCAAACCAAGAAAAAAAAAACAATTTTTTTGCACAACCCTAGTCCCAGCCCCAAATCTTGACTCTACACAGGATTTAGACAATGACTTTATTCTGGGACAATTTTAAGGTGGGATCTATCAAGAAGACACCTTTTGGGCAAACAGAACTTAAAGACAGCCCCTCTCAATCTTGCAACTGAGGCAGCGCGAGTGTAGAATGGGTCCCAGTATCTCTGTATGAAAACATAGAAAAAATAACATCTTATAAAATGTATGCTATGTTATAATGCAGGTGAACAGACTACCTGATTCTTCTTGCTCCCTGTGGGAAAAGACTGCAAATTCAGAACCTGGATATCAGTCTTGAGGTCAACTGAGACAAAGATTACTAGGTGTAGTAATGCATGGGGCTTTTTACCTACTGTCAGCTCAAATAAATCCCTGCTGTCCACACTGAATTCGATTTCCACTTTAATTTGGGTGTTTTAAATTTTCTCTCTGCAACATGCATGATTGATCTGGAGTGACCCTACCTTTCCCCCACGATATCCAGATATAACCCTCAATATTTGAAAAATCGGTATCAGTAAATGTGCTCTGAGCTTTCCCAATCGAGTGCAAAACACTTTCTGTTTCAATTTGGGGGGGGGGGGGGAATAAAGGAAGACCTGAGTTCAAATCAACTTGAATTCAGCAGGATCCACAATAGAAAAAACAAATTAAGTGTAGAATCAGTCCTAGACTGCCAATAGCATAACCTTTATAGTGGATTTTAACAGCAGGGACAGCAACTGCTTGAAAGCCCTGTAGAATTGGGGGGGGGGGGTTCTACAGACACAAGATGTCACATTTTTTGCAGAAAGTAGAGGAAATTTGAATTGTGGAGTTTATTCCCCACATCCCTTAAGGTTCCAGGAGAGGAGGAGGAGGAGGAGGATGAGTCAGTCTAGCCTCTTGGTCCCATTCAGTTCTCAGTTGGGGTCCACTTGAATGGACCAATTTTTGAATGAGGGCTAAAGTAGAAGGAGCTAAAGTAGAAGCCCTGCTGGCTTGGCCCACTGCATGGGGCCATGTTGTACCAAACTTGTGGCCCTGAAAATACAATTAAAGATGACTGTGAGTTTGCTAAGGGGTTGGTGAAAACATATTCATTGTGTGGAACTGATCCACGTTCTGTAGAATCAGCTTCTCAGGAAGTAAGAATTCCTGGGGAAGTGTGGACAATACGAGATTTACCTGGGGCCATCTCTATGCTAACTACAATTAGGGGAGAAATGGGGGCAATCGGAGCAAACAGTGCTGTCCTTCATAGCAAGAGCCTGGTTCTCAACTGCTCCAGCCAGTGATGGACTTTCATTCATTAGCTGGAAGAGCTTTGAAAAAGTTGATTAGGTCTGCCTCAACAGAATCACCGTGAGATTCTGCCAGGAGAGATGTACCGGCTTAGACTCCATGTTAGCAGGAGGGTCATGCCAGCTAATCAGATCACTATCTGGGAGTCTGATTTAATCATGTTTCCTGACATTATTCTCAATGTCAGTTCTGAGGCATGATGTCCCTGGGCTAAAGTGGGGGGAGTGTGATACATTATTAAAGCCTCTGGATGGAAAGATTCCCTTAGAATTCAGGAATTATCTCTGTCGTACAGTCAGAGACAGAATGTTTGAGTGACCAAACATTAACAATAATATAGGAATTCCTTATAGGAATCAAACTTCAGATCGATGGGGAGATCTGGGGTATTAAGTAGGGCTCTCAGATGCTAAACAACACAGAATTTAGAATTCCAGGGGGGGGGGGTTTATCATCCAATAGGATGAGGTTGAAGGACTAATAGGTCCTTCAGTTTGGTGTAGTGGTTAGGAGTGTGGACTTCTAATCTGGCATGCCGGGTTCGATTCTGCGCTCCCCCACATGCAGCCAGCTGGGTCACCTTGGGCTCGCCACGGCACTGATAAAACTGTTCTGACTGGGCAGTGATATCAGTGCTCTCTCAGCCTCACCCACCCCACAAGGTTTCTGTTGTGGGGAGAGGAATGGGAAGGCGACTGTAAGCCGCTTTGAGCCTCCTTCGGGTAGGGAAAAGCGGCATATAAGAACCAACTCTTCTTCTTCTTCTTCTTCTTCTTCTAGGTATAAGTTGTTGACTCTACTGGTGGCTGAGGGCTTAGGGGCCTTTGGGCACTGCTACTCTGTGGCATTATCAACAGGGGACTCATGCCTGGGGTGGGACCCCGTTAAGAGAGTAGGTGGCAAGCCACTACTGTTGCTAATTTCCACTGTTACACTAATGAGGTAATCCAGTTTTAAAAGCATTAAATTCAACTGCCAAGCCAGAGCTGTTACATCAACCACTTCCTTCCCCACACTTCCTGCACCAAAGCAGGCCGACCCACCCCCTGACCCAGATGCTGGGATGGTAATTGAAGATGCATCAGTTTGGGGAGTCAGGACATAAAACCAGTTAGAGGTGGGCACATTGAACTCTAAGGAATTAGTATGCACAAAAAAGTCCTCAGCTTTGCTGTGTTTGGAAGCTGAGGGGTGGGTGCTAAGTCTCACCACCCTCTGGAGCATTTTTGCCTCCTCATCCTTCTTCACCCTCACAAAGCATGCACAAAAAGACAAACAAAGGGGGAACAAGCAGACAAACCAGGTAACCAATAGCTAGGCACGGACAGCTGCCATTGAGAAACTCTTATGTTGTGACTGCTGCTTTTATGTGCAGGGATGCCATCCTCCAGGGGGGACCTGGGGATACCTCAGAATTACAGCTCATCTCCAGGCTCCAGGCTCCATGGACATAATGGATGCTTTGGAAGGTGGACTTTATGGCATTATACCCCACTGAGAACTCCACCTTCAAATTTCCAGTAGTTTCCTAACCTGAATCTAGCAACCCCACCCCCACTCATGACCAGAGGGGACCTCGATCTCGATCCGTCTGTAGCATCAGGTGCTTTCTTCCAATCTTGTTAGAAAACAGGAATGTATGTATTGAGGAATTTGTGAACTCCATTCTTTTGCCTCAGCAGATATGGAACTGAGTAACTTGAGTAATAGAAAGATTCAAATATATTTCCATCATTTTATATTACATATACTGGCCCAAGAACATCACTATGAATCAGTTCTAATGGCTTGCCAGGGTGTTTCTCAGATCTGGGTGGAAACGAGCCATTTTGTTGCATTTGAGTGCCCCCCCCCCCATCCAAAATCATTTATTAAAAATTACCACAATCATGTTATAATGCAAAAATAATAATAATAATAATAATAACAACAACACAAACAACGGGATACAAAAAGGTGGGCTGTTTTATCATACCATTCCCACCTACCAGACACGGCATGAAAAACAATTGCCGGAAAATGATGCACGTGAGAAAGAAGGAAAGGTGCCAACCAGACATGTTGGAGGATGTGTGTGGGAGTGCTATTTTGTTGTATTGGAATTGTGTTGTAATGTGTTGTAATGTGATCAACCATGTTATTTTTTAAAGAACAGGGAAAGGTTGTGAGGGTAGATGACAGAAGTGAGCCTCAAGTGTGTGTGTGTGTGTGGGGGGGAGTAACAGCTGGGAAACTAGGACTTTTCCCGCTTCCATATGGCCCAGCCCCATTGGATTCCAGGTCAAAAAATGGAATACAAATTTCTGAGCATTCCCTTGATGGAGGCTAACTGAGGGGCAAGTCAACACCAGCCCTGGGGACTTATTCTGTGCAGAATGGAGGGGGGGGGGCATGGACTCAAACAAAGCGAAATCAGAGCCTAATTGGTTGTGCGGAAACTGTTTCAGAAATCTCCCTCAGTTATTGCTACATGCAAGAATCAAGCCTGCCACAATGCTTGCATCTTGCAGGAGGTAGGTCCTTGCCTGGCTGCGACCCAGAGTTCCTTCAGCAGACATCACTGAAGGAGTATAAATGGCCACTACCGTACCTCCTCCATCTGCCTCTGCATCCATGAGGCCTGCAGCGTTACTCTTTCCCCCATTTTGTTTCAGTGAGAGCTGCGTGAGGTAAAATGGCACAGCTTGAACAGCTGACCCTTAATGTGCCACGGTTATTTCAGTTATTTCTCTGCCACTGCTGTTGTGACAGTATTTATTTATTTTATTACATTTTTTATACCACCCTCTCTTGTGGCTCAGGGAAGTGTACAATAAGAATTCACAGCTCGCAATCCATGGTGATACTGGTACAGTACAGTGTTCTTCCTCCTGCGTGCTGGGGGATGGGGCTTTTGGTATGTAAAGTAGCTTGAGAGAAATTACAGTCCACAGTAATACAATAGGGAATGACCCAAAAGCTTTGCTCCCACCTTACAATATGATCAAGCAGTTATGTGAACGACATTTCAAACATGCAGATCTGCAACTCTCTCTGTAAAGGCTCTGCAACAGGCAGAAATTTAACAGTTATAAGCTTGCTGCCATCACTGCATTTCCCTGCTAGGATGAGGAAAACTTTACCTGTTGAGTTTTTTCTTTGTTGGGTGCTGTTAAAGGCACAAGAGTTCTAACAGGAAAAAGATAAAAACTGCATCCCTGTGGCCAGGGCCTCTTATAACTGACATGACCCTTACAGACATGACCCTTACCAGTGGGGCTTTTCTGCACATTGGGCATTATTACGTGAAGCCTGCTGTATGGCAAAGCATGAGAAATAATTGTGACTCACCGGCACGGCACACTTGAGCTGTCTCGAATGTTAATAGCCACTTTCCGCGCATGTTGCGCTCCTCACTCACTGCTGGAAACGCGAGGAGATAGAGCAATGTGCTTTAGGCTTGTTGTGCTTTGCCCTGACTACCACTGTCAATAACTTTGGTCACCCACTCCCCTCCCAGCATGGCTGAATGATATGTGAACTTCTGGTGATCGCCTTTTTTTTCTTTTTAATTTAAAATAAACTTATTTGTTTAAATGCCTCTCCACATATTCATAGAGGCACAGACAATCTCAGCTGAGGCATGTGTTCACCTGTTTGTTGCTCCAGGCTGTTCTTTATTTTTAAAAAGCACTTCCTGTCCCCCGGAAGTAGAGAGAGGGAGGCGGGTGCAAGAGCAGGACTTTGGGGTCAATATAACACCTCCATACATTTCTTTTGCTGGTGGCCTGCTGGTTGTCCACTGGCCGATTGCACTTTTTAGGTTGGTGAATCTGCTTTTTGGGATTCAACAACTCGCTCTTTAAAATGGCAGATATAGTGAGCAGTTTGCTGGCCAGATGCGGGAGGTTGGTGAAGTCATGCAGAGCGGCCGGAATATAGCGTCTTCACCAGGTAAGCATGATGCTAAATTTATGGTGTGCAGAATAACCCTTAAAGTGCCATATTTGCTGTGACGCCATTACAAAAGTTCTTCTCAAAATAAAATCCTGGGATTCTTTTTGTAAAAAATGGATTATTATTGAAAACACTAAAGCTATTTCCACATGAGGAATCTTCCCCTAGACAACCTCTGGTCACTGGCCGCTTTTACAGCCCCCTCCACATGATGTTGCCTGCATCCCAAGGCTGTCCAGGGGCTGGTTCGAGTTTTGCCCATATTTGCCTCAGGATGAGAGAAATGGCAAAAAGTGGATTTGCCACTTTTTATCTCACATACCATTAGTGAGCAACCAAAGAAAAACCCATATGGAGGGGGAAAGGCGTGTTAGTCTCTGTAGCATTGTCTTGCCCTTGCACCTGCCCTCCCCTCTCCACTTCCTGCTTCAAGACTTTTGTTTCTTAATGGCGTGGTCTGCATTGCAGCATGACTGCAAAGCTACATTGTCAAAGGCAAAATAAAATCTCCTGCAAAGTGTCCACAGACTTTTTGAGATCAGGCAGGCAAAATGCAGTCTCGTTTCTGTTTTCTGGGGATGGGGAATGAACTGGGAAAGAGGTGGGGAGGAGGGCAGGTGATCAAGCAGCCTTCTCTCGATCATCCAGGCATGCATGCTCCTTGTTTTAAAGTCTACTGTTGGCACAAAATTACTCTTTGGGCTCTAGTTTCCCATGTTCAGCCTCTCAAAAATCAGGCAGGCAAAACACATTCCCATTTGTGTTTTTTTGGAGGTAGGGAATGAAAGGGGAAGGGGGGTGGCACATGATCAAGCAACCTTCTCTCGATCATCCAAGCATGCATGTTCCTTGTTTTAAAGCCTATTGTTCACACACAAGCATTCTTTGAACTCCAGTTACCATTTCCAACTTCTCACAAATTCACCCAGACATAAATAGAGTCCAAAACACCACAAATCCCCAAAAGGGGGAATACTGTATTGTTCTGGCATTTATAGCTACATGGCAGTGTTACTTTTGTATTAAAATACATCTGTGTTACTGCATTGGAAATGCCTTTAAAAAAATTGGGGGGCTGGGCAGGGGAGAAAGTTTCAGTTCACAAGAGAACTGCTGTGCTGTGATTGGTGGCTAGCTATGATTGACAAGCCAAGGAGCGGGGGGGGGAGTTCATTTTGACTTCCCTTGCAGCCTTGTTGGGAGGCACAAAACCACGATGGAGCAGAGGGAAAACGCAGGAGGGGTCTCCCACGAGGAGGGCTGCAAACAAGGTTTACCATCCCACACTTGCAAGCAGGAGGCCACTCGCAGTTAGCCCTCCATGCGGAAACATTCTAACGATCAGGTTTCCATGGGAAGATGAGGTACATGTTGCTATGTGATGCTCATCCATTGCCATAGTTACTGAAGGTTTGTGTCACCATGCAGTACTGATCTGTTGCCATAGTTGTTGTTTTTTAAAAACGTATCCTCTTAAAATCTTACAAGCTTTTTGCTTACAATCACTTCAGCTAAGGTACTTAAATTTTGTCAAGGAAACTAAAACGTTACCTGGGTAACAGGTAAGAACCATGTGATGCGATTACTATGGTTACTGGAGGCCCTGGGTGATACAGGTTTCCAGGCATACAGTACCTGTGAAGTCACATGATTCACATTGCTATGGTGACTGTCAGGACTAGAATGCTGGCTGAGCTGACAGAAAGTGAGTGCTGAAGTCAGAGATTCTCCAAAGGATTCCAAACTGGTATGATGACCCCTCTATGCTCCCTTTCCAAAGGAAATTGCTAAACAGGAGCCTGGAGACTGCAGCAAAGAATCACCTGGCCTAGCAGCAAGAATTGCAGATTCCAGCAAGTCTTTTCAATTTCTAATTTGTGTGATAAGAATTGCCATTTCTGGAGATTAGTAGGAACATTCCAGTCTAGTACTTGAGCCGGAGTGGCTGCAGAAAAGGCAAAAATTGCAGGAGACAGAGTAACGCTGCCACAACATTTGCAACAATCATATTTCAACTTGACAGGCCATTTCACAGATCCTGAAATCTTCTCAGGGAGAAGGTTTAAACTTTGCTACCTAGAAACTGGGGGACAAAATGGGAGCATACCCACAAGAGTCCTAAAGCTGGTTTTCAGGTTGTTTGCCAAGAACAATTCTGTACAGCACCCTTTTTCAATTGTTTTATCATTGACAAACCCCTGAAATATATCTCAGGCTTTAATAAACCCCAGAAGTGGCACAATGGTGAAGAATATGGTTGGGAAGCATAGCTGTGTACATGTCCACCTGGGAATATTCCCCTTCCCACCCCCTCCAGGCCCATCATTGGCCATTTGGGAGGGAGGAGCAAGTTGACATGACCGTATATGGTCATATCACCTGATAAACGTTTAAAAAAATGTTTTTAATGAATACAAAATTAATTAACCCACCCATTTGGGAAATCCTTCCAGGGCTGTCAAAAAAACCCAAGTTTTACAAAAACTTGTGTCCCGCCTTTCGGTGGCAAAATTCTGGTCACCTTAGCCTACATACAGCCTACATACAGTGAGTTATAGTAATCCAGCCTAGAGGCAACTGTCATATATATTGCAATGGTTAGGTGGTCTGGAGACAGATAGGATGCTAGTGGCTTAGCTTGGGGAAGATGGTGAAATGCCAGCTGAGCTACTCTTGGGACCTCATTTTTTTCTAGTGGAGGAAGGGGGCAGGACTGTTCTATAGAGAAGGCTTTCCAATAGCACTTTTCCTGTACTTTTCTTGTCTCACATTCATATGCCTCCCCCACCCCCCCACATCCACATGCAACCTATTTATCACACCCCTAGCTATTTGCACACATAAAGGAAGGGATAGGTGATACACAAGAGTAAGGAGAAGTGAAAGGCTAAATAAGGCATATAATATACTAAGTAATAAACTAAGTAATTGCCAACATACACTGGATCATGGAGAAAGCTAGGGAGTTCCAGAAGAACATCTACTTCTGCTTCATTGACTATGCTAAAGCCTTTGATTGTGTGGAGCACAGCAAATTGTGGCGTTCTTAAAGAGATGGGAATACCAGAGCATCTTATTTGTACCTTGAGAAATTTAAATGCAGGTCAAGAAGCAACAGTGAGAACTGAACATGGAATCACTGATTGGTTCAAAATTGAGAAAGGAGTTCAGCAAGGCTGTATACTGTCGCCTTGCCTATTTAACTTGTATGCGGAGCACATCATGAGAAAGGCGGGATTAGAGGAGTCACAAATTGGGATCAAGATTGCAGGGAGAAATAACAACAACCTCAGATATGCAGATGATACCACTCTAATGGCAGAAAGTGAAGAGGAACTAAAGAGCCTGTTGATGCGGGTGAAGGAGGAGAGTGCAAAAGTTTGCTTGAAACTCAACATCAAGAAAACAAAGATCATGGCATCCGGCCCTCTCAATTCCTGGCAAATAGATGGGGAAGAAATGGAGATAGTGACAGATTTTATTTTCCTGGGCTCCAAGACCACTGCAGATGGGGACTGCAGCAAAGAAATTAAAAGACGCTTGCTCCTGGGGAGGAAAGCTATGTCAAATCTAGACAGCATCCTAAAAAGCAGAGACATCACCCTGCCAACAAAAGTGCGTTTAGTCAAGGCTATGGTCTTCCCAGTTGCAATGTATGGCTGCGAAAGTTGGACCATAAGGAAGGTCGAGAGTCAAAGAATTGAGGCTTTTGAACTCTGGTGCTGGAGAAGACTCTTGCGAGTCCCTTGGACTGCAAGGCGAACAAACCGGTCAGTCCTAGAGGAGATCAGCCCTGACTGCTCCTTAGAAGGTCAGATCCTGAAGATGAAACTCAAATACTTTGGCCACCTCATTATAAGGAAGGACTCCCTGGAGAAGAGCCTAATGCTGGGAGCGATTGAGGACAAAAGAAGAAGGGGATGACAGAGATTGGGGTGGCTGGATGGAATCACTGAAGCAGTTGGTGCAAACTTAAATGGACTTCAAGGAATGTTAGAGGACAAGAAGGCCTGGAGGATCATTGTCCATGGGGTCGCGATGGGTCGGACACGACTTCACACCTAACAACAACAATAACAACAAATACTAAGTAGAGGAAAATACATTTGTCCCCCCTTCCCCCAAATCTCTGAACTACTACTGGGTGGCTGAAGAAATATGGAAGGAAATTAATGTGTGGGGCAGCTCTAGGAGTATTTGGGAAGGGAACAAATTGATGTGGAAGGAAAGATTTAGGAGAGTCTTACAGTTTCTACACTGGGAATTAGCCCCGCCTACCAGTTGTGTCCATAGAAGAAGGGGACGACAATGAGGTGGCTGGATGGAGTCACTGAAGCAGTGGGTGTGAACTTAAATGGACTCCAGGGAATGGTAGAGGACAGGAAGGCCTGGAGGATCATTGTCCATGGGGTCGCAATGGGTTGGCCACGACTTCGCACCTAACAAGAACAACAACCAGTTGTGCTGAAGGTGGCAGGACAAATTCCCAGTTCTGCTTGATGTCAGTGGTGAGTTGGGCCCATCTCAGACATGGCCCAACTCAGACCCTTCATTGCCCATGGCAAGGGAACACCAATATATGTTATTTCCCTTTTTTCCCCCCTGGCAGCAACAGGGCCTATGCTGAGCCTGGGCCTGGGGGAATGGGAAAGTTGGTCCATCCAGGCCCAGATCTTCCCCCTGACTATGGTGTGGTTCCAGGTGGTTCCACAGCACTGCGCAGCACCACTGAACTGCCTGGGACATTTTATTTTTGTTTAGGAACGTGATATTGTGTCCCAATGCAATGCCATCTTCATAAACAATCACATAAAAAGGCCCCTGCTGCCCACAGCGTGGCAGAGCCTTGCAGCCCCAGCTGCCCATGTGAGGGCACAAATCTGGGGCAGATTATTATTATTATTATTATTCGATTTAGGTGATCAGGTGCAGTTGCCAAAAGGCTCCCCGGTGTGGGAGCAGGAAAGCTGGGGCAACTCAAACAGCAGCCTCCATGCGGTAAACGTTTCTGGAAGGAAACACATTTTTCAGCAGATTAACTGAGCCTGTCCATTGAATAGCCTAGGAATCAGATCTTCACCTCTTACTGAGAATCAAACTGCACACTGTGTTAGGAATCTACATCTCCCAATATATACTTTTAACCAGCTTTGGAGGGCAGATTTTAGATCAGAACTTTGGCAGTATTTGAGAATCCTTGCTGTTTCTCCAGCTGAAATCTCCCATCCCAAACTGCTGTTATAGGGTTACCATATTTTGAACAGCAAAAAAGAGGACTACTTCAAACAAATGATTGCAGTGACAAATCTCATTTTAAATACCCCTACTATGGAAGCTGTGATAATTGCTACCCATTAGGAATATTCCTAACCTACCAAACCAAATAGAGGACATTTTCATCATGTTTTAAAAAGAGCCCAAAAGAGGACAGATACGAAAAAAAAGAGGGCATGTCCTCTTAAAAAAGAGGCCATCTGGTAATCCTTTACTCTTAGTCCTACTAGGGAAACTGGGAAATGTATCATATTTGGCTTTTTTCAGCCTGCCAGTAGCAGCAGCTGGGAAAGGAGCAGAGGAAGTAAGTTTTTTAAATTCATTTTTTAAAACACCCCTGTATAGGCACTGCTGTCCTGATATGCACTGCTAGTTGAAAGCAAAGTGTAATTTGTAGCTCAGCTTGTGACCCCGGGGAAGTGCCTTGTCTTCACCTAGCATAGCATTCTCTTTCCAGACAAATAACTCCAAAAAGTTTACAAGTGGGAAATTAAGACAACAGCACCCCTCAAACATTTGCCCCCAGTCTCTGTTGTATGGTGACTCAATGGTACTTAAATGGAAATATGTGTACCCCAAGCAGGATGCAGAAGTTGTCTAAGTGGAATGCAGAGAGCCAGTTTGGTGTAGTGGTTAGGAGTGTGGACTTCTAATCTGGCATGCCGGGTTCAATTCTGCACTACCTTACATGAAGCCAGCTGGGTGATCTTGGGCTTGCCATAGCACTGATAAAGCTGTTCTGACCAAACAGTGATATCAGGGCTCTCTCAGCCTCACCCACCTCACAGGGTGTCTGTTGTGGGGAGAGGAAAGGGAAGGTGATTGTAAGCCACTTTGAGCTTCCTTTGGGTAGGGAAAAGCGGCATATAAGAACCAACTTTTCTTCTTCTTCTTCTTCTTCTTCTTCTTCTTCTTCTTCTTCTTCTTCTTCTTCTTCTTCTTCTTCTTCTTCTTCTTCTTCTTCTTCTTCTTCTTCTTCTTCTTCTTCTTCTTCTTCTTCTTCTTCTTCTTCTTCTTCTTCTTCTTCTTCTTCTTCTTCTTCTTCTTCTTCTTCTTCTTCTTCTTCTTCTTCTTCTTCTTCTTCTTCTTCTTCTTCTTCTTCTTCTTCATCATAACAATGACTAAGACTTTGTTCTCCCTCCCTTTCCATGTTTATCTGCACATGTAACATGCTGTCTTCCTTGTGACCCTACAGGCCACAGATTATCCATCTGCAATCTAGAAGTAATCTTGGTTAACTGGGTGTTCCTCCTCCTCCCCCATTCCCCCTGCCCACAAGCAGGAGTCTATGACCTGCTGCTTCCTGGCAGCCTCACCTGCCCAGAGATCGTCCATTGTTCTTCTGCCCTTCCCCCACCTGGTTTACAGTTACAACTGTAAAAATTAAGATTCAACAATATTATAATTTGAACAACAAACACAACGATTATCTTTGCATGTTTGCGGTTTAAGGACACAGCGATACTTAAAGTGTACTTAAATGATCGATAGAATAGCAGAATGCCTGTAAACATATAAATGTCATTCTCAGAAAAAGTGAGCTGTTTGATTTTATCATGGTGGAACCCAGGATGTTTGACAGAGTGATTGGAGGGACAAAAGATACCAATGGTAAGAACCACTGATGTAGCTGACAACAGAGATATTATTTATGCAGAAAGTTTTGATGGCAGGGATGGAGTGGAGCAGACAGAAGCAGCTATAGGGGATGAGGAAAAATAGAATGGGAGTGATTTCTGGCGTCCCACTCGCAGAAACCCTCATTTTAAAGACACAGCTGCCCACTGCCTTTAATTGCTTAAGGGAATTCTGTACCTTGTGATAAAAATGCCTCTAGTAAGTTGTGGAAGGGGAAGAGTTCCCCAAGCCAAGGAAAAATAGTGGGATGATGTAGGGCACTAGCAGTTTTTCAGTCAGCAGCTGTTGGCGCCACTGACACGAACTAAATGGGTTACGCCGCTGCCATGATTAAATAGATTGTCATTAGCAAAATATGGAGTGAATTTGTCACTTCCTTATTAAAAGGTAAATTTGATCTCAGAAAATAGGCTAGATCTTAGAATAATGTCTCCAGAGATCTGTGAAATTTAATAGAAACTCATTTAATTATCCTATAGAATTCTACAACAGGGGACGTAACCTGTTCCCTCATAGCATAGGAAGTTTTGTACTGTCTTTCCAAAATGTCTCACATGTCATTACATTACATAACAGCAGGGAACAGAACATTAGGCTTAACAGCAGGGAACTGAACAGCCATCCCCACCATGGACATGGTTGCCATAAACGGACCCTAACATACAATAGCAATATCACTAGTTACTTCTCATTGCACTTTCAATTACCCCATGAAATAATTGCACCATCTTTTAGGCCAGCAGAACCATTCCCTGTGACTCCTCCTGCTTTCTGCAGCATTTATGAAGGAAGAAACAAGACAGGTGCTACTGGCCCCCACCTGGAGATCAGGGCCCTGACAGAACCTAAACAGTTCCACAGGGCCTGCAAAAGGGAGCTCCTCCACCAGGCATTTGGTTGAGGTTGACCAAACCACCGCTTCCAGTTGGCCCCCAAGCTCCTCCCCCCTACGACCAACACTAATCGGTTTTACCCACTGGGTCCAGTAAGAGTTGAGCTGAGGCTCTCGCAATCTCTATTTTATAATGTTATTGTTATGATCTTGTTAAGTTATTATTGTTATAATGTTATTACTGTTACTGTTACCATATGTTAATTGTATCTTTTCCTGTTTTCTGTAAACCACCCTGAGCTCTCAGGGAGGGTGGTATGTAAATATAATAAATAAATAAAATAAAATAAATAAATACCTCTGAACATATATACCCAGAGCTATGCTCATATAAGGAGGTTCTAGGTTTATTCTATTTTGTCATATCTAGGTCTTTTCATTACTGCTGTTATATTTTACAGTTCTATAATCATAGTCTTGCTACACTGTTTACTGGATGTCTTTGCTAACTGATATAACAGTTTATAAATTTTGGAATCTGCTTTGAATCTCAGTCAAAAGGCAGGTGATAAGATGATATAATTAAAATGAAACCCAAAATATTATCTTACACTCATGTCTTACTCTTCCTTCTTGTCTTGAAATAGAGTCTGGCAGAGTCTATGCTGAACACTCTACTTCCAAAGCTAAATAGCAGCTTCTCATGCTGTAGCAAAACATTTAAAAGTGAGTAAAATTCCAGTTTCCAAGTCAAATACTCAAATCAAGTCAAATACCCTTAAAATGGCCACCAAGCTGGACCAGCCTATGAAATCAACTCCTGGCAGTCCTGAGCTGCCACTGCTGCCCAGAGCAAGTGCAACTGGGCTGTGTTTGCCTCAGTCAGAGCGGCACCAGTTGGGGCGACAATCACTGGGCCCGGTAGCTCTCGGAGTGGGACCAGGGTTATGGTCTCCAAAGCCTCCTCTGAAGGCAATTAACCATTCCTTGGATCGTAATCCATGTCTCTGTCTAGCATGGGAAACAGCGGCTGGAAAGAAAATGGTCACAATGGCAAAAGAACGCCCGTGCGGTTGCTTCCCAGCCTGAGGAAAACATTCCCTTGCTGGTAGGGAAGGTAAGAAGGAAGATAGAACAAATAAATACAGTAGGGGAGTTTAGGCAGAGGTAAAATTAGGGCAAGGAAGGAAATTGAGAGACAAAACCTCTCTCTAGACTAAATAAGCGCAGTAGAGTTCTTCTCTATGCTGCTCTCCCTGTCTGAGGCAGGAGAAAGTGTGGAGAGAAAGTGAAAGAGAGCATGACAGGAAGAGGAAGGAGGACATTTCTTTGTTTTGTTTTTTTCAATTCCTGCCTCACTGAGAAGTGGATGAAAAAACTGTATGTCAGATGTCCTCCAATCCTGAGGGAGAATCAGCTGAGACCAAGTAAGCTTGGTGGGAGAATTCTGGAGTCTCTTTGGACCACTTACACTTTTTGAATGGGACCCACTTCTAAATTTACTCCTTTTCAGAACACAATTGAGAAATAATTCCTGCTACTTTCCACTGCCTCAGTGTAAAAATCTCACATTAGTGACCACTGAACAAATTTATATCTCATGTTTAATGTTCAGCAATTGGCTATATTTCTTGCACATACTGCACATTATATAGAGGCAACCCCATATTTGCCCGTATACCTCCCTGCCCTGTCCACACCTGCTGCACCTCTGGCTGAGCCTCCAGAGAGTGCTCCAGAGGCTGTAGCTGATCCAGATCAGCTGCCCGGGTCCAGCGCTCTCCAGGTGCCACCTGGAGATCTGGGCAGTGAAGATCATGTTGGGGACTGAGTCCAGCCCGATCCTCCACATAATGAGCAGCCTAGTCGCAGTTATACTGCCACCCAGCCCGATGTGCCAGCTTATGTGAAGTCATGGGACAAGACCCCATCTATCCCAGAGGTCTCTCCAGAGCAGCAGCAAATGTGACACTGTGCAAACCTCACAGCCATCAGAAGATCAGCATGGCGATCAGTGCTCTACCAGTCTAGGTGGGGTCCAGGGGAGGATTAGCCTCAACTGCAGACCCTCTGCCTGAAGACCACTCTACCCAGCCTTGGTGTACTTAAGAAGATGCCTGAGGCAAGCCTCTTTGTGGGTGCACTGCATGTGTTCCCTGCCTATCTACCTCAACACTCGGTGTTCCAGTTCACTACGCCAAAGCTCTGCCTGACGGACTCCTGATTCCTGTCTTCAGCCTGACCTTTGACTATGTTCCTCATTCCTGACTTTGGCTTAACTTGACTTTGTTCCCAGCTCCTGACCCTAGCTTGTTCCTTAATTCCACTCCTGGTTTGGACTCTGGTCTCGCTTTTGACTCTGCTCCCGGCTATTTGACCACTGTACAGCTTCGGTGCTCTCTCTGGCAAATGACGCTGGCCTGGCTTTGACTAGGCTCCTCACCCTGCCCTCCTTGGTGAACTGTCTTCCTTGGCTCTAGACTCTTGGAATGACTCTGAACTTGTCTATGGATTCAGTCTTTGACTTCCCGGCCAAGGGTGTAATTAACTGATACCCGGGAAGCTACCTGGCAAGCAGCACGCTCCCAGAGCCTCTCCTCTCAACTCACTCTGTTCTGCCTCCTCCCCTTGCAACCCACCTGCAAGTGAATTGTGGCCCACTTTTGGTTCCTCATTCTCAGTTTGAGAACCACTGCTTTAAATCCTTGGTATACTTTGCAAGTGCTCTAAAAATGTAGGCTCTGTCTGGCTGCCAGCTCTGAGCCTAGCCATCTGTTACTTTAACCAAGCTAGCTCTTACTATCAGCAAGCCATTCCAGCCACAAAAGCCAGTCAAAAAACATATTAAATTCCACGAGTACCGCCCTTCTACCTAATTATTTGTGGCTGATAAAAGAAGCAATTTTCAAGGATCTTTATTCTGAGGAAGATCTTTATACAGTTTGTTTAATAAGCCAACCATATGGCTACTATCAAAAGCATTAATTCTAGGAGTTGATAAACTTAGGTTGAAGTATACTCAGTTATATTACCAGAGCTCAAGACATGCAAGAGCAATCAAATCTGCTACTCAGAACAGCCTTAGAGATACTATACTGGTGAGGCTGTACAAAGGAGCAAAAGACACCAGTGGAGCAACCACAGGATGTTCTTGGCTTGTCTGAATCAGAGTTTGAGCTAATTTGGCATATCCTGCTGGAGGTGTGTATTATTGGTTGGCACCACTGCTGTCATTACTTTAAACCCCTCAAAAAGTGTAGCAGGCAGTAGATAAGGGCCTGCGTCCATGGAACAACAGCTTTCCAGGCTGAGGGTTTGTTTTGTCTTTAGTAAATGGCTCTCAGCCTTCGCATAGGATAACCAGCTATTTCAAATTGTCCAGCTCCACATAGCAGAACAAGTAAAAGATACGGTCCTTAATTGCATAAGAGGTAATAGAAGGCAGCCAGAACTCAGCACCACTGCCTTGTAAAGCAATCGTATCTCATGTCCTTTGTTAAATTGAACAGCCCTAATTTATCTCCATTCTTTTTTTAATACTCTTGCCAATCCTTTGGAGAGTCCTGACTACTCATATTTCAAAATCTGGAATGCTGCCAGAGCTCTGCCAAATATAGAATGGATTTTCACAAAACACAATCTTTAAGAGGCATGATGAGCGTAATGAGAGTGACCTGTGGTACAGTCAGGCCAGCGTCCACTCCCTTGGCTACCATTCCTTTTAAATGTCCTGCATCATCATCCTTGCAAAAATATCAATTGCTAACTTCAGGACTGTAACCAGTTCTGTGCCAGAGTATGAAAAGAGAAATCCTGGTTTCTTCTGTATTATTGACAGCATTGCCAAGCTTGAACTTCTTGACCTGGTCTGAAGTGTCAAAAATGTGAACATACACAATGAGAGAACTGAAGAAACTAACAGGCATCTATCCTCAGTGAAAGCTTGGGCTTCTTTTCATTAATAAGAGCTATGACCAGATCCAGTAAACGTAATTGTTGAACATCATTAAGAGGTTTCAAAGTGGGAACCTGTGACAGGGATTCATGACCCATTCAGTACATCCAAAAACACTTTGAATTTGTGTTTCTCAAACAGTTCTCTCCCCACAGTATGCACACACACACACACACACAATGCCACATTCCAAACCTCTTTTGAAGTCTAGGTCCTTAACATTACACTATCAATCCACTCCCAACATGAATTCAAGGCATTAGTTTTGTCCTTCAAAGCCCTACATGGCTTGGAACGGGGGTATCTGAAGGACTGTCTTGAACCAAACCTTCCTGCTTGGGAATTAAGATAAGGAGAAGCTCTCCTGACTGTGTCATTGAACAAAGATGCTTAACAAAGATGCCCATCTGATGGGTTCCCAAGAGACCCCGACTGTTCATCAATTATGTTGGGGGGGGGGAGGTGCTGTTGTTTTGGATTTCTCACAATTCTGCATCCTATACCAGCAAGCAGATAGGCAAAATTACCTATATTCTCCCCCTATTGGAGACGATTGCTGAAAATGGTGGTGGAAGGTGATAAGGAGTTTGCACAACGTGACACTGATTGACAAGCTGAAACAGGAAACATTGAGGGACATTGTCAACCTCTCTCTGACTTTGGAAGAATTCCCTGAAGGGCATATAAGAACCAACTCTCCTCCTCCTCCTCCTCCTCCTCCTCTTCCTCACATCTCGCATTTCTGGGAAAGGTGGTTGAGAGGGCTGGCACGGACCAGCTCCTGGCATTCTTAGAATAAACTTTGGTTCTTGATCCATAAGTCAGTGTTCTGTCCTGGCCACAGGGTGGAGACTGCGTTGGTCACCCTGATGTGCTAACTGGATTGAAGTGGGTCAGCTATCCTTGTGCTTTTAGATCTGTTAACAGCATTTGATATTGTCGATCATGAGTTGTTGGCCTTGCTGGAACGGGGATTGGGAGGATGGCCTTGCAATGGCTGGTCCCCTTTCTCCAGAGACACACCTGGGCTGCTATTGACATGGCAGAGGGCGGGAGACAAGGGAAGGAACAGTGCGGGGAAGTGCAGGCATGTACCCTGCTTGGCATCACCATGGAAGGAGGGAGTGAATGTGCACCAATAAAAGAAACCATGTGATCAGAGCCTAATATATTGTTTTGTTATGATCCTGTTGATAAATGGTTAAATTATAAGCATTGCTATGTAATTTGCCACAGCTGGCGGAATGGGGAATGGGGAGGAGCCTGTCTGGGAAGAAGTCTGGTTAGGGGTATCTGACTCCTCCAGGTAGGGACCTCCTTATGAAGTGGCTGGCTGCAAATGGGGCTGACCCCAGCTGGGGAAGGCAAATTAGGTTCTCAGGGCCAGGTGGCCTGGGGTGGGCCAACAGAGATCTATGCCTCCAGTGGCACCCCAGGTGGGACACGTCTCTGGAGAAAGAACTCAGGGGCAACGGGATCCATGGGCTTGGCAGGGGACCAGAACAGACTCCCCAGGGTGTCACTGTTGTCAGGTTAGAGTGGTCAGCTGACCACAAGCACAGGCTCTCACCCCCATGCCTGGCCCACACTCTTTGTGTTTTGTTATGTTAATAAAGCTGTGGCTTTTATGTTAAGCCAACAAAGTTGTGTCTGCATTCTCCTTGAACCAGGGTGCCCAGCCGGCAAGTCAATGTCCATTTATAACAATTTTAATGAGCTGGGAAGTTTCTCCCTGGATCTTTTAACCAATATATAATTTCCATAAGCCTCAATTACAATATTTTATTAAAGATATGATTATTTTTCTTCAAAGGATTTTTTAAGTGTTGCTAATCAACGGAAAGCTCTATTTAAAACCTTAGCACAGACTGGATGTCCTTAGAAATACGAGGCTTTAGTGGGAGAGGAGGAGCAACATGCTTGTTGTGGCTCCCGTTTAAAGAAATCCCACACCTCTCCCACTCCTCCAGCACATCCTGCCACAAATATGACATGATTTTAAAATAGACAAGTCATTACACCAGAAATGACCTCTCTCTATCACGCAGGGAGATTTGTGCCGAAAAGTTTCCCCTGCCAGTTGCTATAGAGACTTCCAAGTGCAGTGCAGAATATCCAAATCATTCTGGAAATGAAAGAAGTTAGGATTTTAATCAGACACAGAAGAAACCGCGAGTACCAGTCTGCACACTGGCTTGCACTGTTGCCATCTTCAGAAGTACACTCATCTTAATCACACTGATATTGAAGAACCGGGGGGAGGGGAGTTAAGAGAGGGAAAAGGGGATGGGACTTCTCTGTACCCACTAAGAAAAATAACTTCTGACTCCCAGAGGAAAGAGAAAGGGAACCGTATCAGAAGATTCCACTAGCATGGCAACTGTTTCTCTGGCTGTTTGATTTCAAGGTACCAGAAACAGGATCGTTTTGAATTACTGTGCCTTACCTTCCAATCAATTGGAGAGGAAGGCAGACAGTTCCAGAGGCTCAAGAGAGCTATGGGGCAGAAGGATCGGTAAGTGTGTGGTAGGAAGACAACACAGTGCTTTAAAATTGAAGACTGAAGAAAGAAGTGACCATTTGCAAACCTGAAAATAAGGACAAGTAGAAAAGAACTGGCCTGCTATATGTTGCTGTGGCACTTTCCTGGCCCACTCTGCTCCTAAAAGATCAAACTTGCCTGCCTGCCAGGAAAAAAGTCTTCATTAGTTTCCACACAGAAGTGCTTCTCAAGGCCACAAGGGAAACAAGCCTAAGCATTTGCCTCTGTGCATTTCTGTGATCGTACTAGGTATGAAGCCACGGGGAAGGCAATACAGTCGTCACAAAACCTTTTACAAAACAGCACCGACGAATGGTCTAAAAAGGCTACATTCAGACACCGCAACAAATTACAATTAGATTGAGATCAGTACATGCAAAAAAACCCAAAAAAACAATGGTTGCCACGCTCACGTGCTCCCTTCTCACTTCACTGTGTGTTGGCAGATCCGGAATTTCTTGGACTGCCAAGGCTCCAATTTACCACAGTGCCTGAATGAGGGTGCCTCAGCAACAAACTGAAGTTTGTTAACACATCACAAACTAGGGTTAAAGTGAGGTTTACATCAAAGTGCCTGCATTAGGGCATCATGGATAACTGGAGTTTTTCATCAAGCCAAAAGATTTTCAGTATTGCTCCAAGTACAAAGGTGTGTTGGGACTCAGAGGAGTGAGGGGAGTGCATGCATACTGGAATTGTGGCCCCTCAACAAGACTGAAAGCAGACATGATGGCATCCATGAGTCCAACCCATAGACAATGCTACTTTAAAGCTTAATGTTGCTGTTTTGTAAATGCTGTAACGTGACACGATGGAATGCTCTCTCCCACTCCGTGTCTTTTCAAGTGCTTAAACAGCTATGGGTATCATTTTGAAATGACCTCATTAAGTATTAAAATGGAAGCAATGCCCACGGGTTAGTCCCAGGGTCACCACCATGTCTAGTTTGACACTGAGAGAGAAGAATAGTGTGAGCCTTTCATAGATTGAGAAGGTTACTCTGGATTCCGCTTGATCATTAGAAAACCATATTAGCATGACAGCTAAGAATGCATTATTTTATCTTCATTTCGCTTGGCAGTCATCCTGCTCCTTGTTCTAAACTCAGCTGCCCTACTTACACAGGTCCATCTTACTTTAATCTGATTTTACATAGGTTTGTCCTCAAAGAAAACTTGGAAAATTCAGTTACTCAGAATACAGAAGCATGAATACTGATTGGAGTTAACCAATTTGTAAATATTATTCCTGTCTTGAAACCTATACACTAGTTAATGTATTTGTTTCTAGCTTCAAGTCAAGATGCTACATGTCTTTAAATGCTACATATCCATTATGACCCAAGAAGACCCATGTACTTCAAGGAGACTCTCTCTCTTTGTATTAACCCCTGAAGTAACTTTATTCACATTAGTGGCTTCATTTATCCTCCTGCATGCAAAGCTGTAAGAACTAACACTACTCAGTATAAGGCTGTTATTATAATGATGACTTCAGCTTCATGGAATAATCTCCTCAAAATTAAAATATCCTTACAACTTTAGGCATCTGTTCTTTATGTTGATGTAAACCACCTCGAGCTGGCTGGCTTGGAGTGGCAGTAAATAAATACAAAAATAAATAAAAATAAATAAATAAATGCAGCCACAAACATGCTATTGGCTGTCCAGACCATAAACCTCAAAAGCATTGTCTGTGTGGGTCACACACAGTGAGGGAGGCTCTTGATCAGGGGAGCACTATGAAGACCTTGTGGGACAACATGACTTTAAGAACTCGCTCATTATAGGAGACTTGTTGTTGACAGGCTGTGCACTTCTCTCACACACCAGGTCCACTTGGCGGCTGCACGAAAGGCAGGTGGAGTTGGGGTCTATGGAACACAGTATCGTGCAGGACGTGGCCACCCACTGGAATGATAGTGCGGCTGGTGGAGCAGAGGTGCATGGTGCAGGATGTCATATTGTCCAATTCAGTCATGCACAGAAGAACTGAAGAAGAACTGAGCATGAGCTCCAATGAGTAGCTACCAGCACCTATATGGTGAGTGTCCTAAAGTCATTCCACCAAGGCACACGTATGACATGCTTGGGTCAGGTGATTCCCCTGATCCATGGACTAGAGCAGGGGTAGTCAGATGTCCTCCAGATATCCATGGACTACAATTACCATGAGCCCCTGCCAGCAAACCCTGGCAGTTTGCTGGCAGGAGCTCATGGGAATTGTAGTCCATAAACATCTGGAGGACCACAGGTTGACTACCCCTGCTTTAGAGGATGGACTCTAGGGCATTGTCCTCCACTGTGGTCCCTGTCCTCCCCAGGCTCCAACCCCAAATCTCCTGGAGTTTCCTAATCTAGATCTGACAACTCTGTTCCCCTATCCCCTACCGATTTGCCAGAGGTTTGGCAATCCTAACACACATTTCTCTCTTTCCTAGGATGAGAAAAATCCCACTAGGGTTTTCAAATGTCTGTGATTGGGTGAAATACAATTAGCATAATTTTCCCTATGCAACTCTTAAAGCTTTCAGTGTTCTCTTGCAACAGATGGGACCCTAAAGAGAGCTGCAGATACATGAATACAGTTGGCAGTGATGTCGGACTGGCCCTACATATTTCCAGACATATGCAATTCAATTCAATCTGGCCAAAAGTGCCCAAATCAGTCTAGATTTTAGCATAAATCAACTGAATCTGGTCCAAATTGCCATCTCCCAATAAGTTAAAATGCCCAAATAACCTTGCTTGAATTGCTGAATTGTGATTCAGCATAATTCAATTCAGTAATTCAGACCAGTGACCATTTAAACTTTGAAAGAGAAGAGAAAGGGGGAAGGTTTCTCTTTTTGTCTTTCCTGGGCTCTCAGGGGAGGGGTTGAGATAGAGGCACCAAATTTGCAGCATAGCTGCAGCAGCCTCACTTAAAAAGAACCTCCATGTTTCAGGAAGATTGGACCAGGGGGTCCAATTACAGGAGCACCCAAAGAGGATACCCAATCTAATCTCCATTATTTTTTTTATGATGGGGAATGATTCTCTGGTCTGTTCTCATCACAGGAAATAATGGAAGTCAGTTGAGGCACCCTTTTTGGGTGCCCCTAGAATTGCATCCCCTGGTCTAATCCTTTTGTAACTTGGCAGTTCTTTTGAGGAGAGGCTCCTGTAGACACGCTGCGAGTTTAGTGCCTCTACCCCAAACCCCCACCCCCAACCTCACCCCAGAGCCTGAAAAAGACAGAAAGGGAGAAATCCTGTAGACTTGAATGGTGCCATTGGTTTCAGTGGCGCCAAATCAATTCAGCTGGATCAAACCTAAACTATAGGTGATTTGGACAAATCAATTCAGACCAAATGGAAAAACAGTCCGAATCTTCTTCTCCCTGCACATGCCTACTTCAAAAATATGTGTTACGACTAGTCTACTGATAGTAGTACTGGACTGGTTGTTGTATTCACTGATAACTAGCACAATTTCTTGGGTAAGGTGGGAGAGATTGAGAAGGCACCAGTCACAAAATTCACAGGTCTTACACTCAATAGAAGAAAACTAAAAAAGAGGGGGAAAGACAATGTGGTATGGTGCTCAGGACTAGACCTAAAGAGAGCCTACTCTCTATGAAAAACTCACTACAGGAGACCTTGGTAATTATCACCCTCAACACTAAAGGGTTGATGTTAGGATAAAATGGAGGAAGAAGAGAAGAGCAAGTTTTTGTACCCCACTTTTCACAACATGAAGGAATCTCAAAGTGCTTTACAATTTCCTACCCTTCCTCTCCCCATAACAGACACCCTGTGAGGTAGGTGAGGCTGAGAGAGCTCTGAGAGAACTGTGACTGGCCCAAGGCCAGCCAGCTGGCTGCATGTGGAGGAGGAGTGGGGAATCAAATCCAATTTTTCAGCCCCTTGACACTTTGGGACAGAGGCAAAAACAAATCAGGATCTGGAGAAAGAACCAATTGAACAATGAGGAGACGCAGTGGAATGGCTGATATCATGGCGCAGTCATAACATCAGAGGGTCTCGAAGTTCCATCAGAGATGGCCAGCCCAATCCCCTTGAGGCTGGGCTTGTGCCCCAGAAGGAGACACCAGTGGGATCATAAAGGCTGCCAGGGAAGAAATGTGCAGTTTCCCTGCCAGACAGTATTTGGAGACACCAATCCACACCTCTAGTGCTGCCCTCCGGAACATTCTGCTTTTGGAGATTTATAACATCTTATACCTATTAGTCATAGTCCCCCACCCACCCAAATCTGTATGCTGGAGCTGGGACAGAGAGGTTAGTTAGCCTGAGGGGGAATCCACATGTTAGTTAAAGCAGAGGGGGGCATGACCCTGGAGAGGCTCCAATTGGAGGGATCCAGTTGAGTGCCCCAGTTGTTGGAGTTTTATTTCATCTATTAAATAGGACAGATAGTGATAGGTTTAGGAGTAGGTGGGTTTCTGTCTCCTAAGTGGTCTTGATGGTCTCGCTCTCTGTCTCTCAACAGTTTGATATTAAGGGCTAGTTAATTTAGGTTAGATTGGGATTTGGGTTCTAGGCAGAGTCTGCACTTACTTCTTTATTCCTTTGTCAATCCTGTTGAATTCAGATTGCTTTGAACTCGGGTCTTCCTCTCCCCCCTCCTCCCCATTGAAACAGGAAAGTCTTCTGCACGTGGTTAGGGAGGCTCAGAAGGTGAAGCCTCTTTCTTTCTTTTCTTGAAGCCTCTTTCTTTCTTTTCTTGAAGGGGGGGGGAGAAGCCAAGCAGGGAGCCTCTTTCTTTTCTTGGAGGGAAGGGGGAGAGGATCGAAAAAGGCAGAGGAGGGAGGAAAAATCCAGGACCGACAGAAGTTGAGAGAAGTTAGGGGCTTCTCCTTTAAGGCTAGCATGTCACATGACCAGGTATAGCCTATCAGAGGTTCTCTACCACGGAGCTTTCTTTATTCAGAATTAACAGCAGTCTGAGATATCGCACAATAAAGGTAGGGTCACTCCTGATCAATCCTTCTTGCTGCAGAAGGAAAATTTAAATTGCCCAAAATCCAAACAGTAGAGGGCAGGGACTGAATCGATCTGGGGTTGGAATAAAAGCTCCGTGCAGTTTACACCCTAGAGCCAAAATCCTCCTAAATTGCCACCCAGAATTTCCCCCATCCAGGTAGCATTCCTCTCTACTGGATGTTGGCAGCCGGAGGGGGGGGGGATTAGTTGGGTGGAGTGGGGCGGAGTGGAGTGGTTTTAACTGTTTTATTATGTTTCTTGTTTTTTAAAATTCTGTATCTTTCAAGCCTGATGTTAACTGCTATGAGCCATCTAGCCAGCAGCGGGGGGCCAACAAGTTTAAAGGGGAAAAAATTAGAAGCCACCACTCTTAACGGTTATACCAGGCTGGAGGGAAACCATATATGCTGTCCTAAATTCCTTGGAGAAAGGATAAAACTAAAAAATAATTAATTAATAAGGAAATCCCTAGACTCCATTTGGGACTCCATTGTCCCAGTCGCCCATTCAAAGGAAACTGCCATTAACACTATCTTGCAAGCAACCTCACCAATATTTCTAAGCAAATCTGCTATCAACTTTCTTCCAATTTCCTAATTTTGTCCATTATATACACAGAGGTGCTATGGCCTCTGACATTCATAGACCTGGATACTCACAAGATGGATTTTCATCTGCATGTAATTAATAGGCATGCCTGAAAACTAGGTAGGTTTTGTGTTTCTCCTTTGAAACTTGGGGCATAAAGTCTGCTGCACACAGCAGCTTGAAATCCAACACAGCAGTGCAGGCCTAAGCACAGATGGAATGGAACACAGAGCTGTACTAGGGAAAGCTGCATTGGCAGCCAGAAATGTAAATCTGAAAAAGAGACAAAGCAAGCAGATATGAGACTTTCCCTTTCATAGACTTTAAACAAATGTTGGAGATTTGGAGAGGAGATTTCTTGTTACATATGCAAAATGCAAGCTTTACTTCCTAATATGGCATATTCTTCCTTTTTGAAGTATGTGCTGAACTTGACTTTTACATTACTGTCTTTTTTTTAAGCCAGGTCAAAATATAACAGCTTTTACTGCTCACTTACAGGTGCTCTGTGGGTTTTTAAGTGTTGGTTTGTGCCTACCCCCCTCCATTTCTACAGCATCTCAAGTGATGGAAATGTGTCCTACATATTGACCCTACCAGCCGCTCTTATCTTTTCCTTTCATTATAGTCTCTGCAAATCTCCCCAGATGCTTCTCCCCAATTTTCCCCTCCTCCCTGCAAGTCTCTCTCTCTCTCTCTCTCTGCGTCTGTGTGTGGGTGTATTTGGAAACGAGATCTTTCCAGCTGAACTGCAAAATGAAATGCAGAGATCACAATTCCTTGAATAGCTACATCACACATACACCAACTTCCATTCTGCCCCTGATTTATAAAATAATTTTAAGGCTGAACTAAGTCAAAATAATTAAAAACATAAAGCTAGGAAACAAAGGAGAGTATTTTTTTTAATATAATGAATGGAACGAGATGGGGAGAAAGAAACTGAGAGGAGGGGGGAGCAGTAGTTGAAAACTGGACCGCACCAAAAAGGGCTGTGGTTTAGAAACAGTTTTAGCTGCTATGTCATGTTTGCTTCTTTTTCTCCTTTTTGCTTCATGTGATATCAAGAAGCGGGCAACTGAAGCACTAATGGGGCTAACTGAATAAAATACATAGTGGTTATAGTGTGTAGAGGACTAAGGAGAACAAAGGTTCAGATCCCCACCCTGCCACAAAACTCACGATGATCTTTGGCAAGTAATTCTGGCTGCACTCAGATGTACATGAACCTATTACTCTGTGGGTGGATCACAATGCACATCTTGGTTGCCTTCCTTCCCTATCTCTGAAGAATCAGTTAAAAACTAACTCTGGTGATATGTGTGATATATGAATGCAGACACTTGGGTTATCCTAGTGAGGTTTTTGCTCCACTAACTGGGATCTGGAGCTAGAGTAATCCATGATTAGAATATGGGTATTTAATCCAGATTAATGTTTCCACAAGCACAAGAATTTTCACTCACAGAGTGCGATTTCGTCTCTCCCTCCCATGGTGTTTTGAAATGTCTCTTGTAATTATATTCCCAGGGGTTCCCTCTCTCCCAAGAACAAGATTTGGGAAGGCATTATGGACTGCCACAGGAAGGAGAAGGGAGCAAAATTGTACTTTACTGGCAGAAATCCCTGTATACACTAGAAATTATCTAGTCTGGGGTGGAGGGAGACTGACCCAGATAAACCATCTGACTGTATTCATACATCATGGTTAACAGAAGTTAGTTTTTTCGGCTTGATTCCCTCTGCAAGCAGGGAGGGAAGAAGAACAGGAAGTAAGACATAGGTAACAGCTTGGAAACAAGTCAAATTCTCATGCATATTTTCCATAAAGTCAGTTAAATGTAGTATCTGAATGCAACCTCTAAAGGCCTAACCTACCTTACAAGACTGCACTGAGGATAAGATAAAGGGGACCCTGAGCTCCTTGGGAAAAAATAGAATACTTAGAATCTCAGTAAATGTTCAAACATTTCCCCGAATTTTATTATCCTTTTATTTATCCTTGGCTGGCCAGTGGTGGATTGGAATGAGCCAAATATATGGGACTATAGGTCTCCAAATATCCAGTGCTTGATCAGCTTTGCTGCAGTTAATGAATGTGCCCTCAAGCATTCCAGGCACAAGGTAGAGTTATTTTGCAAATAACACAGATCTGCACATTTACTCATGGCACTTTTTGAAATATTGAGGCTTCTATCCACTCCAGGATATTGCAGGGGAAAGGTAGGGTCACCACGAATTACTCATGTTTGTTGCAGGGGGGGAATTTAAAGTGCTGCAAAATCAAAATGCAAATCGAATTCAGTGTAGATGGGAGGGATTAATTCGAACTGGGATTGGGTAAAAAGCACCGTGCAGACTACACCCAGGAAAAATAACAGATTGGCATTCAAATTTTTACAGGGGATGCCATCTGTATTTAGAAAGGGTAGATCCCAGAAAGGGAAAGCAACCTATTTAAACTTTTTAAAAACATTCAGTGGAATCTTCCTAGGACTGGTCCCTTGAGAATCCTGGCAGGGTAGACTTCATATTTGAATGTTCCTCCCCACATCAAAAACTCCTCATTGGGTATTTTAAAAAGTTAAGAACATCAGGAAGAAGGCTAACCCTTCACTACAGCATGGTACCGTGTCACACGCAGTGAGTTTTTTTTTTTACAATATCCTCAGCACACAAGCCCTTGCCTTCAGGAAAGACATCTGGAATCCCCTCAGCAAATGAATGACAACTGCACATTTATTGTGCTATAAACTGATCATCTGGAAAGGCCACCATGAACTAAGAAAAGCAAACAGAGCCAGGCAATCCAAGGCAACAGTGGCTGGAAACCTGCTGTTTCTTCATCAAGTTAATTCATGTTTGCTCCTTTGCCTCTGCAGCCACACATGTTTATTGCACTCAGCTGAGGTCACATCCCAGAACCCGCCAGCAAACAGGCTATTCATCTGGGGTAAACGAAAAAAGCATGAAGGAGCACAGACACTGATGGGGTGTTTCTAAGCAAGGCCCTTTTCTCTCCCCACCTCCTACCCCATTCCCCAGCAAACACTATGGGTAAGCCTAGCAAAGCTACTGCCAGAACATTTTTCACCCTCGCTGCATGAACTGCATTGCTGAGTCAAGCACCTCACTTATGGAGGTATCCTGCAGGGCTTTAGTAGTCTTTAGTAGAAACTGCATTCCTTCCAGGAGAGTGAACAAACCTTCCACAAACTCTCCCACACAGACAGACACAAAAATCTCAAGTTGGCACTAGAAAGCCCCAAAAGGGTTTGGTACTCTGCACACAGCAAAAGACCTAGCAACTTTTTTTTTCTTTTTTGCATGTACATCCACCCTGTCTTCACTGGGGATCCCATGGCAAGGCCAAGCCTTTTCTCTGAAGACAGTACCTGGACAAATGAATCTGCAAAAGAGATAAAATGTGGACTCTGCAATGTGTAAAATGAATGGCCTATTATGCACGGAGTGGAAGGTCCGCATTCGGGGTGGAATAGCGGTGGCTAAAATCACCAATTATGCACACAGCAGGCGGCAATCGGGTGCAGAGTCAACGTATGCCGCCGAAAAAGCTGCGTTAGCGAAATGTGGAAGAAAGTGGAGCATCTCAGGCTACCAGGGTGCAACCAGAAGTGGCTCCGGATTGGCCACGTGCATAATCGGCTGCTCTAGGTTTTGCCGCCGTTGCGTTCCATCTCATGCGTTTGTGGTTTGCTTCACTTATTCCTCCTCTGCGTTCTCCATGCCACCGTTTCAGCAGCCGTGCATAATAGGCCAATGTGTTCATATTAGTGGCCACCTAGTGGATTAGTGCCAGATACATTTGTACAGAAGTCAGAAAAAGGCATGTCTCCTGGGAAGGGATTTCCTAAATGGGGTACTTGGTTGAGGCCTTGTATGCTGGAACTCAAACAAAGCTGACTTATATCTTTGCATAGTTGGGGTGTTATCCCAATATCACAATATGAGCTCATCTAATCTAGAATTAAAAATTGCAGACCAAGGAAAAGACACTAGATTATTCTCACCACTGTCTACAGTACTAGGCACATGGCAGCTTTATTCACTGTAAAGTAATATTTTAAAGTTTTTTTTCTTTTAAAAAAGTTTGAACATTAAGAAATACCCACTGAAGACCTAACTAGTATGTACACAACTATATTTTCATACAGATGATTCTCTTCCCTAGGTTGGTGAAGGGAAGAGAGATGCCAGAGGTACAGACCTAAATTGACTAAAAATAGTCTTTTATTTCTTTTGTGGAAATACTAGTGACTGTATATCTTTGGGTTTTCATAAGGTTCCCCATGATATTCTTGTTGACAAGGTAGTAAAAGGCAGCGTGGATCCTATCAGGTGGATCAATAACTGGTTGACAGATCACACCCAAAGGGTGCGTATTAATAGTTCGTTATCCTCTTGGAGTGACAAGTGGAGTGCCTCAGGGATCTGTCCTGGATTCTGTGTTGTTCAACATATTTATAAATGATTTGGATGAAGGAATAGAGGAGATGCTTATTAAATTTGCAGATGAAATTAAACTGGGAGGGGTAAAACACATCAGAAGACAGAATCAGGATACAGGATGATCTTGACAGGCTGGAAAATTGGGCTAAAATGAATAAAATGAATTTCAATAGTAATAAATGCAAAGTTATTTAATTTAAACAAATGCATCATTTAAACAAATGCATCATTATAGGATGGGGGAGACCTGTCTTGGCAACAGTATGAGGAGGAGGAGGAAGAGGAGGAGGAGGAGGAGGAAGAAGAAGAGGAAGATGAAGGAGGAGGAGGACGAGGATGAGGATGAGGAGGAAGAGGAGGAAAACGAGGAGGACGAGGAAGAGGGAGGAGGAGGAGGAGGAGGAAGAGTTGGTTCTTATATGCTGTTTCTTTCTACCCGAAGGAGTCTCAAAGCAGCTTACATTCGCCTTTCCTTTTCTCTCCCCACAACAGACACCCTGTGAGCTAGGTGAGGCTGAGAGAGCCCTGATATGTGGGGGAGTACAGAATCAAACCAGCTCACCAGATTAGAAGTCCGCACTCCTAACCACTACACCAAGGTGGCTCTAGGGGTCTTAGTAGACCATACACTGAACATGAGCCAGCAATGTGACTCAGTGGCTAGAAAGACAAATCAAATCAAAAGAAGTATAGTGTTCAGTTCACGGGAGGTGATGGTACCTCTTTACTCTGCTCAGGTTAGACATCACTTAGAATACTGTGTTCAATTTTGAGCACCACATACAGGAAGGATCAGAGTTATTTTCTGTTGCCCTGGAGAGTAGGACCAGAACCAATGGGATGAAATTAATTCAAATGGATTTTTAGCTAAACATCTAGAAGAAGTTCACCTCTAGACTCAATAGCTGTAACGTGTTCTACACAAGTTTATCTTTGAACCTGCTCTGGAAACTATAGCTGGTACAAAATGCAACTGGCTGGGTTCTCACATGGACACTGTGGAGAGCCCACGTAACACCAGACCCCATGTAACACCAGTACCTTCATTGATGATTGTTTGGATTTTGGATCCATTTCAAGGTTCTGGTTTTAACCTTTAAGGTCTTACATGGTCTGGACCTTGCATATTTGAGGTTCCCCAGAGAACTCTTCAATCAAGCACCACAAATCAGCTAAAAATCCCTGACACTAAGGAAATCTGCCTGGCCTCAACTAGAGCCCTGGCTCCTGCCAGGTGGAATGAGTTCCCAAAAGAGACCAGGCCTGCAAGATGGAGCTCTTCTGCTGGGCCTATGGTTGAGGCTAGCTGGATAATATAAAACATTACATCCAAATCTCAGGCCTCCCTACCTCCCCCTTCTGCCCTCCCTTTTCCTCCAACTGTTAATATCTCTAATTGTTAATATCCTCTAATTGTTAATATCTAGCTAGCAACATGTCATTACTGACGCAACAATAATAATTGCAGTATTAAACGGTTTTAAATTGCTTAAGTATTTTAACTGTCTACTGTACCAGTCTACAGAATTTAAATGTGTAAACTGCCTCGAGACAGTTGTACTGAGAAGGTCAGTAAATAAATAAACAAACAAACAAACAAGACTTAAAAAAAATTAAGCTAGAAATTTGAAAATGGGCAACCAACTTCAGGATGATCATGGGAGATGCTATGCCAAAAATGAAAATAATAGGAACATTATGGCCCAGAACATTATCTCCAGAACATTCCCCTGCTCTTTGCAATGGACATGACAGTTTACTCCCTAGAAGCCAGGAGGTGAAAACAGCAGAGACAGAGACAGTGGATTATATCTCCTTCTTCACAAAATAAACTTTCAAACAATTTGACAATTAAGAATAATCCTCTACAGAAAGCAGCAGAGAAAGGAACAGTATTGAAAATACTTAGGCCTATTCCGCACAAGGATCAATGTGGAAAACTGTTTGCAGAAAGAAATAACGGGATTTAAAATAGTGGAATTCGGCGTAACGCATACCTGCCTTTGTAGTGGAATCCAGTAGCGTTTCAATCGTTTCCCACAGGTTTCCAGTCTTGCCAAAAATCAATAGAAAGGAAGTTTTTTCCGTGCTTTGTCCCGCCCATGGCCGTCAATCAAACGAGCAGCCAATGGGCGGTTGTTACCATGCTCCGGAAAAGCCCCTTTCCCTTTAAGAACAGGTTTAAAAAAAAAAGAAAAACACACGTTGCAACGAATATGCCTTGATTCCTTGATTCCTTGCTTCCTCCTAACGTAGAGACCCATCTAGCTGGCAACTGGCGTGTGAGCTGCCGATTCATCGTTACCACGCTCCCGAGTGGGAACAAAATCCCCCCCGTGCACGGGCGCGATTTTTGGCCAAAAATAAAGGAAACTTGCAAATGGGGCTGTGTTGTGCTTGGTGACTTAGGGGAGCTTTAAAGCAGCTCTGTGGAGGGACTGCAGCCGTAGAAGCCTCGCTGGGTGAATGAAGGCTCGCCGGCTCGTTGCTCTCTGCTCGCTCTGAGAAAAACAAATGGCGATCGCTTCGCTGGAAGTTCAGAGGAGAGAGCCAGGGGGAGGGACTTGCTGAAACCACAACAATGGGAACGCACAGAACTTTTTCGAAACTGTTGCAGATTGTTTGCAAGAGTGTAGCGCTTTCCAGAGGGTGAATCCACTTTTGGGGATTTCCCTGGAAGCGCTACAACGAAGCGCTTTTTGCGGGTCTGTTTCAGGAGTGTGGCAGATTGTGTGCGACGTCATGCGTAACTGCAAATTAGTAGCATTTACAATTTTCCACACTCCTGCTACATTTAGCTTGTGCAGAATGGGCCTTATTATAGGAAGGAGATACAGCTAAAAGCTACTTTGGGGTTTAGCTCATGGAGAATGCAGGGGTAGAACCTTGCAAAGACAATATTATTATTATTATTATTATTATTATTATTATTATTATTATTATTATTATTATTCGATTTATTCCCTGCCACTCCCTTGTGGCTCGTGGCGGGTTACAACATCTTAAAACCCCATTAAAAGTCCATTAAAACAATAATTACAGTTTTAACATTATTAGCTAACTAACTAACTAACTAAGATGGCAAGATCGGCTAATCAACTCCCCCCCTCCCACTACTGGCAGGTGGAGAGGGGATACTGATGGTTCCTAGTTCCAATCCCAAATCCCGGGGGGGGCATAGGTGTCAGCCTTGGCCTCAACCATAAACCTGGCGGAAGAGCTCCATTTTGCAGGCCCTGCGAAACGATGGAAGATCCCGCAGGGCCCGCAGCTCTCCCAGGAGCTCATTCCACCAGGCAGGGGACAGGACCGAAAAGGCCCTGGACCTGGTCGAGGCCAGGCGTGCTTCCCTAGGGCCGGGAACGACCAACAGATTTTCACCCGCAGAAAGCAAGGCCCTGCGGGGGGCATAGGGCGGGGTGCATAGGGCGATAGGCGGACCCTATTGCAAGACCAGGCGGTCCTCAGAAATCCAGTTCTTACTTTTTGAACCGGGAGCAAATAGGGTATGAGTTGGGTCTGGCCAATGTGGATTGACATTCTGATTTTTCAGATCTGTATCCAACAATGTTCCACCCTCCTGTAGCATCAATTCTGTTGTCAACCCCTCCCCCCACTTCCCCCAGCCCTTATTTTTCTTTTCACTTGTCCATCCTGACAAAAGCAGCCAATAAACTGCCACCACCACTTTGCTGCCTCTACAATGTAGTTCAGCATCCTGGTTCCAGCATAATGGCCAGTCAGACTATAAGGTTTCAGAGGCCAATCTGGAGTTATGCTGGACACTGCTTTATTAACGGTAACAATCAGGCACAACTAGCAACTAGGCAACAGGATGTTGGACATGGAAGGGGGACATTGAGGTAGCAAAATTGCAGTGGCAGATGTGGGGGGGGGGGAAGGCTGCTGAGAAGTTTCCACTTCCTGTCCCCCAGATGAGCAGGCAGTGTGATGCAGCGGTAAAAAAGGCAATTGCCATTTTGGGTTGTATCAACAGGGGCATCACATCAAAATCACAAGATGTCATAGTCCCACTGTATATGGCACTGGTCAGACCACACCTGGAGTACTGTGTGCAGTTCTGGAGGCCTCACTTCAAGAAGGATGTAGATAAAATTGAAAGGGTACAGAGGAGAGCGACGAAGATGATCTGGGGCCAAGGGACCAAGCCCTATGAAGGTAGGTTGAGGGACTTGGGAATGTTCAGTCTGGAGAAAAGGAGGTTGAGAGGGGACATGATAGCCCTCTTTAAGTATTTGAAAGGTTGTCACTTGGGCAGGATGCTGTTTCTGTTGGCTGCAGAGGAGAGGACACGCAGTAATGGGTTTAAACTACAAGCACAATGATATAGGCTAGATATCAGGAAAAAATTTTTCACAGTCAGGGTGTCAGCAGTGGAATGGGCTGCCTAAGGAGGTGGTGAGCTCCTCCTCACTTGCAGTCTTCAAGCAAAGGCTGGATACACACTTTTCTTGGATGCTTTAGGATGCTTAGGGCTAGTCCTGCGTTGAGCAGGGGGCTGGACTAGATGGCCTGTATGGCCCGTTCTAACTCTATGATTCTATGATTCAGTGCAGAGACAAATATGGGGGCTCAAATCAGGGACAAACAGATAGCAAAGGGGCCCAAAGGCTTCCAATGCAGACATCAGAAATGGTCCAGGGTGCAATGCCAAACTTTCAAAACAGGAAGCATCGCTACATGATGACTCCTCAGTGCAGAAAGTCTAGGGCAGGTCACCACCTATATCTCACCACTGGTAACAGCAATCTGTGAATTGTTCTTAGATGTTAATAGATTTACTTGGTCTTTCTGGCTTACACAACTCATATTCAGCATGTGGAAGGATGCTTTAGAAATGTTTGCATTACAACTCAACTGGAGAATTGCTTTTTGCAATCAGAATCTTTTAAGCTTCAATAGTTTTACTTATAATAGACCTGCCTGGAACCCAATCCCCAACCTATTATATCCCTTTCTTTCCTCCAAGCAGCTCAAGATGGCATACATAGTTCTCTTGCCCTCTGTTTTTTCCTCACAACATCCTTTGAGACTGGTTAGGTTTAAATGGAATGAATGACCCAAATTCAACGAGTGAGTTTCATAAATTTGTTTCATCAAACTGTTGAAACTGGGTCTCTCCAATCCTTATTCTACACAATGCAGGATAATGCATTTTTAGTGTGCTTTTGCACTTCTAAATTAACCATTGTGTGTGGAATGGGGCTTGACCTGTTACATCTATACTAGCTTTGGGTCTCTCAATCCTACAAATGGCCCGAGAAGGGTAAAAAAGTATGACTCACACACTCACCAAAAATTCCTAGGGCTGGGGAATGGTTTTCAGTCAGAGAAATAATCCTAATTCAAATTCTAAACCAGCCTAAAAGGGGATCTGGATGCTGGTAAAAATTCAGAGGGTCTCTGACATCACTGTAAAAACAAACAGTAAATGTACAGGCAGCCTACTTTCCATCTTTAATTTCTTTGCTGCTTTGTCAGCTCCTCTGCTGAAAAACAGCAACACATAGACCTTTAATGCACGGCAGCAGCTACCCCGTGCTGCTGCCGTGCCATTGCGGCAGGGCACGATGCCCCACTGTTCCCTGTGTACGCATGGGGGCGGGACATGCTGGGTTGCCCCAGTGTAGCGCACGCATTTTATGCCGGGGCCAGGAGGGCCAGATCCCTGCCAGCCAAGGTAAGCTGAAGCAGCGGGGGGGGGGAGGGGACGGGGGAGTGGACGGGGGAGTGGGGGCAGGCCCCCTCCACATGCAGTGGTGGGGGCAGGGGGTCACCCTTGCCAGCTCTGCGGCTCCACAGAGCCTGCAGGGGCGTGCGGTGTCCCTACAGGGACACCACAGGTCGGGGCTGGGCCGGCTGAAAGACCCAGCGCTGGCAATTATGCACAAGAAAATGTAATTTCATCTAAGCTGCTTACTAATGCTTAGGTGAACATTCTGTTTGCACCATATTGCATTGAATTCACCTTACAGAGGATACATAAAGCAGAAGGGATCCAGAAACGTCCTAACCAGACCACAGTTTGGTTTATCACTTTTTGCCTGACCAAGATTCTCCCCTTTGCCAATGGGTGTAACAACAAATTCTAACAGAACCATTGCAGTTTAAATTGATGCTTTTCCATGGCCATATCACTTTCATATTTTTTCAATGTATATATTTTTGCTGTCATGTCATTTAATAATCGCAAACTTAATTAATTTGTATACCTCCTTTATTTGGTACCAGTTGCTGACTACTACTATTTTCAACAGCAGTAACTGAAATACTTTGAATGACAATGGTTTGTTGTTAGGTGCGAAGTCATGTCCAACCCATCGCGACCCTATGGACAATGATCCTCCAGGCCTTCCTGTCCTCTACCATTCTTTGAAGTCCATTTAAGTTTGCACCAACTGCTTCAGTGATTCCATCCAGCCACCTCATTCTCTGTCATCCCCTTCTTCTTTTGTCTTCAATCGCTTCCAGCATTAGGCTCTTCTCCAGGGAGTCCTTCCTTCTCATGAAGTGGCCAAAGTATTTGAGTTTCATCTTCAGGATCTGGCTTTCTAAGGAGCACTCAGGGCTGATCTCCTCTAGTACTGACCTGTTTGTTTGCCTTGCAGTCCAAGGAACTCACAAGAGTCTTCTCCAGCATCAGAGTTCAAAAGCCTCAATTCTTTGACGCTCAGTCTTCCTTATGGTCCAACTTTCACAGCCATACATTGCAACTGGGAAGACCATAGCCTTGACTAAACGCACTTTTGTTGGCAGGCTGATGTCTCTGCTTTTTAGGATGCTGTCTAGATTTGCCACAGCTTTCCTCCCCAGGAGCGTCTTTTAATTTTTTTACTGCAGTCCCCATCTGCAGTGATCTTGGAGCCCAGGAAAATAAAATCTGTCACTACCTCAATTTTTCCCCATTTATTGCCAGGAACTGAGAGGGCCAGATGCCATGATCTTCGTTTTCTTGATGTTGAGTTTCAAGCCAACTTTTGCACTCTCCTCCTTCACCCGTATCAAAAGGCTCTTTAGTTCCTGTTCGCTTTCTGCCATTAGAGTGGTATCATTTGCACATCTGAGGTTGTTGATATTTCTCCCTGTAATCTTGATCCCAATTTGTGACTCCTCTAATCCCACCTTTCTCACGATGTGCTCCGCATACAAGTTAAATAGGCAAGGCGACAGTATACAGCCTTGCCGAACTCCTTTCTCAATCTTGAACCAATCAGTGATTCCATGCCGGGTTTTCACTGTTGCTTCTTGACCTGCATATAGGTTTCTCAAGAGACAGATAAGATGCTCTGGTATTCCCATCTCTTTAAGAACTTGCCACAATTTGTTGTGCTCCACACAATCAAAGGCTTTAGCATAGTCAATGAAGCAGAAGTAGATGTTCTTCTAGAACTCCCTAGCTTTCTCCATGATCCAACGTATGCTGGCAATTTGATCTCTAGTTCCTCTGCCTCTTCGAAATCCTGCCTGTACTTCTGGAAGTTCTCAGTCCACATATTGCTGGAGCCTAGCTTGTAGGATTTTGAGCATGATTTCGCTAGCATGAGAAATGAGTGCAAAGGTGCGGTAGTTTGAACATTCCTTGGCATTGTCCTTCTTTGGGATTGGAATGTAAACTGACCTTTTCCAATCCTGTGGCCACTGTTGAGATTTCCAAATTTGCTGGCATGTTGAGTGTAGCACTTTTACTGCATCGTCTTTTAGGATTTTGAATACTGAACTTAAGGTAAAGCTCTGAAAGCTCTGAAATGGTAAGTCAGTCTTATTGTACCAAGTGGAATTTACTTCTGAGTAGACTTGCTTAGAAATGCATGGAAAATGAACATTGTTTGCCAGTTCTGGTAAGATCTAGGGTGGCCTGCAAACTCTGAAAGTAAGGAAGGTCCATCAAGGAAGATTTTTTGGCCTAGGTCCTTTACACAATTTGAAAGTTTCTACAGCACCTTTGGACAATACAATACAATCTTGATTGAGGCCTCTAAATGCTGATGCTTGTGATACAAAGACTGACCACAATAAGTAGAAGGAACTGCAAATGGTTCATTGTATTGCTCTGAAAAAATTTGAGATTCTTATCTTCCTTCACAGCAAACAAAATCCAACCATCAAAGTTCTCTCTATGCAGGGGAAGTTGTAGCCTATAATTATATCATTTATATGAGTGGCACACACTCTCTTTGCATAGTATAAACTGCTTGGGGATGAATGGCTTGATAAAGATTCTTCCTTATAAAACTGTGACAATGCATCCAAATAGCATCACACTCTAGAAGCCGATTCTGCAAAGACCACCCCACCACCACCTTTGCAGCAACAATAAATGGGTCCTTTTTCATTACAAACAGTTATTGTATCAAGCTGACCAACTGAGGGAGTGATGTGGAAAGTTTGAGGGAGGGTGGGGACAAGATGCTCATCAAGGCAAGACTGGCATATGTAACAAGTGCCTCATTCTTCATTGTACAAATCTTCATCCATCACTGACTTTGGCAGGAAAAACATGTTAGCAACCAATGTATGAATGTATTTCTGGTATGCTGAAGGTGGCAGCTGTTCCTCCAAAACAAAATGGTGCTAGGGGCTGGTGAATTTGAGGCTGGTGAATTTCCCAACACCACTTTCCCTTCAACCAGGGTTCCAAACTTGTGACCTTCCCGTTACATACCTGAGTCTGAAATCCTGGCCAGAGAAAATGCAGTGTGTGTGTGTGGGGATTAAGTACCTCTCCTCTGCTGCTTTTCCAATTACAAATAAATCTCCCCACCCTTTGCCCCTTTGCCTTCCAAACACACAATGTATCATCAAATATATGTCTAACTTCCTGAAGTTAAATTTAGTTATTTGGTTACTCCTGCTCAAATTCGAAGAGTTAAAGTCACATCCAAGACATGCCCAGGGCATTTGCGAGTTTTTTTTTCTTTGATCACCATTCCCTCTACTGTATTACACACCATTTTTAAAAGTCCTCTCAGTTTCAAAAGGGACATACTTTACAGCAGCGGTCCCAAACCCTCAGCCCGGGGACTGATACTGGTCCGTGAATCAGTCGGTACCGGGCCATGGCTCTTCCTCGTCCTCCACCACGGCTGATGCCCCGGGGGCTGCCCTGCCACTCTGCCACTGGTTCACCTTTGGTGCTCTCCAGCGGCCGCCATGGCTGGGGCTCCCCCTCGAGATGGCACTGCGCAGATGCTGCTGGTGGGAAGTCAGGGGCAGCGGGAAGTTAGGGAAAGCAAGTGGAGCAAGGGCTCAGGCGGCCGCGGCGTCCCTCGGCAAAAGACAACCCCACCGGGCCTCAGTAAAATTGTCAAGCATTGACCGGTCCCTGGTGATAAAAAGGTTGGGGACCACTGCTTTACAGCAATGGTCCCCAACCCCCGGTCCGTAAATCAGTCAGTACTGGTCCATTGCTCCTCATCATCCTCCCTGGCTGCTGCCTCGGGGGCTGCCCTGCTTCTCTGCCGCTGACTCTCCTTTGGTGCTCTCCAGCGGTCGCCATGGCTGGGGCTCCCCCTCGGCATAGCACTGCGCAGCTGCTGCTGGCAGCACCCCTCAGTGGGTGGTGGGATATCATGGGCACCAGCAGGAAAGCAAGTGGAGCAGGGGCTCAGGCAGCGACGTCCCTCGGCAAAAGACTACCACCCCCCGGGCCTCAGTATAATTGTCAGGTGTTGACCAGTCCCTGGTGATAAAAAGGTTGGGGACCCCTGCTTTACAGCATGGGAGCTCAGTATCAAAAACAAACAAACAAACAAAAACAGAATCACCCAAGCCCCATTAGGCACATGGAAATAGTGCAGCTCTTTGGACCCTGTCATATGTGTGCTAATTAAGAATATAAGAAACACCCTGCTAGATAAGACCATAAGAAGAGCCCTGCTGGATCAGAGCAGTGGTCCATCTAGTCCAGCATCCTGTGGCCAACTGGTTCCTCTAGATGTCCAGCCTTATAGAGGTCGAGGCCTTCCTCTGTTGCTTCCTGGCACTGGGTTTCAGAGGTTAACCTTAAGTTCAGTATCCTGTTTCCAGCATAACGGCCAGTCAGCCTATAGTGTTTCAAGAACAGAGGCCACTCTGGAGTTATGCTGAACACTGTTTTATTAATGGTAACAACCTTACATTGGTATTTTCCCTTTTCTCAGAAAAAGGCCTGTGTAGACCATCCCTGAACATGTAAACTCCATTATGGAACATAGGGATGGACACAAACTGGTTCACAAGTCAAAATTCATCAGGAACTTGACCCAGTGCAGAGTCTCTGAACCAATGTTCTAGGAAGGCACCTTCTCTGAACATTTACTGGATTTTTGTCTGGTTGAGTTCAGCTTTTTGGACCATTGAAAGCTAACAACTATGCAGTGCAGGTCAGCAGCTGACCTGTTAGGTTTAAATGATTGCCAGCCATTTCAGCTTAACAACTGATGGGCGCACCCACCCCACTGTTAGGTTGAAATGGCTGTGAGCCATTTCACTAGTCGGTTTTGTTTCCCCCAACCACTGAAATGGCTGCCAGCCATTTCAACCTAAGAGTGGGTAGGTGGTTTTCACCCATCAACTGTAAGGTTTGAATGGCTGCAAGCCATCAAATCTTTCTGTTTTACTCCCCCACCCCATCCCGCTTTGAAGGAGGGGGAAGTGAAACTGATGGGTTAAATTGCTATCAGCCATTTAATCCTTCACAGGCAATCCCCCACACTCACCTTTCATCTGGCCACAGCATGCCATGGCCAGAAAAATAGGATCCAAAGTGGCCAGTTCAGGACAACCTGGTTCAGTTTGGTTCAGGGTTGCCCTAAACCATGAACTAATCAGATTTTTTAGGTTCATGCCCAGCCCTAATGGCACATTCCTGTAATAATCTGTATAATCTGTTCCAGTGACCACAACTACATCTTCTTGTGTAATTGTTCTAAATTAGTTACCTGGGGAATATAAAACTCAACTTATTCTTTCGGGCTGATAAAATATCACCTTTGTTTGATTTGATGCTAGAACTAGCAACTTACATACGATGGATTTTGAAATCTTTAAAACTAGCCCATAGGAGCTAAATGAGTATGATCTTCTGGAAAACACACATCAAGTTGTATTACACAAATATAACAATGTACTTTCCAGCTATTGCCACTACACTCTTTAGAAATAGTTAATATATACCTTGTGCACTCTATGAGAAGGTGTTTTCTCATGCCATATAAAACTGATACCTTCTATCACTTGACTGATGAAAATTAGTATGCCATCACATCAAGGCAGACAACCAAAAGGGAACCAGGGGTCTCTCTTGATAATAGTTTTTTGAACACTTTAGAGTGGGGCCCAGTGCAGGCAATAAAGAAGTATGTCTGACCTGAGCATGGACCAGAGCTTTCTCTGTCCTGGCCCCCACCTGTGGAATGAGCTCCCAGAAGAAATCAAGGCCCTGCTGGAGCTAGCACAGTTCCACATAACCTGCAAAATGGAGCTGTTCCACCGAGCGTTTCGTTGAGGTCGACCAACCAGCATCTACTGGGCACTGCAGAACCCCCCCCCCCCATGAACTGAACTCCAAACTCACCAACCATGAGATAGTTAACATGTTAATGTTATTTCTCCTGTTTCCAAAATGCTATTGTAAGCATTGTTACTGCTGTTTATTTGACATTACAGAATTATATTGTATTATTATTACTGTTCCCCATGTTCTATGTAAACCACCCTGATCTGAAAGGGGAGGGCAGTGTGTATGTATGTGTGTGTGTGTGTGTGTGTGTGTGTGTGTGTGTGTGTAAACAAATAAATAAATGTGTAGTTCATCCTATATTGCTTTGAATTGGGACCTTCTTCAGATCCTTTTAAACCAGGTTTTCCAGGCCCAGACACTGTTAGTGAGGTCTATTTTATACAGCTGAACTAAGATTCATACCATGTGGTAAAATCCCCTTAAGCAGTGATGGCAATAAGAGCTTCGGCATCTAGGGTAAACTTACAAGCTGGCAAACTTTCAACCCGTCTGACTGGCTTCCCCTCCCCATCCCAATTGTTTATAGAAAGGAAGTCATACCTATTATTTTCATATTTTTTCCCTCATTACCCAGTATAGAGGTTGAGCTTATTTTAAAGCAACATGCATTTAAATCTATGAATGTGCACAAATGAACAGCAGCTGTTTCCCACCCTGTTACCACTCCAAGAGGTAGCAAGTCTTGTCTGAGACAAAAACTCTTCTTTCAGAAATTCCTTTCACCCTCAACAATTAAAACCAGGACTGGGGAAGTTCCTCTAGTCATATCTTGTAAGAATTCTTGTTCTAGATTTCCTGTCGCTCTTCTCCTACTTGTACACTGCACACGTCCCACTTCTTTCAAAAGAAATAATTACCTTCCATTGGATTCTGACCATCCAAACCAGTTTCCCATTGCCTCACAATCCTGTTTACATGCCATAATCTGGTATCCATAAGGATGCTTAAAGGAAGCCAAAGCAATAAAACGTAAGAAACAGGTAAAGAGACAAAGATTAGCTTTCATCTAGACTTACATGTGCTGTTTTAAAAAGGCCCCCCTCAAAAAAAGACCAAGAAAACTTCTGGAAATCATTTACAACTCTGTTCCAGCTTCTCATTTGGCAGATAATTCCCCCCAACCCCCTCTCTCCCCAGCCCTCAATTCAGAATGCCAGCCTATGATTTTTAAATGAGAAAAAGCTGTAACTGTGCTTCAATGCTTGGATAAACTCCTACACAAACTTCCAGATGTTAGTCAGTATAGGGGTGAGAAAGAAATTAAGCAGGAGGGCAAATGGAAGAGACAGGGGTAACATTTCCTTCCCCCACTTTTTACCAAATGCTCTGCAAGGAAGTTCCCAGAATCCCAGTAACTTTTCTCAGCCTCCTCTTGACTAAATCCATGTCTTCTACCAAGAATTATCCCCCATCCCATTCTGAAGCAGAAATATATCTACTCTGAAGACAGTTGGGGTTTTTGACTGCACAAGAATCCTACATAGAACATTTTGTCAATCCAAATTCTCAGCTCAAATATATACACAAGTCTGAAGTGACATCAGTGATTCCTGTATCATAGCATTGCATTCATATAGATCTAGTTTAGACCTAGGATCTGTCTCATGGCACATCACAGGACAGGCCTGTATACTGTGGCAAACCTCCGGAGTCATTATGCTCTCGTTATGTCAGCCTAACAAATTTCTCACATAATGGACATAAGGACATGGTAAAGAGAGTCCTTGTCAAATGGGGTTCACAGATCCTGTCCACAATTACAAGCAACATACCGTGCTTGCCCCCTGGCAGTTTCATAGGCTACTACATAGCAACAAACCTGGGTTTGCTGCTGAATGTACATTTAGCAGGGAGCTGCAACTTTTCTTGGCTCTGTGATGAATATACCTGCATGATTCAAGAGTTTTCAAACACCTGTTGGTCATATTTACATTTTACATTTTTTAACTTAAATACTTGTAAAACATCACCAGCATCAGATCTTCCAACATTTAATTTAGCTGCATGGGGAATATAAATGGCTCCCTCACAAACCATTTCCAGCAGCAGCTGGTATCTATAGGCCCTCGTGAGGCAGAGAACAGGCCAGTAAATGATAGGTGGAGCCAAACCATACAAATTCTGGTTTTGCTTTCATCCCCCTCCCTCGTAATGATATTATTAAAAATTTAAGTACTGCAGTTTAGCAGATGACAACCAAATGCTGTCTCCACTTTCATTACTGTGTTTGGGTTAAGAGAATGAATTCTGCCACGTTTACTGACATTTTTATTCTTATTTGTTGTATAACTATACTAAGAGAGTATTTTTAGCTCGAATAATATTGAAATGTACACCCCTCTTGTAATGGAAGCTAGCGTGTTCACATCCCATGGATCTCTGGGTATTAAACAATATAGATCTAATGTGCTCCATCAGGCTTGATTAGGCAAAGATCACACAGCTCAAGATGATCATTGGTTGGGCTACTATTGGTTTGAGAGTCAAGAACCAAAATGCATGTTACAAATTATACAAGTTGCGTCTGGAGTCCCCAGCATGCATAACAGTCAAATGTGAGTTATAGATTCCTTGAATTTCCATATGCATAGTGCTTGATATAGACTGAGAGCATGGCATACATGAAGAAGGGGCTTCATCCTTCCCCCTGCACCATTTCCCAACCTTAGCTGTCAAACCCCTCCTCTCACTGAGAGGCAGTTTATAAACAGAAAACTATAAACTCCCTTCCTCTAACATCATTTCAAATATCACAAGCACACTGCCTCACCCTAAGTGACACTAAAATAGATGTCAACCAGAAATATTTCTGGATGCGTAGTTCAGAAGAGTGGGAAAGAGCAGCTGACCAGCTAACAACCTTTGTCCCATGCCAGGGAGATGCATAATTAAGACAATGGGCACCCAAAGAACCAGTTGCCTCACCTTGATTTAGTTGCAATACCCAGCCTCACTTCCTATCACTCATTTACCCTAATTAAGTAACACTTAACACTATTCACCAAACCTGGTAGTTTTTCCCCTCCAATAATTAATTAGTATGGTTCTTAGCATTTCTTCAGTACCTATGGGCTGATATTGTTTCTTAAACAATCTTATGAAATTGTTCCTTAAAATCTTGAAATTTCCTAAAATTTGAATAAGAATATTGTATTGAGATATACTAATACTGAGACTTAAGTAAAGCAGCGGTGTTTTTAAAGAACAAGAGTTTACCAAAACGTGCTTTGACGCCATTCACTGTTAATGTTTCCAGTTGTATGATTACATAGTTAAATGAGGGGAAATCCCCAGATGAGACCGGAAAAGAGGAAGAGGGTATGTTGGGGAAGGAGAGGGGAGATTCTCAGGTATGACCAGAAAAGAGGAAGAAGGGGTGTTGGTGAAGGAGAGAGGAGATCCCCAAGTGTGACCAGAAAAGAGGAAGAAGGGGTGTTGGGGAAGGAGAGAGGAGATCCCCAAGTGTGACCGGAAAAGAGGAAGAAGGGGTGTTGGGGAAGGAGTGCCCGCAGTGACTGACATCAGAAGAGGGGAATGTGGGTGCCATCTTTTCCTGCTGGTGCCAGGTTTGGAATGTATTTTCATACCTTTCACCTGGAAGCAGCCTTATTCTAGTAGTGCTTGGGACTTTGGGAATGAGGTTCTTCATAATTCACATAAACACTGGGATGCAGAATGCAAAAGGACACAAACACAAAGTTTATTTGTTATTTATTAATTTATTTGATTTTTATACCGCTGCTCTCATAGCTGGCTCACGGCGGTTAACACAATAAAAGTATCCATATAATTAAAATCCCCATAAAACGATCAAAAACAATTTACACATATGACAATGACAATGGTGGTGACCTAATATAGCTATCCCCCCTTATTCCAGCATCGATCAGTATAGATGAAATAATAACTGAAGTAAAAATATAAGATGGAATAAAACCGGCTAGAGCAGTGGTCCCCAACCTTTTTTAGGCTGGGGACCGGCAGGGCAACTGCCCCGCTCGTGCATCGCGCATGCGCGGCCCTGATTACCTCTCCCTCCCCTCCCGCAGTAAGAAGCTTCCCGGGCCGCAAGCTTGCGGCCTGGGAAGTTTTTTACTGCGGGGGGGCGGGGAGAGGGAACCGCAGCCCGGCGCCATGGCCTTTGCGGCCCGCAGGTTGGGGACCACTGGGCTAGAGGGTAAAAACTAGGCCCCTCACAGTCTAGCACTGCCATTCAACAGGGCCTTAAGAGGGGGGACACCCAATTGAAAACCCCGGGGCTCCCACCCGCCTCAACCAACGTCTGGCAGAAGAGCTCCATTTTGCCATTTGAAGGCCCTGGGACCTTCAGCAGATTCATACCCACAGAGTGAAGTGCTCTGCGGGGGGCATAAGGAAGCTAAGTAATCTGTGTTGCTGTGGTAGTATACCAATCCAACCCAACAACACAGGACAAACCTTGCTGAAGCATTTCTGCACAGGTTAAAGGACTTTCACTTCTTATATACAAAGCTAAGATTACTCTTTGTATTAACTTGTTTTGAGACTGGTTTTGCTAATTATAAATGAAAATGAATACTTCAGAAAAAGCAGCATCTTGGGTACTCTGGACGGTAAACATTTGAGTTGTAAAAGAACATTATGAAGGGCTGAAACATTCCAGGGGTGTAAAACGCCAGATTGGTGTGATATTTTGAGGATAAAACATTTAAGGTGAGACTAGTGTCAGTGAAATCCACTAAAAAGTTTACTTAAAGGAGAATCATCAGGTATCCTTATGGGAATCCATGGTGACAAATCTCCCCACAGATTTCAGAGGAACAAACAATCACAGCATGAATGCTAGCAGTCCTGCTGCTTACTCAAAAAATCAGCCACAGACATCAGCAGTCCAGTATTATTCTCTATAGCAGCACACTCTGGCATGAAGATCTATTACTGAGTTGTTAGTCAATCCCTTGTGCATCATGTTACAGAAGCAGCCTCTATGATGAAAGGGAAACCAAAGCATTGGGTCAGACTTTGGGATAAAGTCACTGTTTTACTCCCCAGCTGTTTGACCACTGCAAGATCAGCCATGATATTTCAGCAGGAGGGAAAGAGTCCAAAATTCTCATTCTGTCTTTCCAAGGCAATTTAAACTTGAATATTAAAACCAAAGCTGGCTAGATTCCACCATGTAAATCAGGTTGCTGCAGGACAGAAAGCTAGGATTTAATCAGTTTCCAAGGTCAAGTCAAGGGCCTCAATCTTGCAAGGAGCTAATGCCATAACTTTGCAATGATTTTGATAAATGCTCAGGACTTTACCACAACATAGGCTTTTGAGCAAAAAAGTGTGAGATGACCCACCTTTAGGGGTACAAATGAGGAACAGCAAACTGTCTTAAACTGAATTACACCCTCCTAAACCTACTGACTTCAATTGCGTTCAAGGGGTAGCACACGCTGGGTGCCATTTGGGTTCTCTGCCTTTGGTATCTCATTATTTCAAATAGAGGAATCTCTATTTACTAGGGACTCAGAAGAAACCAGGTTGCAGCACAAGTCTACATCCTAACAGGCACAAGGACAGCTAAAACATTTGAACAATTAGCAGTACAGGTGATCATTTCCCATATAGTTATGCTTCAGGAAGCTATAAAGAGAGCCTATCAGGCATAGATTGTAGGCATCCAGATAATCCGCCGAGCTAGATAGATAACTGAAGTTTGGATTGTGAGGAATTTAACAGAAAGATAAGATCCACGACATTTCATGAGACACATGAGAATACACTCAGCCCGAGAGAGGGCTTCGATAAGGGTGGCGCTTTGAAAAATACATTTTTTAATTGTGGGGCTCCAAGAGATGTATTTGGATATATTTTATAAATGTGGAAGCCTCTTCATTCATATTGTTTACCACCTTATAGTACCCATTATTATATCACATGATTGCATTTAAATATTCAACCACTGAAGAAGACTGCAAGAGGTTTGTGCAACAATGCATGATATATGTTGGTATTTTAACATTTTACATGTGCACGTGTATTGAAATGAATATTTGCATTGTGATATTTAATACATTCTGCTGCTCAGCCTTTCAGGTTCCTAAATCCCAGGTCTCAGGACATTAAATTTTCCAAGACGATTTTTTTAAAAGTGGCATACTACATCCTTAAGAAGTTATTAAAAGAGACTCCTATCCATGGGAAGTTGCAATGTGACTATCTCTGATATCCAAGTATTTAGCATACACTGCCATCATGCTTTCAACCATTTATCTGCAACAAGGGCTCCAAACATACTGATGTACAACAATATATTTTTATCACTCTTCATTCTGCAATTACCATTGTACCACTTTTCAGGGAGCAAGAAAAATGGAACACACAAAACAATCTATAATCTAAATTATTGTTTCCCGTAACTTCCCAGTGTGTGCTGTTCAAATACTTTTTTCTTGATATTGCTATGATTTACACAACAACTTTACCACTTGCTTTTTGTGTTGTGGTCAGACAGAGTACATGTGCAGGTGTGTTTTGGAAAAGGAAATACAGGACAAGCATTATCAACCAGCTAATCCTATTGCAGGTTAAGTTCCTAATATCATCTCTAGAGTACAAAAGGCCAGAGCCGGAGGAAGATCGGATGGGGCTCCCCCTAGGAAGACATGACGCCACGCCGGCACCATCAATGGCATGGCTGGTTGTCACACTCCCTAGCCACCCCGGCTGGTAGCTGTTCCATTAGGGAGGGCTTATATTCATTTTCCACCATATTGTTTTATTTTTTTCTGTAAAGCTTTATGGAGTTTTTAATTGGGGTTTTAATCGGGGGTCTTATTTTATTGTATTGGGACTGTCATGTGACCTACCATGAGCTGGCGTGCCGAGAGTGGCGCATAACAAATAGAATAAATAATAATAAACAATAACGGTACTTATAGACATCATTAAATTTACTCAGTATGACACTCTTGGACCAATTTGAATTAAACTCGCTACTGCACAATTGGGAATGGGCATTCAAATTATGGTTTTCTGCCCAACATTTACCTGGCCATATAAAGCCATTTTGGGTTGAGACAGCCTATACCAGGGGTAGTCAAACTGCGGCCCTCCAGATGTCCATGGACTACAATTCCCATGAGCCCCTGCCAGCATTCGCAGTTTGACTACCCCTGGCCTATACTATCATCTGAAATGGCAACTGCTTATAAAAGTCCCAGCAGCACCAGATTATTTTAAACAGGAGATATTGTAGATTAGGCCTACAAATTCTGGTAGACTATGATTGCCAAGAACCCAAAGGAAAAAAAATTCTTGCTCCATTAGAATCATAGAATCATAGAATCACAGAGTTGGAAGGGGCCATACAGGCCATCTAGTCCAACCCCCTGCTCAACGCAGGACTAGCCCTAAGCATCCTAAAGCATCCAAGAAAAGTGTGTATCCAACCTTTGCTTGAAGACTGCCAGTGAGGGGGAGCACACCACCTCCTTAGGCAGCCTATTCCACTGCTGAACCTCTGACTGTGAAAAACTTTTTCCTGATATCTAGCCTATATCGTTGTACTTGAAGTTTAAACCCATTACTGCGTGTCCTCTCCTCTGCAGCCAGCAGAAACAGCATCCTGCCCTCCTCCAAGTGACAACCTTTCAAATACTTAAAGAGGGCTATCATGTCCCCTCTCAACCTCCTTTTCTCCAGGCTGAACATTCCCAAGTCCCTCAACCTATCTTCATAGGGCTTGGTCCCTTGGCCCCAGATCATCTTCGTCGCTCTCCTCTGTACCCTTTCAATTTTATCGACGTCCTTCTTGAAGTGAGGCCTCCAGAACTGCACACAGTACTCCAGGTGTGGTCTGACCAGTGCCATATACAATGGGACTATGACATCTTGTGATTTTGATGTGATGCCCCTGTTGATACAGCCCAAAATGGCATTTGCCTTTTTTACCGCTGCATCACACTGCCTGCTCATGTTTAGTTTACAATCCACAAGTACCCCAAGGTCTCGTTCACACACAGTGCTACCTAGAATCGTATCCCCCATCCAGTAGGCATGCTTTTCATTATGTATGAACATGGGAAGATGAAACTTTTCACAGCTTGAGTGAAAATAACTATTACATTTCTATTAAAGGGAATAGGGTTTTTTCAGGCTATCGGCAACCCTTAGCCTTTCTTCAAAACCAACCCCCCATGTTAGCATCATATATCTAGTTCTGAACCACAATATAGAAGATATGGTCAATAGATACATGAAATCCAGATAGGGACAGGCCCGAGGAATCTCTCTCCAAATGTCACAGATGTCCCAGATATGCAATAAAATAAACCTTGAAATAATAGAGTAATATTTTTTTTTAATTCAGGATATTAAAGTTTTTCCAAATAATAGAAACAATTAGTGTAGTTTTAAAGAAAATAATACACACTGAGCTGCCAATGGTCAATACGGAGGTTGTTGGGCAAGCATAACAATATTGATAAGTCTTCCAAGCCTTGGTTTCTATAACACAAACCCATGTGGGGGAGCAGGATAGGAATGGGAGGCCAAAGCATCCCTGGAAAATGCCCCATTCCTCCCTCCACTGTCATTCCCAATGATGAAAGAGGACTTGCCAAGGGCAGGCCCAGAGATACCTGGTCACTACCTGTCCAGCCCAGTGGCAGCCACCACACAACTAGAAACAGCGGGGCAACCACAATGCAACTGAACCCAACTTTTTTCAGGGAGAGTCTGCCAGGAACAGGTTAGGAAGGAAAGGTGAAGACTGAGGGCGCAGATAAAGGTAGGGAGTAGGGTTCCCAGGCAGGAGCATTGTGGGTTGGCTATAGGCAAGCTGAAGCATTGTGTTTGGTGTTACATGACTTCTGGTTAAAAAGATACCTAAATCAGTGGTCTCCAACCCGCGGGCCGAAGGCCTTGGCGCCAGGCCGCGGCTCCTTCTTCCCTCCCCCCCCCGAAGTGAGAAGCTCGCCAGGCCGCGAGCAAATCGGCCGCCAAAGCGGCCGATTAGCTCGCCGCCCGGCAAGCTTCTCGCTTCAGGGGGGAGGGAAGAGAAGCTTGCTGAGCCGCAAGCTAATCGGCTGCTTTAGCGGCCGATTTGCTGGCGGCTCGGAGGGGCCGGGAGGGGGAGCCGCGGCCACCGGCATGGCGGCGGCGCAAATGCGCGTGGCTGCCGCGTGCTTGCGCTGGGGCTGCTGCACGTGCGCGGGCCCCCGGGCCGCCCTCTCCCCGGTCTCCAGAGCAGCGGTCCGCAGCGGGCGAAAGCTTGCGGACCGCTGACCTAAATGACAAAAGGTAATTCTAGGAATTGCTGGAAAATTTGTGTTAAAACCACAGAGATCAATTCTACACGGACAGAAATGGCCGGAGCAGTCTCTGTATGGATCTGGAGCTAATCCCCATGTTCACATGACATCACCACCATGCCTCCCAGGCCTGGTGCAAATCAGGCTCCAGAAGCCCCACATTAAGGGAACGTGAATTCTTCCGCATTCCCTTAGCCTTCTGCGGTGGCCAACAGGACCTGTCCCCTGCCATGTGCACAGGAAAGAGCTGGGCCTTCCAGCCTTCCAACCCAACTCCTCCCTGCCCTACGGTGGGCAAAAAAAATGCCCCAGTTAGCTTTGCAGTACAGGGCAGACCAGGGCAGTTTTTTTTATTTGGGAGGAAGGTAGGATTGCATGCCATGCAATTGTCCCTTCCTGCAAAAACCCTTCCCCCACACACACTGTATGCAGTAGAACCATTCTGTCACCACTGTATTTCCGGGGGGGAGGGGCACAGACTGCTGCGGAACATGCAGCAATGCACCAGCCCAGTGTGGCCACCCCCATGCAGAATGGGCCACAGTTGTCAACAATTCCTAGAACTCATTTCCCGTAGACACTTCCAGTGCTGCAGGTTTTTTAAAAGTTCTCAGGACCTGGGATTGGGGGAAGCCCCATTTTGGATTTGGAAACCCTAGTTGAGTGGCTGGTGGCATGGAAGGAGAAGGAAGCAGGGGAAAAGATGGGCTATGAGGACTGCCAAGGATGGGGAAAGAACACGTCAGTGGCTAGGATACAGAGAAAAATGAGTTGTCCCCTGCAAGGCTTTGCAGGCCCAGGTTGTTTCTCTATATTTTTCAGTTGGTAACTAGTTAGGAACAGAAATTCATGAAGAATGTCTTGTCAACATTAATAGGTTACTATTTTACTTGTTGGATTTCTGCCTTTCATGTAGCTGTTATAAAACTTAGATATTCTGATGAAAACCAAATGGTGGCCCTATCTGCCTCGAAACATGTTATTCCATTGGAAACTCCACAGCCTTCCACCATAGATTTGTGTCTGAATGGTATCATGGGAAAGGGGCAAAAGGAACATAAAGAGTATAAAAGAAAATATTTTATTTATTACATTACATTTGTATACTGCCCTCCCCTAAGGTTCAAGGCCAAACTGGAGAGATTTACCTCAGAAAAGTTATAGAAACTGGGGATCTGTTTCAAGTAAATCTGTTTCCTTGTCCTCACTTTAATGACTTTTGCTCAGTGCCAGGATTAGACCTCCAGGTGGCAGTGGCTCCTCAGAGCCTCTAAATGTCCAGCACGATGGGGTGTTTGTGTGGCATAGAACTGTAACCCTTCCCCTGCAGTGATACAGTGTGCCAGCAGGGGTTTTTTCTGCATTGCCTGAGAAGGAATGGGAGAGGGGAAGCTGCAAGATGGCTGCAGCTGAGTCCGTTAACCTCCTCCTGGCCAAATCTATTTGCTTCTGCTCTGGTCTGACAACCTTTTGTCCCTGGACCCTTTGTTTTTTCTTCTTTGTTTCTTTCCTTTCCAGTGTCTGCAGGGATATGTGAGAACATGGGTCAGAAAACTAAGCTGAGATTGCTACTAGTTGGGGATTGCACCCTCTGTTTGTAGTGAGGAATTTGCATTAGGGCCATGGGAGAGGAAGCAGAAGCAGAAAAATGAATGCCTGTTTTCACTCACCCTGGTTTTCATCATTAATACAAAACCACCTTGATGTAACTTGGCTTTCTGAAGGCATGCATGTCTTTGAGAAAGCACAGGCTGCCTTTTAATCATCCATTAACAATGACTGTCAAACTTCTGTCTTTAACCAGTCCCACTCCCAATCTGGGATTAAGGCTAAAGAACTGAAGAGGCAGGTTGAAAATTTATCTTTCACAGAAGGAAAAGTAATATTTCACTATAGATGGCCAAAAGAAGGAGAATAACAGGCAGGTGGTTGAAGCCTTGCAACCTCTTGCTACAGAAAAGGTACTTTGTCTAAATAAATCAGAGCTAAGAATAATCCCTTTTATGAATGCCAAGACATATACCCTCTGCACATGTTCAGCATGCTTTCCCCTCACAGCACAGTAAACACACATATCTGCCAACCGAAAATTAGGAAGATAATTTTCAGCTTACATACTTGATATTGTCTTCTTCTAAAACTTCTGTGCACGTCTGCTTGTAGTAGCTACTCCATATGTAGGCATAAAACGGGAGACAATAAACTGGCACTAACCCCACCCCCATAACATCAAAAAATGTCAGAGTTTGGGATGACAGGGATGTGGCAACCTTAACTAGACTCTTTTAATTATATCTTTTCACAACTGGGAAAGTGTCTGCCATTAATTACTAACCTGGACAGTTTTATTTCTCCAAAGGTTTTGTGAACTACAACTGAACTCAAAAGGACTGATTAGCTGTTTTAGTAAAGAATTATTATATCGTATTTGGATACTGTGACACAGTTTACTAATTTGCCACTGATTTACCTTTTCGATATATCTGTACTCTCATTATTGTTCCATTTTGTCTGAGGAAGTGGGTCTGCACACGAAAGCTCATGCCTTGGTCTTAAAGGTGCTATTGGATTCAATTTTTGTTGTACCTCTTTTCAGTGTAACACACACACACACACTGAGCATTTTTGACTACGAGCCAGTTCGCAAATTGTTTTGAAATGTGTAGTTACATTTAATAACCATATGAAAACATTTAGAGATTTGGCCCTCTTTTCTCACCCAGCCTGAGGGAGGAATTTTATTAGCCTCATCTCTATACTATGCAACATTCTGGTTTTGGTTGTAGCAACTCCTGATGCCCAAGAGGAAGCAGAAAATAATTTCCCAAGATTGTATTATTTATTCCAAGAATAAATAAATTCAGGGTTCATTAGTATACTTTTTAAAACTGTGGGTGGTACATGGACTATATGCCTTGGCCTGGATAGCCTAGGCTAGCACGATTTCATCAGATCTTAGGAGCTAAGCAGTTTTGGCCCTAGTCAATATTTGGATGGGAGACCCCCATGGAAGACCAAGGTCATAATGCAGAGGGAGGCAATGGCAAACTACCTCAGAATGTTTTTTGTTTTGAAAACCCCATGGGGTTACCACAAATCAGCTATGAGGACGGCCAAAAGAAAAGAAAGAAAGAGAAATCCATACAGTACTAACTATATACTCTGCCTAATGTCCTTTTGTTTAAAAAAAAACAGCACATCTTTATGTATCTATATCTTGCTTTAGCACCAAGGGAAAGTATAAATAACATTTCCTAAAGGATGGATAGGCTTCAGGTTTGAAATATCTCTTCTTCTTTGCCAGAGTTCCTGTATCTATCAATGGGAGTCAGTTGCACAATGGCTCCCCCAGAGGGCAGACAGAGCCAGCCAAAATTACTTGCGTCAGTAGGGGAATCTAACATTAATTAGGACACCTCCTGATATCCTTTCATGTCAGGAAAATTATTTGGGGCGGGCTGAAGCCCCACCAGTCAAAAGCTGAATCGAGCACCATGCATGCTGGAGAACTTGCAAGTCACATCAAAAATGCTACCCTAAGACCTGGTCATAGGCAGCTAGTTAATAGTACCATGTTACAAATAGTGAACAGTGAGGCCAAGGGAAAAAAATGATCTGCCCTCAATAATTTTTAAACTGCAATTTGTGTCAGCACTGTTAGTTATGGCTTTACTAGAAAGGAGTAGCTGCATGAAGGACAGAACTGGAAATCAACCCATGCAGGGAGGTCAGAATTTCCTGGAAAAGGGGGGGGGGGGTCAGCATATCTTCAGAACTGCCAAGACATATTGAATAATGAAAACTCCCTGGAGCCCTAATTTAGGAGCCATTGGAGATCTATCATGACCTACCCTGGGATCTACTGGTAATTGATGCAACTGCTGTTGATTTAAGAGAAAGAAGAATCAAAAACTGCAGTAAGTTTATTATTTTCTTCCCTTCTGGAATACAATAATGATGTTGTTCTTGGCAGCCAAATACCGGTCTTTTAAACAAGGCCTTTGGCTTTGAATTGTGATAGAAAGAAATACTAAATTAAATAAATCTCAAAATGAACCTTCTCACCCTTTGTGCCTAACGTCCAGTCAAACTGTTATTTTTTTTAATTCTGTGAAACACTCTTCATCTCAATATTAATACAGCCCAAATAGTAGATAGTATTGAGCAGCTTGTTGAAAATCCCCCCATACACGCATACCATTTTCAGCCCACTACAAGTAATCACAAGTTGCTCTAGACAAGGGGAAGCTTGGTTTACTTCAAAGGCGTTCCTTAGCATGGGGGGGGGGGGCACAAAGGAAGCCAAGGGCACAGGACCAGGACTGGCAGAACACTCAGACACCCCAAGTAAATGGCAAAGTTTATCATTTATATTGCCATATGACAAAGCCCACACTGGTGTATAGGCCCTGCCAAATTGGGAAACTGTGTTTCCGCAATCTGTCCTTGTCTGACAAATACAGCAAGTAAATTAATTGAATTAATAAAGGGCATTGAGGGTGCTGGAAAAAAGATAAATAGGAAGGAAGCAGATGCCGTTACTCTGAAGTCCAACAGTCTGCATTCTGAACATTAGTACTCTCCCAACAGTGCTCAAATTTATCAGGCCTCAGAACTAGCCCAACACCACAAGTAAACCATGTGACAGCAAATGTTTTTAGGGGCACTGATTTGGATTGTGCATGCTCCCAGAGTTGCACACAGTCTCCTTCAACATTTCAAAAGATCCTGAGTTGCATTTCTCTAATCACACACCAAGGCTAGTTGAGCAGCAAAAGCAACCTGAATTCTTGAAAGTGTATGGAGCTGGCCTATCCCATGAGCTTGATTTGCCCATCACAACTGCTTATGGATCTATGGGAAGTTTGCTCACTCATGTCACTATGGGTAATTTGCTCAATCATGTCACTAACGTATTGAACAGCAAGCACCGGAGAGGAAATCATGCAACATTAGAGTAATGTCACAGGAAGAGGGGAAGCCAGACTTATTACCTCCCTGATACTAAGACCGAGTCCATGGACAGCAAACCAAGAGATCTGGGGACAGGAAAGACAAGGCAAGAACTTGAAGATGTACCACAGTGAGGAACAGCCATGGTGGAATCAATCACTGAGTGACCTTGTATTGCCATGCTACTGGTCCTCTCAACATGTAGGCAATAGAGGCAGGGGCTATTGCTCGTTTTCTGTGCTGGTACACGGGCAGATGGTCCATCCAGAAGATGGGAAACTGCCTCCCCGAACCCTGATGGCTGTATAGGGACTTGCAACATAGCAAGTGGGGTTCTGCAACCTTCGTGATGGTCCTGTCTTATTAGTTTAAAGCCATTGACCTAAACTGTGATCTCCTCCTCTCCTTTCTTCAGAACGTCTGGTGGTACTGGAGAACTGTTCTAATCCTATATAGGTTATGAGAGATTTTAAATTTTAAAGCCTTAAAACTTACATTGCAGGAAGTCACTGTTCTGAACCGCTAAACTAATTAGATGGAAAAATATAAACAGGTAAGAACCCAAGCTCCCAGCAGCAGACAATTCAAAGGAAAGGAAATCAAAGACTTCTTGAAGGAAAGGGTGTACCAGCTGGTTTAATGGTGTGTATTTAAATCTTTCAGAAAACCCCTGATCGATACTCCAAGCTGAACAGAGCAGTCCTCTCATTTGCATGATGCACATAAATCCACATGTTCAACTCTTTCCTTTCTCATCAGTGACGGTGAAGACAACTTTTGCATTATCACAGACAAAAGGGTCACTGCACATCCTCTGCTTCCCAGCATGGCCCTGCAGTTCCCTTTTTAACTTGCTCTCAGTTCATTACTGAGAAACAAGCATCTAGTGGAAATTCCAGCTTTTCAGCCTATGATTAGTGCCTGCTTTTCTTTGAACTAGAGCCTGCAGGTGCCCAGTGGGAAACTTTTTTTTCAATAACACACAGTTTCTGAGGACAAAAATGTAACCTGTTAGGTATGTTGATTTATTTCTAGGGACCTCCTGTAGTTACATGAAACATCCATCCTAACATGGACAAAGAGGTGAAGGATGTACTAAATTAGATTTGGAAGACTCAGGTTGCAGTCCTAAATATGCATGCAGCCTGATTCTAAATAAGTTGACATGGAAGTAACTCCTGTTATTTTAAACATGATTTACAGTGCAATCCCAAACAGTTACATCCTTCTAAGTCCGCTGACTTCAACTGAGTTAGAAGGGTGTAACTTTTTAGGATTGCTTGTTACTTCCAAGCAGCAGGTCTACAACCAGACCTAGATAGGCCAGGCAAGCCCAATCTTGTCAGATTTAGGAAGCTAAGCAGGGTCAGCTCTGGCTTGCAGTTGGAAGGGCAACCTCCAAGGAATCCCAGGGCCAAACAGTCTTAGGATCTCCTGGCTATATCACACACACACCAGATGATAAATAAACAAGCCAGCCACCAATAACTAAGGTTGCATGGTTTCACTGAAGCCAAATCAGACTTTCCTCCAGTTCTTAGAACTGGGCTACTAAGTTTGAAGGCTGATATTATTGGAAGTGTGATAGTATCTGCTGCAATTTACCCATGCTGAAATTGTATTTGGGGATTTCAGGTGAATGCCTACAACATGTGCAGTGCTTTGCACTCCTCCTTTCATCCAGCTTTTCAAGAACCCGCAGAGGAAGCAGCTGCTATTAATTAATAATAGTGATCATGATGGTGATAGTGCCACTTTGCAGAAGGAAGCTAAATGCAACTGAACAACCCAAAACATACACTATTGAATACTCATTTAAAGCCTCCAAGGTCCAAATCCAAGATTATACCACTGTACTTTGGGGTCCATCCCATTTTGGAAAAATGTATCACAAAATTCCTGGATGTTTCTAAAATGCTTACACATCTTTCAAAATCATAAAAGAAAAGAAGGATCATGGAAGATCAAAACTAACATCTCATCCTTATCCATGGTTCCTCTATATATTTGTGGAACAGCCTGGGGGGTGGAATGTGTCTGGCTGTCCAAGTTGGAATAGGGCCAATCAGGGTGCAGCCAGCAAAGCAAAGCTGCCTGCACCCTGATTGGCCCTGCCCCTGCAACTCCCGCCCTCTGTCCCTGGAACCACTGATGAAACCAGACTGCCTTTTCCCTATTGGTGGAATATCCCCAACTTGGGGCCAATTGCAGCTCTTGCTCAGGATTCTGCACACATACACCTTTCCCTTCCCTGTGAAAGAAGCCTCTAACTGCAAGTTACTGAGGTGTCTGTCTGCCTGTGTTGCATTCATGCAGAGGTATCTGTGGGCCACTTACAATCATCTCTGCTGAAGGGCCTCTCTGGCTGGCCACACTGCATGTCTCTTCTCCCCCCATCCCCCACCCCTGACTCCCACCACCTTCATTGTCACAGCCTTGGTCTCTCCACCAGTAACAGTTTTCTAGATCCTGTTGCATTTTTTTGCACAAAGGGCTCCATTGTTAGTATAACTACAATTATGATAACCCACTAAAACAATTTTTAAGGATTAGAGCCAGCATGGTGTAGTGGTTAAGAGCAGCAGTCTCTAATCTGGAGAACTGACCTGTAAACTTCTAAGAGCTTATGGCATCCTGGGCAGGTAGATTGCGGAAGGGGGAAAGTTTTCAGTTATTTATCCCTATTCCCCCACAATGCAGACCCTGCTTATATATTTGGGGATTTCAAGTGATTGCCTACAACATGTACAGTGCTTTGCAGTTAGTTAGAAAGGCAGAAGAAGACTGTTCTTCACCAGAACTTACAAAAAAGGCGACTGAGGAGAAAATAATAGTTATATACATTGGAGAAGGTGAATGGTAAAAATAGTTAAAATGTAAGCACTGAGGTCACTGAAACAGGTAAGCTTCATAAATAAGTCCTTCAGCAATACATATTTGGAATTCAGGGCTGCAGATAATTATGATAACCAACTAGAACAAATTTTTAAAAGGATTAGATAATGAAGGATACTTCTCTCAGTAATTACTCAATATGCTTGCCAGAGATATAGCTACTACATTCACCAATGACAGATGCTGCCCTCCAGATACAGGAAAGGAATGCCTTCCTGTACGTGAACTTCTATAGTTGTAAAGATTAGATTGCAGAATGAGAAGCGTCATGAGTCTGACCCATCCTGTAATCCACATGTGTCTTTTGATGGTCCTTCATTCCAAAGGCTTTAAGGTTTTCTTTAGTTTCTCTGAGAATTACGTCACTGAAGATCATTAATTTGAAAGAAATAGCTGAAGAGAAGGCACAGATTCTGAGAAACTGTTAAAGGTAAAGGTAAAGGTATCCCCTGTGCAAGCACCGAGTCATGTCTGACCCTTGGGGTGACGCCCTTCAGCGTTTTCATGGCAGACTCAATACGGGGTGGTTTGCCAGTGCCTTCCCCAGTCATGACCGTTTACCCCCCAGCAAGCTGGGTACTCATTTTACCGACCTCGGAAGGATGGAAGGCTGAGTCAACCTTGAGCCGGCTGCTGGGATTGAACTCCCAACCTCATGGGCAGACAGATTCAGACAGCATATCGCTGCCTTACCACTCTGCGCCACAAGAGGCTCTGAGAAACTGTTAGGAGACATTATAGTCACAAATTTCATTTATACGTACTTTTTAAAATATAGTTAAGTGTGTACAAAGATTGCAACATAATATCCCAGTGTTACTTTGACATTAGCAACAGCAGTGCTTCCTTCCAACTAGAGATGATCAGAGTCACTAAGAACATACCATCCTATTTCTCTCCAGATGCACGATACCTCAATCCTAAACATACTTACAAATCTGCAAAGTGATTATTCATCCTCAATGTACATCAGGGTGTAATGCAATGCATCATCTAGCACATATATAATTGACCAGTTCTTGTGTGAAAGATTTAAACTTTAAATTTTAAAGTGGGTGAGGACCTGCCTGTTTTTTCGAAAAGCTGAAATTCTCTTTGAGTGTTTGATGTTTTACCCCCAACTATTAGGAGCAAACTAAAGTGGCTGTTGTGATATAGACAGCTGCTCAGTTCTGACAGATTTTTGCTTTAAATGCCTTTCTTCTGGAAAGAAATTGTACTGACCTGAAAGCAATGTAGTATGCTAGATAAAGCACTTGACTCAGTGTTTGGATTTATGTGTGTCAAAAACCCAAATCCTAGAACTTCTAACAAACTGTTATTTCTACTAGACTGAGTAATCAATAGTTATGCAATCCATAACTTCACAAACTCACCTTGTAGTCTAGGGCATTTTGCATTCTCAGACTGATTCCATGATAGCCATTTTACTATTAAGTCTGTACAGGCCTGACCGGCCTCTCTCCCCATCTTATTCAGGCCAATAGCATACTTAATTCTCATAGGAGAGCTTAAGATTCCCTGGGAGCTACAGCCTTGGATATGGAAGCCCTTTGTTCAGTTCAAGTTATGCTACTGTGTTGTGATTATTCATTGGTGGCAGAAAGATGTGCTTTGCACATGCTCTGCAAATGCTCCAGGGATGAACTACAGTTCTGGAAACAGATTAGGCGGCCACAGCCTGATGAACTACCTCAGTTTAAGCTCCAATTTAGACCCTTGCTCAATTGGACTAACAGCTTTCTGAGCAGCTGAGAAACAAAGCCACTAAATGTGTACAAGCCATTGAACGGGTAAATTGTCCTAGGCCAGTTCCATGTTTGCACTGTCTACTGGATTAGATTATTATCCTCACAAAAAGATAGAAAATGTGCCTGGCTATCTAACAGCTGCATCTGGCACATCTACTCTACATATTTAAACTAGTTTTAAACTAGTTTAACTCTTATAGTTCCTGGTCAAGGAACATGGGGGTGGGGGCAAGGACTGCCATAGGGTTAAGAATCCCTAATAAATTATATTCTGCATTCTCACAAAACCTCCATTCCCATAGTTCTTTTAGAGACCCCAACAGTTCAGTGGATGTGGCCCAATTTTCCTTGTTCCTCTTGTGAGATGAAATAGTTGGCAGCTGGCTATTTGCCATTCCCTGTAGGGGTACGCACCACTACAAACATTCTGTTTGGCTGTATAGCTTGGCTTTATGTGATCCATAAAGGAATCAGAACAGAGAAAGGAAGAAAGAAACGCACTGGAAAGACCTCAGGGCTGTATGTACCATGGTTTCTGCAGTCCCCCAGTTTGCACAAAAATTATGTCCACAGTCCACTTAGAAGTCTCTCCCAAGCCCATTGAAATGAATGGGAAAAGTTCAAGAGTGCTCTGATTAATTTAGGTGGAGTTCACAATGAAGATTTCCCTGGGGGAAGTGTGTGTGTGTGTGTTAAATCGTCCACAGGGGGAAAAAATCTTCAGTAGAAATCTCACTTTTTCCTTCCTTCTCATTTAATTGGATTTTTCCTTTCCCGATTATGTATATCGGATCCTGCACTGTCTTTCAAAGTGCTCCCCCTCTTCAAAGCCTGCCATTAATTTTAAACATTTCTTTTAAAACTGTCACTATATGATGTAACAAATAGGATGGGTGAGAGAAGAGCTGCTGCTAGGACAGCTTTGTGTATATGCTTGCCAGGTTCTTCTTCCTCTCTCCTCCCCCCCTTTGTCATGCAAATACTATAATTATATTTTTAAAACTAGAAAAGCATTCCTTTATCACAAAGAAGCCTTTGCCTTCCCAAAGTCTTCTACATTCTAATCGCTACACACTCACAAGCACACTTAAAAAAAAATGCCCAGCTTAGCTGGAATGAAAATGCGGCTAATTGTTGTTTGGGGTGTTTGTGGAGGATCTGACTGGTTCAGCTTTCCTCTTTCTACATCCATCCACAGTTTGCAAGGAAACGGGTGTGGGCAAACACTAACTTTTGATATATTTGGGGTCAGGAGATTGTGTTACCTCTGATTTGAGGTGTGCTCTTGGCTGTGGGCTTGGGCTAGACTGGGCTTAAAAATAAAGAGCCCTTTCATGCGTAACAATGGCTTTCCTGAGATCAGTTTCCTAGGCAGTGTATGAGTATCTCCCCCTTGGAAATGATACAGTGACTTGGACCATAGCCTCACAATATGGGGGAGGGGTTTGATGAAGATGAACCATTCTCCTTCCTCCAAACTTTTCCTTGACCTGCACACTCCAAGGGAAGCCTGCCACTGACCCCACTTTCCATGATAATGGACCTTCAGATGATCAACCAGACCAACCCAGGATTCTCCACCTTAATAAATGTGATTCCCTCACATCTCCTCAGAAGAGAAGGAAGGAAAGGGCGAGGCGGGAGGGAAGCAGAGCAAATCCATCTGGCTGGGAGAGCGTGAGGGAGAAGACCTGCTCCTTTCCTTCCTAGAGCTCTCTCTCCACTGAGAGTTACATCTTGTTTCCATTTTCTAGTACTTTTCTGGAATTTCATGTTATGACTTCAGCCCCAAAGAAATCCCTGCCTACTGGGGCAGGAAACACTGAGAACCCCCTCTAAGGGATTCTGGAAAAACTTCCAAGAAACGAATTGGAGACAGACAAATGAGACACACACATACACACACACACGGAGCGCACACCAGTAACCCCACAGCTCCTCCTTCTCTACACTGGCGGAAACACTTGGAAGTTTGGAAATAGTAAAAGCACCTTGCCTGCCAGACCGGTGTCCTTCGACTTTTGTGTGTGTGTGGGGGGGGGCACCCCAAAGCGATTCTCCCCAACACCGGCGCCTCACTTCGTGTGTCGCATCGCCCCCTCCCCCAAGCCCTCGCCGAGAAGCCAGAGGCTGCTTCTCATTTGACATCTTGGCCCTTTCCCCCTAGCGCTCTGCCAGCATCTGGCGAAAGTTGCAGTCTGCCGGGCCAAGGGCTTCCCCCTGCAGCAGCAGCGGCGGCGGCAGCAGCAGCAGCCTGGGCCGCCAAGCCCTCCGGTGGGACCCGGGCGGCGTGGAGGAAAACTTCGCTTACCTTGGAAGCCTGCGGGGCGGCCCCAGCCGCCGCCGCCTCCTCCCCCCTGCCAGCTCGGGAAAAGGATATGGGTTGCACACCAGGCGCAGGCACCAGCTCCTGGGGCGGCTGTGCTGGCTCAGGTAGAAGAAGACGGTGGGCGCCAGGGCCGGGTAAGGGAGCCCCTCGCTCTCCGAGTCGCCGCTGCCCGGGTCCTTCTCTTGGTCCCCTGCGCCCGAGCCCCCTCCGCCCCCGGAGAGGTCGTTGAGGCGGACGAAGGTCTTGGAGTTGCCGCCGTCCTCCTCCTCCTCCGCCGCCGCCGCCTTCTCCTCGTCGTCGTCGTCCGGGTGCTGCTCCTCGGCCGCTCTGGCTCCATCCTCGTCCATCCTCCGGCCAGCAGAGCCGCGTCCGACGCCGAGGCAGCGGGAGGGAAGGCGCGGCCGGGCACAAGAGGGGCTCGGCGTGCGCTGGCGGGGCTTAAGCGGCGCTGGCCATGGGCGGACCGCGGACGGCGCGGGCTGCTGTCGGGATTCAGAACCGGCCGGGGAGCCTCCTCTCCCGCCTGGGCGGCTGCGAGAGTCCCGCGGTCCCCATGGGCATCCAGACCGGGGCTTCTCCGCACTTCTTCTTCTTCGCCGAGATCCCGAGGCGGGCGGGAGCAAGGGCGGGGAGGTCCCGGATTAGCGAGGAGGACAGACGCCGGCGCCCCGCTCGTCCGCCCCGCTCGTCCGCTGGCCGACCCGAGGGCGCATCGCCGGGCAGCGGGGACAGAAGCCGCCGGGGACGGCCGGCCCCGCTCCTGCCGCTGCCTTCACAGGATCCGCGCCCGCCCTTCCAGCGCCTTGCTCGGGCTTAAATCAGGGGCTGGGAGTTGGGGTCCGGGGGCTGCGCTGGGAGGCTGGCTCGTCCCGCCCCGCCGAGACTAGCCACCCAAGCCCGGGGGCACCTGGTTTCTTGGGCGGGAGAGGAAGGAGCCGGCGATGCTTCTCCTCGCCGCCCCTTCTCTCGGACAGGAAAAGCGAGCGAAAAGCTGGGAGCTCAGCACACCTCACAGCTGGATCCCTCACTTCAACTTCAAGCTGGGGCTCCGCCCCGGAGCCGTCGCCTCGGCCTATCCGGTGTCGCCATTGTCCCCTCTGACTCTTCCCATTGGTCGCGGGAGGTAGCAATAAGAACCCGGGCGGGGAGGAAGGACCACAGCTGGAATAAACCAGTTACTCGAGAGGCGCTTTGGTACCCTTCCTTGCCTTGCTACCTGCCTGCTTGGCAGGGGAGTGGGGAGCCACTGGGGCCAGAGGGCAGGGCAAGCCCGCTCTCGGACTGGCTTTGGGGGTGAAGGAGAGCAGAGCCTGGGGGGGGGGATGGTGGTCCTTCCCTTCGCTGCTGCGGATTGGGGTCACCCCGCTCGTGCTCAGTTGGGGCTCGGGGGGAGGGGTTGACGGCGGAGGATTGCCCGGAGGTTTGGAGGCAGCCCATCGAGAAGGGAGAAGGCTCCGAGATGCACGGGGAAGGGGAAGGAGCCGGAGCCACTCGGCGGCAGGCAGGAGGCGGAACTTGGAGTTCAGACAGAACCAAGAGCAGAAAGCAAGTTGGGCCAGGGACAGTCTGTCACCCCCATGCTCTCCTACAAGGCGCCGCCGGGGACCGGGAATAGCCTGGGAGCGGAGCGCGCATCTGGACCTATCCAGAAGAGAACTAAAGGACAATGCGGCGGCGGCGGCGGCGGCCGATAGGGGGCGCGTGGAGGATCTGGGGAGAGGCTCCCTCCCGCTCGCCTGTTCCTCTGATTGCTGTAGCGATGCCACACATTTAAGGGGGGGGGGGAAGCAGAGCAAGACAAAACTGGTCAATACTTTTTCATTTCCAAAATGTAAGAAAGATGCCAGGAAGCTAAATCTAAAGTTTCTAGTGGGGGAAAGCCCCCCCCCCCACACACATACTGTTTTTGAGTTTCTGGAGTTTGCCCTGGCCTTGGAAAAACTTTCCCACAGAGCTGAGCTCCGTGACCTTGTTTGAAAGCCTTGCTCTTCCATGGTGATCAGTTTTCAAATAGATACCTGGCTACTATTTCTTGCCAGCAGGGAGCAAATCCATTTCAACCTAAGAATAAATGGCCACTGCAATAATCATTCATAGAATCACAGAATCATAGAGTTGGAAGGGGCCATACAAGCCATCTAGTCCAACCCCCTGCTCAACACAGGATCAGCCCAAAGCATCCTGAAGCATCCAAGAAAAGTGTGTATCCAACCTTTGCTTGAAGACTGCCAGTGAGGGGGGGCTCACCACCTCCTTAGGCAGCCTATTCCACTGCTTAACTACTCTTGACTGTGAATTTTTTTTCCTGATATCTAGCCTATATCGTTGTACTTGTAGTTTAAACCCATTACTGCGCGTCCTCTCCTCTTCAGCCAACAGAAACAGCATCTTGCCCTCCTCCAAGTGACAACCTTTCAAATACTTAAAAGAGGGCTATCATGTCCCCTCTCAACCTCCTTTTCTTCAGGCTGAACATTTCCAAGTCCCTCAACCTATCTTCATAGGGCTTAGTCCCTTGGCCCCAGATCATCCTTGTTGCTCTCCTCTGTACCCTTTCAATTTTATCCATGTCCTTCTTGAAGTGAGGCCCCCAGAACTGCACACAGTACTCCAGGTATGGTCTGACCAGTGCCATATACAGTGGGACTATGACATCTTGTGATTTTGATATGATGCCCCTGTTGATACAGCCCCAAATGGCATTTGCCTTTTTTACCGCTGCATCACACTGCCTGCTCATGTTTAGCTTACAATCCACAAGTACCCCAAGGTCTCTTCTGACCCAGTTGTAGAACTTTACACTTATCTTTATGAAATTGCATCTTGTTCTCATTTGCCCATTTTTCCATTGTGTTCAATTCTCATTTAATTCTGTCTCTATCTTCTGGAGTATCTTCACACACACCCCAGCAGTGACTCTCAGCCTTCACCTGTACAGTCTACTAAGCCTGGCCACAAGCAGTGCTCAAAAGTGTAGGCCTTGCTTAGTGTTAAAGCCAGGTATGTGGGCTCTTCGGCTACAGGCCAGGCATGAGCCAGAAGCTGATGTTCCCTGCTAGTAATGGCAGAGCGAGGGCTAGCAAGGGGGGGGGGCAATCCAGAAATGTGACATCTGGGTGGAATATCTACACTGGCTAATCTCTCTCTCTCTCACACACACACACACACACACACAACCATTGGGAGAACTTGCCTTGCCACACATAAGATGGAAAATACACATTAGTGGTACATTTGGTTGCAAACATATAAGTTGCACAATTATGTAGTGACCGGTAAAAGTGACCGGTATTAGATGCAAGCAAGGTTAAGAGGCTTATGAGCACAATGCACCTTCAATGCAATTTGATACCTTTTCCTTCTGCTTCTCCATCCTACTTTTCATGAGGTGAGCTCCTTTTCTTCTGGCTCAGTATCCTGATATAGCAGCAAAAGAGGCAGGATAAGAAAACAGCTGAACTAAGCAAAGAAGTGAGGGCAAGGAGGGAATGCCTCTTCAGGGTAACAAGAGACAGGCACATGACTCAAGGAAAGAAAACTGATAAGGTTAAAAACAAAAACAAAAACAGCCCGGGGATATAGGAATCAAGTGGCAAACAAGCAGGTCACCCAGCCAGTGAGGTTCTGATGTCTGGATTGACAGGCAAGAGGCAGAGCAAAAGAAGAGTGGAATTAGCACTATCAGCAAAACGGAGAAGGGATTTAACCACAGGCATTCTGAGAAAGCTGCCTAGGAAATGAAGTCTCAGGGATACTGTTCAGGAGCAAAGAAAGGGAGATATTAAGAGCCCATAGAGGAGCAGCTTGAGAAAGAGCTCCTATACAGGGAAATGGTGCAAGGGGTTGAGCAAAGAACATTTGACTCTAGCCTCTTCCATTGTAGAGGTATTAGGGGAAAGACTTTATTTTTTTAATGAAAGTTTGGAATTCACAAAGCATGACAGACAAATTGTTATGATCTTAAATGGTACCTGTATAATCCAGATTCGCTGCCTGCTCAGTTTTGCTGCACTCTTTCCCAGAATATCATAGTAAATCAGAAACTCTGGGGGAGGGAGGAAGCCCTGGAGGAACATGGAAGTGCCACAGTGCTGTGGGGGAGAACACCTGCTTCCCAATAGTTTCCTAGCCACAGTTACTGATGAAAAGTCAGGGACTAAAACTACCAGACCATGATCACACAGCCCAGAAAATCTACAACAACCTGTTTAATATTTTTATTTTCACATCTAAAGGAAGTGGTTATAACTTACTCCCAGATGTACCTGTCCGACAACTCAGATGGACCTTCTCCAAAGTGGCCAACCTGTGGCTCTCCAGATGTCCAGATTACAATTCCCATGAGCCCCAACCAGCAGCATGCTGGCAGGGGATCATGGCAATTGTAGTCTATGGACATCTGGAGACCCACAGTTTGGCCACCCCTGCATATAACTTCACCGTCAGAAATAGGGCCTTTTCTATGCTTACTCCTCATTTATAGAATGCCTTCCCCTGGGCTGCTCTCCTGGCTGCAGATCTTCTGAGTTGTATGTACCAGATCAAATTTTATTTAGTCTAGCACTTGATGTATTGTTTGTTTTCTTATTTTCTGGTGAAAAGTTCTCCTTCCTCATTTTGGCCCTGATTGGGTGTTATCTTAACACTGCCTGCGGCGCCGTGGGCACAGCGGACTAAATAAAACGGTAAGGGGTTCTGGGGCGGGATGTGTCCGGGATGAGGAAGGGTCTGGATTGGACCCTTCCTCCGGACAGACAATCGGAGGGAGCAATCGGCAGGCGCTTTGCGCCTGCCGATTGGTCCCTCCGATTTCCAGCCCCGAGCAAGTGCGAGCCGCGCGAAGCGCTTCCCGACACATCAGGCCGCTGGCCAGGGAGCACCCACCTGGCCGGCAGGTTATATGCAGGGGTGACTGCAGCGGGCTTATTTACTAGTATATTTTAATCCTCATTTTATTGGTTTAATGGCAGTTGATTATTCATGCTGCTATTTTTTTGCAATTGATTGTATTTTATTGTTGGGTTTTATATTTGTTGTTAATATCCTGGGAGGGGCAGTATCCTGCTGAGGGGCAATATATAAATCTAATAAATAAATAAAGTGGATGATAACTTGCAATGTAACAAATAAAAGCTATCAAACGTTGCTAGCAGAAAAAAGCCATCTTTCATATTTTCTTTTTTAGTCCGTGTTCCAATAACAAACCAGAGCCTCAAATAATCAAATTTGTCCTTAACTTGCATTCTTATCCCCAGCTGATCTTTCGTTAGCAGAATACATAGAGAAGTAGCTATATAACCTTTCCCTTTTAGGACCTTGTCACCTGTGCAGCAGTAAACAACACCCCCCCCTCCCCAGCCAATGAGAGAATGGGGTCATCACATTGCTCCCCACAAGGTGCTTCTGTGCCTTCTGTTGAGTGGGGACGAGGAGGGTGTTTTGTTCTGCTGCCAGGTGTGGGGTTTTATAGTCTAGCATCTATGTTTTACGGGGAAGGTTTTTATTGTGGGGTTTTATCATTTTGTTACCCACCACAAGCCAGTTATGGAGTGGCAGGATATAAATTAATTTATAAATATAAATAAATAAACAAACAAATGTTTTAGTAACCTGATGGTTTAGTATTGTGAAACACGACTTCTGCCTCCCCATCAAAAAAGTCTACCCCACCTGAACTTAGAAGGGGATACATCTGCTTAGGATAGGACCGCTAATTGATTATTCCAGCAATAAGTCTGAGTATCGCTTATAAGCATTTTGCTTCAAGCCACGAAATTATTTGACACGTTTCATGCTTGGAAATCCTGGATGTGCTGGTTCCCTGCTCATATGCAGCCGTCAGCATGCCTGCTAGACACCACTGCAAAACAACAGCAAATTAAAGTTTTTAGATACTACAGTAAATATCACTTGGTGAGTGTTTGCCGTGGCAAGGAAAATGCTATTTATTTTGTTATTTATTTATTTTTATTTATAATTTGATTTATATACCACCACTCCCAGCAAGCTGGCTCGCAGTGGCTCTCAACATATACATATATACATTTTATAAGCATTATTTACATACATACGTACGTACATACGTACATACATATAATAAAACATCAAGCATCTGTCTTGTTTATCAAGATGGATAAGCAGCATATAAAGGGAGAACACATAGATAGGAAAGCATCAACAGAGAGGTTCTCCCAGTGTTAGTTTTTCTGGTGCGTGGTTGAGGAGTGATTTTCTGGGCTTTATAACATATGTCAGGAAACTTTGTTACTCTGAAGCGGCAGTTCCTTTATGGATATGAGGGCGTATGACAGGTGAGAAGCTGTAACACCCACCTGGGTAGGAACTCTTTCAGAGTATTGAGGTTTTGAATTCATACACACATGACACCCAGTTCTTCCTCCTGAAGGATGGCCATCCTGACTCTTTCCCAGAAGCATTAGCCAGCTGCCTGGAAGCAGTGACGAGATGGCTCAAGCAGAGTCGTCTGAGGCTCAATCCTTCAAAGACGGAGGTCCTGTGGCTGGGTAAGTACGGCCCATGTGAGGAGGCGCGTCTGCCCACCGTGGATGGTGTGCTGATCTCTATGGCTCACTCCGCCAGGAACCTGGACGTGATTCTGGATGCTTTCCTCACTATGGAAGCCCAGGTTGCATAGGTAGCATGGCTGGCTTTATACCATCTCCACCAAGCCAAGCTATTAGCGCCCTATCTGGCTCCAGAACACCTAGCCACAGTGATCCATGCAACAGTCACCTCTAGACTGGATTTCTGTAACTCGCTCTATGCAGGCCTGCCCTTAGCCTTGATCCGGAAACTGCAGCTGGTCCAGATCAGGCTAAAGGTTCTGGTAATTACCTTCAAGGCCATACGCGGTCAGGGCCCAGTGTACCTGAGGGACCACCTCCCTGCCTATGCCCCTCAAAGAGCTCTATGCTCTGCCACCACCAACCAGCTAATGATCCCTGGCCCTAAAGAAGCCTGCCTGGCCCAAGCGTTCTCTGTCCTAGCCCCCACCTGGTGGAATGAGCTCCTGGAGGAGATCAGAGCCCTGACAGAGCTAAAACAGTTCTGCAGGTCCTGCAAAAGGTAGCTCTTCCACCAGGCATTTGGTTGAGACCAGGCATAACCAACAACATCTGCAGGGGCCCTGCTCCCTCTCTCCCAGAAATCCATCAATACGTTCTGCTCCTAGACCTGTTGCACTGTTACCATTGTTACAATGATTAGCTAATAGTATTAATGTTATGGATTGTTTCTTGTATTGTTTCCTATATGGGAGGGCGATAGATAGATAGATAGATAGATAGATAGATAGACAGACAGACAGACAGACAGACAGACAGACAGATTATCCATGGATGTACATTCAAGCATCTGAAGCAATTTTTGAGTTTTCAGAGAACACTCATGTCTCTAGAGATTGATCCAGACGTATCTTTCATCACCCAACACAACTTCCTCACAGGTGTTATAATGAGGGCACTTTGATGCCCTCATGGGCTGCACATGGTTACCAGTTAATTAAACCCTCATCTGGGAGGCCGAGACCGAGTAGTAGGGCGAGTTTCAAGTCCCAGTCCAAAAGATCTAAAGTTGAGGAAGTCAGTTCCCCAAGGGCAGGGAAGGGAGCTTAGTCAAAGCCAGGCTAAGGTTGTTTGCCAGAGGGGATGCCAAAGCTGGTACCGTGGTCAAGTAGCTGGTAGCACAAACAAAGCTGGACCAGAGTCAAGATCCAAGAGTGGAGTTAAGGAACAAGCCAAGGTCAGGAGCTGGGAGTGAAGTCAAGCCAAGCTGAAGTCAGGAACCAGGAAAGAAGTCAAAGCTAAAGTCGGGAACCAGGAGTCAGTCAAGCAGAGCTTCACCGTAACGGAATATGCATGTTGCACCCATAGAGAACCTTGCCTCAAGACTAAAGTACACCAAGGTTTGGTGGAGTAGTCTTCAGCTAGAGGGCTTGCAACTGGATCTAGTCCTCATCTGATGAAAGAACTGCAGCTGGATCCCATCTAGACTGACAATGTGCTGACAGCTGATCTGATCTGACAGCTGTCAGATTTGCACGCTGTTGCCTTCGCTGCTGCTCCGGTGAGTCCTCGATACTAGATGGCCCTTCCCTCTGGGTTTCAAGGGTGCTGGCTAGTAGTGCTGGGTCTTGAGCCTGGCTGGAACCAGGCTGTTTATTTTCTATGCAATCCTCCATGGCAGGGTCTATAGGCAGCATGGGGGGGGGGGGTGCTTGGCTCAGGCAGAAACCTGGGTCAACTACAGCCTCTGGAGCACCCTGTGGTGGCTCATCAGGAGATGCAACAGGTGCAGGCATGATAGGTGGATTAAAGGTTTCTTGGTCAGGTACATAAGCATGTTCTAGTCAGGACATATGAAACAGAAATAAAAGTTTCCTGAAAGAGGAATTCCTTCTGACTGGTGTTGGGATCTAGTTTTAGCTCCTTCTTAGTGGAGGTTTTTCCTCTGATTTGGCATCCAAACTTAAAAACTTTCTGGGGAGCAGCCACACAATGTTGTGCTTTGATTGTGCTGGCTTATTTGGGAACTGGATCTTGACTACAAATTTACCTTGTTGAGTCTAGAGAGAAACCTTAATTAACAGATAATCGACTATCTTGCCCAAGAATACAGTGGTTTGTGTCACTGTAATGGATTAGGAGCAGACAGAGTTTGAAACAGGAACGGCTTTCCATGTTTTTTGCATGACCTTTATTTCTTAAGTATTTGTACCACAGAATGTGAGCTACTTCTTGCTGTTGACTTTGGAACTGAGGCATATGGCACAGCTGAGGGCAGAAAGTATGTTCCTCACCATGTTTTAACATTCTCTTTGGACATTTCCAGTTTCAGAAACTCCGGCACTCTTCCTAGTTTGTTTTGGAACTTGGCCAATGAATTTAACATTCTGTCTGCAACTGGCCACTGAGCAGGCTTTGGGTCCAAGATCCAGAATGTGGACATATCAAAGGGGAATGTGGATGGAAGAAAGGTACCTCCACCAATTAATCTCTAGCTGGAAATTCTGGAAGCAGTAAACTTATCTTCATATTAGAACTTCTGATTGGAAGCTAGGATTACTTTGGCAGCTGCCAATATATTAAAAGTTAATTAGCTCTGTTTATCTCTGGAGTTTCAATGAAAAGACCAAAACTTCAAAATCTGAACATTAGTTGAATTACTTGTCTGGAATTTTGTACCACAAGAGTACCAAAACCACAAGTTTTTAAAATGTTCAAACTCATTAATTCTAATTCATTGGAATTCTCATTGGAATTCTACTTCAAACAAGGTTCAATTTATAATTTAGGAAGAAAGATTTAAAATAAATGATCTACCCTAAAATCTATAATTTGCATGCTAGCTAGAAATGCATGCCTGATATCATAGCGGAAATTCTGAGGCTTCTGTTTCCATACATTTATTTATTTGAAAATATTTATACCGATAGATAGATAGATAGATAGATAGATAGATAGACAGACAGACAGACAGACAGACAGACAGACAGACAGACAGACAGACAGACAGACAGATGCAATCAGTGAAGGCCCTCACACACATGCTGGTAGGCCACTCCATCGGACAGGAACTACCACTAAGAAAGTGCATGACACAGCTGCTGCCATAGCACCAATCCTCAGAGGGCATCACCAGGGTATTTTCTGAAGAACTAGTATGTGACCTAGATAGGTGAGTTACTTTTTGTTTCAGATCTTCGGACTGTATTGACGCTGCTGTTGCCATTTCATTTTAATTTTCTTTGGACTACAGTGGATTTGTCTTTTGTTTGCCAATACCCACCTTTTGTTTGTTCATTTGCTTTTGAAACTAAGAGTGCTTCATTTACCATGTTGCAGTATCTGTATGTGGAGTAATTTAAAAATGACTCCCAAATGTTTATTTATGCATAGTACGAACATGCACCTAGAAGGAACAGCAGACCCAGAAACATCAGTAAAGGTCTCCTTTATCATTAGTTTTTTGGAATAATGAATGAGCACCCCAACATAAATCATTTGCTCCATAATTGTGGGAACCCACCCCAGATTAATTACAAATATGATCACATATTTCTACAACACAGGATCAGAACAACAATACTGAAGGCAAATGTGATGATCCTGCTTCAATGGGCTTTTGATCCACCAGCTTCTTTAAGGACTTCAAATACTGCATGAACCTGTTTAACTATATGCTGTAGTGGCAAGCAAATTATTAAGTGCTACCTATTAAGCAATCTATTATTATTTTGTAATCATCAGGAAAATAAATGGGTTTTTCCTCTTTTTGCTGGACTCTGAAAATCCCTGATCTAGATAGTGTGTGTGTGTGTGTGTGGGGGGGGTCCTTCTGTGTTCCTGCATTAGATTTCAATGATTTTTTTGTTATTAAATATTTTATTTATTAAAATATTCTATTTAGATTTCAAATAAATTAATCACCTATATTAGGTAATCAATTTATTTCAGTAATAGTGAGATCTATGTGAAGGGGGGCAGAGTTTGATTCCCCCAAGAATAAATACTTTTTAGGTGGTTTAGGGGTCGTCAACCCCCGGTCAGCGGACTGGTACCACGCCGTGAAGGCCTCGGTACTGGTCCACTGGCAGCCGCACCTGCCTCTTCCGCCCCCCCCCCCCCGCAGCAAGAAGCTCGCCAGCCCGTGAGCGAAGCAGTCGTCAAAACAGCCGCTTCGCTCACAGCCTGGCTAGCTCCTCGCTGCAGGGGGGGGAAGAGGCAGGCGCTGCCACTGGCATGCCGGAGAACGCAAAAATGCATGTGCGGAGCTGCCGTGTATGCACGTTTGCAAACACGTAGGCGTGGCAGCTCTGGGCATGCATATTTGCATGGAGCTGCCACACGTGTGTTTGCGCCCTGCGGGTGGGCGCAAAGGTGCATGCACAGCAGCTCTGCACATGCACGGTGCCTGGACCGCCGGCTCTCCTCCACCCCTGGAAGCGGTCCTCAACAAGGAAAAGCTTGGGGACTGCTGGGATGCAAGTGAGAAAAGTTAGATTTCTGAAGAAGTGAGCAGTGATTTATGAAATTTCATACCCTACCACAGGTTTTGTTAATCTTTAAAGTGCTCTACTGGACTCTTATACATTTCTCCTGTTATAAAACCCAGTTTTTGTAAGTCTTGTTCTGGCTCAAATTGGGAGATTTCTTTCTTTCTTTCTTTCTTTCTTTCTTTCTTTCTTTCTTTCTTTCTTTCTTTCTTTCTTTCTTTCTTTCTTTCTTTCTTTCTTTCAGGCTCTATTAAAGCAGACATAATAACAGTCCTTGGGAAACCCTTGCTTAAAGAAATCTTGATTTATTTGAATGATTTTCCATACAAATATGGAAGGCTGAATAAATGCTTCTGTGTACAACTTGCTAACCTTAGTCATGATCAAGCAAGGAGCATCATTTCAGAGATGGAGGACATGAAGTAAGGAAGAGAGATTTCAATTGGGGTTAAATTCACAGCATGGATTTTAAAAATCTGCTTTACAGTATATTTTAAGATAAAGTAGCAAAAACTGATGTATTTATTGTGGGTTTTCTCCTAGTATCTACAACAAGGCAAGTCAGCACATCTCCTTATTCTTGGAATTTTGGCATGAATGCCTAGCTGTATCATTAATGAGGACAGTAATTTGGTTTGTAGGACTGGTAGGTAGACTAGATACATAGGTTCTTGTGAAAAATCATCTCAGCTATTCTGAAACATAGACCCTCCTCATACATTTTCCCCAAGCAACCCAAATCAGGCACTGTTGAACAACCATTTTTTTGCTCTTACAGAGAACCCCCCCTCCAAAAAAAGAAAGAAGTCATCCTCAATAGGAAGTGATAATTTTGCATAGGATTCACAGAGGTGGATGGTAGAAGTCAGGAAAATAGTGGCTGCCAGAAACAGAGTGCTAGTTCAGATTGCTTCATGCTTTTAATGCCTGATTTATGCGTGATTGTAGTGCAGTCCTACAGATGAAGTGTGTCACCTGAATATTCTGAATCAGGCACTAAAATATCACAGACTTTTTAATGCAGGTGCCTTTACAAGTGTGAGAGTTGATGGGGAGAGGACAACAGGCTCGAAAGAGATCCCAAGTCATGCTATTTGGGACTGTAGTGCCTTTTCCTCTAGACATTACCTACATTGTTTCCTGCATATACTGTGAATAGAGTACTCATGCACATGTTTTGTTCAAGCTTCACAATTTCCCAGTAAATAAATAAACCAGACAAATCCCCACTAGTATTGGCTCAGGTGTCCACATTAATAACGTAATTCTACAGGGTAGGCCTGGAAGTACATTTTCATAAGTTCAGTGCCTCCTTTCATCAATAGCTTCTTCTCATTGCATATAAAGCAGATGGACGCAGCAGACCTATGATAGCTCTGACCTAGAGTTGGGCGCTTTGGCATCCAAAGTGGCTGTTCCCGCCCAAAGCAGCCAGTGCCTCAGCGCGGGGGAGGGGGGGAGAAGGTGCGGGCATTGGCATGCCAGTTGGTGCACACGTGCAGGCACAGAGCTCTACGCATGTGTGCCAACTGGCGCGCCATTACCCATGCCTCCCCTCCCCCCGGTGCTGCAGCACTGGCTGCTTCAGGCGGGAACGGCCGCTTCAGACACCCAAGTGCCCAACCCTACAGCCTTGTAAATGGGTTACCAAATTATGTATTGTCAACATTTTTAAGTACATTTTGTTCCTTTTAATTTGTACATTTTAACCAAATTGCATTTATTTCTTGGGATGGGAGAAGTTTCCAATAGCAAAATATGGACAAGAAATGATTTAATTTACTGTTATGTTGTGCAGAGAATACTTGCAGAATCTATATGTGTGGCTCATTGACAAAGGTAAACCCATTTAGAATTATTGTGTCCCTATTTGTAGTCATTTTCACAAAGGATACTTAAACCTGGTTTCAGCCAGGGATGCCTTTCCTGATCAAGAATTGGAGTTAACTCAGGATTATAGTAGTACTTGTCTGCACATCTTGTGGGTTTTTGTTTTTGCTTCTCTAAGTATGATAGTTGAGATCGAGATTCCAAATTTTGTGACAGATATGTAGATGACAGGATCGAACCATGTTTTTTCTTGACAGCCATCTTTCCAAGGGAACAATGCAACTACCAGAGGTGTTCAGTTCGGTAGGCTTCCTTTGATTAAGCTGTGGCTTTGGTGCGGGCCTGTGGACCTGGTGCTCTCATGGCCAAGGGTGATATTAGGTTGGCCTTTCACCTGCTGCCTGTCCAGCCTAGTGATTTTTCCCTCCTAGACTTCAAGTTGGCGGCATATGGTACGTGGATAGGGCCATGCCCAGGGGGTGCTCAGTAGTGTGTGCAGTGTTTAAGGCTTTAGCACATTCTTGGAATGGGACTTTAAAACCAGGGTGGGGTCCCCCTTTGCCATGCACTACCTCGATGATGTTCTGTTACCGAGCACCGCTGGGAGTTCAGCATGTGCTGAACAATTTGGCATTTTTCAGGACTTAGCAGGTGAACAGGGTGTCCCTTTGGCGCATGAGAAGACCGAAGGTCCTGTGAACAGGATCACTTACCTGGGTATTTCCATTGATTCAGTGTGTGTATGGGGGTGTTCTCGCCTTACTGAGGAGAAAGTATTGGACCTACTGGCCAACTTACTTCCGGCAATGAAGAAGTGCATGCTACAGGAGATACAGGAGGTGGTGAACTCCCCCTCACTGGCATTCTTCAAGCAAAGGTTGGATACACACTTTTCTTGGGCGCTTTAGGATGCTTAGGGCTGATCCTGCGTTGAGCAGGGGGTTGGACTAGATGCCTGTATGGCCATCCAACTCTATGATTCTATGATTCTATGATCCTATACAGTCCTTGCTGGGTCACCTTAATTTTGTCTGCAAGGCAGTCATGCCCGGTAGGGCATTTTGTAGGCGGCTAACATGGTTCACAGCCGGGGTGCCTTCCCCACACCACCATATATGGCTTACTGGGTCAGTTAAAGCTGACATGTCCATTTGGCATTCATTTTTGGAAAATTTCAATGGGGTAGTGACCTGGCAGTCACTGAATTTCCTCGGCACGGATTTTCAGGTGCACTCCAATGCCTTTGGCAGCATGGGGTTTAGGGTGTTCTTTGACAACAAGTAGTGTGCTCAACGCTAGCCCAGTGGGTGGGATGCCTCGGGGCTGTTCAGGGACCTCACATTTCTAGAGCTGTTTCTGATCCTTGTGGCTGTGGTTCTGTGGCGGACTGCATTCAGGAACTTCAAGGTCACCTTTTAGTATGACAACCAAGCTGTGGTTCAAGTGGTTCCAGGTCTGAGTGGGTCATGTGCTTGGTGCACAAATGGTGTTGACTTGCCTCGATAATAACATTTCTTTCACTGCCAAGCATACCCCAGGTGCTGACAACAACATAGCGGATTCGTTATCCCATTTCCAAATGCAGCAATTCAAATTTCTTGCACCAGGGGTGAGTCCTACCCCAGCGGATTTCCCTATGAACCTGTGGAACCTTGACTCTGAACATTCATCATTGGAAGGTTACAGGGCTGGTGGGACCCTCACTCCTCATTTGTCACCCGCAAGGCTATGGAGGGGTGGCAGCATCTGACCTCTGACCTGCAGCATCTGATTCCGGAGTCAACTTGCTGGAACATCTGTCTGTTGTGTGTTTTTCAAATTTTGAGTCTTTGCTGTTTCTAGCAGCATTTTTGTTCATGGTTCATGGGGCTTTTTGGGTTGGTGAGGTAGTGGCGCCTTCCCACCAGGGGGTCCAACTAGAGCCATTCAGAGCTCGGACATAAGTGTTGTCAGAGATCAAGTTCAGATACGGCTCTGTAGGTCAAAAACTGATAAGCAAAGAAAGGGGTCCTTAGCTGTCCTCCCCTTAAAGGGGAGCCCCTTGCCCAGTTCGTGACATTAAAGATTATCTGGAAGTGTGCTCATCAGTCTTGGGGGATTTTTTTATACATCAGGATGGGACATCCTTTTCTCGGTTCCAGTTTTCTGTGGTTTTCCAGTGTTGTCTGCGGGGGTTGGGTTTGCCCACGGAGGGCTTCAGCTCTCACTAATTCCAGATCGCTAGCCAGGCCACCAGGGATGGCATGAGCAGTGATGGCATTAAGGCACTGGGCAGGTGGTGGTCTGATTCCTTCAAATCTAATATATGGCCTATCATGGGTTTGTGATTTCTCACTCATTCTACAGGTTTACGGGGTTGGTGAAGCCTGGTCTGGATCATTGGCCACAGCATCGTCTTTTGGCAGCCAAATATGTGGAGGCATCAGGGTGGGGAAGTGACCTCAGCTGGGGGTCTTGTTTTGAGGTACATTGGCATGGAGTCCACGGAATCTGCCTCACCATGGATGAGCCAATGCTCATGACATGAGTTGTTCATGTTGTAATAAAGCTGTGGCCCAATTATGGCAAAAAAGATATTGTTGTATGCATGCTCAATGGTGCAACAGAAATGCCCCCTTTGCCCCCGCAACTACAAGTGGCAGGAATAAAAATGGAAATTTACTAGACTTTCCAAGCTTTCATGTTTTATAGTGCAAGTATGTTGTAATGTTACTGAGCATGCACACACAAACACACAAAAGCCCTGTTAATGATGAAGTGCATGACATGAGGTAGCATGGACCACTTCTGAAGTATCTGTGGAATGCAAGTGAATCTGATCCTTTCTTAAAAGCCCTAATGTGAAAAAAGTGCTGCAAACTTGAAACCTCAAATGGGACTTCAACTAGACATTAAATGAGGTAAGACTGTACTGCAGAAATGGTCTGAGTCAGCTCTAAGTTGAGGAACGCATGCCCGATTGGTGGTACATGTCCTTTATATGGATATGGTCATACAGTAAGATACAATTACATACTATATAGCATGCAGCAACATGCAGTCAATGGCATATACTTCAAGATATCCAATGAGGCACCTGTGATGCTTATAATAGTAGGAAAATGCTTTTGCTGTTTTATCAGCTATGTGGCCAAGACTTTCACTTCATTTCCCAGATTATCTATCTTTGAGTTCTCTGATACTTTGCTCACATTGTAAATATATCTGGGAATCAGAAGAGGCACATTACTGCATTATGAAGTAAACATTTTAAAGGAGGGCAACATTTCCCCAGTTGAATGTATTGCACACTAAAAATGTATGTGTGTGTGTGTGTGTATATGTATATATATATATATATATATATATATATATACATACACACATACATACATACATACATACATACATACATACACACACTGAATTAATGGGATTGGGACATCCCAAATGTCATTTTTCAGTTTTCTCCTTGTTCCTTTTCTTAACTTCATTTTCTGTGCCAGACTTGAGGATCAAAAGGGTGATGTTTTGCTAATTTTATTTTATTTTCTGCCCATATTTGTATGCATATACACAAACCTGAACTGTTTTAAAAATAAGGCAATGGATTTTCTTGTGACAAACAAAATCAAACATATATTTCTGTTTTAAAAAGCATTTACAATCAGGACATATTTTACAGTCGTAAGACTTCTTCCATAACAAAGACCCTGGGCAGCAACCAGGCCCGCTTTGAGTGGAACTGCCCTGGGATTGGCACAGCAAGACCCTGCAGGACATTGGCCCATTGGGACCTTAATGGCTCATTTGCCCCTGGCAGTGACTGTCCAAGGTGCTCCCTAAGAATCTAATAGGGTCACAGTAATCAGTCATTCTAGCCACCTAATTATATTGTAAGGATAGCATGAAAATGAAAAGGAACATAGGCAGAGAGTGATGAAGATAATGTAAGGAGTATGGGCCTGAACTTGCTGGGGGTAAAATGGTAATGACTGGGGAAGGGAATGGCAAACCACCCTGTATTGAGTCTGCCAAGAAAACGCTGGAGGGCGTCACCCCAAGGGTCAGACATGACTCGGTGTTTACACAGGGGATGCCTTTACCTTTTAAGGGCTTGAACACAGGCAAATAGGACTCACAAGCAGAGAACATCTCCAAGGTGTTTTGAAAACTCTTTCACGTGGAAGAGATGTGAAGTGGGCTAGATGGGCAAACAAGATGTAGTGCTATTTGGGTTGTAGCAGCTGTTGCAGAAGAGTGTATGGGCTGCAGATGGCTACAAGACTTGCTTTCTGGCTATATGATCCAAAAAATGAGATAATGTCAGAAAAGAACTCTTCAAATCTACTGTATTGTCCCCACATTAGCTGTGTTTTAAGAAGACTGTGGACATTCTAGGATATTAATATGGAGAAAATAACAAGGGTGGTGACTGTTGAGAGGTTCATTACAGGGGGTTAGTCATTAGAGAACCAGGTCTACAATCCTGATGTTGAGCTTCACTTTCAGTGTGAGGCTGACACAATCTGGTAGGGCATCATTGTTCCCAAAAGAATCTCACAACCATGAACCATTGCTGATCAATCATGCTTCAATGTCTCCTTGATGTTGAACGTCACTAGTACCAATCGACTACCAACCTCTCCCAGAGGCTGTAAACCCTACCACCTTCAGGGCCGTGCCACTAATCTCCAAGGTTAACATGCCAGGAAGTTTTAGGGCTGTTCTGGCAAAGCAGATCTCTTAGAGCAAGTCTTTTTCTTCAATTTTTTTGCTGGTATCTCCAAGGCTGACCGAATCACAGTCAGTTTTTTAAGCAGCTGTGGCATTAAGGCTCAGTGTCAAGTATACTGACCATTTTTCTAAGCTCAGGCACTTATTTGAATTCAAGCCTGGGGCTCCCAAAGCTTTTCCCCACAGAGCTGCTTTAGGTCTAGCCCCTCTTTCTTCTGTACCCTTTGTTGTGAGTGGTGGCAGGCTGGGCATGAGGCAGTGTTATGTCCAAACATAAGAGGCATGATTTGGGCTCATCATTTTGTACCATTTTTGCTCAATATTCCTCACACTTCTTTAAAAGTGTCATCATACACTTTCTTTTGAAGAAGAGATGAAGAAATCCAGTCAGAAGCACTGAGGGACATAATTTACAGCTTGGGGTAGTGGTTAAGAACAGCGACGACTAATCCGCAGCCAGCTGGGTGACCTTGGACTAGTCACAATCCTGTTAGAGCTGTTCTCAGAGAGCAGTTTTATATAACTTGGTTTGAACAACTGTAACAATAAACTTTGACTTTGACATGACTCATAGAGCAGTTTCTCTCAGAGCTCTCTCAGCCCCACCTTCCTCACAGGGTATCTGTTGTGGGGAGAGGAAGGGAAGGTGATTATAAGATGCCTTGAGACTCCTTTGGGTAGTGAAAAGTGGGGTATAAAAACCAACTCCTACCCCTACTCCTTCTTCTGATAACAAAAAGAGAACTGAGGAAAGAGTTCTCACCCCTCCTCCATCATATAACACTTTGAGCAAGAAAGGCTACACTAAAGTTGAAGGGGAGGAGGAGCATTCTTGGTCTATAGAAACTTCTCTATAAAGCTTGCTAGCTCTTTTCCATGCCCAGCCTGCAAAAATGCAGTCGCCATGAAGACGAACATAAAAAGGGGGCAGCTCTGGCGCTGTCATAACTGAAAAAACAAAACACTCCATTATACAAAAGACCAGCTAATTTGTACTGCCCCCTTCAAGGATCGCTGCCTTGCAGTGGCAAGGGGCCTTGCATAGCTCAGTGAAGCTATGAGCTATGCCGTCAGGGCTACCCAAGACAGACAGGTCATAGCTGAGAGTTCTGACAAAAAGTGATCCACTGGAGAAGGAAATGGCAAACCACTCCAGTATCTTTGCCATGAAAACCCAATGGACAAGTTCAAAAGGCAAAACAATATGATGCAAAATTATATAGGTGGCAAAATTATACAGAAGAACTATACCCACAATGGGGTAGTTACTGAACTGGAGCCAGACATCCTGGAATGTGAAGTCAAATGGGCCTTAGGAAGTCTTAGCAACAATAAAGCTAGTGGTGGTGACAGCATTCCAGTTGAACTATTCAAAATCTTAAAAGACGATGCAGTAAAGATGCTACACTCAATATGCCAGCAAATTTGGAAAACTCAACAATGGCCACAGGATTGGAAAAAGTCAGTTTACATTCCAATTCCAAAGAAGGGCAATGCCAAAGAATATTCAAACTACCGCATCATTGCACTCATTTCTCATGCTAGCAAAGTTATGCTCAAAATCCAACAAGCTAGGCTCCAGCAATATGTGGACCAAGAACTTCCAGAAGTACAGGCAGAAATTTGAAGAGGCAGAGGAACTAGAGACCAAATTGCCAACATACGTTGGATCATGGAGAAAGCTGGGGAGTTCCAGAAGAACATCTACTTCTGCTTCATTGACTATGCTAAAGCCTTTGATTGTGTAGAGCACAACAAATTATGGCAAGTTCTTAAAGAGATGGGAATACCAGAGCATCTTATTTGTCTCTTGAGAAACTTATATGCAGGTCAAGAAGCAACAGTGAGAACTGAACATGGAATCACTGATTGATTCAAAATTGAGAAAGGAGTTCGGCAAGGCTGTATACTGTCGCCTTGCCTATTTAACTTGTATGCGGAACACATCATGAGAAAGGCGGGATTAGAGGAGTCACAAATTGGGATCAAGATTGCAGGGAGAAATATCAAAAACCTCAGATATGCAGATGATACCACTCTAATGGCAGAAAGTGAAGAGGAACTAAAGAGCCTGTTGATGCGGGTGAAGGAGGAGAGTGCAAAAGTTGGCTTGAAACTCAACATCAAGAAAATGAAGATCATGGCATCCGGCCCTCTCAATTCCTGGCAAATAGATGGGGAAGAAATGGAGATAGTGACAGATTTTATTTTCCTGGGCACCAAGATAACTGCAGATGGGGACTGCAACAAAGAAATTAAAAGACGCTTGCTCCTGGGGAGGAAAGCTATGGCAAATCTAGACAGCATCCTAAAAAGCAGAGATATCACCCTGCCAACAAAAGTGCATTTAGTCAAGGCTATGGAATTCCCAGTTGCAATGTATGGCTGCAAAAGTTGGACCATAAGGAAGGCAGAGCGTCAAAGAATTGAGGCTTTTGAACTCTGGTGCTGGAGAAGACTCTTGCGAGTCCCTTGGACTGCAAGGCGAACAAACCGGTCAGTCCTAGAGGAGATCAGCCCTGACTGTTCCTTAGAAGGCCAGATCCTGAAGATGAAACTCAAATACTTTGGCCACCTCATGAGAAGGAAGGACTCCTTGGAGAAGAGCCTAATGCTGGGAGCGATTGAGGGCAAAAGAAGAAGGGGATGACAGAGAATGAGGTGGCTGGATGGAGTCACTGAAGCAGTAGGTGCAAACTTAAATGGACTCCGGGGAATGGTAGAGGACAGGAAGGCCGGAGGATCATTGTCTATGGGGTCGCAATGGGTCGGACACGACTTCGCACCTAACAACAACAACAAAATTTGTACTGATTAACATCCCTCTCTGTAAAGTATGCCTTTTAAAACTTCGGCATCTTCAAAACAATGTTCCTGTCTTAGTGAAGCTGCTCTTTCTAGTTTTCCTCTTGACATATATTGGGAAAGCTTCGGGCTGATTTTAATAACACAGAATAATATTTCCATCAGGATGCGCTGACTGAACCCTGTGTAAGCATCTGGCACAGCTGCTAGCTGATAAATTATATTCAGATAAGACGCCTGTTCATTCCCAGTCTTAAAACTGAAGAGGAGATTCAATTTCATCTCCAGTGTCACACTCGGTAGGTAGGCCCACAGATTCACATCACTGTTTATTCAAATATGGCTACATTATTAAGAAGCTGCTGGGGGAAAGTAAGTAGTCAGCTCTGTTCAGCAACTCCAATAGAACTGACAGCCAATTCCAAAAGGAAAGTAATTGCTTTGGTTTTTACAAATTTAGGTTAGTTATAATGATGTGCTCAAGAGTGTAAGTATGTGCTAGATTGGACTTTTCTAACCCATCTGACCATATGATTCCCATCCTTAGGCAGATAATTTCATTAGGGTGACTATCAATTTGCTGGTACTTGCAGGCAAACATTCTACAACCCTCTACTACTGAAGGGCTGAGGCAAAAAGACAAGAGATGGCCTTAGGATGGGGTGAAATTTGATCTGGGCATTTTCTGCCTCAGAGTTCTGTAGTCTAGTTCACCTCACCTTTTCTTCTGAGAAGTCCACTAAGCCCAATGTCCCCCATCATCTACTCAGAGGCCAGGCAGACAGAGTAAATTTTGCCTCTAACAAAGAGCTTCACATGAAATATGTATGGCCTTGGACCTTGATAGAGGCATCTATAGTATTTGCAACTTTCTGCTCTTTTCTCCCAGTATCATTTCCATGCTGCAGGGACAACCTTTTGGGCTTTGTGGATGTACTACGGAATATCGTTACATATATGCACAAGGTAGAGCAAGGGACATTTTGCCTTCACACAGTTCGTCAGTACGACCCGTGGCATCATGAGACTAGAAGGTAGTCTTATGCTTAGAACTAGTTCTTTGTGGGACAGAAATAACAAGCTGTCCTACACTGCAAGTCTCCACGATAGCCTGCCAAACACCACCACTTCCACACCTTCTTGCTCCTACTATATGCACCCAGTGCATAGCCACCCTATAGATTTAACCCTCCCCCCACATTTCTGTTGACTGTAGCTTTGAGCAAAAATATAACTGCTGGCCAGGAGAACATTTCATGCAGATGATAAAGTGAATATTGATTCTTGAAAGCTGGAATAAATGTTGTTAGTCTTTAAGGTTTAACAAACATGCCCTGTCCTTGGGCAATTCTGAGAACTCTAGCTTTATATATGAAGCAACACTAGGGAGCTCGAATACAGAGTCTCAGTACCCTTAGCTTAATGGCTGCTTCCAGGGTTCTTTTGAGAAACACACAGCAGTTAAGCTGCCCCCCAGCATACGTAGCCGGAGATGGAATCACCAGAGGTCTTGTGCCTTGCAAGCCATTCCCTCTCTCCATTCCCACTGTCTACTATGAAATCAAGATGTGCACTCCGGGCTTGCCAGTTCCTAGTCAGCAACTCTTCTGTAGGAAGGAATAACTACATGACTCTTCATCTTCTTTTTAAAAATATGGTGGCATCATTTTTAAATTGTAAGCTGCCTTGAGCAGGGCCCTGAAGAAGCAGCATAGAAGTATCCTCAATAAATAAATTTTCCCATGGCTGTATATTTATCATATTAAACAACAAAACAAGAGATGCTTTGAAGCGACAGGCTCTGCTCTGCATAGTACTGGTTATATCTTCCCTTGTTTCTGAAGTCAGCTGTCAACTTTGGTGGACCAGAATGCTCTGAAACGAGAGACATTCTCCAATAAAAGAAAATAAATTTGCCAGCCGTGTCTGTCCAGTCGGTCAGACTTTTCTCTCCTGCAGCAGAGAGCAAGTCCTTCACATCCTGCAGAGGGTTGCTGGACTGCAGCAGTAGCACAACTTTGGAAAGCTGGCCAGCCTAGAATGATAGATTAGTTGAAGGAATAGGAAGGCCTTAACAAGAAATTTAAATCCAATGGTACATTTTAATTACATCCCCCCCCACCGAGTTTACCGCTGTCTTCTTGCTGCTATAGAGAGCCAGTTTGGTGTAGTGGTTAGGAGTGCGGACTTCTAATCTGGTGAGCCGAGTTCGATTCTGCACTCCCCCACATGCAACCAGCTGGGTGACCTTGGGCTCACCACAGCACTGATAAAACAGTTCTGACCGAGCAGTGATATCAGGGCTCTCTCAGCCTCACCCACCCCACAGGGTGTCTGTTGTGGGGAGAGGAATGGGAAGGCAACTGTAAGCCCCTTTGAGCCTCCTTCGGGTAGGGAAAAGCTACATATAAGAACCAACTCTTCTTCTTCTTCTATAGCACAATGAGTGTTTATCGGGGCACCTACACTCAGGGGTCCACCAAATCACTGACTACTCTGCTGAAGAACCCTTGAATGTCCACCAAGGATCTCTGGCATGTTGAAGAAGATCCTGGGAATTCCTCGTGGTGTAACCTTCTCCACAACACAAAGCACTTGCTGGGCTTGTGAATTTTTAAGACCAACATACATGGATGGAAGCTTCACACAAGAATATATCCATCCTTTTCCTGAGCATTGCAAAGGGCAATTGGTAGAGATGTCTTTCTTACTGTTAATACTTTGTCTTCTTAAGAAATCCCTGATAAGCTTTTAATTGACCCCAGGGTTTCCCAAATGTCACTTGAAAGCCACTAGATTAGCTCAAGGGATTCTAGCAAATCCTGGAATCTCACAATATTCCATTTATGTAGTCAGTTAAGTAGGATGGTGCAATGAAAGATTGCAGTACTAGGCTGCTGGGCATTTACATTTGCCAACACCAACTATTTCATAGAAACATAGAGTTGGAAGGGATCTCCTGGGTCATCTAGTCCAACCCTCTACACTATGCAGGATTCTCACAACATCACTCATCCACTGTAACCTGCCACCCCTTGAACCTTCACAGAATCAGCCTCTCTGTCAGATGGCTATCCAGCGTGTGTTTAAAAGATCACCACATGAATAATAACATTTTAACACATTATCCCAGAATGCTAATGATCATCCTTGAAAACCAATGAAAAAGCACAACAAAATACATAACACTGAGCACCCCATTGCATACTGAACTGGGAGCATTACAGCATCTTCTCATTTCAAACCAAGCTTCTGACCACGTCTTTTCCATGCTTTACCGTGTGACAATCTATTCTTGGGTATTTTTCATGTATATATGCATTTGATGAGACCAAGACAGATGTGATGGACCTCCATCAGTCCTTAAAAGGCATATTGTGTGTGAGTGCAGCTACAATTTGGATCAGGGTTGTGTGTGGATGGCAAGAGGGGATTTAACCCTTCATGCACACCCAGCATGGCTTTAATAATCAAAATCAGATTTCATCAGTTTTTAAGAGAGTTATCCAAGAACAAAGTAACACTAAGCACTATAGTGCTTCATTCACTGTACTTTTGAAATAAGCATGCCCACCAGTGTTTCACTGATGTGTTACCAAGCCAGATGTAGACAGTTTTCCAAATGCCTGGTCACAGTGTGTGTGTGTGGGGGGGGGATTTCCAGTCCTTGTATAGTGAGACATGTGATACTACCCTCAGGTTAATTTATTACCAGATGTGAGGCACACGTGATTCTTCCCCTCAAGAGTTAATGGATGTAGTAACTAACTGGTTCCATCTACAGGTGTTTCTCATTGGACTCAGCAGCCTTCAGGCCTCCTATCATTTCCAAGGCCAAGGTATGAAATGAGCTAATTGGCTCTACATGAGAACTTGTGAGACCTCATGGGAGGGCGGGAGTCAAGAGTGGTGAGGTAATTTTCTAGGGGGTTCTAGCTAAAATATATTCTTATTGATTCATTACCATCACTTGATCCAGGTGGACCAAAAACTATAACTGGCCTGGAGTTTAACTAAAGATTTTGATGGAACAAGGCCTCAACTATAATCTGTTTTTTGTCAATGGACTATATTGTAGAAATGCTTAAGATAAGGCCCGAGACTGCTGGAATGTGAGAATGTGTTCTAATGCAACCTTTCATAGTGTTAGATTGTTAAGCCAACATTTCTTGTTTTCTGAACTTGCTTCTTGCTTACTTTGAGATTTGTGTTGCATACTACCAAATTTATACACACACACACACACACACACACACATATACACATACATACACACATATGCGTATATATATAAACCAGAGTCTGTTTGTTGTGCATACATACTCTGGAAACCCACAGGGTCCAGTCTTGGATTCCTTGACACCAGTTTATAGATTTCTTTTAATATTAAAAATGGGAAAGGGTATGTTCTGAACAGGGTATGTTCTGAAGGCACACGATGACGCAGCAACCTTGCTGTTGTTAAGCAGATCTGAATCCGGTCAGTACTGGAAAGGAGGCTTCTTGGGAACTCAGCGTATGCCTTATTGAGCTCCATAATAGAAGAAAGGTGTATTAAATAAATTTCTGGCTTACAGATAAAAATATAGCTAAGATAAATCAAGAGAACACAAAAATGTCTGGTTTACCAGAAAAAGGGGCAATTTATATTATTTATATTATTCTACTAACTTCAAAGCAAACACAATGCAATTATGGTTAGTATAAAATACAGTTTGGAAGTGACGGTGGCATGGTATAACCCAACTATTTCAGATCGTAGAAGCTAAGCAAGGTTAATACTTACATGGGAGGCAACAAAGGAAGACTCTGCAGAGCAAAGACAAATGACCTCTTCTCACTTGCCTTTGGTGGGTTTTTCAAACTTGACAGCACTTACATACATACTATACAGTTTGGAACATGTCCTACAAGGCATGTTTCTCTTACTGAAATCAATGGGACTCCAACACACTAAACTTTGGTTAGCTAACATCCTCATCAGTGAATACATGGCTATAATCTGGTGCTCTCTTTGTGACTGGAATATAGGTCCATCAGTATTTAAAACAGACAAGTTTGCAATAGCCATTGGGATTGGCTTTACAACAAACATATTTTATAACCCGGTCCACCTGTTCCTTAGCTTTCCATCAGGCATTAAGAAAACAAGGCAAAGGGAAAAGCCAGAAAGGGAGATATGCTGGTACTCTGAGCACTGAGCTGTGAATCAATCTTAGAGCCATGAGACCAAAGAGAAAAACCTTTCCCTCCCGTCAATATCAATTAGTCACTTCTTTGGATACATGCATCTAGGGTTGCCAGCAGGCCCAGGGGGAAAATCCTATTGCTTTAATGGAGGCTTAATTTGTGGAAATGGGCAGCTGAAGCATCACCTGGTAAATAACAACCTATTAAACCTCTATTAAAGGAACAGGACATTTTTTCTCTGGACTGTTGACAACTATACTTACACTGGACAGACTATGAGTATCATTCATTAGAAACAACTGACCCTTGCTGACTCAATTCAAAGCCTTGGGGTCATACTGAAGAGGCAAGTTAATGCAGCTGCAGAACACGCTTTCTTCCAACTCAGCGTATTCTGTAAAATGGCCCCATTCCTTGATATATCTGACCTGACCACCTGGACCCCCACACTAGAATACTGTAATACATTGGTCTCTACCAGGCTTTTGGTTGAGGCCAGTGAAGCAGTTACATCTACTGGCCCCTCCCTATCAATAAAAACACCCCAGACCATACACTAGTTCAAGGAGAATACAGAAGGCAACTGGGATTGTTGCTGCTGCTATTCTGATATTTGACATCTGATGTTAAACTAAATTGCCATTCAATTTTAAATTTTACGTATTTTATATTTTAAAACTAAATTTTAATGAACTCTTTTGACTTTGTTGATGTTTGGATAATATGGCGTATACCACCTGAGCTGGTCTGCTGGGAGGGCAGTATATACATTAAATTAATAAGTAAATAAATAAAATTAATTAGGAAATTCTAACTGATTGAGAATGCCGCAGGTCAACTATTAATGGGAGCCAGGTGGAGCTTGCATATTATGTCTGTTCTGTAAACATTCCTTTGGTTGTTACTAAATTCAGTTTAATATCATATAAAGATCCTTGTGATCTTGGTCCTTCTTATTTATGGGATTGCCTCTCTCTCTCTGCTCCACCATAACAACTCTGTTCATAGTAGCAGGGTTTCTTCAAGTGGCAACCAGCAAATGGGCAAAATCAACAACTACACATACATATGCTTTCTCCATTGTGGCTCCCATCTTGTGCAAAGGCTTGCCTGAGGAAGTCAGGAAACCTTCCACTTTCCTGGCCTTCCACAAACTATGCTTAATCCAAGATTCAACTGGTAACTAGTGCAGCTGTTGGAGTACAAGCCAGATATGGGCCCTCCAAGATGTCCCCACGAGAACTCTGGCTGCTGCATTCTGGACCAGTCGTAGCTTCCAGATCAGAGATAAGGATAGACCCGCATACAACGAGTTGCAGAAATCCAATGTAGAGGTGACGATTGCATAGATCACTTTGGCTAGTAGTGACTTGGCACAGGAAGAAGGAGGTGTCCAGGATTCCTGGTGTCCAGGTTCCTGGCAGAGTGAGCCACTGACAGCTGTACCCTGTCTAGTTTGGGTAATTACACTTCCTCGCTTGGATCCTTCCTGCCCAGCCATAAGACCTCTGCCTTTTAAGGGTTGAGCTTCCCATGACTCTGCTTGAGCCATTTCATCACTACTTCCAGACATCTAGCTAAAGATTCTGGGAGTGAATCCAGGTGGCCAGCCATCAGGAGGAAGGGCTGGGTGTCATCTGCATATTGATGGCACCTAAGTCCAAACCTCTGCACTAGCTGGGTGGGAGGACACATAAAGATGTTGAATAAGATTGTAGAGAGGACCGCCCTCTGTGAAATTCCACATGTGAGTTGGCAGTGACTCAATTGTCTCTCTCCAGTTTCTATACTCTGACCTCAACCCCAGAGGAAGGAGGTCAACCATTAGCAGGCTGTTCCTCCATATCCCGGCATCACACGTACACTATGCTCCTGTTTTTTCTGGTGGCTTCCAGTCTTCTAATATTCTAATGCAGTGGTTCCCAACCTTTTTCAGGCTGGGGACCGGCAGCAGCAGGGAGGGCGATTGCCCGGCCGCGCGTGCGCGACCAAAATCGCAAATGCACGGCACTTTCACATGCGCGGCCCTGCTTCCCTCCCCCCCCCACAGTAAGAAGCTTGCCGGGCCGCAAGCTTGCGGCCTCTGAAGTTTTTTACTGCGGGGGAGGGGCGGGGAGAGGGAGTCGCGGCCTGGTGCCAGAGCCTTTGCGGCCCGGCACCGGGCCACAGCCCGGTGGTTGGGGACCACTATTCTAATGTATTAATTATTGAATACCCAATCTTGTTGATTATACTATTTGTAATCCACCTTGACCTGTGGACTAAAATAATGTAAATAAATGTGGACTAAGATAATGTAAATTAATTATCAAAAGAGCTCTAACTTTCAAGAAGAATAGACAAAGGGATTTGATTTTACAGACCTCCAAAGTGTTAGAGCCTCTTGTGGTGCAGAGTGGTAAGGCAGCAGACATGCAGTCTGAAAGCTCTGCCCATGAGGCTGGGACTTCAATCCCAGCAGCTGGCTCAAGGTAGACTCAGCCTTCCATCCTTCCAAGGTTGGTAAAATGAGTACCCAGCTTGCTGGGGGGTAAACGGTAATGACTGGGGAAGGCACTGGCAAACCACCTCGTATTGAGTCTGCCATGAAAACGCTAGAGAACGTCACCCCAAGGGTCAGACATGACTTGGTGCTTGCACAGGGGATACTTTTACCTTTACCAAAGTGTTATCCAAATTAGAAGTCTCCTAAATTGATGCAATGGTCACCTCTATATTAGACTTCTGTACCTTAAGGCCTTACTCAGTCTGGGCCCTGCGTATCTGAGGGACTACCTCTGTTCCCCAGAAAGGTCTTTGATTGAGCAACACCCTAGCTCTAAGGCAATACCTTTGGCCCTGGCTCCTGCTTGGTGGAATGAGCTCCTTAGAGAGATCAGCCTAAACTTTCTGAGTCCCGCAGTGTCTGTAAGATGGAGCCCTTCCACTGGGCCTATAGTTGAGGCCACTTATATCTAAATCCCACCTCTTCTGATCTCCCTTCCTCTTCTGACACTTCCTAGTACCCAACACCTGGCATGCTATAAATAATTAATCCAGTAATCTTGTGTCTAATTGTGGTTCATTTGTGTCTCATTTACCATTTACACACTGGGAACTTCACTGACCCGGCTCCTGTGCAGGAGCACAAATCGGGGACAGATGAGGTGCACCGAGCAAAATGCTCCCCCGTGTGGGTGCAGGAAGAGATGAGGCAACCTGCCATGACTAAAACTTCAGCCTGCAGCCCGGCGTGAAACTTCCAGTGCGTAAACGGTCATTGTGGTTCAAAAACTATAACCTGTGTATTGTTTTTTATATGATTGGTTTTATTGTGTTTTAGATTCTGAAAAACCGCCCAGAGATGGTATGTCTGAAAGGGGTGGTATACAAATCCTTAAATAAAAATAAATAAATAATACAAAATGCCACGGCTGAAGTCCTAACCAGTGACAGAAGAAAATCATAGATGCAGAATGCCAGGCATAAGTTCTGAGTCTGCATGTAGAACCCAACGTGGTGAAAACACCCAGCAAATCATAACTGCAGAAAAGGTCCTAGTGTCCTCTTTCCTAATGCATCCCCAATACCTCCCTCTAATTCAGCACATCAAGAGCAAGGTATTGTGATCCCTCCCCATTGTTACGGAAACTAATCAGAAGAAACAGCACCATGTAGCTAACTAGGCTGTACTAACCACTGACTTTATATTGACATTCCTTTCTGAGAATAGGACTCAAATAGAGCTGGAACTTTGAGACTGGTCAAGACAGACTTTACTCCCTGTTTCCTAGTTCCCGACTTGCGTGCCTTCACAAAAGTGCGCTGAACCTTTTCCAGCTGGGAGCATTCTTCTCTTATCCTGAACTGGGATTTGACTCCACATGCTTCCCACCATTCCCTTTACCTCATCATAATTCTTTGCCTTTATGGCCCAAGCTATCCACAAAGTGATCTCTTTCGCCTTTTCTTGGCAAATGAGCAAATGGTTACCATTTCCATGCGGTCTCTCTCCCTGATGGGGAACCTGATCCTCTGAAATGCAAGGATTTTATGAGTGAGCTCCCAGGCTAGAATGTTTTCTCTGAAGACAGAAGTCTGCACTTTTTTGTTCTGCAGCAAACAACAAAGATCCAGTTCCGTTTGGTGGAAGGAAAGCTGCTTTATTAACAGTACCTGTAGGGCAGTGAACTTGGCTACTGGAATAGGGAATAACAGCACTTAACTAAGTTCCACAAATTCTGAGTAGGCCCTGCACTCCTGTAGGCCCGTGGTCCCCAACCTTTCTGAGGCTGGGGACCGGCAGGGCAGCGGGCCGCTCTTGCGGCCCACGCATTGCACATACATAGAAGAGAAGCACTGAGTCCCTCCTGCTCTCCTGCTTCCTCTGAGGTCTACTGGGATGGCCTCTTAAAAAGGCTGTGCACAACAGCACCGGAAGAGAGGAGCTGACAAGAATTCTCAGAAATGTCGCAGGATCCAGTCCACAGAATTCAAGACCATGGAGATGAACTCATATCTAGGAATTTCATAACCTGCGCTTTCCTTCAATGTGAGCTTGATTCATACATTATACTGTTTGAATCTCATGGTTTGATTAGTCAGTATTTGATTGATTTGAAACTGTGAACTGACTCCATTTGCCATCATTGTGTTGAATGTAATGTCTGGAACTATGAAAGCACTGTTGGAATATTATTAATATTCCAGTGTGTTAGTGGGGTGTACAAAGGCTTACAATGCAGCAGAGGCCATGCAGTATGTGTGTATGCTAGTAAGAATAAAAATAACTCTTATATTTTCAATAATAAGAGTTATTTTATTATAGGAACTCCATTCTAGACAAAACAATGAAGAGATGAGTTCTAATCTAGTCTAACTATGATAGATAGAAATGCAGAAATCCATGTCTTGCTCTCATGGTGCATAATGCCAAGAGGAAGAGTTCTGGCAAAGTGTGGAGAGATGGTGTCAAAGGGTGGAAGGAAGAAAAATTCCCTGAGATCGATTATGCTGGCGCTTGCATGGCAGTGGGTCAAATTACTGCTTGTGCATGATGTTGATGCCAGCCTGGCCCCTTCCCAGACCTGGCCCGCTTTAGGGCCTCCAATGCCCTGCAGAAAGGGAATGCTGATTTTCTTGTGTTCCCTTTTTTGCCGTGGCCACCATCAGGGGCCGTACCGGGCCAGATCCATGCACACAAGGAGGACCCCACCTATGGGGTCCCAGCAGGGACAGAAAATACCCTCTTTGGCTTCAAGGCACTGCAGAGCCTAATGGGACATTTTTTAAACCTTGCACGAAGATGGGATTTTGTTGTCCTCTGCCCTGTCCCCCCACCACTGTGGCGAAGCCTTTCCACCCCAGAGTTGTGCATGCGCATGCACAACTCCAGAGGGGAAGATGTGTGCTGGGAAAAATCATCCCCCATATGTACATAGGGCAGCAAACTGGCAGTGATCTGGTGTGGCTGCTGCTGTGCATCATGAGTCTGAGAGTAGTATTCTATTCATCAATGAGATAGCAGCAGAGCAGAGAATGACAGGATGTTCTGTGTCTGACCCTATTTATCTCTCTGATTCTATTATAGTTCCCCTCTGAATTTTTAGGCTAAGAGACAGCATAAAGACCAACAAGCACCACATATGTGGTGTTTGATATGTGACAATGAATTACCACTTAATGTAGCAGGATCAAAAGATAAGCATGCATATGTGAACCAGTCCATAGCACCCCAGGTGCAATTCCACTGCATGTTCAAGAGAAGGCTACATCTACCCTATGGCCAGTTTGGCCTCTGAGTACTGTGGGCCAGTCTGTCCTACAAGACAAAAGGAATGGTAATGTTATTGTTATGACATTTAATGCGCCTTAAGTCTCAGGAGATGGCTTTGTCCAAGTGCCTGTCAGTACATGATAGAGAATTCTTGCCTGAAGGGAAGTGATAAATCCATGAACCAGCCTGACAAAGTGCTTAGAGTAGGATATAGGAAACCCAGTTTCAAATCTAGTATACTTACTGGGCAGCTTTGGACCTGTCACTCTCTTTCAGCCTAATCTACTTCCATAGGCTATTGGCAAGAGGATCAAATTGAGGAGGGGAAAATCATGTCATAAACCACTTTGGGTCCCCCATTGAAGACAAAAGTGGAATGTAAATATTTAAATAATAAACAATAATGTGCCTGTGTAAAAAGAAAGCCCAGTTGATATAAAGACACTTAAGTGCTTCAAGCCTTCAGAGTTCTGTCCTGCAAAGAGTACAAATCCAGGTAAGTATAGCCTCTGGAACGTCTCGCTACTTGGAAATATGGGGACGCATATAACCATTCTTTCTAGATTGTGAAGTGAAGGGGTAGTCTTTTTGAATACTAAAAGGGGAGCTCCATGTGCACATTATACCCATACACCCATAGCAAATTTCTGGAACAGACCAAATCTTTAAAATGTATAGATCTTTAGGTTGGAGAAAAACTAGCTAAAATAACAAGCTAAATTGTAACCAGGTGCCTGTCTAGCCATAGTCAATAAAGCACTTTACCATGTTTAACACATCAACTTATGTTTAACATCACTTCAACATCAGGCAAAGGAGTAATCCCCTTCATTTCAATGGGACACACCATATGTTTCTAATTATATGATTAAGATCTTGCCAAGAATGGCTGCAAATAAGTGCCTTACATTATGAAGCACTAAAGAGCAAGTAACCATTTAAAAATCAGTGCACAAAATTTCCTTAATGAAAAGTTAAGTACAACTTTTGAATGTATCATTGTTTTGCTAAACAGCTACAAATATTCATGGAAAGACATTAGTTAGATAAACATGAAATCTAAATAATTATTATGTTAGCTTTTTGATCTTACAAATAGGATTTCAGTATTCATACATTGAATAAGGATAAAGATTTTCTAAAATGTCAAAAATGTCCATTTGTATTTTAAATTACATGATAAAATGGTAACATTCTTTGGATCTCTCCATTGGAAAGATCGCTTTGTTGAACTTCAGCACCCTGCACAACAACACATGGTAATATCACACTTTTGCTAATTTTCCTTCTCAAAAACAATGTCTAAATTTGCATATAAGAGCCTCTTGTGGTGCAGAGTGGTAAGGCAGCAGACATGGAGTCTGAAGCTCTGCCCATGAGGATGGGAGTTCAATCTCAGCAGCCGGATCAAGGTTGACTCAGCCTTCCATCCTTCCGAGGTCAGTAAAATGAGTACCCAGCTTGCTGGGGGGTAAACAGTAATGACTGGGGAAGGCACTGGCAAACCACCCTGTATTGAGTCTGCCATGAAAATGCTAGAAGGCATCACCCCAAGGGTCAAACATGACCCTGTGCTTGCACAGGGGATACCTCTACCTTTTTCGATTGCATATAATACAGTTACTCTTATCTTAATGCCTTGGGAGAATGTTAAATGTAAGGAGATATACATAAAACCCCTACATTTTGCAATTAATAAATAAAAATTATGGAACAATCCATAAAGAGTTCCAGTGAGAAGATCTTTGATTTTTAAAATGAGATTTCAAGAATGCACGATATATATGCTAGCAACAATACATATCAAATAATACCAAAGTAATTTTTTTCTAGAACTATGCTTAAATTTCAAGATCATGTTTTTTTTTTTTTTGGAGAGCTGAAAGGAATATCAGATCACAAGAAAGACAGATCTATATATTAAAATATAGGCAACTATTGAAAAATGTTTTTCAATATTTGAAAATGCTCAGACTAGGAGGCTCTAATAGTATCAAACATCTAAAAGACAAAGATTTTGCATTTGTTTCTGACAGACATCAAATATTTTTAAGAATACACATGTATTTTTTAAAAATCTAATAATGAACTTAAACAGAAATTCAGCCAAAAATGTTCACATATCACAACCCTATAGAGATAGTTTGAATAGGAAACCAAGAAGAGGCTAAATGATGCTCTTATATTATAAGATGATGTAATTAACAATTATATGAGGGATTCTCAAATATTTTTTTAAAAAATAACACATAAGGAATGACTTCAGCTACAATTTAGAAAGCAAACAAAGTTTTCATTAGAAAATAATACTAGCAGCCACTGCCCAGAAGAAAAAGGGAAAAAACAAAACAAAACAGAACAAACCAAGGTATTAGAAGAAGACAAATCAGTGATTGGAACAACATACAAATAAAACCAGTATCAAAGAAATTCTAGTAGAATTAAATTACAAAATCAATTAGATAGAAATGAAAGAGATACAAAAAAAGGTAATATGTTTAAAAACAAAGGCATTTTGAGCAAGCAAACAAACCTGGCAGATATTTGCAATACTGTTTTAGGAAGGAGAAAGAAAATAAGTTTAATAAAATATATAAAGGAGATCAAATCACATATGCAGAAAAAGAAATATAAGAACAATGTACCAACACTCTCTCGGGACTCTATAAACAGAAGGTTGCTTTAGAAAATGAAATAAGAGAACATTTAAAAGATATCCCAGTTACAACGTTTACATAAGAACACAGAAGAAGTTTAAATCAAATAATAACAGTTCAAGAAATCTTCCAGATAATAAAAATACGAAAAAATGATAAAGCACCAGGTCCAGGGGGGCTCACAGAAAAATATTACCAATATTTTGAAATCTTAATGGTACCACTACAAAAAGTTATGACCAAGAAAAGGAATGTCAATACCCCCAACATGGCAAGAGGTAAATATAAAAATATATAATGAAGGCAGTGATGCAACACTACCACAGTCATACAGACCTATCTCTAAATACCACATTAATGGAAGAAACATTAAGAAAATGCACAGCAAAATTAATCATGCTGATCAAACAGACTTTATACTACAGAGATACATGAAATATATGATCTGTATTTGAATTTGTGAAAAAGGAAAAAGCAGACTTTTTATTTTTTGGTTGTAGAGAAATCTTTTGATAATTAACATTCACTATCCTACTAAATGTACTTCAGAACATAGACTGTGGCCTGGAATTTTAGAACTGGATGCAAAGCCTATATTCAGAACAACAAGCAAAGATCTTAATAAATGGAAATGTAACAGAAGCAACCTTGATTAAAAAAGTAAAATGCCAGTATTGTCCCTGTCACCTCTATTAGTTATTTTAACAAGAGAGGTTCTAAATATAGAGAATAGACAAGAAGATCAAAGGAATAAAAAGGGATAGCATGGAATTCAAAATGAGATGTTTTGCAGATGACATAGTATTGATGGTTGTGGATCCACAAAAATCTTTATAGTATGTAATGGAACATATTAAGACATTTGAATCCCCTTCAGAATAAAAAAGTAATAAAATTAATCAGAAGACAAAAATTATACCAAAATCTTTAAAGGTGGTTTTTAAAGAAAGATGTCTAAATTCGAGCAGCCGATTTCAAAACAGAGATAATTTATTACAATGGATCTATAAGTTATTACTTGAACTAGACACAAAGGAAGAACAAGTGGAAAAATGTATGATTAAAAAGATCTTAGAGAAACAATCCTTATGCATAAATGGGAACAGCTATAGGAAAAAGAAATTTAAGTTTACAGCCAGTCAGGTATTACGAGAAAATTGGCACAAAATGTTTTTCAGATGGCTTATGACTCCAAAGGACATTGAAAAAGTAGGAAAAAATTATAAAGGAAAACAATAGAAATGCCAAGATTTTTTTGTTTTGCAGAAATAGAATGAGAATATAAAGAAATAGAATGAGAATATTAAGAAATAAGAAAAATAGATTTGGAACAAAAATATCCTTATTTTTAATATGAGAAATAACATATATTTTTAAACTAGGTATATTGGAAGTTGTGGCAAATATATAGAAAAGAAATATTCAGTATGTGATGATGAAATTAATAATATAGCTTTAAAACATGCTGGTTTTGAAATTGAAATTTGAAAATTAAAATCCCTGAAGTAGGAAATATTGTATTTTGTGCAGAACATTATAATTAAGGGGATGCTGGCGTGAAAAATTATTTTTTGTTCTATATCTGATCATTTATCATGATATATAAGACTAGTAGCAAAGACCATACTCAAAACTGGCCATAGCAGGGCAGGAGTATGGCTAGCCGTTTCCCGCAAGCCACACAGCTTACCTTCTGCTGGTTCTCCGTATGTGGGAGAACTGGGGAGGCAGGGAAGAACATCTGATTAGCTCTCAGGGGGAGGTCCAGTGAGGGCCAATCAGAATCCCCCTGGTACTTCTCAATAGTATGCTAGCCCTTCTGAGTGGCCCTCCCCCCTGAGGGCCAATCAGAGGGTTTGCATGTCATTAGAAGTACCATTCATATTTTATATGGTATGATATACTATGTAGCCCCTTCTTATTTCTTTGTGTCCTTCATATATTCATATCTTGTTTTTAATTTAAAAATATGTAGTCGTCTTCTGACTACACAGATGAATGCTTTGGAGAATTAATTCTATGATATTATATCCCACTGAAGTCCCTGGCCTTCCCAAGTTCCACGATGAAATTACCTTGGTTTTCTATCCAGTTCCCTATCTACCTAACCATCTGAAAATCCATTATATAGTCCTCCAGTTTGCCCATCCGAACATCATGGGGAACCGTGTCAAAAGCCTTACAGAAATCTAGATAAACAACATCCAATAACATTTCCATTTCCAATGGAATAAAGAATTGGGAAAAAAAATTTCATCAATGATAGTTGTGCCAGAAAGCTAAACTTTTATGGCTCAATATTCATGAAGAAATCTCATTAAAAAATTGGGGAAAGACTAGCTTTAAGCCATAATTCTATCTCCTCAGTATTTTAGGCAATAATTTAGATAAGCAGGATGGAATTCTATTCAGACACCTGTCAACTGCTGCAAGAATTGTATGGGCAAGGAGATGGAAGCCCTCCAATTCACCTTCAGTATATAAATGGCAGTGTAAATTATTGGAGCTAACTAAAATAGAGAAATTAACTGATTACATAGATGATAAGGGAATTTCTGATTTTTAATTAAATGGGGGATCATGGAGAAGATATGTAGAGCAGAAATTTAAAGATAATAGGATGATTTCAGGGTTTGTAATTAATTAAAGGATGGTTCTCGTTTATTCTTTTTGTTAATTTTTTGTTTGTTCATTCATTCTTATGAGAATATATGCTTTAGATATACTTTGATTTGGAATAGTTATTTGACTTAATAGGTTACTAGATATTGGATGTGACCTCTTTGTATAGTATGCGAGAAGTTGCCTTCTCCGTCTCTGTCTCTTTATGTATTTTTGTATATTTTGGTTTGCCATGATGAGGTTTGTATGATTTATGTGAATTCTGCAATACTCAAAAAAGGGGAGAGGGGAATCCACTGAATCTCCACAATCTAATAAGCCTGTCAGTCAAAGAAGGAAACCAGGGCTGAATCTGCACAGAGCTTTTATTCCAATCCTAGGTCAATTCAATCCCTGCCGTCTACACAGTATGCAATATCCATTTTGATTTTGGGCAATTTAAAATTTCCATCTGCAACAAGCATGATTGATTTGCAGTAGTGACACTACCTTCCCCCCTGTGATATCCTGGAGTGGATATAAACCTTGATATTTAAAAAATCAGCATGAGGAAGCGTGCTGCTGTTTGCTTTCCCTGAAATAACATGCTGCCGAGCGTCCAGAAAAGCCCTGATTGGCCAGGGAATAAGTTCCTGGTTCCCAAGTTACAAGGCTTACCTTTAAGGGGAAGCCCTAACTTCTCTCAGCAGAAGCTCCAGAAACCCTAACTTCTCTCAGCAGAGATTTTCCTCTTGGATTTATTTCCCCTCCTCTGCTGTCTTCAATCCTCCCCCCCCCTCATTCATTCAAGAAAGAGGCTTCTGCTCCACTTGGCTCCGCCCCCTTCTGAGCATTCCTAATCACGTGCAGAACACTTTTTGTTTCAATGGGGGAGGGGATAGAGGAAGACCTGAGTTCAAATTGATATGAATTCAGTAGGATCCACAACAGAATAAATGCAGAATCTGCCCAGGTTGGCCTGGCAGGACCTATTGCTGACTTCCCTGGATCAACAAATTGTTCTCCAGATGACTGAGATCTCCCCCTTTAAAATCTGCTTCATTATCTTCCCTGCAATTGAGGTCCGACTCACTAGCCTATAGGTCTCATCTCTCCTCCCTTTTTTGAAGACTGGGTTAACATTTGTTCTCCTCCTGTCTTCTGGCACCTCTCCAGTCCTCTAGGAGGTCCTAGAGATGATGGTCAAGAATTTTGCAAGTTCTCCAGAAAGTTATTTGACTACTCTCGGGTGCACACTATCCAGCCCAGGAGATTTGAATGCATCCAGTGCAGCCAAGTGCCTCTTGACAACTTCTCTATCCATGGCAACCTCCCACCCATGGCAACCTCCCTCCCTGCCCTCTACCATATTCTTCTGGGAAAACACAGAGGCAAAATAGGTACTGAGCCTTTCTGCTTTCTCTCTGTCCTCTGTCAGTTTTTCCACCTTCACCCAACAGCGGGCCTATTGCCTCATTTATTTACATCTGCTCCTCACATATGTGAAAAGAAATTTCTTGTTATAGTTGGCTTCCCTGGCCAGTCTCAGCTCACTTCCAGCTTTGGCCTCTCTGATGGGTGACCTACAATGGCTAGTAAACTGCAGATACTCTTCTTTAGTAAGCTTATCTTTATGTAAGCAGAGCATGCACCACAGTGGTCAGAACTTTTCTATGAACAAAAGGCCACACCTCACTAACCAGATGGAGCTGTTAAATGCATGGAGTTCAGATTTCACTCCAAACTGTGATTTTAGCATTTTAATGCTTTCTCTACTCGAAGCCGCAAAGTCAAATATTTCGGGATTGTTCAGACTTGGCCCTTTCAATAGCCAGAAAAAAAGCCTAATTATCATCATCATCCATCTGAATTAATACCAATAAGGTATTTTTCTCAGGGGGGTGGGGAGGTGGTCAGATTATCCGAAAGAACACCCTTCTCCCAATTGCAGCCCAGAATGGCATTCCAGGTATATAATGAAATTTCATTCTAGGCTTCTTGTTTTTTAAATATTGGATGGGGGTGCCCAATTCATCAAAAACCCTTGAACTAAGCCTATATTTTATATTCTAAATGCCTCCTTCTGCTATGACTGCTGCTGCTGCTCCTATTTTACTTTCAATGAAAATGGTGCTTTAAAGCAAAAAAGGAAACCTGTATTTTACCAACATTGCTGAATGTCCAACAGGATGCACAAAAGAGTTTCTCTATCCCACACTGTACCCATACACCATTGTTTCAGCAGTAATAATTCCTTTCCCAGATTGATTGAGCCAATTGATACAGAAGGAGATTCTGTTAATGTACCTTCTGGGAATTCTTGATAATGAATGGCTTTTTGAAACAAGATACCATTAAAAAGAATGTGGTGCACGTTGAACATCAGTTCAGACAACGAAATTGAGCACACTGTCAGGAGTGGAGAAGAACTGAAATAAACCTTCAGGTTAAAAAAAGAGAGAGATTCCTATTCTACCTGCTAGCCCTATAGGGCTTCACAGTGTCCTATTATCATGGAGTTTTAATTCTCAGAAGTCTAATTATCTCCTTCCTACATCTCCCTCCATAAAATCAGGAGCTCTCCAATGCCACTCCCTACTCAGGATCTCTAATATAGATTAGCGATCCCCATACAGTGTTTTAGGATACATTCCAGTTACATTTAATGTAACTTATAATGACACATTTGGTGTTTTGATATATATTTTGTGTGTTTTATTTCTTTGTTTTAATGTGGGATTTTATATGTATGTAGCTGTGATCTTAAAGGCAGTCCACTAGAGTGGATGGATGGGCCTGCAAAAGGGAGCTCTTCCACCAGGCATTTGGCTGAGACTAGGCACAACCAGCCAACATCTGCAGGGCCCCTGCCCCCCCCCCCCCAGAAACCCACTAAGACTCCTGGACCTGTTTGAACTACTATTGCTTATGTTATACTGTTACCTGGTTATATCAGTTAATAATATGAATGTTACAATTATTATATGTATGGTTCCATGTATAGCTTCAGTTTCAGTTCTATGTAAACCACCCTGAGCCTTTGGGGAGGGCGATATATAAATATGAATGAATGAATGAATGAATGAATGAATGAATGAATGAATGAATGAATGAATGAATGAATGAATGAATGAATGAAAATTTAGAGTAAAGGATCTCTTTTTACCTCAGAGCCAGCCTCACGCACTGACTGTTCTGTCATTCTACCAAATAGATATAACTAAGCCGTCCTGTTCTTTGGGTTCAACTAAGAATTCTAAGATAGCAGCCTTTGGTGGCAGTGAAAATAAGTAGGAAATGCCGAGGAAGGGAAGGAGGCAGCATAATACACATTGCTACAGAGAGGTTAGTTTACAACCTTTAAATATTGGGTCACAGAAAATAGCAGAAACATTACAATGCTGGTTAGAATAGCAGAAACTTTACACTGCTGGAAAGCTCTTTTGGCCACACTGTCAAAGCAAACTGAAGAAAGGTAGATTCCTCCAGCTACTTTATAGACATGTTCTTATCCCTCTATGTCAATCTGTGCTTTTATATCTATTAATGATGATGATTATTGAGCCAGGTCTCTGGAGAATTGGCATGTAAAAATTCTAAATACAACAAACTGTTTTCATAATTAAAAATATCAATCAAGCTAATTTTTACACCTGTTGAAATCATGTCAGCTACCTTCTATTGCACTGTAACCTGGGTGTTGGAGCTAAGAGCAAATTCAATGCTTAGGGCCTTCTTCCTTAAAGCCCTCCCCTTAAACGCATTGACTGAAGCAAAACAAATATATTTATTACAACAGGGAGACATACAATTTGCACCACTGGGTATAGTAATCCACACATCCAAAATTCCTTCCTATTCCTGAACTAAATGTCCAGAATCTGAAACTGAGGCCTATTAAGTCAGGGTCGTACTCACTATTAATTGAGAATGCAGCTAGTGTCCTGGGTTTTGAAAATAATGCCCATGGGGAAATTTGTGGTACAGAAGGTAGCCCCTTTGGGCAGGCAGTGTCCCTGAAGTGCTGTTTTCTCAGGATGCTGGAGAAGGGAACAAGGAGCCAGGTGGTGAGCTGCTAGAGTGATGAATGCTGGTTCTTTCTGTTCTTACAGTGTGGGAGAGAGTATACAACTTGCAGTAGAGTGGGGGCTGTTTGAGTAAATGTTGTTGTCTGTTAATTATCTTGGTGTTTCTGTTAATTACCTTGGTGGTAAGTGACTGCAGCTGATTGCACTAGGTGGTTGATCACTGTGCAGAGAGGGCCATTCTGCACCCAATAAATATAGTAAAATGCTAATCTTATGAAGATGTCATATTTTTGGCATTTTGCACAACAGTGCCAACATCCAGCATCCAAGGAGCAAACCAGTAGCTACAACCTCCGTTTTAAAGTGCTAGCTGGGGAATCACATAAAGTGGAATCCCCAACCTATATAGTGTGAGCTACAGGAGAGCAATCAGCAAGTCACATACTAAAGAAATGTATGGAGGTGAAGTAGAGCTACCTCTGCCTCCAATGTCTTGCCCTTGCACCCGCCTCCCTCTCCCTTCTCCCAGGGACAGTTTTTTTTTAAACCAAACTGCCTGGAGCAACGCATAGGTGTTTAATCGTGCAGGCAAAGCAAAAAAAAAAAAAAAAAAAAACTCCACAAACACAAAGCATGCCTCTCTAAAGTCCCCCCCCAAAAAAAAAAATCAGGAAGGAGATTAATTTTTTAAAGATTACAGACTCATGATTCCATAAGGGGTAGCATTATAAAAAGCACTATGGTTAGATGCATAGGTGTTTCAATGGAGAAGTCTTACTTTTAAAAAAATTAGCAGGCACCTCGGGCCCTATAAAGCATGGAGAAAGGAGATTGGCTGCCTGGCTTGATTGACAGGTGGAAGAAAGTCGCATGTAAAGCACGTTGCTCTCTTCCACCATTTCAAGCAGGCATGTGGAGTGTAAGGAGCGCGAGAAGGCAGCAAATGAAAGCGAGAGAGGCAAAAGGGAAGGAATGGCCCAAGGAACAATTATTTTTAGTGCTACGCCATTTCGCTGGCGTAATGCTATTTTTTTAAATGTGAGGAATTGCCCTGAGGGAGTGTTTGCTTAGGGTGACTATTGACTCAGCCCTCTGGTGGGTGGGAGTTGCACAATAAAAGGCTCCTGTTCACCAGGGCTTGTGGTTCTTTGCCTGGGGGTCAAGCTGGAAGTTTCTGTATGTATTCAGAGAAATGCAAAAAGATACAAACTACTTCTGCAATAGACCAAAGGAGCATGGCTGGTGATGGAGCCGAGGCACTGACATGCATTGTCTGTAGCAGTGGTCTCCAACCTTTTTCAGGCTGGGGACCAGCGGCAGCAGGGAGGGCGATTGCCTGGCTACTCATGCCGCGCATGCGTGTTTTCGGCCATGCATGGCATGGCCCTGCTTCCCTCTCCCCCCCTCCCACAGTAAGAAGCTTTCCGGGAGAGGGAGCCATGGCCTGGTGCCAGGGCCTTCATGGCCTGGCACCGGGCCGTGGCCCGGTGGTTGGGGACCACCGGTCTGTAGCATGTTTGTTTTCTTACCTCAAGGAAACTGCAATTACACTTGCAGCAAGTGTAAGTTGGTAGCTCTACTAGAGGAGAAGATACAGAGGCTAGAGGCATGCTTGTCAACATTGTGTTTCATAAAGGAAGGTGAAGGATTCTTGGACAGATCTCATGAAGCACTTTTGAGGGAGGAGGGAAAGGTATCTCACCAAATAGAGGAGCACCCAAAACAGGAGGAAAACACATGGAGGAAAGTTATAAATAGGTGTAGAAAATAAGATGTTCTGCCCCTTTGAATCTCAGTAATAGATTCCAAGATCTGCCTGTAGATATTCAATCAAACAATCAAATACCTTTATTGACATAATCATAACAAAACATCTATATAAAAGACAAGGTGATTCAGATCCCAGATCACTTGGAGAAAATCCCGTGGAGGAATTTTGCAATGCCTTCAGTTACTTGAGGGTTATGATCCAATAAAAGAAAGTGCACTATTGTTCCAGGACTGTGAATCTTGCTCACCTCCACGACAGGGAATATGAACCGTTCTCTGAGATGGTTGTGTTGCTCACAAAAGAGGAGAACGTGTTCCACTGACTCGGGTTTCTTTGCAGGACATGGGTGGAGTCTGTCGGCATATTGGATTTTAGAGTACCGACATTTACTCACTGCTGTTGGTAGGAGGTTCAGCTTTGCTAGCATTAAAAATTGCTTCAGGGAAGGCCTGTAGATATTGATACAGGACCACAGAAGCAAGGAGTATTCTCCCAGCCCCCCCCTCCCCAGCTCAAAATATTTTTCATGGGCCCCTGCAGATGATAAGAATAGCTCTTCTGTTCCCCAATGTAGGAAGATATGGATGCTGATAATTGGGGATTTCCTTCTGAGAGGGGTGGAGGCCAAAGAATGATGAATGGACATGTTGTCTTAAGAGGTCTGCTGTCTATCTGGTGCACGCAAAAAGGATGTCACAGAAAGGCTCATAAAGCCCACAGATTATTACCCCTTCCTTCTCATTCATGTGGGAACAAACAATACTGCCTGGTGCAGCATGGAGCATATTAAAAGAGACTTTGTGGCTCTGGAAAAAAGGTGAAGGACCTGGGAGCACAGGTTGTGTTTTGTCAGTTCTCCCTGTTAATGGCCATGGCTTAGAAAGGGAAAGAAAAATAATACAATTGACTATGTCATTGGTGTCATCATGTAAAGTTTGGCATCTGGACCATGCTTACCCTATTGTGATGAAGATCTTCTCTCAGGAGATGGTTTACATCTCACAATGATAGGAAAAAAATTGTTTGCAAAGTCCTGGTAAGGAGGACTTTGAACTAAGTCCAATGGGGGAACAAGATAAAAATTCAAAACCTAGTTTGATGACAATCACTGTGGATGGGAACCCTGCAGATGGGAGCCTTGCAGGGAATGGCACATATGCAGGCAACCATTAACTTACAGGTAAATTCAAAAACTAAAACCCTGGAATACACAAATAATGATGTCTCTACACTAATGCACAGAGCATGGGAAACAAACAGGAAAAATTAGACGTCCTAATAGAGGAAGGGAACTATGATCTAATAGGCATTACAAAAACTTGGGATAACACAATTGGAATATGAGGATTGAGTACAACTTATTTAAAAGGGACAGACAAGTAAAAAAGAGGGGAGTGGCAGTATATGTTAAGAATGTATATGCTTGTGTGGAAGTACAAGTATCTGAGCATGGAAGTTCAGTTGAGAGTCTTTGGGTAAAAAAAGGAGTAGGAAATAATTGTGGTATTATTGTGGGGATCTGCTAGACCACCAGGCCAGGCACTTGAATGAGATGCTTCTAGACCAGATTACAAAGTTCTCAAAGAGGCAAGACCCAGTGGTTATGGGTGATTTCAATTACCCAGATATCTCTTTGAAGACCAACTCTGCTAAAAATGAAAAGTCCAATAAAGTCTTGACTTGTCTTGCTGACAACTTCATTTTGCAGAAGATTCTCACCAACAAGGAGGAACTGGTTGATGAGGTGAAAGAAGTGGGCACACTTGGTAGTTGTGACCATGTGATTTTGGAATTTGCAGACTTGGGGAATTTGCAGACTTGGGGAAGAGGAAAACTGCAAGTAGTCAGCCCATAGGCTTCAGGTAAGCAAATTTTAACTAACTTAAAATTATGCTGGGTAGAATCCCATGGTCAGAAAAACGTAAGGAAATGGGAGTTCAAGAGGGATGGAAGTTTCTTAAAAGTGAAATACAGAAGGCACAAGCAAAAATAATTCCCTTGAGAAGGAAAAACAGGAGGAGCCTAAAAAAGCCAGGGTGGCTCCATAAACAGCTTTCAAAAGATTTTAATAATAAAAAGATTAATTTACGAAATTGAAGGATGAATATAAACAAATAACCAATGCTTATAGGGAGAGTGTTAAAAAAGCTAAAGCTCAGTATGAGTTTAGGTTAGCGAGAAATGCTAAACAGAACAAAAAAGGGTTCCTTAGTCATGTTCAAACTAAGAAAAAGAGTTGTTTGTTTATTTATATTTATCTACCATCCTCCCCTGAGGCTCAGGGCAGTTTACATAAAACAGGGAACAATACAGATCACTCAGTAATTATAAACAATAACAATACAGTGATAACAAATAGAATAATATAATAGAACAGTAGAACAATGATGAGAACATTAATTCAACTACAGCATACTGACAGCCGCATGGGTTGGATGAATTGGCAGTGGTTTTCATGGGAGGGAAGCTTGAGGGCCAATGATTCTTGATTGGTTAAGGTAGACCTCAGCCAAATGCCCGGTGGAGGAACTTCCTTGTTCAAATACTGCAAAATTGTTCAAATACTGTCAGGGCCTTGATCTCCTCTGGGAGCTCATTCCCCCAGGTGGGGATCAGGATAGAGAAATCTCTGGCCCTGGCTGAGAATAAGTGGCCTTGAGACCAGGGATCACCAGGCAGTTGGAGATAGTAAAGCTCTTTGAGGGGTGTTGGCAGAAAGGCAGTCCCTCAGGTACACTGGGCCCAGACCACATATGGCCTTAAAGGTGATTACCAGAACCTTAAGCCTGATCTGGAATGTGGGACCCCCCAGGTGTTGCTGTGAAGACCCTGGCTGCTACATTCTGGACCAGCTGTAGTTTCTGGATCAAGGTTAAGGGCAGGCCTACACAGAGAAAGTTGCAGAAGTTTAGTATAGAGGTAACCTTCATGTTGATCACTGTGGCTAGGTGTTCCAGGGCCAGCTAGGGTGACTTGGTGAAGTAGTTTGATAAAACTAGGTGATAAAATGCCGGAGCCTCCATTGAGAAGGAGGTATTGAGTATAACAGCCAGGTTCCTGGCAAAATGAGCCACTGATAACTGCACTCCATCCAGGGTAGGGGCGCTTCCTCATTTGGACCCTTCCTGCTCAACCACAGGACCACCATCTTTGAGCTTCAGACGACTCTGCTTGAGCCACCTTGTCACTGCTTACAGGCAGCTGGCTAATGCTTCTGGGGGAGAATCCATCAGGAGGAAGAGCTGGGTATCATCAGCATATTGGTGACAACCCAGCCCAAACTTTTGCACCAATTGAGCAAGAGGGCTCATAAAGATATTGAATAGGATTGTAGAGAGAACTGCTCCATGAGGAACTCCACATGCAAGCTGATGGCAGCTTGATGAACTCTCTCCTATTGTTACCCAGAGAAAGGATATCAGCCACTGAAGGACAGTCCCTCTGATCCCAGCATGGTAGGATCATTATGGTGATAAGAAAGTGACAGGGTAGCAGGTGATGAAGAGAGAGCTGAACTGCCCAAGTCCTACTTCTCCTCAGTCTTCTCTTACAATGGGAATTGAACATATTGTGGCAAAATCATATCATATGATGAGGGATGGGAACTGCACCTTAGGATCACTATAGGGCTAGTCCATAAACACCTAGTTTCTTTAAATTAAGCTAAGTCCTCTGGGGTAGATGAGTTACATCCAAGGGCACTAAAAGAACTTCCAGATGTAATTTCTGAACCACTGTCCATTATTTTTGACAATTCTTGGAGAACAAGTAAAGTGCCAGAAGATTAGAGGAAAGCAAATGTTGTCTCCATGTTCAAGAAGGGGGAAAAGGAGGATCCGGGTAACTAACAATCCGTCAGCTTCATGTCTATAGCTGGCAAAATTTTAGAACAAATCACCAGTCAGTCCTTGAGCAGCTAGGGCAGATGGCTGTGATACTAAGAGTCAACACGACTTTCTCAAGAACAAGTCTTGTCAGACTAAACATATCTCTTTTGAGAAAGTTACTACCTTGCTGTATCAGTGGATTGCTGTGGATATAGTTAATCTCGATTTCAGTAAGGCTTTTCCACATGATATGCTTGTGGACAAGTTGGTAACATACGGTATGGATCCTATTACTGTTAGGTAGATTGATAACTGGTTGACAGATCACACCCAAAGGATGCTTGTTAATAGTTCGTCATCCTCTTGGGGAAGAATGACAAGTGGAGTGCCTCAGGGATCTGTCCTGGGCCGTGTGTTGTTAAACATATTCATAAATGATTTGGATGAAGGAATAGGGGGGTGCTTATTAAATTTACAGATGATACTAAATTGGAAGGGAAAGGAAACACAACAGAAGACAGAATGAGGATACAGGATGCTTGAAAGGCTGGAGACCTGAGCTAAAATGAATTTCAATAGTGAAAAATGTAAAGTTCTGCACTAGGTAGGAAAAATCAATCATTATAAGATGGGGGAGACCTGTCTTGGCAGTGGTATGTGTGGAAAGGATCTAAGGGTCTTAGTAGACCATACACTGAACATGAGTCAGCAATGTGACTTGGTTGCCAAAAAGGCACATTTGATTTTGGGCTGTATCAAAAGAAATATACTGTCCAAACTACACAAGATGATGTTACCACTTTACTTTGCTCTGGTTAGACCTCACTTAGGATACCAATTTTGGACACAACAGTTGAAGAAGGATGCAGACAAACTGGCGCGAATCCAGAGGAGGGCAACGAAAATGGTTAGGGGTTTGGGGACTAAGACATATGAGGAAAGGCTTAGGGAGCTTGGTATGTTTAGCCTGGAGAGAAGATGACTAAGAGATGATATGATAGCCATCTTCAAGTACGTGAAGGGCTGTCATAGAGAAGACAGAGCAGAGTTGTTTTCTGTTGCCTCAGAAGGTCGAACCAGAATCAATGGGATGAAATTAATTTAAAAGAATGTAATCATAGAATCATAGAATCATAAAAAAATAAGAGTTGGAAGCGACCTCATTGGTCATCTAATCCAACTCCCTACACTATGCAGGACACAAACATCCCAATTGCTCACCTACTGTAAGCTGCTACCCTTTGCCTTCACAGAATCAGCCTCTCCGTCAGATGGCTATCCAGCTTCTGTTTAAAAATTTCCAAAGATGGAGAACCCACCACCTCCCGAGGAAGCCTGTTCCACCGAGAAACCGCTCTGTCAGGAACTCCTTCCAGATGTTTAGATGGAATTTCTTTTGAATTAATTTCACCCCATTTGTTCTGGTCTGCCCCTCTGAGGCAAGAGAGAACAATTCTGCTCCATCCTCCTTATGGCACCCTTTTAAATACTTGAAGATGGTTATCAGATCCCCTTCTCAGTCGTCTCCTCTCTAGGCTAAACAGACCAAGCTGCCCAACCTTTCTTCATATGTCTTAGTCTCCAATCCCCTCACCATCTTTGTTGCCCTCCTCTGGACACGTTCCAGTTTGTCAACATCCATGTTCAACTGGGGTGTCCAAAACTGATTCTAAGTGAGGCCAAAACAGTATTCTAAGTGAGGCCAAACCAGAGCAGAGTAAAGCGGTACCATCACCTCCTGTGATCTGGACATGATACTCCATTTGATACAGCCCCAAATCCCAGTTGCCTTTTTAGCCACTGAATCACACTGCTGACTCATGTTCAATGTATGGTCTACTAAGACTCCTAGATCCTTTTTTGCACATACTATTGCCAAGACAAGTCTCCCTCATCTTAAATTGGTGTATTTAGTGTTTCCTACCTGAATGCAGAACTTTACATTTGTCCCTACTGAACTTCATTTTATTCTGTTTAGCCCACCTCGAGCCTATCAAGATCATCCTGTATTCTGTAGCTGTCTTCAGTTGTGTTTGCTACCCCTCCTAGTTTAGTATCGTCTGCAAATTTGATAAGTATCCCCTCTAAACCCTCATCCAAATCATTTATAAATATGTTGAACAACACAGGTCCCAGGACAGATCCTTGGGGTACTCCACTTGTCACTCTTTTCCAAGAGGATGCTGAATCATTAACAAGTACCCTCTGGGTACAATTTGTCAACCAGTTATTGATCCAGCGGACAGAATTAGGAACCATACCGCATTTTTCCAGCTTGTCAACAAGAATATCATGTGGAACCTTATCAAAAGCTTTACTGAAATCCAGATAAACTATGTCCATGGCATGAGAAGACCTCATGTTCCACAAACTGTCAATTTTTCATTTTGCAAATTTGCTACATTCACTCCTCCTGATATGCAAATTAGCTGCATTGCTGAAGCCCATAATATATTCTCAGGCCCATTCCGCACAAGGACCAATGTTGCCAATCGGTTTCACAAAGCAATAACGCTATTTTAAATAGTGGGATCTCGGCACTCCGCATACCTTCATTTGCAGTGGAATCCAGTAGCGTTTCATTCGTTCCCCACAGGTTTCCAGTCTCGCAGGAATGGCTAGAAAGGAAGCGATTTTTTTCTGTGCTTGTTCCCGCTCCTGGCCATCAATCAAACAAACAGCCAATGGGCGGTTGTTATAATGCTCCCGAAAAGCCCCTTTCCCTTTAAGCGCAGTTAAAAAAAAAAACCACACACACATTTCAACGAATATGCCTTAATTCTTCCTAACGTAGAGACCCATCTAGCTGTGTTAGCTGGTGAGTCATCGTTACCACGCTCCCCCGAGTGGGAACCCCCCCCCCTGCACAGGCACGATTTTTGGCCGAAATTAAAGGGAACTGGCGAACAGGGGGCTGTGTTGTGCTTGGGGACTTAGGGGAGCTTTAAAGCACTTCTGTGGAGGGACTGTAGCCGGAGAAGCCTCGCTGGGTGAATGAAGCCTCGCTGGTTCGTTGCTTTCCCCGCTCATTCCAAGGAAAAAAAAATGGCGATCGCTTTGTCGGAAGTTCGGAGGAGAGAGCCAGGGGGAAGGACTTTGTTGAAACCGCCGCATTGAGAACGCACAGGTCTTTTTCGCAAGTGTTGCAGGTTGTTGGCAGGAGTGTAGCGATTTTCTGAGGGTGAATCCACTTTTCTGGATTCCCCGGAAATCGCTACAACACTAGTGTTGCAGGAGTGTTGCAGATTGCTCACGACGTCATGCGGAACATAGTTTTAGTGGCGAAAACAAAATGCAAGACTAGTGCTATATTAAAGTCGTGTGGAATGGACCTCAAAGTTACATGCTTTTAAGCCCATTGACATTTCTGGGTTTCGAAGGACGTAATATGGCTTAGAATGGCACTGTACATCTTGTTGCTTGAATGCTACCTTGGATCACCTGGATTCAGTTCTGGCCAGCTGGCAAACTTGCACAAGCACCAAGCAGGTAATGAGCTCAGCAGCAGCTCATCTGCAATGTTCCTCCTTGAGCAAGGTTTTCCCATGCTGTTCAGCAAAGCTTTCTTTTGCCTGAAGGAATGAATTGACTCTAGTTTGGATTGAGTTTGTGGCTGCTTCTGTTTGGAGTTTTTCCCCCCACTGTAGCTTCCAAACTGCAGTGTGTTTTTGTTTGCTAACAACATGACACTGTATGGATGCTCTAATCATCCCCTTTATAGGTTTTCCCCTGTTCAAATCTGCTTTGTTTTTACCTTTTTGGAAACAACACAGTATAACCATGCAGACATAACATAGAGAAGGAACGGTGCTTCTTTTCTTTCTAAAAAGGTCCCATCTCCACCTGCAGGTCATTTTACAGAAAACATAAAATTGCTATCACAACAGAGTACAATAACAATATATCATACTTATTTATTTCTGTTTCAAAGTTCCCAGAATTACCAGTTTTAATATTTTTTAAAATGAAATTTCTGCCCTTCCCACTGCAGTGATATTAGAGGAAAAGTGTGTGCTGCATTGGTTAGATTGTTAGACTGTCTTCTGGGAATCACAGCTTGAACCTCCAGAAGTTCACTGGCACTTTTTCTGTATTAGTGATATGGTTCTGATTCGCATTTTTAAAGGGTTGACTCTTTAATCCGTTTCCACACTGAAATCTGCTTCTTCCAGTGCAGACCTGAATGGTCCCTTCACTTGCCCTGCAACAAAGGAATCTCTAGAAAATTGGATTTCATCTTTTCAAGTGGGGTCTACTGGGGTCTAATTCAAGGCTGCCCAGTGTGGAAGTTCATGCAATCAGCCCCCCCCCCCGAGCCATTTTGAATATTTTCCCTCCCCCATCCCTTCCTCCCCCTTGTGAGGGAAAGGTGCCCTAGCGCTCCCCTCTTCCATCTGCTGTGCTTCTGGGGAGTATATTAGAGCCCATGTGAAACAAGGAGTGCCTTCTTGCACCTTTCTTTTAATTACACCCCTTCATTTTGCCATATCATGCTCTCAATTGCCTCCCTCTCTTCCCCTTCAGGTGTTTTTTTTTAAAGACTGTTTTTTTTTAAATTAGGAACAGTGAAAGCGGCAGGGACAGTCCAGGTGTCAGCTGCTGCTGGGGGCAATGACAGTGTGCTCCCAAGAAGCACGCTGCAATCAGCAAGGAGCCTGGGGTAAAGGCCACTTGCCTGCACTGGTGCCTCCAACCTCTGCTTGGTGAAGACAGCCCTGGCACGGGAGAAGAGCCATGGCAGGGGAGGCAGGGGGAGTGGAGGAGGAGTCAGGCCAGCTGAATGGCCACCCTCCTCCTGGCATATGCAGGTCCTGGGCACCTCAGGTTGGCAGCCAGGGCCAAAAAGCGCCCTTGGGGCAGACCGAGTGGTGGGCCAAGAGTGTGCAGTGCATCTGGAATTCGATGATGCCTCAAGAAGCCAAGCCTCTCCAGCCTGCTGCCAAGGCTTGTGTGCAGAACATGCCTGACCTTCACCACCCTGAGGGCTCAGCCAGGGCCAGATTTCCCTATAGGCTAACCAGGCTTCAGCCTAGGGTCTCAAGATCAAGAGGGGCCTATATTCCACATTTTTTTATAAAGGTTAATACCGATCACAACATGTTTCATTTAATATTGATATATTCAATATTTCATATTGATATATATCACAGTATTTTATTATCTCTCATGTAATTTACAGACTTAAAAATGGGAGGTGAAAGGGCCACATAAGTGGAATAGCATATGAACATATGGTGAATTACAGCCTGAAAAACCAGGAGCGGAAAGCCCAAATGCGGAAAGCATGTTTTAAATCGCAGCATCCAATCAAAATCCAAAGCAAAGCTAAAACAAAGTATGTCTCCTAATGTGGAAATGGTGTGAGTGACCTTGGATCAGTGGTGAGGATAAAACTGGAAGAAAAGAGAATGCAGTTGTAAGTATCAGAATAATCAACTACAAATAAATAAAAAGCTCGGTTGCTCGGCTGAAAGTGTCCAGAGGGGAGTTTCAACCTAGCAGCTATTTAACTTCCATAGGCACGTGTTTGTTTTTAGAATCATAACTAGGGAAGAGAAAGGGAAAGATGATGACTCACAAATGGCACCATCTGAGCTGAAGGCTTGAATTGGCATGAGAAAGGAGCTGCACTGGGACTCCCCTCAGATAACAGCTTGTGGGCCACCTTTTTCATTCTGGAAGGAACCCCTTTACTTCTAATGGCATCATTAGGCTTGCAGGTTTCAGCAGGCCAGCTTGCCTAGGTTTGCATTGCTGCACATTTTTATATTGGGCTTAATTTCCTTCCCTTAATTTTCTTCTAACCCCCACATTTGTCCTGGGGCGTAGATTGAAATCTCGTTATGTCAGCTGCATTGAAGGCACTGGCCCCCTTTCTGTATCAGTCTCTCTCTCTCTCTCTCTGGCCTAATTTAGATTTAAGACCATTTCTGAAGCAGAGCAAGTGTTGGTCTTAAGGAAGGAGGGGGAGCGCAGACTCGTTCAAGCTCTGTTTATATATTCAGCTCCCCATAGGCCAGCCTTGCAGCCAGACACCTGCACAAGACAGAGTGCAACAATTTACACAGGGAAATGGCTGTATACGTTCCAAGAAAGTTCTCAGATGACCACAGCAGACATTAGCTGTGGTCTCGGCATCTAATTTGTATCGCCAGATCAACCAAGCCACCTGAAGAGCCAAAGTAGGAGGTGTCCAAGTAACCTGGACAAGGGCTGAATATTAGGGATGCCAGCCTCCAAGTGGGACCTAAGGAACCCTTCACATTACAGCTCATCTTCAGAGTACAGAAATCCATTCTCCAGGAGAAGATGGATACTTTGAAGGAGAAAAGTTAGTTTTTATAACCCGCTTTTCACTACCTGAAGGAAACTCAGAGACTTACGGTTGTCTTCCCCTTCTCTCCCCACAACCAACACCCTGTGAGGTAGGTGAGTTGAGAGAGCTCTGACAAAACTGCTATGTGAAAACAGTTCTAAGAGAATTTTAATTGGCCCAAGGTCATCCAGCCGGCTGCAAGTAGAGGAACGGGGAATCAAACCTGGTTCTCCAGATTAGAGACTGCCACTCTTAACCACTACACCAAGCAGGTTGGAGGGTGAACTCTAGGTCATTGTACTCCACTGAGGTCCTTGTCCTCCCCAGATTCTGTCCTCCAACCTCCAGGAGTTTCCAAATCTGGACCTGGTAACATTAGGTCCCCACACCAACTAGTCACCTGGGGGGAACTGGCAACCTTGCTGGATACACCTCCCATGGTTGAGATGGTTAGAACTGATGTGATAAAGAAGAGACGCAGACATACTCGGTTGTCAGCACATGCAAGTGAAAGAGTTGTTGTGGGGGGCTGGGGGCAGGAGAGGTTATTTCAATATACACCAAAGTGAAATTTCTCAACTGAAATCTCTGTTGTGACATGGAGCCACAGACACAGATCTTGTTCATCTCTCGCATCACGTGATGGGAAATCTCGATTTCCTGGTAAAGACCCCTTCACACATTATGCCACAAGAAATACTGGTTAGCCATGAATAATGCATACTCCAAGGGGACCTGAAGGTTTTTTCCCAACATCTGCTGCCTGAGAAACTTTTACTGGAGATCCCAGGAACAGAACATAAGATCTTCAGTGTATATAGATGGTGCTCTACCACTCAGCCTTAGCCCCTTCCCCTGGAAGCCAGTGCGTCCTCTAGGTCAGTGGTCCCCAGCCTTTTTATCACCGGGGACCGGTCAACGCTTGACAATTTTACTGAGGCTGGGGGGGAGGTAGTCTTTTGTCGAGGGACGTCGCCGCCGCCACCTGAGCTCCTGCTTCATTTGCTTTCCTGCCGGTGCCTCTGACTTCCCGCTGCCCGCTGGGGGGGGGGGCGCTGCCAGCAGCAGCTGCGCAGTGCCATGGCAAGGGGGAGCCCCAGCCATGGCGGCCACCATAGAGCACCAAAGGTGAGCCGGCGTCAGAGTGGCAGGGCAGCCCCCGAGACAGCAGCAGGGGAGGAGGACGAGGAGGAGCCACGGCCCGGTACCGACTGATCCATGGACCAGTCCCGGTACCCAGACCAGGGGTTGGGGACAACTGTGTCTAGGTAAGGAACTGCAGCCACTCATTTCCTGACTCCCTTGATAGGTCTCTAGATACTTGTTTCATCCAAACTTTAAATGTTTAAACAATGTCAGTTTATTAACAGCTATGTCTATATAGCTCATGTGTTCGGATAGAACAAAATTCATGAAACAGCCTTGCCAGTGTCAAAACCGGAGAACCAAATAGTTTCAATGTAGTAAAAATGGTAAGTGGAATAAAGGCCTAACAGCCTTTTCAGAGAATGAATGAACGAACGAACAGGTTTTTGAACTGGTGCCGTAACTAGGGGCAGGCATATTGGTCAGTAAAAGGATAGGTTTTTACAGCGGTATTTTTATGGCATACAATGGCACTAGGCTGATTTATGCATTATGAAGTACCCAGACTGGATCTGATGTGTAACCATCAGTGTCCTTCTCAGTTGTGAATTCTGCTCAGTTCTGGCATTTATAGTTATGACTATAGTATGTATAAAGGTAAAGGTAAAGGTACTCCCTGTGCAAGCACCGGGTCATGTCTGACCCTTGGGGTGACGCCCTCTAGTGTTTTCTTGGTAGACTCAATACAGGGTGGTTTTCCATTCCCTTCCCCAGTCATTACCATTTACCCCCCAGCAAGCTGGATGCTCATTTTACTGACCTCGGAAGGATGGAAGGCTGAGTCAACCTTGAGCCGGCTGCTGCGATGGAACTCCCAGCCTCCTGGTCAGAGCTTCAGACAGCATGTCGGCTGCCTTACCACCCTGCTCCACAGGAGGCTCGTATGTTTAGTATCAGTATGTTTAGGGAAAGGCAATTAGGCTCCCCACTCTCACAATGTCTGCTGGACCTGAAATGGCCCGGAAGGTTGCTATTTGACCTGCTTGGGGACCTACAACTTATGTCTGACCATTACAAACATCCAACCTTTGTACTCTACAGAAGCATCAACAGAGACATCACATCAAAATCTCAAGATGTCATAGTACCACTGTATATTGCATTGGTCAGACCCCACCTGAAGTACTCTGTGCAGTTCTGGAGGCTTCATTTCCAAAAGGACATGGGTAAAATTGAAAGGGTACACAGGAGAGCAACAAGGTTGATCTGGGGCCTGGGGACTCAGCTCTATGTGGAAAGGCTGAGGAACTTGGGAATGTTCAGCCTGGAGAAGAGGAGGTTGAGAGGGGGCATGATTGCTGGCTTTAAGAATTTGAAAGGTTGTCATTTAGAGCAGTGGTCCCCAACCTTTCTGGGGCGCGGCCCGCGGCCCACGTGTGGGCCACGCCCACGCATCGGCCGCGCCCGCGGGCCACGCCCCCGCACTGGGCCGCGCCCGCGAGCCGCGCCCGCACATCAGGCCGCACCCGCGTCGGGCCGCGCCCGTGAGCCGCGCCCGCATGGGCGCAGCCCGCCCCGATTCCTTCTCCCCGCCCTCCCGCAGTATGAAGCTTCCCGGGCCGCAAGCTTGCGGCCTGGGAAGTTTTTTACTGCGGGGGGGGGCGGGGAGAGGGAGCCGCGGCCCGGCGCCATGGCCTTCGCAGCCCGGCACTGGGCCGCGGCCCGCAGGTTGGGGACCACTGATTTAGAGGAGGGCAGGGAAAGGTTCCTGTTGGCAGCAGAGAATAGGACCCACAGTATTAGCTTTAAACTACACGTAGTACAGTACCAGCTAGATATGGGGGGTGGGGCATGGTAGTCAGAGTAGTTTAGCAGTGGAATCTATGCTTAAGGAGGTGGTAAGCTCCCCCTCACTGGCAATCTGGACAGATACTGAATGCTTTAGGCTGATCCTGCATTGAGCAGGGGTTGGACTCAATGACCTGTATGGCCCCATCCAGCTCTATGATTCTATTCTGTACTATCTGACTCGGGCGTCAAGTGGCCTAGTAAATATTTTCAACCTTTTCTAAGTGTGTGTGTGGGGGGATCCACTGTTACTTTATACTTTTGACAAATGCAGTCAAGGAGAAACTACCTACTGAACCTTTGTTCTACATTGTCACTCCCAAGCTACCCTTTTACAGAAATAGAGCACCACAGAAATATGCAAATGAGGAATGGCTCATTTAAATTTAATGCTAATGAGAAGATTTCTTTCTCTTTCCAGCAGAGAGCAGCTGTTCTCATTTCAAGCTGGCAAAGTGTCTCTAAATCACCTCTATAGCACTGAGGTGGACAGTGATGTAATTGTTTATAGGTTATCCGTTATTATTTTATAGACATATCTGACATTTGCTTTTTAAGGAGACATCCAGATGGCTCCTGGCCTTCTGCCACTGAAACTATCCTGGCAATTCTGTCTTGCTATTAGCTGCCTTCCAAGCATCAGAATGTCAGCTCCTTAAAGTACATAATTTAAGAAGCACTTTGGGTTTTCCTCAGGCTTGCTGCTACTTTATAATCTATGGGAACAAGGATATCACTTTTTCTGTTCAGCCCTGTTAATGTAAGACTAGGGTGGCTTCTTGGGAGTGGGAAGAAAGGGAGAAAGGTGAGGGTGAAAACTGGAGATGAATTTGTTTGTGCCATAGAAAGGAAAAGAAGAAAGAAGCAGGAGATTGCATTTAGGGGAAGCAGAACGTAAAGCTTACAGCTGCTGTACAGTGATCAGAATGGTGAGTTCCTTTTTGTGTGTAGATGTACAGGAGATAATTCCTGAGGCCCTTAACAAATGTTCCAATAAAGGATTTCTAGCAAGCCAGTGGCAAATCGGGGAGGGGGGGCACAGGTTACTCTGCGTGCAGCTTAAGGAAAGTCTTTGAAAGGGGCCATCAAAGCCAGCATTGTCTTGCTTCCTCCACCCATCTGAACATTGTCCCTTTTATGTTTAAGATGCAGTTTTAGATCCAGTCACTAGGGGCACAAGCTCTAGGGTCAACTGAACTTCCATTCTTTCAAAAACTCTAGCAAACTTCCTTAACAGATCGTACGGATAGCTACAACAGTCATTGCCAATGCAAGAACAAAGTTTAATTCCAGTGGCACCTTTAAGACCAACAAAGTTTTATTCAAGGTATAAGCATTTGTGTGCAGAGGGGGATTTTTCTGACAAGCACAAATTATACTGAGATCACCCTGCTCTGCTATTAACTTTGAGCCCTGATCACATACACACAACCATTAATAGAAAGGGGGCACAGCAAAGAGTTGAGTTGGGATAAGGGCACAGCAGAATTAAAAGGAAAGTGTTTTGGGCTTATTCTGAGATTTTTTAAGATTAGATTTCTCTGTGTCTAACTGGGATTTCCCCCCCCAAAAAAGACCCTGATTAGGAATTACGACACTAGATTGGGTTCCATTGTTTAATGGCTGGAATGAGAGAGCTAATTATTTGAAAATACATTTAAGATTCCATATGTTCCAGTTCAATGTATCTCTCCCTCTCCCCACCCTGTTGCTGGCCGCCTTTATTCACATTAAGCTTTGCTTCGCGCCCCCCCCCCCCAAAGCTGTTTAATTATCATCACCAGCACTGACGGGTTTTCCCAGTCTAAAGTTAATACATTTTTTTTACTTTGAGATATCCCCCTCTTCATTTCTAATAAGAAAGAAAGAAAGAAAGAAAGAAAGAAAGAAAGAAAGAAAGAAAGAAAGAAAGAAAGAAAGAAAGAAAGAAAGAAAGAAAGAAAGAAAGAAAGAAAGAAAGAAAGAAAGAAAGATGCTCTGATTTGACATCCATATGCACAGCCACAGATTAGACCAGAATCTTTTCTTTCCCATAGGAAACAATGGATGTCGGATGGGGGCACCCTCTTGGGGTACTCCTAGAATTGGGCCTCCTAATGCAATCTTCTTGAAACATGGGGGGTCTTTTGAGGTGAGACTCCTGGAGCTACGCTGAAAGTTTGGGGCATCTAAATCAAACTCCTCCCCCCCCCCCAGGCCATGGAGAATACTGAAATGGGAAAATTCCCACAGACTTTCATGGCACCATAGACTTTAATGGTGCTGAATCACTTCAGAGTCAGCTGAGCCCAAACCTGAATCAGCTGATTCGAATAGATCAGATTCTGACCAAACTGAGTCAGCCAAAATCCAAAACAGTCCATCCCCCCCCCCCATTTTCACCTGCCTATAAAGCAGAATTACCTGATTGAATTGTTTTATCGAGTGGACTTACTGTTTCAGACAGCAAGTAATGCCACCATCATTGAGTACATTCTCATGTGAAAAAAACATTCTGCAGAACATTTTGCATGCGTATCAGTGAGAGTGTAGAGTTTCAGTCCTTTAGCTCTGGGGATAATTAAATGTGGTTGATCTGCATGTGATGGATCCAAAATTGATGCGAATTTCTTCCCCTTGCTGCCATGTTGATTTATGATGAAACTTTAAACTGAGTTATATCATTAAATCCTATTAAGTCAATGGGTTTAAAAATGTGAGTCTTCTAAAGATACCACTGCCTACCTCTCTTTCCTTGGAAAACACTGCCAAATGCCCCAAATGATGCCAGTATGACTCTTCCATCATACCTGTATAGAAAAAGCATGACGTAAAGGCCTCCAGGTCTCAGAATAATCTCAGAAGAGTAGGGAAACAAGTTAGTCTGGACACAGAATTAGAGGATGATCCCCCCATGGAATTTATTTTTAGAGGGAGGTGGGGTTTATGGTATTTTGAAAAATTTAAGTTGTGATTTGTAAGCTGCCTTGAGCACAAATAAATTCTGGGTATAGATATTTTAATAAATAAACAATTCAGAATGCTGTGACAAACTCTCCACGGAGTTCCCTTTGAAAAATGTTTGGAAATTACTATGTAAAAAGGCAGCCTCCAGATTGTTAAATGGAATGGGCTGCAGCAAGGAGCATAGAATCCACATTTTGCTACAGCTACACTGGCTTTTGGTTGGTTTACAGGTCCAGTTCAAAAATGCTGGTGTTGACTTTCAGAGCTCCTGAACATTTTCAGGCCAGGATGCATCCAGGAGCTGCTTCCCCCATCAAACCCAGCCATCTTTTAAGATCTTCCTCAGAGGCCTTGCTGTGTATTCCCGTGCCCGCTGAGATATGGTGGCCTGTTGCACAGGACAAGCTGCACTCACATTATGGAACTCTCTCTCTCTCCTGGGCAGACAGAAAATTAACAGTCTGTTTAAAGACATGGAGTTCTGCTGGTTTCTTCTTTTGCTGTTGACGTTTGGTATCCAGTAATGTATGGCCATCCAATTTTTATTTCAGTTTCCTGCTGCTAACTTGAGCCCAAAGGAGTCTTAACGTTAAAACAAATGGCATCCCTCCAGGCATATCAGTGAATAAAAGCAGAAATACGAATCAATAAAGACTAAAAGCCAAAGCATTCAAAACTGAATCGTTCACCTTTTAACAGTCTGCCTCAACAACGTGTCTTGAACCTTTTTGAAGATCTGTGGTGCTAGACTCAGGCAGGCTTCCCTTAGGAGTGAGTTCTATAAATAAAGTGTAATGAAGAAGAAAGTCCTGCTCTCTGTGCTCATGGATCTGACGATACAGAGGGAATCTGGTTGGTGCACAGCTTTGAAGGAAGATCACAACAGGAGATGGAGTTCATGGGGGAAGAGGTTCTCACCAAAGGCCACTCAACCAAGGCCACAGAGGACTTTAAAAATAGAGAACTAGCCTCTTGAACTGGGCCTGCAAGTTCAGTTTAAGTAAAGGCTTTCTGCCTAGTTTCCAAGTACAGCTGGAAATCATGCTTTGCTCCACTTCTAGGTTTTCTCTCTCCCTCATCACATGTGATTCCCTTAAGACCTATAGAGGCCAATCAGCTGCTCTCAAAGCAAGGATCATCCAACTGGCATCATAAGTCCCTCAATGAGCATACTATGTGACTGGACTGAATGTAGGTTGCTTGATAGGGACACCAGCCTCCTTGGAATGACAGCTCACCTCCAGACTACAGAGATCAGTTCCCCTGGAGAAAGTGGATGCTTTGGAGGATGGCCTCTACAGCACTGCATACCACTGAGGTCCTTGTCCTCCCAAGACTGCACCCCCAAATCTCCTTACCAGCCTTACCCCCCTGGTGGCCAGGGACGACCTGGAAACCCTACTACCTGAAGAGGTCAGGAAAACCTCCATGTGTGGTTGTCAACTCCAGCTTGGGAAATTCTGGGAGATGTGAGAGAAGAGCCTGGGGAGCATGGAATCTGGGGAAGGGAAGGGAAAACTCTTAGCAGGGCTGTGATGCCATGGCAGGAAGGGACTCAGCACCAAAAGCAGCTGTCCTCCCTTCTGCTCGGCTTCCCTACAGCCTGAGGAGTGCAGTGCTCCTGACCTCCAGTGGAGGCCAGGGAGAAGGGCATGCACCTGCCTGCCATGGAGGCTTGAGGTCCCCCAAGCAGCTCTGGAGATGGCTGGCAATGCTGCTCAGCCCATGGGGAGGGAAAGCAGAAGGGTGGACACCAGGCCATGGTGGAGGGTTGCAGCGTTACTGTCCTTGTGTGGAGGCTCCCTGCCCAAGAAGGCAAGGGGGCAGTGGGGACAGCCAGCTTCCCACCATCTGCCTGAGTCCAGGACGGCAGCAGAGGAAGTACAGCCGGGGCAGAGCACACACTTGGCTTCCCACAGCTCATTCCAGAGTTCTGGAGGACAGCGAGTATGGCAGGATTGTGGCAGAGTACACAGCTATCTTCCCATCACCTGCCCAAATCCAGGAGAACAGCATAAGCCACTGAGGCTCCTACAGCCTGTCTACCCAGAGTCTAGTAGGGGGGGGGCATGGCAGGGCCAGGGAGGAACAAACACCCAGCTTCCTGCTGTTTGCCCCAAAAGCTAGGAGGGCTGCCAGTGTGGCAGGCTGTGATGAAAGCTGGCAGTGCTCCTAGCACCAGGTGAATGCTGGGAGACCAGGGAGGAGTGTGGAGGTGGGGGTGGCAGCGTTAAGCAGTGGCAGTGGCAGCGAGAGGACACCCTGGCTGCAGCAGAGAAGGGCAAGGAAGAGCCTCTTGGTGGCCACCCAGTGAGGGCCAATCAGAGGCCACCTGTATTTCCTGATGGTACACCAGCCATTCCGAGTGGGCATCAGAGGGAAGAGAAGGGAAAGGGCCTTCCTCCTGAGGGCCAATCAGTGGGCCAGCAGATCATTGGGGTGTACAATCACGGTTTTATTATATACTAGCAAGAAAGCCCATTGCAAGCAGGAATGAAATGGGCGCTAGGACCCCGGGAGATGCAGGGGACCCCGGGAGATGCAGATCTCTCTCTCTCCCTATGCCTCACAGCAGGAGGCCTAGCAGGTAATTAGGGCTAGTTTGTAGGAGGGAAGGAGGGCTGGTGTGCAGTTTGGGGCAGCTCTCTCTGTCTCTCTGTCTGTCTGTCTGTCTGTCTGTCTCTCCGTTGCAGCAGGGGGGGCTCTTTCTGCGGTTCTGTCAGCAGCTTGGGGCAGCTCTCTCTGTGTCTCTCTCTGCCTTCCTCGCAGCACGAGCGATAGGAGGGAATGAGGGCTCGTGTTCAGTCTGGCAGGGCTCTGTGTGTCTCTCTCTGCCTCTGGCGCGTCTAAGAGGAACATGGCTAGCATCCAGGGAGGGACTGTAGGGGCAGGGCCAATCAGGGTGCAGTGAACGTTGCTGGCTGCACCCTGATTGTCTTTATTCCAACTTGGACGCTCCACCCCCCAGGCTGCTTCACAAATATATAGAGGAACCATGGATATGATGATTAGAATTGTAGCAGAATATAACTACTAAAGAGGTTGTTCTTATAAGGGTCAGGGCTGTTGTCTGTTCCTCTGTCTTCTATCTATGTAGCTCATTTTCTGCATTATGATATGTCATGCCTTAAGCAATTTTGTTTTTGTTTGCTTTGCTTTTCATTTTCTGCAATCTATTCACATTGTGTATTGGAGGTCCTTGCTATCTGATTAATTTTTTTTAAATGCTGTAATCTGCCTTGAGTCTCAGAAAGGAAGTTGTGCTATAAACCTAGTAAAGAATCATTTCATGGCCATGGATAGCTTTGGAGCCCAACTGCTGCAAGAGGAGACCAGAGGATCAGCAGCCAAAGGCTCATGTTGAGCAGTGACTCCATTGCCTCACAGCCCTAAGAAACCATTTCTGGAACTCTTTCTGTGCATGAAAGAATCCTAGTCCTTCCCCAAACCCACACCTCCTAGTTCTGTCTGGCTTGACGCCTGGCTGAATTGACACAACTAGATTTTAACCCTTTGGCATTCTTTGGTTGCTAAGGGTTGTCCTGGGAGCCATGAAGTCCCTTGCAGGTGTTTTCACTTTCCTATAAGATTGTTCCAGCTGATGTCACATGGCTTGGTAAGCTTAAATCCTTCTACTCCAGGTGTTTCCAGTTCTCCCTGTTTCCAGTTCCAAGAGTTTATGGGGACTGAAGTCCGGGAAATAATAGATTTTGTATATATGCAAAGTGCAGCTGTCTTTGCGCACTGCAAAGCAACTTAGCACAGATTTTAGCATGTACTTCACCTACAGGAAAGGGTCAGCAGGAAGAAATGCAAAGCAAAACTCTCATGAGAGTCTGGGTTTCTACAGAGAATGGCTATAGCCGTCCACAGTGGGTGGGCAGAAGATGGGATTTTGTCCCTTCGTCTCTTCCCAAGTGAAAATTTTGGTAGGGTTTTATGTTGTCTGTTCTGCTTGGATAGACAAAGCACAGCCATCTTATGGAAAGAAATACCATTGTTCTTAGGCTTAGGGGCCACTGCTGCATGCTGAGGAAAGATGTGGTCACCTGTATCTGGGAATGAACAAAGTCCAGTGGCATCTTTAAGGTTAAGTTGGTTTTAAGTGCCACTGGACTCAAACTTTGTTCTGCTGCTTCAGGTTCATACACCTGAATATATTTGGGAATGTATGTGAATTGATAGGTATAGCCATGTTAGACAAATGATAACCATGTTAGACAAATATTTCCCAGATGCCCTTACTCTCCTTGTCATGAGCCTGTGGGGTTCAGCTACAGAGGATCCAGAATTATCAGCAGCAGCCCTGGACAAATAGTCCTGTCTATGTAATAGACATTTACTTTCGTGCTGTGATAGGTTTTGGCTGCCCATTTCCATACAGCAAATCTCTATTAAAGGGATAGACAATTTTCTCCAGGCCAGTGGGTAACCCTATAACTGGAACAGTAGTGCTAGACATAGGCATTTGGAGGTTAATGCAACAACCGTAAAAAGGTAGAGGAAATCACAAGCCATCCAGAAAAGTCCATAAATAAGTAAGCTTCTAGACAACTTTGTCAGGAACAACCTTGTGTCTCTAAGCTCCTTGTCTGCTCTTCAGTACCACTGTAGTATTTCAGACAGGTGTGGCCACTCCAGCAAAAAGCATGTTCTAGCTTGCTTTGGACTGTTTTTGTTCCTTGGTAGCTGGAGAACCTGCATCACTTGGCGATTGGAGATGCTTCTTGATGTGGCTCTGGGGACTTTCTGGACAAGTAACTTTTGCTTTGAAACTTCCACACCGTCAGATGAAGGATAACTGAAGAATTCATGTGATTCTTGTCCTCTGCTATGAATCCTACAATGCCTATAAGTGTGGCTTGATGGTTGTCATGTGGCCCAGCTATTCTCAGGCTGCACAACAAAGTCTGTGACCTGCAAAGACTTGAGGTGGGAATGTTTGACTTCATCAAAGCTATAAAGATATGGATGTTTAGAAGATGCTGACTCGGACACTTGCCCAAGATTCACGCAATCGATCTCATGTGTCCATCAGGCCCCATCCCACAAAGACATTGCCTTTGGCAGCTGCTGAAACTCAAAGCGTAAGAGACTTGAAAAATCTGGCTGAGCAACATCCAATTCCTTATAGAAGTTTCAAAACTGCTTCACACACTTTTCAATATGGAAAAATGCATGCATTTCAGAAAAAGTATACAGAGTGCCATGTCCCTTTTGACCCCATGTATACCAGTGGTCCCCAACCTTTTTATCACCGGGGTCCGGTCGACGCTTGACAATTTTACTGAGGCCCGGGGAGGGGGGGGGGTAGTCTTTTGCTGAGGGATGTCGGTGCCGCCTGAGCCCCTGCTCCACTTGCTTTCCCGCCGGCGCCCCTGACTTCGCTCCGCCCGCTGGGGGCGCTGCCAGCAGTATCTAAGCAGTGCCATGCCGAGGGGGAGCCCCAGCCATGGCGGCTGCTGGAGAGCACCAAAGGTGAGCCAGCAGAGTGGCACGGCAGCCCCCGAGGCAGCAGCTGGGGAGGAGGACGAGGAGGAGCCGCGGCCTGGTACTGACTGATCCACGGACTGGTACTGGTCCCCGGACTGGGGGTTGGGGACCACTGATCTACATGGCAGCCCTTTAAATACTTGAAGATGGTTATCAGATTCCCCCCTCAGTTGTCTCCTCTCCAGGCTAAACAGACCAAACTTCCCCAAATTTTCCTCATATGTCTTGGTCTCCAAACACCTCACCATCTTTGTTGCCCTCCTCTGGACACGCTTCAGGTTGTCTACATCCCTCTTCAACTGTGGTGCCCAAAACTGAACACAGTACTCCAAGTGTGTTATCTTTGAGTATGTGTGTGCGTCAAGTTGCAGCTGACTTATGCTGATCCCAGCAATGGGGTTTCCAAGTACAGTAAGTAAAAAGCAGAGTTGGTTTGCCAGTGCCTTCCTCTTCAGCTTTCCTTGGCAGTCTCCCTTCCAAATACCAATTCTGCTTATCTTCCAAGATCTGATGAGATCAGGCTATACCATGACATCTTCCCTCCAAGAATGTTATTCGAGGCATAACATATTTAAGTTCCTAAGTGAAATCCTAAGAAGAGTTGTACATTCACGTCAACAGGCTTAGAAAAGTGTAACTCTGCTTAGGTTCGCATTGTAAGAAGGGGGCAGTGTGAGGGGCTCTCTCATTGAGTAAAGCTCCCCAGAACCAACCAGCTGTCTGGTGGTTCTGTCTTCAGTTTGTAGGAACAAGTCAGAATCTTTGCATCTACCAAATAAAGTAAAAAATAAAGTTATACCTTGCTATTCTTTGTAAAGCTCTGTGTGACTTTACATGTGGTTTTTCTAGTGGCCTTCCAAGTAGGTAATGAACTGGCTCGAGATCCCCTTAATTGCTGATGCATTGGGAGTTCCAAGCACATTCACTGTGTTGCTTCAGCAGTGCTTTAGCCCATTGATTTAGACCATTATTATTCTAATGAGCAACCATCAAAGTAAAAAAATATATACAAGCACTCTTATCAAATATTTCTAATTTCCAGTGTGCTGGCTCCATTCTGCTGTCTATCTATAGCTTTGTCTCTGTGATTCACAATCTAATGTAGTTAGTTATCCTCAGTTGCACAGTGATGAGGTGAGGAAATGTTGTTATCTTGGAGACACCGAGAGACTCCGGTTCCAAACCTGGCTTCACTGAGGTCAGTGCTTAAGCCCTCAGTATAGTAAGGACTACATGAGAAAATCACCTAGGTCGCCTTGGGATTCTACAGCATAGCCACATGAATAAAATATATCCTGAATCTTCCACATAGCAGTCTTTGACCATCATTAGGGACTAGCTATACTTTCCTTTTGCCATAACAGACAGGTGCTCATCAATACATCCAAGTCTCAACATAGCCTCTCTGTGGATACGTAAATCCCAGACAGACAAGAAAGATCTTTCTACAAACTTGAGAAAAGCCCCAGGTTTTCAGAAAAATCTTAAATCTAAAAAGAAATACATTGGGTGTGTTGGCTAAACCCCTCCAAAAATGAAAGGAACGGCACCTGTAGCACTTGGAAATTAACGGGTGCGGCTAGGCAATGAGAGAAATATTGCCAAACTTCAGACTTTGGTGTCTGTAAGTAAAACGGGGGGGGGGGGGAGGCGGGGGACAAGGCTGTTTCAGGGCTGTTTTGGCCTTTGAAAAAGGGTTTATCGGGGCCTTGCCTTGCAGCAACCACTTGTTAGAACCTTGAGATTAAGATCAGGTAATCAAAAGTGTGAGAATAAAATGAAGGAGAGGAGAATGATGTAGGCTGCTTTGGGTCTCAAAGGGCAGGGTATGAATGAAATAAGTAAGAAATATAGCAGAAGATGGGGAGTGGATAAAAGGCAGCTTGATTAGTGGATGGGAGAGGAGGGAGCAAGAAATGCTGTCAGGAAGAGGGAAAGACTTAATGGTGTGGAGAGGGGGATATAGGGGAAAGTGAGGTGCCCCTGCAAATAGGGGTAGGCATAAACTGGGGAGATGTGGTTCAGTTCATGATTTGTGGCATGTCACGAACCACAAACACATCACAAATTTGTAGGGGTTAAATAAACCAGTTCAGTTCATGATGCAGTAGTCACACACATACATGCTAGAGACACTAAATTTCATCCAACTCTCCTCTGCCTACTATCCAAATTTGGTGAGGATTTGAGTTATGGCTCCCAAACAGATGCCCCCAGGTGCAGGTTCAAAGTGAACCCCCGTAAGCTACACACACCAGTGCACAAGAAAACCTGAACTGTCATCTACTCCTCTACATGTTGGGAGCAGATTACACTTCTGGGGTCCCAATTACAGACCACCAGAAAAGGTTACCCTAATGCTTTCTCTGGAAAAGACAACTGCAGTTACAGGAGTCTAAGGAACACCTCAGGAACAAACCAGTGAAACCAAACTCACAGGAAAACCTCACCTGGGTAGACAAACCAGAACAAATGGGATGAAATTAATTCAAAAGAAATTCCATTTAAACATCCGGAAGAAGATCCTGACAGTTAGAGCGGTTTCTCAGTGGAACAGTCTTCCTCAGGAGGTGGTGGGTTCTCCATCTTTGGAAATTTTTAAAGAGAGGCTAGATAGCCATCTGATGGAGAGGCTGATTCTGTGAAGGCAAAGGGGAGGCAGGTTACAGTAGATGAGCAATTGGGATGTGAGTGTCCTGCATAGTGCAGGGGATTGGATTAGATGACCCATGAGATCCCTTCCAACTCTATTATTCTACTAGATATTAAGCCCGCTGTGGCCAAAATACAGCGGGCCCTAGCATGATGGGTGGGTAGAGGGATGGGGCGAAGGAAAGAGGAAAAGGAGAGAGGCAGAAAGACAGAAAGAAAGGGAGGAAGATAGAGACAGAAGAAGAGGGAGAGAAACAGGTAGCCAGAAAGAGGCAGATGGAAGAGAGGGAGGAAGGGAAAAACAAAGGGAATGCTGGGAGGAAGGGAAGGAAAGGGCAAAGGGAATGCTGGGAGGAAGGGAGGAACAGAGGAAGGTAGGTGGCCTTGGGACCTTCTGCTGGGCCCAGGGGCAGGCTCGGCTGCTCCAGGGCCCGGCAGAAGGCTCGGGAAGGCGGCAGCAGGCTTTGAGGCCTACTGCCGGGCCGAGGAGAGCAGATTAAAAAAAACAAAAATTAAATCTAAGATTTTAAAAATTGATAATCAGGCTAAAATAACAAAATACAGAAAATAAAATTAAAAGTATCAGCCAGTGTAATCCTAAATACTGTCCCATGCTCCTGACAAAGGTCAGTGGTATTAGAAGCGCATAGTTCTGCTCAGGATTATGCCAACCACCACAGTTCTATACTCAGCCACCCCTGTATATGCGCCCTTATCAGAAAAACATTTCAGATGCCAGGCACCATCCAAAACAGAACTGCTTTTGCTTGACATCTGAAAGACAACAGGAGAAAGTTCCATAATGCCAGTGTAGCTTGGCCCGTACAACATCCCACCATATCTTAGAGAGTATGGGAATACACTGCTAGGCCTCTGAGGAAGATCTTCAGGAAAGGCTGGATTTATATTGAGGTAAGGATGCATCCTGAACTGAGGATGTTCAGGAGCTTTGAAGGTCAACAGCAGCATTTTTGAAGTGGACCTGAAGCTTCCTAAAGGAAGGCAGGATACTAACAATGCAATCCTAAACAGAGTTACAGCATTCTAATGCCAATGTAGAAAGATGTAACCCTGCTTAAAGCTGCACTGTGAATGTGATAAAGCAGTAAACCCCAACCCCTGGTCCGAAGACCGGTACCAGTTTGTAGATCAGTCGGTACCGGGCCATGGCTCTATCTAAGAAGTTAGGTACTTCAGCCCACTAACATCGACCCAACTTTGCAAAAGTCCTGGTAACAAAGCTCCCCTTCTCCATTCCTGCTCTGAATAGGACTCCCTCATCTCACGTCCAAGAGCGCCTTATTCCCAGGGCAGCCCACACAACTCCACGGCAACAAGGTCTCTGCCTGCTGCCTTCAGCAACCACGGTGAAAAGAAACAGAGACCAACTTGCTCTCTCATCCTTCTCGTCCATTTGCCCAATCAGAGGAGCCGTAGCAGCTGCCAACTAAGCCCGCCCCTCCGGCACCATCCAATGACGGGTCCTCTGGTAGACTACACCCCCCCGGGCCTCAATAAAATTGTCAAGCATTGACCGGTCCCTGATGATAAAAAGGTTGGGGACCACTGCTCTAGTAGATTACCCCCCCCCCCCCGGGCCTCAGTAAAATTGTCAAGCATTGACCGGTCCCCGATGATAAAAAGGTTGGGGACCACTGCTCTAGTAGATTACCCCCCCCCCGGGCCTCAGTAAAATTGTCAAGCATTGACCGGTCCCCGATGATAAAAAAGGTTGGGGACCACTGTGATAAAGCACACTAAACCAACTAGCAAATCCTTTTCATTAAGCTGGACACCCAGTGGCACAAGGCACAAAAAGAGATGCAGCTTTTGTTTCTGATTTAGTTCTTCTGCATGATATGGCGAAAGCAGCTGTCACCCAAGGAGGCAGTCTCCTAATTAGTTGGGAAGCAAAGAATTAGCAAAGGAGACAGAGCACACGGCAGGTAACTGGGTTTCTCCGCATATGTGCACCAGGATTTTCCCCCTGAAGAGAGTTCTCAAATAAACCAGGCAGATGTTCAACGTGAGAGGTTTTTGTTTAAAAGAAAATTTAAATTTAAAAAACACATGCACACAATGAAACACACACATGGATGAACTGAGAAAAACAGGGAGGAAGAAGAGGTTTTTACGGAAGGGTGATAATTACTGATCTTGAAGAGGTCCACTGAAGCAGCAAGTTCAAGAGCAAAAGAGCCAGTGTTTTCAGAAATGAAAGATCTGGCCCACCGGGAAGTAAGGTGGTCTGTGGAGGATCCAGGAACACACATACACTTTGCTGGGGAGCAGGACACGATAGCTATAGGGCAAAATGTACCCTTAGGCAGGGATGAGATGCTTGCCAGAAAACAATGAGGTATACGAGAGGTATGAGAGACTAGATGGCTCTACAGACACCAGATGGGAAGAGAAATCAGGAAGGAGAAAAAATGTAAGTGTTAATTGCTGCTTAATCAGGGGAAACGGGTGAGGGGAAGTGAGGCTTGGGTGCTGATAGGATTATGCTGCCAGCCACTCTGATTTATGCCTTGAAATTGTTTTCCCAGGCTGCTTGATGACTAGCATCCATCTTGGTCCATTTCAGGGTGATGTATGGAGAGGTGTTTCTGCTTCTGTAAACTCTAAACTCTCCTTCAACAGGAGGACGGGTCTATGGAACTGATGAACTGCCTGCCATGACATAGTACTATCTGTTCCACATAATATATTTCTGGTAAGGCCTTGGAGGAGGCGCGTGTCTCATGGCTTAAGTGGCACTCAGCACTTAACACCCACTCAGGGTGGTTGTCCCCTGAATGCCTCCTCCTCGAACCAGCTTGCCTGTCTGTCCAGCAACCAGCCAATCACCTTCCATCCCCCATTCCTGACCACCCTCCTCCTTCCACTTCCCTCTGAGATTCAGAGGCTGCAGATCCCTGCTGCATGAGAGCTGCCCCTGCCAGTGAGTTCCCTTCCTGGGGGCCTCCAGCCTGCAGCCTTTCCAGGTCCTGGGGGGAGGGAGAGCCCATCCACAGAGTTCTTCCACCCTACCCCAATCTAGCGCTCATTGTATTCTTGGATGCAAGGGGCTTGGCCCCTAGTATATATATAATAACCTTTAAGAACAGATCTAACACCTTATGTTTTGATCATGCTCCATGTATAATTTCATGGGCACTAACTGAACAGAATGGGGGGCAGAGGTTCAAACAACTCACCTGCTAATTCTAACATTTTTACAGATTGGGTTTAGTTTAGGGAAGAAGGCCCCAGCATGATACCCTTCGATTGCCAAGGCACCCGCCAACACACAGGCCAAGTGTTTTTAGAGAGTAGGCGGGGCTAATGCCTAGCAAGGCTCCTGATTGCTTGCTGGAGATTTGATTGTCTATGCAGATTTCAGAAACACTGCTTTGGCAAAGGCTGCTACTAAAGCACAAGGATTTTCACTATGTGAACCAAGACAAGCCACAGCAGCCGTTGTACAGCTGTCTCTGCCTGCTGCAGCAGTTTTATGACTGTGCCCATCAAGTAAGGTGACCAGATATCCCGCCTTTGGCGGGACAGTCCCACCTTTGGGGGGCATTTTCCTCATGTCCCACGGCGTTTTCAAGATGTCCTGCAGCGTTCTCCGTTTTTTAAAAATATTTTTTAATCTCCCCCCCCACGTAGGCAGCCCAGCAGACAGACCGGGCTCAGGAGGCCCCACCCAGGACCCTGGGCTCCAGGGCGGGGCTTGCATGGTGCTGCCATTCTTGCCGGCTAGCGGCGGCCACTGGGGCCTGCAGGGCAGCGACAACGCCTCATGGTCTCCCGCATCGCAAGCCTTGCCTTCAACCGCCGCTGCCCTCCAGCGGGCTCTTTGACTCTCTTCCGGGTCTTCGCCTGCCTGGTCTCCGTGGGATGACAGGGCAGCAGGCAGGGCGTCGGGCTCCAGCTTGCTCTCGCCCTTCTGCCGGCAGCTCTCCGGCGGTGACTCGGTGGCGCAGTAAGTCAGGGAGGGAGAGCTCGCCTGCTGCCACCGTTGGCACCACCGCCACCATTGCTGCCGCTGCCACCATCAGCCTGCCGCCCCGCCACCGCTCTTCTGAGGAGGGAGGGGGAGGGAGGAAGGAGGGAGAGTCCGCCTGCTGCCGCCACCGCTGCCACCATTGCTGCCGCCATCATCCCGCCGCCCCGCCGCTGCCCTTCTGAGGAGGGAGGGGGAGGGAGAGCCCGCCTGCTGCCGCCACCATTGCTGCCACCATTGCTGCCACCATCACCCCGCCGCCCCGCTGCCGCCCTTCTGAGGAGGGAGGGAGAACACGTCTGCTGCCGCCGCCACCACCATTGCTGCCGCTGCCGCCATCACCCCGCTGCCCTTCTGAGGCCAGTCAAGGTGGGAGGGGGGGCCGAATGCCGCCGCGGCGGCATGTCCCGCCCTGTGGCCCCAGAAATCTGGTCACTTTACCATCAAGTGGTGCCAGAACACAAAAGGTTCTTGTGAGGTCCAAAAGTCTGGGGATCGTCACAAGTGCTTCATTGCTGCACACAATGTAAGGAATGGATTATGGTGGTAGTGACTATTTATTTGATATACCTACATAAGCAGTTTGTCTAATATTGTCCCGTGGTTAACAAATTGCACTTGTACTCCCAAAAGCCTTGCTTCTGTAATGCTTGAATTCGCTAGGGATCTTCAAGCAAACTACTGTATTCTCTTTCACCCTTAGCCATGCATTTGCAGTATGGAGATAGTAATCCTGAATTACTTTACTGCAGTGTTGTAAAAACTCCCTGTTCTATAATGCACACAGTGTACCTTTAGCACTGCAAGTGCTATATAAATACTGAGAATTTTTATGATGATGATTAACATGGGACCAAGTGTGGATTTTACCCTGAGATTGAATGAAGATAACCAGACCAGAGATCTGTGTGCACTTAGCAGTTTGACTTTCATTAAAAATCAGGTGCCTACTGTGACAGTAGTACAGGTAATCCTCCCTTGGGTGAGACTGAAGCTGTCTTTGCTTATTTTCATAGTGGTGTGAGGAGGTGGTTTTATTTGGATTTCTCAGTGTTCTAGCAGATGCATTCAACCACCTGCCACCTGTTCTTTGGACTCCTGCTCCAAAGCAGCTCATAAAATGAACTTGCTGTCTCCATTGTATCAATCACTATGCAAACAAAAGCTTTTATTTGACGTCTGATTGTGGGGAAGCAGATTCAATGCCTTTTTGAGCTGTATGTATTTATACTACACCAGCAAAGCAGTCTTCTTTCATTCAAGGATAGTGCTAATTGGCATCCTGATGTTTGCTTTGCCAGTTCTGGTGAAAGTTTAGAAAGGCTCCGCTTCTTGTATCCAGGAAGGATCTGATGAATGCTGGTGTTTTTACCTCTGGGCCAAGAGAAAGTTCTGGAACTTACTGATTTCTATCATAGTGTTTCTATCATAGTGATGCTGTCATGGTGGTGGATAATCAGGTAAAATTATATGTTACAACGCCAAACCTGGAAATTTTGAAGCCATGGGAAAAGAGTTTTGGGTAGGATGGAATTTTGGGAAGTGCTGAATTTATTTTATTTAGAACATCTTTATCTTGAGCTTTCCTCAGGGGTTCAAGGCAATGTACACCCCCACACACACCTCCATTTGAGTTGCACAAACACCCTTTGAGGTAGGTTAGGATGAGAGTGAGTGATTGGCCCAAGGTTATTCAGGAAGATACATGGCACAGTGGATCTCCCATTCCCTACCCTGACAACATATGCAATACTTATTGTCTTATTGTGTCTAAATGTGTTTGACTTTGTTATCAACCTAAAATGTATTTATTTTTGCGTGTATACCCCACCCTGAGCCTCTTGTGGCGCAGAGTGGTAAGGCAGCCGCCTGAAAGCTTTGCCCATGAGGCTGGGAGTTCAATCCCAGCAGCCGGCTCAAGGTTGACTCAGCCTTCCATCCTTCCGAGGTCGGTAAAATGAGTACCCAGCTTGCTGGGGGGTAAACGGTAATGACTGGGGAAGGCACTGGCAAACCACCCCGTATTGAGTCTGCCATGAAAACGCTGGAGGGCGTCACCCCAAGGGTCAGACATGACTCGGTGCTTGCACAGGGGATACCTTTACCTTTACCTTTATACCCCACCCTTCCTCAGAGGGAAGTAATGTACTAAAAACAAAATATTAAATGTGGAGAAATTAGTCACATCTAAACAATAAATATATGATTGAAAACATGTTTATATCTATAGTGTATATAGGATTCTCTAAAGCTTGTAAAATCTAGAGGCAAAGCCCATTGTACCCAAGGAAACAACAGGCACTAGGATGCACCCCTGCATCCCTTCCTGGGGGCTGGCTGCATGGCAAAAGCTCCTGCTCATGCCTGGACTCTTGAGGCCCCATCTCCAAACCACAAGGAACATTCCTGACCCAGGGGTTACCAACCCCCAACTGTGGTCTGGAAATCTCCTGGGATTGGACTATAGAGATCAGCTCCTCAGGGGAAAATGGCTGTTTTGGAGAGCAGACTCTACAAGAACAACTCATCTCCAGGTTCCTGATGAAAGGGCACCAGAGAGGTTGCAGGATGGGAGAGTTTGGGACCTAGGGATTTGCTGGAATTGCAGGTAATATCCAGGCAATAAAGATCTATCCCCCTGGAAAAAAGCCCTGGCTTTGGATCCCATAGAAATGCAGGGATGCCAGGCTCCCGGTGGGAAACAAAGAGAAATGCTGTGTGGCAGTAATTGCTAATAACAATAAACATCAAATAATTCTTAAACTTGTCACAGATTCGAAGGAAGAATTTAATTTTTCAATTAAATATTTAATTGATAGCAAAATTTGCTTAAAGACCTGAAAACCTTTCAGTCAGTACGTTCTTCAGTTCAGTTCATTATCAGAGTAAATAAAAAACAGTTGTATTTTACAATCAAACATGAAAACATTGGCTGGCAAAAAGCTTACAGAGGGTTTCTCAATTACTGCCTCTATGTCAACTTTTCTCAACTTTTTTACCATTGAGAAACCCCTGAAATATCCCTCAGGCTTTGAGAAACCCCAGAAGTGGGATCTCCAGGTCCCAGCTGGAGGCTGGAATCCCACTACTGGTCAGCCTGGGTGCCAGCCTCCAAGTGGGACCTGGATAACCCACAGAATGAAAGCTCCTCTCCAGACAGATCAGTTCCCCTGGAGGAAAGGACAGCTTGGGATGGAGACGGAGGGCTGAAAACAGCTAGCTAGCTGACCCTCCAGAGGTTTCTGTAAAGGAGCACTTTGACCGTGTTGCATCATTTGTACTGAGGTTATCCCAAATATCCATCCTCACAACCACCATGATTCTACTACATTTCTTGGGTAGCTCTTTTGCTCTGTTTCCCTTTGAACTACTGTTGTTTTATATTTTTTTTAAAGTGCATGTTTCCCCATTGGTTTTAGAATAAAATCAGCATATCCATGATCCAATAATGTTAGGAGTGGGCACAAACCTAAAAAATGGAGGTTGGGGGGGGGAGGTTGGGGGTGGCGGGGCATCATGAACCTGAAATCCTGAACTCACACAAATCCTGCCCTGTGTTCATGAACCTTTTTGGTTTGTTGAGTTTGTTATGCATTAGGATGTCTCCTGGGGTACTAGAGATGTGAGATTCACTGTGGAGCCACCTGAGTGCATCACCTCAACATGAATATGGTTTCTGGGTGTGGGCCACCCCTCTTCCCTTTGCCCTTTGGAGGTGGTCACCCACCTACCTCCCCACATCACACCTTTAGAAGGAGATGGTCACCCACATACCTCTCAAGAGCTGGGTCTGATCCCCCACTCCTCCTTCATGTGCAGGCAACTGCATCACCAAGCTCCAGTTGGGGGCCTGGAGACCTTCAAGAACAACAACTGATCTCCAGGCACCAGTTCCTCTGGAGAAGACAGCTGGGAGGGAGGGAGAGAGGGAGGGAGGACAAGGTTCAGCATTTGCTAATATGAATCTCCTTTTAAAAGATGGACAAGAAAAGACCAACAATAATTAATCGTTCATGCATAGTCCTTAGAATAAAATGTCATTTATACTCAAAAAGGAACATTATATTCACTAGGGAGAAGTCTTCCATCTGTTCAAACTATGCTTCGACTGCTCTGATACATGCGTAAAAGTTCCTTATAAGGCATAACTTTGGATGACACCAAGATACATGTATTTGGAGGAAACTGGTTAAGGCTTATATTTAATCTAGCATGGCTTCCAAGGGGGAAACTGTGATACAGAAGTGCCATCTAATGAAGCCACAACCGATGCACAGGAGAACAAGTATTCTCTGCTTCTCTAACTGCCTTAAGCCACAAGGAAATGCAGGACATTACCTGAATGATTCCTTCCCTCCTTCCCTTCCTTTCTTCCTTTCTAAAGGCAACCCCCCCAAAAAAAATGGGGTGACAAAAACCCAATTTATCATAATTTCTATCAATGACTAATCTTTTGCATCAGTCGACAAATCTGAAATGTTTTAAAAGTAAAACTAGGTGGAGTGAGCTGTGGGCATCAATACTTTAAGATATTGCTATTCAGGGAGAGGAGACAGGCATGGAGCTCCCTGTGGAAGAAAAAATATATTTAGCATTGAATATAGTGACCATATTAAGTTAATGTTCTCAGGTTACATATAACAAATATATACAGAGAATCATGGTTTTCTAAAATCTATTGCTCTGTAATGGATAAAAAATGTATGCATTTCTGTAAAGGTGTATGAAGGAAATCCTTGAGTATCAATTGTATTTAGCATTCAATTTCCATAGTTTCAAACACAGAGAGAACATTAAAAAGCATATAAAACATTTATGATCCTGGCCATGACATTTAATGTCCCTTTCCAGGCCTTCAGTTTCTTTTGGGACCTTCTGCTGTCTATATAGCATTAAAGTTTCTTCATATGTCTGATTCGTCTCACAGGAATATACTAGTAACAGTAAGGATTAAAAAGGGTCTGAAGAAAGTATAACTTGGACATTGTTCTTCCCTCGAAATCACTGGGGGAATTAGACCCTGTTGAATTGTGGTTACTCCCACGTGTACATCTCTGGTCCTTTTTTGGTCTTCTCTGTGGGTGGTACATGACAGGCCTGGGGAGGAGAATAGGTGGGTGAGAGGGAGGAAGAAACTGCCTTGGTGTATCTCCTACTTGACAGTTTTTAAGAGAGAGAGCCCATTAGGTTGCATCAGTAATCTGGAATTTAAACCAGGACTGTGTCCTGGAACTCATTTTGAATGCTGCTTATTCAGAAATATGGCCATCCATTACTAAAGGGGACTTAAAGCCATTAGCAGTTCCAGCTATAATCCAGAAAGAAAGGTTAAGATTTTGTGAAATTAAAATTTGATATGCCCACTGATTGCCACCTTAGCCCTGAGATTTCCAGGGAAGGCCAAACTTGTAGATCTTAAGAGTTAAGTGAGACATACCAGTTTGTATAGCATTAAGGATGGTCTGGAAGTGTCTTCACTATCTTTACTCCAAATTCACCTTTTCCTTTCTGATGGTGAATTCTGTAGAACCCTGTTCTGTACCTATAGTGGTTCAGTTTGAATAGCTCAGACAGTGTTATTTATTTTAGTTATTTATTTATTTGTTTGTTTGTTTATTTATATCCCGACACTCCCTGCAAGCCATCATGCAGCAGGTTACAGATAAAACCCCACATAAAACATCAATATAAGACCCCAGTTAAAACTCCCCAGCAGCAACAACTCCAAATCCCATAACCCCTGGGCTGTCTTCCGGTGTCCAAGGGGTCCCAAATCCTGGCTATCACCAACAGTGATGGACAGCTGGGAAGGGATCTCATCTCTTCAGTTCTTCTTATCCTAAAGTGGGACTTATAAACTTACTGTAGGGGTGTCTGACTTCATGAATGCTGGTTTGTGAGCCATGAACCTTCCAATTTTGTGACTATTTAAAGGTCATGGTAGCCTATTGTGGCGCAGAGTGGTAAGCGGCAGAAATGCTGTCTGAAGCTGTCTGTCCATGAGGTTGGGAGATCGATCCCAGCAGCCGGCTCAAGGTTGACTCAGCCTTGTTGGTAGCCCTGGTGGAAGACTGGTAGTCCCACCTGTCAGCCACCATTGATGAGATGGCTCCCCGACGCCCTCTCCACCCTCGCCTAAAACAGACTCCTTGGTATGCCCAGGAGTTTTTTGAGAAAAAGAGGGAGGTGAGTTGGCTAGAGCAAGAAGACTTGCAACGAAGCCACAAAAACATCTTATCTCACACTTCAGTCAATCATACCTTTATTAGCATTATCGCATACTTATGAAGGTATATGAGATGGTCGTGAAGGTGGTGAAACTGGAGTTTTATGCCACCTCTATCACATCGGCTAGCTGTAACCCAGCACAATTGTTTAGGCTAGTTCAGTCCCTTACTGCCCTCGAGACAGGGCGACAAAGTAGTAGTCAATTGGATCTGAGCTATGAGGCACTAGCAAGCATCATTTTGGATAAAGTCTTGTCACTCTGCTGTGACCTTCCTGCCGTGACTGATACAGAATGTGAACTGGAAGCCTCATGGCGATCTTGCCGAATGATGTTGGATGGCTTCAGGCAGCGCTCTCTAACCAAAGTAGACAAGTAGCTGGGTTCAGTGAGGGCAACTACCTGCCTCCTACATCCCTGTCAGTCATGGTTACTTAAATCAGGTGACCAGAGGATAGAAGGCCCCCTGATGGGTTTTATAAATCTCTCCCTGACATCTGGGGAGTTCCCAAGGGGGATGAAAGGGGCAGTGGTTCACCCCCTACTGAAAAAGCCATCACTCAATCCACAGGACCCCGCCAACTACCACCGCATCTCATATCTTGTGTTTCTGGGGAAGGTGGTTGTAAGGGCCACTGCGGATCAGCTCCTGGCATTCTTGGAGGAGACTTCAGTGCTTGATCCATACCAATTGGGCTTCCATCCTGGCCACAGGGTGGAGACTGCACTGGTCACCTTGACAGATGATCTCTGGTGCCAGTTAAACAAAGGCGGTTTGGCTATTCTCATGTTATTAGACCTGTCAGCCATGTTTGACATGGTTGACCATGAGCTGTTAACCCACCGCCACACTGGGACTGGGATTCAAGGGATAACCTGCAGTGGTTGACCTTCTTTTTCCAGAACTGGACATAGAGGGTAGCTGTGTGGGAGGAGCTGTCACACTCCTACCAACTCCCTTGTGGAATGCCACAGGGAATGATACTCTTTTCCACACTTTTTAACATAGTTATGCGTCCTCTGTCACAGCAGGCCTTGAGCTTTGGGCTGGGCTGTCTCTAATATGTGGATGACACCCAGCTCTATATCCTGATGGCTAGCCGACTGGACTCCCCTCATAGATGCTTGGAAGTGGTGTCTGGATAGGTCAAGGAGAGTTGCCTGAAACTCAACCCCTCCAAGATGAAGGTCCTGTGGCTGGGTAGGAGGAGACTGGACCAGGAAGCGCCTCTCCTCTTCCTGAATGATGTGCAGCTTGAGGCTTTGCCCACAACCAGGAACCTGGGGGTGATCTTCAATGCCTCCTTATCAATGGAGGTGCAGAGTAGCCCAGGTGGTATTTTTCCATCTACATCAAGCCAGGCTACTAACACCCTATCTGTCCCCTAGCACCTAACCACAGTGATCCATGCAACAGTAACTTCCAGCCTAGACTTCTGTAGATCACTCTACATGCACCTTCCCTTGTCCTTGACCCAGAATTTACAATTGGTGCAAAATGCAGCTGCTAAAGTCCTCACAAGGTTATCATGGAGGACCCTTATCCAGTCAGTGCTGAGGCGGCTGCTTTGGTTGCTGATTGTGTTCTGGATGAAGTTCAAGGTTTTGGTGCTTTCCTTCAAACCATCTGCTCTCTGGGCCCCACACAACTAAGACTCTACCTGTCTCCTTGTACCCCCCACAAAGCTCTTTGCAGGTTTGAATCTACTGGTGGTACCTGACCCATGGGATATGTGTCTGGCCTCAGCCAGGGCCTTCTTGGTCCTGGCCCTGACCTGGTGGAATGAGCTCCTGGAATTGCTGAGGGCCCTGCTGGAGCTGTCATAGTTCTGCAGGGCCTGCAAGATGGAGCTCCTCCACCAGGCATTTGGTTGAGGCCAGGTTGTGTCCCTCCTCAGAATGCCCTGGAACATTAAGGGCTGGAGGTGTGCCTTTTGAATTTCTTCCCAAGGCCTGTAGGTGGTGTGTGCGGGGGGCAGCATTTTGGTCTATTCTGGACTGGTAAACTGGGAGGGTTTTTTTAGTAGTGCTAAGGAATTATGCTGCCAAGGAATTGTATTGTTGTTTTATCTGTTGTTTCACTGGGGCAATTATTGTAAACCACCTTGAGTCAGCTTGGCCCAGGCGTGGCAGAAATAAAATAAAATAAAATGAAATAAATCATTATCATTTTCATTTTCTCTGGGAAAAATTATCTCTATATTCTAGAGAAGATCTGTAATTCTCAGGGATCCCCAGGTCCCATCTGGAGGCTGGCTATCCTATGAAATGGGCTCTTGTCTAAGTTTAAGCTACATAAAATATACTAATTTAGGATGCTATAAAATTCATATGTTTTTTCTGCTACAGACCAATATGGCTAACACGGCTGCACGTCAATTACTGAGTTACTAAGCAGCTGAGATCCTGCATGTCTATATTCTTTTTCCCCTCTACCAACTATAAAGAGCTAATGGCATTAATTAACCATTTTAAGAGATCTGGCTTCCTGCCTGTTATTAACGTTATATTGCAAAATAAGGGATTAATCTGATGGGAGTTAATACCCAAAGAGCTACAGTGAAGAATATTCATGTGCCAGGAACCAAAGTGAGGCTAAAACAAACTTCATTACCAATGCAGGATGTTTAATATTGATATTTTCTCCTTGATACACAAAACTCAATTATAAGGCAATTTTAAATATGTTAAATTATACCTGAAGAACAACAGAATAAACAAGCTTCACTTTGCAAAGCACCCACAGGATACAGCAAGAAAAATGCACAGTGGTATCAGAGCTGTCTTCCTCTTTGAGTGAAACTTGAAATGATGGAATGCTGAGTTGCAATCTTTTAACAGCAGTGGTCCCCAACCCCCGGTCTGAAAACCGGTCCTGGTCCGTGGATCAGTCGGTACCAGGCCGTGGCTCCTCCTCGCCCTCCTCCCCGGCTGCTGCCTCGGGGGCTGCCCTGCCACTCTGCCAGCAGCTCACCTTTGCTGCTCTCTGGCGGCCGCCATGGCTGGGGCTCCCCCTCAGCCTGGCACTGCGCAGCTGCTGCTGGCAGCGCCCCCCCCCCCAGCGGGCAGTAGGAAGTCAGGGGCACTGGTGGGAAAGCAAGTGGAGCAAGGCCTCAGGCAGCGGCGACATCCCTCGGCAAAAGACTAGCCCCTCAGGCCTCAGTAATATTGTCAAGCGTTGACTGGTCCCCGGTGACAAAAAGGTTGGGGACCACTGCTTTATAGTATCAAAAAAGGTACTGTAAATTTAAATGTAGATTTAAACACAAGGAAAGGGGAAGGGTGGACTTCTGTTTAGAACAAAACTTAGCACACAGGTAAAGAAAGCTAACCTGGGCCTTCTCCGTACTTAATTATATTTTGTTGCTTGAATGGTTTTCTTCCCAGGTAAAGCGTTGCCAAGTCCTGTTTGGGAAATTTCTGGAGATATGGGGATTGAGCCTGAGAAGGGGTGGGACCTTAGTGGAGTCTGCCCTTTGAAGCAGGAGTTTTCTCTAGTGGAACCTGGCATCTGGGTATCTATTGTAGTTCAGGGAGCACTGCAGATCCCACCTGGAAGCAGGACAAGCATTTTTAATACTGGAAGTGAGCCAGGCTGGATGAAAATACAGCCAATGTCATTTCAGGTTTAGAGTGCTGAACAATGCCTGGGGAGATCTGGGTTCAAATCCTCGATTAATGAATGATGCTTGCCACCATTATGTACATGCTTGCTCTCACAAATGCAACTGAAACTAGAAGAGCCGCAATGCTCCTTTCTGCCTTTGTTTCTCGGAAACTGCCCTGGGCAGAGAGGGAGATCCATCCTGGAGTTCAACCCTGGAACAGCCAGGGTTTAGAGCAGGGGTAGTCAAACTGCGGCCCTCCAGATGTTCGTGGACTACAATTCCCAGGAGCCCCTGCCAGCGAATGCTGGCAGGGGCTCCTGGGAATTGTAGTCCACGGACATCTGGAGGGCCGCAGTTTGACTACCCCTGGTTTAGAGCTTCGCTGTGAGCTTTAGAAAGCTATGCATTTATTTGTTTTATTTCCAAGTTCCTCTACCCTGGTAGTCTAGTAAAATACTTTTTTATACTTTAATACTGCTTTGTCTGGTCTCATCATTTATATATTAACTCTGCTTCTTTTAATTATACAATATGCCCAACAACTTGCTCCCATATGCAGGGGCAAGTCTCTGTGGCAACTTGTGTAAAGAAAGAACAGGTGATCCTGATTCTGACAGCAGCATGGGGGAAGAAGGGGGCTCCCATCTCCCCCCACACCATTTTTGGCAGAAGAAACTACTCAAGAAGTTGCTCAGGCAGTTGGTATTCACCCAGTCTGGAGGCTGCCTCCTCTAGTCTAGCTGGGCTCTTGGAGAGAATTTGAAGATTTAAGAAACCTCAATCCTGAATACGCATGGATTCTGTGGTCACAGTCAGCCATGGGTATACGCTGCACAAGAGCTGGAGACGTTGTCTCTCGTGGAAGTTTAATGAAATGGGTTTCCACCAGCTGTCTCAGTGACACCAGGGAGATGGGCGCAAAGCAAGACATCAAGGAGATGATTGTTTCTATAAATAGGCAAGAATGAAAATGTATCCTGGGCAATTCAGTCCTAAGCATCTCAGAAATCCCACTCTGGGCTCATGAAACATTTTCCACATTTATGTAATCAGCATGCAACTTATTAGTCTTTTAAAAATAAAACCTTCATCAAAATCCCTTGGGCCATTTAAGGATCTGTGCTGCTTGCAGCAAAGAGCATGATACGGCGCAGAGCTGCAGAGAAGGCAAAGCACCACGAATCACTCAGAAAACAACCCTCATGTCTGTAATGATTTATGGAATGATTTATGGAAATCAGGAGAGAAGACAACGGGAGGAACTTACCTAGACTAGGAATACTAGAAATAGGGTTCTACATTCAGCATACAGTGTGCATTACAAATATGAAACAGCTGAGTAACTACAATTTCACTTCAAGGAGCTGGGGTGGGTCTGTAATTCTGTGTTAGAGAGTTCTCTGAATGGAGTTTTAGCACTCCTACAAAACTACTACAATTCCCAGGTTCACTTGCAGGGAACTTTAAGATTTTTTATCTCAAATTTTGGCTTGCTTGCTTGATTTTTTTTAACGTGCCACTCCCAACAAGCTGGCTCATGGTGGGTTACAACATTAAAAAATCTTTACACAGCCCGCGGCGCCATGGGCGCCGTGGACTGAATAAAGCCGTAAGGGCTTAGGGGGAGGAGTTAGGGCGGGCTCTGTCCGGGATGAGGAAGGGTGCCGATTGGCCTCTTCCTCCAGACAGACCATCGGCCGGGCCAATCAGCAGGTGCAAAGCGCCTGCCGATTGGCCCGGCCGATTCCCGCCCTGCTGACAAGGAAGCAACTGTGAGCCGCGCAGAGCGCGGCTCGCAGTTGCTTCCTTGCCGGCGGCCTGATGCGTCGGGAGGCGCAAAGCGCCTTCTGACGCGTCAGGCCGCTGGCAAGGGAACCCCTGGCAGCCGCGCGGAGCGCAGCTGCCGGGAGCTCCCTGCCCGGCGGCTTGTTGCGGCTAGAGGCGCAAAGCGCCTCTCGCCGCATCAAGCCGCCGGCCAAGGGAGCCCTCGGCAGCCACGCTCCGCGCGACTGCCAGGGGCTCCCTTGCCTAGCGCCCGCTGTATTTATTTTACAGCGGGCTTGATTACTAGTCCACAATAAAATATAGACAATCCCTACATTAAAACCCATTTTTCCTTCAATGACAGTGCTAACCCTCTCCCCTACACACACATCTGTTCCAAATCTCCACCCCAACAAACACCTTAGGGTATTAAGATGTAATAGAGGAAAGGCCTGGTATCCCAGCTTGGTGTAGGAGCACTGACTAATAAACTGGCAAGGTGGGTTTGATTCTGTGTTCCTCCACATGCAGCCATCTGGGTGACTCTGGGCTTGTCACAGCACTGATAGAGCTGTTCTGACCAAGCAGTAAAATCTCTTAGCCTCACCAACCTCACAGAGTGTCTGTTGTAGGGAGAGGAAAGGAGATTGTAAGCCACTTTGAGACTGCTTCTGGGAGAGAAAAGCGGCATCTAAGAACCAACTGTTCTTCTTCTTTTGATCTTAACTGTCACCTGGCCTCAGCCAAATGCCTTGTGGAAGAACTCCGTCATGCCGACTCTGCGGAACTGTACAAGCTCTGTCAGGGCCCTTAGCTCTTCTGGGAGCTGCAGTAAGATCAGAGTTGCGTATTCTGGAATTCATGAGCTGATAATATACATGGAGATAAACTAGATTAGCCCAGAGAGATAAACTAGGTTAGATCAGAGAGATATACTAGGTTGGACCATGGAGCACTTTGACCTTAAGTGTGAAGTATTTGTATTGGATCCATGAGCACTCATAAGAGAGATTTAAGGAGAGGGGTCATATGGGCAGCATGGTCAGGGCTGTGTATTTTGGAATTCATTAGATGAAAATATACATGGAAATCACTGATCTAGGTAGTCACTGTGATTTTCTGAAATGCAAATCTCAGATTCTTAGGCATTACCTATTACCCTTCCCTATGAAAATGCCAATGTTTTTCATTTTGGGGTATTTACCATCAGCGGAACCAGGTGTCTGGTTTTACTGTGACTATCTGAATTTCCAAGGCAGTAGCCCACGGAAGATGCCTTCCAGCCGGTGCAAGCCAAGTGCAGAGCCTGGAAGAGTGGTAAGTCGAGCTGGTTTCTTTTTCTTCCCTCCTTCCCATGTGGGAGTGGGACTCTTTTCCACTCTGGGGGCACTTTGTTCAGGGGCTCATAGAATTGGACTTCTTGAAACATGGAGGTCTTAAATTAGAGAGAGGAATATGTTCTGTGCAAATTTGGTGCCATTATTTTCAAAATAGCTTCCCCATATCCTTGCATTTTTCCTCACTGAAAACAATAGACCCCAAAATCTGGACACCCTCCCCCCCCCCAAGGAAAGCCCCACAGATTTGAAACCCAAACCAGTAATGTTCTACTTGAAAATTAGCAATCAGGGTAAATCACAGATCCAATATTATAACACAATTTTTGTTGGTGTACAGCCTTAAGAACAATGGGAGAGGTAAAAGATTTTGGCAGCAAAGTACTAGATCAGACTTTCTCAAACCAGGGTTTTGTGAAACTATGGGGTTTCTTGGCAGCCCTGGAAGGGTTTCCTGAATAGGTGGGAATTAATTAATTTTAATATATATATTTTAAATGTTTAAACATTTATCAGATGATATGGTCCTATATGGTCAAGTCGACCCATTCTCCCATCCCCAAAGGACTAATGATGGGCTTGGAGGTGGTGAGAAGGGGAGGGGTCACTGGTGGACATGTACACAGCAATGCTTCTCAACCATATTTTCACAATCACACCCCCACCTCTGGGGTTTCCAAAGCCTGAAGAATGTTTCAGGGGTTTCTCAACTTCCTTATCTAAGGAAGTTTAGATAAACAGAGAGGAGGACTGAGATGGAGTAAGGTCTGATAATGATAGATCATTGAGGAGGAAGATGTTGCAGTATTTAAGAATCTCCCACATTGGCAAATAGGATTATGAGGGAGAAACCCGAAGTCTAATGTTAGCTAGCATGATTTGTGGCATATTATGTGATCTTGGACAAGCAAATGGACCTTGAGGCCTCTAATACCTCAATGTCTGAAATCAAGTTGCCATTTTTCAACCCACATGCCAGACACTAAAACAGGAGACTGGACAGCCATGGTTCCTTGCCCCCCCCAACTCAGTCTGGTTCAAACAGCCCATCTCTATCATGTGTTGTATTGAGAAGGATTCCAAGTATGGGCATTGGGCTGACAGCTCCAGATAGGGAAATTCATGGGGATTTGTAGAAGAATTGTAGAGGAAACAAGCAGGAAGGGCCAGAACTGCCTTCACCAGTTACATTTAAAGGCATGTGAACACTGTTCGTGTTGTTAGGTAACAAATCTACCACCTTATTCCATTATGAATCTTTTCAACCATTACAATAATCTTCTGGGCCCTGCTTCAGGTGCCCTTCTTCTAGGCATGTGTCAGCCCAGGAAAGAGGCTTTTCAGTCATGGTACCAAAACTCTGCAATAGGTATGTGTATAGGGTTTACCGAAGTCAAACCCCCCACCCCACCTCCCAAATACCTTACTGATATTTCGGAGGTATTTTTAAACTGAATATAGATTAGATCAGTGGTTCCCAACCCCCGGTCTGCGGACCGGTCCCGGTCCGTGGATCAGTCGGTACCAGGCCACGGCTCCTCCCCGTCCTCCTGCCCGGCTGCTGCCTCAGGGGCTGCCCTGCCATTCTGCCACTGGCTCACTTTTGGTGCTCTCCAGTGATTCCCCCTCAGCGTGGCACTGTGCAGCTGCTGCTGGCAGTGCCCCTTAGCAGGCGGCAGGAAGTCAGGGGCGCCAGCAGGAAAGCAAGTGGAGAAGGTGCTCAAGCGGCGGCAACGTCCCTCTGCAAAAGACTACCCCCCCCCCCCGGGCCTCAGTAAAATTGTCAAGTGTTGACCGGTCCCCGGTGATAAAAAGGTTGGGGACCACTAGATTAGATAATCTGTTTTGACTACTGGTTTAGTTGGCTCGATTATTTGGGGATATTCAGTTATACAGATCAGTTGTCCATTTTTCTCTCCCCCTCCACTTTCAAAGGGAAGGAAGTGAAACAGAGGGTTTTAAATGGCTGGCAGCCATTCACAGCCTCACAGTGAACAGGCATACACACTCAACTGTAAAGTTGACATGGCTGAAAGCCATTTCAGCTATTTCTTTCACCTAGAATGGCCAAAATGCTATTATGGAGGACTAGCTTCAAAGCCCGTTCCTAAGAACGGGCCTTGAAAGCCCCCCTCCCCAACTTGGCCAGGCAGCTTAAGGTGGCTTTGGGCCGCTCAGACACCAGAGCAGCTCGCAGCTGGATCAAGTGGGGCGGGTGGGGGCTGGGCAGCTCATTAGCAAGCCCGGGACAGAGCTCCTTAGCAGGCAGTCAGCAGGCCCTCCACCATGACCCTTTGCCCAGGGCCCTCTGTCCTTACCTGCTGCTGGCTCTAGGCACTGAGGTACGTATGAAGCAAAAAGGCTAGAGCCCAGGGACGGAGGGTGGGAGCTGCAGGGGCAGGGCCAATCAGGGTGCAGCCAGCTTTGCTAATTGGCCATATTCCAACTTGGACACCCAGGACACGTTCCACCCCTAGGCTGTTTCACAAATATTAAGAGGAACAATAGATAAGGATAAGAAGAAGAGGGAGCTGATGGAAGGAACCATGGAGACCAAAACAAACAATGTTGCTATTGTCTTTTTTGCAAGAAAGGGACAGGATGAGCAGCAGTAGATGGTGCCTCTTGAGGTTGGAAGAACAGGATGGGTCTGAGGAAAAAAGCCCTGAGGGTGATAGCAGAAGAAAAGCAGGTTGGAGGGCCGCACAGAAAGGTCATAGAATCATAGAGTTGGAAGGAACCTCCTGGGTCATATAGTCCAACCCTCTGCACTATGCAGGACACTCACAACCCTATCGCTCATCCACTGTAACCTGCCAGCCCCTTGAACCTTCACGGAATCAGCCTCTCCATCAGATGGCTATCCAGCCTCTGTTTGGTGTAGTGGTTAGGAGTGCGGACTTCTAATCTGGCATGCCAAGTTCGATTCTGCACTCCCCCACATGCAGCTGGCTGGGTGACTTTGGGCTTGCCACAGCACTGATAAAACTGTTCTGACCGAGCAGTGATATCAGGGCTCTTTCAGCCTCACCAACCTCACAGGGTGTCTGTTGTGGGGAGAGGAAAGGGAAGGCGACTATAAGCCGCTTTGAGCCTCCTTTGGGTTAAGAAAAGCGGCATATAAGAACCAACTCTTCTTCTTCTTCTTCTTCTTCTTCTTCTTCTTCTTCTTCTTCTTCTTCTTCTTCTTCTTCTTCTTCTTCTTCTTCTTCTTCTTCTTCTTCTTCTTCTTCTTCTAAATTTCCAAAGATGGAGAACTTACCACCTACCAAGGAAGCCTGTTCCACAGAGAAACCGCTCTAACTGTCACAAACTTCTTCCGGATGTTTAGACAGAATTTCTTTTAATTTCATCCCATTGGTTCTGGTCCATCTCTCTGGGGCAAGAGAGAGCAACTCTGCTCCATCCTGTACATCAGTGGTCCCCAACCTTTTAATCACCGGGGGCCGGTCAACGCTTGACAATTTTACTGAGGCCTGGGGGGGGGGTTGTCTTTTGCCGAGGAACATTGCTGCCTGAAGCGCTGCTCCACTTGCTTTCCTGCTGGTGCCCCAGACTTCCTCGTCATCCGCTGGGGGGCGCTGCCAGCAGCAGCTGCACAGTGCCACGCTGAGGGGGAGCCCCAGCCATGGCGGCTGCTGGAGAGCACCAAAGGTGAGCCGGCGGCAGAGTGGCAGGGCAGTCCCCGAGGCAGCAGCTGGGGAGGAGGACGAGGAGGAGCCGTGTCCCGGTACTGACTGATCCACGGACCGGTACTGGTCTCTGGACCGGGGATTGGGGACTACTGCTCTACATGGCAGCCCTTTAAATACTTGAAGATGGTTATCAGATTCCCCCCTCAGTTGTCTCCTCTCCAGGCTAAACAGATCAAACTTCCCCAAATTTTCCTCATATGTCTTGGTCTCCAAACACCTCACCATCTTTGTTGCCCTCCTCTGGACACACTTCAGGTTGTCTACATCCCTCGTCAACTGTGGTGCCCAAAACTGAACACAGTACTCCAAGTGAGGCCGAATCAGAGCAGAGTAAAGCGGTACCATTACCTCCCATGATCTGGACACGATACTCCATTTGATTCAGCCCAAAATCCCACTTGCCTTTTTAGCCACCGAGTCACACTGCTGACTCATGTTCAATGTATGGTCTACTAAGACTCCTAGATCCTTTTCGCACATACTACTGTCAAGACACATCTCCCCCATCCTATATTGGTGTATTTGGTTTTTCCTACCTGAATGCAGAACTTTACATTTGTCCCTATTGAACTTCATTTTATTCAGTTTAGCCCACTTCTCGAGCCTATCAAGATCATCCCGTATTCTGATTCTGTCTTCAGTTGTGTTTGCTACCTCTCCCAGTTTAGTGCTCTGGTTCAAGATTAGGGAGAAATACAATAAATGCAAACAAAATAGATGAGAAAGTTGAGTTAGTTTGGGAAATCTGTGAAGAAATAAAGTAAAAGGTAATGTGGCATGGCTTCCTCAGTGGGAGGGCATTAAATAGAGGCCCTATGCCCCTGTGGCTATTGCTCAGTCATACTTGCTCAAAGGCAGTCTTGTTGTGGCACTGCCATCCCTTAAAAGGCAACAACCTGGGAACACAAGTGCTGCCAAATGGGCTTCCTAAGAGCTGCAGTTATTGTGGATTGCTTGGGAGGCATGTAAGCCATGCAGTTCTGTTTGTTTTTACTCTTTTGTATATAGAAACATTCTTTCAATAGCTGAGGGCTTTTATCTTCCTGGAGGTGTCCCTGAAAAGGCTCTCAATGAGTGGCAGTACAGCCTACTGGGCCACGAAAACTGCTGCAGATTGGGTCACATTGAAAGACTAACATTTGTGGAGAATGCTCCACATGCCGATCTACAGGGGCCTTTCACACCTCCACTCCCCTCAGAATTTATATCATAGTCCTTGTTTCTGAAGCATGTCTTTCTGATTCTCTCTTTCTCACAAATAAGTGAATAAAAGTTGCAATTCTCAAAAGATGCTTAGTGGCATGACTTAATATTGGCAACCAAAATGAGGATAGATGAAGGACTATGTGGCATTATTGCCATTTTGTCATCGATTTACCTCAGATAATTTGCAGTCTGTAGCTGTGGGCCCATCTGGATGACCCAAATGCCTGTTCACCAGGGTGGGATTCAGTTCCAGTCTTGCGGGCAACAGAAAAGCCCTGGTCCCCAGAAGGATAAGATGACCAGATTTTAACATTGGTAAAGTGGGACACCATAGACCAGGGAGTTTCTTGATTAAAAATTTGGTCTATATGGAGCAACAAAAATTTTCATAGAATGCATGGAATGCAAAAATAGTATTGTAATATATATTATTAAATTTCAACGTAAGTACAGTTTGCCAGGTGCCCCCAGATCTCCCTCCAAAAGTGGGACAATCTGGTCACCTTACAGTAGGAACCTCCCAATCTTAGTCCTTATTAGCATACCGCTACCAGGCTTGTGCATTTCAAACCGTATCAGACAAAAGGTACCTGAATTAGGCTTGATTTGGACATAGATTGTCCAAAAACAGTTCAAATTGCCCTTCCCCATAGATCTGTGTGATCGATTTGCAGCCACTTGAATTGCCCAAATCATGATTGGTCCCATTCAGCACTTCAGTGACCCCATCCAATGAGAGATTCTCTGGTCTTGTCTACTCCATAGGAAACAATGGAAGTCAGATGGGATTACCTTCTTTGGGTGCCCCTAGAATTGGACCACTCAGTCCAATCTTCTTGAAGCTTGCAGAGTCTTTTCAGCTATGCTGAACGTTTAAAGCCTCTAACTCAAACCCCCACCCTATTGTCACATCAGCAGGCAGTAATGACTTGTAGCCAGTTAGATGTTACGCTGAAGAAAGCAAGGGGAGAAAGGAGGACAGAAGGGGTGAGCCCGAGGCCCAAGTTTGGATCTAATGTTATTTGTTATCCAGCCAGCCTCAATCATAGGCTTGGCAGAAGAGCTCCATCTTGCAGGCCCTGCAGAACTTAGAGAGTTCTGACAGGGCCCTGATCTCTCTTGGGAGCTCATTCCACCAGGCAGGTGCCAGGGCCTTTTCTAATTGAGGCCAGGCATTTCCTTCAGACCAGGGATCCTTAGCTGATTCGCAGTGCTCAATCAAGAAAGTCCCTCAGATACGCAGGGCCCAGACTGCATAAGGCCTTAAAGGTTAAAACCAGAACTTTGAATTGGATCCAGAATTCAACTGGTAGTCAGTGAAGCTACCACCAAACTCAGGGCAACCAAAAGATAAAAGAAAAGGCTTTTAACAAAATCCAAAAGGAAAAACATAACAAAACAAACAAACAAACAAAAAACCGAGAATCACAACAAACACACACAGCACCCCTACCCACAGAAACCCAAAGAGTAAGTAGAAGGTTTAAAGTGAGTTTAAAAATTAGAAGACAAGAAAAAAATGAAGATGAAAGCAAGTTTTAAGGAGAGTCCCTCAAGCCAACCAGTTGAAGTCTTCTCCAACTGCTAGAAGCAGTTCTCACTCTCTCTGTCCCTTTAAAGTTGAAGCGCTGAATCAGCCAAACCACAATTTGGGCAATTCAGGTGGCCATAAATCAGCCATACAGATCTATAGGGAAGGGTGATTTGAATGCTTTTTGCATGATCAAACCTGATTTAGGTACTTTTTGTCCATAGTGGTCTGAAATGCACATGCCTAGTTCATACATACCTGTAAGATATCAGACCTATGAGATCCTGTTGGAATTATTTATTAATTTATTTTTGTTACATTCCTATACCACCCTCCCTTGCGGCTCAGGGGGGTTTACAGTTTATAGCTCATTGTGATGCTGATACATTACAGAGAACACAGTTTTAAACTTATAACATTTAACATAACAATACAGGGAATATATCAATAGTTTTGAACCGCATTTTGAACACTATAACATTTTACAATCATAAAGTGCGGAAAACTTAACTCATCTGTGAGTACTGCTTTCATTTAATGGGTGGCCAGGTCAGGAGTCATCCTGTGATTGTGTCCATTGGGCATCACTGGTAGTTGGTAGTTAGGAGGGGGATTCTGGGTTAGTGTTCTTGCTTTGAAGTCAACCAAAGGCTTGGTGGATGAGCTCTATTTATTCGGCCCAGCATAACTGTTTCAGTTCTGGCAGGGCCCTGATCTCTTCTGCGAGCTCGTTCCACCAGGTGGGGGCCAGAATGGAGAACGACCTGGCTCTGGTTTAGGCCAGACATGCTTCCCTGGGACCAGGGATCACCAGCTTGTTGGCATTCAATAAGCATAGTGTTCTCTGAGCTGTGTAAGCAGAAAGGCAGTCCCTCAAGTACGCAGGGCCCAAAACCACCTTGGTGATTGCCAAGGCCTTAAGCCTGCTCTGGAATTCAATCAGTAACCAGTGCAGCTGTTGGAATGTGAGCTGAATTTGGGTCCTCCAGGTTGTTCCTGTTAAGGACCCTGGCTGCTGCATTCTGTACCAATTGGAGATTCCAGAGCAAAAATCTATTCTAGAGGTGACTGTCACATGGATCACTGTGGCTAGGTATTCTGGGGCCAGGTAGGGCATTAATAGCTTGGTGCTGGTGAAAGAATGCCAACCTTGCTACTCTTGTGACCTGTTCCTCCATGGAGAGGGGAGGTGCCAAAGATCATGCCCAAATTCCTGGTTGAGTGTGCCACTGATAGTTGTACCCTATATAGGCAGGGCAATTGTGCTTCCTCACTGTGACCCTTCTTACCAAATCATAGGACCTCCATCTTTAAAGGATTGAGTTTCAGATGGCTCTGCTTGAGCCATCCCATCACTGCTTCCAGACATCTGGTTAATGGGTCTGGGGGTGAATCACGGCAGCCATACATCAGGAGGAAGAGCTGGGTCTCATTGGCATATTGATGACATCCCAGTCCAAATCTTCATAACAATTGGTCAAAGGGGTGCATGAAGGTATTAAATAGAACTGGTGAGAGAACCACTCCCTGTGGCAACCTGCATGGGATCTGACAATGTTGTGATTAGTTCTCTCCTTCTGTCTGTCTGTGACCCTGGAGAAAGGAGATCAGCCCTGCATCGGTGAGGTGGTGAGCTAGCAGCTCATAGTCAACTGTGTCGAATGCTGCTGTGAAGTCTAGTAATACGCGCAGTGCTGATCTGCCTCGGTACAGCTGGTGGTAGAGGTCATTCGTGGCCTGCCCAGAAGCCTGATCAGGCTGGGTCCTGGACCAAAGCTTCATTCAGGAATGATGATAATTGTACTGCAGTGGCTTTCCACTATGTTTCCCAGAAGCGCTAGATGCGAAACAGGGCAGTAGTTGGCAAGTTCCTGTGGGTCCAGAGATGGGTTTTCCCCACTAATGGCCGTACCACTGCCTTCTCCATCCCCTCTGGGAATTCTCTCACTGAGAGTGAGTGACGGATTATCTCCCAGAGGGGTCCATTGTTGGTCATTACATACTTCAGATTTTGCTCCTGTATAGCTATTTTCTTGTATTGCAACAATAATAATTAACCATTTTCATATTCTCTGTATTTAATTGGAACAATATTATGGTTATTAAGTTGGATTCTGTTTGATTCAAGGCTACCAAGTGGGGGTGGGATTTTCCAGGACCCTGGTCACCTTGCAGCCTATTGAGCTGGTCATGACAACGGGATTTATTTTCACAAAGTGTTCAGGTTAGGTCTGGGTGGTGTTGGAGGAGGGGAAATCACTGTTTGGGGGCTGCGGTAGTTCTCTTTGGCTCTTCCAGAAGCTGACTGGTAAACTGCTTTCCTGCCAGCTCCAGAACCTGGTTTCATTGCAAGACTTTAGCAACGGATATTAGTATTTTAAAAAAATTACTGGATAATCTCAGACTACCATGACCCATCTGAGTTAAAAGAAAAGGTATCATTACTCAGAGGTGTGATTTCCTGTCAGACTTCAGCTCTAGAATCTTATATTAGAAGTAAGTCACTGTGAGTAACAAAACACAGATAAAAAATTATGGGGATAATGAAGTGATCTCTGTAGAAGTCAAAGCTGAAAAGGAGCTGGTGATTACAGTGGATCACAGGCTGAACATGAGTCAGCATTGATGTGTTTTTTCACAATAACAAATGCCATTTGGGGCTGCACTAGCAAAAAGCATTATATCCAGAACAGAAAAAAGGAATAGTGCTGCTCTACTTGGCATGCATTGAGCCTAAGCTGAAGAAGTATTATGTTCAGCTTCCATTGCCAGATTTTAAGGAGGATGTGGACAAATTGGAGATGATTCAAAGGGGAGCAACTAGGATGTTAAAGTGTTTTAGATGCAAAAAAAGAAGAAGAAAGAAATTAGCATGGACCAAAAAGAAACTGGATACATGTAGCCTGAAGGAAAGAGGATGAACAGTTTTCACATGTTTAAAATGCTGCTGTAAAGAAAACAGAGGACACCTCCAGGAAGGACAGGAATCAATGGATTTAAGCTGTAACTTTTTAAGAACAGTTGGCCAATGGAACAAGCTGCCTGGGGGAGTTATTACATTTTTTTCCAGGAGAAACTGGATAATTTCTTGTCTGGTATGGCCTGAATCAGGGCCAGATGGAAGGCTATGGATCCCTCTGCTCAGCTATATTCTGGGGTATCCTGCTTCTACTTTCCAGTCTGTCAGCATTTGCATACAGTGGGGAACACAGGAAAATGAAAAAGAAAAAACCCCATAGACAACCATCATTTATTATCTTTTTATACTACTTTTAAGCACACAGGAAGCCCACCAAGCAGTTATCTACCATAAAACAAATGTGCAATTAATCACATGTTTAAGAAATAAGAGCCCATGGAACTCAGGGGTCACCAGTGGCATGCACAGCACACTGCTGTTCTTGCTCACTGCCTCAGCAGGACCACGGAGACATATACATCTTTGAGCTGTAAATATTGGTAATAAAGTGAGAACATGGGATGGGCCTCAGTGGGACTGGGTTGCACAGTGAAGGCACCAGAGGACTTCATGATTTGCATCTTCATCTTTGGGTTTATGTAACCAGTGCTTTCACTGGCTATCTCGGGCTGCTAGAGATCTCACCATGGCTGGACCCATACGAAACCATGTGGATCTCGAATAATAATAATAATAAATCGAATAATAATAATAATAATCTGTACCTTTTCCCCTTCATTATTTGTGTAAGTAGGTACATACAACATAAAACTTGCAAGATGTCAATCCCTCTGCATACTGCATTAGTCAGACCATACCTGGAATACTGTGTGCAATTCTGGAGGCCTCCTTTTAAAAAGGATGTCGATAAAATCTAGAGGGTTCAGAGGAGAACAATAAGTAAGGTCTGGAACCTAGGGACCAAGACATATGAGGAAAGGCTGAGGGACTTGAGAATGTTCAGCTTGGAGAAGAGGAGGCTCAGAGGGAACAGGATTGCTGTCTTTAAGTATTTGAAGGGTTGCCACTTGGAGGAGGGGAGGGAAACGTTCCTGTTGGCAGGAGAGGAGAGGATCTGCAGGAATGGTTTAAATCATGTGTAAAATAATACCAGCTAGATATCAGTTTTTAAAAAATTCAGTCTGAGCAGTTCAGCAGTGGAATATGCTTCCTAGGTGTTGGTGAATTCCCCCTCACTGGCAGTCTTCAAGCAGAAACTTATCAAAGATGCTTTTGGCCAGGAATTCCCAACCAGAGGTCCATGGACCACCACCACCCCGGTAACCATGGAAGTTCTGGGGGAGAACTGCAACCTTTCTCCTCCTGCCTTAACTTAGCCACAAGTTAGAAAACCAGCCACTTCCATTGCTCTTTGTCCCCCCCATTTCGAGTGTGAGTTAGTTCTCGTGTGGTTTCTGTGCCTGGGAGGAGGCAGAGCCTGCAAATCTACTCCCACCTTAAACCACCTCCTGTCTACCCACCCTATTCTCCTTGGGCCTGCCTGTTAACATGGGTGGTGATGTCACTTCCAGTGATGTGTCATTTCCAGGGGATGTGGCAAAGAGGCATGACAAGCTGACATCACTTCTGGGGCTCCTCAAAAGCTGTAAATTTATTTCTGGGGTTTCTCCATGGTCAGAAGGCAGCATTAGTCTGATCCTGCATTGATCAGGCTGTTCGATTAGATGGCCTCTTCCAACCCTATGATTCTATAATTCTATACAGGCCCTCCCTCCTTCCAGCTGCAATTCAGTGGTGACAACTGAAATACAGAGGTGTGTTGCCATGTGGCCACTGATGATGTAATAATGGGACTATAAGGGGTAGTCCATAAACACCTAGTTTCTTTAAATAAAACCAAATCCTCTGGGTCAGATAAACTGCATCCAAGGGTACTAAAAGAACTTGCAAGTGTAATTTCTGAGCCTCTATCCATTATTTTTGTCAATTCTTAGAGAACAGGTGAGGTGTGAGGACATTGGAGACGGACAAATGTTGTTCCCATCTTCAGGAATAGGAGAAAGAAGGATCTGGGTAACTACTGACCTGTCAGCTTGACATCTATAGCTGGCAAAATTTTAGAACAAATCATTAAACAGTTGATCCTTGAGCAGCTAGAGGAGATTGCTATAATTACTAAGAGTCAGCATGGCTTTCTCAAGAACAAGTCATGTCAGTCTAACTTTATCTCTTTTTTTAAGAAGGTTACTACCTTGCTAGATGAGGGGAATGCTGTGGACATAGTTTACTTTGATTTTAGTAAGGCTTTTGATAAGGTTCCACATGAAATTGCTTGTAAATAGTTTGTTATCTCCTTGGAGAGTGACAAGCAGAGTGCTTTAGGGATCTGTCCAGGGTCCTGTGTTGTGCAACATATTTATAAATGATTTGGATGAAGGAATAGAGGGGATGCTTATTAAATGACACTAAACTGAGAGGGGTAGCAAACACACCAAAATACAGAATCAGAATACAGGATGATCTGAACAGTCTAGAAAGCTGGGATAAAATGAATAAAAAGAATTTTAATAGTGATAAATGTAAAGTTCTTCATTTAGGTAGGAAAAATCAAATGCATCATTATAAGGATGGATGAGACTTGTCTTGGCAGTCATACATGTGAAAAGGATCTAGCGGTGTTAGTAGACTATACACTGAACATGAGTCAGCAGTATGACTCAGTGTCTAAAAGGGCAAATTGGATTTTGGGCTGTATCAAACAGAGTATTGTGTCCAGATCACAGGATATGATGGTACCACTTTACTCCGCTCTGTTAAGACCTCACTTGGAGTACTATTTTCAGTTTTGGGCACCACAACTGAAGAAAGATGTAGAGAAACTGGAGTGTGTCCAGAGCAAAGCTACAAAGACGGTGAGGGGTTTGGAGACCAAATCATATGAGGAAAGGGTGAGGTATCTTGGTCTGTTTAGCCTGGAGGGAAGAGGACTAAGAGGTGATATGATAACCATCTTCAAATACTTGAAGGGGTGTCATAGATAAGATGGAGCAGCATTGTTTCTGTTGCCCAGAAGGATGGACCGGAACCAATCTGTAGAAATTAATTCAAAAGAATTTTAGGCTAAACATCTGGAGGAAGTTCCTGACAGAGTGGTTCCTCAATGGAACAGGCTTCCTCGGGAGGTGGTGAGTTCTCCTTCTTTGGAAGTTTTTAAGCAGACACTAGATAGTAATCTGACAGAAATGCTGATTTTATGAACTTAGGCTGATTGTGAGTGGGTGGGCAGGAAGGGATGTGCCAGTGTTTCCTTGCATACTCAGAGAACTGCTGATCATCTCTGTGGGATGGTAGGTGATTTTCCTCTTGGCCAGGCTGGTTCTGGAGATTTTTGGTGGCGGGATCACTTGGGCATGAAATTGGGGTCACTGTGATCGAGCAGGTACTTGTGAGTTCCTGCATTATGCAGGGGGTTGGACGATGACCCTGGAGATCCCTTCCAACTCTATGATTATATAAGGAACTATGTCAGTTCCCTACCAGTCACTTCTGTCCCATATAAAGCTCCAAATATCTGTTTGTACTAGGGCTTGCCAACCTTCAGTTGGGGCCTGGAGATTTCCTGGACGTACCATTGTTCTCCAGACTACAGAGTTCCCCTGGAGGAAATGGCTACTTTGGAAGATGAATTGTATGCCATTATAATATGCTGAGGTATCTCCCATTCCCAAACTTATCTCCCCAGGTTCTACCTCCAACTCTCCAGGAATTTCTCAACTTTAAGTTGGCAACCCTAATTACAACTGCTCTACAATCTACAGTGGTGGAACTTTTGGACGGTTCGGTCCTGAGTCCCTCTGGAGAAACAGAGCTGCAGTTGTTAGGTACCTTTGTGAATGAGGCACAGATCCAGACCCACAGAACTTTGAGGTTTAAAAGAGAATATTTACTGGAAAGATTTACAAATATATATCATATTGATCTGTTTTAGTCTTAATGAAGCAGAGTACAAAAACTTAAATAGTTACAAAAGTAGCACATTGCAAGCCTCTTGTGGCTGGGCTGCAGGCAGACTACATCTCATCTCACAGAGAGAAAACTGAGAGCCTAATGGAGTCTGCCCCTTGCTTCAGAGCACACTGATCTGCTCTTCCTGAAGAAAGAGAAAGTGGGCAGTAGCCTACCTTAAACAAAGGAAAGCCCAGCCTTGGGCTTCGGATTTTTCCACTGCAACCTGAGTGACCATTAGGCATCACTAGAGATCACACAGGTATAGCTCTAATGCTTATACAGCTTAACAACAACCCTTTGAGGCTGACTTCATCAAATTACTTGCTAATTGCAATTCCATCATGCAGAGATCAGCTCCTCAGGAGGGAGGAAATGACAGTGACAGCTTTTGATCTAGTGAGCCAGGTATAATTCCTCATTCCTCCACATGCAGCCAGCTGGGTGACCTTGGGCTAGCTACAGACCTGATAGAGCTGTTCTCACAGAGCAATAATGTCAGGGTTCTCCCAGCCTTACCTACATCACAGGAGAGGAACGGAAGGCAATTGTGAGCTTTGAGAATCCTTAAGGACGTCACTATGACATCACATCTCCAGTGAATGGGACTGCCAACTTGCTGCTGGGAGAAGGGGTACCCCAGCCCCCAGATTCTGTTTCCTGATACTGATCTTGTGGCCTGTGGTCAAAAAAAAAAAAGAACACCATCACCAATGGCATGACATTACTTCCAGGAGAAACTTATTAAGTGGCAACAGTACTCTGTAAGAATTGATGGAAATTTACAATAGAATTCCCAGCAAAGACATCACTTTACTTCTGTTTTTTTTCCTGGAAGTGACCTCAGACTGTCATCAGTGGTGCCCCCCATTCTCCTCGGACAACCTTACCAGGGAGCACCCTCCCCTCCCCAACCTGTGCCCTCCCCAGGCACCGCCATTAAATCTCCAGGAATTTCCCTGCAAGGTTAACAACCCTTCCATTGTTATCCATCTCACCTTGCTCTGTCCTTTTGATATGTACAATACTTGACTTACCATTCTGCCCAGAGTACTAATTTGCCCTCCAGAGTGGCACATGCCGCAAGGCATTTGAGACCCTGTTCTTAAAACTGCTGTTAATCACCATGATCACGCAGTTGATTGAAGTACATTACCCTGGAGGTCCCTTCAAATAGCATGTTTCTGTGTTTTAGTCCTTGCTGCAAACAGGGAATTATTACTAGATGGGAAGAAAGCCACTGGTAAACCTAAGGGGGTATTCTGGTTTGGGTATTTATATTAAAAAATAAATATGCCTCACAATTTAAAAACAACTCCAGGGAAGAACAACACTGATAAGAAGATATAATGTGGAAATCATATTGACCCTGCTGCATGAACTGCTTTAGTTTGTCAATGTAACCCTGGTTACAGGATAACTGCAAACATGTAAAGTCCAAGCCCCAACAGCCCCTTTAATTCAGGAAAGGCCACCTTGTCAGTAATTTGGAAAGAAGGAACAATGAAGGCTGATACTCCAGCAAAAAAGCCACATCTACTTCCGACCCTGGAATAAAGCCTGTGCCTCAGCTTACCCATTCCGCTGGTGAAGGCTGGGGCAAGGTGGAATCAACCTCAGGCTGCCAATCTCCAGGTGGGGCCTGGAGAACTCCCAGAACTTATCTTCAGACTAATGAGAACAGTTTCCTGGAGAAAGAAAAAAAAGATTGACACGAAGGGTGGAATCTATGGTATTATCACCCAGCTCTCCTCAGATTGTACCCGGGTTGGAGAACTCTGTGGAGCTTTTGGGACTGGGGTTTGAATAGGCAGGGGTTTGGGGAGGGAAGAGACCTTAGCATGGCATAATGCTGTGCAGTCCATTTTCCAAGACAGCCATTTTCTCTAGGGAAACTGATCTCTGCAGTTTGGAGAACCGTTGTAGTTCTGGGAGATCTCCCAGGCTCCATCTACAGGGAAATGAAGCAAGAAAGTGGCAGACAGCACCCTCTCCTGCTGCTAATTGCCCCCTATCACTTCCTCGCTGAAAAATGCCCCTATCCTGAATCTTCCTTCCAGTTTTCCTAGCAGAATCAGCGGTCAGTTGTATTATAGATGCTTGTTGGAAGATCTTAAAGCTTGCGGGGAGGGGTGGAGATTGCATTGCCTGAGATGCTTTGGACCCAGATGATTTACAACAGCAAAAGTCAAAGCCAGCACCTTTAATTGGGCCTGGAAACACTTTCATTGTTACATTGTCAGTCCAGAAAACCACAGGCTTGTATGGCACCAATTTAAAACCTTCACTTGCTCAGAGATGATGCTTTCTTCTTTTGCCTGGGGCAACTACTTGCTCTTGGAAAACTTCCAGCTTTGTACATCATTCCAGACCTCTTAAGTGTGGAAGGAACATTGATGTTAGAAGTAGTCATGGGCACCTTCATCTCTCTTGTGGACAATTTAGAACTGGCCCATTAAAAACAGAGTCCCTGGGATGTTTGAGATGGATCGTTTTTAATGCTGAATCTGCACTGCCTCTAAGGACCCATGACACCTTCAACAACATCATCAGGAACACATTGAAGCTTTAAAATCTTTCTGAAGTTGATATTCTCTCATTCTCTCTTTCTCTAACTGTGTGTGTCACACACACACACACACACACACACTATTTTAGGAGGGTTACCAGCTCCAACTGAGGAAAGGAGGGAAGAGGATTTAGCAAGTAGGCCACTGGTGGGGAGTGGGGGGGGTAGGGAAGACAGATTCAGGTTGGGAAACTCCTGGAGATTTGGAGATGGAGCCTAAGGAGAGCAGGTGCCTCCGTGGGTTTCAATGACATAGAGTCTACCCTCCAAAGCATCCATTTTCTCCAGAACTGATCTCTTCAGTTTGGAAATGAGCTGTAATTCCAGGGGAACTCCAAGTCCCAACCAGAGGCTGGCGTCCCTATCAGCAAAGTATCATGGTTTCTGTTGTTAGGTGCGAAGACGTGTCTGACCCATCGAAACACCATGGACAATGATACTCCAGGCCTTCCTGTCTTCGACCATTCCTCGAAGTCCATTTAAGTTTGCACCAATTGCTTCAGTGACTCCATCCAGCCACCTCATTCTCTGTCGTCCCCTTCTTCTTTTGCCCTCGATTGCCCCCAGCATTAGGCTCTTCTCCAGGGAGTCCTTCCTTCTCATGAGGTGGCCAAAGTATTTGAGTTTCATCTTCAGGATCTGGCCTTCTAAGGAGCAGTCAGGGCTGATCTCCTCTAGGACTGACCGGTTTGTTCACCTTGCAGTCCAAGGGACTCACAAGAGTCTTCTCCAGCACCAGAGTTCAAAAGCCTCAATTCTTTGACGCTCGGCTTTCCTTATGGTCCAACTTTCGCAGCCATACATTGCAACTGGGAAGACCATAGCCTTGACTAGATGCACTTTTGTTGGGCGGGTGATGTCTCTGCTTTTTAGGATGCTGTCTAGATTTGCCATAGCTTTTCTCCCCAGGAGCAAGCATCCTTTAATTTCTTTGCTGCAGTCCCCATCTGCAGTGATCTTGGAGCCCAGGAAAATAAAATCTGTCACTACCTCCATTTCTTCCCCATCTATTTGCCAGGAACTGAGAGGGCTGGATGTCATGATCTTCGTTTTCTTGATGTTGAGTTTCAAGCCAACTTTTGCACTCTCCTCCTTCACCCACATCAAAAGGCTCTTTAGTTCCTGTTCGCTTTCTGCCATTAGAGTGGTATCATTTGCACATCTGAGGTTGTTGATATTTCTCCCTGTAATCTTGATCCCAGTTTGTGACTCCTCTAATCCCACCTTTCTCATGATGTGCTCCGCATACAAGTTAAATAGGCAAGGCAACAGTATACAGCCTTGCCGAACTCCTTTCTCAATCTTGAACCAATCAGTGATTCCATGCCCGGTTCTCACTGTTGCTTCTTGACCTGCATATAGGTTTCTCAAGAGACAGATAAGATGCTCTGGTATTCCCATCTCTTTAAGAACTTGCCACAATTTGTTGTGCTCCACACAATCAAAGGATTTAGCATAGTCAATGAAGCAGAAGTAAATGTTCTTCTGGAACTCCCTAGCTTTCTCCATGATCCAACGTATGTTGGCAATTTGATCTCTAGTTTCTCTGCCTCTTTGAAATCCTGCCTGTACTTCTGGAAGTTCTCGGTCCACATATTGCTAGAACCTAACTTGTAGGATTTTGAGCATAATTTTGCTAGCATGAGAAATGAGTGCAATGGTGTGGTATTTTGAACATTTTTTGCCATTGTCCTTCTTTTTTTTTTTTGATTGGAATGTAAACTGACCTTTTCCAATCCTGTGGCCATTGAAGAGCTCACAGCTTTGACTCTCCATTATACAGGAGCATTTGCCTCATTATATTCAAACATTAACAAAGACGGACTCATTGCCACTGACGAAAGCCAGACTGAAAACGGAAAACAAATGAATCTAGAGACCGTTTTGGCAGAGTCAAAGTCTAAATAAATGACATAAGAGACTTTTTATCTTCTTATTCTCTGGAATTCAGCATTCAGTTGGATGTATCCAAGGGATCAAGCCCTATGAAGATAGGATTCGACTGAAGATGGCGCCATAACAGCTGGGCTTCTGTCCAGCTCTTAAGCCATGCTGAGGGTCAGGAGCAACCGCACCTGGCAGACCTGAGCAGATACGCAAATCTGCTCGCCGGTCGCCCCAGGAACCGGGAACGGCATCCTGAGGGTCCTACAGATCCGTGGAGAGGGAGGGAGACTAAGCTCTCCGGATCAACCGCGGCATGTGCTTAAGGTCATGATGGTGCCCTTGTCGTAAATAACTTTCTAAGCCTGAAACGACCAGCTGACCCTACATTCTTCCCAGATCATCTTTTACCAGACTGACAGGAGCCGAAGTCTACAACAGTAAGGATTGAAAGTTTTCTGACTTTTCCTTTTCTTTCCCCACAAGCTCTTCCTCCCCCCCTCCTCAACCAATTTACAAGTGAATTCCTTCTTTCGTCGAGTGAGAGGCTCCCAGCTAATTATACCCACTAACCAAACAAAGAGAGAGCTCAAGAAAAGAGAGACTTTAAAGTTTTGTTGGAGAGAGTTCAGTGGGGGAAGCTGACTTGATACAGAGATCGACAAACTGATAATTTGGGATCGCTCATGCTCCCGCGAAACCTCACGAGACTTTCTGTTTATAGTTTGTGACTGCCTAGAACTATGGAAAAATTAACTAAGGCACAGCTTTTCCATTTGTTATGCGAAGGGAACTCAAAGATACTGAAAGCAGTCAATAAGGTGGAAAAGGAAATCCGAGGGACTAAGGAGAAATATACGTCCCAAAATGGTAAGAGGCTATACACAGCTTTTATAGATCTTAAAAGTGCCTTTGATAAGATAGATAGGGATATGCTCTGGAATAAATTGCGATCAATGGGTATGGAACCGAGACTTGTGTTTCTCATCGAAAAACTTTATGTGTCCACCTCCTGCCAAGTCCGGTATTCTTCAAAGGGAGACTTAACCTCCAAGATTCCAATGACCATTGGAGTTAAGCAAGGCTGTATTCTGGCCCCCTTGTTGTTTAATTTATTCATTAATGATTTAGCGTTAAAACTGGAACCAATTAATGGTCATCCCCCAAAACTTGGTTCCCAGCATATTCCTTTGTTGTTGTATGCCGACGATACTACAATACTCTCATATACAAGGGTTGGCTTACAACGATACTTATCCACCTTTTACCAATATTGCCAAGATAATAAGTTAGTAATTAACTATGGTAAAACAAAAGTTTTGGTTTTCTCTAAGAGCTGGCATGCAATGACTTGGTCTATTGGAGGCACTTCAATAGAACAAGTCAAAACATTTAAGTATCTAGGTGTTACCTTCCAGTATAACCAGAAATGGAGCTCCCACTGCCAACGAGCTATCAATCTGGCCAAATCCTCATCTTCTTTGATAAAACAGTTCTTTTTCTCTGTGAAAGGTAACCAATTTATCCCTGCAGCAATTAAAATTTTTAATGCCAAAGTAATGTCCCAGCTCCTGTTTGGATGCCCCTTATGGGTTCCTGCCTTTAATAAATCTATTGAGGGTGTTCAATCTGCTTTCTATAGGCAAATTGCAGGGGTTCCCAACTGTGTCTCCTACCATGCCATTTGCGCAGAATTTGGCCAAATTAGGGTAGAGACAAGGGCCTGGATAGCTACTTTTAAATTTTGGGTCAGACTGTTTTTTAGAATAGAAACTGGCAGCCTTTTAACTTGTCTAAAAAGTGACCCTCTTAAATTTCAATGGTTCCAGGCTATTGAACAAAAATTAGTCTCCATTGGCATTGATCTGAACTCCCTTCTACCTCTGGAAGAAAAATGTATCTTCCGGATTATTAAACAGAGAATTTTAGACCATGAGCAGCAGGAACTCATACCTACCCAGCCTCGAGTCTGCTCACCAGCATTCTTTGGCATCATTATGCAGAGAAATATTATGCCTTCATATTTGCATCTCCTTGATGTCCCACCCCTGAGAAGAGCTTTTCTCCTCGCACGAATGAATGCTTTCCCCTCAAAGGTCTTAGAGGGAAGATTCCACCATATCCCATACCATGCGAGACTCTGTCCGTGTGGTTCTGGTTGCCCTGACTCTGTCTCACACATTTTGTTAGACTGCCCCTTATATGAGCAGTGTCGGGATGACAGCTTTGTTGCCTTGCTGGGAAACAAGCCTTCTGTAAGTAAATCTATGACCTTGCAATTTCTGCTCTCTGACAAAGACCCAGAGATAACCATTTTAGTTGCCAGAGTTTTAACTAAGATGCTTTTATAATATGCTGCCTACCTTGTATTTTATCTCTTATAGTTTATTTAATCATTTTAAGATCTGTTTGGTCATGTAACCCCATTTTATTATTTTGTTGAAATTTTAAACCGTATTTTTATATGTCTTATACTTTTTACGCCAATAAAAGGTTACTGACTGACTGACTAAGGGGGAGCTTTTGGACGGAGCCGACGGTCTGGAGAGAGCAGCTGATGAGGACACAGCTCAGCCAACAATACTTCAAACGAGAATTCAATGTCTGGAAGTTAATCAACAGGAGGGGGAGAGAGCTAGGGACGTAAAAATCCAAAGCACCTTGGAAGAACTTGGGAGAACAGATTTAAGGAAGGAAAGCACCGAAAACCTGGAAGTCTATTTAGAGCAGGAAGTGATTTGGATCAGCAAAATAAAAAGAGTCTATTCAAAGGCGACAGCATGCAGGAAGCTATCAGGAGATATCTCTGTGCGACCAGAGGAAGAGATCCAGATTGATAAAGTATACAGAGCCTACTTAAAGGCGACTGCAAGCAAGAATCAAGCAAGAGACTTCTTTGGCCCTGACAGAAGGACAATCAGAAATACTCTACTATGGAAAAAAACACAATTTCATTTTCTGCGACCGCCTGAAGGATGTGTTGAACAGTGGAGCATTCTCCTGGTTTCCTGTGGGGAAGACAGCAGCAGTAACTTTTAGGACAGGACCAATATATGAAGGGAACTGATCATCTAAGACAATAATAGAATATATTCTTATAATAGATTATACTCTCATATGTATCAACAATTACTCTGCTAAGAAAGATGGTAATAACTTCTAGATCAGGATCAATATGTGATGGGAACTGAATATGTATGCCAATATGTATGCTAAAAGAGGATGACAAACTATACTTCATATGTATTAACAAGACAGCAGCAGTAACTCTTAGGTCAGGGCCAATTTATGAAGGGACTGACCTTATATCACTTAAGATAATAATAGAATATATTCTTATAACAGATCATTCTCTCATATGTATTAACAATCATTTTGCTAAGAAAAATGGTAAAAACTTCTAGATTAGGATTAATATGTGATGGGAACTGAATATGTATGTTAAAAGAGGATGGCAAACCATATCAGCTGGTCGCTTTTTTCTCTTTACTTTTCTGTAAATGCTTCATATAATAATAAATAATAAAATTATATATATAAAAAAAAGCCCTATGAAGATAGGTTGAGGGACTTGGGAATGTTCAGCCTGGAGAAAAGGAGGTTGAGAGGGGACATGATAGCCCTCTTTAAGTATTTGAAAGGTTGTCACTTGGAGGAGGGCAGGATGCTGTTTCCGTTGGCAGCAGAGGAAAGGACGCACAGTAATGGGTTTAAACTACAAGTACAATTATATAGGCTAGATATCAGGAAACAGTTTTTCACAGTCAGAGTAGTTCAGCAGTGGAATAGGCTGCCTAAGGAGGTGGTGAGCTCCCCCTCACTGGCAGTCTTCAAGCAAAGGTTGAATACACACTTTTCTTGGATGCTTTAGGATGCTTTCAGCTGACCCTGCGTTGTCTGGGGGGTTGGACTAGATGGCCTGTATGGCCCCTTCCAACTCTATGATTCTGTGATTCAGTGATCTTTCTCCCTTGCCTATCACTTCCATTTTCTCCTCAGCTATTTGTAAAGCTTCCTCAGACAGCCATTTTGCTTTCTTGCATTTCTTTTTCTTTGGGATGGTTTTAGTTGCTACCTCTTTTACAATGTTGCGAACCTCCATCCATAGTTCTTCAGGCACTCTGTCTATCAGATTTAATTCCTTAAATCTATTTGTCACCTCTACTGTAGATTCATCAGGAGTATGATTTAGTTCATACCTGAGTGGCCTAGTGCGTTTCCTTACTTCCTTCAATTTGAGCCTAAATTTTGCAACAAGAAGCTGATGATCTGAACCACAATCAGCTCCTGGTCTTGTTTTTACTGACTGTATAGAACCTCTCCATCTTTGGCTGCAGAACACATAGTCAATCTGATTTCTGTGTTGACCGTCTGGTGTTGTCCATGTGTAGAGTCATCTCTTGGGTTGTTGGAAAAGAGTGTTTGCTATGACCATTGTATTCTCTTGACAAAATTCTACCAGCCTTTGCCCTCCTTCATGTTGTACTCCAAGGCCAAACTTGCCTGTTATCCCGGTTATCTTTTGACTTCCTACTTTAGCATTCCAATCCCCCATGATGATTTTTTGGTGTTGCTTCTAGAAGGTGTTGTAGGGCTTCATAGAACTGGTCAACTTCATCCTCTTCAGCAGCAGTGGTTGGGGCATAGACCTGGGTTACTCTGATGTTGAATGGTTTGCCTTGGATTCGAACTGAGATCATTCTGTCATTTTGGGGATTGTATCCCAAGACTGCTTTTCCTACTCTTTTATTGATTATGAAGGCTACTCCATTTCTTCTGAGAGATTCTTGCCCACAGTAGTACGGTCATCTGAATTAAAGTCACCCATTCATGTCCATTTGAGTTCACTAATTCCTAAAATGTCAATGTTCAGTCTTGTATCATATCTATTCTCTAAACCAGCCATTTTCCTCCAGGAGAACTGACCCCTGTAGTCTGGAGATCAGTGGTAATTCTGGGACAACTCTAGATCCAACCTGAAGGTTAGCAACCCTGTTCTGCAGTACAAAGGTTATACATTCTTCTCCTGGTTCACACAATCCCATTCTCCATGAGCTGGTTTGTTGTCATACACAAGCAATAAATGTATGTGTGAAAATATCCTAAATCAGAGAAGCTGAGGTTACCTATAACTGTAGTGGAGGTAATATGGCATAAAGATGCTTATTGAATGAGAAAATAATGTTATCTCACTGGGTTTAAAAAAAAAACCTAGTTCAGTTATTTACACCTTGTGATTCTGTCTTATGGAACCTTATATTACCATGTCTATTTTATGAGTGGGAGGAAGAGGGAGGATGAGAGATCAAATCTTTCTTATGGTCATGTATTCAGTTCACAAGACAGCTGAAATTTAAACCCAGGAAAACTAGCAGTTGAAGAAGAAGAAGAAGAAGAAGAAGAAGAAGAAGAAGAAGAAGAAGAAGAAGAAGAAGAAGAAGAAGACGAAGAAGAAGACGAGGAGGAGGAGGAGGAGGAGGAGGAGGAGGAGGAGGAGGTCTCAAAGCAGCTTACAATTGCCTTCCCTTTCCTCTCCCCACAACAGAAACCCTGTGAGATGGGTGAGGCTAAGAGAGCTCTGATATTCCTGCTCAGTCAGAACAGCTTTCTCAGTGCTGTGGTGAACCCAAGGCCCAAAAGCTGTATGTGGGGGAGCATGCCAGATTAGAAGTCCGCACTCCTAACCACTACACCAAGTAGGCCACAATGTTACCCAAATGGAATTTTATTTGCAGTTTAGCTTGGACAGCAATTTTGGATTAAGCATGCCTCCCCATTGCCTCCTTGGCCGCCATTGCCTCCGCCACGCTGCGGGGAAAGGAGCTGGGCCGCCGTGTCTTTGACGCAATGGCCCAGCTCCTTTCCACCCGCACAGCCGCCCAATTCTGCCTTCTCCCGGCCGCCGGAGCAGCCGCACCGCATCACAGGAAAAGACTGTCGCTCACTCACCCTGGATGCCGCCCCACGCTGCCTTCTCCTGCCGCCTGCTACTGGCTCCCCGCCGCGCCACCGCCACTCTGGAGACCAAGAGAAGCCTTCGGACCACTTGCCATCGCCACCGGCGCCCGCAGCCACGCCCACCAAACTCAGCCTTCTGACGGCGACGTTACCAGGTGAAGGCTGATGCTCAGTCGCCATCGCCGCTGGCCCACGACGCCCCGGAGCGCTCGAAGGACTGCCCTTCGCACAACACATCGACAGCCTGAGCCTGCCAGCCCGCCGCCAAGCGCCCCGGGACATCGCCGCACCCATGGAGAAGCCGCCGCCGAGGCCCCAACGGCCCGCGCCACCAGACAAAATGGCCGCCAACCACACCTCGTTGCCGGCAAGCCCCCAGCCACCCTCGACCCTCACCCGCCGCCGCTGGACGCCGCCGCTGGATGCTGTCGCTGGTAGGCTGCCTTTACTCTCCCTACCCTAGCCTCTCCCTCTCCCTCTGAGATCCCTTCCATATAACCCACCGCTGCCAATACCCCCAATCTACCTCCCCTCTCTCTTTCTCATCAATGCTAGCGCCCATTGTATTTTTACTACAATGGGCTTTATTCCTAGTGCTAGATAAAACAGAAATGTCACAAGTTTTGTTTATGTGGGGATTTAGAAGCAGAATGAGATTCAGTATTTGAGGTTGAAAGAGATCATCTCTTTGAGTATTATTATTATTATTATTATTATTATTAGATTTATTCCCCGCCACTTCCTTGCGGCTCGTGGCGGAGTACAGCATCCTAAAATCCCCGTTAAAACCCCATTAAAAGACAATAATAACATTCCCAGCATTCCCAGCAAGCCAAGATCGGCAACTCAACTTCCCCCCCTCCCACTACTGGCAGGTGGAGAGGAGGTCCTGATGATGTTTTATAGGGCTCCTTAGTGTGTAACATGAGCCAATGACAAAGCAGACTGTACGGATCACATTGTAGGGGTGCCAGGTTCAGAAATTGCTGGAAATTTCAGATAAAACCTATGGAGAAATGGATTTGTGCAAGGCAAGGAGAGAAGGGCATTGGTAGGCATTGGCAAGGCAAGGAGAGAAGGGCATTGGTCCATGTCTCTGTAATCTGGAGTTCCATTGTAGTTCCAGGAGATCTCCAGGCCCCACCTGAAGGTTGGCAACCATACAATCACCTTAAGTAAAGTATACACGGCAGAGGCTGCAGTACTCTTCATATACAAGAACCACAAGGTGGAAGTGTCAGCTGGGCTACAGATGGTTTGGGTGGAGCCATTTATGCAGGTGCTCCCCAACCCCAGGCCAGTACTGATTGTGTGGGGAGTATAGCCATAACTGGTTATACTCATGGTGCCTTCAGACATAATATTAGTAGTGCGGCCTGAACTCAGAGGTAAGAGGTTCCCTTGTCAGTCCCAATGTTGTGTAGCTGCAGGCATTAGCCCCGCTGCCATATGGACACCGGCCCGGCCTTTGCCGCCCGTATGGAATAGGTCTCAGTTTCCAAAATGCCAAAGAGACCAGAGGAAAAGGCAGGGGCAGCCATTAGGGAGAGCTGGCCACTTTCAGAGACTCCACAACCCATTTGAGTCCCCATAGGGTGAGGAATACTGTTTTAGGGCTCAGTGGCTTAGCCCATTGACATGCATAATACAGCATGCATCTAAACTATTTGTATTATCAGAAATTCACATCCACAGCTATGCTGACATGAGCCAGTAACTTTGTGGAATTTTAGTTATGAAGAAGAGTTGCTTTCCTACTTTAAAATTACTTATGTTGGTGCCTGGGCCTGCAGCGCTTTAAGCCCTCTGTTGCCCCGTGGGAAGGGAACACGAATGCTTCTTCATTCTCGAGTTTGCCACAGGGGGCCAACGTGGCCTATCTAGCCACAGGCCCATGTGGACAGAGAAGGGACAAAAAAATGCCCCAGGCGGCTCCATGGCGCTTCATAGCACCGTCAGGCTGAATGGGGCATTTTAAAAAATTTTCATGAAGGTGGGATTGCGTTGTATGGGGCAATTAAAAAACAAAAAACCTTCCCCCCCTGCAGTGGAACCTTTCCACCCCAGCTGTGCTGTGGGGACACTGTGATCCAGGATGGACAGTGTGCACTGCAGAAATGGGTCCCCCTTGGGGACACAGTAAACAGCAGAGCATGCTGCTCTGCCAGAACACATGCCAGCAGCCCAAAGCAGCACTACTGGTGCAGAATCGGTACAAGTGCTGACCTAGGAAGCAGTATCTTCCATGTCATACATTAGTTAGAATTTTTGGAGTTAGATGTGCAAGACAACTAATTTATTAATTTACTAGAGTAAATTTGTTACACAAACTGCAACCATAACCTCTAGTGTGCTGGATTATAAACTGGATGCTTTGAAACTCATGCTGCTATTAAAGCGTAGCCGTGACTTACCAGTGGCTGCCAGTTGATGCGGCGGATAGCTGTCCAGGGAAGAGATCCGACTGCCATTGGCCCACTCCCTGCAGGTGCAGTTTTGTGATGCACAATGCAGGGGCAGGGCCTGGGCAACTTTATGAGGCACAATATGTCCGGCCCCACCATTCTGCCATTGTTTGCTGCTGGGACAGCTTCCTCACCTCTCTCCCCATGTTTAAGTTGTAAGGTTGATTTTGGTTAATAATTGCATTTCATCACAGCTGCGGTAAAGGACACTTGATTCAGGGCCCAGTCTGTGCCCTGTGGCCCTGAGGATGGGGGGGGGGGTCACAACAAGGAACTGGCTCACAAACAGGCATTGCCTACCCAGCTGGGTAGACCAGGGGTCCAGAGCCCGGCAGGTTGGTTGGCCAAATGAGATGGACGTCCGTCGGTTCATCTCATGTCTACTTCCCCTTGGGGATTCTGGGAGCAAGGAATCTGCTCTCCCAGCTGGGAGATATGTTCCAGGGCGCCCCTAGAGGCAAGTTCTGAGCTGCCAGATGGCTGAGGAGGGGCGGGTCTTCTAGTGCCAATGGGCCACCCCCCTCCTGGAGGGGGTATGGGGTATTAATAAAGCTGTGGTCTTGTTAATGTCAATTATGAGTTGTGTTTTATGTGGCCCACATGCCATCCTGCCAGTCAACATTTCGCTCATGATTTTATAGCTGATTAATTTAAGCTGATATCCAAAGTCTTCAACCCACAGAATCATTCAGAATGGATAGGAATTGGTCAGTGATATATTCTTCCTTGTTGGCACATTAGAAATCAAATGCATCTCAATTTTATTCTAACAAGGCAAGAAAGAGAGAGAGATACAAGCAAAGAACTGCCGCCATTTTGGATGCCCAGCAGCCTAAGAATCTGAATGACTGGCCTCAAGAACGTAATTTTTAGGCAGACTCCTAAAGAAGTACCAAGTAGAACCAAGGCAACAGCAGCATCATAACACTGCAGACTAGGCATGCTTATTGGAACCATTGACCTAGAAACTGTTCCAATATCATGGCAAAGTTCCTGAAGTTTTGGTGAAGAATGGGCCAAATCAAAATGCAGAAATGGAAGGGGGAATCGTTTTTTCACCCCAAATGCCCATTTTTATAAGAAGACAAAGCCTTAGAAGGGTGGAATTTTATTAAAAAACATTCCAAGCAGGCCTGTGTAAACACTTTGCTGAGTGAACCAAAGCCAAGCCATGCCTGAGCAAAGGTCAGAGCAGGGAACAGGGTAATTCTTCTGTCACTGATACAGCCAAGAGCCACACGTCTGGCAGAGCCATGTGTCCGCAAGCCAGGAATTTCCTTCCACTCCAGGACAGAGATTAAAGCAGATTACAAGCAGCATGTTGTAACTAAGGCATACATACACCCATACACAAAGTATGTGGCACAGACAGTTCATGCTCCTGCGTAGACCAGCTACCCAAATGGCATCAAGTATGAGAACAAAAGGGGCAAAGGAGATCAAGGAGAACTTTGTCCAGTTTCAAACTGGACAGAATTTATGTTTTATTAAAGATTTTTCCAGGAATTGCTCAAAATGAAGAAATGGGGCCATGTGTTCAGATAAGTATAGCTGCCATTTGCCTTGTTGTCTTAAACAGCTGCACAGTGTAACTTAAGAGGAACCCCAGATCGCTTGAAATAACACAGCGGATTTTTGGAAACAGCAACTGGATGATCATGTACAGCTTGCCTGGTGCCATCCTAAACCAAGTGCATGATGGACTCATCAGCACTGCAGGAGACATTGGGTTCCCACTTTTGGATAACACACTGCTTTGTTGATACCAAGGAATACTAGTACTACGACTACACACACGTTTCTTCTGCAGTTAAGCTACCTTTGGCTTCGCTCCCTGCCCTGTGGTTTTGTGTACTCTGCCTAGAGGTGGAGGTTTTTTTTATTGTTTTGAAAATCTACCCCTGCTTCAAGTGATCGGATACTGTGGCATGAGCTATGGTTTTTCCAGTTCCCTGAGAAAATCAGCTCATGAAAGCAGATCTCAAGGAATGAATTTCCCCTCACCAAGCAAAACAGATTACAGAGCAATAGGCAGAGCACATAATACTGTGTTGTCCATTCCTCTTGAAGGCCATTTTATACAAGTCAACTTAGATATGTGGACAAGGGGAGTTAGATTTTAAACATAAACACAATCAGCACAAAGATTTTAGGAGCAATTTGCTGAAACTGAGAATTGAAGGGAGGAAGTTGTCTTCAGATCCCTGCTTGAGTCCAGTACCTTGATTTACATAACTCTGGATCTCTCTTGCCACCAGTTTATATGGGCTGAAGAGCAAAAGCTAGTTGAAATACTCTTTTTTCTTACCTGAATAGCTGGCTGGGTAGGCTGGCCAGATTCGGGTTGGGAAATACCTAGAGAGTTGGGGATGGAGCCTGGGGAGGACAGAGGGGTATAATGCCACAGAGTCTGCCCTCAAACACATTCTTTTCTTCCAGGGGAATTTCTCTCTGTAATCTGGGGATGAGCTGTAATTCTGGAGGATCTCCAGGTCCCACCTGTAGTCTGGGATCCATAGTGCTATAGGGCAGTGGTCCTGGTCCATAGATCAGTTGGTACCGGGCCACAGCACCTCCTCGTCTTACTCCCCAGCTGCTGCCTCGGGGGCTGCCCTGCCACTCTGCCACCGGCTCACCTTTGGTGCTCTCCAGCGGCCGCCATGGCTAGGGCTTCCCCTCAACATGGCACTGCACAGCTGCTGCTGGCAGTGCCCCCCAGCAGGCGGCGGGAAGTCAGGGGCGCCAGCAGGAAAGCAAGTGGAGCAGGGGCTCAGGCAACGATGTCCCTCGGCAAAAGACTACTCCCCCCCCCCCGGGCCTCGGTAATATTGTCAAGCGTTGACCGGTTCCCGGTGATAAAAAGGTTGGGGACCACTGCTATAGGGGATCCAGTTAAAAATGGCCTACTTTTGATAGTAGTCTTCTTTTGCTGTTCCTGGGGAAATATCCTCCTAATATATATACAAAAAAACTGACTGTGAGCAAGGAATAGGTCATTAGGCCTCCAAAATCAAGGTAACGATATAAGAAGCCACAATTCTAGTTAAACCTACTGTTCTCCAAGTCCCGCCCTGCATTTGGTGGTACATTTACATTCTTCTTCATCTGCTCTTTGCTCTTACTGGGAGGAGGAGGTTTAAGGATCAAGAAATATAGAATAGTATATGGTGGTGAGGCTACAGAATATATCAGCTTCATCCATCACCTCCTGAGCAATAACCACACTGTCATCCTCTGGCTACTTGTCAGCATTATGCTTCAAAAAAACTAAGAAAGGAGGGAGAATATTCTGATCCAAACCTTCACATTTACTTCAGACATATTGATGAATGTAGGCTGTCAATGCCTAATGACAATGACGCTAAATATCAGTGAATGAATTTATGCAAACATGAAATAGCCCCTTGCCTGACCTTAGGGATCAATGGCAAAATAATTAGCAGATTATTTTTTAAAAAACAATTCTCCAAACAGCTCTCTGTCAGCTTAAACCTTTAGTTGATCTTTGGGACATTTTGAAGTAATAGCCATTTGTTGAATTCCACCACTTTTAAAGCCAATTCATATGCTACATTTATAGCTAACATGTGTATCTGGGGAGTACATACAGTAATGTATTGCATGCACTATCCTTCTCTTCCTTTGGAGAAGTTAGAGCAGCTTGCTAGAAGGCTCCAGTGCACTTTCATCTGATCAATGTATAGGCCAAGGAATGCTTGGCTTAAACCATGTAAGATGGTTGTGCGTCCTCAGATAGTCCACTGCCTTTCCTCCATCCCCAAGGGCAGGATCCAGTCTAGATTTTCCATCAGCAAAACAGAACTTTCCTGTCTCCCACAGCAGCCAACCGGCCCATGAAATGTGGCCCCTGTAGGTTGGAGAACCCTGAGAAACAGCAGGAGGGGAATTGGGGGAAATGTCTGATCTGCTCTTGATCCAATGGAGGCTTCGGAAACTCCTGGAGACTGGAGGGCAGTGAAGGCAAGGCAGACTTCTCCTGGACTCTATAGGACACCTTATAGTGAAAATCACTAGTCTGAAAATCAGCTGTAAGGCCAGGAGATGTTGGCAAACTTAATCCAACCACTATATGGGAGGAAAGTTTTATAAAAAGATGCTCCCTTAAAAACTGGAACACTAGACTCTGTCAAACACTCCTGAATCCCAAGGGCATCTTTTAATTTATCCAGCTGTCTGAAAAGTCCAAGATTTATAAATAGGTCTAAAATGATCCATAGGGCCAGTAGGTTCTGGCATTTTACATCTCTCCCACTTTGCACATCTGGCCCACTCTAGCATGGAGTGAGTTTAGGAACGTGACAGACAGCCTAGGAAAGAAAGGAGAGCTTTCAGGAATGTGACTAGCGATAGGGAAGGGAATTCATGTGCAATTGAAGTCTTATATAACCGCATCCCCCACCCCATCACACACAGACAGCTACTGACAGATTGGCTAAAGCTATTAAGGGACCAAAAGGATTGAGTTTTAATTCCATAATTATTTGCACTGGGAGAGAGTCTTGTAATCACTGTGAATGAGTCTGAGAGTATTGGGGGAGGGAGAGAGAAGGGGGGGGTAAATGAAGCCATAAGTAACTTCCTTCTGTGTCGAAAGCTGCTCGATGCCCCAGTCAGGCAGGGTTCTCGTGCCCAACCCCCCAGGCTATTGGGCAGCCCGTCAGCCCAGGGGCCTTGTCCCTCTCGTCAGGCATCAGCTCCTTCTCCCACGCCAGGTAAGGCTGAGGCTGGGTTTCCTCTGCTTGAACAAGGGATTCCCTCTCAGCGGAGCAGCTCTGTCAGATGCATCTCAATGAGAACGGGGAGGCTTTCCTTCCCTGTACAGTACATCACAGGCTTTCATGTACATACGCGGCAATGAACGTCACCATGGAAACAGGGCTTTTGCGAACAAACAGTCTGCACTGTTGCTGTTTTGTTTTTGTTTTTTTAAACAACGGGCATGCCAAGGGAGGGACAGAAGTCCCCCCCCCCCCGCACGACTTCCCTCCAGATCCCTCCAAGGCACTGGAAGCAATTAGCAAAAATGGAAGATGCCCCTCCTAATAGCCAAGGTCTGAGGGGTTTCCAGAAACAGCCAAGCCAGACCGCAGCCAAACTGGTCTCTGGAAAGCTAGCAGGATCAAGGGAAGGTCATCGAGAGCCAGTGTGGCATAGTGGTTAAGAGCGGTAGACTCCAACCTAGAGAACCAAGTTTGATTCCCCACTTCTCCTCCACATGCAGTTAGCTGGATGTCCTTGGGCCAGTCACAGTCATCTAAGAGCTCTCTTGGCCGCCCCTACCTTGCAGGTGTCTGTTGTGGGCTAGGGCAGGAGACTGTAAGCTGCTTTGAGAGTCCTTTGAGTAGTAAAATAATGGGATACAAAAAAACCCCATCTCTTCTTCTAATACACAAAGCTTCTTCCCAGGAGGTCACTGATGGTGATGTTTAGACATTGACTGAAAAGCTGTTGCAAATAGGGGGAGAGGACGGGGATTGCCAGAACGGCCAATGTAGTACAGTAATTCCTGTGCCAGATTAAGACTGGAGAGACTTGAGTTCAAATTCTTCCCCAACCAGAGCTGACCTTCTCTCTATCACCAGATGCCTCACAGGGATCTGTGGGAATAAAATAGGGGTGCACACAGAACAGCACTCCTTGAGAAAAGAGCAGGTTGAAGACTAACATTTTCCAGTTGCAGAAAAGTGACCTTTTAACACGATGGTCCCTGATGAAGGGAGTTTTATGTATGTATGTATGTATGTATGTATGTATGTATGTATGTATGTATGTATGTATTTTATTTATTTATTACATTTATTTATTTATTTATTTATTTATTACATTTATATACCAACCTCCTCTGAGGCTCAGGACAGTTCACATGAAATGGAAAGGAACAATACATCAAACTCAGCAACTATGCCAGATGGAGTAACAATAATGATAGTAGTAATAACAGAGAGAATAACAATTTAACAGAATAACAATCAAACAGGCCCATGGTTGGTCAATTCAGGCACATGAATTCATGGGAGGGAGGTTCAGGGGCCCAGCGGATGTTGCTGGTTCCAGTCAACCTCAGCCAAATACCGAATCTTAAGAGTACAGTCTTCATCCCCACCACACTACAGGGGAAATACTTTTCTTTATAGGGGGCTGTTCCCATGTTCATCCAGAAATGACCTGGATATGATGTCGGGTAACATGGCTGCAAGATCTAATCAGACCAAGTGGAGTCCCAGGTCCAGCCGACAGCAAGTCCAATTAGATGACCTTGTTGCATTGCAGGCTGACTTTTGGAATGGGAGATCAGTTGTGAGACATTGATCTGAGAAAGCTGCCTGAAGGTGTTTCAGGAACATGATGATTCCTACAGACTCTATTTATTGGAGAAGCTGCAGATATTCAACCTACTGGGACAGGGATAAACATAAGTTCCACTAGAATGTAAGAATGACATCAATATGGGTGGTCTGTTTAGCCTAGAACTCTTTGCCCAAGAGTCTCCCAACAAGATGCCCATGTGAGGCTCTCAACAAGCAAGGCATGGTCATGGGTAGGGGCAAACCACAGGAATTTTGTTTTGCCTGGGAGAGGGTCTCTGGTTCAATCCTTGGCCTCCAGTTCATAGGCAACATGACAGACCTTCACCTATATCTCAGAGCTACTAAAAGTCAAAGCAGACAATACTGGTCTGAGTGACTATGAAGCAGCTTCATCCAGTAATCAACGGGTCACTAAAACTGAATACAAGGGTTCCACTTCCAGGTTTCATTGCCAGTGAACCAAAATGAGGGACATCCTCCATGAAATGTTCTAGTCCTTTAAAAATCTATCTGAATAAATAGCCCCGAATGCATCCTGTTCCAATACATTCCATAGCTTAATGGTATATTGCACCAAGAGACACTTCTTTGCTTCCTGATCCCAGAACTAATCATTGAGTAAATTCTAATGTTTTCGGAGACAGAGAGAATGGTTTGCTTCTGTTCCTGTCCTCCCCTCTCTATTCATACCATTCATAGATTTGCAACACTTGGCCACTGTAAATGTCACTGAGCACTGGGGAAAACTAATCCATACTTATATGCACCAAGGGAGTACTTGATCCAGCCTGGAAACCGTGTGTCTCAGCTGTCTCTGCCCACTGACAAGAGGACCGTAGTTCTTTTATCCTATTTTTTTAATGTGCGTACGCAAACATTACCTTTGAACGTCTGCCTCAAGTCACTGTGCCCAAATCTGCTTCCAATTTGCATTCCGGCTGTGAGATTTTGATCTAAATACTTGGATGAAACGAAGCCAAAGCGTTGGAGTGCTTTAGTCAGCTTCTCCTTGCAGCCATTATTTTCATAGCCAGACTCAGTCACGCAAGCTCTCTCGCTTGGGACAAGCGTGCATTATCCCAGCCACAAGGGAGCAGGCAAGGCAGGAAAGCTGAAAGCGAGCCTTCCCCAGACCTAAGCGAAATGGCAACTTGGTTCAGTTCACATGCTACTCAAAGTCAGGGCTGCCAATAAGCCTGGAGGAAAATGCCCTTTTGTTAAAGGCTTAATGGGGTGCTATTTACCAGGTGATGATACTTATTTCCATATGGTGGAAAGCTCCAGGTGCCCATTTTCACATTTTTTTTAAAGGGACAGGATTTCTCCCCAGGTCAATTCGCAGCCCTACCGCAAAAAATCTCAGGTTCTCAGCAGCAAAGACTTAGATGCTGCACCAGCATTCTCTCTTTACCTCTTCCGTATTTTATGCATAAGATGTCTTTCCATAAATAGTGTGTGTTCTGTATCTTATAAAGCTGTGATGCTCAGAGATTTTTAAAAAAACCCAACCATTCCTGTTTTTATGATTCAGTTGTATTCATTACAAAACCTGGACTTTCAGTGTTATGCACAGTTGCCTCTCTATAAAATTCTCTGCAGTGCCCTCTGCTGGGTAAAAAGCAAAGAGTGTTCTCTGTTGTCTGTTCATTTGCCTTCATTTATCTATTTATGGTCCACCTTTCTCACTGAGATTCAAAGTGAATACATGGTGTGAAACAATATAATCAAACAGACTGAGACATCTAATAAGCAATGCAGTAGGACTAGGATTACAAAAATTAGAAACCATGATATCAAATGGATGGACAATGGATAGAATACAGAAAGAGCAGATTATTTCATAGAACTGATAATCTATCACATACACGTGGCATAGACTATGGCGCCAGGTACAAAGATGTTTGGACAATGAGGTCTTGTACTGGAAGAGGTTTGTATGGTTCTGCTACAAAGCAAATATCCCTGCTACTGTGACCATGGGTGAGGAAGGAAATCCTGGCTTTTAGTTACAGAAGCTCTGCAGAACAGTATCTCAGCTGGCTAGCCATCCCTGGCTAAGCTGAGAATTCAATGCACAAACTCTGGGAGACTACCGTGTTTTGCTGTAGAATCATTCACGATTAGTGCTGGAACCAGCAACATCCACGTCCTCTAGCACAGTGTATGAATACCTGTTTTCATGAGCACTTCAGCACATGCTGGCTGCTGGGAAGCAGCAATGCCCCCCCTTACTGGGGGCATGGAGTGTAGCATTTGTTAGCTCTCAGTTGCTCCCAGCATTTACCAAGATGGCTGTATAAACCATGGTTGCCTAATCCGGTTTGGGAAATTGCTGGTAATTTCAGGGTAGAGATTTAGGAAAGGGAGGCAGAGGAGGGTTTGAAGGGGGACTTCAGCAAGGTATAGGCTGCACTCTCCAAAGCAGCCATTTTTCCCCAAGGGGACTGATATTTGTCATCTGCAAATCAGCAGGAATTCTAGATTTCCAGGTCCCACCAGCTCAGCATGTGCCAGGCCTCAACGCTTTGTTTCCCAGCAGCCATCAAGTGCAGAGAAGCTGGAGAGTTTGGTTGTAGTTTATTCTAATCCCAGGTTGCTCTTCATGCTTATTTCCTTCTGGCGCCCCCTGCTGGATGGAAAAGCCTGACAAACCAGGAAAGCATAGTAAACATACAAACATATATACGTCAGTTCTGAGTATATCTGAATGTTTTGGTGCACACTAAAACATAGTTGCACGATAGTGGCAAACATCTAGTGTGTTTCCTTTTGCTTCTGACCATGCACGTAATCAAAATCATTACCCACTGGATAGTGCAAGGATGTGTAACGAAAGTAGTATTTTTAGTGAATTCTGGAGTACGACAACGCGGTCTGGCAGGGACACTGGTGAGTCTGTGGCCTCTGGGCAAAATCAGCCTTTTCCAGCCTTTTGACCATAGAGGAACTTCTAAATATTTTCTGGACTACAAGAAACACTCATGATGGTGACATGCAGAGAAGTGGCCATGGAAGTAAGATGCCGGAGATAGCCAGTCAATCCATTGATCATTTACCGTCTCCATTGCAGAAATACAGAAAAGTGACAATAAGAAAAACAAAATACGGTCTCAGATAACTCAAACCAAAAAGAAAAGATCTATCCTTATAGCATTAAACAATTAAACAATAATAAAGAATGTTTTTAAACAATGTCCTTTCTTGAGTTTACTTTTAGTTTATTTCATTCCAAGAACATCAGCCAGAACGGTTTTCCAGATAAAATCCGTTTTCTATTATCTTTTCCTCAGTGGCAAGTCCTCTCTTCTTTTAAATGCAATAAATCTTAAACAGTGTTTCTTCCACAAACCCAAAAGTAGTGATATAAATTGGCCAACGGCTCATAATACTATGGAGATCCTAGTCCAAAAAAACAAGGAGAGAGGAATTTGGGTGTGATTCTAGATGCCTCTTTCTGTGGAGGCCCATGTCATGGGAATAGCCCGCACAATGTTCTTCTGTCTGTGCCAAATGAGGCTACTAGTCCCCTACCTGACCCCAGACCACTTGGCTACTGTGATCCATGCAACGGTCACCTCTAGATTAGACTTCTGTAAGTCACTCCATACTGGTCTGCCCTTGTCCTTGACCTGGAAACTCCAGCTGGTACAGAATGCAGCTGCTAGGGCCCTCACAAAAGCACCTTGGAGGACTCATATCCAACCAGTATTGAGGCAGTTGCATTGGTTGCCAGTTCTGTCCCAGATCAAGTTCAATGTTTTGGTTTTGACCTTTAAGGCCATTCGTGGCTTGGGCCCTGCCTACTTCACTTGCCTGCTTATGCCCTCTGTAGAGCACTTCCCTCTGCGGGCGTAGATCTCTTGGAGGTCCCTGGCCCTAAAAAAGTGCGCCAGGCCTTGAAGCTTTGGCACAGTTGCAAATCAAATCACCTGGGACACAATAATTACCCACTGTTAAAGGACAAGACTTTTTTTTCTGCAGAAGTCTTGGCAACCCTACATACAGTAAATGTGTATGTGGGAACCTCAGTCAAGGGAAGATCCAGGGCAGGTGGTGTTTTTTGTTCTGGTTTTTTAACTTTATTTGTTTACAGCCAATCTTTCTTACTGATATTGAAGGCAGATTACAAAACATTAAAAAATGCAATCAAATAATATGGCATCCAATGAACAATGCAATAAAGCTAGGATTAAAAAATTCGAAAACTATGTACGAAAAAGTATTCTATGACATAACATGCTATAAACAATGCAGAAAAGAAATTCTGACAGGAGATGAGACAGAAGAGAAAGTAGCAGCAAAAGCAAGATAATGCACACAATAAATGTATGATTCTATCAATACATCTAATCCATAACATGGTCAGATCTTGCATGACTTAGTCAGGTCAAGACTCCAGATGCTCCCCTCCACGAAAGCATTGTGAAGCTTCAGAATAGACGCATGCCTGAATTCCTGCTGTGTTGTGGAGTCTTAATGGGTGAATTTGGGCCAGTTACTCTTTCTCAGCCTAATGTACTTCACAGGATGGTTGTGAGAATAAAATGGAATAAAGACAAATTATGTAAGCTGCTTTGGGTCCCCATTGGAAAGGTGGATATGAATGAAGTAAAGAAATAACAAATATAACTGAATGGAAAGACTAGGATATGGGGCTGCCAGGGGAGAGGATACAAGGGAGATTGAGATTATTTTGCAGGTTCTGCCACTGGCCCAGCTACAAACATGTAACTAGGACCTGCCTGGCAGCTGGCACTTCACTTTTCCCAGCCTGCTCGAGGGAGGAACTGAGGGGAATCTGAAGAAGGCAGAAAGATAAAGGTAAGTTGGCTGGTGGGTGGGAAAGAGAAAGGGAAGCAGGAAAAACGAAGAAGAAGAGTTGGTTCTTATATGCCACTTTTCTCTACCTGAAGGAGTCTTAAAGCGGCTTACATTCGCCTTCCCTTTCCTCTCCCCACAACAGACACCCTGTGTGGTGGGTGAGGCTGAAAGAGCCCTAATATCACTGCTCGGTCAGAACAGCTTTATCAGTGCCGTGGCGAGCCCAAGGTCACCCAGCTGGCTGCATGTGGGGAGTGCAGCATCGAACACGGCTCACCAGATTAGAAGTCTGAACTCCTAACCACTACACCAAACCCTATGAGGGCTTTTAGAGACAGGAAAGAGGGAGGGAGAGAGGGAGGGGGGATGTGATGCATCCCTTAACTCCTTGTGGACGCCCTGCTTGTGCTGTATAAAAGCTTGCATGTACTGAGCCACTCTACTATACTACAGGTCATAAAAATGTCCTCCTGAACATTTCTCTTCTGCACATTCTGTTGAATGATAGAAGTGGGGAACATTCATAACTTCCTGAGGCAGGAAATTCAAGGAGGTGAGAGCTACAACAGAAGAAAATTAGGTACAGGCTGCTGTTGTTTTTTCTTGTTTGCAGGGTTGTTTGCAAGTTTGTTTTAAAAGTAGTAGAAGCACAAAACCAAAATTCCCTGTTTGTATTTTCCCTAGTAATTACTAATCAATTTGTTAGTTTTCATTTGTTTCTCGGGAGTCTTGCAGTCTAGTTTACAGAATTCACCTCAGAGACAGAGCGAAGAAGGGAAACAGGAAAGATCAGATATGAAAGTGACAGTGAAGCTTCCTGGTTTTCAACATCGAACAAAATAGATTTCCCAACAGAATGAAATATGACAGATAGGTCTTTTTTCCACACTGTTTCCAGTGAGTAGTAATTTCGACAGAAGTTTTCCCCATTAATTCTTTGTCTGGCCATATCGAACTTCCAGAATTAAAAAAAAAAATCTCTTACCAGGCGTACAGGGTTCTGATCCTGACTGAGACCACAGTGGACATGGGAAGATTTTCCTCTGCAGCCATAAGGAAACAGCATGGACCATCCTCCTCTCCACTCACACAGTGGTCCCCTTTTGCCTGCTAAGAGATTTTTAAAAACCCTGGAAACTCTGGACATAAAACTCCCATATAGTTTGGGCCTGTGTGTGTGTGTGTGTGGTAGACAGAAGTGGGGTAATCATGCAGAATATGGTTGGGAAGCACACCTGTGTACACACCCACCCAGGGCCCCTCCCCTTCCCACCCCATAATTGTCCATTTTGGGAGAGGAGGTAAGGATGACATGACCATATATAGCCTTATCACCTGATAAAAGTTTAACAAATTTTTAAAATATATGAAAATTAATTAACTCCCACACATTAAGATAACCCTTCCAGGGCCTTCAAGAAACCTCAGGGTTTCACGAAGCCTTGGTCTATCCTATGTGCCCGAAATTATGCCAAGAACATTTTTACATGAGAAGCATAGTCCCTCAACATTTCATCCAAAGAGATTCCAGGCTGCCTGTAATGGGGAAACCAATGGAAATGAATACAAATGACAAATGAAACAAAAATGAATGAAACTATTTTGAAACAAAAAAAGATGGAGGGAAGTCCCAATTGCTTAGATATGTTTGATGTTGGAAAGTGCCATCTGACTTTCTCAGCTGACTTATGACCACAGGGTTTTCAAGGGGAAAGACATTCAGAGGTAGTTTGCGATTGTCCGTCTCTGCATCGTAGTTCTGGCCTTCCTTGGTGGTCTTCCATCCAAGTACAAATCAGGGCTCACCCTGCTTAATTTCTGAGATCTGCTGAAATTGGGCTAGCCTGGGATATTCAGGTAAGGACAACCTGTTATTGTGTCACGCTTTGTCATCCTGCACTTATTTTTCATACTTTATATATAAGTCATATATAAGTACAATCAGCTGACAGTCAAGGCTCCTATTTCCTCACCATTTTAGAATGAAGGACTGATGCTTGGAAAGCAGCCCCACCTCCATCCACCAAGGTTTGGTTTATTGTCTGAGGAGCTCCAAAATATACAACATATTGTGAAAATGTTTTTTTAAATGAGATCTTATGTGTTCCAGAACATTAAGTGTACTTTCTGAGAATATACCATATTTGTAACATATTACAGTTGCTTTTTTGCAGTTATACCCAGTTTTATTTTCCATTTCAATTACTAAATACAGAACCATTCCTTGAAATAAGGAACAGGTGCCAAGCCTAATTGAGACAAAAAGGATCTTAGACCTTCATTTAGCCAAGAGGAAGCTTGATTATAAGTTTAAACAATAATTATTCAAAACTCTTGGGAAGCCAACTTCTCCAGCACCACTGGGCTTTTTGAGGGCTATCCATTGTATTCAAACATGAGGAATTAATCTCAAATGGCCTATTAATGAAAGCCCCTAATATGGCCCTGCATTAGTGGCAGTAACGGAGAGGTTCATTAAAGTCTGAAAATGGGAGCTTCAAGTGACATGAAAGAAAAATATAAGAAAAGGAAACCCAGAGGGAGAATAGGAGGGGGAATTAAAGATGATTTTTCCCAGGCAGAGTCAGGAATCTGCAGATCTCACAAAAGGAGCATTTTTTATTGTCAGTCTTGGAGACTTTCACCTTCAGACTCCCCCCACTGCTCCTGGGCCTGCTGTCAGTGAAGTGGGAGCTTTAACTGACAGTGCGGAAAAGGTGTGGGGGTGGGGTGAGGGGGAGAGGACAGGGCAGCAGCCATTTCTGCCACACTCCCACCTCCTTGAGGCATGAGGGAATTCAAGAGCAGCAACACCTTTAGACCTCACTCGTTTTGACAAGGTGTTTTTCCCCCCTCTGAGGCAGAATAACACAGACTGGAGCTGGGCCAGATTCACTGACAGCTTCGTAAGCGGGAATGCAGGTTCGCCGTGTCCTCAGTGTAGTAATCATGAGGTCCAGAGGTTTGCTGCAAATCAGGCTGTGCTTGTTGCCTGGGGACATGCAGCAGTGGGGACCAGGGCCTGGGCTGTTGCAGAAGAAACTGTCAAGCAGGTCACAGTGACCAGAAGAACAAGTCCTGTCCAGAATAAGCACTATGCCACTCAGGCACTGGCTGAGACATATTGCACTAACATATGAATTTCATAATTGTTAGCATCTCCACTGCAATCTGGTTGAGTGACTGTCAAGACATGGGCCACTAAAAATCATGTCTTAATTTAAAAAAAAACTGTATACTGATTGTGTATACTTATGTACATGCAAGAGTGAACAGCATAGCCAGCTGGTGTGGTGTAGTAGTTAGTGCTGGAATAGAGTCTGGAAGACTTAGGTGTAGTCTGCATGGGGCTTTTAACCCACTCCCAGCTTGAATAAATCCCTCCAGTCTACACTGAATTTGATTTCTATTTTGATTTTGGGCACTTTAAATTTTCCCTCTGCAACATGCATGATTGATCCGCAGTCGCTGATATAAACCCCAATATTTGAAAAATTGCCATCAGTAAGTGTGCAGATTTCTGTTTTTTGTGAATTAACTTCCTTCTTCATGCATCATAGCAAAGCAGTCTTCCCTGATTGGCCAGGGCATCAGTTCAAAGGTTCCCTGGTTCCTGGTTGCAAGGCTTGTCTTAAAGTGACTGTGCTCTAGAAGCCCTAAGTTCTCTCAGCAGAGATTTGCCTCTTGGATTTATCCCCCCACCCCTCTGCTGTCTCCAATCCCCCCCCCCGAGAAAAGAAAGAGGCTCCTGCTGCACTTGGCTCCCCTCCCCGCTCTGAACTTCCCCAATCAAGTGCAGAATATTTTCTGTTTCAAGGGGGGGGGGGAAGAGAGGAAGATCTTCAAATCAACCTGAATTCAGCAGGATCCACAATGGAAAAAACAAAGTAAGTGCAGAATCAGCCTTAGGTTCAAAACCCCACTGCCGATGAAACTCACTGGGGGGTTTGGGCCAGTGATTCTCTCATACCTTAACCTGAATCACGGAGTTGATGTGAGGGTAAAATGAAGCAGGGAGAGCACCACATATGCTGCTGTGAGCTCTTTGGAGGAACAGTGGGATAGAATGCACCTGGGTACCATAAGTGATTACTATATGTCTCAGTAGTTGTTTTTTAAAGACAGGAGTGGCTGTCATGTGTTGTAGAAAACAGGATCAAGCTAATGGTGCAAAAGATGTAGGACTAAGTTGTTTTTGTTTTTTTAAGTCCCAGGCTGGCACTTGGAACATTGGGGGAGTGATGCACAGGAAGGTAGTTTTTAACCTTTTCCTCCTGTGTCCTTTCCCCAGTCCAAATCACACACACACATACACACAGGCACTGTAATTGCTGCCACTGGGGAATGGAAACCTGGGCAGGCACTGACCTCCTCCCCCACAATATGAGTTTCACAATCAATCACAATTTTAAAAGGGTAGGAAGTCTTAACTTCAGCAAGTAATCAATTCTAACAGTCCAAGCAGATCTGGCAACTTCAAGGTACATATGAAACTGCCCTAAGAACATCCCCTGAATTTCTTCAACAATAAACTCAGAACTCCATCTTGTTTTTCCTTCTGAACTGTTCAGCCTTCACACATTTTACCATCTCTCTAGCTTATGACAACCTGATTATTCAGCCAGAGGGGCTCATTATTCATTTCTTAAAGAGCCTGATCCTACCTGGAGTCCATGTCCATCACAGCCTGAACCATCTTGCCTTTGATACTTGGCACATCAACAACCCACCAGCAATGCGGGCAGTGACAAGGTCAGAGAACTGCTTCAGAATGTGTCACTTTATTTGTTTTACTCACCAGTGAGCTAACAAATCTTGTCAGGAGCTGTTTGTAAAGGCATGATGATAGCTATCATATCTTGTTAGGGGTGATAATCTTCACCTTTTCTTTCCTTTTCTCTTATTCGCTGTTCATTTATCGTATTTCCCTTCACATTCATTATTTCAAATACACCCCTTTATCTTGTTCCCCAACATTCCACATTCTTCTAGACAAAAGAGATCACTCTCCACAGATGATATTCTTTCTCACAGTATTGTTTGGTATTTGGAGTATTTGGGAGGGGGTTGTTGTTTGTTAATAGATAACTGTTTTAATAGAGGCAAAATGAAAACACGGTCCAGTTCTCCACCAAGAACTAGAATCTGTTAGCTGCATAGCAAAGATCCTACAAGGGGCCCACTTGAATTAGAAGCAAATCAGGCTTGGGCACCTTTAAAAAGAGAAGAAGAGCAGTTTTTGTACCCCACTTTTTTTACTATCCAAAGGAGTCTCAAAGCGTTTTATTATTGTCTTCCTTTCCTCTCCCGACAGACATCCTGTAAGGTAGGTGATACTGAGAGAGCTCTGATAGAAGCTGCTCTGTGAGAACAGCTTCTAACAGGACTGTGACTAGCCCAAGGTCACCCAGCTGGCTGCATGTGGAGGAGGGGGTTCGCCAGATTAGAGGTCACCTTTCTTAACCACTTCACCAAGCTGGCTGTCAGAAGTTCATTAAAGAAAATAGACAATGTTTATAAGTAATTGAACCAGGAATGAGAGAAGCTCTGTGTGCCAAAATTCTCCTTTCCACACAATAGTGAAAGGTCACAGAAGCAGTGACCTCTGATGACTCTAAAATGAAGGCAAGGGGAACACCATTAGATATGACACTGTGTGGCTGGGTTTTTTTTGTCAATCCTCAGGAGATTGCATGATTCATACAGCCTGTGCCATGTTCTCCATTTTCTTCAAGCCATGTTGCAGGTGATGGAATGTGGAGATAATTTCTTAAAATGGATTCAACACATTTATATGAAACATGAGGCCAAAGTGTTGGTGAATGGGATGGTCACAGAAGACAAAATAAAAATCAGGAAGGGCTTTATTATACAAGGGCTTTATTATTTAATTTGGTTCTTGAAATCTTGACCATTAAAATTAGATCCTATCAAAATCTTTTTGGTATAAAATTCACTGAGGAAAAAGAATATAATATAAGAAATTATGCCAATGATTTTGTCTTAACCTTAAATAAGCTTGAAACCTCTATTCCAAATTAGTGGATTATAAAAAAAACAAAAACAAATTTAGTGGATTATCTAACATTTTTAATGGTAACAAAAGACAAGAAAAGAATAGCTGATATGAAGGTGTTAACTGGCTGTGAAATCAGTCTGGAAAAGGTCAAATATCTGGGCACCTTTATTGGTAAAGATCTAAAAACTCTATATGAAAATAATTACAAAATGGTTTGGCATGCAATACACAAAGACATTTCCAGATGGACTAAATTAAAATTTTCTTGGTCAGAAAGAATAGCAAATGTTAAAGTGAATGTTCTTCCTAAATTGAATTTTTTATTTCAAACACTACCTATAGGCTCTTGATTCCATTGGAGAGCTTATTCCACCAGGTTGGGGCCACAGATGAAAAGGCTCTGGCACTTGTCTAGGCCAGGAGGACTTCTTTGGTGCCAATGATCACCAGTGCCACTCTTCAGGAAGTATATGCAAGCAAATGGTCCTTGCGGTAAGTAGGACCCTGACTGCTTATGGCCTTGAACGTAAGTATCAGTACCTTAAACCAGATCTGATATTCAATTGGTAGACCAGTGCAACTGCTGGAGAATTTGAATTATATGGGCTCTCCATGCTGTTTGAGTAAGAACACAGGCAGCTGTGTTTTGTACCAATTGTAGTTTCTGGAGAAGGGATACGAGTAGACCTGCATAGAGTGAATGGATCACTGTGGTGAGACATTACAGAGCCAGATAGGGCACCAGAACTCTGATCTGGTAGAGATGTAAGAATGCCAGCCACGCTACTCCTCTGATCTGTGCTTTCATAGTTAAAGAAGTGTAAGGGATGACATCCAGGTTATTGTTTTAAATATATATATGTTTCAGGCCACCTGGCCTCAACTGAATGCTCAACAGAACAGCTCCATCTTGCAGGCCCTGAGGAACTCAATGAGTTCTGACAGGGCCCATGTCTCCTCTGGGAGCTCACTCCTTCATATGGGGGCCAAGACTGAGAAGGCCCTGGCCTGGTCAAGTTCAGGCAGGCTTCTCTTGGGCCAGGGATCACAAGCCTATTGAAACTGGCAGTGCTTAGTGCTCTTTGGAGGGTATGTTTGGAGAGGTGATCTTTCAGGTATGAGGATTCTGGCAGCTGCATTTTGGACCAGCTGCAACTTCCAAGCAGAGACAAGGGAAGGCCCATGTAGAGTAGGTTACAGAACTCTAGTCGGTAGGTGACTGTTGCATGGGTGACTGTGGCTAAGTGATCCAGGGCCAAGTGCATACTAGTAGCTTAGCCTGGTGCAGGTGAGCTACTGTAGTGACCTTGAGCTTCCATGGAACCTCCAGACAACTACACCAAAATGCAGGGCCTCCTTCCCATCTCTTTCCTATTTTTCTTTCCTCTGATTCCTTCTCTCAGTTAACATTGTAGCTGGTTAATTTACCAACCATCCTTATCCATGGTTCCTCTATATATTTGTGAAAAAGCCTGGGGTGTGGAACGTGTCCGTCTGTCCAAGTTAGAATAGGGCCAATCAGGGTACAGCCAGCACACTTGACCATCTTCCCCAAGAACTCTAGGTGTAAAATGGGATGGTAGCTGGCAGGGTCCCACGGTTCTAGTGATGATTTTTTTCAGGAAAGGTCTAACCACAGTCCCTACAGCCCTTCCAGGAAAATCCCTGGTAATAGGGACAGGTTGATAATTTCCCAGTGGGTTCTTTTACCCATCCTGATCCCCTGGGGAAGGGCGGGATATAAATACAATTTTATTGTTATTGCTATTATTGTACATCTGCTCTATTGGGGAGGGCATTTTAATTCCATTACTCCTATATAAATGTGCACTGATTTCCACCAATTTTCCCTTTAGGACTTAGGAAAACCTCCAAATAAAGATACTGATACCAGGGAGTACTGCCACCTCTCTCCTCCCCTAAGAAAAACCTGTGCCTATTTATAAGATTTATAATCTAAGTCTCAATGTGGCTAACAACACAAATAGTCCTCCTGCTGAATGCCATCAATAGTGTCTTGATTGAGCAGATCAAGGGCACCACAGATCAAGTGGCAAGACCGCCATCGTTCATTCATTTCTCACATTTAATTCCATCATTCCTCCAAGGAGTTCAAAGTAGAAGACATGGATGGAGGAGAGAGTTGGTGGAGAGAGTTTTATCTCCCTCTACCGAATTAATACAACTCAAGGGCATCCAATTGAACTGATGGGTAGTAGGTTTAGGATAGACAAAAATAAATACTAATGTACACAAAGAGTGATTAAAATGTGGAATTTGCTGCCAGAAGACAACATGATGGCCTCAGGAACAAACAGCTTTAAAGGGGGATTAAATAGATTAATGGAGGATGAGTCTATCATTCGCTACTAGCCATGATGACTGAGGTAACATCTACATTCAGTGGCAGTAAGTCTCTGAATTCCATAGCCAAGAAGCAACATCAGGGAAGGCCTAGATCTCTAGGCCCTGTTGTTGGCCATCCAAAGGAACTGGTTGGCCATTGTGTGAGACAGGGATCTGGACCAGATAGGCCACTGGACTGATCCAACAGGGATCCAACTGTGTTTGTATATTGTGTTCATTTTTGTCACAACAATCCTGTGAGCCTGGCCCAGGTTTCCTGAGTATAACAGTGTCAACTGTTCATAAAATGCTACCTGGAAGTAGCAATTACAACAAGAAAGGGGCAGCAAACCCCCCCCCAGGAACAGAAGGTGATTAGACAAAGCTTAACTAACCAGTGGATCTCAACCTTAAACTCAAGGAAGTGCTCCAGAAACCTAAATACATCCCCTATTCAGATCCCAGAAACAAACAACGTTAATCATGGAGAGAACCTAATAAATCCAGACTCCTCCTATGCTTCCAAGGGAGAAAGATCAATTTCTTTTAGTTCAATGCCCCCCTTGGAATCAACCTCCTGCTCACTAATGAATGTGAGTCTGAAGAAACCAGAGACAGCCCAACATCCTGGAGAGGTGAAGGCAGGGGCAAACAAGATGGGAATAGAAGGAAAAGACTGTGAAATAAAAACTCAAGAAGTGAAAACTATGGAACCCCTAACTTCGCCACAGCAATTAGTTATTGGGGGTGATTATGAACTGGACTCACAGGTCCTCCATAACATATTTCCCAGCCAAAAGCTCCAAAATCAACTCAATGCCAAATCTCTGGCCCAGGAATTATTAGAGATGGGAAATATGGATTATGATGTTTCAAAATCAGGAGAAATTCAAGACCCCGCAAATGGCACAGCTAGAGCTCCCACTTGTCCTCTATTTAAAAAACACCCCACGAGGGCAGAGGAATTGAAACCACCAACAGATATGTCTCTAGTCTCCACCACTTATCACACTTCAGATTGCATTGGACCACATATTACCTTGGCGATCTCAGAGGGGATCACAGCACAGGTAGAAAACCCCAAAAATACAGATGATGGTGAGAACAATGGAATTGAGTCAGCAGTAAACCTTCCCCCACCAGAAACAGCCTTCTCTGCATGACTAGTTGAGAGAAAACTTACCATAACTACAAACAACACCTTAGACATCTTATCATGGAATGTTGCAGGGTGGTTTCGTTGCCTTGCTGAGGGCTCGAGTATTCCTTTTTTCAGGAGAAAGTATGACATTATTGCCTTACAGGAGACCTGGACTGATGTGCCCCTAATCCTGAATGGTTATCAGGCCTTCGAATTAGCAGCTCTGCCTGGCTTAGGGCCAGGTAGATTGAAGGGAGGGTTAGGTATTTTAATTTCAACATAATTAAACGTTAAATGCACAGAAGTCGTGCCGCTCAAGCCTTTTGCAATGGCAATTCATCTTGGTTGGGAGAGAGGGTCTATTCTTTTTATAAATGTTTACTTGCCCCCGGGGAGGAAGAAAAAAGAAGTGAAGGAGGTCTGGGCCAAACTAGAGCGTTACGTATCCTATTTGTTATTGGAGCATCCCATGGCTAGAATAGTGCTGGCAGGAGACTTTAATGCACGCTTAGGACCTGATGATCCTTCTCTTGGAAAAAAGTTTCCAGTGTTGCTTGAAGATCCTGAAGATGCATTAGTCTGTCTTCCCCTACCAAGAATTTCTAGGGATCAACATGCGAATTTTGCAGGGTCTTGCCTTATGAGTTTTGCTTTAAAACAAAATCTATACATACTCAATGGTTCGGTACAAGCTGACCATCCAGGGGCCTATACGTACATGGCAGGCTCCAGATGTAGCACCATAGACTATATCCTAGTCTGCTCATCCCTATTAGTACAAGTTAAGAACTTTCAAATTCTTCCTTATTTAGAAGGAGATCATTTCCCTCTATTTCTGCAGATTTCCAGCCCCTCAACACCATCTCACCTAGAAACACGGTGGCCAATAGAACTGGATGTGTTCTCTAGGACAAGGTGTAGAGTGAAGTGGTCCCCGCATCTACAGTCCTTGGTAAAGGAAGCTCTGGAAAACTATGATCTGGAGCTGTTTAGGTCGGCCTGTGCCAATCCTGCAGAAAGTCACAATCCAGTAACAGACCTTGAAGAGCTCATCTTAAAGTTGGGATCCCTTTTGTTTAAACCAGCTCAGGAAAGGGATAACAGAAAAAAGGGCTCCAGGATCTCTAAACCCTGGTTCGATAGCGAATGTATGACTGCAAAAAAAACCCTTACTAAGGCTTATACAAACTTTGTTAAAGCTCTAGGGAACCCAAGTCAGGAAGTCCGGGACAGCTTGCTAAATCATAAAAAAAGCTATAAAAAATTAGTTATCCGAAAGAAAAAAGAGTTCACAGGGATGCAGTGGAGAGTCTTAATTCAGGCAACTAGAGACAAAAACCCATCCTTATTTTGGAAGATGATCACTAAACGTGATAGAACAGAGCCTACCCCACTCGACTCAATCATCCCAGCGGACAGATGGGTTACCTATTTTAAAAGCATGTATGGTGATGTTCCCCTCCATCCTATGCTAACTCCAGATCCTGCTGACCTACCCAAATGGCTTCCCGTTTCCCCGAGCGAGATAACTGCCCACATTGAGAGACTAAGGAAAGGGAAAGCCCCCGGGTGGGATGGCATCTCTCCAGAACTTCTTAAAGAATTCAAGGACTGGTGGGCTCCCTATCTAGCATCTGTTTTCACATTCATTGACTCCACTGGAAAGATACCTAGAGACTGGGAAATGGCCGTTGTAATCCCTTTCTTCAAAAAAGGGAAGAGAGATGACCCTGCCAATTATAGGCCAATTAGCTTACTAAGTGTTGTTAGCAAACTATACACCAGACATCTGCTGGATAAATTTATCTTATGGCTGGAACAGGAAAGGATCATTGTACCCGCGCAAGCAGGGTTTAGGGAGGGCAGAGGTACTCTAGAGCACTGTCTAACAATACAACATCGGGTTGAAAAATATTCCTCCCGGAGTGTGACCTCATTATATGCAGCCTTTGTAGATTTCAAGGCGGCATTTGATTCCATCTCAAGACCCAGACTATGGGAGAAACTGGAAGCTTCCACAATTGATAAAAGACTCAGTTTTTTGATACACTCTCTGTACGAGCAGACCACACTCAGAGTCAGATGCAGTAGGAAAGGTCACCTAACAGAGCAGATTAAAACTCATAAAGGGGTCAGACAAGGCTGTTTATTGGCCCCTTTACTCTTTATTTTTTACATCAATGACTTAGAGAGACACCTTGAGTCCATAGATTGTCACCCACCTAAATTAGCAGGGCAGCACATTCCTGCTCTCCTTTATGCTGATGATGTGGTCTTACTGTCCAGAACCCCTGTCAGTCTGAACAGAGCCCTGGCAGGGCTGGAGAAATACAGTGAGAAAGAAGCCCTGGTAATAAATGATTTTAAAACTAAGGTAATGGCCTTTGGCAATCGCCCCAGAGTTAGGACCTGGCGCTTAGCTGGAAAGAGGTTAGAACAGGTGAAGTCCTTCAAATACCTGGGAGTTACCTTTCAGGCTTCAGGATCAAGGCACGAACACTGTAGACAGCTTGCGAACATAGGGGAGAGAAGTGCCCTCAATATACTCAAATTCCATCGCTCCAATGGAGCCTATTTTGTTCCAGCAGCACTCAAACTCTTCCAAGCTAAGACAATTGCTCAAATGGCGTACGGGACCTTTTTAGGGCCACCAACCTCTTGCTTTGCCCCACTTGAGCGGGTTCAAACAAAATTTCTTAGAGTGTTACTTCAGGTTCCAAACTGTGTTTCGAACTCATGGATACGCCTAGAGACAGGGTTTCCAAAATTCAAAGTGAAAGCAGTAACTTCATCCATCTCCCTATGGTTAAAGGCACACTGGGCCACAGCTGGTTTACTTCCTTCAATCCTCTGTGACAATTTTAAATCCCAGTGGCTGTTGGCCACCGAGAGGGAAATTATAAAATTAGGCTTTTCCCCGCTTTCACTACTTGGGTTGGGGTACGATCAGGCGAAAATTGTAGTGAAACAAAGGATTGAGGACACAGAGCGTCAAACTGACCTTTCTCGCTCCCCTAGGTATGGTGCACTACCGTGTTCCAGATATATTCAAGCCTCTGCAGACTATCTCTCCTATTTGGAAACAAAATACTATAGGAGAGCATTCACACTAGCTAGATGCTCTGCATTACCTTCTGCCATGCTGGTGGGTCGCTTCAAGAAAACCCCAGTAGCTGAAAGACTCTGCCCCTGTAATTCCGGGGAGATAGAGTCAATCGAACACATCCTCTTAAGGTGCCCTACTTTTAGCTCTGCGAGAGACAAATTCATCCTCCCATTACTCAGGAATTCCTCCACCAGTTCAAACAAAGAAAAAGTAAAATTCCTCCTGTGGAATAGTAGGGGCCATATTATTAAGCAGGTTGCCAAATTTTGTGCGCATGTGCTGAGCACAAGGGAAAGACAACTTAAGCTTAAGTGAAGATTCTTAGAGGTATTTTACTATGCATTTTTTATACTGTTTGCATCAACTATACAATTTTATATATTTTAAATTTTGTACTGGCTCCCTGATTTTGCAATCTTTTACTGTGAAATGTTTTTTCTCGTTATCTGTTTTATCTGGCCACAGTGCTGTATCAAATAAATTTGATTTGATTTGAATACTAATGTACACAAAGAGTGATTAAAATGTGGAATTTGCTGCCAGAAGACAACATGATGGCCTCAGGAACAAACAGCTTTAAAGGGGGATTAAATAGATTAATGGAGGATGAGTCTATCATTCGCTACTAGCCATGATGACTGAGGTAACATCTACATTCAGTGGCATTAAGTCTCTGAATTCCATAGCCAAGAAGCAACATCAGGGAAGGCCTAGATCTCTAGGCCCTGTTGTTGGCCATCCAAAGGAACTGGTTGGCCATTGTGTGAGACAGGGATCTGGACCAGATAGGCCACTGGACTGATCCAACAGGGATCCAACTGTGTTTGTATATTGTGTTCATTTTTTCACAACAATCCTGTGAGCCTGGCCCAGGTTTCCTGAGTATAACCCTCTTCAACTAGTGTGTGCTGGATTGCTATGCTTGTTCCTCCTACCTGCATAGGAACACCAGTCTATGATAAGCCATACCATATAAGGCCATTCATTCAGACAACTCTAGATGAAGATCATATGTAACAACAACAGAAATCCTGGTTCAGATTTCCTCTCCTGCTCTGGTCGTTCTCATTTCTTCTTGATTTCTACACTTCCTGAATTCTTGCTTCAAGAACTCTGATCAGAACATATTTTTTTTTAAAAAAAGTGGCTGCAGTGCTCCAAAATGAAGCATTTTTCATCTTTAAATATTTATGCTTTATGTAAGAGGCTGTCAGGAGGCTCTGGCTACAGTTCAGTTAGTGAGAGAATCTTCCCCTCATTTCCAGAGAATCTGTCTCAAGAGAGAAGAAAACAGGTCACAAATTGTACACCAGAAAGGCTGAACCATCTAGAATTAAACCAAATGTGAACACATTTCATGGGCTGAACCTGAACTAAAGCTTGCCAGATTTCCTTCCTAGATAATTAATTTATAGACAAATAACTGTAAAGCCATTATAAAAATTATGGCGACCATGGACTGGGGATGAAAGGAGGGGAATAGACATACTTCACTGGGCCCCAAAGGTTGGCTGGGGGGGGGTATGCCCATTACCGTAATGGTGGCCCATTTATTAGAGACAAAATTGCTTGTGTTATGAAACAAAATAAGTGATGCTTGAGCAAATGGATTATAAAAGTCATATATGATGCTTTGCATTCTGGATGATGTCAGAATGTCATCGTACAGTTTAAAGCTGGCATTTTAAGCATTGCTACAAAACGGTACTGAATGAACTGGAGCTTATTTCTGTATAAAAATGCTTTGACTGACATTGCACATCTTTTATGAATTAAATGTCCTTTTGTGTGAATGTTATACAAATATTATTTTATCATAATTTACTTTGTAAAAGTAGGGCTACTTGTAACATATGTCACATGTCAATGGTTAGAAAGAAGCAGTGAAGTTGAAATGATGAGAGGGAGTCCAGGATGACATGTCATATTACAGTTTTATGTTTGCTTCTCCACTGTAAACATTTAGAAGAAGACTTATGGGGCGTAGGGGCTGCTAGGAAAGGGGAACACTTTCAAAAGAGAGAAATAGAGAATATAACTTATGAGACAAGCAGTACTCAGATTATTTGAGTTGGTTGGCTTTAATGTTTTATATGTTATTTGTTCAAGGAATTGGTATAATTCATCAGAACCAAATTTCATATTCTAGCATGTATTTCATTGCCCTGTGAACTGGGATTTAAATGCAGTGCTGTGATGCCAATTAAGGGTACATGTCTGTCTTCTTGAAATATTTATTATTATCTCTCACCCATCCATCTATACAACCTGTTATGAAGTCATTCCTGTCCAAACAAGGTCTCCATCATGTCAGGCATGTTGACAGATTAGGTCACAGCTTTGATAAAGACCATTACAGGTACCTACAGGGTGTGAAAGCTGCTGTCACAGTGGATTAGCATACAGCCTCGCCTCTCGCCTGACAGTTCTCATCATTAGGGACTCTGTGTGTGTGTGTGAGAGAGAGAGAGATAAAATATGGAAATTCTAATTTTAAAAAGCCCTGACCTAGGTGGCCCAGGCTAACCCAATCTCATCAGAACCCAGAAGGGTTGGCCCTAGCATTTGGAGGGAAGACCACCAAGGAAGTCCAGGGTTGTTATTCAAAAGTAGGCAATGGTAAATCACTTCTGAATGTCCATTGCCATGAAAAGGTACTTTACACACATGCAACACAAGAGAAAAGCCTAAGAATGCTGTGACCATCAGGAGGCGGAATGGGTGCTGGGCATCCTACCCCTCCATAATGCCTGGCTCTCATTTCAGATGAGGACTATCTCCGTCCATCTTCTATTGTTTTTCCCTTTATAAAGAGAAAGTGCTAGATAACTATTATATTAAAAAGCAGTATATGTGATGGACAGGCTGGGTTCCATCTCTCTCTGAGAGCAACCAATGAAAGTAGGCAGAATGTTGAGAGGAAGAAACTTCAAAACAGCGGTTGAGAAATGACAGAAGAGGTTAGCAGCAAAGGGAAGCTAACAGTTTAAGAGCTGAGGTGAAAGGGCTTTTGCCCTTCAGCGAGGGAAGTCATCCAAACTGGTTAGGACATGCCTCCTCTCACTCCAGGCAGTGCTATGCAAATTTGCATAGACTATGTTGGCTCAGAGCAAAGTTAACTCTCCATTTTCACTAGTCCTGCCACTTCAGCAGGATGCTCAAGCCTAGATCCACTTTCTTGGGGACTCTTATTGGTATGGAAGACAGAAAAGCCTTGAAGAAAGGCTCCAGCACTGGTCTTAAAAAGAAAAAAAAGAGACCATTAAGACAAACCTGAGTTTCCAAGTGTTAAAAATTGGCCAACAGCAGATATCATGGGACTGTAGGAAATAGATTGAATCAAATATTTTAATATGAGATATTAAGTCTGCTGTGGCCAGAATACAGCGGGCGCTAGCGTGATGGGTGGGTGGACGGATGGGGTGAAAGAAGGAGGAGAGGGGGAAAGAGAGACAGAGAGAAATACAGAAAGAAAGGGAGGAAGATAGAAACAGATAGAAAAAGAGGGAGAGAAACAGGGAGCGAGAAAGAGGCAGATAGGATAGAGGGAGGAATGCTGGGAGGAAGGAAGGCAGGAAGGCAGGAAGGTAGGTGGCATGAAAGGGGACCGGGTAGGGGTGATAGGAAGAAAGGGCTAAGGTGCCGTGGATGGAGTGGACAGTAGTAGCGGCAGTGGCGGGGGGGGGCGCGGCCTTCTGTTTTTCCCTTTAAAAAATGGGAGTCCCTGCTCCTTTCTCTAGGGCGGGGGGAGGCCGCAGGAGGACTCACCGTGTCGGAAGGCTGCTTGTCCTTCTGCGTGGAGGGGAGGAAAGAGAAGCTTGCCGAGCTGCAAGCTAATCGGCCACTTTTGTGGCCGATTTGCTGGCGGCCCGGAGAGGCCGGGAGGGGGAGCCGCGGCTGCTGGCATGGCGGCGGCGCAAACGCACATGCGCGGACTGCCGCGCACGCGCGTTTGCGCCCCTGCCAGGCGCAAACGCGCATGCGCAACAGTCTGCGCATTCGCATTTGCGCTGGGGCTGCCGCGCGTGCACGGGCCCCCGGGCCGCCCTCTCCCCCCACTCCGCCGCAGCGGTCCGCAGCAGCCGAAAGCTTGCGGAACTCTGCCCTGGCGGGCGAGGCGAGACCGGGCCAAGCTTGAGTGCAGGGATGAGTGCCACTCGGAGGGGCGAATCAGGAGCCGCAAAGCCCTCCGAGTTTTTATCCCAGACACGGCTCGCCCTAACTCCTCCCCATTAGCCCTTAGGGCTTTATTTTATCCGCTCCGCAGGAGCAGTTAAAGATGTTGTAGCTTGACCAAAGTTTCATGGAGACCAGAATACCTGAAACTGCCATTAGCTGCAAGCATGAGAGTCACGTATACTGTCTGAATTCCATATGCAACATAAGTGAAAACAAAAGGTTTACAGTTTATTAGAGGCCTCAACATACCCTTTAAGGATGAAATGCTGCAGGTCTAGGAATATGCCAAGGGGGCATCTTTAGGAGATTGCTTACACAGCTAATTCTAGCACCCTATAACAATATCTTCTTGTAAGAGAGGTGACCCAGCCCATCAGGTTGGGGACAGAGCAAGTGCCCCGAGATCCTAGCCATTCCAAAGGTACCAAGATACTTAATAATGAGGCATGAACTAATAGAAATGTATAAATTGTAAACTGATAAGTTTAGAAAGTTACAAAAGATCCATGCCAGCCTTGTTGGGGCAGAGATTTGTATTTCGGCCTTGTTACTGTGATCACTCTATATTTCCAAATATAATTTACTATTACTGCATCCAAGACTCTCATCTGATTCTTTTGGATTTTTGGTTTTGTTGAATCTCACACCCAGAACCAGGTTTATCAATGCCCCTATAGTGGCACAAGCTGCCATCGTTACTGGAAGACCCAAAGTTATAGGTTGTTCAACAGCTGGCCCCCAACTGCACTGGAAAAGCCCAGCAGAGATTTACCAGGTCAAAGCCTGGTCACTCTCTTTAAGTCTTTTACTTTGTTGGTATGGAAGACAGAACAGTCTTGAGGAAGGGTCTTAGAAGGGGGAGGCTGTTGTGACAGGCCTCTCCCACCTGAGGCTTCAGGCATTGGAGACTGGCATGGACCTCTGTTGGTGGTGGCCAATCAAGGCTTCAGGAACTTCTGACCCCCAACTGTGCTGGAAAAGTACAGCAGAGCTCTGCTAGGTCCAAACAATGAGGAGAAGATCACAACAGATGGCCCTCCCCATATGGAACATGGGAACAGGAAACATGAGGATTGGAGCTGAAGACAAGACATACACACCATCAAGGGGCAATGGGATAATGGGATAAGTGCGAGCTCCAACACAAACAATGGGCTGATCCAAGCAGGGGTGGTAGCACAGCAAAGCAGTTTTCTTCTTCCTCAAGTCTCTCTGAGGACTTTCCCAGTAGATTTGGCAGTTCAGGAAAATTCCAGTAAAGTGACGGCCCAGGTTTTCCTTACATTTTTCCATTCTCCCACCTCTACCCCCAGATTGGGGGATGTAGACCTGTAGTCTGGCCTGGACCTTCCCCAACCCCATGTGTATGCAACCAGCCTTTCCATGGCTTAGCCAAGCAGTGGCTGTGGCTGATCTTGCCCATTGGGATGCTAACACTGGCTACAACAAGAACTTTTGAGAAGTCAAAAGAGACGTTCAGGATTCGATTCCCTAAATTCTTGGATCACATGCTAAAGGTCAAATGGGCAGTTTCAAGCCATGGTACTTCCATGCAGGCATGGAAGAAAGGTCTTCGCCTTTCCAGCAGGCAACATGGAAGACCTCGGGTCCCTCTGATAGACACTCTGGTAGGATTCTTACATTCAGGAGCTGTTTTGCCTAATGATGTGGCTAATGCATGTAAGGATTCAGAGGATAATAACAACAACAATAATGAGACATCCCTAAGGAATCTCTTGAAGCAGCCTCTCCGACAATCTGAGCCCCTGACATGATCAGCAATCATGGTTTGGGCTGATAACTTCCTTCAGGAGCCGGACATTGACCCTTGATGCTTAAGAGATCTATCCTAAAGGTTAAAAGGGCTGCAAAATTTGCAGCAGATACATCTCAAGAGGCCATGCAGTTTGGTGCCAGAGCACAGGCCACCAATGTTAAACTTTTTGATACCCAGCACATACTGAATATGTTGCTGTCAGTCTGGAAAAAATGTGAAATCTTTATGTTTGGTGTATTTAATTCTCCAAGCATATTCTAATTTCAAGATTTCCATATACTGAAATACATTTTTTTTTGTAATTTCCCACATCAGAAGTTCCTAAATCGATCCTTCTTTGGATCTAAAACTTTCTGGGCACAATTTAAGCTGATTATAGATTTTCTTAGACTGTACGCAGAGTCTTGCTCCTAAATAAAAGCTGTCATGTGTGATTAGCTCTGTGGGTTGCTTGTCTAAGGGGAAGTAGCACACATAAAGGTAAAGGTAAAGGTATCCCCTGTGCAAGCACCAAGTCATGTCTGACCCTTGGGGTGACGCCCTCTAGCGTTTTCTTGGCAGACTCAATACGGGGTGGTTTGCCAGTGCCTTCCCCAGTCATTACCGTTTACCCCCCAGCATGCTGGGTACTCATTTTACCGACCTCGGAAGGATGGAAGGCTGAGTCAACCTTGAGCCGGCTGCTGGGACTGAACTCCCAGCCTCATGGGCAAAGCTGTCAGACGGCTGCCTTACCACTCTGCGCCACAAGAGGCTCTAGTAGCACACATACACACATGTAATTCTGTATCTTGGTTGAAAGCCAGCTTGGTGTAGTGGTTAGGAATGTGGACTGTGCGAGCTGGGTTTGATTCCCCTCTCCTCCACATGCAGCCAGCTTGGTGACCTTGGGTTCACCACAGCATTGATAAAGCTGTCCTGACCAAGCAACAATATATGAGGACTCTCTCAGCCTCACCTACCTCATAGGGTGTCTGTTGTGGGGAGAGGAAAGGGAAGGTGATTGTAAGCCCCTTTCAGACTTAGAAAAGTGCCATATACAAACCAGCTCTTCTTCTTCTGTGCACATATAGGATGTGAATGAATGGTAGTACTGAGTGATTGGAACAGTGTTTAATCCCCAACTCTAATAGTTCTGTGTGAGTGAGGGCTCATTATTAAAAGGGGTGGGCTATGGGCTACCCTGTCTATTGATATCTTTGGGAGTGAGATAGAGGCTCTGAAGTATGAGACGGTCATGTCTCTCTGTAGGTTTTAGGAGACAGGAAGGGTGGTGAGTGTAACATCCTGAACTGTGTGTAACATCCATAACCTGAAGAAAAGAGTTTGTATCACGTGGAAGGATCTCAGTGTGAATGAACAAGGGATGCCACAGTATATGAATGCAATCAAATCAATGAAATGTGATCTTTGGGACAGCTAGCATTATGGTAGGAAAAGGAAATGTGCAAATGGGAGGGGGAAGGAAGTAGATTTGTTTATATAAAATTCGGGTTTTGTATTTGCAAATAAAGTAAAGAAAATGAATGTAACCCTAAGCCAATGGAGGCAGAGGCTCTCCAAATACAGTGAGGTACAGTGGTAAGCAAGCAGGCTATTTTGGCCACTACCTGTGGAAAGGATCTTCATGCAAAAGAACCTCACAATTCTCTCCCTCCCATATTATATTATCCTTTTTATTTATTTTATTTATTTATTTAGATTTATATACCGCCCTCCCCGAAAGCTCAGGGTCATCCTGCCTTGGTTGAAACATTTTCTCAATGAATAATCGCAACACTTTGGCTTGCCTATAAAGATTTGTATTACTTATCATTAGCTGGATCCATATTACTCAGAAATCCAGAATTCAGTGGGGCTTCCTTTTAAATGTGCATGCCTGAGGATTAGAGCTCAATGACGGTGATATTTAACACGCTATGTATTATACTACCATTGATTGATTATTAATCTCCTTTCAAAAATTACATGCAATCAGTATTAATGGCAATCCACAGGATTTATATTTAACACCCCGCTCTTAAAATGCAGTACTGCTGGGTGGGCTCTCCGTGACCCCCATATAACAAGGGATTACTTCCCCCGTCTTAACAAAGGCCTCCAAATGGTTACTGTCATAAAAGCATTTTTAGCAAGTGTAGAATTTAATAACTTGGGTATTTTAAATCAAGCCAAGTCATCTCACATAAAGGGGTAGATGTTCTTTTACTATATATTATTATGCTTATTATGATTTCAAACCTTACAAGGGTCAAGTTTCTACCATTGCCATAGGATTTTATCAAACTGGTTCTTTTTCACTCTTCAGGGTATCCTAAGAAAAGTCATGTCCTTAATTAAGAATCTAACTCCCCCTTAATTTTAAACAAATTTTCATAATTTTAAAGCAACCTTTCAGTCCAAATTACAAAATTCAAAATGGATTTTTTTTTAAAAACACCCCCTTTTTGTGAAGATTTTGGCGATGAATTTCCAGATTTTCAAAAAAGAAAGTATTGTTTTCCACATAGCAATTTCTATTAACTCAACGTGTATAAAAATCTGATATTTTGTTCCTCCCGCTGTACTTTCTCATATTAGAAATGAGTACCCAAAGATGAGTTAGACCACTGATCCCTTTTACTCAATTCTGTCAGCTTTGACAGGCAACATCTCTCCAGGCAGAGAGAAGTCTTCCTCAACATCTGTTCTCTGAGATCCTTTAGCTCTCCAGGAGCTCATGGGAATTGTAGTCCATGGACATCTGGAGGGCCGCAGTTTGACTACCCTGAAGTTTCTAGGGACTGAACCTGGGACCTCCTTTATGCAAGGCAATGAACCTTAGGCCTCCTTCTTCTGGTGTTTGGAAAAAAGAATTCATTACTTCCCCTTCTTCACATGTTTTCCTTTATCCATTGCAGCATCTGATTCTGCAAAGGCCAGCCAGGACTTTTACTCTGGGCACCTGTCACTGGAGGTTAATTGCTTAGATAAAACAATTACCACAAGACTGAAGTAGGTTAAATAAGCCCTCAGACCTGAACGTTCTATTCACAAAACCATTGTGCGGTGAAACAGTCTGGTCATGTTCATGTCAGGAAAAAGCACAGAGAGACTTGGCTTTGGTTCTCTGGGTAACAAAAACCCATGGAAGCATGTTTAAAAATAAACAGCTCAGGCAGCAAGTTAGATGCTGATGAGAAAATAATTAAAATGCTCCCTCTTCCCCTGACCTTCGCTCACTCCTTCTTGCTCATACCCAAACACATTCCTGGACTGCACACGAGGACTCTAGATCAGTGGTCCCCAACCTTTTTATCACCGGGGACCGGTCAACGCTTGACAGTTTTACTGAGGCCTGGGGGGGGTGTCTTTTGCCGAGGGACGTTGCTGCCACCTAAGCCCCTGCTCCACTTGCTTTCCCACCGGTGCCCCTGACTTCCCACTGTCTGCTGGGGGGCACTGCCAGCAGCAGCTGTGCAGTACCACGCTGAGGGGGAACCCCAGCCATGGTGGCCACTGGAGAGCTGGTGGCAGAGTGGAAGGCAGCCCCCAAGGCAGCAGCTGGGGAGGACGAGGAGGAGGAGCTGCGGCCCGGTAGCGGCTGATCCACGGACCGGTCCCGGTCCCGGTCCCTGGACCGGGGGTTGGGGACCACTGCTGTAGATGACAGCATGTGTGAAGTGCAAGTTTCTGCATGCTGACAGATCCAGTAGTCGAATGATATGTGCAACAAACATCATGAGAATCATATGGGTGATTCATGGGACCAGATTTCTGACGACCCTGTACTGGATCATGAATGACAACAGGGATGCAAGACTCGAAGGTTGTTGTGTTTTCCCCATAGTAATGAGAATTCTGATCCCCAAATTGAGAATCTTGGGGCTCTTGGATCAGGAGTATTAACTGATAGTCTAGCAACAATGGAAGACAAGCCAGGAAGTAGCTTGACTTCCTGTGGGGATTTTGTAAACAGCCAAAGAACTAGAAAGTGAGTCTGCTAGAAGTGACAACAAATGGAAATTTAAAAACATTTCAACAGACTGACAGCACACTTCCCTTGTATGTTCCATGTGTGATTACGGTTATTGCAATGCTTAATATGGATTTTCCTACCATAACACTGCATATATTTGCAGCAAACAGATCATTTTCAATTTCTGGTTCATAATTTTGATTGAGACTCAGGTCATCAGAATCAAAACTTTTCACAACCGAGCTGCAAGGAAGAGTGCTGTTGCGGGGTATTACTTTGTAGGAACAAGCAAATATCTGTTTAACAAGGAATTATCATTTTTAAATCACCTAGGAGTTTTAAGGCAAAGACTGATGATGATGTCACCCGTTCAGTCATGTCCGACCCTCAGCGATTCTATAGGAAAGTCTTCGTCATGCGCCCCTGTCTCTGACTGCTTCTTTTACTTGGTTCATGGTCATCCCTGTATCGGCTTTGATCATGTCGAGCCAGCGGATCCTTTGGCGACCACGTTTCCTTTTGCCACTGACCATACCGAGCATTAATTATTTTTCTAGTGAGTTTGATCACATGATGCGTCCAATTAAGAGAGCTTTAGCTAAGGTGGCCAGACGTTTGCCCCACGTCCCGCAGCATTTTCAGTTGTCCTGCAGCATTCTCCAATATTTTTTAAAAAAATTTTGATGCGCGCTGCATGGCAGCCCAGCAGGCAGCCCAATAGGCAGCCCAGCAGGCAGGGCGGGCTCAGAAGGCCCCCGCACAGAAGCCCGGGCTCTGGGGCAGGGCTTGCTGCCATTCCCAACGGGGCCCACCACTCTGCTACTGCCTGCTTGCACCTTCTGACATGGATCCATCCACCGGGCTCTTCCCGGGCTGCCGCCACCGCCCTTCTTGACTTGAGACCAGTCAGGGAGGGAGGGCCCGTCTGCCGCCGCACTGCTCTGCTCTGCTCTGCTCTGCCTTGCTCTGCCGCCCTTCTGGGGCCAGTCGAGGAGGGGAGAGGGGGAGCTGCCACCGCTGCATCCCACCTTATGGCCCCAGATTTCTGGTAACTTTAGCTTTAGCCGTAATATCTTCCCTTCTAATGACATAGTTGGTTTGCTCCTCTCTAAAACTGTCTTGTTGGTAACTTTGGCTGTCCATGGTATTCGCAGCAAAGATTAGACTGGTGCAAATACTTTCCTTATGCTCACTTCTCATCTAAGCCTGGATCCTGGATCCTAAATATTACCTGGAAGCAGCAGGCATTGTGCAAATTACTACTGCCATGTATGCTGGGGGGAAAGCAGTGACATGCAGTAGATTATCTTCAAACCTGGAGTTCCTAGACTTACTCTCTGGAGCACAACAGTCAGAAAAAGATTTTCCACTTTGGTTCTGCTGATTGGATCGGTTCTGTCCCCACATTTGGGTGTACTTTTGCATAGAGAGAAGCTAGATATTTGTTATGAATCCCCGGCAGAAGAGTGAAGGAAGAAACATGCCCAGGCAAGGTTTCCAGGTTATTAAAACTATCATCATTGTAATTGCAGCCCAGGGAACCACGTTTGTCAAAACACTGTTGTTCTTTAAAACAGCAGGATGGATGCTTGTCTTTGCAGGCAAACAATAATGCTGCTTGGACGTGGAGCAAGCACAGAACCTATTGGTTTCATTTGCTTTCTCAGCAACACAGAGGAGGGTGTTGAGCATAGTACAATAGATGGGAGGCAGGAACAAGGAAATGGAAACATTTGAAGGGCATGGGGGACAGATTGAGACACCTGCAGCTTCAGATGGATTAGATTCAATATCATGGCTGGACTGAGAAAACAATGTTCAGAATCAGATCAGGGTTCCATTTGTGTTTGGGGTTTGGTTTAAGCACACAGACCATACACACGGTGAGGTTTCATCACAAACTGTTTGAAAGCTGGGACCCCAACAGAGAAGTGAAAGCCTTTATATATATATATATATATATATATATATATATATATATATATATATATATATATATATATATATATATATATATATATATATATATATATATATATATATATATATATATTTTGTTGTTGTTATGTGCGAAGTCGTGTCCGACCAATCGCGACCCCATGGACAATGATCCTCCAGGCCTTCCTGTCCTCTACCATTCCCTGGAGTCCATTTAAGTTTGCACCTACTGCTTCAGTGACTCCATCCAGCCACCTCATTCTCTGTCGTCCCCTTCTTCTTTTGCCCTCGATCGCTCCCAGCATTAGGCTCTTCTCCAGGGAGTCCTTCCTTCTCATGAGGTGGCCAAAATATTTGAGTTTCATCTTCAGGATCTGGCCTTCTAAAGAGCAGTCAGGGCTGATCTCCTCTAGGACTGACCGGTTTGTTCGCCTTGCAGTCCAAGGGACTCGCAAGAGTCTTCTCCAGCACCAGAGTTCAAAAGCCTCAATTCTTCGACGCTCGGCCTTCCTTATGGTCCAACTTTCGCAGCCATACATTGCAACTGGGAAGACCATAGCCTTGACTAAACGCACTTTTGTTGGCAGGGTGATGTCTCTGCTTTTTAGGATGCTGTCTAGATTTGCCATAGCTTTCCTCCCCAGGAGCAAGCGTCTTTTAATTTCTTTGCTGCAGTCCCCATCTGCAGTGATCTTGGAGCCCAGGAAAATAAAATCTGTCACTATCTCCATTTCTTCCCCATCTATTTGCCAGGAATTGAGCGGGCCGGATGCCATGATCTTTGTTTTCTTGATGTTGAGTTTCAAGCCAACTTTTGCACTCTCCTCCTTCACCCGCGTCAACAGGCTCTTTAGTTCCTCTTCACTTTCTGCCATTAGAGTGGTATCATCTGCATATCTGAGGTTGTTGATATTTCTCCCTGCAATCTTGATCCCAATTTGTGACTCCTCTAATCCCGCATTTCTCATGATGTGCTCTGCATACAAGTTAAATAGGCAAGGCGACAGTATACAGCCTTGCCGAACTCCTTTCTCAATTTTGAACCAGTCAGTGATTCCATGTTCAGTTCTCACTGTTGCTTCTTGACCTGAATATAAATTTCTCAAGAGACAAATAAGATGCTCTGGTATTCCCATCTCTTTAAGAACTTGCCACAATTTGTTGTGTTCCACACAATCAAAGGCTTTAGCATAGTCAATGAAGCAGAAGTAGACGTTCTTCTGGTACTCCCTAGCTTTCTCCATGATCCAGCGTATGTTGGCAATTTGATCTCTAGTTCCTCTGCCTCTTCGAAATCCTGCCTGTACTTCTGGAAGTTCTCGGTCCACATACTGCTGGAGCCTAGCTTGTAGGATTTTGAGCATAACTTTGCTAGCATGAGAAATTAGTGCAATGGTGCGGTAGTTTGAACATTCTTTGGCATTGCCCTTCTTTGGGATTGGAATGTAAACTGACCTTTTCCAATCCTGTGGCCATTGTTGAGTTTTCCAAATTTGCTGGCATATTGAGTGTAGCACTTTTACTGCATCGTCCTTTAAGATTTTGAATAGTTCAACTGGAATGCTGTCACCACCACTAGCTTTATTGTTACTCAGACTTCCTAAGGCCCATTTGACTTCACATTCCAGGATATCTGGCTCCAGGTCAGTAACTACCCCATTGTGGTCATCAGGGATGTTAAGCTCGCTCTTGTATAGTTCTTCTGTATAATTTTGCCACCTTTGTTTAATCTCTTCTGCTTCTGTGAGGTCCCTACCATTTTGGTCCCTTATCATACCCATCTTTGCATGAAACGTTCTCTTCATATCTCCAATTTTCTTGAAAAGATCTCTGGTCCTCCCGATTCTATTGTTTTCTTCTATTTGTTTGCACTGTTCATTTAAGAAGGCATTCTTATCTCTTCTAGCTTTTCTCTGGAATTCTGCATTCAGTTGGGTGTATCTTTCTCTTTCTCCCTTGCCTTTCACTTCCCTTCTCTCCTTAGCTATTTGTAAAGCTTCCTCAGACAGCCATTTTGATTTCTTGCATTTCTTTTTCTTTGGGATGGTTTTAGTTGCTACCTCTTGTACAATGTTGCGAACCTCCATCCATAGTTCTTCAGGCACTCTGTCTATCAGATCTAATTCCTTAAATCTATTTGTCACCTCCACTGTGTATTCGTCGGGGATATGATTTAGTTCATACCTGAGTGGCCTAGTGCTTTTCCCTACTTTCTTCAATTTAAGCCTAAATTTTGCAACAAGAAGCTCATGATCTGAACCACAATCAGCTCCTGGTCTTGTTTTTATTGACTGGATAGAACTTTTCCATCTTTGGCTGCAGAGCACATAGTCAATCTGATTTCTGTGTTGACCGTCTGGTGATGTCCATGTGTAGAGTCGTCTCTTGGGTTGCTGGAAAAGAGTGTTTGCTATGACCATTGTATTCTCTTGACAAAATTCTACCAGCCTGTGCCCTGCTTCATTTTGTACTCCAAGGCCAAACTTGCCTGTTATCCCGGTTATCTTTTGGCTTCCTACTTTAGCATTCCAATCCCCCATGATGATAAGCACATCATTTTTGGGCGTTGCTTCTAGAAGGTGTTGTAGGGCTTCATAGAACTGATCAACTTCATCCTCTTCAGCAGCAGTGGTTGGGGCGTAGACCTGGATCACTGTGATGTTGAATGGTTTGCCTTGGATTCGCACTGAGATCATTCTGTCATTTTGGGGATTGTATCCCAAGACTGTTTTTCCTACTCTCTTATTGATTATGAAGGCTACTCCATTTCTTCTGCGAGATTCTTGTCCACAGTAGTATACCTGATGGTCATCTGAATTAAATTCACCCATTCCTGTCCATTTTAGTTCACTGATTCCTAAAATGTCGATGTTCAGTTTTGTCATTTCTTGTTTAACCACGTCCAGCTTGCCTTGATTCATGGATCTGACGTTCCAGGTTCCTATGGAATAAAAATCTTTACAGCATCGGACTGTCTTTTCGCCACCAGTTACTTCCACAACTGAGCGTCCTTTCGGCTTTGGCCCAGCCGCTTCATTCATTCTGGCGCTACTCGTACTAGCCGTCTGCTCATCCCCAGTAGCATATTGGACACCTTCCGACCTGAGGGGCTCATCTTCCAGCGTCATATCGTTATGCCTATTGGAACTGTCCATAGAGTTTTCATGGCAAAGATACTGGAGTGGTTTGCCATTTCCTTCTCCAGTGGATCACCTTTTGTCAGAGCTCTCAGCTATGACCTGTCCGTCTTGGGTGGCCCTGCACGGCATAGCTCATAGCTTCACTGAACTACGCAAGCCCCCTTGCCACAACAAGGCAGCGATCCTTGAAGGGGGATATATATATATATATATATATATATATATATATATATATATATATATATATATATATATATATATATATATATATATATATATATATATATATATATATATATATATATATATATATATATATATATATATATATATATATATACACACACACACTAGAAATAGGGTGCTACCTGCCCTCCTAGCAGGGCCGGGGCACCTCCTGCCCCTTCCCCCCACTGCACTCAAGGCTGGCTATCTCCCGGCCTTGAAGGCTTCCCCAAGCCCGCTCACAGTGGCCCTCCTGGCTTCAGGGCCGGGAAAGAGGCAGGGCCGGAGCGTCACTGATGCGCCGGCCCTGGCTGTTTCCCGGCCCCGAAGCCTGGTGGGCAGGTCCTCCCACCCCAGGAGCCGGCTTTGGGGCTGGCGCCTCCCACCCAATGAGGCGGCTTTGGGGGCGGGAAAGAGGCAGGGCTCTGCCTCTTTCCTGGCCCCAAAGGCTCTGTCCACCCGAGGAGGCAGCTTCTGAGCCGGGATAGAGTCGGGGCCGTCGCTCCCCCCCCCCCGCTGCCTCTCTCCCCCCGCATCCCTGCCGAGGCCCACCGCCTAGCTGGTGTGTTGGCAGGCAGGTGGGTAATGGCGGCCGTGGGGCGAAGGCTGGCAACGTTGTGGGGGTGGGCAGGTAAGCAGGCACTTCGCGCCTCCCAGTTCATCAGACTGGGGCCAAGGGACCAATTGCGAGCCGTGCTGCGCCGGACTGCGCTGTGCCACTTCGCGCCTGCCGATTGGGCCCTCCAATTGTCAGTCCTGGGGAAGGGGCCAATGGGCACCCTTCCTCATCCCAGACAGGGCCCACCCTAAGGGCCCTTACTGTTTTATTTTTACCGCTCCCGTGTGATGAGACGGGGTGCAACCTGCTCTTCAACCATATGTAGAGAGCAAGGTATGAAACTAGTGCTGTTCAGGTGTACAGCCTGAGACCCTCCTCCCACTGTGACATGCAGTGTCCAAGCCCCACACCCTATACATGGCAATTCTGTTGCTCCCTGTGGCCTGGTTCCTTTGTTCATTCGTCAGCTGAAGAGGTGGAAGGGCAGCTCTGCACCTGAACAACTTTCATGTAGGATAAGGGACAGAAGGATATATGCTGAGCCAGCTTTCTCTTCCCTGCGTAACCTGTCCTTTTGCCATACGAAGCTGCCAGCCCAGTGGCAGTGACACAGATGGAATGGGGCCAAGGCAGTAGCAGTGAAGGACATACCTGTTGCTTTCCCCAAGGTGTTGTTGTCTGCTAGGAGGCACCCCAAAAACTGAAACCGCTTTGCCTGCTCATATATGGGATGGCTGGCAATCATACAGCTGAAAAGGCCAGAGTAAATACCTGCATTTCTGTTTCAGTCTTGGCTCAGTGCTGTCCCAGGGGATCCAGGAAGTGGCAGTAGAAAACAGCTCAAGTACCCCTGTAAAACTGCATTCCCTATCCATCATGATCTCCATGACTAATTCTGTATTGTAATGCCCATTTTTAATATTCCTCCATAAATATTCATAAACTGTCAGCTATGAAAAAGGATCCAGGCTCTGGTTGCAATTCCCTTTCTGGAAATGAAGGCAAGAGGGATGGGGATAAGGAGAGAGAAGCTCTACTAACCGCAAAAGGAATTAAAGATGTTCTCTAATCAAATCAGTGTCCTTTTGTCCATTTAGATGAGCGGGAGAGAAGGTCACAGTGGTCTAAACCCAGGAAGCCCACCATTCACTGTCTGACCCTAAGCTCTGCATTATATGTGCCTGCCCTCGGAATAGAAAACATCATTCTCTGCTACTAGCCAAGCTACGTGTTGCTCGGAACGAAGAGGTAGGTTACTGGACAAAGCTGTTTGAGGCTGTAGGTGGAGGGATGTATCTGTGAATGCCATCCCAAATACAGCTGTCCGTACATGCAGGAAACTTGGTGGAATTGGTGCAGATGAGATTAGCACAGTTTAACAGGCCTGTCAGGTCAAATGCAAGACTTCCTTTTTTCTACAAGGACAGACTGGTTTTTATGGCCTTTTTTACATTATAGTTTTTTATGTAAATTGTAATGTAAATTTGTTATGTTTTAAATTAGATCTGTTAGCCACCTTGCTGGTACAGAACACCACAGCTTTTTTACTGTCATGAGCTAGGCTGAGTATGCATATTATACCTGTAATCACTCCACTGGTTACAAATTAGTTTCTGGGTTCTGTTAATATTGCCCTCAAAGCCCTTCACGGCTTAGGGCCCACACATCTACAGGATTTCACCAATCAATATACTCTGCAGCAATTGCATGGCACATCTGAGCAAAGTCTTCTGAAGGTTTCGGTATTCAAATGGATGAAATCAACAGTTGCAAATATCCAGCTGCAGCAACTGGGGCAGCGGCTGTGGGGCAGTGGAGGTTCCCAGCACAAGGACCCCCAGTATGGAGATTCCCAGCACAAGGCCCCCCAGCACAAGCTCCCCCCAGTTTCCCCATGGCTAAGGTTGTCGCTGCCCAAGTAATCTCTGTTGTGGCTTCCAGCTAGAACGTGCTGCCTAAGAGAGAAGAACATGACCTGGTTTTTAATACCCTGCATTTCACTACCCAAAGAAGTCCCAAAGTGACTTGCAAACACCTTTCCCTTCCTCTCCCCACAAGCAACATCCTGTGAGGTAGGTGGGGCTGAGAGAGCTCTAAAAGAACACTTCCACAAGAATAGTTCCATAAGAACAGTGACTAGCCCAAGGTCACCCCATGCTGGCTCTCACACCATCTTGGCTCTTACACTATGCTGGAGGTCAGAAATTCTCCCATTCTCTATTGTTCTAAAAATATATATGAAAGGGAAAAGTTAGTATTTTTATAAAGATTAAATGAGTTATGGTTTTTATGTCTGTGGATAGTTTACAAGGTTTTCATTCTATTGTTAATTGTTTCATGCTGTTCTTATTTTATTGGCCTCCAGGTTTGTAATGCAGCTTTACTGTATAGCGTGTGATATATATTGGACTAGTTTTTATTCCCTAATTTTGTAGATGTGCCTTGAGACTCAGCAAGAACAGTAGGCTATAAGTGAAGTAAGTAAGTAAATAAATGAGATTTGTATGGATGAAAAAAGTTGGCTTATAAGATTCCCAAATAAATGACTACGCATGTCAGAGAGACAGCTTTGTTGAACCCTTCTCTGACATACCAGTTTACTATTGGCAGGGTCCAACAACAAGAAATCGGACACCTTCCCACTGGCATTCTGAAGTGATCCAGAAAACAACCCGCTCTTTAACTTGTAGATCAGCTATAACACATCATCAAATACTGCTTTATCCTTTACTGTATTAAACGCAGTTTATATATTTCTGCTTTTTGATGAAAGAATTTAAAAATACCCAAGTGCATTTCTTCTTCCAATTGCTCAGGACAGGTTTCTGTAAAGTGTTGGCTGGATATCAGTCACTGTGTCAATTTACCTTGCCACTCCTCAGCACATCTATATAATAACTAGCTTCATAATGCTATTATGGAGGACTAGCTTCAAAGCCCGTTCCTAAGAACGGGCCTTGAAAGGGTCCCCTCCCCTGGCCCCCGGCCAGGCAGCTTAAAGTGGCTTTAGGCTGCAGCTCGCAGCCGGATCAAGTGGGGCAGGCAGGGCTGGTCAGCTCGTTAGCAGGCCTGGGACAGAGCTCCTTAGCAGGCAGTCAGCAGGCCTAGAGGCCCTCGTGAGCAGGCCCAGCCTAGCAAGCCAAGAGGCCCTCGGCACTGAGGTGCATCTGAGAACTAGGAGGCTACAGTCCAGGGACAGAGGGCAGGAGCTGCAGGGGCAATCAGGGGCAGGACCAATCAGGGTGCAGCCAGCTTTGCTGGCTGCGCCCTGATTGCCCCTATTCCAACTTGGACAGCTGGACACGTGCCACCCTCCAGGCTTTCACAAATATATAGAGGAACCATGGATAAGGATACTAACAAGAAAGCCCATTGCAACCAGGAATGCAATGGGCGCTAGGACCCAGGGGACACCAGCAGGCGCAGATCTCTCTCTCTCTCTCTCTCTCTCTCTCTCTCTCTCTCTCTCTCTCTCTCTCTCTCTCTCCCCCCCCCCTTCGCAACAGGAGCCATAGCAGGTAATCAGGGCTGGTTCATGGTTTGGCAGGGCTCTCTGTGTCTCTGTGTGTTTCTCTCACACTTTGCTGGCCGCACCTTGATTGGCCCTATTCCGTCTCGGACAGCCAGGACACTCTCCACTCCCAGGGCTGTTTCACAAATATTAAGTGGTACAATAGATAAGGATATGTACAGCTTCAGTATACATTTATGCTGAAGGCAAGCATAATCACCTCTCTTTCATGTCCACCAAATGCTAGAGGGCCTGTTATATGCATGCTCCAAGGGCACTCCAATTATTCGTGGAACCCCCAACCAAAAACAAATATATGTAAAGAGAGAATTTTAGTGGTTGTGTTTCAGGGCACTACTGCTTTAAAATTTTCTTAGGCAGGCATTCCCATTTTGGGACAGTTTTCCTGTAACTGCCATTTTCTAAGATGGCAGATATGGTTACTGTGATATTTAAAATTCAAATTGGAAGCTCATCAGTATTTCTGATCCATTTCTGATATAATAGACCAGTTTACATGGGATCCTAGTAAACAATCAGGTGCAAGAAGGCTGGCCTGTATGTCCACCTCATCCATTTGGAGAGACTGCCTTAAGGGTTCTCAGGGTGGAACCAGCCAGCATCATACATAGCTCAGGATCTATCACCCTGCTCCATTCCCAGATAGCATGGGTACCACATAGAGCAGGGGTGGCCAACTATGGCTCTCCAGATGTCCATGGACTACAATTACCATGAGCCCCTGGTAGCATAATGCTGGCAGGGGATCATGGTAACTGTAGTCCATGGACATCTGGAGAGCTACAGTTTGTCCACCGCTGATATAGAGGCTTCTTCCCAGGTGGAATCACAGGACTTGCCACCCCAGATTCCCCAAAGTAAAGAGGCTGGGATAGGGGTTCCATTGGTTGACAGGTAGGTTGCCCCATACCTGGATTCTTGTCCCATGCTGCACCAATGCCCCATTGGCTGTAGCATGGGCTTCCCTCTCCCACTTATAGCTCCCCTTTCCCACCCATAGGACCTCAAATTAGTAGCAGTCCTGAGGAGGGTTATTCTTGCACAGTACCCCATGGAAACTGTACCAATGAGCGTGGCACCAAGTGTGCAGTGACACTATCAGCTATTCAGATGTGGGGGTACTATTACTTCAGTACAAGTCTACCTTGTGTAGCAAAGGTCTGGATGAGGTTTAGGTCAGATTCAAATCTGGAGAAAAATGACGTTTTACTCCTTTAGTTTTACTCCATCAGTTCCTCTCTAACCTTGGGCTAAAAGTAGGCAGCACTATTGCAAAGTTACACTATTACAATTGATCTCCAGACCATAGAGATCAATTCCGTTGGAGACAATGGCAATTTTGGAGAGTGGACTCTATGGCATTATATGTGCTGAGGTCCCTCCCTTCCCTAAACCTTGCCCTTCACAGACTCCACTCCTCCCCCCAGTCTCCAGATAATTCCCAACCAAGAGCTGGCAGCCCTGTCCTCTGATGATGCCTCATCTTTCCACCCTTATCCAGGGCTGCTCATGGCAGAGGGTCATTTAAACTCCTCTCTCCTAACTATTCAATGCTGAACTATGTGAACAATAGCTGGGAGGAGGGAGAAGGACATTTGATACCAATGAAGTATCTCGGTCCCTTACTGGAGGAACTGCTGTCCTTGTGTGGCTCTAAAACTTTCAAATCTAATTCATGCAGATGTAAGAAGACTGGACTACTCTTTCTGCAACAGTCAAACGGACCATAAAAATGTTGCATACCTAATCATTTTTTGTATTAGAATTGTAATTTTTGTTTAGGAATGAGAGTTTAATCAACATATAAGCATGATAAATATTTTTTAAAAGCATTCTAAAAAATTCTGTTATTTAAGGCAGTGGTCCCCAACCTTTTTATCACCGGGGACCGCTCAACGCTTGACAATTTTATTGAGGCCCAGGGGAGGGGGTAGTCTTTTGCCGAGGGACGTTGCTGCCGCCTGAGCCCCTGCTCCGCTTGCTTTCCCGCTGGCACTCCTGTCTTCCCGCCACCCACTTGGGGGCGCTGCCAGCAGCAGCTGTGCAGTGCCATACTGAGGGGGAGCCGCAGCCATGGCGGCCGCTGGAGAGCACCAAAGGTGAGCCAGCAGCAGAGTGGCAGGGCAGCCTCCAAGGCAGCAGCCAGGGAGGAGGACGAGGAGGAGCCACGGCCCAGTACCAACTGATCCACGGACCCGAACCGGTCTCCGGCCCGGGGGTTGGGGACAGCTGATTTAAGGCAATAGAATAATTTTCTGAACTTTTAGAAGCTGTCACCTTAACACTTCTCTTTTCTTCAAAGGGATTAAGCTGTACATCCCTGCCATCTCGCCCCCTGAGGTATTGAAACTGTGCCATGATTCTTGAATGGCAAGGCATTTTGATTTCGTGAAAACCCTCCACCTGGTCCACAAGAACAACTCGTGGCCCTCCCTACACAAAGATGTGGAGAGTTACATCCAGGGCGGTCTCACTAGCCTCTTCATCAAAGGGGAAGGGGGGAAGTCACAGGGTCTCCTGCCGCTGCTAGAGTCCTAGGCTACACCATGGCAAGACATTTCCATGGACTTTATCACAGACCTACCATCCAGCCGGGAGGAAATGGTGCTTTGGGCGGTGGTTGACCTATTTTCCAAGCAAGGCCATTTTGCACCTTGCCCGTCTCTCCCCACAGCCCAGAAGCTCGCCTCCTCCTTCATCCAACATGTATACAGATTGTACAGCCTGCTCCACAAAGCCATGTCTGACAGAGGGACACAATTTGTTTCCAAATTCTAGAGAGAGCTCTTTAAACTGTTGGGGTGGAACAAACTCTGGGCTCAGGCTAGCACTCTGAGTCAAACTGAAAGGGTGAAAAAAGGTTGAGGAGTATGGGGAGGGGAGAGATACTGACATACTTTATATATTTAGTTTCCTTCTTCTGAAAGGCAGGGGACAGTGGCAAGGAGAGCCAGAGCACAGCTGTTCGCCTAATCCCCACACACACACACACACACACCTTCAGTGGCCCATCGATGGCCAGGCACAGGCAGATCAGGAGGAGGCGGCAGTTGGAGGAGAAAGCCGTTGCGGGGTCCAGCCACCTGCTGCCTGTCTAAGGGTCATCTCACTGCCTCTCCTATCACTGCTTGTACTAGCCTGGGCAGGGCCCGTTTTTTTGGGGAGGGGGAGCCATCACAGGGTCTACTCAACTCCTCCTCTGCTGCTGCTTACCTGCTGCAACAGCAGGCACCTAACCAATGCCTCAGAGCAAGGCCCAACTTTGCATGGGAAGTAGTCTTCTTTTCCTTGGTCTTCTGCTTATGTGCGGGGGGGGGGGGAAGCATGGGGCAAGACAACATCACTTCCATCAACTTCCATTGTAGTTCCTCCTCCACCAGGCTGCAGCTATAAATGTTTCCCACATCAATAAATAAAATGATTAATGGATGTGAAATTTTAAAGAACAGATATCTATGCAACAATGGGAATAACTATGGGGCAAGAATACCAAATTTACTGCCAGCCATTAAGAGAAATCTGGATATTGAGAAAGCATGGAAAACCACACACAAAAAATTGCTGGAAATGTCAAGACATGCATGGAATCTTTTTTATATGTGGTGGAGTTGTGAAAAAGCAAAAATATATTGAAAGGAAATATATGGAAAATACAGAACATATTAAAGTTTAAATTCCTCAGGGAAGCTAAGAACATGCTGCTAGGTGCACTGCCTAACAAATTACGAAAATATTTAAAAGAGATATTCAAATACATGGTAACAGCAGTGACAGCAGCTAGAATTAGTCACACAGCAAAATGGAAACTTGACATCTATCCACACTTAGAAGAATGAGCACACACATGCTGATTGGGCGGCTGCAGCCAGGTTTGTAGGGGCCAGGGGTGAGCGGGCCCAGGACCAAGCAGGACCGGGCCAATCAGGATGTACACAGCAAAGCTCACAGGACCAGAAGCAGAGGCCAGACAGGCTCCACCCAGGAGGCCTCTGCACTAATATTAACAGAGCTAAGTGTTAAATATATTTGTCTAATTCCCCCTTGAAGCTCTCTGTGCTTTCAGCTGTCACCACTTCCTGCAGCAGTGAATTCCACTGGCTAACTACTCTTTGGATGAAGAAGTAATTGGAAGGGAGACCATTATTATTGCACACAAATGTTTTATAAGACTGTTCCATGTATTGTTCTTGTGTTATTATGTAAACCGCCCTGAGCCCCCGAGGAGGGCGGTATATAAATAAATAAATAAATAAATAAATAAATAAATAAATAAATAAATAAATAAATAAATAAATAAATAAATAAATAAAATTAAATAAATAAATAAAATTAAATAAATAAATAAAATTAAATAGATAAATAAATAAAATTAAATAAATAAATAAATAAGAGAGAAACCCTGAAAACTTCCCTGCCCATTTCTCACCACCATCAGAACACTTTCCACAGCCCTCTTCCTGAGACTAGAGGGAAAAATCCCTGAAAAAAAGCCAACTGGGGAGGGAAGAGTTCAGCACATACACACATCCTTTGTTCATGCTACACTTTAAAAGGTTCTGTACCCCCTACTTTCCAGGAAACCAGCATGTTCAAGGTCATCTTGTCACCATAGCATCTCCCTTGGCTCTTAATGCACTAAGCAACAAAAGGGAAAAGAATGCATTATATTTGTTGAAGAAAGGTTTGGGTACCATTTCTATACAAAACATATAGCAGACTAGGCAATCTGTTCAACTGAAGTTCCATTAACTATTGAGGGCCCCAGCATCAATAAGCATGGATGTTAAATGGAACCACCGTTTAGAGACCATTTGCTTTTGTATACTGAACACTCAACAATGTCTTATAGTGACCCACCTTTTCCATCTAAAATCCCTCCAGTATATTCTGCAGAATATCCTGCAGAATGATAATTCTCTTAAATAAGCCCTAGGGGCAGACTCGTACAATAAAGCTATGCACATGCATAACATCTATTTAGATGATATTATTCCATTATAGACTTGATACATTATTTTTCATAATTTTCAGAGATCTAATAGCTCACGGCTGAAGAAGTACATTAAAATGGAGAGCAAACATATTTCAGGGTGGGTAGCTCAGCTTGCCAGTAAAGGAGATAACTTTAAGCATTGAGTTGTGGGGGGAGGGTCATCATGATTACTTGTCTCTTCTGATTTGTGTTAAAACTTCTCGTTTGTTGCCACAGTTGAGAATTAATGGGAGGGGGAACCTGGTTGGGGAAGTGTCTCTATCTGTTTTATGAGACCAAGTGTCAGTAGAGAGGTGAAAAATTAGCTTGGAATCTCAACTTGGTCATATGATCAGCTAGACCCAGGTACAGTAAAACTTTAGCGGTGAGAATCTATATGTATTAATCCTAAGTTATTTGTTAGGAACAATAAATATTTGCTGGCTGAGGAGTCTGCTAATATAAACACCTTGCAGAACCAGAACTAGCCATGACAGACAAAAGAAGTAAGGAAATAATAAAAGAATCTATACAACTGAACAGAGATAATGATAGTAATAATTTCATATTATTTCTGTTACCCACAGGTTTTTTCACACACACCCCTGTTGAAAATTGTAAACGTTTGTTAATAATATCTGTGTGCATCTGTACAATTGACCTCTGATGAAGATCTATTAGATCAAAACATCTTAGGTCAAGATCAAACATTTTTGGCACTATTGGTGTATGCACTTAGATGTTTCATGTGTGCCAAATAGATATTATTTGATGGTTTTTAATCATTTGAGCTCCTATAATAAACTGTTTATATTTTTCTAAAATGATTTTATCCTTAACCTTTTTGGTTCTCACCTATATTTCAGGTTGGGTTTTTGTTTCCCTTTATGTTACGTTGAAACTTTAGAGGTGAACAAGGCTTTCTGAGTATGAGCTTTCAAGAATCAAAGTTTCCTTTGTCAGATATAAGTTGTGACATTCCAACTCGTATCTGATGAAGAGACTATAGACAGCTCATACCTGGAAACCTTGTTGGCCACTAAGGTGCTACTGGAGTTCCATCTCATTGTTCTACTGCAGACCAACACGCCTACCCACTGAAGCACCTAAGACAGAATTCCTAACAAGCTCAGAATGTTTCCTCGTATAACCCAGGGACTGTGTCAGACAGCAATCAAGGGCCACATATTTTCCATTTCAATTAGTTGTTTAGAAGGGAAGCAATGGCATCTGCCTATTGATTTGCATCCAGGGTTGGGCTGTCATCAACATGATTATGTGAATCACACAGAGCAAGGATGCAGAGATCCAGACTTATCTGGCACATCTTGAATTGCTGAGATGATTGAAGAAAAGAAAAGTCACAAACTGTTGTCATTGTCTATTTAAGTGAATGAAAATTTCAGTTACGCTTGCTAAGTAGCTCTTTCCTTTCATCCGGCTGTACCTGCTTTCTTTCCCCAAGGGAAGAAATGTCCTGCAGAGCTCATAAGACAGAGCTGTTCCCCCAGATGTTAGCATCTATTGGCCACCTGGCCTGAACCCACCCAGCTACACCATCGATACTACATCACCGTTCACCATCCCTAGAAATAGGAAAAATTTCAGAACAGGCACTGTTTAATTACATTTATTTTATTAGAACTGCTATCTTATTGAAATTCTATATTATTATATGCATATGTATATTGTAAACCCTATGAGCCACCCTCAGATATAGAGGATAGCATATAAATGAAATAAATAAATAATAAGGTAGTATCTGCACTAGCAATGTCATTATTATTATTATTTCTTAAATTTCTAGTCCACCTTCCTCCTTGGACTCAAGGCAAATGACATGGTAAAAAGGTAAAGGTATCCCCAGTGCAAGCACCAGGTCATGTCTGACCCTTGGGGTGATGCCCTCAGACTCAATACAGGGTGGCCTTGCCAGAGCCTTCCCCAGTCATTACCGTTTACCCCCCAGAAAGCTGGGTACTCATTTTACTGACCTCGGAAGGATGGAAGGATGATTCAACCTTGAGCAGGCTGCTGGGATTGAACTCCCAGCCTCATGGGCAGAGATTTCAGACTGCATGTCTGCTGCCTTACCACTCTGCGCCACAAGAGGCCAACAACATGGTAGGCCCCTATAAAACCCCATAAAACTCTCAATCTTAAAACCAAGAACCTCAGATAGTCCAGCATCTCCCAAAAAGAAAAAAAAGGGGGGGCATCTGGGAGATAATCAACCTCTTCCACTCAACTGGAGAATTCCCAGAGGGACTGAAGGAGAGGTGAGGCCTCTGCTGAAGAAACCATCCCTGGATCTGCAGGAGCCCGCGAACTACTGCCCTGTCTCGCACCTAGTGTTTCTAGTGTTTCTAGGGAAGGTAGTGGAAAGAGTTGCCACGGACCAGCTGCCAGCATTCCTGGAAGAAGCTTCAGTGCTAGACCTAGCTCAGTCAGGTTTCTGGCCTGACCATGGGGTTGAGACAGCATTGGTTGCCCTGATGGATGACCTCTGCTGCCAGCTGGATCGAAGCGGGTCAGTGCTGCTAATACTACTCGACCTTTTAGCAGCATTTCACACAGTAGATCACAAGCTACTTAGCTAGCTGCCTCACCAACACTGGGACATGAGGGACAGCCTGAAGGTGGCTGATCTCTTTTCTTCGGGGTCATGGACAGAGGATAGCAATAGAGGAGAACCAATCCAGTTGCTGGCAACTCCCATGTGGGGTGCTGCTAGCAGCAGTTCTCTCCCCAATTCTATTCAATATCTTTATGCACTCTCTTGCCCAGCTAATAGGGAGATTCAGACTAGGTTGCCATCAATATGCTGACAACACTCAGCTTTTCCTCATGATGAACAGCCCCCTTGATGCACCCCCAGACTCATTTGCCCGATGTCTAGAAGCTGGCTCAAGAAGAGCCGTCTGATGGTGAATCGTTCAAAGACAGAGGTCCTGTGGTTTGGTAGGAAAGGTCCAGGTGATGAAGTGCGACTGCCCTACCTGGACTCAGACAAGAACTTGGGCATGATCTTTGACATCTCCCTCTCCATAGAGGGACAAGAGTAGCTCAGTTAGCGTTCTTCCATCTACACCAAGCTAAGCTACTAGCACCTTATCTTGCTACAGAACACCTAACCACAATGATCCAGGTGACGGTCACCTCTAGGATGAATTTTTGCATCTCGCTCTCCATAGGCCTATCCTTAACTCTAATCCAGAAACTTCAACTGGTGCAGAATGCAGCAACCAGGAGGGTCCACATACGATCCATGCCCCAACAGCTGCACTGGCTACCAGATCAACTACAGAATCAGGCTTAAGGTTATGATAATCTCCTTTAAGGCCATATGCATTCTGGGCCCCAAGTACCTGAGAAACCACCTCTCTACCTATGCCCCCAGAGAACACTGAGCTCTGGAAACATCAACAAATCCATGGTCCCTAGTACCAGGGAAGCTCAACTGTCCTCAACAAGGGTCAGAGCTTTCTCAGTCCTGGCCCACACTTGGTGGAACAAGGCCCAGATGACACCAGGGCCCTGCCAGAGCAAAAAAATTCTGCAGGGACTGCAAACTAGAGCTCTTCCACCAGGCTTTCAGTCGAGACAAATGAACAGTTCCACCAACAAGAGCCCAGAGTCCCTCCCATCATCAAACAGCACTCACGGGAAAGAACAGAACCACAGTGCAGAAAAACTGAAGTAAACTGTTCTATTGTTGAATATTCTTTACATAAATAATTTCTATTTTGACAAAAGTTCCTAGTGCTTAAAAGTGTTATACATTTTCAAACCAATACATCTATTATACTCTGCTGTTTTTTAATGAAATTACCTATCTAAACAGCCCTGAGCTGCAAGGGAGAGCGGTATATAAATATAACAAAATGAATGAATGAATGAATGAATGAATGAATGAATGAATGAATGAATGAATGAATGAATGAATGAATGAATGACATAAGTGTAATAAGAATCCTGCTGGATCAGTCCAGTGGTCAGGGCCATAGCTACGAGTGGGCAGACCAGGGCAATGACCATCTAAAAATTTGTCCCACCCACCCTCCAGGACCCTGGAGCCAGTCCACACTTTCAGCATCCTCGCTGCCAAGGATGAGAAAGATAAAGGAAATTGGCAAGGCAGAAGCACCGGAAATAAAGGTGGCTGTGCTGTGCAGGCATAGCCTAAAAAGGTAGAGCCTACAGACCCAACAGGAGCAGGAGTTAGGAAGAGTGCACAAGGACATGCTCTCTGTGCTGTGTTCAGAAGATGTCCTTCCTCCTTGCCTGCTAATACAGTGTGATGCCTTGCTGTTTGCTACTGCTGTTCCTGCCGTCCTTTAATAAGCCCCAACGCTTGACACCCAGCATGAGTTGGACGGACTGTTGTGTTGGTTCCTGGTGCTGCCTGGCATGTGGCCGAAGGCTGCCAGTGGATGACCATGTCGTCTTTATTCCTTGTCTCCTCACCCTGCTTATCCAGCAACCGTGCCATCAAGGCAGATTCTGGAGGCTGCCAGTGCCCCGGAAGAATCAAGATACAAAAAGCACTTGCAGAAACCATGTAAGCCAAAGAATTTAAATCAAGAAATGACAAGAATATTTTTTCAAAACAACAACTGGTTTCAGAGTAATTGGCTTATGATACAAAACTGAATAACGATTCAATACGCCACCGGTTTTAAGCTTGCTTTCAGCTGAAAGCCCTCTTCCAAGAATCATTTAGATGCACAAACCAGGTTGGAGCTCACACTGGCTGCAAATGCTCAAATAGGGCTCCCAAATATAACAAGGAGACAAGTAAGGTGGCTGTTTTCAAAAAATATTCTTGTCACCTCTTGATTTAAATTGTTTGTCTTACACGATTTCTGCAAGTGCTTTTTGTATCTTGATTATTCATTAACTGTGGCTCTGTGTTCACTTTGTATTATTGCCCTAGACGAGGCATCAGAGACATGGGAGGAGCATGGCGTGGTATCAGGGGAGGAAGATGAGCAAGAGATGCCACATGCGTCAATCACACCTGACTCAGGTAGCAAGCATTTACCTGTTGTCACAAGCTAGAAAATATGTTTTGTGCATACCTGTGTCTTAATACATTCACCCATGCACAGCAGCAGGATCCTGCCCACCTCAGGAAGCCCCGGAGGAAACAGAGGAACAGCCTGAGTTGCGGGGCATCACCTTGGACAAGGTACTCCATGCAATAAATGCGCTCCAGGAGCACAGTATGCATGCCCACGAGTTCACGTGCATTATGGCATGCAACATGGAGTGTGGGTTCTAATGGGGGGAGGAATAATGATGCAAAGCTCAGTGGCTGTTTGTAACCTGGATTTCCCCCCACAGTCAACAGACTGAATGAGTGGGTGATGTCCATTGGGCAGCGGCACAGGAAGCTAGAGTGGCAACACCGTGACCTGTCCTCCAGGGTTGTGTCCCTCCAGGAGACCCTGCAGAAGATTTTATTTATTTATTTATTTATATGTTTGTTTATTATATTTATATACCGCCCTCCCCAGAGGCTCAGGGTGGTTTATATAAGAACATAAGAACAGTACATGAAACAGTCTATAACATGTGAATAACCATGAAATAATAACTAATAGTTGTAACCATATAACAATATAACAGTATAAACAATATAAACAATGGAGGAGCAATGAGTGGGGGATGCGGGGAATGTAAATAGGGAATGTAAATAGTTTCTTGTTTTTTGCTGTTTGACTGTTTTCTCAATGAGTTTGTTGTCTTTTCTCAATGAGTTTGTTGTGTTTTCTAAGTGAAGCTGCTGCGTTTACTGGATCAGAAATCCCTCCTCTTCCAGGTAGAGGAAATTCATGCCCTTGTCCTTCCAAATGGTTCTTGCACCACTTCTTACACCCCTCCCCCTGCATGCTTGCAGCCATCAGACCTGGCAACATGGTTCTAATCACGTATGATTTGAAAACTGGAAAAGATAACAGGTGAACAGTTAAAGATGGACATATGAACAACAGACAAAAAGTTGAACAGGAACATTAGGTGCAGCTTATTGTTCAAAATGCTATAAAGACAGTAGGTGAGCCACAAAACATTTCAACTGGGTGTTTAAATGACAGAAAAATTAAAGGAAGCTACCTCATGGCTCAAAGAACTGCCTTGGTTTCCCTTAGCAGGATCATTTTATGGGACTGTCCATCCGCCCTCACCCTTTCCTGCCTTGGTACCAGTGCCCCTTCCCTTTGCTTTCCCCACTGCAGGAAGAACCCCAGATGGGGACAAGGTTCACCTCCCCTGATGCAGCTGGCGGTGTTGTGCCAGTATCTGGCTGTGTGCCCTGTGCTCTGATGTCCTTGAGGACATCCAGCATTTCTCTGAGTGTTTGCACAGCACTCAGCAGTGCCGTGGCGTTCCTCTCCATTGACTTCTGGAAAGCTTCCCTGTCTCTCTGAGCTCATTTGAGAGTGCTCACAATCCATGTGCATCGTAGCTTCCACAAGATTTCTGGACTCCTGCTGGTCTTCTCTTCCCTGCTTCATCAGCCTTTCCCCCACCATGTTGAGGACTGAGACACACTTGAACCTGGTCCTCTCTCTTTGCAGGTGTCCACCCAGGGACACGACTATGTTTGGCTCCTCCTCCCCCTCTTCAGGTTCAGGGACCCCTAGTCAGGGAACAAGTAGAGGCACAATATGGGAGGGTGGAGAAGGCAAGTTTCTGTTCATGGGCTGTGCTACAGAGGCTGTGGCACACTTCTCCAACCAGGTCTTTAGAAGCCGAGTCTGGCTGCAAAGCACGAGATGTGCCAGAGGACAGCATGACCCAATATTACTCCCACCTCTCCTGTGTCCCAGCACCACGCAAACTGCATCATCCACAGGTCAAGAGGAGCCATTCCAGGAGAGATCTGACCCCAGAATCAACGTTTCCCACCAAGATTCATGTCAGCATCAACTGACCTTTCTCACCACCACACTATGTCAAGCATGGCAATTTCAACATACCCCTCGGAGCCTGCTCCACATCCCCCTCATCCTGCTGTTCTTGCAGTGGAGCCGGGTCATCATAGAGATCTGGAGGCATGTCAATACCTGTGTATCAAAGGACACCATGTGTGGTAGCGCCTATTGGAACTTCCTTTTACAGAGAAAGGTGGGTGACATTTTGTTGCCTCTCAGCAGCTGGTCTTGAAGTTTCAGTCTCTGGGCAACCTTCCAACAGGAAAGATGGGTAGAAAGGTTTTGGTTGTATCACTTATACGTGTTCAAAGATGTTCTGGATTACTGAAGTGGAGTGAGAGTAATATTCAAGGTTTTAAGCCTGTTAATATGCAGAAACACCGTTGTCCATGTTTCTATTGCATTGCTCAGTACAAAACACACACAAAGCACACAGGCCAAAATTGGACACTTTTCCTGTACACGGTACAATTTTAGGTTGTATAGTGGGCATGAGAAGTGCTTGGTTCTGGCCTGTGACCTTTGTGGGTTTTTTAACCTCAGAGATGTCTTATAAAAGTTGCACACCATGACTGTTCACATGTTTCTGTCAAATGTGCTCGCGGTCCAGATTCTGGGTCCCAAATATTTTCAGTGGGGCTTCTGGTTTCTTGTTCCACTTAACATTCCTCCCCTCCTTGTTCTTTGCCTAGCCAGGTGAACCTGGAGACAGCCCCCCGGGCATCCACAAGACATATGCACGCTTACCCATATTGATCTGGGTGGACAAAGAATCTGGATCCCCCTGTTGGAGGCGGCCAATAGAGCTGCCAATAGAGAGCAGAAATTGTTCCCTCCACAGCCACTCATCCAAGTTACCTGCAGTGTCTCTTTGCACTGTCCATGGCTCCCACTGCAGGGATTATTCGTCCCAGACAGTGAAAGCCATGCTCAAAACACCCCACAACATGCTTGATCAAAGGGTGTTGTGAGTCACGGAATGCCTCCTGGCACCACATTGCATTGCAAAGATGCAATGCTGACACAGCAAAGGTCAAACTGGAATAGTCTCACCATTCCGCGCGTACATGGCCTCCCTTCCCAATCCCTGTCCCTCCCCAGCCTCAATCACAATGCAGTGTCTTACCACAAACATCAGATGGTATGGAGCACCTCTGAGGATGAATGTCCTCTTCTCTAATGGTTCCAAGGCTGTGACTAAAGAGCTCCTCAGTGAGATCCATCTCCATCACATCATGCTGTGGAGGCAGAGCTGGCCGTGGCTGTTGTGGCTGCTGTTGTGGCTGTGCCTCTCCTCGCTTGACATGCATGACCTTCAAGCTTCGAGCCACATGCCTTGGACAAACGCTGGTGGTGCTTTTTATGATCTAGTCCAGCTCCCAGTGGTAAAGGCAGGTCACCAGTGAAACGCCAGTCCTCTTATTGTGCATCACCACCCTGAAGTACTCCTGGCACAAGCCCTTGGTCTTGGTGTGGCACTCTGTGGCTGAGCATCTGTGGCTGGGAGCCTGCATCTGCCTGGCCATGTCCTCAAAGACATTGATTTTCCTGTGGGAGGCATTTAGTGCCCCCTGGACCCTCTCCTCACCCCAGAGGGTCAGCAGGGCTCAGATTTCATGGTCCTTCCAAGAGGGCCCACTAATTCCAGAGATGGATGCCCCTACCAAAGTGCCTGAGGTGGAAGCCATCACGAGTCTCTTTATTTAGCTGGGAATTACACACCTAAAACTCCACACACAAAATGACCATGCCACCAGCCCAGCACGTTTTAGGCTTCTGGGGTTGCTGTACTCGGCCCACACAGATCTAGGCTTGTGATTGGTAGGGCACCTTGGCTGGCAACGGTGATTGGAAGGTGCCGCTGACATTGGCTGTTTTGGTTCCCCACCACCAACATGTGGCAGCTGCCATTATTGGTGATCTCAAACTCCAATCAATGCAACTCCATGATAAAGCTGCAATCATGTTACTATGTTACAACATGATTTCACACACACACACACACACACACATCATGCAGGAGATGAGTGTAGGCTATGGAGCCCCCCCCCGAAACTGTGCGTGAAAACTGCACTAAACTTTAATGAAGATGTTCTTGTGAAAGAAGTGGTTGCTTAAGCATGTATACTGTCCTCATTCCCACCCCCAGGAAATGTGAGCAAAAGCTGCACTCAACTGCAATAAAGATGTCCTTCTGAAAGCTGTGGTTGATTAACCACACAGACTGTCCCCGTTCTCAGTAAACCCAAGTATAAATTAGAATCCTAAAGAAAAAAGAGAAAGAAGAAAAGGTGCCAGCCAAACATGGTGGTAGGTATGGGGGGGGTGCTATTTCATTCTACGGGAATGGTGTTGCAATGCAATCAGCCATGTTTTTTTTTAATGGCTGGGGAAGGTGGCAAAGATCAATGGTGGGAGTGACACTCAAGGATGGGAGAGTGTAAGGGTTGGGAAAGTACGACTGGGGATGACTCAGTTTTTCCACTTCCACCCAGGCCCAACATACACCCCATTGTAGCCCATGGCCTGTGGGGCAGCTGAGGGCCTGAGTCAGGTCAGGCCTGAGAGTGCTCTGGACCGGGCCTGACTCCATGCTAAAGTGGGAATTAGAACCATGCACAAACAGGCAATGATTGCAACCTAATACATTGTGTGGAAGCCATCAAAGAGAGGCATTCTATTCAAGAAGATAACACCTATACATCCTTAGAATGATGTAGCACCCCCCCACACACACACACACACACCAAGTCTCCAGTCATGCTGAGTTGCTCACTCACACCCTAACAATAGTGATTACAGGGGGCGGGGGGAAAGGAAGGCAAAAGAATGGGGTGGGGGAAGTGAGAGGCAGTCTTATGGATCTAGCTAAGCAAGGAGTGGAGAAGGTGAGGCATCACTGCTCAAAGAGATACAGGGAGTATTACCAGATGGAAGTCAAGTTCTCAGAAGCTTTTCTCCACTATAAAGAGACCTAACATTTCATTGGGCCAGTCATCTAAAGAAGGAGCAATACATTCCATTGCTGCAAGGGAACTAAGGCTGGGAACCAAGGCTGTCCTTGAAATCCATAACATTTGTGTTTGGCAAGTACCCATAGAGATGGTGTATAGTCTAGGATTAGTTTATTAGCTGTCAGGCATAGGCAACTCCTACTGCAGGTTTTTTGACAAGTCAGGTCTCAAGTTTGACTTTGGATCTTATGCTGGCACTCCGTGAGTTTAGTTTCACTCCATTTTTTAAATGAATTCTGTTGTATTTACTGAGCACACACAAAAAAGAAGCCTTTTTTGGGAGGGGGGGGGAGGTTGTCACTTGTAATATTGGTGGGAGGTATCCAATTTTTTTTTCCAAAGTGAACTTGGCAAGTAGGCATGGATTGAACCATTGCACCCAGCTTTCTTTGGGTGTCTGAACACATACACTGAGACTAATTCATTTCTCTGTGTGTATCTGGTATTTGTCTCCAGTAAGTACTGCTTACTTCTGAATAGGCCATACCCGACGGCTGTGCCTGGGCTATAGGGACATCCATCTGCAAGCCCGGGCTCTCCCCCATCCCCCACAAATATGTTAACTCTCCTCCCTACTGCATTGGCCAAAATGGTAGTTTACACTCAAGTAAGCATCCCCTGGGATGGCTCAATGTCACGTTATGGTGAAGCAATGACTTATAGGCATGTAGCTCCAAGGAAGCCTCCACTCCCCAGGCAAATATGTTTGGGCTTGGACTGCTTCACTTTCTCAGAGAGGAAGCTTTTGCTTCTGAGTAGACACCACAGATGTAGAAACTGCTGAGAAGACCACTTTTGGGATTGAAATACCGATAGCATTTTATCTCCAATTTTATACCACTTATTTTTTAAAAAAAACATAGGGAGAAAGGGCACTGACGGGGGGGGGGTGCCCTGGTAGAAGGTAGTTAGGTGGGCAGGATGAGCTTGGGGTAGAGGTGTTGGGATGGGAATAGGTGTCAGGAAGGGAAAGGGAATGGGGGGAAAGAACCAAAGGAATCATTACACTTTTGAAATCACTTTGACTTGGAAGCAGCAGGGGGAAATTCATGGGGAAGGTGCTCTTGGAAACCTTGGGGGAATGGAATGGAATGCGCAGTGAGCCCAAAAGGGAGGACAATCTGTGCATAACAGGGAAATAACCCTGACAGAAATGTCCGCTGAAAGCTCAGGAAACCACCCTTGCATAAATGGCCATAATTTAGTAGATAACACAAGATTAATCTGAAATATAGCATCTTGCCAGAAATGTGCAATTTTGAGATACCACCAGAACATGTGAACCAGATTGGCTCTAGGAGTTTGGTAGCACCAAAAGGCATCATTGTCAGCATGATCATGTTGGCTAAATCTAGCAGGATACTCAAAAATTAGTTTTTTGTTTTGTTTTTGTTTTGGTGAATAAGCCTTAGATGCAGCTCTTTAATGAATTTAAATGCATTTTGCCATTGGTACAGGAGAACGGGAAGATATTTTCCAAGTTCCTCTGGGAATGGGTGAATTCTAGATTATGCTTTCTTTGGCTTCTTTAAAAGTTCTATATAGTGATAATACGAGAGTAAGTTAAAAAGTATTGCTACTAGGGTCCCAGTTCATGTATGCATGGGTTTATTCAACCATCCATGTGAAGAATGATTAGGAAATTGAATTCTTTAGATAGTTACGCTCTAGTTTAATCCCCAGCGGGGGCCCAAAGTGATTTGCAATATTTTTCTCCCCCTCTTCTATTTTATTCTCACCACCACAACCTTGGGCTGACAGGCAGTAGCAGGCCCAAGGTCAGCCAGTGAGCTGCCAGGTTCCAGTGGGAATTCAAACCTGGGTCTCCTAGTTCAACATTCTATAACAGGGGTAGGCAAACTGTGGCCCTCTAGATGTCCATGTACTACAAGTCCCATGAGCCCCTGGAGGGCCACGGTTTGCCCACCCCTGCTCTAGACATTCAGTCTAAGATGTGGAATATCCACGTTCACACCACTACTCTGTCAAATATTGCTGGGTGATCTTGGGCCAATTACTCTCTCACAGCCTAACCTACTTCACAGGGTTGCCATGGCAATAAAACAGAGATGAGATTTGTGTAAACCACTTTGGGCCACCATTGGTGAGAAAGGCAGGGTATAAATGATGCAAATAAAATTAAAATTAAAAATAACCACTTCACCACACTGTCTAATAAAGCATCCCATTAATTACAGATCATATGCAGGAACAAGGCGACAAAACTGAGAACCACACATTATAATGACAATGCTGCAGTAGCAGTTTGAAAATATAACATTATGAGTACTCTGCGTGGGTGTGCCTTAAAATGATTTTGGGGGCTGTGTTTTCCCACAAGCTTATCTATATTTCCAGGCAAGGCATCCCCAGCTGAAGCACTTTCACCCACTGTTGTTCTTTAGCCAGAAATGGAAGCCAATTTATGTATAAATATCTGTCTTTTCTTACTTACAGAAGAAATGCTGAGTGGCAAATGAGCAGGTAACCTAACTCCAGCTTTCCTGAACACCAGGAATATGAATCATATGCTCATGCTAGATGGTCCATGAATGCTCTGGAAACACACAAAAAGTTTCTCATGCCAAAGTGAGTCCCTGAGCAACCCTGGAAAAGAGCTCTTTTGGGGTCCATACTTCACTCACTCACCATTTCTCATTCCAAAATGACAGTTCAACTATTGTTATCACTCATCAGCAGCAACAGTTCTTCAAGGGCACGTCTAGCTAACCGGAGTCAATGGAATAAGCTGATTTTGAGCATCTGGCCATAACCCTCTGCATTTCCACTGGCAACTTTTCTTCAGGATCTAGGTGTCTATTTTGGTCAGTCCTCTGCATTTCGTGATGGCTTTCATCCCTGAACAGGTCTTCATCACTGAAAGGAATTATTTTTCAGAAGAAATTATTCTCTCTATGCTACCATGGGGGTGGGGGTGGGGGTAGGGGTGGCAGACAGTGCATATTTGATCATACAAAAAGGTGGCCAATGTTTACCCTATTTCACCTCTCTGTGGGTGAATTAGGATGGGCTGAAAGATAGCAGAGGATGTATGGAAGGTAGAACAGCTTGCTATTCAAGAAATTAGCCCCTTGACTGGTCTCTCCCTCCACAGGCACCCTTACCTATCACACTAGGTGCAAAGTAGGGCTGCTATTGTCCAGCTGTTACCTGGACCAAGTGCCATCCAGTCTAGCCTCCTACCTTCTCAGGGACTCAAAAATCACACACTCCTGACAGGTGCTCATCCAATCTCCTCAGTTGATTTCCAGATGACCAAGATAAATTCCCCTGAAGAAGATGGCTATGTTGCAGGGTGAACGCTATAGTTATTACACTCTTCTAAAGTCCTTCCCTTCCCCAAACCTTGCTCAGGTCTCCACTCCCGAAGTCCCCAGGTATTTCCCAGCCGAGACCTAGGAACTCTAGTGCAGAGCATTTAGGAAAATGATTTATTTCAGAGGGCATTGGGTGGAGAGTAAACTATTTTGGCAGATTTGGTTGTATATTTAACCCGTGCACTGTCTTTATCTTATTAAAGAAGAATAATTGGTTTTTAAATGCCGCTTTTCTGTATCCTCAGGAGTCTCAAAGTAGCTTATACTTGCCTTCCCTTTCCTCTCCCCACAACAGACAGCCTGTGAGGTGGGTGAGGCTGAGAGAGCCCTGATATTACTGCTCGGTCAGAACAGCTCTATCAGTGCTGTGGGGAGCCCAAGAACACCCAGCTGGCTGCATGTGGGGAGTGCAGCATCGAACACAGCTCGCCTGTCAGCACTCCTAAGCACTATGCCAACATAAGGAACTGTTATGTCGTTTGCTGTTCTTGTAGCTTATTGTTGTGCTGTTAGTTGCCTTGTGTCTAAGGAGATAAGGTGAAATATAAAAATATTTAAAATAAATATGGTAAGTGCCTTGCCCTTCTTTTTCAGTGAAGGCATTGCCAGCTACATAACTCCAATATGGGAATAGCCTCACAGTGACTCCACTCATGATAGTTTTCCCCATGCCAATCATCAGTAACATCACCACAAATTCAGAAGAATTTGAGAGATTATGTGCTCTGTTCCCACAGCAACAAGTGCCAAACTCCTTAATGCCACAAATCCTAAATCAGCCCCATGGGTTTCAAATTGTTATTTACTACTCCACAGAGCTGCTAGTGTATGCCAGCCTCTTCTGCTCTTATGCAGACAACTAAACATTTGTTATCCTCCTCTCTTAGCGGTGAGCGAACATTGGCCTTTATCACACATTCATTGCACAATATGTCTTTTCAAAGCCATTGATTTTGGTCTTATTATTTCACGCCATCCTATTGATCTGATTAACCTCTGTAATTCAAACTAAATTAGCTGTCATTTAGTAGAGGTAATTTGTTACAAGTCACCTTCTGGGTGGCCTACAATTATTAATATGCCTTAATACTGACCATAGGCATTCATAGTCAGCAAGGGAAGGGAAAGAACTGGACCTGCAGTCCTGGCTAGACAGCCAAGTTTCTAGCAAAAACAAACCAAGAATCCCTAAGGCTTGTGCATTCTCTGGGTTCACTGTTGTTGGGAAGTGAGGGTTTTGTCCTGCTTCCCCACAGCATCGTGGTGCATTTGTGCACTTCCTGGGTTTGCCCTGGTGTTTCTCCTGTCTCTTTCCCAAACCTGCTTTGCCGTGAAGTGTTGGAAAGAATTACAGGAATGCCTGGTTGGCTTCCCATGGGCAAGTGTGGATTTCCTTGGTTCTGTATTGACAGCCATAGCAGCAGCAGGGAGACTACACAAGTCTATGCCCACATGGAAAGCACTCTACCTCTTACAGAGCATGGTGCAGAGACTGAAGACTTCCCACTTGGAAATAAACAACAGTTTATCTTGACATCTGGATTGGATGAAATTATCCAGATGGATTCTGGTTTAGAACTGCAGTACAGGGGCAAGAACCCGGTTGCCTTGTCTGATTTTGATGTCTCAACCAACGGTCTTATTCCGAAGAGGGAATTTCAACAGATGCAGCTGGTCATGCAGGGACAAGAACAGTTGCACAACTTCTCAAGATACAGGAAAAGCCCCATTGTTTACATCTGTCTGCCTTGGTTTCCCAAATGAAACTTGCTTCATACGCTATTCTCTCCTCACTAGCTGCCTCTGCCATGGTGAGAATTGGTGGCTCAGGTGGATGGGGAGCACTCTTGTGCACTCAGCATTAATTGCATCAAGGGAGACTGACAAAGCTCAAAACGGTCTAGAGAATTAAAATGTCAGCATCACATCTTGAAAAGAACCGCTTTGTCTCCCACCCCCACTGCCCAAAAGGGTTTTTAGTCAGCCTTTACCTCACATCCATTTTGGGCTTTTGAAAAACACCCATCCATTACCAAACTTGTAGAGCTACAATATAAACCTGAATTTACATTGATCTCTCTCGCTGCTGCACAGCTGCTTTGAAACAGTCACGTGGAAGTTGCTCATCTCAAAGTACTGCGCCCTCAGAAAGTTCTGCACAAAGAACTTGAAAAACACAGCACATCAAACAGGACTCTTCAAGGAAAGAAAGCTGGCCCAGATTCTCTTACTGTAGCTCGCCTGTGCCTTTATGTCAGTTTGATACACCTCTCGTGCTGCCACCCCCAAGGACCTGCTGGGCTGTCTCCCCCCACCCCCTTAATGCTTGGGCACTGCAGGGAAACACAATGCGCTGATATGCAGTATCCGCAGCAGCATTCAGGGGTGTGAGCCAATGTCAAAGGGGTTAAGCCCTCTCCTTTCAGAAGGACAAAAGGCATCCAAAGCAGCAGGTCTTTGGGCTAGATATACGGTAAAGCATTCCCCTCCTCCTCGTGTATTCTTGGCAGCCTCAACACACTCAGAAGCCTTTCAGGTCCTTAAATGAAAAAGAAGGAGCCTTTTCTGTTTTGATTAACAACAGAGTCTTCCTGGGAGACTTTAGTGCCTGCTTCTTCCTGGCGACAAGCTTGTTTAATTTAGCCCCATCATAATAGCCACTAAGATAAAGAAGTCTCCTCCGGCAGCTCAGTCTCCTCCACCCCCCTCTGCACACACCTGAGCACCAGACAATACCAGCAGTTATAGCAAAGGTGGTTTATTGAATTCTCCAGGTTGTGACACCTTGGAATATTGGGCTGTCGGAGGCATTTGTGAAAAACCCCATTCTCTGCTGCTGTTGTCACAGGTAGGGAAAGAATTGGCCTTCAGAGCAATAAGGGACACACCTGCTAGTCCCTTCGTTCGTGGCTTCTTTTTTATCCCTGGCTCCAGGGGAAATGGATTGTGCTGTTCATTGTTACGGACAAAAATACAGACAGCACTGTTCACTGCCTCGGTCTCATACGCCCACGCATGGCTTGACTGACGTATCTCCCTCTGGGGCTGTGAGGGCAGAGGCAGGCGTATAGGATGTTTTGGATCCCACAGGCTTGTTCTCATGAAGCACATCATTTATGTGATGACACTTTTAAGCATCGGGGGTTTAAATATCTGAAATGCAAGTTTACAGCACAGCCGTACGTATGGGTTGCAACTACACATATCCTTCAAAGGCTGGTGATGTACTTTCATGTATTCTGCAAGCTGCAAAACAGTTGAGACTGTGCTGTGGGGAATTCCGTATGGCAGAAGGGTCTGGCTGAGGGTGCAATGGTTAAAATTACAATTTTATCAATGTCATGTCCGTAAGAATGAACAGCTGTGAAAAAATCATGACTCAGCCAGCTGCCTGGTCAATACAGATGTTGGGGACTCCTCAAATGATGTGGATTCAAAAAAAAATCCCCATTATCTCAAGAGGAGTCAGAGGACCCCCAGCTCAAGGACAAAACGTGGAGCATCTCCAGATATCCATCCCATTCAGTTTCTGCCTTGAATTAGAGTAGTGATCACCAACCTGTGGGCCGCAGACCACATGTAGTCCTTCGACTAATTGGAGGTGGGCCCCGAAGGATGCCTTCTCCCCCCCCCGGCCCTTTACTTCATCCCCCCGGCTCTTTACAACACACTTCGGGTGTCATTGTCTCCCATCACTCCCAGATGGGACTATCTTGTTGCAGAGAAACTAACTGAGGGTTCCCATTGATTTGTCATTGTCATGAGTAAAAATTTCCATGAAAATAAAATGTTCCTTATGTTCCTTGTTGTGGCGTGTCTGTATCTTATTTTGAAGGGATGTTTAAACATTACCATAGCGATCAGAGAGCGTTAGGGCAGTGGTTGAGAGTAGAGGAGTAAACTACCCCCCCACTGGGCCTCAGTAAAAGGCGTTGAGTAGTCCCTGGTGAGTGGTCCCCAGCGTTGAGTGGTCCTCAGTGATAAAAAGGTTGGGGACCACTGAATTAGAGGATAGCCACTAAGAGGGCAAACCATGACTGCAGTCAGAGAGAAGAATGGACCCCATCAGAACCTCAAAGGTCTCTCAGTAGAATCTCCAACCCCATCACCTGACAACCCAAACCACTAGGTAACCCTAATCCCTGCTCTGTTCAGAGCTTCTTTCCCATGCCCTTCTAGTTTGTGCTGCTTTAAAATGGAAGGGGTGGGGGAGACCTGGAAAGTATACTTAAAATAATCCTAAAGAGAACAGAAGATTTCTGTTTTCTTCTCTTTCCTCAGTAGGCAGGAAATCATGAGTTGCCAACAGAAGCTGTGTGTTATATATGGAATTGTATTTAGCACATGTTAACATATTGTTAACATTTAACATATTGTAATGTATTTTAATAATTATAATATTTTAATAGCTGTATTTAGCATGTTTTAACATATTGCTTATATGTAACATGTATTTTAATGTATTTTAATAGTTACAATAATAATGGACCTGTTGAAGACAAGAATGTATACCCATATAATCTGACCTCCGTTTCTGAAAAACAATTGATTGGAATCAAGCAAACTAGAATTTAGCAAGTAAAAGTCTGCTTTTGGTTTTAATGCTTCTGGAGTAAAAAAAACTGTAGGAGAAAGACAAAACTCAGGCAAGTCAAAGGAGATATGTATGTATATGTATATGCCAGCCTTTCTCAACTTTTTTTACCATTGAGAACCCCCTGAAACATTCTTGGAGAAACCCCAGAAGTGGCATAATCATACAGAACATGGTCTGATATATGCACACACACATATATAAAATGTTTAGAATCTCAGTTCCTGTGATTGAAAGAAAGACTCTTAAGTTAATTGAAAACTTTCAATTGTTGGGGCTTGGTCCAACTTCCCCCTTTTGTTCTAAAGAGACCCGAGTATAGCCATCAGCCTGAACATGAAACATCCCACCCCACCCCCAAGTTCTATCCACAACACATATCCTTTATGGAGGAAGGCATATAAACATTCTTCATTTTTCCTCTTCTTTTCTCTTCCTAGGTACACTGCCTCCTTGCCACTCTGGCATTCTTTTCACCCATCATTTCTTCTTGCCTTGTTATTTTTCCTCTGCCTGATTATCACCTTGCTAGATGTTGGGCAGACCCTTTGGGCACCTGCTTGTGAATGAATCCTTCCCTGGTCCCAACTTTGCAGCTCTGGGCCTTGGGAAATGTTCTGACTTTGCCTTCTCTAATCTGAGCATTCCTAACCCCTCCTGGTCAGTGCTCAAGCGGAGCCTTCAGAATGCGCATTTAATATGACAGTAAGTCATAATTTCATAAATTTCAGAATTCCTACCATTGTATTACTGCTAGGGTGCCAACTCCAGGTTAGGAAATTCCTCAACATTTGGGAGTAGAGCCTGGAGAGGACATGTTTTGGGATGAGAAGGGCATTTATTGGAGCATAAGGACCATCCTCCAAAGCAGCCATTTTTCCAGGGAAGTTGATCTCTGTGATCTGGAGATCAGTTGTAATTCTGAGAGTTCTCCAGCACTCCCCTGGAGGTCAGCAAGTGGTTGTACCTTTGGTTGAGCCTCCAGAGATGGGGTTAGGGTTCTGAAATGAGGCAGCTAAGTCAAATGGCATGGATTTTGCTCTCCCCTTCAGCTGTTATTACTAAGAACCCCCTCTCTCCCTCTCCCAGCAATAAGATCTGCACAAATCCTACTATCACAAAACTTTGATCTAAGGAATTAATGGTTGCTAGCATGGTTTGGCAACCTGAGCTGGGTTGTGGAAGCTTAGGGAGCTGCATAACTCCAGCCATGCCCCAGGTTCACCCCTTTCTCTGCTGGCACAGCAGCTTGTACCAGTGTTGCTCTGGGCCATCCCCATGCTGGCACCCAGCTGAGGCTCAGCACTGCTGGGATACCTTACCAGCATATCTTGGCATTCCACTGGCAGACTGCCTCACTGGCTCCCTATACACTTTCAGCCCCCTCCTCTGACTAGGGTTAGTAGGTATGTAGTGGCTGAGTGCCTTGTGTATAATCCCGAGTACATGCCTCCATCCTTCTGGGCATCAGTAGCACCCTGCTTTGAGCTTCTGCTATTTTTCCAGCCCTCTGAAACTGGGTTGTCTCTCCCCCCCTCCACTCCCCCTGCTTCCATTCTATGACACAGTTGTTGCATTAGCAGCTTTTCAGATATCATTTTTGTTTCTCCTGAGTCATGGCCAAGGCCAACAGTGCCATAATAAATTCATGAGACCTCTGTGGCGCTTCCCAGTCAGAAGGTACGGGTTATAAAGTTATTAAAAGCATCAACTTCCATTTGAACAACAACCAGCAGCAAAATAACTCTTTTAAAAGGACGGAAGTACGCATGGACTGCTGAAATCCATATTTTGCAGGGGTTGTATTTTTTGTTCCTGCCACCAGCATCAGGTTAGCAATAGAATAATGAGCTCGGCGGGATATTCCTTGCCAACTAACTCCTAGAAAGTCCGTCTTCCCAGAACAGAACATTCTTTGCCACTCAAGCCTTTATGTTGTTTAGCAGCAGTAAAATTTCCTACTGGTTGGAGGCTTGTGCTATTTCTCTAGTCTACAGAAAGAAGGGGGCAGGAGAGAGAGAGAGAGAGAGAGAGAGAGATGTAAGAACAAAAATGAAAAGGAATGGAGAATCTGAGGTAGATAAAAACCTTGATACTCTTAATGTTGTTATTTTGGATGATGATATTCCTGTTATATCTTCCTTGGAAAAATGAAAACGAGCAAGCTGAGAATGTGACAGCTCCCATGGGACAGTCCTTTAATTTGGTCTAGCAGTTATCTCGGTAAATGGGAAAGAAATTGGAAGAGTACTTGGATAGACACTGAAGGAATTTGAAGGTACAAGGAGGAAGGTGTTTGCTAGCAAGAAGGGAGACCTAAAACCATGGAACAGCATGCTTTTAAGTCAATCAAAAATGAATGGCCGTAGAGAGTTTGAGCTTAGGGAAGTTGAAGAGTGAGGTAAGAACGAATTTTAGCAAGGCTGCCTTAATATAAGCAGCTGATTAGGAACATTTGTTTTTGTTCTGGTCTTTCTCCCACAAAATCCCATACATAGATTTGGCTGTTACATGATTTCAGTTTTTAAGTTGAATCATAGAGTTGGAAGGGATCTCCAGGTCATCTAGTCCAACCCCCTGTACAATGCAGAAAACTCACAACTACCTGCCCACCCACAATGACTCCAATTCCATCCCCAGATCATGCTCTCTCTCTATAAGGAATCCCTGGCCAGTCTGGCCAGGAGGAAATTTGTCTCCTGACCCATATTTCCCTGGGAATGCAAGAAAGGGCCACAAGAGCCAAGCACTGACACAACCCTTCCAGCCCTTCCACTCACAGTCTGCCTGAGTTCAAAGAATCAGCATTTCTGTCAAATGACTATTCAGCCTCTGTTTACAAATTTCCAAAGATGGAGAACTCACCACCTCCTGAGGAAGCCTGTTCCACTGAGGGACTGTTCAAACTATCAGGAACTTCTTCTGGATGTTTAGCGAGGAATTATTTTGAATTAATTTCAACTCATTGGGCAATAGAAAGCCACTCTACTCCATCCCATATGACATCCTTTCATGTACTTGAAGATGGCTATCATATCACCTCTTAGTCATCTTCTCTCCAGGTTAAACAGACCAAACTCCCTCAACATGTCCTCATATATCTTGGGTGGGTTATGTATGTAAAGGTTTTCATCGAAGCCAGCACGCTGACCCTTTTAAATCATTTTTTTAAACAGTTGGGTTTTTTTCTAAAAGATTATGCCCTGAAAGGAAAACTTACCATGGCAAATAGTGGAGGGGGGGGGGGAATTCCTCCATTGTGCTAGATGATCATTGGCTGGCCATGGTCATCTGCAATGTCACATGACTGCCACTCTGGCACATACTACTGGCAGGGCTTTAGGTTAATTGTAGTTCATGGACATGGAGATCTCAACAAGAAATTTCCATTGGGGCACACAGCCTTTTGAAAACACTACAACTTTTCCCCCTCAGAGGTATGTTGTTCCTCGTAGAGAGTGAATTGAAATGCTTGCAAATATCTCTGAGGGGATAAATCAGTTAATTTTCTGCTGGTGTAATATCACAGCAGAGGTGGGAGGAAATGAAGAAGCCTCCATTGCTGGACAAGGGAATAGAGGCTGAGCGGTTCCCTCAGTGGTATATGGTGGAACAAGGGAGAAGATCAAAAACATGCTAGCATTTATGCATGCAAAAACAAGCATTTTCATTACCATAGTAAACAAATGATCGTTTTAAAGCTAGTTTTAAATACTGCAATGAAAAGACACAGCAGCTGCTATGAGGGGGGGATGATGTGCATAATCAAAAATACAATGGTGACTTTTCTGTGACAAAACCAGCTCCACATGCAGAAATAAAAACACCATCTTTTGGGGGAGACTTTTTATGAGGTTTTTTGCCATGCATAATACGTCTTGGTCTCCAAGTCCCTCACCATCTTCATTGTCCTTCTCTGGGCTTGCTCCAGTTTGTCTACATCCTTCTTCACTTGTGCCCGAAACTGAACATAGTACTCTAAGTGGAGTCTAACAAGAGAGGAATAAAGCAGTAGCATCGCTTCTCACAATCTGGACACTGCACTTCTTTTGATACATCCCAAAATTCCATTTTCCATTTTAGCCACCAAATCATACTGCTGACTGATGTTCAGTGTATGCTCTACTGAGATGGAGATAAACTATGTCCACAGCATTCCCTGATCCAGCAAGGTAGTAACTTCCTCAAAAAAAAAAGAGATAAGTTTTAGTCTGACATGATGTGTTTTTGAAAACCCATGCTTACTCTTGGTAATCAGCCATCTGCTCTAGCTGCTCAAGGACCAGCTTGATTTACTCTAAAAAAAATTCCAGCTATAGACATCAAGCTGACAGCTCAATAGTTATCAAGAACCTGTCACACCCCCCCCCCCCGAAGATGGAAACAACATTTTCCCACCTCCAATCTTCAGGCACTTCACCTGTTCTCCAAGAATTGTCAAAAATAATGGACAGAGGTTCAGAAATTACATCCCCCCTAAAAAAGAAAAGAAATTACATCCCCAAGTTCTTTTAGTACTCTTGGATGCAATTCATCTGGCCCAGAGGACTTACTTCCATTTAAAGAAACTAGGTGTTTATGGACTACCCCCACAGTGATCCTATAAAGCAGTTCCCATCCCTCATCACATGATATGATTTTGCAACATTAATCACAATTTCCCTTGCAAGAGAAAACTGAGAAGTAGGAACTGAGTAGTTCAGCCATCTCTTCATCACCTGTTATAATTTCACTTACTTGTCCCCACAATTGTCTACCATGTCCTTACTCTTTTTCTCAGCTGGAACATATGTAAAAAACCCTTTTGTGTTGTGTTTAGCATTTCTTGCTAGCCTAAGCTTTAACACTCTAAGCTTTAACACAGTGGTTATTTGCTTATATTCATCCTTGGTTAGAAGGCCCTCTTTCAATTTCCTAAATGAGTCTTTTTTATTACTCAAATCTTTTGAAAGCTGTTTATGAAGCCACCCATTTTTCTTTCTCAAGGGAACTGTTTGTGATTGTGCCTCCAGTATTTCACTTTTAAGAAACTGCCATCCCCTTAAGTTATTCTGACCATGGGATTCTACCCAGCATAACTTCAAGTTTGTTAAAATTCGCTTTCCTAAAGGCCAGCCTACATGTCCGACTACGTACAGCTTTTCTCTTCCCCATGACTGTAAATTCCAAAATCATTACCACCAAGTGTGCCCACTTCTTTCACCTCATCTACCAGTTCTTCCCTATTGGTGAGAATCAAGTCTAAAATTGAGAACTGTCTAGTTGCCCACTCCACTTTCTGGGAAATAAAGTTGTAAGCAAGATAAGTCAATGATTTATTGGACGTTGGTCTTCTAACAGATATCGGGGTAACTGAAATCACCCATGACCACTATGTCCCACCTGTTTGAGTACTTTGTAATCTGGTCTAGGAGGATCTCATCCAAGTCCTCTGCCTGGGCTGGTGGTCTAGAGCAGACCCCCACAATAATACCAGTATTGTTTCTTACTCATTTTGTTTTTACCCAAAGACTCTCAACTGAACATTCATGCTCAGATACATGTATTTCCTCAAAAGTATACACATTCTTAACATATAATGCCACTCCTCCCCCTTCTTTATTTGTCTGTCCCTTTTAAATAAGTTGTACTCCTCATTCCTAATATTCCAGTTGTTAGTGAACCAGTTCTGCGTGAACCCACCAAAGTCTATTAAGTCATAGGTCCCTTCCTCTATTAGGACTTCTTCCTGCTTGCTTCCCGTCCTCTGTGCATTAGTGTAATCTGTTATTTGTGTGTCCCACAGGGCTTTAGTTTCTGCATTTGCCTGTAAGTTAATTGTTTCCTGCATATGTGCCATTCCCTGTAAATCTGCTATATTCCTATCTACAGTTATTGTCCTCAAACTAGATTCTGAATTTATACTCACCCCTCCATTTGTTTTAATTTAAAAACCTCTTTACCAGGCATGTACAGTTCTTTGCAAACACATTTTTTCCTTTCTTTGTTAGGTGCAAACCATCTCCTGATAAAAGAGCCTCATCACAATAGCATAAGCCATGGTACAAAAATCCAAACCTTTCCCAATGACACCAATAATGTAGCCAGTCATTTATTTGCATTTTCTTTTCCTTCCTAAGCCACAGGAAGAACTGGTGAAAACACAACATGTGCTCCCAGGTCCTTCCCCCTTTCCCCCCAGAGCCACATAGTCTCTTTTAATATGCTCCATGATGCACCAGGCAGTATCGTTTGTTCCCACATGAATGAGCAGGAAGGTTTTACAAGCTGTGGTCTTCACAAGCCTTTCCATGACAACATTGATGCATGCACCAGGTAGACAGCATACCTCTGAAGACAAGAAGTCCGGCACCTTGTCCTCTACCCCCCTTAGTAGGGAATCCCCAATTACCAGCACCCTCCTCCTACTACACTGGGGAGGAGAAAAGTTAGTCCTCTCATCCACAGGGACCTGTGGGGGGGGGGAATTTAAGCTTGGGGAGGGGTAGCTCTTACTCCTATAATCCTGAATCAATATCTACACACAAATCCTGGAACCAATTACTGAGCATCAAAGGGGCAGAATACCTCTTTATTTTTCTACACCTACGAGTAACATCCTTCCATATGTTGTCCTTCTGTATTGGGTGCTCGTCTATTTGGTGAAATACTTTTCCTCTCCCCCAGATTGCCCTTCCAATAATGCTTTATGAGTTCTGTCCAAGAACTTTTCACCCTCCTTTATAGAATGCAGTGTGGGCAGTTGTGCCTCTAGCCATGCTTGACATCTGTCTACTGAACCCAGTGACTGGCTCCAAATGGAACTTCTTTATCCCACCATGCCCATGCTCCATGATCTCCAACATCCATTACTGACAGGCCAGTAATGCACCCTCAAAGGCTTTATACACATGGTGTGCTTTGACCCATTTTTGAGGTTGCTGGCCTACAAAGAGTCTGACATGTTTCCCAACATCAAAGGGGATATTGAGTTAAGGTTTTCTTGGGGTGATGGGTTAACAGTAACTTGCCTTATTCAGTGTTTGAAACATTAACCAAATCTGTGATGTCACACTTTGAACATTTTGGTATCAGTTCCCCAGCTGTGCTTTGGGGAGAACAATACTTCTTCTCACCAGGAGTGTGCCTGCTGAAGAAATCTACAGTACGCCTATCTGGAAAGATATAACTCCTAACCTTCTAAAAGATCCTTAGATCTTATCCTCACATATTGGAGAAACAGGTTCCAACAGAGCAAAGTTTTGTAATATCTTCTTACTGTTTAGCCTTTAAAAACGGTGCAATCTCCCATAGGAAGGCAAGTCTCTTCCATCAGGAATACCAGCAAGGGAAAGATCAGCCTGGGCCCACCCAACCATCATAGGCTGAGGGTTCCCATATCCAGGTTTCCCTGCATCTGACCTCTGCTTGCTTAATAATGGCCTAGCCCCAAACAACTTCTCAACAACAGCATTCGAACATTGCCAGGACATATCACTATATAGAGTATAAGCAATTTATACTATTTATTTATTTTAATTTATAGCAATCTATTTTAAGAATCTTAGAGCCCTGAAAATAAAATTAGCTTTATCTCATGTGTGGTTTAGGGCAATTCCACACTTGATAAATATAGTGTAATGCTTACCTTAGGTAGTCATTATATTCTGGATGCTCTGCATCAGTGGTCCCCAACCTTTTTATCACCGGGGACCACTCAACGCCTTTTACTGAGGCCCGGTGGGGGGGGGGTAGTTTACTCCTCTACTCTCAACCACTGCCCTAGCACTCTCTGATCGCTATGGTAATGTTTAAACATCCCTTCAAAATAAGATACAGACACGCCAGAACAATGAAGTGTGTTGTAAAGGGCTGGGGGGGATGAAGTAAAGGGCCGGGGGGGGGGGGGAGAAGGCATCCTTCGGGGCCTACCTCCAATTAGTCGAAGGACCACATGTGGTCCGCAGCCCACAGGTTGGGGATCGCTACTCTGCATGACATTTCCAATATCTAGCGGCCAAGCAGCAAACTGCTTGCTACATCTGCCTTTTTAAAGTGGTAGTTGGGGTATCCTATAATGTTGGGGAATCCCCAGCCTATATACCACAAACTACATAACAGCAACCAGCAGGCCACCAGCCAAAGAAATGTATGGAAGTGAAGAAGCATTATCTCTGCCTCCAATGTCCCAGCCTCACACCCGCTTCCCTCTCCCTTTTCCTGGGGACAGGAGTTTGTTTGTTTTATAAGTGAATTCCCTGGATCAACAAATAGGTGTACAAGGGTACAGGCAAAACCAAAAATAATTTTTTCCCAAAGTTGTCACACAGAACATGCCTCTCTAAAGAAACCCCCCACTCTCACAATAACTAATGAGATTATTTTTCTTAAGTTTCAAGACTGGTAATTCCATAAGGGGTGGCTTTCAAAAAGCACTATGCTTCTATGATTAGATGCATAGGTGTTTCAATGGAGAAGAATTGCATTTTTTAAAAATTACCAGGCATCACAGGCCCTTTAAAACATTGAGAAAGGGGATTGGTTGCCTGGTTTGATTGACAGGCGGAAAAACGTTGCATGTAAAGCGTGTTGCTCTCTCCTGCCATTTCAAGCAGGCATGTGAAGTGTAAGAAGTGCAAAAAGGTAGCATACGAAAGCAAAACAGGAAGAACATGAAGAATGGGTGGAGGTATGATAATTTTTAGCACTATGTTTTTACTCTGGCATAACACTATTTTTTTAGATGTGCGGAAATGCCCTTAATGTTCTCTCTTCTGAATTGTTAATAGGGTTGCCTGCTCTGCGTTGGGAAATACCTAGAGACTTAGGGGAGCCATGAGTGGTATGGGGAGGGACCTCAGTGGAGTATATTACTATGGAGTCTACCTTCCAAAGCAGCCACTATCTCCTGTGGAACTGATCTCTTTAGTTTGGAGATGAGCTGTAATTCCCTAACTATTAAATGATAATTATTAAGAACAGAATTGCCCCTGCAGCTGAAACGATAAAGCATGTTCTTCTAGACTGACCTCTTTATAAAAATATTTGAAATGAGCTGCTTTTTCTTACTGTACAAAAATTCCCAGAAAAATCTCACCTCATTGTCCTCCTAGCAGATAAATGCCATCAAATTATTATGGCTGCTAAATAGCAAAATCTATCTGTGCTTTGTTGTAGAAATAGTCATGTTGTTGTATTTTATTAACCCATATTAATTTTATACGAAGGATTTTTAATATGTATTTACATGTTTTGCTTTTTGCTTTTATTGATTTTTATGGCATCATAATTGATTGTAAAATGGAAATGTGTTAATTGTTTGTTGCTTAACCAAGCAGGTTGCTGAACATAAGAATAAATAAACAAACTCAGGAACTGAACCCTGCAACAAATTTAGTTTTATTATTTATTTAATCATGGATTTGTAAACCGCCACTCCCAGCAAGCTGGCTCATGGTGGTTCACAATAAACATAACATAAAACAATATATCCAATCCATAAAACCACATACAATATATACAACAACAGTCCTAAAACAATTCTCCACAATCTATAACATGGCAGTAAAATACTAAAAAAAACTTCTCTCCTTGCCTCGGAGCTATTAGAGTCGGTCCAGATTACAACATATGATTGATGATGGTGAAAAATCAGGTGGTAGATCATCCAGTAGCTCTGGGCAAGGTCTAACACTGTGCCCAGGAAACCAAGGTGGGGGGACCTGATCTCATACCCTGGGATCACCATCCGGCCTCAACCAAAAACCTGGCAGAAGAGCTCTGTCTTGCAGGTCCTGTGGAACTCAGAGAGTTCCGTCAGTGCTCACAGCTCTTCTGGGAACTCTTTCCACCAGGTAGAGGCCAGGACAGAAAAATCCCTGGCCCTGGTCAAGGCCAAGTGTGTTTCCTGGGCCCCAGGACCATCAGCAAATACTCCTCGCAGAGAGGAGTGCCCTGAAGGGGGCATAAAGAGGTAAGCAGTCCCTGAAGTAAGTAGGGCTGTGTTGCATATAGCCTTAAAGGTCAAAACCTTGAACCTAATCCAGAAGCAAACTGGTAACCCATGTAGCTGCCCCAGCAAAGGCTGAACATGGGCCCTCCAAGATGACTTAGTGTGGACACACACAGCTGTGTTCTGTATCAGCTGCAATTTCTGGGTCAAGGACAAGGGAAGGCCCACATAGAGCCAGTTACAGAAGTCTAACCTGGAAGTGACCATTGCATGGATCACAGTGGCCAGGTGATCTGGGGACAGGTAGGGCTCTAGTAGCCGTGCCTTGCATAGATGGAAAAACACCATTCGCACTACCTTAGTGACCTGAGCCTCCATAGAAAGCCAAGCATCGAAGATCACTCCCAAATCCCTGGCTAGAGGCGCTGATGTCAATTGCACTCCCATGCAGGCAGGGAAGGCACACTTCCTGCTCCTGCCCCTTTTGACCCAACCACCTCTGTTTGACCCAAGACCTCTGTTTTGGAGGGGTCGAGTTTCAGGTGACTATTCCTGATTCATCCAGCTAATGCTTCCAAACAACTGGCAAATGTTTCTGGGCCAACTGTCCATTAGGAAATAAAGCTGGGTGTCATCTGCATACTGATGACATCCCAGCCCATAACTCTGGACCAACTGGGCAAGAGGGCACATGTAGATGTTAAACAAAGTAGGAGAGTGTACTGCCCCCTGTGGCACCCCGCTTGGTAGTGCAAAGGGTTCAGATAACTCATCTCCTACTGCAACCCTGTGCGACCTGTTCTCAAGAAAGGAGGCCAGCCAATTAAGTGCTGTTCCCCCTACCCCTATGTCAGAGAGGCGGTGGACCAAGAGTTCGTGATCAACCACATCAAATGCAACCAACAGATCTAACAGAACGAGAATGGCCAACCCACCTCGATCCAGGTGGCCCACAATCCCCTTCTGCTTTCTATAATGGACAAATTTGTCTCTATGGGAAAACATAAATGGAGTCAAATCTGACATTATCAGTGCGGCCCTTCTAAGCTCACTGATTTCAACTGAGCTAGCAACTTGTTTTATGACTGTACTGTACAAATCACCACGTTTAGCAATCAATGAGTGATTATTTTTACCTTCTGTGGCACATTTTTACCTTCTGCTGATCCAAAAGGCACTTCTCGAACATGGGAACTTCAGACAAAAAATCCAGTGTGAATTGTTGAATCAGAGCTAAGTAACAAGTTTAGGGCCATTTACTCTAGAGTTTCCATAAGCCTGTTGTGGGCAGAGAAACTCCTTGGTCCCTTGCTGCTGCCACTTATCTGGGCAGTATGGGAAAATGTGGTGGAGGGAGGCTGTATTAGAAAATGGAGAGAGAAATGGTGGGTTGATACCAGCATCCCAATGCACTGAGGTCACTTCTGGTGCACCCATCAAGCATCACAGCACTGGGCATGTGCTCTAAGGCCTCAGAGCTCTGACTGTGTTAGTCTAAAAGGCCACAGGACCCTTGTTTAATAGTGCTAGTACAGATTAACTTGGATACCCATCAGGAATTAAGATAATTATGATGACCATTCACACTAGATGGTGGTAACAAGTTAACAGAACTATGTTAAGCGCTTTAAGAGCTGTAGTGTTTAAAGAAGGTGTCTGCTGTGTTTAACCCTTTTTTGGTAAATCAATCCTGTTTAACGCTTTTAATTCATTTTCTCAGGAATCTCCCTTTGAGGGTTTTTCTTTTCTTTTTTTTGCAGAATGCTAATTATCAGGTCACCAGAAGGATACCCTGAGAGGCTGAAATGTTCATCCACAGATAATCTAATGTTGCCAATTGCTATATTAGAACAGAAGAAGAAGAGTTGGTTCTTATATGCCACTATTCTCTACCTGAATGAGGCTCAAAGTGCCTTACAGTCGCCTTCCCTTTCCTCTCCCCACAACAGACACCCTGTGAGGAAGGTGAGGCTGAGAGAGCCCTGATAGTACTGCTCAGGCAGAACAGCTCTATCAGTGCTGTGGCGAGCCCAAGTTCACCCAGGTGCTGCTGGGGGCTTTGGGTGTCTGTGGGTCAGGATTCTGATTCCAAAACCCCTCCACTCAGGCTGGGCAGTGGGACATAGCTGGTGGATGCCTGAACTGAAGGTTCACACATTTACACCCCCCTCCCATGCACCCCATCCCTCTTTTTTGGATCTTCTGACTTTTTCTCTGCTGGGGATTTTTGTCTCTATGGGTCAGGGCTCTGATTCCACCCAACCTTCCTGCTCACACCAAGCAGAGGATCATAGCTGGTAGGCACCTCAGCTGAGGGCTCACACTTGTGCATCTCACCCTTTCTTTTTTGCTCTTCTGTCTCTTTCTCAGGGGTGGGGAGTGGGGAGAATTTGAGTGTATGTGGGGGAGAGCAGGTGGAAGGGGTGGTCATTATGGGGGGAAGAAGCTGTCGTCCTACCATGTGTCAGAGGGCCCTGTCCCTGGCCATCAAACTCACCCCCCCCCCCAGTCCCATGTCATCAGCAGGGGTCCTGAAGCCTCCTTCCTCTGCTCCATCCATGAGTTTCTTCCAGGGCACTTCTAAACAGTCACAGCAGCCTCAGGAGCTCATCATTATACTATTATACAGGTATTCTCAGCCTCATCTACTTCACAGGATGTTTTTAGTAACCTAGTAGCCTATTGCACAACTTGAAATCTGTTTGGCATCATACCATTTAATCGTCTGCATCGCCTGTTTGATTTTACAAATCTTAGTGAGTCAAGTAAAATATAAATAAATTAAACTACATTTCCTACACAGTGAGTCTGTGATTAACTGTGAGGGAGTTTCTCAGTTTCTGCTGGGTTGGCCTTGAAAAAATGCCCCCCCCCCGCCCCCGCAATATCTGGTAATATTATCCACTTTACCACCTCAGGATTGTACCCCCTTAAAATGCTACGTGGGGAGGCGAGACCATTTAGGGTAGTATAGGAAATGACTGGTGGGGAATGGTTTTAGTAGCTTCGTCTGTTTTGGCTGCCTCACTCAAAAGACTCTAAGACCTGGCAGTCTTCATATAGTCCAGGCATCTGTCTCAGTCAAAAGTAACTTCAAGATGCCAATCTTGAAGCACCTTCTTTCTCACTGACAGAGGATAACAGCAGGGCGTTCAGTCTCTTCTTGCCTGCTCTTGTCTCCTGCACGCTGTAGGACAAAATTATGAGCAGAGAAAGCAATCGGCAGAGAAACAATACATGAAGAGGAGTAACTGTTCTTTGCCTGAGAACATTTTAAAGAACAGGGACCATTTCCAGGTGAGGGCCTGGCAATCCTCTCAGCTAAACCCAAAGCAGTGTTTCAAGCTGCTCTAGAATCGATTGGCTTTTGTATGACAGGCTACATCTCCGACTGAATGTGATGCTTGAGTCCCTGCAGGGGCCACAAATACTGTTTGGTTTGTTAACCTTCTCTTCCTCACACCCTGTGCTCGGCTGAGCTGGGAATCTTGTGTGAAATAGGTACGAGAAAAGGCAGCTTGACAATTTGCCAGCTTCAGATTTGCATTTTCCAGCTTTGTCTGCATTTTATCTCTGCCTGGCTGATAATGTTTGCTGCTCTTTCATGTGGCGCATTAGAGAGACAAACCCCCTGTGTCTGTTACTTTCTGCACAGCTGGGCAATTTGATGCAGCGCATGTAAGAAAGGAAGAGCATCCTTGCTTGTCTGTTAATGGTTCCCTTGCTGCTCCGGACCTGAGAGAACTGCCTCCAAATTTGTTACCTTAAGTACGCTGCAGCCTTTTCAGATCTGGAAAGGCTCCTTGAATCCGGAGGAACCAGTTTGAACCAAGACAAAAAGAAGGTTATAAATGTATTAATAAATAAACTGTTCCTTCTAATGAATTTGGGCACCTATATTGTTGCTGCACACCACAGACAATGTTAGGCTGGGTCATACCCTGGCAGGGGCTCATGGGAATTGTAGTCCATGTATATCTGGAGGGCCGCAGTTTGACTACCCCTGCTTTAATTAGTTTAAATGCATTGATTGTTTATTGTGTGCATGCGTATTCCCCAGAAGTACATGAAAAGTACAGAATGCAATATGAGGCACAGAATCTCACCACTTGAGAAAGGTATGCTTGGGAAGACCATCTTTGCCAGTAGTAACCTTTTTGCTGAAAGTTTGGTTTTCCTTGCAAATATATACACTTGGGCATGACCAGAGGGACAAACTAGAGGATTTCTCCTGGCCCAAGCCAGCCACTGAATCCAGAACTGGCCCAAGAGATGGACTGATGTTTTGCTTGTGGGTTTATTTATACTGGGAAGAGGTGTTTTTTTTTTTTACTGCTCTGGGTCCGGTGGAGGGAAATAGTGGGGTACAAGTATTTGAATAACTTCAGTGTGAGGACACTCACGACTGAAATCACTGAAGACGGATGAGTAAGTTTTCCAGTGTTTGGGGTCGTGGGTTCAGTAGTTACATGCGTAGCTCACTACCCTTCTTCATGACCAATGGCATTAGAATACACTGTGCAAAGTAGGGCAAAATGCAATTCACATTTGAATCATTTTAGACTAGTTGTGAAATGTTGTTTTGGCTGAAATGAGCTGAAGCAAAATATTGTTTCCCTAAGCACAGAATTTTGACTTTTGTAATGTCAAGTATGGGCAGCCCTTTCTGATGATGAAGATGATGATGATGATGATTGTGTATCGTGCTTCTCAAGGGCTGACAGGGTGAATGCTGGCATAATAATTCACATGACTAGCTTTGATTATTATTCTTTCTGGTACAGAATAAGCACAACCGCATCACTGTTCTGGCATCTCATGAACAAAAACCACTGTCCTGTTCCAGGGAACACACATCTTCATGCACATTTCAATGTATAATTCAAAGTTCTGGAAAACCCATTAGGTTAAAGGCCCTAATTATACTCTGGAGACGGCACGAGGCATAATATTTTCAATGAACAGAATTATTGAAGGGACTTAACCTCATCTCGTGGCTGAGTGAGTTATTTAACCTTGCCAGTCATTCTCCCCAAAGCAGCCTAGGAGAATAGATTTAAACGGCATGCACAGGGGAAGGATAACAGCTGAGCACCATCCTGACTTGCTTCTAATTTCAGGATTCTCTTCCCTCCTACCATCCAGCAGCCTCCCCTTGCAAATGTGCCCTGGAGAACTAGCCTGGTTAAGTTATGGAATAAACTCAGCAGTACACCTCTGTTCCTTGTGCAGAATTACCATGCCATGTCCCCCAAGGCAGGCAGTTAACCATCCTCTGACGTCTGTCAATTGCTGAAGTCACTCCTGCTTCTTTTTGCTCATTTGGTGAATGAACAAGGGGCAAGAAGATAGCACAGCCCTGAAGGAACTGATCTAAGTACCCTATGTGCGGTCACCACCCTGGAACGTTTCTTGAAGATGCTTTGACTGCTCCCAGCAGTTGGGACCAAGTGACAGCTTACTTTGGATAAAGCTTGCTCCCCCTAGATTGTAACTCAGGCTTCCAGCCATAAATGGAGCCTTCAGCTTGTCACGTGGATCTTCCTTTGAAGACAAAATATACACTGGGTCAAAAGAAAGAGTATGAGGGTGGGGAAAAGGTTCAGGCATACAATGCTGGCAAACCAGGCCAAAGCAACTCTGCCCAAAAGTCCTTTTTTATGTAAACCTGTCTTTTCAAATTCAAATATACAAAACTGAAAGGACATTCAAGCAGTTTAGAGGATAAGATTACAAATTCAAGGTAATCTTGGTAATGAGAATACAAGGGCAAATCAAAAAGCTTTACTACTAGGGTTCCAGTTCATACATTCTAAACAAAATGATTTTCTTGAAGGACAAAGGGTGATCATGAGTGTTTATTATGAAGACATTTTAAGAAAACTGAAACCTTTTTAAGAAGAGTGCTCAAAGAATGTTCCGGTGTAATTGCACAACCCTTGTCCATCATCTTCGGGACCTCTTTAAGGACTGGAGATGCCCCGGAGGACTGGAAGAGAGAAAACGTTATTCCGATCTTCAAAAGGGGAGGAAAGATGACCCGGGAAACTACAGACCAGTGAGTCTGACCTCTGTTGTGGGTAAGAGAATGGAGCAGATATTAAAGGGAGTGATCTGCAAACATCTGGAGGACAATTTGGTGGTCCAAGGAAGTCAGCATGGATTTGTCTCCAACAGGTCCTGTCAGACCAACCTGGTTTCCTTTTTTGACCAAGTAACAGGTGTGCTGGATCGTGGAAATTCGGTTGATGTCGTTTACTTGGATTTTAGTAAAGCTTTTGATAAGGTTCCCCATGATGTTCTGATGGATAAACTGAAGGACTGCAATCTGGATTTTCAGATAGTTAGGTGGATAGGGAATTGGTTAGAGAACCGCACTCAAAGAGTTGTTGTCAATGGTGTTTCATCAGACTGGAGAGAGGTGAGTAGCGGGGTACCTCAGGGCTCGGTGCTCGGTCCAGTACTTTTTAACATATTTATTAATGATCTAGATGAGGAGGTGGAGGGACTACTCATCAAGTTTGCAGATGACACCAAATTGGGAGGACTGGCAAATACTCCGGAAGATAGGGACAGAGTTCAACGAGATTTGAACACAATGGAAAAATGGGCAAATGAGAACAAGATGCAATTTAATAAAGATAAGTGAAAAGTTCTGCATCTGGGTCAGAAAAATGAAAAGCATGCCTACTGGATGGGGGATATGCTTCTAGGTAACACTGTGTGTGAACAAGACCTTGGGGTACTTGTGGATTGTAAACTAAACATGAGCAGGCAGTGTGATGCAGTGGTAAAAAAGGCAAATGCCATTTTGGGCTGTATCAACAGAGGCATCACATCAAAATCAAAAGATATCATAGTCCCATTGTATACGGCACTGGTCTGACCACACCTGGAGTACTGTGTGCAGTTCTTGAGGCCTCACTTCAAGAAGGACGTAGATAAAATAGAAAGGGTTCAGAGGAGAGTGACGAGGATGATCTGGGGCCAAGGGACCAAGCCCTATGAAGATAGGTTGAGGGACTTGGGAATGTTCAGCCTGGAGAAAAGGAGGTTGAGAGGGGACATGATAGCCCTCTTTAAGTATTTGAAAGGTTGTCATTTGGAGGAGGGCAGGATGCTGTTCCCGTTGGCAGCGGGGGAAAGGGCACGCAGTAATGGGTTTAAACTACAAGCACAACGATATAGGGTAGATATCAGGAAAAAAATTTTCACAGTCAGAGTAGTTCAGGAGTGGAATAGGCTGCCTAAGGAGGTGGTGAGCGCCCCCTCACTGGCAGTCTTCAAGCAAAGGTTGGGTACACACTTTTCTTGGATGCTTTAGGATGCTTAGGGCTGATCCTGCGTTGAGCAGGGGGTTGGACTAGATGGCCTGTATGGCCCCTTCCAACTCTATGGGGCTTTACGCACCGGGATCTTTGTTGCAAATTGGTCACTGAATGAAAAATCGCCATTTAAAGTAGTGGAATTCGTCGTTATGCATACCTGCCTTTGTAGTGGAATCCAGTTGCGTTTTGTAGCGTTTCCCACAAGCTTCCGGTCTCGGCAGAAATTGCTAGAAAGGAAGCGCTATTGCCAAGCTCGTCCCACCCCTGGCCGTCAAGCAGCCAATGGGCAGCCGTTAGCATGCTCCCAAACAGCCCCTTTCCCTTTAAGAAAGGTTTTTTTAAAATAAAAAACACACCCATAGCAACGAATCTGGGTAGATTCGTTGCAACGGAGAGACCCATCCAGCTGCCTGGTGTGTTTGAGCTGTCGTTTGATCGTTTGATCGTTGCCACGCTTCCTCCGAGTGAACCCCCCCCCCCTCGCGGGCCCGATTTTCGGCTGAATTAATGTGTAAAAAATAAAGGGACTTTATTTCATCAAACGGGCTTTTCTGTGGTTTGTGCTTAGTGACTAAAGGGGAAGGACTGAAGCCAGGGAAGCCTCTAAACAGAAGAGGCTCGCTGGTGCGTTTATCCCCGCTCGCTCGGAGAAAAAAAATGGCGATCGCTTCGCCAGAAGATCAGAGAAGACAGCCAGGGGGAGGGACTTTGTAGAAACCGCAACAATGTTAACACACAGGTCTTTTTCGCTACTGTTGCAGATTGGTTGCAGGAGTGTATCGCTTTCCGGAGGGTGAATCCACTTTTGGGGATTTCCCTGAAAGTGCTACAAGGAAGCGCTTTTTGCAGATTGGTTTCAGGTGTGTGGCAGATTGTCGGCGATGTCGTGCGTTATGGCAAATCAATAGCGTTTTCAATTAATAACCATTGTGCGATTTTGAAGGCGTGCAAAAAGCCCCTATGATTCTATGATTCTATAAGACAGGAAAAGGCCAGGAAAGTTGTGCTGAGGAATTTTTCCCCCATCAGAACAATGCCCCTGCTCATTCTTTGAGAATAACAAGGATAGTACTACGAGAATTTCATTGGGAAACCTTATTCCATCCATCTACAGGCCTGATCTGCCATTCTAATGTGGTTTAAATTGAAGAGCACAGGAAAGACCAGCCTTTCTCAACTTTTTTACAATTGAGAAACCCCTGAAACATTCTTCAGACTTTGAGAAACCCTAAAAGTGGGACAATCGTGGTGAATATGGTTGGGAATCATAGCTGTGCACACACCTACTATGGGCCCCTCCCATTCCCTTCAGGCTCATCATTGGCCATGGACGGGAGGGTCAGCATGACCATATATGGTCATATCACCTGATAAATGTTTAACACATTTAAAAAACTAATTAACTCCCTCCAATTCATGAAATCCTTCCTGGACCATCAATAAACCCCAGGATTTCATGAAACCCTGGTTGAGAAAACCTGGATTACATAGATGGAACCACCACCATTTGAGGTGTATAGCTTCACATTTTGATATTTTTATTTAATAAAGGTTTCTATGATTCTGTAGCAATACGTTTTGACTTACCCTTGTACAATAACATTCAAAGACAATTTCTAAAGAATTGCACATAGGAAAATGAAACCAAACGGAATGCTACAAGACAAAGAGTTTGGAGTTATAATGGATGATATCTGTATACACATCCATAGTACATCCTATTGTACAAAGCCCAGTTTACTCAAGACTCAGGGAGTGTGGTTATATTAGAATTATTCAGGGGAGCTTTGGTTCCCAATGTAGTTCCATAGTGGTGCTCATTTCTGAGGGGCACAATACAAGAAAGGTGCACTGGGAGGAATTTAGTGGTGGGGAGTTCAAAATAACAGAGTCCTAGAAGGAACTGGTATAGGTAGCCTGGAGGTAGAATTAAATGAAATCTATTAACTAGTTTTAAAATCAGGCAGCCCCCTGGTTCACTGAAAGAGCCTCTTGTGGCGCAGAGTGGTAAGGCAGCAGACATGCAGTCTGAAAGCTCTGCCCATGAGGCTGGGAGTTCAATCCCAGCAGCCGGCTCAAGGTTGACTTAGCCTTCCATCCTTCTGAGGTCGATAAAATGAGTACCCAGCTTGCTGGGGGGTAAATGGTAATGACTGGGGAAGGCACTGGCAAACCACCCCGTATTGAGTCTGCCAAGAAAACGCTAGAGGGCATCACCCCATGGGTCAGACATGACCCGGTGCTTGCACCGGGGATACCTTTACCTTCACCTGGTTCACTGAGAAGCTGTAGACAATAAAATGACAAGGGAGAAGGCTAGAGCAATAGTGGGTGGAAAGACTCTTAATAAATCTGATGAGGAATGGGCCAGAGTTCATTCTACAGCGTACTCCATGACATAATTGCATCTACACAGTGTAGATACGGTTGCCAGTTCTGGGTTAGGAAACATCTGGAGACTTTGGGGTAGAGTCCGGAGTGGATGGGATTTGGGGCTGGTGGAACCTCAGTGTGGTATAATGCTATGGAGCCTGCCCTCCTAAGCAGCTGTTTTCTCCAGGGGGACTGGTCTCTATCACCTGGAGATGAGCTATAATTCCAGGGGATCCCCAGGTCCCACCTGAGGAGATAGCAAATGCCTGGGAGTGGTCACCCTGCCTTGAAGCTGACAGAGGTACACCCACTCCTCAACAAACCTACTCTGGACCAAGAAGAGTGGAAGAATGATAACCTATTCATAAATGTACCATTCCTGAGCAAGGGGATTCTTCAAGGGGTAGCTAGGTAATTCAGGAATTTCTGAATGAAGTAGTTTGTTGGAATCTATTCTGGTTTCAAGTCTGGTTTCAAGTCTGATTATTGGACTGAAATGACGTTTGTTGCTCTGGAGGATGACCTGCACCAAGAAATGGATAAGGAGAATGATAATTCTCCTGGATCTATCTATCCAAAAACCATCTGTCTTGGTACCTTCTGGACTGTCTTTTGGGACTGGGCGGGACCATTTTGTAGTTTGGGTGCTATCTTGATAGTAGGTTTCAGAGTGTGGTACTGAGGGACTGCCAGTGGTACTGTTGGCCTTCTATCTTGTCGCTCAAAGATTTGGGCTAAGTTGCCATCAATATGGAGATGGCACTCAGCTTATCTTCCGACATCTATCAAGGTGCCTAGAGAAGGTTTGGGGATAGATGAGGGCTAACAAACATAAACTTAATCCAGACAAAACAGAGGTGCTACTGGTGAGAGGGAAGGTCTGATCCAGTGCTGGGACACCTTCTGTTGTGGAGGTTGCACTTCCCCTAAAGGTGCAGTTTTGTAACTTGGAGGTACTGATGGACCTAGGCCTTTGTATCGCTAACTGCCCTAGATTTTAAAGGGATTTCTGCACCCTTTAAAAATAGTGAGATACTTACCATTTGTTGTTGTTATATTCCAGCCCCTCCACATGATGTCACCAACATGCAGTGTCTGAGCAGTAAACAGCCAACTACATCCTCCATTTTAAAGTGCTAGTTGGTGAATCCCAAAAAGAGGATTCACCAAGATATGTAGTGCTAACTAATGAAGAGCAACCAGCAGGCCACCAGCAAAAAAAAACAAAACATGTGGAGCTGAAGAAGTGCTATCTCCACCTCCAGTGTCCCACCCTCATACCCACCTCCCTCTCCCTTCTCCCAGGAATAGGAGTTTGTTTGTTTGTTTGTTTTTTAAGTGAACTGCCTGGAGCAATGAATAGGAGTTCAATTGTGCAAGCAAAGGCAAAAAAAAATTTCACCCCAAAAGTTGTAGCACAAAGCTTGTCTCTCTAAGCTTCTGCCCCAACCATGAATGAGATTTATTTTTAAAAGAATCAAGACTTGTGAGTTCATAAGCAATGGCAATAGAATCATAGAATCATAGAATCATAGAATCATAGAGTTGGAAGGGGCCATACAGGCCATCTAGTCCAACCCCCTGCTCAACGCAGGACCAAGAAAAGTGTGTATCCAACCTTTGCTTGAAGACTGCCAGTGAGGGGGAGCTCACCACCTCCTTAGGCAGCCTATTCCACTGCTGAACTACTCTGACTGTGAAAAACTTTTTCCTGATATCTAGCCTATATCGTTGTACTTGAAGTTTAAACCCATTACTGCGTGTCCTCTCCTCTGCAGCCAACAGAAACAGCATCCTGCCCTCCTCCAAGTGACAACCTTTCAAATACTTAAAGAGGGCTATCATGTCCCCTCTCAACCTCCTTTTCTCCAGGCTGAACATTCCCAAGTCCCTCAACCTATCTTCATAGGGCTTGGACCCTTGGCCCCAGATCATCCTCGTCACTCTCCTCTGAACCCTTTCTATTTTATCTACGTCCTTCTTGAAGTGAGGCCTCCAGAACTGCACACAGTACTCCAGGTGTGGTCTGACCAGTGCTGTATACAATGGGACTATGACATCTTGTGATTTTGATGTGATGCCTCTGTTGATACAGCCCAAAATGGCATTTGCCTTTTTTACCGCTGCATCACACTGCCTGCTCATGTTTAGTTTACAATCCACAAGTACTCCAAGGTCTCGTTCACACACAGTGCTACCTAGAAGCGTATCCCCCATCCAGTAGGCATGCTTTTCATTTTTCTGACCCAGATGCAGAACTTTACACTTATCTTTATTAAATTGCATCTTGTTCTCATTTGCCCATTTTTCGATTGTGTTCAGATCTCGGTGAACTCTGTATCTATCTTCCGGAGTATTTGCCAGTCCTCCCAATTTGGTGTCATCTGCAAACTTGATGAGTAGTCCCTCCACCCCCTCATCTAGATCATTAATAAATATGTTAAAAAGTACCGGGCCAAGCACCAAGCCCTGAGATACCCCGCTACTCACCTCTCTCCAGTCTGATGAAACACCATTGACAACAACTCTTTGAGTGTGGTTCTCTAACCAATTCCCTATCCACCTGACTATCTGAAAATCCAGATTGCAGTACTTCAATTTATCCATCAGAACATCATGGGGAACCTTGTCAAAAGCTTTACTAAAATCCAAGTAAATGACATCAACCGAATTTCCCCGATCCAGCAAACCTGTTACTTGGTCAAAAAAGGAAACCAGGTTGGTCTGGCAGGACCTGTTGGAGACAAATCCATGCTGACTTCCTTGGATCACCAAATTGTCCTCCAGATGTTTGCAGATCGCTCCCTTTAATATCTGCTCCATTATCTTCCCCACAACAGAGGTCAGACTCACTGGTCTGTAGTTTCCCGGGTCATCCTTCCTCCCTTTTTTGAAGATCGGAATAACATTTGCTCTCTTCCAGTCCTCCGGGACATCTCCAGTCCTTAAAGAGGTTCCAAAGATGATGGACAAGGGCTGTGCAAGTTCTCAGGAAAGTTCTTTGAGTACTCTCGGGTGCATTTCATCTGGACCAGGGGATTTGAACTCATCCAGTGCAGCTAAATGCCTCTCGACAACCTCTCTATCCATGTTAACCTGCCACCCAGACACTGTCCTTTGGCTATGGCCATCTCTAGATGTGCCTAAACACTTTGACCTGTGGGAAAAAACAGATGTAAAATAGGCACTAAGCCTTTCTGCTTTCTCTGCATCTTCCGTTAGAGTTTGTCCATCCGCACCCAACAGTGGGCCTATTGCCTCCTTTACTTTACGTTTGCTCCTCACATAACTGAAAAATCTTTTCTTGTTACAATGGGCTTCCCTGGCCAATCTTAGCTCACTCTCAGCTTTGGCCTTTCTGATGATTGATCTACAGTGCCTAGTAACCTGTAGGTACTCTTCTTTAGAGCTCTGTCCTTCCCTCCATTTCCTGAACATTTTCCTTTTCTTTCTTAGTTCCTCTTGAAGTTCTCTGTTCATCCAAATAGGCTTCTTAGAGCTCCTGCAGTGTTTTCGTCTTTCTGGGATAGTCATTGATTGAGCATGCAATAGCTCCTATTTGAGTAGCGCCCACCCTTCACATGCTCCCTTCCCTTCCAGCATTCTTGTCCATGGTATGACACTCATCAGGTCTCTGAGTTTATTAAAGTTTGCCCTACGAAAATCCAACATCCGCGTCTGGCTACAAGCTTCCTTGGCTCCCCATCTCAAAAGGAATTCTATGAGGACATGGTCACTTCCCCCTATGGTCCCCACCTCCTTCACCTCATCCACCAACTCTTGCCTGTTGGTCAGTATTAAGTCCAGTATGGCTGAACCTCTTGTGGGTTCATCTACCATTTGATAAATGAAATTGTCAGCCAGGCAGGTCAGAAAGTTGCATGACTGAGGACGCTTCGCAGAGTTTGTTTCCCAGCACACATCTGGGAAATTGAAGTCACCCATGATGACAAGGTCCTGCCGCTTGGATATTTTCTCAAGCTGCTCACAAAGTGCAGCATCCACATCCTCTCGTTGGTCAGGCGGTCGGTAGCAGACACCAACCACCACACTGTTTGTTTTCCCCTCGCTTATTTTCACCCAGATGCTTTTCACTGTAGATATGATCTCCTCCACTAGAATTTCCTGACAGGTAAGCCCTTTCCTCACATACAGTGCCACTCCTCCACCTCTTCGATCTATTCTGTTTTTTCTGAACAGTTCATATCCATCCACCATTACATTCCAGTCATGAGAAGCATTCCACCAAGTTTCTGTGATTCCTACTAGATCATACCTTTCCATCAGCATGAGAAGTTCCAGCTCTTCCTTTTTATTGCCCATGCTTCGGGCGTTAGTATAAAGACATCTGAATCCTTTTACTTTTGGTTCCCTATGAGCTGGCCTTCCCGGTTGGGCTGCCTCCGATCGTTTTCCTTCCATACACTCCCTATGTTGATCGTCTCCTTCCCCCAGTGGCTTTAGTTTAAAGCTCTCCTGATGAATCTCCCCAGGTTCCTGCCAAACACATTCTTCCCCAGTTTCGATAAGTGCAGTCCATCAGGTGCTAGTAGGCCTTCCTCAAGAAAGCCTATCCCATGGTCCCAGAAACCAAATCTCTCCTGCCGGCACCAACTACGCAGCCAGTGATTCACCTCCATTATCTTCCTCTCCCGACGCATTCCTCTTCCCTTGACAGGCAAGATTGAAGAGAATACCACTTGTGCCCCATTTGCTTGAGCTTCCTCCCCAGATCTTGATAGTCTTTTTTAATAGGAGCGATGGTATTCAGGGACATGTCATTCGTTCCCACATGGACCATAAAGAAGCACTATGCATCTATGATTAGATGCATAGGTGTTTCAACTGAGAATATTGATTTTAAAAAAAATTAGCAGGCATTGCAGGCCCTTTAAAACATGGAGAAAGGGGACTGGCTGTGTGGCTTGATTGACACATGGAAGAGAGTAGCGTATAAATTGCGTTGCTCTCTTCCACCATTTCCAGCAGTACTTGTGGAGAGGGAGAAGCGCGAAATGGCGGCAAAGAACAGTGAGACAGCAAAAAAGGTGAGAGGGGGCCAGGACGCATGATTCTATGTAGTGTTATACCACTCTGCTGGCCTAACACTATTTTTAACAATGTGCAGATATGCCCTAAAATTTCCCTGATTACTGTTATGGAATAGTTTGAGTAACAATGCAACGAATCAAAGTGTATGATAAACCCATAAAGAAAAAGCAATCTCCTTAGTATTTGGCACTTTTTACCTTGACGGTGTTTCTTAATGTGCATAACAGTTTACTCACTGAAATTCTCCTTTGCCACTTTTCCCAGAGCTTGTCCTTAACTGCAACTCCTGTTCTGAAACGGAGCCATGTTATGTAGTTGCAATTAGACTCAGAAAACACATGGTCTTTTTATGCTTGTCATGGCTTTGGTACAAATTCCCATGGAAAGTGGAATTGCAACAAGCACCTGCTTTCAAGGAGCATTTAATCACTGAAATGTAATCAGATGACTATTTCTTGAGAAGGACAGGAATGCAGCCAAAGCCATTTCATTTGCAAATCCAATGAGATAGTCAAGGAGGTATTAGTTGTGCAGCATGCATTCAGTTCCAATCATAACCTCAAAGAAATAAGAGCTCAGTCGCACAGGAGTCCAGTCACTCACAGAAATTTAGGACAAGTTGTCAAATTGGCAGGTTGGACAGTTAATGGTTGAAAAAAAAATGCCTGGTATTCCACGTAGAATACAGAAATATAAGGCTGGAATAAATATTAAAGTGATAGACCAAGCTATTACTCTCCACTTCCATCAGCCCACTAGAATAGCCTGTATAAGAAGAAAGAAAACAGCAATAATTGCACCCATCAGAAACCATTATGCAGATCCTGGGCCATTATTGTTTTTTCTTCCCTTCTGATTCACATCCTGGCTGTAAAAAAAATCTCAAAATAAAAAAACAACACCTTAACTTCACAAAGTAAGCAGAGGTCACCTAATTCTCTTCAGACTTTGGTAAGCTTCCTATTAAAGCAGGAAAGAAGCCAAACCTGAGTGAAAGCACAATAATTACTCTGAATTGAGGCTAAAATCTGTTATTTGGGAGTGCAATTCATCAAAGGTCTCTTAAAATGCTAAAAAAAAAAAAAAACCAAACAACTTGATAATACGTGACTGTAGGTATTTTAAAGTTCAGGCAACATGGGGGAGAATTAGACTACCCATTTAAAAACAAGGAAATGGTCTTTTGATGGGGAACAGTTTTAGTAGTAGAAGAGTCTATTTTTATAAAGGAGGAAAACACAGAGCCCCAGTCTTCTAACTATGGCATGGGCAAAACAAAAAGATTAAACTATTTCTTTGGTCTAGTGTTTTTGGAGTTCACATACCTGTGCAATAGTTTAGGCTGTGAAGTTACAAACAAAAAGATTTGGGGTGCTCCAGCTTCAAATCAAAAGCAGTGACTTTAGCTCTGTACTTGCCACTACTGGAAACAAGCCGAGCCTGTAGTGAGAGGCAGCCCAAAAGACAAAAGATACCATTGGCAAAGCAAGTTCCAAGATCAACAAAACCTTGATACCTACTAGGCTATTTCCCATCATCACTGTATTTTAAAAGACAGCTCATGCTTTCAAGCAGCAGGTGACCCAACAATGCTGAACTGATTCCCATGGTCAGGTAGGTAATAACATTCATTTTTCTCGGGAGAGAAAATTGAGTCAAGGGGGGAGGTCTGAGGCAAACTTTATCTCCCAACTACATTTCTTTTCAAATAAGTGAACTCATGGGTACACAAAGCTGCCGCATTCTAAGTCATCCTATCAGTCCATCAAGATCTGTATTGTATACAGTGATGGATAGGGGCTCCCCGGGGATCTCAGGTGGAAGTTTTTTACTTCACCTGTGACCTGATCATTTTAACTGGAGGAAATAGGGAGTGAAGCTGTAACGTTCTCCATGCAAAGCCGATGATCTAATATGGAGGCATGGCCACAAGGAAGAGGCAAGGAAAAACTGATGAAAATAACCGGATGTATCCAACCATCCTTCAAGGATACTTTCTTCAGCTTAAATGGTTGTTCTTCCAATGGAAGAGCCTCTCAAACTGGAGGAATATTTGTTAGGGTGGAGGAAGCCCTCAAACTTGGTTTACTGAAGTGGTAGAACAGGTAGGACCTTCTCCAACAAGATATCTGGATGACAGAAGTCATTGGTCTCATTCAATGAAGCTTTTCTTATGTTCTTAATATTATGCAAACTTTCTGCTCCTTATAGACAGAATCCAGTGGAAAGGCACAAAATATGCTAACCATTCTTTCCTCTCTGTCAAGCAGTTCTATACAATTTCCACATCCTAGTTTGGCAAACAGCCACTGTTTCCTTGGCGCATAATGAAAGGGCAACAACCTTTGTGGGACACTCCAAAATATTCCAGAACAGAGGAGAAGGACTGAACTAACACATCTGAGATACCTCAAATATCTCAATTAGCCACATCTTCATAGAAAACCTGATTTATGTAAACCCCGATATCCTGAAGTAAATATATATTCTGACCTTAGTACTTTCATGCCTCCATAGTCTATTTTAATAGGTTTAGAAAGTTGTGCCTCTATTTAGGATGACGTTGCAGGTCTTGATAGGGTTGCCAACTCCAGATAGGGAACTTTCTGGAGGTTTGGGGATGATACCGGAGGAGTGGAAGGAGCTCAGTGGAGAAGTGATACTATAAAGATCATCCTTTAATGCTACCATTCCATCCAGAGAAACTGATCCTGTGGTCTGGAAAACACCTGTAATGCCAGGAGAACTCCAGGCCCCACCTGGGTTTTTGCAATCCTAGGTCTTGCAGTACACAGAGGCCTATTCCACACTGGCAGCACCACTCCATGCTGCCTCCAGTTCTTTGTGATGGGTCAGTTAGCCCCGCATCTTCCCAGGCCCAGAGAGGGAAGATTTTCCCGGCAGACCCAGTCCACCCCGGATTCATAGAATCATAGAATCGTAGAGTTGGAAGGGGCCATAGAGGCCATCTAGTCCAACCCCCTGCTCAACGCAGGATCAGCCCTAAGCATCCTAAAGCATCCAAGAAAAGTGTGTATCTAACCTTTGCTTGAAGACTGCCAGTGAGGGGGAGCTCACCACCTCCTTAGGCAGCCTATTCCACTGCTATTCTGTGAAAAACTTTTTCCTGATATCTAGCATATATCGTTGTACTTGAAGTTTAAACCCATTACTGCGTGTCCTCTCCTCTGCAGCCAGCAGAAACAGCATCCTGCCCTCCTCCAAGTGACAACCTTTCAAATACTTAAAGAGGGCTATCATGTCCCCTCTCAACCTCCTTTTCTCCAGGCTGAACATTCCCAAGTCCCTCAACCTATCTTCATAGGGCTTGGTCCCTTGGCCCCAGATCATCTTCGTCGCTCTCCTCTGAAACCTTTCTATTTTATCTACGTCCTACTTGAAGTGAGGCCTCCAGAACTGCACACAGTACTCCAAGTGTGGTCAGACCAGTGCCATATACAATGGGACTATGACATCTTTTGATTTTGATGTGATGCCTCTGTTGATACAGCCCAAAATGGCATTTGCCTTTTTTACCGCAGCTTCACACTGCCTGCTCATGTTTAGTTTTCAGTCCACAAGTACTCCAAGGTCTCGTTCACAAACAGTGCTACCTAGAAGCGTATCCCCCATCCAGTAGGCATGCTTTTCATTTTTCTGACCCAGATGCAGAACTTTACACTTATCTTTATTAAATTGCATCTTGTTCTCATTTGCCCATTTTTCCATTGTGTTCAGATCTCGTTGAACTCTGTCTCTATCTTCCGGAGTATTTGCCAGTCCTCCCAATTTGGTGTCATCTGCAAACTTGATGAGTAGTCCCTCCACCCCCTCATCTAGATCATTAATAAATATGTTAAAAAGTACCGGGCTGAGCACCGAGCCCTGAGGTACCCCGCTACTCACCTCTCTCCAGTCTGATGAAACACCATTGACAACAACTCTTTGAGTGCGGTTCTCTAACCAATTCCCTATCCACCTAACTATCTGAAAATCCAGATTGCAGTCCTTCAACTTATCCATCAGAACATCATGGGGAACCTTGTCAAAAGCTTTACTAAAATCCAAGTAAATGGCATCAACTGACTCCACACGGCAGCTGGATCATTCGCTGCACTTCGTGGCAGTGGCGGGGAGGGGATTATTTTCACAAAGGTAGGATTGCGTAACAATGTAATCCCACCTTTGTGGAAAAATTTTAAATGCCCCAATCAGCTCCATGCTGCCACAAAGTTCTGTAGAGCGACCTGGGGCATTTTTTGTCCCTTCCAGGATGCTGTAGGTGAGGGAGGAGGTGGGCCTGGAAGATCCAACTCTTCCCCTTCCACATGGGCCTGGCCTGACCCCATTGACGCGCAGGGTAAAAAGGGAAGGTCGTCATGGCGTAATGGATGGCCTGATAAATGCCAGGTCCGGGTCAGGGCCTGGTCGGCACTGATGTCACGTGGAAGCAGGGATTAGCAGTGCTCCAAAGGAGTGTCGGCCCAGCCTTTAATCCTTGTGCAGAAAAGGTCAAAGAGAAGTATATGGATCTGTGAGCTTTCTCCCCACATTCAGTTTACTGTACATTTACTGTACATACTGTACAAGTGTATTCTTGTGTCATCCCCCCCAAGATGCCCTGGTGCCCCCTCCCTAACCTGTGTTACCTACACTCCAAAAGGCTTTGACCTTCAACTGATAGAGGTGTGTGAAGATAATTCAGTTTGATATTAAAAATGCTTTTTCACTACCAAAGACAATCCTCCCCTTCTATCCAAGAGCAAGCTTATATATCTCTTCCCTTCTTATAGTTTGCCTCCCCAGTTTGTAGACAGTTTTGCTAGTGAAAGGTTTTGTGTTGTATTTATTTGACATTTTCCTGTCTGTAATTTTATTTTTACTCTGCCATACTGCATAAATTAATTTGATTTCTTTTTTGTTTATAAAATAAAAACCCCTTCTGGTTAAGAATATTTCCTTCCTCATTTTTCCCAGTGTTGAGCTGAATCTGGAAGTTGGGAAACACAGGCTACTACTGAAGTTCCCAAAATACTGGTGTTTCTTCCATGCTTGAAAAGGGACATCTTTGTACTTTACAGCCCTGGCACATGTAGACCTATTTGAATAACAGCTCCATGTAAAATGCAGTAAAGAACTCTAACCAAGATGTTACCAGAGCATGTATCACTGTGTACAGGTCACACTTTTTGAGGAATAGCCATAGCTGGCAGATTAGTCAAAGCTAAGATAAAGCAGCGCGTGCCACAGAGGAGGTCTGGGCCTTCAAGTGTAGGCCATGCTCTAGTTGTATCCCCAAACTACAAAACTGTTTTGGCGATTGCAACACCTTCTAAGATAGGCTTATTTATTTGTCTTGAGCAGATTAGTCATTGATCAACAGCACCTTAGTCTTGTCTGGACTCAGCTCCAGTTTATTGACCCTCAAACATCCCATCACTGTATCTGAGTACCTGCTCAGAACTTCCACTGACCAATTTATCTCAGTTGCTAAGATGAAGTAGAGCTGGGTGGTATTTGTATATTGATCACATGTTATTCCCAATCCCATGATGATCTCTCCCAGCTGTTTCATGTAGCTGTTAAACAACATTGGAGGTCCTTTGTGCCATAGACCTTGTGTTCTGGTTTTCCATGCATCCACATATGACTGGTCTTATACAAAGACCAATGCACTTTATTATACATCATAAAGATGGCCTGTTAGCAGCACTAGAAGAAAAATATGCAGGATAATGATGGTGTTATATCACATAGTGGATCCCTTTGCTCATGGTTAGAAGTTTGACCCTTTAGTGCAGGGGTGGCCAAACTGTGACTCTCCAGGTGTCCATAAATATCTGACAGGGCCCTCTTGGTAACTGTAGTCCATGGACATCTGGAGAGTTACAATTTGGCTACCCCTGCTTTAGCAGATCCATAGTTGAACCTTGAAGATTAGATTTAAGATGTTCAGGGGGAAATGGGAAGAGGATAACAAAGAAGATCAGCAGGTTCTATAAGAAGAGAGCTGACAAGAAAATTCCCCAAACCTGCCAGTGTGTCCTGTTTACCAGGAACAAGCTGCAGAACCTGTGCAAGATGATACTGAGGTAGTGGGTGGCTAAGTAGGCTCCAGATTTGTCCATGTACTCATCTACTCGCCCACTACACAAATGGCATAAGAACATTTTATTTTGCCTTGCTGGATCAGACCATCGTCCATTTAGTCCAACATTCTGTTCCAACAGCAGCCAACAAGATGATCCTCAGAGTCTCCCAAGCAGAACACAGTGGTGACAGCTTTCTTCTTGTTTTCTCCAAACATCTGGCATTCAGACATATATTTTCTCTAGCAGCTATCATGGATAATGTATCACAAAATCTACCCTAAATATCCACATACTGTACTATTCTGGATTCCTATTGTAACATACAGCATGAGGACATGTTACAAACTACATAAAAAATCCACAGTGGAAAGGAAGTTAAATGTAGGTTGTCCGCCATCACAGCTAATGATGTTATCCCATTTCTGGTCTTTCTTCCTGTCAGTTCTTAATTGAGAGCCAGTTTGGTATAGTGGTTAGGAGTGCGGACTTCTAATCTGGCATGCCGGGTTCGATTCTGCACTCCCCCACATGCAGCCAGCCACGGCACTGATAAAGCTGTTCTGACCAAGCAGCGTTATCAGCGCTCTCTCAGCCTCACCCACCCCACAGGGTCTGTTGTGGGGAGAGGAATGGGAAGGCGACTGTAAGCCGCTTTGAGCCTCCTTCAGGTAGGGAAAAGCGGCATATAAGAACAACTCTTCTTCTTCTTCTTCTTTTTCTTCTTCTAATTTTACCAACTGAAAAGCAAGGCTGAATGATTCTTTTCTTGTACCAATAAAAATTCCTCCATTGCTGTTTACACCATGACTGATAAAGTGTATATCCTGCTGTGATGAACTGTACTTCTTAAAAAGTGGTGTACAATAGCTAAAGGACTGTAAATGGTTAATTCTTCACAGAAACAGAAAATCTTGAGTGACAGACTTTAGAGCTGAATGCTGAGGAGGACCCCCCCCCCTTTTCCAGCTCATTTCTCACCTCCAGAAAACAGAAACGGGGCTGTGTTTTGCCTGCCTAATCCCAAGAAGGTCATGGACACTTTAAAGATTTTATTTCATCCTGGAAAATGTAGGTTTGCCATCCTGCTGCAACACGGACCGTGCTATTTTAAAAAAGAAAAAAATACTTAAATCAGGAAATGGAGAGGGGAGGGTGGGAGCGAGGGTGGGACAAAGCTGCTGTTTCCCCCTCCATACAGTCTTTTCTTTGGTTGCTCACTGATGGCTCACCAGTGGCTCGCGGGATTTAGGGTGGTAAATCCAGTTTCCTGGATTTACCACCCTAAAGGCAATAGGACAAAAATAATAGGACAAAATGAATAATAGGACAAAATAAATCCAGTTTCCTGGATTTACCGCGTCATGCTTTAAAAATTGTGAAATCTCAAGCCACCTACTGCAGTGGTCCCCAACCTTTTTATCACCGGGGACCAGTCAGCACTCGACAATTTCACTGAGGCCCAGGGGGGGGGTAGTCTTTTGCTGAGGGACGTCGTTGCCGCCTGAGCCCCTACTCTGCTTGCTTTCCCGCCGGGGCCCCTGACTTCCTGCCGCCTGCTGGGGGGCGCTGCCAGCAGCAGCTGTGCAATGCCACACTGACGGGGAGCCTCAGCCATGGTGGCCGCTGAACAGCACCAAAGGTAAGCCAGCGGCAGAGTGGCAGGGCAGCCCCTGAGGCAGCAGCGGGGGAGGGGGACGAGGAGGAGCCGCGGCCCGGTATGAATTGATCCACAGACCTGTACTGGTCCCCGGACCAGGGGTTGGGGACCACTGACCTACTGGACAGCCTCGGGAAGTTGACAACATCATGTGGAGGGGCCTGAATATGCCACCAGCATTCAGAGGCAGCCCAGCTACATTTTGCACGTGTGGAAATGCCCTTTGTGTTGAGCAGGTTCCCAGGTTCAATCGTCGACCTCTCTGGTTAAAAGGATTAGGCAGATTCTGAGAGCTGCTGCCAGTCTTAGTAAACAGAGCTGATGTTGGGAGAACAATGATCTGATTCAGTACAATACGGCTTTGTGTTCACAAAAGTCCATTAAAAGTGCTAGTTAAGGGACCAGCAGTGTAGCAGTGAACCAAGAATACAGGCATGCCCATAAGCCGCTAAATTCAGGTATACTAGGCTGTGGTAAAAGAAAATAACAATATACAAAACTCCTTACTGAAGGCTAACATATAGCTTTTCTTCTTTTACCTATCATGAAAGTTCAGGCCTCAAATGCCAACATTGTGGCCTCATTTGGAATCCTGTGTGCTATTCTGGTCACTGTTATCTCAAAAAACTATGTTGTACAGCTGGGAAAAGTAGAGAAGCAGGCAACCAAGATGATTAAACAGACTGAGCACCTTTCCTATGAGGGACAGCAGAAGAATCTGAGACTTTTCAGTTTAGAAAAAGAGATTATCAGGAGAGGACATTATAGAGGCTTAATAAAATGGTGCACAAGATAGAAATAGTAGACAGAGATTATTTTTCCTCCCAAAATACTAGAACTGAAGTTGATGGGGAGTAGATTCAGGATGGACAAAAGGAAATACTTCTTTACTCAGTGAGTGACTAAAATGTGGAGGTTGCTGCCAGAGGATATAATGATAGTCACAGGCACAGATTCACAGAGGACAGGTCTATCAGCGACTCCTAGCCATGATGGCTAAAACAAACCTCCACATTCAAAGGCAGTAAATCTTTGAATATCAGTGCAAAAAAGCAACATCAGCCTCAGCCTCTGTGCCTCATTGTTGGTTCACCAGCATAATTTGTTGTCTGCTGGTCTGATCCAGTAAAGTTCTTCTTCTGTCTTCATGTTCAGCTCTAAAAGCCAGGCCAGTGAGCTCTGTGTGAGGATGGGGAAAGACTAGACAGTACAGCTGAAAAACAAATGCAGTAAGCACTCATGCATTGGAACTGTGATCAGTACATAAGCACAGAGCACAACAGAAGAGTCAACAGAGAAATCTGCTTTGCTACAGCCCAACTTCCTGCCTTGCCAGCTCTCACAGGCGGCTCTTGAGACTCACTCCGTTCTATTTTCCGTTGCATGGCAATGACAGCCACTCGGGGAGGGAGAAGGCAAAAGGAGAGCTCATTAAAGGATGGGCTTCCTTCCACAGATACAATATTTCACTTCTGCTTCATGGCATCAGGTCTGTGCTTCCCTGCTTCCCCCATCCCACACTCCTTCTGAAGGCAAGGACTGATCACTCTTGGATGCTGTGTGTTTCACACACTTTACACAGGGAGACCAAAGCACAGGGACACCAGCTGTTGTGTGTTCCCTTGAGCAGGGGGGCATGGTTGTTTTGCAATGAGTAGGTGCTGTGATGAGCAAGGTGTGCTTTAATGCCAGGGATGAGGAGCCTGGGAGTAAACAAACCCAGAAAGCTCAGGCAAACACAACAAGGAGGCACCAGATCCCCAGGGCTATCATCCATCTCATCTGTAAGGTAATACGTTTCTGGGCCCTAGCATGATGATTGGACTGAGCTCTTGCTCAAACTGAGATGCTGCCCGCAGGTGAGGTCTAAGTAAACCACCTACAAAATCTCCTTGGGGATTTTTCCTACCTTTGTCTGCCTTCTGTGAAAATCTGATGCTTCAGGGGAATTTTAGAAAAAGCAAAGGCCTTCCTGAACCAAGACAGACATTACTGAAACCTCAGTATTAAAATGCACATTAAAATAATACTAATTACATAAGTAGAAGACAATGAATAATACTTACAGGGAGCACATAATACATACTAAAGCAGGATTTCTTACACTCAGATGTCCAGTACTCTCACCACTGTGACAGACTGTCTGTCGGTTTGCAAAGGCATTTCGAGTCAGCTGCCATATCTTGCTGGCAATTGATGGCCTGGAATATAAATACAACAACAGATTCAGCTGCTTGCATTAATTGTGGCTCCAGTCCCTGACAGTACCCTGGGATAGAATTAGCTTGGCAACACGAATCTAAAGGGTTCAACTTCTATGAGACCTTTGGTGATCTGGAATGAGTTAGAGCTGATTTGAAGAACTGTTCTCTCTGTTGCATTCAGATACCATAATAACTCACTGAGAATCGACAGTAAATCACCTGCATAATATTTTACCGTGTCAGGCATTTTTGTCACAGCAATCACTGGTAATAAGATATTGTGCTGCTTTGTTGTTGAGACTTTATCCATAATTCTAAATATATTGGATTCTTCATGCACACTTTTACAGGGAGCAGATGTCCTCCTACTGTACATGTGACACAGATGCCCTATTTTCCAGGAAATATTAAACAGAGTATTAGAGACAAAGCTTAAGTAGTGCAAACATCCAGGGCCACAGGCATGTCAATATGCAGATGCAATCTACCCCCCCACCCCCCGTTTTCCTCGTTAGAGGGAAGAGTTGTATGAATCAGGCTTACGTACATAAAACTCATAGTCTGCAAACCAGATCATCCCACAGTATCTCTTCTAGGTTCATGAATTGGCAGTCATGAGCCATGCTGCGGAGGGTGGCCACAAAGACGGCGATGGACTCCCCATCTTGCTGAACACATTGGTAGAATGCGTGGTGGCTGGTGATATCTCCAGACTGGGGATTGAAGTGTTCCCTAAGACACTGGAGAATCACATCTAGATTGGCTGTGTCTGTGGCATCTGGCACAAAGAGGTTTTGGGTGAGGTTGTAGGTGGCTGGTCCACAGATGCTCAGGAACACAATCCTCTCACCATCAGTGATGGTATTCGCTGTGAGGTAGTGGTGAATGCACCGCTCATAGGATGCCCATCTCAATGAACAACAGTAGCGCTCAAGAGGAACTGCTCACTTTGTTAAAGAGGTCAGCATCATGGTGTCGGAACATTTCCACTCCATTACTGATGTGTTTTCCCTGGCATTTATGTTGATGTTCCCACTAGTCTGCTCCCATGCTTATTGTGTTTTTCCCCTCCTGCTTTGTTAGCTGTCCCTTGCAGCTTGCACGTCAAAAACAGATTTCAAAGCCCCCATCTCCTATTGATGTAACATCAATGCAAGCCAAGATAAAAAGCCAAGATTCCCAGAACCAGCTGCTGATCAGACGGTGGTAGTTTTTCTATGGAATATTAATTGGCATATTAGAGGCAAGGTTTCATTAATGCAAGCAACTAGAAAAACAAGACAATATCAGAGTCCCCATTCCCAAGTAGCCCTTTTCTCTGGGGAGACTGATCTCTGTTGCCTGGAAATGACCTGCAATTCCAGCAAATCCCCAGGTCCCAACTGGAGATTGGCATCCTGCAACCTCTCTGGGGCACAGGGACACAGTGTTCCCCCCTCTCAAGCAAGCCCTTTCACCTCCAGAAGTCTGGAGATGAACTGTCATTGCAGAGTCTCCCCTCCAAAGCAGCCATTTTCCCTTGTGATGCTGATCTCTATAGTCTGCAGATGACCACCAATTCCAGGAGATTTCCAGGCTGCACCAGAAAGTTGGTGACCCCTAGGTCAGGAATGTCCTTTGAAGTTTGGAAACAGGGCCTCAAGATTTCAGGGTTGGGCAGAAGCTTTTGCCACGTGGCCAACCCCCAGGAAGGCCACAATGCAGGTGTGCATCCTAGCACCCATTATTTCCCTGGGTGCCACGGGCTTTGCCTCTAATCCGCAAATAATTTGGGTAATGTGAGTGATATTGTAGCTATCCAGCTGATATCTAAAATTGAAGAAATCCAGGCTCCTAAGTTATTTTAGCTTGAGTATTTTTATTTGGTTACTTTTTGCTGTGAATTCATAGCTGACTGATGGAAACCCCATAAGGTTTTCAAGGTAAGAGACAACCATAGGTTGTTTTCTATTGCCAGTCTCTATGCAGTGACCCTGGCATCCCTTGCTTGACTTCCATCTGAATACTAACCAGAGCCCACCCTGCTTAGCTTTTGAGATCTGGCGAGGTTGGGACAGGTTGTGTAATAGGCAATGTTAACTGGGTGCTAGTTGGATCTTTCCAGCCTAACTTTCACTAAGTCCCACAAACGGAAAAGAACATTAAGAAAAGCTAAATTTGTGGCATGAAGGCCATTTCTATAGGTTCCAAACTGTCAGTTTTACGATAAAACCTACATGAGCAGTATGGGAAGTCTAGAAATATCTGATTTTGCCAGACCTATGGAGTCTGGTCCAGAATGCCTCTAAGTCTCTGGACTGCCAAAATCTCTAGAACGGCACTAGCAGAAAAGCAAGTTGTCACATTTCTATTCTGGGCAAGGAGACTCATTGGTGGGATTAAAGCTACAGACATGGGACATGGCCCTAGGAGTGTAAAGAGAAAGAAAGGTTGAAGGGATAGAGGAAGAGTTAATTGGACGTAGGTGGGACCCTGGAGCACTGGAGTAATGAGGAATGCTAACAGTGATGTAGCATTGGGAAGGTTATTAAAATAATGGGAGCAGAGGATTAGAGAGTACAAAATGTAATTACTTGGCTGAAAGAATAGGAATTATTTCCGACACTGGTTAAGGCAAATGATTGCAACAGGGCTGGTCAACAGGATTCTCAAGCAGATAAGGAGGCTCTGCTAAGGTGATCGTTTTGTGAATTAGCCAGGTCCAGTGGCCCAGTTTTTTTTCTGGTGCTCATGTTATTAAATAGTTGGGAATTACCAAACTGAAACTCCCCCCCAAATCCAAAATATATTACTGAAGGAAATATTATTTGCCCCTTATTTTGGTATTGAATTTTTAAATTATGCAGACTCCCCCGCCCCCCACATCTACATCAGTGGTCGCTGAGCAAACACGCTCTGTCCATACGTGGCTCAGCCTGGCTTCTGTCCTGCACAAAAGCCTCCCTTTTCCTGGCAGCCTACAGGCCTTCCTTACTCTGGGCTGGGCACTCGGACGCTGCAGCCACATCTCCCATGAGGAGGAACCAGAGGCCCGGTAAACATAGAACCCAATCAGCAAGTGAGTCACCAAGCAGAAACTTTTCACATCACTGCATCTTGTCATGTCCGTGCAGCGTGGTTGTCAACAAAACTTTAATTTAATTGTGCAGACAAGCAAGGGGTGGAAAACAACAGTTTCAGCAAATCAACGTAATTTGCAGGGAAATTGGTGAGTTACTGGCAGGAAATGTAACGAGGGCACAGGAGCTTTAATAGCTTATAACTTCCTTGCTTCTCAGGTCAGGGCTCTCTGGGGGACATCATCACAGTCACTCATGCCACTAATTCAGGACCTGACAGGGATGTTTGACAACAGGACAGTTTGACACCTTCTACTAAGCTGCTAGCAAGATCAGCAGCTGCCAAACTAAGCCCAGGCAATAGCCCTTCTGCTTCCAGTTCCCCCATCCTGAGCGCTCTAATAACACGAGCTTCCCAATAATACACACTACGAGCTGAACGTCTTTGGCACCGCATCGTACAACACCCTGGACTGGTGCAGCGTTGCAGCTTCTTCAGCAGAAGAACCCAGAAGAGGGCCCTGGGGAAGCCACACTCCCTTTAGCACCAGGATCGTCTCTCAGCTTCCCTTGACAGCATGACTTTGGAAACTGCTGCCGTGGGATCTGACTCCCAGGTTAATGTTGCTGTTGCTGGCACGGATGTCTTTACTGCTGTTTGGAAGAGGGGGGTGGGGCGAGGGGAAGCAACCAAGCATGTTATACAATTGAGTTACAGCAAGGTGTTCTATCCCCAGGGGCTAAAGCAGATTAATTCCTTCCTTTGGTGATTTTGTAGCTAGGCCATCCATTTCCTACGCTGGATAAATTTCCTTAGTTCGACTGCCACCCTTGTAGATCCTGCACTATGCAGCTTTTGCTCTGTCAAATAGAGGTTTTCCTCCATTGCAAGGAGCGAGTAAAAGAGACAGACAGACCTGGGATCTGTCTGTCATCACCTACATCCCTTTCCTTTTCAATCTGCAAAGGCAATTAAAATTCAAGTGGAAGCCTCTGCACTGCAGTAGGGGGGATTGGGGAGGGGGGAGCAGAAGGGATCCAAACGTTAAAACATTTGCTCCATAATTCACTGGCTGAGCCCAGAGGTGAAAACGTTCTCCATTCCTGAGACATAGCTTTAGACTACCACTTTGCAAATCTCTCAAAGGACAGTGGAGGCACATGGTACGGCTGAAATTTTGGATTTGATGGGCCAGCCATTTGCCCTAAAAGCCCTAAAAGCCCTTGCCCAAGGGTCATTAGAAAACAGCCAGCGGAGCACAGGGGTCAGGCTGGCATGCAAGAAGATCCATTCCACTTTATTTGTTAAGCAAGGGGCGTGTAACAGGCCAAGGGAAGTGACAAGGATCACTCAATGCCTGGATAGAATTTTTGCCAGGAACTGGGAAAACAGCATGGGGAATTCTGCCCAGGCTAGCACGGGGCTAGTCCGCACTTCCAGATGACATTGGGGCCAGCCCAAGGTCAGCCTGACTCAGGCCCTCGGTTGCCCTACAGCAAGGGAACACGGATTCTTCCCAAGATCAATTCCTTGCCGCAGGTGCCATCGGGGGCTACGTCAGGCCAGGCCTGTCTGGCGGTTCAGGCCTGGCTCCTCCCCCAACCGACAGCATCCTGAAAGGGACAAAAAATGCCTCAGTCAGCTTCGTGGTGCTGAGCAGTGCTGCAGAGCCGACTGGGGGATTTTTTTTTTCATTTTTAAGAAGATGTAACATAATTCCACATTCTTAGAAATGGAAACAAATGCCCCTTGCTACCATGGAGCACGGCGGAATCTCTCCACCCTGGCTACCTCATCCGGAGGCAGAAATCCAGGGTAGGCGGGGTGCGCCAGTTACAACAGTCCCCTGTGAGGATGCCGGAAGTGGCAGGGCAAACTGCCGCATTGTAAGCCCAGCGTGGCACCACCAATGCAGAAAAGGTTTGTGTGGTGCTTGGAGGTTTGGATGGGTATGCAGTCACCAAACTAACATTTTCCTTCAGAAAATTATGTTTGGAGGTTCCAAATTGTCCCTTACCAGATCATGTTTTGCTTTGTCATCGGAGGGAGGGATTTTATTCACATATCCCTACGTTCTTTAAATCCACCAAGACAGACATTCCTGCCCTTAGCGAATTAATGGTTTGAGGTTGTTGCCTGCATGAGATTTGTCCCATATCAATTTCTGGGGTAATAGAAAGCCTTGCACTGAAAAGTCAACAGTAATCCTGCCATCTGCCTGTTTCATGGGAGCATCATGAGGACAAACTATACTTGTGCTTGTCATCACTACAGTGTGAAAAATCATGATTTTTTAATTGTGATGAACTGCAGACATAATCGGTTAAACACACATATGCCTGGAGACCTGGCTGAAAATAAGAAGCTTCCAAAGTGGCTCATCATACATCCAAATGCCATGCCAACCACCAGATTCAGAAGTGGTCAGGGTATGTATGTCAGTGAACACAGGTGAGTGCCATGGTGACATCAGTCATACAGGAAATGAAAACCCTACAGCTGAAGAAGGAGGGGAAGCCAGGTAGAGTCATCACTGTGTTGTTTTGCATATGTAAAACTACTGAACTATCTATGCATAAGGGCTCTTTAAGAGTAGTCAAATGTGATGTTTGAACTCATATTTAAATATGGGTCTATAGAATTCCCCCCCTTTTTTTGGAACCTCACAACAAGGAGATTGTGCACCATGTTAATTGATAATCATGCCCCTCCTTACGCATTTCATACTTCTAGAAGATTCTTTTAAACGTGCTGAAGGTTTAATACGAAGACATGTTTTGGATGATAGCACAAGAGAATTTCATATATGGTAACAAATTTTTGCCATGTTGTAATATGCAAACACAAAGCTCTTTTAATAACGATGTAATTTTCTCATTATTATTGTCTATTCATTTTATCATTTTAAAATTATTATTAATAATTTATGCCTCATTGTTATAATCTCTGTATGTACTGTGGTACTTACTTTGTTTGTTAGAATTCACTGGGCAATGGACCATAAATAAAAGGATGATGATTGTGCGCCTTATTTCCTTCTGAATTACATCCATGTTTCTTATACATTGACCTGGGCAGAGTAGAGGCTGGATTTACCAAACATTTCAAATTCTAAGAGATAAATGTATAAAGATCAATGAGTAAACGGATGTACACAATCTGTCTGCAAACTCTTGAGAACCAGCTCTGAGAATAAGCTGCAGAGTCTTACAAGGACATAAGCACCACCAACCCCTTTATTTCTTTATCAAAGAATTTTTCACCCCAGCTCAATTCAATTAAAACTGACAGCTTGTTTACGGTGGCACTGCAAGGAAGTACTGAGTACAAGAGGACCAAAAATAAAAAAGAGCAGAAAATACCATAGCTCATAAGACTAGAGGAAACTCCATTTCGAAAGAAATCTAAATACATCTTGCTCCGAGACCACCAGTTTAGCACCTGGTCTTGCATGCCTACGGAGGGAAGGTGGCATGCAATCTAGTCCAATCTTGGAAGTTAAACAGGGTTAGTACTTGGATGGGAGACCACCAAGGAAGACTAGAGGAAGACACGGACAAACCACTTCTGCTTCTCAGTTGTCTTGAAAGCCCCTGGGGCTGGGGTCATCATAAGTGGGTTGACAATGGCACATACATATTGCATTCCTGATTCTATCAACACTGCTATCAAGCTATTAGGAACTTTCAGATACTCTCAGATCTTCATAAAATTGTTCTTATTGAACATAATAACTGTTTCCAGTGCCTGGAAAGCTGCTGCCAGGAAGAGTAGAGAATACTGAGCTTGCTAGACCAATGGCTTGACTCAGTATAAGGCAGATCCAGGTGGTCAGGTGCTTGCCATTCAGCAGTAATTAGTATTTCCTGAGCTCTAACATTTCCTTCACAAGTCTTTTAGATGCCATTTTCACCATAGGTTTTCTTTGCCCTTTCACTTCCTCCCTTCTTGAGATTATCCTTATTTGCAAGTACCAGCTCTTGAATTCCTACATAATTTCAGCAATCTGTAAGGGCTTCTAAAGGCCTGGTCATGGAAAAGCTCAGATAGTCCTCATCCTGCAATGAGCCACTGGGCTCTGATTCCTGACAGGGAAGATACAATTGATGGGGAGGGCACAAACAATTACAATTCTTGCCATTTTGTGGATATTTGGTTAATATAGCAGAGTTTTGCCGAGCCACAGAAGCCTAATATTGTGTGCAGTAAATATCTCTCCCAAAAAATATATTGCAAAAAAGGAAAATTTACATTTATTCAAGTAGATTCAGTTCACATTCAGGTTGCTGTCAAAAGAAGAGAATGAATCCTAATCTAAAGAGTACTTTCTCTGTCACAAATGGACAGCTTGCCTGGCATCAAGGTCTGGGAGTATGTTGCCATTGTCCCTACAGGAGAGACCTCTGGACGGCCATGTAAAGAGAGAGAAAAAGGGTCAGAGAGCAGCTCCAAGGTTAAGACAAAGAGCCATTCTGCACAATGGCAGTCGCACCAGGACACCACCAGTGTGTTTTGGCAGCAGCATGCTCCACCGCTTCTTGTGTCCCAAGGGGGGACACATTTCAGCAGTGGAGTGGTCCAGTGCTTTCTGTGTCCCTGCAGGGGATGCATTTCGGCAGCAAAGCTAGTCTGCCACTAAAATGTGCCCCCACAGCCGAGGCGAACCTTTCGGAGGGTGGGGGGTAAGGAAGGTGGTTTTGCTCCATTGCAAGGAGCGAGTAAGAAAGACAGACAGACAGACCTGGGAAAGGCCCCATTCGGCACCACAGCACCTCAAAGCACTGTAGAGATGAATGGGGCATTTTTGACCTCTCTGGGCCTCCATAGGATGGGGAGGAGCTGGGTCCTCTGTCAAGCTAGACCCAATTGGCTCCCGGACCACTCAAGGGAAAACAGGAAATATCTGTGTTCCCTTAAAGTGGGGCAACAGTGGCCTAACGCACACCAGGACTGGGAGGGGGCCAGCCCGGCAGTGATGTCATGTGGAAATTGGGGGTCATTCCGCACTGGGATCCATGTAGCAAATTGTTTGCTGAACGAAAAATCGCCATTTTAAATAGTGGAATTCGTCGTTATGCATACCTGCCTTTGTAGTGGAATCCAGTTGCGTTTCTATCGTTTCCCACAGGGTTCCGGTCTCTGCAAAAATCGCTAGAAAGGAAGCGCTATTGCTGAGCTGTGTCCCGCCCCTGGCCGTCAAGCAGCCAATGCGCGGCCGTTAGCATGCTCCCAAACAGCCCCTTTCCCTTTAAGAAAGGTTTTTTTTAAAAAAAAACACCCGTTGCGTTGAAATATGCGTTGATTCGTTGCAACAGAGAGACACATCCAGCTAGCAGGTGATGTTTGAGCTGCTGTTTCATCATTGCCACGCTCCCCCCGAGTGAAAAAAAAAATCCCCCCCCTCACGGGCACGGTTTTCAGCCGAAAACAGTGTGAAAAATAAAGTGAAAATAAACCAGCAAACAGGCCTCTATGATGCTTGTGCTTGGTGACTTTAAACAGAGGGACTGCAGCCGGGGAAGCCTCACTGGGTAAACGAAGGCTTGCCGGTGCGTTTATCTTCGCTCACTTGGAGAAAAAAAAAATGGCAATCGCTTCGCCGGAAGATCAGAGGAGAGAGCCAGGGGGAGGGACTTTGCAGAAACCACAACAATGGTAACGCACAGAACTTTCCCGCTAGTGTTGCAGATTGGTTGCAGGAGTGTAGCACTTTCCGGAGGGTGAATCCACTTTTTGGGATTTCCCTGAAAGTGCTACAACGAAGCGCATTTTGAAGATCGGTTTCAGGAGTGTTGCAGATTGTCAACGACGTTGTGCATAACGGCAAAACTGTAGCGATTTCAATTAGTAACCATTGTGCTATTTTGGACGAATGCGGAACGGCCCTGGGATTAGCTCTGCTTCCATATGGGTACCCTCTCAGCCTTTTCTGCCCGTGCAAAATCAGCTAAAGAGAAGCCTACGCACACTTAGACCATTTACATATTAGGAGACATACCTTCTTTTAACCTTGCTGTTATGTATGACAGGACCCTGCTGTATAGACTGGCATATTGTCCCCAACAACCAATGGCACACCTCAATAGTCTAGGCTTTTGCCAAAGCCAGACACTGTTAAAGTCTGCCAAGGCCCAAGAGGGCCAGATCCCATCTTCCCTCCCAGCTTGCTCTTAGCTTGAGTCTTGCCTTCCTCTTTCCCCCTCCCCATTGTATTGCTGATCAAGTAGCCAGAAGAGTCATATTTTCCTAGAGGCTTCTAGGCAATCTCCTTTGTCTCTCACCTCTAACTCACTCTAAGCCAATCTGCCAGGAGAAATCACTGCCCCAACCCAACAGATAGACCCACTGAGACATGATGATTCCCTTTCTCTGAGTTCATCAGCACCCATCTCCAGACCTAGCCAGGACATTTCCCAACTTCTCACCCATGCAAAATTTCATCATGCACTCACTTTGCTCCTATCACGCCCTCATCATGAGCTCAGCATGACCCCTTCTCCCAAAAACATATATAAACTCTGGCTTTGCCAAGCCAAAACATACTTCTCATTTAGATCCATTCAGAACACCCTACGCACTGGTTGTGTTGCTCTCTGACTCTACCCTCTCCAGGACTGGTAAATAGATTGAAGAAATGTTTGAAGGTTTTTTTTTTAGTAATGCCTCTTTGAGTGGCCTGGGGAAGGCACACTGGGTCAGTGAATGACTTATGAGGGACATCAACAACATATTTCTGTGGTCTTTACATGGTTTTAGCAACCAGGATGGACAGTGGTCCTGAGCACAAGAAGTAGCCTTCACAAATGCCAAGAGCCTGTTAACATCTGAAAACTGGGTCAAAATAGACAGGCCATATGGTAGATTGGCTTTTCATCTGTCTGAGTCGTTTTACAGCCAGCATCCAAATCAGAATGTATTTGAAAGATTTTATCAGCAAAAAGATTTGCAAGAATGTCATATCTCGTTTCCTGTTCCTGGGACAATAAAGGCTGAGATTTGGGAGCAGTAGATGCCATAGCCCGCATTTTGCAAGACCTGAGCTAGGTAATGGGAGATTTGGGAGGTGATTCATTCATAGGGTTGCAGTAAGTCAGAAGCAGCTTGACGGCACTTAACGCACACACACGTAATTGATGACAGGGAAGAAACATTTAGTCCCCAGTGTCAGGAGCCTCTTTTGACACTTGTTTTAAAGTACTTGTATTAGAATGTTTTTAAAAAACTGAACACATGATGCCTGATAAATGGGGGGGGGGCTTTATAATCAAATGTTTTGAATTGATTAATCACCACAATAAAGTAGCCCTAATAATATAATGTTTATATAGCACTTTTTTGGAAGTACAAAGCAGTCACATACATTTTCGCCCAACCCTGTACATGGGGCCAATAGCATGATAGTCACAAGTATTGAAAAGGAAACCGAAGGAAACTTCATTCCTTACAACCTATTCAGTCTGACAACAATATATGTATCCCCAAAGCTTTTTATAACAAAATCCATATAAACAACACATTTTTTAAAAATCCCTCAACAATGTTTTTTAAAAAGAAACAAACTCCCAACTGAGGTAAGATTTGAATTTGAGGGTTTCTTGCCAGGAATCACCATGCTACCCTCAGCCCTGCCAGGCCCTGTAGTTCTTTGGTGGTGGAGCTCTTTTCTAGGCCAAGCCACCAGCAGAATTCAATGTACACATATTTTGCTGTAAAAGACTTAAAATGGTAAAAGTTCTTTTAATTTGGGCTACAGTAACCCTTCTCCATTTCCCTGCAAACAGCTCTGGTTGCTAGTGATCTCTCTCACTCAAATAAAGGAATTGGGTCGCTGCTCAAAATGCTAAGTCTCAAGTGAAGTGCTTTTCGAGTGCATTAAGGGAAAGCAAAGAATCCAAGATGGGAAATGAGATTCTCTAGCTAATCCCTTTCTGAACAACAGGTGCCAAAGTTCCTTTTTGATAAACTACCTTGTCGTTTCAAATACCTTAGAGTCTGAAATTCTGAAAAAGGCAGTATGTTTTGTCTCAAAGGATAGGGTTTTTTTTTCCAAAGGGGGGAGAAGTGAGGAGAGAGAAGCCTTCTCTTTTCCTTGGGAGCCCATAAGATATTCAGAAAGATGAGGTGCAAAATTCCACTCTGACTTCAAAGACATTTCTCCTGGCTGCATCTCCTTGATTCCTGGAATATCCCCTCAGAAAGCCCTGAACCCAGCCAGCTGGCAACCTGCACCGCAAAATGCTCACTTCTCCCTTCAGCACTCACTTCCAGATTGCAGCAGACACTTTTTCGGGCTGGGGATGGTGTGTTTGGCATGGATAGCATCGCCTGCTTCAAAGTGGAGCCTCAGAATATCCGAGAGATAACAATGCATCAGAAAGGTTTGCAGAGGACAGAGGAGATATTTATTCTCTGTCAATGGACCATTTCTGCTGTTGGGGATACTTTCTCACTGTCATTCAGATTGAGAGGAAGCTGTATGAAATGAAGCCGCTTCCTAATCTTTCTGCAGTAAAAATGGCTTGCATGTCAATGCAGCAAGATTGCCAACTCTCTTGTTGTCATGAGAGAAAGCTGCTCTTTTCATGGACTGTCCTACTGGGAAACATAATTTTGTTGAGTGATCTCACTACCCCCAAGTTATGAGTCAGATTCTGAGGCTTAAACTGTAAGACTGATGTTGTTGTTGTTATGTGCGAAGTCGTGTCCGACCAATCGCGACCCCATGGACAATGATCCTCCAGGCCTTCCTGTCCTCTACCATTCCCTGGAGTCCATTTAAGTTTGCACCTACTGCTTCAGTGACTCCATCCAGCCACCTCATTCTCTGTCGTCCCCTTCTTCTTTTGCCCTCGATTGCTCCCAGCATTAGGCTCTTCTCCAGGGAGTCCTTCCTTCTCATGAGGTGGCCAAAATATTTGAGTTTCATCTTCAGGATCTGGCCTTCTAAAGAGCAGTCAGGGCTGATCTCCTCTAGGACTGACCGGTTTGTTCGCCTTGCAGTCCAAGGGACTCGCAAGAGTCTTCTCCAGCACCAGAGTTCAAAAGCCTCAATTCTTTGACGCTTCCTTATGGTCCAACTTTCGCAGCCATACATTGCAACTGGGAAGACCATAGCCTTGACTAAACGCACTTTTGTTGGCAGGGTGATGTCTCTGCTTTTTAGGATGCTGTCTAGATTTGCCATAGCTTTCCTCCCCAGGAGCAAGCGTCTTTTAATTTCTTTGCTGCAGTCCCCATCTGCAGTGATCTTGGAGCCCAGGAAAATAAAATCTGTCACTATCTCCATTTCTTCCCCTTCTATTTGCCAGGAATTGAGAGGGCCGGATGCCATGATCTTTGTTTTCTTGATGTTGAGTTTCAAGCCAACTTTTGCACTCTCCTCCTTCACCTGCATCAACAGGCTCTTTAGTTCCTCTTCACTTTCTGCCATTAGAGTGGTATCATCTGCATATCTGAGGTTGTTGATATTTCTCCCTGCAATCTTGATCCCAATTTGTGACTCCTCTAATCCCGCATTTCTCATGATGTGCTCTGCATACAAGTTAAAAAGGCAAGGCGACAGTATACAGCCTTGCCGAACTCCTTTCTCAATTTTGAACCAGTCAGTGATTCCATGTTCAGTTCTCACTGTTGCTTCTTGACCTGCATATAAATTTCTCAAGAGACAAATAAGATGCTCTGGTATTCCCATCTCTTTAAGAACTTGCCACAATTTGTTGTGTTCCACACAATCAAAGGCTTTAGCATAGTCAATGAAGCAGAAGTAGACGTTCTTCTGGTACTCCCTAGCTTTCTCCATGATCCAGCGTATGTTGGCAATTTGATCTCTAGTTCCTCTGCCTCTTCGAAATCCTGCCTGTACTTCTGGAAGTTCTCGGTCCACATATTGCTGGAGCCTAGCTTGTAGGATTTTGAGCATAACTTTGCTAGCATGAGAAATTAGTGCAATGGTGCGGTAGTTTGAACATTCTTTGGCATTGCCCTTCTTTGGAATTGGAATGTAAACTGACCTTTTCCAATCCTGTGGCCATTGTTGAGTTTTCCAAATTTGCTGGCATATTGAGTATAGCACTTTTACTGCATCATCCTTTAAGATTTTGAATAGTTCAACTGGAATGCTGTCACCACCACTAGCTTTATTGTTACTCAGACTTCCTAAGGCCCATTTGACTTCACATTCCAGGATGTCTGGCTCCAGGTCAGTCACTACCCCATTGTGATTATCAGGGATGTTAAGCTCGCTCTTGTATAGTTCTTCTGTATAATTTTGCCACCTTTGTTTAATCTCTTCTGCTTCTGTGAGGTCCCTACCATTTTGGTCCCTTATCATACCCATCTTTGCATGAAACGTTCTCTTCATATCTCCAATTTTCTTGAAAAGATCTCTGGTCCTCCCGATTCTATTGTTTTCTTCTATTTGTTTGCACTGTTCATTTAAGAAGGCATTCTTATCTCTTCTAGCTTTTCTCTGGAATTCTGCATTCAGTTGGGTGTATCTTTCTCTTTCTCCCTTGCCTTTCACTTCCCTTCTCTCCTTAGCTATTTGTAAAGCTTCCTCAGACAGCCATTTTGATTTCTTGCATTTCTTTTTCTTTGGGATGGTTTTAGTTGCTACCTCTTGTACAATGTTGCGAACCTCCATCCATAGTTCTTCAGGCACTCTGTCTATCAGATCTAATTCCTTAAATCTATTTGTCACCTCCACTGTGTATTCGTCGGGGATATGATTTAGTTCATACCTGAGTGGCCTAGTGCTTTTCCCTACTTTCTTCAATTTAAGCCTAAATTTTGCAACAAGAAGCTCATGATCTGAACCACAATCAGCTCCTGGTCTTGTTTTTATTGACTGGATAGAACTTTTCCATCTTTGGCTGCAGAGCACATAGTCAATCTGATTTCTGTGTTGACCGTCTGGTGATGTCCATGTGTAGAGTCGTCTCTTGGGTTGCTGGAAAAGAGTGTTTGCTATGACCATTGTATTCTCTTGACAAAATTCTACCAGCCTGTGCCCTGCTTCATTTTGTACTCCAAGGCCAAACTTGCCTGTTATCCCGGTTATCTTTTGGCTTCCTACTTTAGCATTCCAATCCCCCATGATGATAAGCACATCATTTTTGGGCGTTGCTTCTAGAAGGTGTTGTAGGGCTTCATAGAACTGATCAACTTCATCCTCTTCAGCAGCAGTGGTTGGGGTGTAGACCTGGATCACTGTGATGTTGAATGGTTTGCCTTGGATTCGAACTGAGATCATTCTGTCATTTTGGGGATTGTATCCCAAGACTGCTTTTCCTACTCGCTTATTGATTATGAAGGCTACTCCATTTCTTCTGAGAGATTCTTGTCCACAGTAGTATACCTGATGGTCATCTGAATTAAATTCACCCATTCCTGTCCATTTTAGTTCACTGATTCCTAAAATGTCGATGTTCAGTCTTGTCATTTCTTGTTTAACCACGTCCAGCTTGCCTTGATTCATGGATCTGACGTTACAGGTTCCTATGGAATAAAAATCTTTACAGCATCGGACTGTCTTTTCGCCACCAGTTACTTCCACAACTGAGCGTCCTTTCGGCTTTGGCCCAGCCGCTTCATTCATTCTGGTGCTACTCGTACTAGCCGTCTGCTCATCCCCAGTAGCATATTGGACACCTTCCGACCTGAGGGGCTCATCTTCCAGCGTCATATCGTTATGCCTATTGGAACTGTCCATAGAGTTTTCATGGCAAAGATACTGGAGTGGTTTGCCATTTCTTTCTCCAGTGGATCACCTTTTGTCAGAGCTCTCAGCTATGACCTGTCCGTCTTGGGTGGCCCTGCACGGCATAGCTCATAGCTTCACTGAACTACGCAAGCCCCCTTGCCACAACAAGGCAGCGATCCTTGAAGGGGGAAGACTGATGTAGAAAACCATGAATCCTAAAGTGTGAATATTTATGAGGCCTTAGATATACAGATGCACTTTATTTCTCTATTAATCTTTTGTGGTATGGAAGCATGATTATATCCAGAAAGCCCACATCAGTTCTCAGTTGCATCATCATGTTCTTATTTGGGACTGTACAATCCTTTTGCTAAAGCAAGGAAAAGTGGCTGTGTGTTCATATGTGCGTGTGCATTGTGCATGCACACGCACACATGAACTTGCCTTATACTGACTCAGACCACCAGTTGGTCAGTACAGTCTGCTCCAGCCTTCCTCAGCCTTTTTTCCACTTAGAAATCCCTGAAACATTCTTCAAGCTTAAAAAAAAAAAAACCCTGGAAATGATGTCAGCAGACCATAGCTTCCTGCCACGCCCCCAGAAGTCACATGTCATGAATTTGGGTTGGTTCGTGGTTCACAAAATTAGATTCATAGAATCATAGAGTTAGAAGGGGCCATACAGGCCATCTAGTCCAACCCCCTGCTCAACGCAGGATCAGCCCTAAGCATTCTAAAGCATCCAAGAAAAGTGTGCATCCAACCTTTGCTTGAAGACTGCCAGTGAGGGGGAGCTCACCACCTCCTTAGGCAGCCTATTCCACTGCTGAACTACTCTGACTGTGAAAAATTTTTCCTGATATCTAGCCTATATCGTTGTACTCGAAGTTTAAACCCATTACTGCGTGTCCTCTCCTCTGCAGCCAACAGAAACAGCATCCTGCCCTCCTCCAAGTGACAACCTTTCAAATACTTAAAGAGGGCTATCATGTCCCCTCTCAACCTCCTTTTCTCCAGGCTGAACATTCCCAAGTCCCTCAACCTATCTTCATAGGGCTTGGTCCCTTGGCCCCAGATCATCTTCGTCGCTCTCCTCTGAAACCTTTCAATTTTATCTACGTCCTTCTTGAAGTGAGGCCTCCAGAACTACACACAGTACTCCAAGTGTGGTCTGACCAGTGCCGTATACAATGGGACTATGACATCTTGTGATTTTGACGTGATGCCCCTGTTGATACAGCCCAAAATGGCATTTGCCTTTTTTACCGCTGCATCACACTGCCTGCTCATGTTTAGTTTACAATCCACAAGTACCCCAAGGTCTCGTTCACACACAGTGTTACCTAGAAGCGTATCCCCCATCCAATAGGCTTGCTTTGCATTTTTCTGACCCAGATGCAGAACTTTACACTTATCTTTATTAAACTGAATCTTGTTCTCATTTGCCCATTTTTCCATTGTGTTTAGATCTCGTTGAACTCTGTCTCTATCTTCCGGAGTTCATGAAAATTATGTTCATGAAAGGCTGAACAGCACCAACATTTTACAAACTTCTGTGGTGATTTGTGAAGGGATACATTTTCAGTTAGACTGTGTCCACTCAAATTATTTACAAGACTATGAGGCAACAGATGGAATTCTCCAGCCTTGGAAACACCAATACAAGGCCTCCAAAGCTTAACAGTTAGTATATTCAGGGCCTTGAGCTATCAAGCCTCTCTGCTCATGACAAGCAGAGTAATTTATACAATGGATTGTGAACTCCTCCTTTGAGCCACCGTGTCCCTCTTCTCATGCTGAATGCACTGACTGAGGACCCACATTTTATATCCACACATTATACAGTTTCTCTCCCCTACTGAGCCTACTGGAGGGCAATTAGCGGAGAGTACAAGTTTGTTGTCTTTAGCATATGGGGGAGGCATTCTACCACACTGTAAACCAAACCAGTTCATTTAGCCCTTAAAAGTTTTCGATGGTCCATAGTTCATAAACCACACATACCACGAACCACAAACCAAACCACATTTTCCCAGTTTGTGCCCATCCCTATTTATGTGCCACAGCCAGATTTCTGTTTGGAGAGCTTGGAGACCTGTTCACTGAGTTGTTCTTTGAAACCAACGTGTAAGCGACTAAATGTATGGCATTCATATACAACTCCTGCCTCTGTGATCTCCGTGTTCAACTCCTTCATCACAGAACTTACCTCAGGGCAGCAAACCCCAAAACCTTAACACTTGATACCCTAAGAACAACTGGTAACTGAGGTGAAGGTTTACAGATTAAAACAAACCTGTTTCCTCAAACTCATAGGGGGCTGTGTGGGTTCCCTCCATTGGTGGAAAAGGCCTGTCACAGTTGGTTGCAAGTTGATGGCACTTTCTACGACCATACATATATTAGAACTGAGTCACTTCAGTGAGAGTTCCTTGATGAATTTTCCATATTAGATTGGTAAGTACCCGTAGAATTACCAATAGGCATTTGTTAGTAGAAGTTCCCCAGAGTTTCTCATTGCTTCCTGCTGAACAAGTAACGTTCCTCAGCCAAGGCCAGTAGGTTAAAAATCTGCAATAACTTTCAAGCAGCAGGCAGTATTAGAAATCATTTCCCCTGAATCCCTGTCTGCTGTATAGCCTTTTAACCTGGAAAGTAGGTCAGTGAAGTATATGGTTCTTCATGCAATAATATATAATGCAGAGCAGGGTGCATAAACAGGCTGTGGCCATCTTGCTCCCAGCCATCGTGCCTACAAAGATTTTTATCACTCCCTGCTGTTGCCCACGCTGACACACTTCTGGGTTCTACCTTTGATCTCATAGAGGTTTGTACAACATAAAAATCCCACTGTCTACCATAAGATCCTAATAGGGAGAAAGATTATTTCTTGAGTGTTTAAATACTGTAGGTACTTCTACAATCAAGAGAAAACCTGGAACACAAAACCATTGATTCACAATAATTTGTGAAAGGGTAAGGAAATGGAAATGGGAAAGGCTAGAAGCAATGGCAAGCAACATTTTTTTTTACTCTGACTTGTAGGACCCAGACTAACTTGGGCTGAATCTGCATGGAGCTTTTATTCCAACCCCAGTTCGAATGAATCCCTGCCATCTACACTGAATGTGATTTCCATTTGGATTTTGGGCAACTTAAATTTTCCCTCTGCAACAAGCATGATTGATTTGGAGTGACCTTATGACAATGATGATAATGAAACCAGCCTGTGCATGGTCAGTGCCTGGAGAGAATACCTCCTGGGAAACTCTGCATATGCCTCCATGACTGAAGATTTAACAATAACAAATGCATTCTGTATTAATTAGTTACATATTCTCTTCATGGGACCAGCATATCTGCAAAACCTGATCTGCTACAACCAAATTGCTTTATGCCAAACAAAATGATCTCCTGGTCTTCTGTGATTGTGCCAACAGCCCCACATTGGTGTCTGCTAGCAGGCCTGTAGAGCAAAACCAAGGGCTGTCAGAATGCTCTCCAGAGAATGGAGGTTTCCTTCTGAGCACCCCAGTCAAGGAGAAGGCTAAACAGCTTTTGGTAAGCTGTCTTTTCTCCTCATAGCCCTCACATTTGCTTTGCTCCCTTTCCATCTCCATGGATTTCTGCCAACAGAATTGCATGAGCCCCCAAATACTCCTTCCCTCACGTCACCGTGACCCAATCCAAACACTGTAGAGGCAAACTCATGATTTTCTGTGCTCCATGAATCCCTAGAGCCCACTGGCATTTTGGTCTCCATTTTCAGCTTTTTGTATGCCCTGCTTTCCCCCTACTGCAGGCAAAAGAAGAGAACAATTAAAGGGGCTAGGGAAAGAAAAGAAGGGACCAAGTATAACGGAAGTTGCAGATCGCAATTGGCATCCAAGCCAGCTTAATGTTTCCATGAGAATGTGGGGGTGTTTTTATGGGCATTGGGCAATGTAGCATAATGCAGCCACAAAGCAACATTAAAAACCTTAGAGCCATATCTTTTTTTTCTTTATGAACCTGGCCATGCAAAACCATCCTGGTATAATGGTTCTGCTCAGACTGCACAAGCTCGCATTTCTTTTAATGGGCCACAATTGCTTATTTCATCATAAAGATTGCACATTCCTGATTTGCTCTTGGGAAAATGTGATATTTCACAATTAAAGCTCATAATCGTTATTAAGGCAGCAGAAGGGAAAGCACCATGACTATCAGTGCATTGTGTGCTTTCCAATGATGAACATTGAATAAAGCTGCCTCAGCAATGAAGACACTTTAGGATTGGGATTAAAATTTGGGGGGGGGGGGTTCAAGCTTTTTTAAAATAAATGGTAGAAGGGCATATTAGTGACTCCCAAATAACTGGACTGAGCTTCAGAGGGGAAACAAGCCAGTTTCTAACCAGTTTGGGAATCTCCTGTCATGTTCTTGCTTGAAGTTCTTGCTTGAATCTGAAGTTCAAAGCAGCAGAACCAGAGGAGCCAAATCAAAAGAAATGGAAGCAAGATGACCAAAATGAACACATGAACACATTCAGCCTTATGCTGAATCAGGCCTTATGTCCTTATGCAGGCCTAAGGACACTGAGCAGACTTCAGTAGGAATCTTAGTAGATTTGTCTAAGATTGCTCTCCTGGCCTATCAAGAGAGGTGTTGTCTGCTCCATTGTCTCATGTGGAGGTTGTTCACATCAGTTACCACCCAATGCTTTTATCTGGCAGTGCCAAGGATAAGCCCTGGGACTTTGACCGATCATGTACAGGAGGGATACGCCAGGGCGGTGCTTGCATGGCAGCGAGTCAAATTCCCAGTGATGCACAACATTGCCTGGCCCCCTCCTGGCCCTGGCCCTGGCCCGATTAATGGCCTCCAATGCCCTGTGGTAAGGGAATGCTGATTTCTCAACATTCCCTTTCCTAGTGCAGGCACCATAGCCACCTATCTCGGGGTAAGCCCATGGATACAATGAAGAACCAGGCCTGGAAAGTCTGTCTCCTCCCCACCTGCAGTGTCCCAGCAAGGACATGAAATGCCTCCACGGCCGAATGAGCCATCATCCCCTCTCCCCAATGATGGGATAGCCGCTGTCCCACCATTGTGTAGGGAACCCCCTGTCCCCTACTGCTGCCGCTGCTGCTGCAGTGAGGCATGGCAGAACCTTTCTGTTCTTGAGTTGTGCATGCGCACGCAAAACTTCTGGGCATACTGTGTTCGCCGGCGGAATTCTTCCCCCGTTAGTACACAGGAAGTGGTGGGGCATGCTGCCCCACCACTGGAAACCGGCAGCAGTCCAGTCCAGTCACTGCCGTGCATAATCAGTCCTTCTGAATCACTAAGCCATAGCCTTTCCTTTATGGATGGCAGTGACCAAGTTCTCTAGGGCTGTGATGCTCTAATAAAGAACATGTGAGCATTCTTTATGGTTGTGATATCTTAGATTAAGAAAAAATCCATTAAAATACATCCCAACATTTCCAGAAAGAATAATCACAGGTGTACTTATAAGTGAGCTGAGTGAATTCTGCAAAAGGGCCAGTGATCCATTACATTTCTGCCCACATCCTCTCTCTGTACAAACACAAAGTTCCATTGGTGGATTATCTACCATATAAAGCTGTTGTATACTGAGCCAGGCGATTACTGTTTGGCCGTCTGTTGTCTGCCGTGTTAGGAAGGGGTTCACTAAAGTCCCAGCAGAGCTCTTTTCCTCCCCTAATGCCTAAGATCTGGTAACTGGGGAGGCCGGTGCTTGGACCTGTGCCTTCAGACCTTGCAGTCTGCCACAAAGCGAAGGGCTTTCTCCTAACTAGGCACTCAATTATGCATTCTGCAGAGAGCATGCCTTGGGAGTTTCCGCTAGCATTCTGGCCTAATGATGTCGCTTTTTGACCCTCTCAATCTGCATTAGCCAACTGGTGACGAAGATTGCATAACAAGTCCATAATCCGCTAACTGTTTAATAAGCCTGCAAGAACAAGACTAATAATTCATTTCTAACCATGCTTAGGCAAAATCACAGGATGGATGCAGATCAGGCTAGAAGCACAGAAGTCAGTTCAGTCTGAAAAATAAAGCACATTTCCATAGTTCTCTGGCTTTCAGACCAACCACACACACCAAAGCAGTATAACCCACTCCCCCAAAAAAAGGTCAAGAGGCTAACAGAGGAATCCTAAATAGAGTAATACCCCTCAAAGTCCATTGATGTCAGTAGGCTGAGAAAGCTGTAACTCTGTTTAGGGTTGCACTATTAGATGGGCATAACTCTGTTTAGGATTTTACTATGCTTGAACTTACTTCTGAGTAAACCCACACTTACCTGCAGTACTCTGCTCTTTCCAAGATTCCTATTACTACATCCATGCTTCTCTCACTTGCTTTACACATTCAAGCCGGAAGCCGTGTTGGTCTGAAGCAGCAGAACAAATTTAGCGTTCAATGGCATCCTTAAGACCCACAAAGTTTTATTAAAGGTGTGAGCTTTTGTGTTCACGCACACTTCCAGTTCCTTGGATACAATGTCATGGAATGGAAGTGATCAGTTCATCATACTTATAGGCAAAGGGTAAGAGGAAATTTACATACAGCATCATGAAAACGGGAAACAAATTCCAGAGATAAATAGGGGGGAAAACAGCAATTCGGATTTGCTTGTATTCACTTGAAACAAAATGTTTCCCATGCAATTAAATCTCAACTGCATGCAAACAATTCCAGTTTGCTGGGTTTTCCTATTTATTCCTGTAATTTGTTACCCATTTTTACTATGCTGTATGTAAATTTACTTTGCCTGCAAGTATGATGAACTGATGACTTCCATCCCATGACATTGTATCCAAGGAAGTGTGCATGAACACAAAAGCTCACACCTTGAATAAAACTTTGTGGGTCTTAAGGATGCCACTGGACTCTAAATTCACTTTACACATGTTTCCCTTTCCACTTTGTCTACTGACCATTCACAAGAGGCTGTTATAAAGAGCCTATGGAAGACAGTAGACCCATAACTGCTACTGATCCCTCTGTTTGCCTATATAAAAACTTTGATAAATAATCTGAACCTGTTGCACAAGGATTACCCTTGAACTATCCTTGCAAACAGTGCAGCTACCACAGAAGCAAGAGAATGCTGAGTTTCTTTATTCAAGAGCCATGCCCCCAGCTTTGCTGATGAAACAGACTGGCACTTCCCATGCTGGCACTTTGTTAAGCCCCGGGAAGGAATGAGGCAGATCTCTGCTGTGGTTGGATCCTCTTGTTGCAAAGCAAAACTAACAAGTACTGCCCAGAGAACAAGGCTGTTCCTTCCAGGTCTGGAACGGCCATTATCTAATTTACTGCTGGGAACAGCAGAAGGGTCAGGAGACCCCATAACTAAATCTATCCATCACTGTCACAGCACAGCCAGCATTTCTGCTGCACAGAATCATACCTGCCTTGTTCCCAGGGACCTTTCTCTTCCGTGCAAGAGCTTCTCAGGTACTGCACTGGCTACAAGCCCAGTACCTGCTGATACTGGCTGACTTCAAAGTGCTGGCAGGATTACAAGGTGGCAATGCCCCAGCTGGACAACCACCTCAGATACTACACCAAAACCAAATTGTAGCTGCCTCACCCTACATTTCTAATGTATTGGATGGCAGGCCTGCTCTCTTTCACTAGATAAAACTGAAATGTTGTATCTAAGTTGACTTCCTGGGATCAACTTGAACCTGGGGGGTTTTGGGCAGCAGTTCTACAGCAACTACCAACAGTCCAGGCCTTAATAGCATTGGGTCCTTCATTTCAGAAGGGGTAAAACAACTCTGTGCTTGCTTAGAACAAGGTGTTTTCCCCTATGTCCTAGCACTCAACAACATTTGCATCCTTCCTTCAGTCTAAGGAGACTTCCTACAACTTCCGTGGCTCCGAGAGCAATCCTCAATAGGTTTACTTGGGAGTAGGTGAAATAGGGCTTCTCTCCAAAAAGTGTCCTTATGAGCACAGTCTCTTCCTACGCAAGTTGGAAGGATGTTCCTTAGGCTGGAGAGGAACCTTCTCTGGACCAAGGCCACTGTCTGAGAGTTGTTACCCAAAGAGGCCATCTCCATTTATTTTGGGGGGATTAGCAGGTGAGACTGTGCGAGAGGGGGCAACCAGAACTGAAAACCCAACTTTTATGGAGAATGTCCCTGTGAGAATTTTGAAATAAACAGGTGATTTGTTCAAATTAAAGACTTTTTATTAGCAAAGAAAATGAAGAAAATGTTCATTCAGCAAAGCTCATAACATTCAAGAGCTAACTGGAAAGACAAGGAGGAGTGGGAAATAGCATTTTAGGGATCAGGTGATATTCACCAGTCCTTGAGAGGTCTGCAGAAGCAGCAGATCTGGAGAGAAATGACTAGCATTTCATTCCATGAAGAAAAAGGGGAACCCACAAGTGGGAGTGTATGTGGTATGTGCACCAAGAACATGCATCAGAATGAGTGGGTTTTTGGGGACGATCCTTAAAGGAAAATTGTAACCTGAGGATGTGGAAAGGCATATGTCCTTTCTGGTGGGACACTTTTAGAGAGCAATTGTTATGATTGTTTTATTGGGGGGGGGGGTGAAACAAGGGATGGGCCATGGCTTGATTGCTGCTACTGGCCCTGTTGATGACCCAGGAAAACTTGACTGGACAGGTGACACTGAAATAAAATGATTAAATTGCACTTAGGTAATAATGAAGAGGAAAAAGTGATCTTACGTATACAAAAGAGGGTTTGAGAGCAATTGCTTGCTTGAGTTGCTTATGAAGCCTTCCAGAGATGTTGTGCATAAGTCCTGAGTAATCTATTTGATCAAGTGATGATCAAGTGATGGGGGGGAGACATCTGTTCTGACCACGTCCTGATCTAATCAAAGTATCTTTCTCTTGCTTTCCCAGGGAGATGTGCAACTGGCATCCATGTCTGAACAGTGCCCTGATCTGCCCAGGCCCTGGTAGTGCTCTGAGCTTGAGGAGAGGTCGGGCTGCTCACACGGTAACCCAGAGGACATCAGAGCTAAGTCTGATAACAAAACAATGTGGATTGAAATTAGCCTTGTTTATCTCTTGCTGTGGTCAGTACGATGTTTACTATCTAGGGCAGTTATTTTGCCCCAAGGACAGAGCAGTGAGCAGGTGGGCCTTGCTACCTAAGTAGCTACAGCTTGTTATTCAAAGAGAAAATGCTCTAAGTGGAGGTAAGCAGCTTACATAAGTTTCTTGTTTACAGTGGTAGTTAAGACGAGCCACTTTGGCAAGGCTGGAAAATAGCCTCCCTTCTACTACTGAATTTGACATTCAGGGGTCCCCCTTTCCCCCTGGATCCTTTCACTTGGCAGAGGCAGAGAGAGACTGACTCTTGGCAACTCCCCTATACCTGACATAAGAAAATTAAACGAAGCAGGAGCGCTCTACTGAAGGGCAGATCCCGCTCGACAGTGGAAAGTGAGAGTATTGAATAATTCAGCTTGTGCCGCCCTGACCCGGCAATGGGGAGTGGTGAGGGAAAGCGGCACTTGCTGCTCGGCTCAAGAGCAAAGCATCTTGGCTTTGCAACGTGGCCTGTTCTGGGTTTCGGGTTGAAATGGCTCCCTTGCAAACATTGGGGAGCTGGCAGCTCGTGTGGGTCTCAAAAGCACTTAAGAGAATTGCTTGTCCAAATGCGAAACAACTTGGCTTTTCATTTCAGTGAATTATCGTGTTGCTCTGAAAATGCCCTCACCAGTCCTGACCATACATTGAGAGATTTAAACTGATGAAAGGAAGTAGAGGGGTTCAGTTTCCACTTAATGGTGTTATTTGCAGTGCCAGCAGAGTTGCACCCTCTTAAGGGCCCATCTAGAAGTGACACATGTCCTCTGGTTCACCCTGGGGATATGCCATTGTTTGTAAAATGAATATCCAGCAAGAAACTCCTTTAAACTTTGTCATCCTTGGCACAGAAGGAGGAGTCTTCCTGAAACAGCACAAGGGGGCATTATTTGTTTCCAACTGGGAGCATTTGGGGGATGGACATTTAGAAAACAATGTTATATAATGCTGTGACAGAATTTCCCCCTCCCAGTTTGGCTTCTTCTGCTCCACTGAGCAAAGGCAGGTGCAGGTGAGGAGTTGGCCACCTTTTGACCTCAATGGACTTAGAAGGGTATAACTCTATTTCCAACTGAACTAGAGGGGAACTTCATGGTTCCCATGCTTGGGGTGCTGGTACTATACAGCAGCTAGAACCTTGTAGTTCCAGCACCCACATCCTAAGGAGGAATGTGGTCTTTAAGAAGGTTAGGCTTCCCCTAGTGCCTGCCTGAGATCGTGGGGTTCAGCTCCCCTTCAGGGGACACCAGATAGGTGGTGGGGAGGGGTGTCATCATCCAAGTCTTCCCCCTTGTCTGCTACAGCTGGCTTCCAGTCACGTTTCCTTCATCTCCAGTTTAGGACTGTGCCCAACTGCTACTGCCTCTCTCTGTTGCTTCTCCTCTCCTCCGCTCCATCTCTCTCTCCTCGCCTTCCTCTCCAACTTGACTGCTCCACTCCTACAGGTGATCCACCCTCTTCTCCTCTTGCATTTGACCCTGTTCTGTCCCTCCATCTCCCTTCTATTCTCCCTGTGCTCCCAGCACTCCCTGGTTTGTGCCCTTCTCCCTGCTGTCTTCTTCCTTGGCCCCACCTTCCCTCAAGCATGGCATCCTTGGGGTCCAAGCATACCCTGGCAAGCCGGTGGCCCAGTTCAGGGCACGGGAATCTCTGATCAGCTGCACTCACTGCACCTCACCACTGCACCCTGTTCAGCTCCATTAGCAGGCAGGTGATGTGTTTGCACCTTTAACTTAACATGTCTGGTCTTGAGGCCCAGCAGGGATGAAGCTGTGCCCGGCCCAATGAGTTTGTGCCTTGGTGGAGCGCAGAGAGGTGAGGGCAAATCTTACCTCCCAAGTGGGAACCTGGGTGTGGCCAGGCAGGATTTTTGACACATTCTTGACATTGTGGGATTTATGGACAATTTATGGACAATGGTTGAAAGGCATGACATGCATGTGGGACCATTGGAGTGAGGAGGCAGTGCTGTGTCTAGCTAACAGAAGCAGTGCATACACACAAGCTAAAAATGTGTTCATTTATTAAAATCTGGAAGCAGAGAATCTCAGGATTTTGTCTTGCCTGGTTGGATATGCTGCTTACTATATGTTTTGCAGTAGTTTAAACGGCTAGATGTATTCCACCTGGGGGGACGATGACGACAGCATAGCCTACTAAGATCATGAGCTGTGACTTGGAAACTTGCTAGCTCAAATCATGAGCCATTCCCACCAAGCAAAATGTGTAGTGATGGCCTCAGGAATAAACCGTTCTAAAAGGGGATTGCATAGTTTCATGGAAGATCGGTCTTCTAGCCATGGTGACTGAGGGGAGCCTCCCCATTCAGAGGCACTAAAACTCTGAGCCACAGAGCCAGGAGGCAACATCAGAGGGTGGGCTTGGCCTCTGTGCCCTGCTGTTGGACAGCCTGAAGAACTGGCTGGCCACTGCGTGAGACAGGATCCTGGACTAGTTGGATCACTTATGTGATCCAGCAGCACTTCTTTTGCTCTTATGTACGTCTTATGTTCTTATGTACTACAAGGGGTAGTAGTACTACTAAGAGGTCGACATATTGAAAATGTGTCTACTGCAGCTTGAGACAAGGATAGGAGCAATGGGTCCAAATTATGGTAAATTTAAATATTATAATGCATTTTTTTGAAGGTGAGGGCTGTTCACAGATGGGATATGCTGCCTCGGAGGGTGGTGGGAGTCCCCTATGTGGGAAGTTTTGAGGAAGAGATTGAATGAGCACCTGTCAGGAGTGTGTGATTTTTAAGTCCCCAAGAAGGAATGGGGGCTGGATGGCCCTTTGTGGTCTCTTCCAGCTCCATGTGATTCTGATACCCTATTTGCAAGAAGGTAATTATAATGGCCCATGTTACAGAGCTGTTATATCAGTTCTTTAAACACAATGAAAACATTATTATTATTATTATTATTATTATTATTATTATTATTATTATTATTATTATTATTATTATTAAACATCCCTTGAGTTTTGGTTTTCTCATTCATTGGTCAAATATATCTTATGCCAGTGGCTACCACCTCTTCTGATGACCTTCAGGGAGGAATGTTTCAAACATAACTTATACAGATATGAACAGTACAAGAGCAATATGGGTCAGTTTTGCATGTTCTGAAAAGATAAGGAATACAAGAGGTGCCTTGTTGGCTCAGACTAGTCCAGCATCCTATATCACACAGCACCCAAATAGTTGCCCTGGAGGTCCAATCAGTCAAGGCCTTCCTCTCAAATTACCTTCCCCCCAGCACTGATATTCCAAGGTGTGTTGCCTCTGGAGGTGGAGATTCACTTTCGTCACCATGGCCACTAAGCATTCATGAGCCTCTCCCAAATTAATTTGTTCTTAGGAAGACAAGAAGTCATCTCAGCTCTCTGTTTCATGCAAGAGACTACCCAGACCCCTCTGGAAACCTCACAAGTAGAGAACAGTGGAGACATTACTTTCTGTTGTTTCTCCCTTTCACCTGGTAATGAAAAGTATACAACTTCTGAATAAGGATGGTCTAGTTTTAGCTGTTACAATTAAAATCCACAGACTTAAAAAACATGCCATCAATATAGTAAGGCAAACAGGAAAGTAATAGGTGGAGAACTAGAAGAGATAAAGAATTCCACAATACTATTCTTGGTCATGGGCTGGTCATAGAAATGGTTCTATTAAAGGACTATACCCACATGAACCAGCCTGGGATATGAATTTAGTAGGAGACCTCACTACAGAAGTCTGCTGTATTTGAGATATGGCAGGTAAAGACTCTGAGGAGGACCTTCTCAGCTGCCATCCCTACCTGCAGAACTTGGTCATCCCAGAAAATACAATAGATGAATAGAACACCATTGTTTCATAAACTGAAAAATTATTTTTTTATAATATCTTTGAAAGAATATAGTAGGGTGGCACCTGGAGAGTTTAATACTGTGTTATTTGTGGTTTTAATTTTTATGGGCATGTATTTTACAGTTTATTGATTCTTAGCCACACTGGACATTTATTGAACAGAGCAGCATATAAATAAATTAAAATACTTTCAGGCATGGAACCAAGACAAAGAGCCGGACAGGAAATAGCAGAAGGCCAGGTTCTATTTCCTAGACAAGCCTAAAATAAACCCTGAAGGATCTTAAGAACCAAGAAAAAATGGAAATATGTCCCCTTGGCCCAAGTGACTAGAAAAGTAGTGTGTGTGTGTGGGGGGGGGGGGATGCCTAAATCCCATGATTTCTGCAAAATGAAAGAATGACTCTCCCTGTTGCCAGAAGCAGAGCAAGAGTAGTAGAATGTCAGTAATTATTCATGCAGACAGAACCAACATGACGCACAGGCCATCTTTCTGAGTTAGATCTCAATGAAAATTTCAATGCTGGGCTCTAGATCTGACTTTGGCTGCCAATGGCCACTCCTCTGGAAGCAATCATTTGTCCCCAAATGCAAATAAGCTTGAGAACGACAAAGTGTACACCTTCCCAGAGAAAAGGATGAGGCCGCTAGACCAAAGAAACAGCAGTAATTGTGCCAGCTAAACAGCAACGAGGTAGGGTGAAAAACTCGCAAGATGAAGTGGCTTTATTGTGCGGTCCAAGTAGCAAGTGCAGTTTTGTTAAATGTTTGGCTCTTCTCGTGTCCACTGAAACTCAAGAGCCATGGCCGGGAGGGAATATGGATGTCAGTTCAGGGCAGCAGCATGTGACGCAGCTCTTGGCTGGAGGTGATGGGCAATGAGCATGTGAAGTTTTCACAGAGATATGCTGTGGCTTTTCCATCTTTCTGCTCCAGAGAAGAGAGAAAGGGAAGGTGACGGTACAGGAATCCTGTGCTGTTGCCAGCCGCAAGAATCAGCACCTGGAACAGAGAGACAACAAAAGAAAGAACAGGTCACAGGCCAGGGAGATCCAAGCGGCTCCCTCCTCAAACTACGATAAATCTGACTGTGGTGTCCACGTTAGTCTTGCAGACACACGGCCAAGCCAGCGGCTGATTTGTGGCCTCCCACTTTCCCCTGCTGTCTGTGGCATGAATTACTTCCTTGGACCATCTGGGATAACTCTCCGAAGTATTTTCTCTTATCCCACTGAGCACTTCTGAAATGGCACCTTGTGATCTCCTCGTGGCACACGGTAAGCACATCAATCACCCTGTTAGGGATGTTTGGGACTGAAGGACTGCACCCCTGCGCAGTCTTTTGAACCAGACAATTTTCAGATTCTTTGCACTTCTTCAGTCCCAAAAACACATGAAAAGAGATTCTTGGAACGACCAGCCATCCCTCCCCCCTCTCTGCTGTCAGCACAGGGGAACTCTCAATGTAAGCAGTACAACAGTCTCTATCAGCATGCCGGGCTGATCACATTGGGGCTGCATGTCTCGTTTCTCACACAGAAAATCCAATGTGTCACTTGTCCCGTGCCTAAGGTCCTCGAGGTCCTCCAGGGCTATCAAGCCCAGATCCAAGGTGACACCCTTGATACATGCAACAGAACCCGAGGGGAGAGGCTGCTATTCGGGAGGACAAAGTGGAAATAACAGCCTCCAGAACAACCTAGCAGCCCTGGTAGTGTAAACAAGCCCACGGTGTCCCCCTCGTCCAACATTCGCAGAGGGGAAGTTCTGAGTATGAGGAGGGGAGCAGGCTATGACTCATTCAAGCAAAAACTCTTTGCGTCAAATCTGTGCCACGCAGGATCTGGAACTGAATGCTGTGAACCAATTTTGGGGACGGGAGTCCTTCCCCCCATCTTACCTCCCCCCTCCCCTGCAGACCCATCTGTGCCACAACTAAGCTGTGATCAACAGAATCATGCTGTTGCTACCCCCGCTTGCCCAGCAGGCTTCAAGCACACTGCTCTAATTGAACTCAAGCTGCATTAATCACTTTTACAGCACGGCAGCTTCCTGTGTGCCGGACTCAAGAGCCGGAGCCCAGACAAGCCCCAACTTCTAGCCAGCACTGATGTCAGATGGCCACAGGATCACGCCATGTGCTGGAGGTCAGGGGTAAATGCACAGCAGCTATCTTGAAGCGGCCTTCCTCAGACAGCAGACCAATCTGAGGAGCGGTTTTTCTCTCTCCTGCTGCAGACACACAGTCTCCCAAGGAGAGGACAGCTTCCCAGTGCAGAGGGAACGGAGGCGGCACAAAACAAGGGGCACGGGAGCCAACCAGAGACTGTCCACCTAGGGGATTCTCCAGAGGGAAACAAAATCAGTCATGTTCTTTCTCTCCTCCACCTCTATGGAATGTCTGGGCACAAGACTTTCTCCATGAGATTTTTCTCATTCACTCAAAAGGCCTTTTGTGACTTCTTGCACTGCTTTGTCTGCAGAAGCAAATAGTAGCAAAGTATCAGTGGATGTGCCTGCAGACAGTCAAGGGCCAGGCAGACACTATGCACCGCTAAGACACTATGCACCGCTGGACACAGGAAATGACCAACAGGGACTTAAACACACTGTTCGTGTTACAAGCTGCTCATGCATTTCTTTAAAGCACCCAGACTGACAGATGTCAGAGAGAGAATAGCAAGCTGACTAGCTCAGCAAAGCTAGGAAGAACATAAGGCAACTCCCTGTTGAATTAGACCAATAAAGCAACTAGTCCAGCATGGGCTGTTTAATAATACAAAATTTATATCCTGCCTTTCTGCCCTCACAGGGGCCACCAAGGCAGCTAACAAATTAAAATATACATTCTAAAATCCTATTGTAAAACCATTACAATAACATATGCCCCAAACACGCACATATACATCATTGAAACAATTAAAAACAGACCTAAAGTACATACAAAGATATAAAATATCAATTAAAATATTGCGTCAGGAAGGAGGGATTGCTGAAAGAATGCTGAACAAAACCTGCTGTGGATGACAACAACATAAGGTGACAGGAGACTCTCTCTGGGAAGTTTTGGTGCCAAGATCAAGAAGGCCGTCTCCCAGGGTGCCAACTGCCCAGTCTCAGAAGGCACAAGCACCACACCAGGGCCCCTGAAGTGCTTGGACAGGTTCATCTTGTTTCCAAAAGTGGTCAGCCAGAAAATCTCTCTCAGAAACCCACAAGCAGGGCAGAAGGCAAAAAGCCACCCTCCCCTGATGTGCTCAGCAACTCCTACTCAAACATGTGCTGCCTTTGAACTTCAAAATTCCACTTATTTATCTAAGCTAAAAGAACTTATTCCCCAGCAACAAAAGTTTTTGCATAGGTGACACTCAAAAATGCATGGTCTCACTCTCAGGGTTTTGTCCTTCTTACCATGCCATCTCTCCCAACCTCTCCAAAATTCTCTTGATATTCCATGGCAGAAATCCAATGGAGATACTGGGGATAACCAAGAGCAGCAGCCTGTTTCCACTGGTATATGGCAAATGCCTTTCTGCATGCGCTGTGGTGCGGCAGCCCTTTCCCAATATTTATGGCCATGTGGGTACACCACTACCTTACACAGATGGTTTTCAATGAGCTCTGATGTGAATCTAACCTGGAGGTCTTCACTGAACCACATCTAGCCTACCACAAACCTAGAAAGGAAAGGCGGAAGCTTTCAGGATTTGTGTATGCCAAGGTAGTTCCATACCTCGCCATTACTGTATAAATAAGAGCAAAATTCTATCATCGTTTTGCTCCTTGACGGGCAAAAAAAGAACAAGTCCTCAGAAACAGTATCCTACCTTGCTTTTGGAATGGAGCTGGTCAGCACCCCTGCTGAACACTCAATTCCATCTGCCATCCACGTGCTTCAGTAATCAGCGATCCATCTGTTCCCTCTTATGAATCCTGCCCCCACACATATTCCCAGTCTGCTCAAGTCTTGCCTGTTTCTCTATCAGTACCCATCACTTTAAATGATGCCATATTCACTATCCCCTTAATCTACACGCACTGAAATTGAGCTACGTCTCACGACACTGCTAAATATCCTTTATCTTGTGCAAACCTATCCACTGCTTTTTGCTATGTTAACAGACTCACCCCATCTAGAGAAAGATCTGATGCCCTGCTCCCCAATCCCCACCCACCACCCCACTCCACACACCGTCCCTTTCAGGGCCTCCGAAACGTTTTCCAGGGCAGACCAAAAGGTGCAGTGGCTTCTACCGTAGAGTCACCGTAGAGTCACTGCTCTAATCAGGCCTGATAAATGAGTGGCTGCAGCACTAATTAATGTGCACAATGCAGCGATTATTATTAGCTCCCCTGGGTCCTGGGCATTAGTGGAGAGACCACTGGGAGGAAGCTTGTCAAAACTGCGGATCATCTACCTTCATTCAAGGTGTAAAACAGAACAGGCCAAACTGACATCAAAGCAAAGGGAGATACAAGTACTCCTGTCAGCAAAGACACTGGCTGATTTACAGGGATAGAAGGAAAGGGAATAAGAACTGACAGCACCATCCTACTGGTGATGTCCCTCCCCCCCCCCAAAAAAAAACCCATTCCGTAAAAGATGTGTGCATAAGAGAAATGTCTCTTACACAGCTGGGCAACATATTAAAGAAACAGAGACACATCATAAAATGACATAGCCATCCTTCCTTCCTTCCTTCCTTCCTTCCTTCCTTCCTTCCTTCCTTCCTTCCTTCCTTCCTTCGCTGGCTTACAGGGATAGAGGGAATGGGGACCAGAACTGACAGCACTATCCTACTTCCTTCCTTCCACTATCTGGAAAAGAGCCGACAGGTCAGGTCTTTGAGTACTACCAAGCTTCAACTTGGACACCTGTGAATCAGCCACTGGATCCCTGTACTACTGATACCACTGGTCAGGGGATCATATTCCAGTGGCAGCATTCATACCACAAGCCATGACCTTTCTTCCGGGAAGTCAGGTGGTACCAGAGGACTAATCCCATTTTACTGGCTAGTGATGAACCTTCCAGAGCAGCAACCTTCATTCTGTCTAGGAGAACCTCTTGAAGAAGGAAGCAGCCCATGCTACTTTTAATCTGACTCCTGTCTCTAGTCCCACTGCTGCTCAAGGCACACAGCTTGAGACCCTCACCATTTCCAGATGTCATTTTGCATCACATAGGGCAGGGGCAGTCAACCTATGGTCCTCCAGATGTCTATGGACTACAATTCCCATGATCCCCTGCCAGCATTTGCTGGCAGGGGATCATGGGAATTGTAGTCCATGGGCATCTGGAGGACCACAGGTTGACTACCCCTCACATAGGGCATTTTAAAAAGCACAACTGCATTTATCAAATGGTACCTCCAAAACAGTGCCGCTGGCCACACACGAAGCACATACCTGGACACAGTTACAATTTTCCCATCAAGCACCAAACGGTACACACAAAGCTTATACAGGAGAGGAATGAAGCAATGCAACCCATTGCAAACGCAAACACACACCTGCCCCAGAGCCACCAGACTCAAGACTCGCCAATGCAGGCAACCACAATGATATTCACAAACACACTTGTGTAGATGCAACTCTGTCATGCAAGCCATGTCAGCTGAACAGCCCATCTGACCATACAAAGCCCCTTAACCAGAAATGCCGCATAACACACTCATCTTTTCACAAGAACACCATTTTTTATTCCCCCATATCAACCACTGCCCACAGAGACAAGCAGCTTTCCCTATATCCTAGCAAACAGCAACTGCAGCGATAATTTTTACTCAACATTTAATGCGCAGCTGAATAAAGTTGTGGAGGAAAACAAAAATTAGCCGATGTAACCCCATCACTCGTCAATGACATACCTTGAAAATGTGCTGCAAACCCTTCCTCTTTTGCTAATTTCTATTACTTCCCTCCCCAAAAAGCCCCTTCCCCACATACATCCATGCCATCCTAAGCAGAGTTAGTCAGAATGGTTCATTCTGCCATGCAGCTCTCTATGCTCTGGGTCTTTTGACAAGCATTCCTTTGACATTTCCTAGCCCTGGTTCATTACACCCAGCCCTTTGGTCATTTATTGCCCCTATTCCTGCCATGCCTCTGCCTTTTCTGTTCTGCCTGATACCACCCACCCACCCCCATTTGTTTCCTTAGGTGTTACTTGGCAGACATCTCTGCATCCTTGATGCTGTTCTGTTTCAGCAGTTTTATGATATATATATATATATATATATATATATATATATATATATATATATATATATATATTTTTTTTTTTTTTTTTTTTTTTTTTTTTTTAAACTCAGCCCATTCCCACCGAATGGGTCCAAGGCTTTTTAGGATAAGCTGTCAACTTCCAGGTGGCTCATGGAGCTCTTCAAGAACTACAGCTGGCCTCCAAACTACAGAGAAGACAGCTCCTTTGAGACTAGAATCTATGGCATTATACCAGATTGCCCTGCCCTCCTCAAGTATCCAGACATTTCTAATGCAGAGCTGGCAACCCTATATGTATGTGGCCTCATTAGTGCATTTACAACACCTTCAAGACAGATAACAGGTCCCCTGTCTATACTTCCATCCTCCCCCACCCCCTGGCTTTGTTTTCTGTCATCTTCTCTCATTGGTTTTATCTGGAATTCCAGGAGTGATTAATTACCAAGTCATGTCCAAACTGAACTTCATTAATTCATTTTTTGCAGTCTCCCTGAGGTCCTCTTGGTCAAGCCAAATAAAGGAAAGCCAGAGCATTAACACTCCATGGACAAAGGAGATAATGAAATCCTTCACAATCACCCTGAGGCTATTAGCAGGGCAAGGAATAATAAAGCAAGCTCTCCTTCTACCAGGGCCAGAAGCTACCTTCCTTCTCCAGCTCAGGGAACCCCTCAAGTTTGCAATAGAGTTGGAAAAGAATGGGAAGGGGAAACCTCCAGCTAAGATGATCAGCCCAGAACCAATAGATTGCACCAACAGACTGAAATTAAATCAAGAGTCTTTGCCTAAACAAAAAGAAGAACTTCCAGACAGAGCAATCCCCCAGGGGAACAGGCTTCTTCCCGGGGTGGTGGTCTCTTTTCTCCGAAGGTTTTTAAGTAAGAGGCTAAATGGCCCTCTGACAACAATGCTGATTCCATAAACTTAGGCAGATTATGAGAGGGGGGGGAGGAAGGTTGGGTCAGTATTTGAGTCTTATAGCCCTTCCTTATATGTTCAGGGTAATGTCAATGGCTACTATAAAAGGAATTTTCCTTCAGGTCACAATAGCCCAGGGATTTTAAGAGGATTTTTGCCTTCTTCTTGGCATACAGCGGAGGTCACAGGTGGAGTGGGGGAGGAGGAAGCTGTGAATTTCCTGCAATGTACAGGATCCTGGCCTAGATAACCCTTGAAATCCCTTCCAGCTCAATGTTCCTGTGTTTCTAAGTGTCCCCCACCACTCACCACTTCACTGCTACAAATCATACTATCCCACCAGACTGTGCAGAGAAGCAGCAGCTGTCTTCTGAAGACATGAGGATGAGTCCAAGATGGCAGCAAGTTTGCAAATGAATATACTTAATATAAAATGGGAGGGAATCTAACCCCTTACTAACAACCAATGGCTGCCTTTCCCTTGATCATATAATTTTGGCAACATGAAGTCAACTGTGAAGAGGCCAAACATGGGGTGGGTTTGTGAAGTGTGAACATAACCTGGAAACCCATTCTGAGGCAAGCCTTTACTTAGAACTAGTTTGCTCTTTTCCAAAAGGAATCTGTGGCCTAGTTCTAGCCTTCCCTGTGCTATTACTTAGTGCTGGCTTCCCTGACACTGACACCAAGTGACTTGCACAGACTAGAAAATGGAGTTCATGGTCTCTGTAGTTTCCAAGGTCATCTTCTGCTTCTGATGAGAGCTGAGGGCATGCAACTGGGGAGACTACTTGCATCCTGTTCTGTTAGCAGCCTTCTCAAGTGTTCTTTGCCTCTTTAGACATTATTATATTCTTTTTCAGGTCATGGTGATGGACAATAGAGTGAAGAGATTTACCGTGCAGTTTTGTAGAAAGGTGGATGTTTCTTATCTCAAGCCACCAGTTTGGCACCCACCACCAGGTCCAAAACCTCTATCTACAGAGGTCTCTAGTTTGAATGCAGGACCTTTCCTGGAGGTAATATAAAATGCATAGAATCATAGAGTTGGAAGGGACCTTCTGGGTCATCTAGACCCTGCACTATGCAGGACACTCACAACCCTATCGCTCATCCACTGTAACCTGCCACCCCCTTAAGCCTTCACAGAATCAGCCTCTCTGTCAGATGGTTATCCAGCCTCTGTTTAAAAATGTCTACAGATGGAGAACCCACCACCTCCCGAGGAAGCCGTTCCACTGAGAAACCGCTCTAGCTGTCAGGAACTTCTTTCGGATCTTTAGACGGAATTTCTTTTGGATTAATTTCATCCCTTTAGTTCTGGTCCATCCCTCCATGCACCTCATGTAGATGCCTTCCTGTAGCCTTCTTTGCCCTCAGTCTCTTTAGCTACAAAAGTCTAACCATCCACTGATTAGGACTACTAGTTTAGGATCTAAACTAGTCAGAGGTACTTGCATGACAAAGAGCAACCAAGTGGCTTTCCTGGCTAGCACACTTGCACCGTGTAGACCAGGGGTAGTCAAACTGCGGCCCTCCAGATGTCCATGGACTACAATTCCCATGAGCCCCTGCCAGCATTTGCTAGGAGAAGCTTCTTTTGCAGAAAAAGAACTGTGTAAGCTAATTGTCATAGTCCACATTTCAAGAGCTGATCACATCCCATGTGCAATCGCGATTTATGTCGGTGCACTTCAGTGCCATGTGTAATTTGATGGCTCATTGAGGATCCAGGTAACAACGTGAATTCGCTGATTGAAGCTTTTGCTTTGTCTTCCCTTTCCTGAGGGGAGGGGAGAGGAGAGGAGGGACAAATCCCTTATGCAAACACTCTGAGATATGTTGGGGGTGTGGGTGGGTTACTGCTCCTCTAAATATCCAGCAGGTGGAATCAATATGTCATGGTGCATTCAGCCAGAGGAAGAGTTGATGCCAGTGGCAAATCATACTTCAAAAAGTCCCAGGAGGCAAGGAAGACCCTTTAGAGCAGGGGTAGTCAACCTGTGGCCCTCCAGATGTTCATGGACTACAATTCTCATCAGCCCCTGCGAGCAAATGCTGGCAGGGGCTCATGGAAATTGTAGTCCATGAACATCTGGAGGACCACAGGTTGACTACCCCTTCTTTAGAGCAGCAGTCCCCAACCTTTTCCTGGTTGAGGACTGCTTCCGGGGGTGAGGGAGAACCGGCGGCCCAGGCGCCGTGCATGCGCGGCAACGCCACGCAAACGCGCCTGTATGGAGCTTCTGCGCATGTACGGAGCTTCCGCACATGTATGGAGCTGCCGTGCATGCACGGAGCTGCCGTGCATGCGTGTTTGTGCCCGCCAGCAGGGTGCAAATGTGCGTACGAAGGTGCCACGCATGTGTGGCAGTGCCCTGCCGGAGGGCGCAAACACGCACGCTTCTCGCTATGTGTGTGTGTGGGGGGGGGGGGAAGAAGCAGGCCCGGTACCAAGGCTGCGGACCGGGGGTGACAACTCCCGCTTTAGAGGACCTGACATTTCGTTCCCTCTCCTTCTTCCTTTTTGTGTTCCATGGACAAGGAGTTGCCATCACCTGCCCAACATCAGCACCTTCTCCCCTCCTGAATTCCCAACCATGCCTAGGATGCGTCAGTGAACGCCTCTCTCTTTTTCAAAAACCAAACATTCACTGTTTTTCCTCCCAAAGCTCTTTGCTGCAGTTAGAAGAAATTGAATTAAACTGTGAGAATAGAATTTAATTTCCATGCTGTTTGATTTGATCATGCTCTCTTCTCCATGCCTTCTCTGCTGGTTCATCATCTATTTGGGGCCCCTCCCAGAACACAGAGAAGTTGTAAAGAACAAAAGCTGATACAGCTGTTGGGAAGAGAGTAATTTATTAACACTGGCACCAGCAGGCTCGGCTCCCTGCTGCCAACCAACCGGGCTGCAAAGTGGGTCACTGCCTTTAATCCTTCCACGAGAAGGCAAAGAGATGGAGATAGAGCAGAGTGAGGAAGGACTGTTCACTGAGCTACAGCTACAAAACAGGGCAATGAGGGACAAAACATGGGAGACATCCGATGATCAAACTCCTTAAAACAAATGGAGGTTTATAAGCCTGAGATTCACTCCAGGGAGCAGCTGCTCCAGCCCCTGCTTTTCTTACAGCTGAGCTCCTGAGGACTGGTTGATATTGCTCTCTGAGGGCCACCTCAATTCTCTCTCCCTCGTTTTCCTATCTTGCTCTTTGTGTGCAGAGCTCAGGGCGAGGCGAATAGCGGACTCTCCCGCTTAATGCTCTCAACAGCCTTGTGAGGGAAATTAGGCTGAAGCAGAGAAGAAAAAAATGTACAACTGGACAACAACATCCTTAGAAGCAGCCTGGTCCACATCTCTCAAGAGGGATTGATTTGGCCTGTCTGCAGTCTCCCTGGGCCTGAAGGACAAAATGTCGAGCAATGGAGCATGTTTCCAAGATCTGAGCCTCAAGGCAGCCATCACGTTCCCCTCAACACACTTTGGAAAGAAGTTAAAAGCCCTTGGCACAGCGCAGGAGCCTGTACAGGAGTACCAAGATGCTGAGATGTTAAGCCAAAGAGCCAGCTATGCTATGAGAAGACCTCTGCGTATTGCTTTGGTTGAGAATAAGAATATCTGATAGTGCCTTTCAAGATATGTTCATTTTTAAAATGTGGGTAGGTCAGGCATCCCCCTGACTAGAATGAACCAGTTTGGTGTAGTGGTTAAGAGCGGTGGCCTCTAATCTGGAGAATCAGGGTTGATTCCCACCATGGCTGGGTGAGCTTGAGCCAGTCACAATTCTCTCAAAGGTCTCTCAGCCTCACAGGGTACCTGTTGCGGGGAGAAGAAGGGTAGACGACTGTAAGCTGCTTTGAAACTTCTTTGGGTAGTAAAAAGCAGGGTACAAAAAGCCAGCTCTTCTTCTTCTAGAGTATAAGGCTCCTCGTATTTTGGTGGAAAGTTGCTCTTGTCAGAGAGGACACAGTCCAGAGGGCCACAACTGTCTCTCTCGCTCCCCTTCCCTGATTTGTTTTGTCACCATCTCAAGCAAGCAAGCGTCAATCACAGGGAAGTTGGAGGCTGCCTAATAAATGTGACAGCTGCCAAGAGAGCCGGCTGCCACCTTGTTAGCAAGAGGGAGGGGGCCATTGTGCCTGGGTACCCTGCTCAGATGGCCCCTGCCTCTCCACCCACATGGCAGAGATGCCAGAGGACCAAATCTGTTCTTTCCCCCGGCTCCACCCACCACAGGGTGTGTGGCACTCTGCTGCCAGCAAAAGCTGGAAACCTTGACAGCAGCAGCATCAAGTCCCCACAAACAGGACAAAAAAAACGGGGAGGGGAGGAATTTCTGGCCTCCTTTGCGCAGACAGCAACCAGAACTGACCAAACAGTCAAACTCTAGGGATTATATTCAAGGAGGCAGGAAAGAGCTCCAAGCTCCTAAGGTGCACGCTCACTGAAGATACCAGAGTGGCCCCAGGGAGAATCATACCCACAGGACCCCCCAGTATGGAGGATTCAGTAGCACTTACTGTTGAGTTAACTATTCCTGTTTAGCAGCTGCCACTGCTAATGACACCTTGAAAACAGCAGTAATTTCTAAAAACAAACTAAAAAACGGCAGGAAACATCCAATCCAATCAGCCAAGCCAATGTATAGCAGGAACAAGAGAAGGGGGGTGGGGGAGGAGACAATCCACCTTGGGCAGGTTTCCGGAGAGACAGCGTATAAATTTCCCAACTCAAAAGAGAAACAGATCAGCCGGACAGATGCAATTCTGCACAGTCAGTGTTGAATATCCAAAAGGGAAGCGCAAGGAGAGGATGAAGGACTTCCGTTTCCATCACTACCGTGCAGGCGGGTGTCGGCCCACAGATTGCCCCCGACTTGCCCGGTCCCACAAAGCCAGGCCCTCCTTCTGAGTTGCCAGTATGAAGCTTTCTTCAAAAGAATTTGAATCTCTGGGGAGGGGGGGGGGGGTTGCATTTTATTTTTATTTTTTGGGACACAGGAAATTAGCATGCTAGTAAAATTGAAGCACAGAGAGAGAAACTGACAAATCAGGAGACACTCAAACTGATATCAGATGGAAGAGCCTATAAGCTCCTACGGCTTGTAAACCACAGCTCTCACCCACTCAGTCTCACGAGGAGTTAAATATACTTTACAGTCCACATTCTTCCTGCTGTCATCTAATCCATTCACACAGAAAGGGAGACAAGACATTTCCACACAGAGCCTGGGTCAATTTATGCATCCAGCCTCACATGCAACTGAAGGAGGACAGCTGGGCAAAGTATCCGCAACTACCACAATTGGCTGCCCCCAGGGAGGGTGTGCCGGGAGCCCAGGGTTGAAACATGCGTGTTCCACAGTGGCAACTGGCGAAGCAATGTGTCTCCCAGGAAAAGGGCCAGGGAAAATCAGCTGTTGTTAGCATTGCCATAAGCAGAGCCTCACCCAATAAGATCTGCATTTTTCACTTTCTCTTCCTGTGAAATAGGTGAGGCTGAGAAAACGGGGACTGGTCCAAGGTCACCCAGCTGGCAGCAGGGAGAGGAGTGGGGAATCAAACTCAGTTCTCTAGATTAGAGACCACCACACTTAACCGCTGCACCAAGCACGGCACCGCAAGTAAGAACTGTAACAGGGTAAGTCTACTTCAAGACAGGGTGCTTGTTTGGATGGGAATACAAATCAAAGTAAGCTAATGAATGCCATAGACTAGGTGCTCATGAGTCTATTTGACTTGCCTCCTGTCTCCCTCCTGTTAGGTTTAAGTTACTGTGAGCCATTAGATAAATCCATTTTGCTCCTCCCCAGTTCAAAGTGAGGGGAAGTAGAACTTAAGAGTTAAATGGCTATCAGACATTTACCCATTCCTGGGCAATCCCCATCCCCAGGAAGGGGGATCCAAACTGGCCAGTTTAGTTGGGGGAACTTCCAGCTTGGTTCAGGAGCCACCCCTAACTGGACACCATTTCATAGCCTGCCAGAAATCCAAAAGAAAACTAAATTCCACAGCAAACAAATTCTCCCAGTACTAGTACATCAAAGTCACTCTGTGAAACCGCTAATTCTGTACAATATAGCATGGTCACATTCTCTAGCCTTCCTTGCTGAAGAATATCAAATGTTGGTGCAGGTTTTTACCAAAGTACTTGATCAAGGCAGCTGCTCTAAACCAGCTCTGTCGGCAACCAAGATTAAATAAGTACGCCATAGCAATGAAGAGACTCCCTCTCTCAGGAGAGGTTTTGCATCTCACGCATGCATTTGCAAGTGCACAGACCGGGAGTGTTTCTGAGAAGCCATCTTCAACATAACATCTGGTTGCTCACTCTCCTGCTAGTCTTGAGCCCAAAAAGTGTAACATTCATAGAACTGGTCATCAATAATGACTCTAAATGTGTCTGCCTTGCTGTGGTCTTCTTTAAATGGCTAGCTGTGTCTACTAACCCTCAATCTCTGGGCTCTGTTTCCTGTTTCCAGCCTCCCCTGTCCTCTTGCTTTACCCTGCTCTGTATGCTATACAGCCTCCCCCAACCCCCAGCTCTTTGGGAAATGATCCGTGAGCAAAACTCCACATCTTGACTTCTGCCTGTTTCCTGCGATGAATCCTTCTGGACTGCCTGGCAATTAATTAATTAATGGCTTTTTATACTGTCCTCCCATACGGCTCAGTGTGGTTTACATATAATATCGTGGGATAGTACATGGAACGACCTAAGCATATAACATAGTCAGAAATAACAAATACCAATGACTCTACACCACCTGCTCCTCAGCAGAAATCAACCCTTGGTGCCTTTTTGCTCATCAGCCCTGGACTAGGTAGGATGGGCCTGCTGTTTGATGGGCCTGGCCCTTCTGGGCCTCTCCTTTAGCAGACCCTGACTTTGTGAGGAGGAGGAGGAGGAGGAGGAGGAGGCAGCTGTTCAGTGGTGGTTCTTACCCGGTTTGGAGTATAGGTAGTGTAAACACAGCGCAGCAAATCTCTAGTGTCTTCTCTGGATGGATCACCACAAATAACAATCTGTCCAGAAGGGGACAAAACAGAGTAAGGATGTGCTTTGAATCTTTCCTAAAAAGCAAAATGTGCTGAGAAAAATCCTCAACTGAGACATTTCAGCAAAATGCACCATCTTGGATCCTCAAGCAGTGAAGCAAAAATCCATTCCACATTCTTTCCACCAAGAAAGGACTCTCAATATAAAATTGTAAATAGAACTTAAAAATAAATAAATTATATCACAGCTATTAAAATAAGACTTAAACACACTTCCCACTCTTCCTATCATGGGAAAAGGAAGGGAGGATCATTGATTTTGTTGGTGGAAGGCCAACGGATGAGATGGAAGGTCAATGGATGAGATGCTTTTGGGCTTCAACCAAAGGGCTGGCAGAATAGTTCTGTCTTACAAGCCCTGTGGAACTGCCTGAGGTCTCACACAGCTCTGATCTCGGTTGGCAGAGCGTTCCACCAAACCAGGCCTAGCTGGTTGAGGCCAACCTGATCTCTTTAAGGCCAGGGATTCTGAGCAAGGTCTGCTGACTAGATCTTAATGCTCTCTGGAGGACATAGTGGGAAAGGTGGTCCCATGGATATATGGAGGCTTAAGGGCCCTGCAACATTTCTGGGATGCACTTTTCAACTGATGGAACAAAATATTTGAGGGATCCCATGCACTCTTGTTAGGAAGAGCCAGACATAAGGCCAAGGTACTGCTTTCTTCCTTCCCTTCTCCATCACATTATACCCTCTGTAGTAGAGAAATCACTGCACTACTCTTATGCAGATGTAAATTATAGGCAACCTCCTCCTGCCAGTCTTTACAACTGATGGCGGTTCTGCAGCTGGGTAAGAAAGGTCCAAGTGAGGAAACGTGCTTGCCCTGTCCGGATGAGGTGCAACCGTCAGTTGCACACTCAGCCAGAAATATGGGTGTGATCTTTGACGCCTCCCTATCTATGGAGCAGAAGATCACAAAAGTAGCATGGCAAGTGTTTTTTCACCTCCGCCAAGCCAAACTCCTAGCGCCCTGCTTGACGCTGGCTCACCTAGCCACAGTTAACCATGCGACAGTCACCTTCAGTCTGGACTTCTGTAACTCGCTCTAAGGACCTACCCTTATCCTTGTTCCAGAAATGGCAACTGGTCTTGAATCCAGTGCCCAGAGTCCTCACAGGAGCATCATGAAGGGCCAATATCCAGCTGCACTTAGGCAACTGTACTGGCATCCAGTTGAATTCTGGATCAAGTTTCCATTTGCAGTCCTGGCCCCGCATATCTGAGAGACCGACTCTCTGTCTATACCCACTCCAAGAGCACTTCACTCTGTTAATTCCAACCCATTGGTGGTCACTAGCCCCAAGGAAGTATGCCTGGCCTCAACCAGAGCCAGGACATATCTGTTCTGGCTCCCACTTGGTGAAATGAGCTCTTAGAACAAATCTGGACCCTGACAGAGCTGGCACATTTCCACAGGGCCTGTAAGACAGAGCTCTTCTGCCAGGCTTTTGGTTAGGGCCACTGGGCCCCCCTATCATCAGAGATGCACCTAACTGGAGACTAGTCTGGGAGAGCAAAATAGCAATTCATCCTGGGAATGTTGAGATCTGATGCAGCGATCTGATTTGTTTAAATTGCTGACTGTTTTTTAAAAAATATTTTAATCATCATTATTTCATTTTAACTAAACTTCATTGTTCTACTCTACGTTTAAAATGATGTACACCTCCCTGAGCTGGCTCGCTGGAATGGGCAGTATATAAATTACGTCAATAATGCATTTTTAAAAGTCACAGTAAACAATAAAACAGCTATCAAAGACATGCCTAATGTTCTCCACTGACAACAGATTAGGCACAAAGTATATCCTGGAGAAACAAAGAAATGCTTTCTAGCCAATGCAAAGAAATGTTTTCTATCTGCCCATCTTTTTTTTTTCTTTCATGCTGCTGCCAAACTGTGAGCTGCCACTGGCATTTAGACAGGGGGAGTACTGAGGGCAGAGAACAGGCTCCCTAATTAGATTTTGGAGCAGAAAGCTGAGGATGAAGGGCTCTTGGCAATCCCACTTGCTGCTAGGCAGGCAGGAACTCCCATGGTTTTCCACCGGCTCTGCTTGGAACAGGGTACAGAACCTTGGCAGCCCAGGCTAGGCGAAGCTGAATCCTCAGGCTGCAGAAGATGGTCAAGGAACCCTAGCTCTGAAAACTGCTTTGGGGAGCCACAGGAGGCTGCAGTGGTAAGTGTACGGATGGCCCTTAATTTCAGGCCATTAAGAAGTGGCCTCCAGTGCCCCAAGACCAGTCAAGACCAGGTGGTGCTCCAAGGCAGGATCTGTGTATCAGGATGCTTATCCTGGACTGCCTGTACCAGGGCCACCCTCACACAAAGGAGTGACAAAAAACACAAAATGCTTCAAGAAATTAATCCAGTGGAGGGAATTGTGGGACCCTAAAGCTTGCAAAGCACCCATGTTGAGCCCTTGCAACAGAGAACCGTACTAAGTTCTAGCAAATTAGACACTAGGAGCAGTCTTAAACTGACCAAGTGCTTTAACCTTCTGCACTATCTGGCACCAGCTCAAGAGAGTCTTCAGTAGAGGAACCTACCACCTGATCCTTTTAACTAGAGTTGTAGAGGCCTGAACTTGGGTTGTGCCTTAGCACTGCGCACCTTATTTCAATGTGGAAGGTCCCAGGCTCAGTCCCCAGCAATTAAAAGGCATTATGAGTCACTGCCAGTCAGAACAGACAATACAGCTTCTTGTGTTCACACAACCTTCTGCACGCAAAGCAGATGATCTACCACTGAGCCATGGCCCCTCCCCTCAGTTCATATAATACCGATTCTTCAGAAGCTACATTAGCTCCCAGCAGAATTCTGGATTAGGTTAAAGGTGCTGGTATTGATTTTTAAGGTCATCCATGGTCTGGGTCCAGGGTATCTAAGGGCCCCCCTATCTGAGTACGCCGCCCAACAAGCATGACACTTGGCCAATGCAAACAGGATGGTGGTCCCTGGCCTCAAAGAGATAAAATGAGCCCCCAAGTGAGATGAACTCCAGCAGTTCCGCAGGGCCTGTAAAATGGAGTTCTTCCACCAAGCCAGAGCCAGGCAGTTATTACTGGGCCTTTCTCTACATATACTTACTGTGTCTACACTGAATCACACGTACAGATGTAACAGTGTGCATTGTCCCCTCTATTCTGGGGTAAGAATTTTTCATCCCCCCCCCCCCCCCCACCTCCGAGTTGTGCAATTTGCCATGCTGGGACCAATGGAGTGGAGATGGCTGCTGTTTTCATGGAGAAGCTGCACAGATATTTTACCCTATTTTACCCTATTCAAATTTTACCTATTTTATTCTACTTTAGGTTTACCATAAACCAGCCACCCCAAGACTCTGTGAGGGACGAATACAAACCCAATAATAAATAAAATGAAGGCTGAAAGAAACAAGCAGAAAACAGGAGGATCCACCCAAGTGTGCCTTGCTAGTGATGCTCACAAGATGGCAAAGAGATTTAAGAAACTAAACCTCTGCTGATCTACTAGTGCTTAACCGCCTAGGGATGCTGGCCTCCAGTGGAGAGCTCACATGCCTTTCCCGCCCCAAATACCTGTTTGAGAGTCAGATGGGTGGCTGCAGTGGCTCGGGCCATCTCCGGGAGGACCACGGGGATCTTCAGGAGCCTCTCTGAGAAGGCAGCCAAGATCTGCCCCGCTTTCTTCACCCATTCCTTGTGGCCTGTGTAACTGGCTGCCCGGAGCAAGTTGGTGACCGCAACAGAGTTGGGGCTGGGCTCTGCACCATCTTGGTCTATAAGGAGAGGGAAATGACAGTTCAGCAGCTACCCAAGAAGCACTGCTTCATCTCAGCCAGTTCTTGTTAACTCAACCATTAAGCATCCTCCGCCTGCAGCCAATGGCTTTCTAGCTAAATGCTCTGAAACCTTCCAACTGGATTTATATCCAGATTGTGCCTATTAAGAGCATTTGGGCGACATTTCACCTGACCTAACTAAAAATGAGAAATGGTGCTCAAGGAGCTTGGGTTTCAAATGGTAATCTCTCCCATACTCCACCACTCTCCGCCATTTGCCCCTTGGATGGCCTGCCCCTATGACATCAGAGCACCTCAGCTGCCATCTGATTTTGGCAGGTCCACGGGTCCACTGCCAGCATGTAGAATGTGAATATGACGACATCATGTAGAAGGGAGGCCATCTCACAAATGTGCAAGTAAAGGCTGAACAATGAGGCACACATGCACCCAAAGACTGGCACACTCATACACTCAGCCAAAAGAGGTGCTCATCTGATTCATGCCTCTGTGCCTTGACATCTAAAGACTGGAATCTGGAAAATGAGTTGGGACTGTAGATTCAGCAAATATCCCCTTGAGGAGAGGCACATGGTAGAAGTCTCAGGAGATAGCCATGAAGCAATATCAAGTACAGAAAGGCCCTGGGAATACTGTGAAAGGGCAGGCTGACATTTCCATACTGGTACCAATCTTGTCCACACTATATATACACACACCTTATCAATGCTAAGCATGAGCTTGTGCCCAACAATCAAGATAGTTACAGGGAAAGTCACACTCCCCATCAGTCTATAAAAGAATCATAGAATCATAGAGTTGGAAGGGGCCATACAGGCCATCTAGTCCAACCCCCTGCTCAACGCAGGATTAGCCCTAAGCATCCTAAAGCAAAAGGATGCATGAAGTTCTCCCTCTCATCACACTTTGCATGGATCTACTTTTTCCAACTAGAATTTGACTTCTTTCACAAATGGCTCAACACATATTCAAATCCCAGATGCTGGGCAGTAATAAAAGGCCAAAGGAGCAAAATTTGGGAGGTTTACTCAGCAGTAAGCCTCATTACATGGAGCTCCATGAGCACCATTTTATTCTGTGTAGCTTATTCCCATGGCAGTTTTTTTAGGATTGCTGTTCAAGGCTATCAAATTGAGGCCAGCCCTTAATTTGGTCAAACAGTTCTAAACAGTAGCAAAGATATGGAAATCTTCCACATGGCTGAGAAAGGTGGGTGACTGCCCTTCACTGGGTGAATCCATTTACAAATGCTTTTGTTTTGATTACTTTCCTCCATGAAATCAGGAGGAAAATCCTATTCATGGCATTTTTTTCTAGCAGCCCCTTGTAGATTTACCAAGTATGAAACTGCAGAAAAATTCAGATGAGACAGAATAAAAGAATTGCCACTTGCAAATGAACCAGCAAGTTGAAAGGAAAGATGGACACTTGGACCCAGGTCTGGAAAGAAGACTGGTGCGGAAACAGCAGCAGCATCTTGAGCATCCCCCCACCCTGCTTCCCTTCTTTCCTGATGTTTTCCCATCTTATAGCCAAGCCAGAACATCTGCCTTTCCACACCTCACTCTTAAGGCTGATAATCTCTGCACAGATTGTTGTGAACACTGACATTTCAAAATTAAGGTAAAGGCAAATTCGGAAACAAGATGCTACTGCACTGGGGTGTATCCAACAAGCGACAGACTTCATCGAGCATAACTTTCCCAACTTCTGCCTCATGCTGCAGCTCACTGAACTGACCCAAATTCTGTTCCGGCTGGTCAGTGGACTGTCAGGAACAGCAGAGTGGGGTAAGTAGGGGTTTGCGAACCATCAGTCAAAGTCACTGGCAGGTCTTCCTGGCATTCCCTTTCTCTCAGTAGTCATTTCCAGTCCTGGAAAAATGTATCCCTGGGGCCACATAACAGGGGAGGCTACAAGGAGGTGGTGGAAGAGGGCCGAGTCATTCCGCTCCGTTTCTTAAGTGGAGCTCTGACAGAAGGAGGGGGTGATTTGGCCCCTTCCCCTGTCACCTCCCCACCCACACTGCCACTACTCCACGTGAGTCTTGGCTGGCCACAGGCTAGTATGTTCAGTAGGCACGTATTCCCTGACTGCAACAAACAGTGGTTACAGAACCAAGGTCCCTGCTCCAAAAAGGTAGTCCACTACTGCAGGACTAGACGTGTGAATCCTTGCTTGCAAGCCTTGCACAACCTGAAAAACCATTTCCAGCTGGTTCCCCGTTCAAATCATTGCTTAGAGGAACAGGCCCTCAGGTAGAAGGTCACGGACAGACACTTACCATCCTTTATGCGGAGGAGCAAGGAAGGGTCAGCGGCCTCGGTAGAGAAGTAAGCGAAGCCCTTTGGATCCCAGAAAAGTTCATCTTGCTTCTGCTGGAGCTGCACAGCCCACTCCAGCCACCTGGGGTCCAGGGAGGCCTCATACAGGTCGAAGAATGCTTGGATAACAAAGACATAGTCTTCCAGAAACCCATAGATGGGGACAGAACTGCAGAGGAGCACAGAGGAGCAAAATCACACAGAAAGGCGGTCACAGTCCAGAGCTTTGGATGCTAGTCAATATGATCGATTGATTGATCATCAGTATGATTGGCACTGCAGATGGATGAAGCCACTCCTGCACTATTTCCCCTGGCGTAGAACTGAAGGGGAGGAAGGGAGAAGGTAGTATTGGCAAAGTAATTATTTGGTACTTTTGCTTTTGTCCACTGTGAGAATGGGGTGAGAATGGGATACCAGAACAAGGATGTGTTCGCACTTGCAGGGGATTGCCAGTTCACACTAGAAACTACTGCTGAATGCCCAGGAGTCTGATGTTAAATTAAAACTGGGCCTTGCAGCAGTATTTTACTGCTGTTTCCCCTGGGAGGCCCAGAAGAGACAGCCTGGGCACTTCAGGAAAAACAGTATCAGGTCTTCTGCCTTCCAGCTGGAGAACAAATCCCTATCTGTTCCCTGAGTCTAAGCAAACAAATGGCTGAGAAACAATCTATTCTTCCCTGCATTGGGGGAGGGGGACACACTAAAGAAAAACAACAGTGTTTCATGCCCTACGGAAGTTGCCACCCTCATGTCACAGAGGAGAAGTCTTCTACTCATGGAGTTAAACCAGGGAAAGGCTGCTGCTGCTGCTTGGAAAGTAAACCAAGTTTTAAAATTAAACACCCATCTCCATTCTCATTTGTGCTCTCCCCCCAGCTTTTCACTGCCCCCCTCCATGAGCCAGGCCTCACACAAGGGGAGAGAAAAGAGAGACATCTCTTACAGGGTCACCCACTTCACTACATATTCAGGATACAATCCACAGCCAGTAACATTATGGGGAAGGAGGGAGGAGTTTTGCCGTGGAGCGAGGAAGGCTGCCCCAGCCAGAATCTATTAACCATGCACCATAAAGCTCTCAGATCATTGTCTCTCAGTGCTTTTTCTGAAATCAATTACATATGTTATGCAAAAGTTGTCGAGATTGATTTTGGGGGATTCTTATTGTTCAAATTGCAGCATTTGGAATTTTAAGGTAGGAGGTGGGTGAGAAATGAGGGCAGAGCCCAAGAGGCTGGTGGAATGGGCCACAGTAAGCTAGAAGTGAATGTTGTTGCCCAAAGGACACATTCGCTGTCTCCACTGTCTCCTGAATCTTTGCTAGGTGCCACTTGGAGGGCAAAAGAATGCTCCTGGTTTCCCCCATCCATTTATCGCCTTCTTGCACAAATATATCAACTCAAAGAGTGGCATCACAGTGGGACAACCACCATCACTCACCTCTGGTCCACTGAGTTGTCTGATCCCTGGTAGCAGCTCCTGAGAAGCTTTCCAGAGCTGGTATTGAACATGTGGCTCCGCAAGAAGTTAGCGGCAGAAGCCGCACGGTCAACATACTCCTTCTTGCCCAAGATGGTTCCACTCTGAGCAAAGCCAGAAATCATCAGCCCTGGGAGGGGGGAAAGGGCACACGGTCACATTCTAAGAATGGCACCAGCCAGCGCTCAGTTTGACACCCTTAAGTGTTCTATGAGAAACTCATTTCTCCTGACATTTCAGCACAGTCAGAAAACAGGTCAGAAGCCATTCACAGCTTCCGACAGAGTTGGAATGATGCCCAGCCAATTCTCATTAAAATGGCTGCTTATGAAAGATTAATACAGACCACCATTTACCAAGCAACAACTTACCACAAAGAAAAGTTGCCAACTCTGGCTTGGGAAATTCCTGTATTTGAGGAGGGAGCTCTGTGGGTATGCGATTCCATAAGTCTACCCTCCACCACTGCCATTTTGTCCAGGGGAAATGACCTCTGTGGTCTAGAGATGGGCTGTAATTCTGGGAGAACTCTAGCCCCCTTTCCCCCCCCCCCCAAGGCACATGGAATCATTTGATTAGCCTATTATCTGGGCCATAGTACTCTGCCGTGAGAAGAATTCTGCCATACTTTCAGGGCTGTCCAGGAGAGTTCTAAAATGTTTCTCTTCACTTGTCAGAACAATGCAGACCAAATGGGTACATGGTGTGGAAGCTGCCCCTTGGCAACTGTCAGCATTTAGCCATAACAAAACAGACTTTATAGCTTTAATCATTACACTTGTGAGCCACACTCATTTCTAAAAGAAAACCCCATGAATTCTGGAATGATTTTCTGAACACAGGCATTCTCTCAGGAGACAGGCATGTGTCGACAGTTTCTCCCATTATATTTTCATATAACTTCATTCTATAAAGGACTTTAGTGCCCTCATGTGCTGAAATAATGTGAAAAAACCACAGTAACATAACAGTAGCAGTTAAGGAAGACACTCCCAAGTCCTCTGCAAGGAAAATAAGAGAAAGATTCTGCTGCCCCCTGCTGATAAACAAGAGAATATTTTCAGAAAATTGTAATTTTGTAAGCTTGGAGAAAGGCAAGATGGGGAGAGAGACATCAACCATTAGACTATTTTGGTTGCATCAAAGGTTGTTCCTCCACAATTAGAAATGATTCCTCACTGCTTTATTACCTGGACAACACTTAAAGGTAAAGGTATCCCCTGTGCAAGCACCGAGTCATGTCTGACCCTTGGGGTGACGCCCTCCAGCGTTTTCATGGCAGACTCAATACAGGGTGGTTTGCCAGTGCCTTCCCCAGTCATTACCGTTTACCCCCCAGACAACACTTACCTCAAGACAGAAAGAGAAAACATGGATTTGATAAGATGCTACTGACTGATTGCCTACTAGTTATTGCTTCACTCGTTATGGGGGAAACCTACTAGAATACCATCTTCCCAAAGAAACAATATTGAATAAATCTTTGTTGGTATTAAAGGTGCTGCTGGACTCTGATTTTATTGTGCTACTTCAGACCAACACGGCTTACTCATTTGAATCTTCCCAGAGAGTTACAGGTTATACTTTCATATACTTTCATATACAGATTATACTTTCATATGCTTTCACACAGATGCATCAAGTTCAATGGCACTTTTAAGACAAAGTTTTTGGTCTTAAAGGGGCCACTGGACTCAAACTTTGTTCTGCTGCTTCAGACCCAATGCAGCCACCCACCTGCATCAAGCTGCATTAGGCCTCATTGAGCACAGTGCAAAAATACCGACAGAGAATGCTTACCATTCCAGGACGCAAGCATCTTGGTGTCCAGATGAGGCCGTGGCCGCTGCCCACGTGCCATATAGAGCTTGTCCCTGCTCTCAGCAAGCAATGCCTTCAGCTGTGCCAATTCCAGTCCAAACCTAGCAGCTGTAAGTTCCAGGGAATACTGAACTATGAGGACATTTTTTCCTTTCAGTTCATTGTGAGGGTCCTAAAACAAATACTCAACATCAGCAAACAAGATTGGAAAGAATACTCATCCAGGCTCACATCCCCACTTCCCTAGGAGCCTACGACAAGGATTGTAGTAAATCTAGATCAGCCTTTCTCAACTTTTTTAACCACTGAAACCCTGAAACCATCTTCAGGCTTCAAGAAACCCCAGAAGTGGCACGATTGTGCAGAACATATTTGAGAGGCATAGCTGTGTAGATGCCCACCTGGGAACCCCCCCCCCTTCCCAGCCATTCAAGGCCATAATTGGCCATTTGGGGGAGGGGGGACAGTTTGACAGGATCACATATGGTCATATCACTCAATAAATATTTAACAAATTTAAAAATACATTAAAACATTAATTTCCTCCCATTTGGGGAAACCCCTTAAGGGCCATCAAGGGCCAGGTAGGTTGCATGAGGAAACAGCTGCTTCAAAATCTCCATCACCACACTGCTGTGAGATCATTACTGGAGAACTCTCCTGTCATGGCCCTATGTTCCCTCTGCAACCCCAAGCCCTTGTGAAGGCTACCTCAGTCTGATCAAAGTATTTTCTCCAGTTAGTTCTGAAGTCCAGTCTCCATTAGTTTTCCTCAGCAGACATTTCTTTCCACTAACTGGGGGCCTCAGCGGGAAACTCTTAGCTTTGTCAAAGAACCTCTCTTTTTCTGAAAACCTTCCATTTTGGTACAACAAATGTGCAGATGTGACTCACAGACTCCAGGAATCTTCCCTGAAAGGACTGCTTGTGTCGAGGGGAGACTGCATGGGCCCGACTCTCAAAATTGTTCCTCTGGCAACTGAGGGTTTTGAAAGTATAACTAGACTTGGATTCTTTTGGGCACACATCTTTCCCAATTCTTGTAATAATCCTTACATAACACTTTCCGTATTCAAATTGCGCCTTGTTCATGACTTTGTAATCATACCCACAGACATGTGAGGTAGGCCAGGACTGCAGATGGCAGCTGAGGGAAAGAACAGCTTGTCTAAAGCTATGTAGCATAGGGGTCAGAAGGCTAATTTCCTTCAGACCATACTGACCAGGGATTCTGGTTTGTGGGGGGGCATCATCTGGACATGAAACTGGGGTCACGGTGGTAGGCAGGTAGTTAGAATCATAGAATCATAGAATCATAGAATCATAGAGTTGGAAGGGGCCATACAGGCCATCTAGTCCAACCCCCTGCTCAACGCAGGATCAGCCCTAAGCATCCTAAAGCATCCAAGAAAAGTATGTATCCAACCTTTGCTTGAAGACTGCCAGTGAGGGGGAGCTCACCACCTCCTTAGGCAGCCTATTCCACTGCTGAACTACTGACTGTGAAAATTTTTTTCCTGATATCTAGCCTATATCGTTGTACTTGAAGTTTAAACCCATTACTGCGTGTCCTCTCCTCTGCAGCCAACAGAAACAGCATCCTGCCCTCCTCCAAGTGACAACCTTTCAAATACTTAAAGAGGGCTATCATGTCCCTTCTCAACCTCCTTTTCTCCAGGCTGAACATTCCCAAGTCCCTCAACCTATCTTCATAGGGCTTGGTCCCTTGGCCCCAGATCATCCTCGTCGCTCTCCTCTGAACCTTTTCAATTTTATCTACGTCCTTCTTGAAGTGAGGCCTCCAGTTGTGAGTTTCCTGCGTTTTGCAGGGGGCTGGATTAGATGGCCCTGAAGGTCGCTCCCATTTTTATGATTCTACTAGCAAGAAAGCCCATTGCAACCAGGAATGCAATGGGCGCTAGGACCCAGGGGACACCAGGAGGTGTTTTTTTTTCTGCTGCGTGGAGCTGTGAAAGGCTCCGACAGGGTTTTTTTGTTTTCTGCTGCTTGGAGCTGGGAAAGGCTCCTACAGGGTTTTGTTTTCTGTTGCTTGGATCTGCGAAAGGCTCCTTCCGGGGTTTTTTTTCTGCTGCTTGGATCTGTGAAAGGCTCCTGCAGGGTTTTTTTTTTCTGCTAGCTCTCGTGGGCGTGCCGGCTTGGAGCTCCTACAGGGAGCTGCTGCTTGGAGCTGGGAAAGGCTCCTTCAGGGTTTTGTTTTCTGCTGCTTGGATCTGCGAAAGGCTCCTACAGGGTTTTTTGTTCTGCTGCTTGGATCTGCGAAAGGCTCCTACAGGGTTTTTTTTTCTGCTGCTTGGAGCTGTGAAAGGCTCCTTCCGGGGTTTTTTTTCTGCTGCTTGGAGCTGTGAAAGGCTCCTGCAGGGTTTTTTTTTTCTGCTAGCTCTCGTCGGCGCGGCGGCTTGGAGCTCCTACAGGGTTTTTTTTTTCTGCTGCCTCTCGTCGGCGCGGCGGCTTGGAGCTCCTACAGGGTTTTTTTTTTCTGCTGCCTCTCGTCGCGCTAGCAGCGAAAGGCTCCTCCGGGGGTGTTTTTTTTTTTTCTGCAGCTTCTCGGCGGCTGGAGTCTTGTGTTGTGTTTGCGGCGGGGGCTTCCTTGGGGCCGGCCTGACGCGGTGAGAGACGCTTCGCGCCTCTCACCACGTCAGGCCGGGAGCAAGTTGCTGGGGCTGGGAATCGGAGGGACCAATCGGCAGGCGCTTCGCGCCTGCCGTTTGGTCCCTCCGGTTGTCTGTCATGAGGAAGGGTCCAATCCGGACCCTTCCTCATCCCGGACACATCCCGCCCCAGAACCCCTTACTGTTTTATTTAGTCCGTGGCGCCCGCGGCGCCACGGGCGGTGTACAGATGGTTCTAGGGGCAAACTAGGATGAGGTTTGCTTAGCAGAATTGGGGTTATCCAAACTGCCTGCATAACTTTGTTGTACCTACTTGGCTACAGATTTCATACATTTCCTTTCTGTAACTCTGCCCTATGATAAATATATAGCAGAATTGGGGGCAAACTAAGGACAAACTGGCAGAAAACAAGCAAGCAGGATGGGCAGGAGTCAGGAAGAACAGAGGCAGAGAAGCCAAAGGATCCAGCTGCAGGTTCTCTGCACAGCCAAGGAGCTTGAAGTGTCAGCTGTCTCCTGGCAGAGGACCTGGCAGCTGGATCCAGCAGCCCCCTCTTGCTTCCATATATCAAACTGTGGGAGCACAGGAGCCAAAGAAACCAGGCATGTTCCAGGGGCCTCAAGTGAGATCAAATGCAGGGGCAGGGCAGGGCTGAGGAGGACCAGTTCCTGACATCATGTGTCCTTATGGATTGCTGTGATTAGTCACTGAAAACATCAGGATTACCTGATAGACTGGAAGAATATGGGATGGAGAGCTGAAGAGGGGGAAATTACTGGAACTGGATAAAACCAATATATTTTAACACTGAAAACCTCTGCTATTGCATGCACAAAAATAGTTTTGTTTTAGTCCATGAAGGAAGGGGAATTGGTCTGGAATTGGCATCTCACAAACATGCATTATGTAGCAGTAAGGGCACATTGTTTTCTCAGCAGTGGGGCTATTATTAACACCTATTGGTTAGCACCTGTGACATCACTAGCCATGTGACACAATTCCCATATTCCAGTTACCCTTTTCCTCCCATTTCACCTTCATTGGATTCACATTGCCATCCTCTTTAACCCCATAGTGATGCATAAAGACATCTGCTTTTGTCTTTGTCTCCAGGATTCCTTCAACAGGATCTGGTAGAAGCCTCCGGATTTCCTCAGCTGTCCACACACAAAAGGCCCCTTCTTGCTTCTCTTTTGAGTGGGCTGTGGGGTAGGAATCAGCATCTTCCGCACTGTAGAACCCTCCTGACTGAAAACAAATCAACAGAATTAGCACGCACTTTGCACAAAGTAGCCCAAGCGCTGAAGGCACATTGACAAAGGAGCAAGAGTCCAGCTAAGGAACTCTAAGTCATATACATCAGTGGTCCCCAACCTGCGGGCCGCGGCCCGGTGACGGGCCGCGAAGGCCATGGCGCCGGGCCGTGGCTCCCTCTCCCCGCCCCCCCCCCGCAGTAAAAAACTTCCCAGGCCGCAAGCTTGCGGCCCGGGAAGCTTCTTACTGCGGGAGGGCGGAGAGAGGGAATCAGGGCCGGGCCGCGCAGCCGTGCGGGTGCGGCCCACGGGCGCGGCCCCGATGGCGGGCGTGGCCCGTGCGGGCGCGGCCCGCGGGTGCGGCCCGATGCGCGGCCGCGGCCCGCGGATGCAGCCCGATGCGCGGGTGCGGTCCGCGCGGGCGCGGCCCGATGCCCTGCCGGTCCCCAGCCTCAGAAAGGTTGGGGACCACTGATATACATGGTCATGACCAAGCCACACAATGTGGAAGCTGGCCTTGTAGTTCACAAGCCAAATTTATGATTTATAGAACTGCAGCTGTAATTTTTTTTAAATGCCTCATCCAGATCTCACAGTTTCTGAGCCAAGATTGAAATGGTTTGCTACTGCCTACTAAAGATACAGCAAGCCAAGGAAAAGAGAAGAAGGATCCCCAGAGGCAGGAAAGGGGTTGTATTCTAGATACACTCACCAAATTCCCTTCCCTGAAATTGGGAGGGGCCAAAAGGCATCTAACCCAACCCTCTCCAAGACAGAACCATTCAACCCACTTCAGTAGACACAGTCAGGCCTCTGCATACACAATACACTGCCTGAAGCAGCTGCCCAGAAAACAACGCTCACCTCAAGTTTTGCTGTCTTCCAGAAGAGCCTGGAAAGCAGGGCCTCCCTGATGGGATAACAGCCATTTTATGCTTTCTTTTTAAGCTTAAACATTTTGTTTTAGTTGAAAAGCAACTGATAAATGCATTAAATAATGTATTAAATCAACCAGATTACATGTATTCTTGGTCACCCGACTCCCCTGGATCAATCTCATTCCTCTCCTAGTTACCACTTATTTTATCTTTTTCCTTTCTTTTTTGAGACCACCGGGAAAAAATCTCTAAAGAACTCTAGAACAGGGGTACTCAACCTGCGGTCCTCCAGATGTCCATGGACTACAATTCCCACGAGTTCCTAATTACTAATCTTCTGAAATAATTTTAAAGTTCTTTTAAAAGTTATTTTGTGGTAGAACAGACCTACACAATATGCGACTGACCCAAACATTGCCGTCAGATAGGCCCCATTTCCCAAGGTTCAGGCAGGCAGCAATACCAGGGATGTTCAAGTGAGTAGAGCAGCAGTTCTCAACCGGGGGGTCCCGACCCCCAAGGAGGTCAATCCACCCTTTCAGGGGGGTTGCTGAGGATGCTGCCGTGGCAACCCAAAGGGGAAGAGGTTGAGAACCGCTGACAAAGGCGGCAACCCAAAGTGCACGTTCAGTGGCAATAATGGAAGGCCGAGGCAGCCAGCAAAGGGGAGGGGCATTGGCTGGCACAACGGCACCACCCCTCCCCTCCCGCCTCGGCCTTCCATGATCGCAAGCACACACGCAGCCCTACGACCCTCTTTGGGTTGCTGCTGCTGCTGCCACTGCCACTGCAACCCCCCTGCCGCAACTCCTGCCTCAGCAGCAATGGTGGGGGTCGCAGCGGTGGGAGGGTTGAGAATCGCTGGAGTAGAGAGTGGACGACAGCCACTTACAACTGGCAGACTGTATTCAGCCTGGTTGGTCACAAGTAGAAAGATTAAGGGATCAGGAACACCTGTGAATGTTTCAAGTGTTTCAAAATGGCCAGCCTTACAAGAGGAAATGGTGCCATGGTGAGAGGCTGGTTCTGGAGAGGTGCAAAAATGTTGCACACTGTTCCCCTATTACACCTATAGAAGTTGGCTCTGGATCAGAAAAGTTTATGCCACAATGTATTTGACAGCCCAGATGCTAAAGGACCACGTGAGTTTTCTCTGCAATATGCTAACATGGCTGCCTCTGGAATCCCTGTTAGGGCAGGACAATTACTAAGCAAAAAGATCATTTACTATGATGGATATGTGTTATTTCATACATTTGAAACAGAAGAAGTGAAAAAATGCAAGATTATACGGATACAAAATTTTAGAGCGCAAATACCTATGTCACAATGGAAAAAGTTATGGAAAAAAAAGTTCACAGGAAGTCAGATGTTAAGAGAAAGCTGGTATAAGATGTTTTTAGATGGTACATGGCTCCTAAGAATATTGAAAAAATGGATAAAAACTATAACGGAAAATGTTGGAAATGGCAAAGATTTTAATGGGACTAAAGAGTTTCTTAGGGAAATTACAGATGCGTCCATAGTCCAAGTAACAATTACAAAGGGCATCCTGTGTTAGCTTGAAACTGGAAAGAGACTCTTTCTCAGCTGTAATACTGGAACCCTCAGGGACAACACAGGACTGAACTAGCTGTAGCTGTACCAGTTCCCCATGGATGCTGGAGACTCAAATACAAACCTGGCACCTGCTAGCCAACCCCCAATGGGTGCCTTACCTTGTCACTCAGATCCCGGGAGACGTAAAGCAGAATGTCTGCAGCAACATCTGCGAAGAATCCTTCACCAGAAATCTGTTTCAAGATACAAAATAGATTTAATTCCACTTATAATGAGATTGCATATGAGGAAGGAACTATATTTGGAGCTCATCATTTTAAAAGGGGATGCAAGGTATGGGGAGGTTGTTCGATCTACAGTGAGAACTAAGGGAGCATCATTTCTACTCCAGAAAGGGAGTGGGGGGCTATAAATATAATAATAATAATAATAATAATAATAATAATAATAATAATAATAATAATAATAATAAATAATAATCACCAAATAACACACTACAACAAGCAACAGAAACATATATATATCAGCAAACTACTTGAACACTCAAAAACCTTTGTGTAGCATATAGGTTGATTGTTGGGTAAGATCACCGCCTGGTCCACTGCAGTCTACTGCTCAACCTAATTCTTATTATTTATTTAATTTATGTACCGCCCTCCCTAAGAGCCTCTTGTGGCGCAGAGTGGTAAGGCAGCGATATGCTGTCTGGAGCTGTCTGCCCATGAGGCTGGGAGTTCGATCCCAGCAGCCGGCTCAAGGTTGACTCAGCCTTCCATCCTTCCGAGGTCGGTAAAATGAGTACCCAGCTTGCTGGGGGGTAAACGGTAATGACTGGGGAAGGCACTGGCAAACCACCCTGTATTGAGTCTGCCATGAAAACGCTAGAGGGCGTCACCCCAAGGGTCAGACATGACTCGGTGCTTGCACAGGGGATACCTTTACCTTTACCTTTACCGCCCTCCCTTACAGCCCATGGCAATGTAAATTACAGAATTGGGACTCAAGGTACTCTAGTCCAGATCTTGATTCTGCAATGGTCAGGGAAAGTTCTTTCCTAATTCAGAAATAAACAGCAAGTGAGTATGGCTGAGGTTGCTGCAAGCAGCTCGCCTTTCCATTTCTCCGTACTGACTGCCCCACCTATTGCTGATCTTATATAGCTTCTGCCCCCAACTGCCCTCCTTGATCTTCTCCTCCACCCCACCATGTGCCAAACATTTTTCCCAGCAACCAAAATCTGAGCTTCAACTCGGAACATCATTCAAACTTAACCCGAGTTCTCTGATGTGCAACTGTTTGTTCTCATGGGACATAAATTTGCTGGCTGAGGAAAAAATCTGAGTGTAGAGCATGGATAAATGACATGTATACTTATCTTAACACTGTCTGAGAAGGATAACAAGCTGTGACCATCATGGGGCTAACAGCAGGGTATGAAATTGCGACAACTGGGATCATCACATGATAGGGAGGGGGCCGCCACAGGCAGCAGGCGGCTTGGGTTCTTGGCTTCCATATCTAATACTCAGAGCTGAACTGCATCTGGACAGCCAGGTAAGGGGCAATTAAAATTAGTCTGAAGGAGGATAGTTGCACATTTTAAAGCTCTCGCCTCCTGCTGTGGCCAGCAGCACCTCTTGCTGAGAAGCCAGTGTGCTGTCCATGCCACTTTTACTAACCGGACTCTATCCATACCACAGTCTTTCTTCAAAATATTTTTACCCCCTGCTTTTGACGAAGGCACCAAGGGGCTTTCCAAATCATCATTTAAAGAAAGGGATGGGCAGACTGCATGCCTATGGATCTACCCCATCTGCTGGAGCTTCAGCATCAACCAGCCTATGCCAGTTACAAAACAGTTCCCTGCCGCCCACAGGAGACAGATTACACTAAGCTTTTTATCCCTCTTAATCATCTTAACATTTTCTAATTATTGATAATATTCACCTTTTCAACACTACCATATATATTTTTACCTATGTGCTGCTACTCTGCCATAATTTCTATTCCTGTGTAGGACTTCTTAGAATGGCTCTAGCCAGTCAGGGATCATACGGAAAACCTGACGTCACATGCTACATTTAGAAGCACTGGGTGCAGTGTTCTGCTTCCCACACTAGCCAACCCAATGCTTCTAAGACGCTCAGCAGCAAGCATCGGGCCTCCTCCTATAAGCACTTTTTACAGGCCTATGGCCAAGCTAATGTGGCCAAAACCCAGTAAAGATCAGTCCAATCTCTTGTTAAAGAAACCTAGAATAGCTTTCTTCAAGAACATCTTCTAGTAGCTAATTTCAGAAATGAAATGCTCAGCAGAGAGGACAGAGCAGATGATGGTGGTGGAGAAGCCCAACAGACACTTACCAGGATCCCCCAAGAGTCTAAGAAAAAGAGCTGGATATGCCACAGACATGATGAGGAAGCAGAGCGGCATCATTTAATTCTGCATCAGGCTACCCTCAGATAATATTCTTCCCACCTTTGTCAAGTGTTCACTTGCTGAACAACAGCGGGAGGCGGTTGGATGTTCTTATGGAATTGGGAAACTGTCTAGAGTGGGACAACAGGAGACAAATGGTACGAGCTGCCCACGTCCAACATTTCCCGGGACCAAAAGCTGTGGCTGACGTCCCAAGCAAGTGCATTCTGCCTCAGAGCATGCTGCAGTAATACTCCTTGCTCCACTGGACCATTTCTTCTTTCTCTCTCCTCTCTGAACAATGCAGCACACTCAACAATGAACGAACTGACAGCCTACATGGTGCTCTAAGCTTTCATTACACTCCCAAAGTGCCATATTACTGCCAAGAATAATTTCTAGACAAAAGAAGACACACCTCCCCATGCATCTTGTTGCCGTTTCTTGTCATAGTTAGCCTGACAGAACAAGAAGCCAAGAAACTAAACTTTTCCTTTTCTTCTCCTTTACACTGGATTAATCTGAGAACTGGGTTCAAGAATCTTAATTTCTATATATATTTGTGCCTTCTCGCCTAACATCCATCATCACCTCAAAGTGGCATCTTAAACTTGCCATAATGCGGTGGTCCCCAATCACTGGGCCACAGCCCGGTGCTGGGCCGTGAAGGCCCTGGCACCGGGCCGCGGCTCCCTGCCTCCGCAGGGCCACACCGGGCTGCACATGCACATTTGCGCCATGCGTGGCCGCAAACACGCATGCGCGGCACTCCTGTAATGATGAGTAGGGAAGAGTGAGGTTGAAGAGCCCTCAAATACTTCTCCCAGATGACTGCCAACTGTGAAGTCTGCCTCAAGTTGTAGCTTACTGAATCTCAGTACAGGATTCGAGTAATGGAAGACATAATACACCTTCCAAATAAGTCAGCCTTGTTTTCTTCTTCTGGCCTGGAAATGCTGTTGTGGTGACTGGTTAAGTTCCCAGTATCACCCCCATACAAACCTGAATGGGGTCATGGAATAAACAACATGAATGCAGAAAAGCTTAAAAGGAGAGTCATAATACTGTTCGGAGGACTGCAGGATTCCCTTTCCTTCTGACATAACTGTGATAGAAACCAGCAAAGACAAGTCACCCTTCAGAGAACCATATAGAACTCCACTGTGGAGAAAATGCACCTAGCTTCTCCTTTCTTCACAAGGTAGGTAGGTCTGCATAATAATCTGCTTTTGTGCATTATATGAGGTGCTGTCCAAATCACCACTATGCATCTAGCCATGCATTTCCTCTGACAACTCTATTTCTAGTTATGAAGGGCAAGTCAGTTCCCGTTAACTCTCTCTTCCCCTGTAGATGTCACCTTTGTTCCCTCTGTCATTCCTGAGGAATAAAATTTTGGAAGGCTCAGTGAACTGCAGTAGGAGAGGAATGCAGGGAAGTCCTGCTGTGCAAAGTTCACAGATGGCCAGATACGCACTGCCAGTTCTTTCTGGCCCTCTTCTAGAAAGCCCTGCTTACTGCTTAGCCTGGAGCATCTGTGAAGGAATACCTGAAATGCTTTGGCATAGGCTGCTGCCAGTTGTCCCTGATCGTACAGCATCTTCTCAAAGTGAGGGACATGCCAACGCTGGTCAGTGGAATAACGATGGAATCCCTACAAGAAAGTGAGTGGAAACAGCTGTGTTATCATTTTTCCCTACTGTGGTGGAACATTCTTTGCAACTTTTACAAAAGGAAAACCCTGAGGGCCTAACTGCGTGTTATGTTATCTCCAGGGATGTTCCTGAATCTCGTGGAAAGGTGTGTTCTGAGGTTCTGTATGGCATTCAGTGAGAGGTTTAGACCTCCCTCTCATGCCTTTTTACTTGAAACAACACTAAGGAGTGCTATTTTCTCGTATGTAGACACATAAGCACATGTCAGATAGAGATTTGATCTGTGGGTATCCAAGGCTCTGGGTAGGGGCTGTTTTCTGAGGCAGAGGGACCAAATTTAGCTGCTGGTGCCCCTCTTCTCTCTCATACACATCCAAACCTCAAAAAGACTGGATCAGGGGATTCAATTTTATGGATCACTGAAGAAAATGCCCCCATCCTTCATTGTTTCCAATGGAGGAAAAATCCCAAATATTTTCAGGATTTTTCAGGCTGGGACACTTTTAATAGCCAAAACTAACTGAATTAATACCAGTAAGGTATTTGGGGGGGGGGGGTTGGCTCGTATTAGCTGAATGAACACCCCTATGTGCAGCCCCAGCAAACAATACCCTCTCAAGATTGTTTTAAGCTAGAAGTATGGAATGAAGGGAAATCTAACATGCAGTTAGGCCCTCAGAATATGCAGACAGATCCACCTAACACAGTGATTCCGAAGCTACCAGCAGCCACTAGAGGGGACATGAGCACCCTATAGATGCCAAGTCTAAAGGTGAAGTGACTGATGCAAATGAGAAACCTGCAATAGTGTAATGCTTCTGCACAAGAGAGCTGCTGTAATGCCAACCAGCAAAAATGGGAATAGAATTACAGAAGCACAGCTTTGGGGAGGAGATCCCACATACCACAGACTGCTTTCTGCAGGGATAGGAGAGGAGACTATATGCAGTATGATTTGTTGCTGCCATTCTCTTTGGGAGATCCCAAGCAAAACAACGGTGCTATCCTAAATACAGGTATAACCTTTTAACATTCTAACTCTTGCTAAAGACTGTATTATTAGTAAACTTCCCCTCCTCTGCCCATTTTATTGAGCAGCCAGAATGCAATCTTTTTGGAGAATCTGGCCCAAAGATAGGCTATATGAACATGGCTTAGCACATGGGGCTGGCAACCAAGTCCTTTTCAGGATTGCCTCAAGACCTTTGGAAAAGGGTGTCTGTGAACATCCTGTCCCACATGACAGATGAAATTATCTTGAATTGAACCATCTGGTCCAGTAAACAACTTGGGTGTCTTTTCGTCAGGTATAATCCCTGGCTGTTCTTTTAAACAACTACAGTTTTTATTTTTCTATGAGGCTATGCTTATTGGCTTTATTTTTATCTATTTCTTGAGCTTCCCCAGAGTGGTAGATTTGAAAGCTCAAACTGGTATGGATGGGAGGTGGAGTAAAAGCTACTAGGTCTTGAAATACTTGTGGATCCTTTAGTGAAGTTTGCGAACCACTATGTTAATTTTCTCCTCCCCCTTACCTTGGCAATATGATCATGAATCCCACCATATGCCATCATCTTGAGCGTGTGAAGTGCCATCTGCAGTGCCCGTGCCCCTTCAGAGCTTGACCGATGAAGAGCCCAGTAAGAAAACAGGAAATTCAAGTTGACTGAAATGCAAGAAAGCAAAGAATCTGGAACAGCTGCTTATGCCACGCTACTCTCTCCTTCTTGTTGGAAAAGAAGATCTTGAACTGACCTGGAGTAGGAAATTTGGGAGACTCTGAGAATCCACCATATTCTTCATCATAGGACTCTAGCAGCTGCTGGAAACATCTATTCATCACTTCTTGTGAGGACGGGGGCACTTCCTCACCTCGCGCACCCACATCAGTCCTGGCTAAGAGTGCAGACATAATTTTCTGGCTGTTTTCCAAAAGGGTAGATTTGTTCCGTTTCCACTGGTGGGATGGGAAAGAAACAATTTTAAGGTATAGCTTTTATAGTAATTACTTATGACCTCTACTTCATCCTACTATCCCTCTGCTCAGAAAAATTGTAATCCTTTTCTGCCCAGGTATCAAGACAAACCATGTGTGAATATTCCACAAAGGTCATTGAGTTTGCCATCCAGGATGTCATTCACACATACGAATTCAGAAAGGATGTTGCGTTCTACAGAGATGCTGGGTGAGTGGTTGCCTGGCAACGAGACAAGGAAAAGAAAAAGGTGAGCTTCAAGGTGGAGATGCAGCCAGAAAAGGAGCTGAGGCGTGTTTTCTCCTGAGATGTGGAGAATTTCTAAAGAAGTTCCTGAGGAGAAAAGCCTGTGGAAACAGACAAAGGCAGTTGGTGGAAGAGTGGCCTTTTTCCAGCATGAGGGCTAGAGAGACTTCTGTGTGACTGTGAGGAGAAATGGCAACGGAACCTGTCCGCAGTTTGTGAGTTAGAGCGGGGGTTGTCAACCCCGGTCGGCGGCCCGCTACCAGGCTGCGAAGGCCATGGTACCGGGCCACCGGCAGCCGTGCCTGCATCCCCCCCCCCCGCCACAGCAAGAAGCTAGCCAGGCTGCAAGCAAAGCGGCCGCTTCACTTGTGGCCTGGCTAGCTTCTCGCTGCGAGAGGGAGGGGAAGAGGCAGGTGCGGCCACCGGTTTTTTGCCACCTGGATGGTTTTCATAGAATGTAATCATAGAATAAAAGAGTTGGAAGGGACCTCATGGGTCATCTAATCCAACCCCCTGCACTATGCAGGATACTCACATCCCAATCGCTCATCTACTTTAACCTGCCACCCCTTTGCCTTTATGGTATTGTTATGCATTTTATGTGGGTTTTAAATGTTATTGTAAACTGCCACAAGCCAGTAGGGTCCAGGAGTGGCGGTCAATAAATATAAATATAAAATAAAAAATAAAATAAAAATAAGTGCTGTTCAGGATTTAAACAGGGCATCCACAATCCTATGACCACTAACCTTGTACTTTTAAGATGAAACTGGTTACATACATACATACATACATACATACATACATACATACATACATACATACATACATACATACATACATACATACGTATATATATATACAAAAAAAACAGTTTGTGAAACCAAGGTTTGGATTACAAAGTCATTCAAATCCTGATTTGCCTCAACAAATGTTGATATAATTGCCTTTATTCTTGCTCCCACCTGCCATTAATGCAAAACTAATTCAACATATTAAAAACGTAATCATCATAATTTAAAAACATCATATTTCTAACTGCACATGAAATAGACCAACATAGAATGGACCAAATGCATTTTGATCCTGAGGGGTCTTCCTCAGTGGTCAAATGATTGTGAGGAATGCACTCATGTATAAAATCAAAAGGCTTGCTGGGTGGCAAAGAAAAATCTGTTAGGTGCTGCTCCAGCTAGTCTTTTTAGTGTAAAGGTATCTGATTTGGAGCCCACCTTCTAAAATATGCATTTCCAGGGGCCACTACTCTCTGCTTTTGCCCAGTTCTCAATCATCAGTGCATTCCCAAATGTGTCATAGAATCATAGAATCATAGAGTTGGAAGGGGCCATACAGGCCATCTAGTCCAACCCCCTGCTCAACGCAGGATTAGCCCTAAGCATTCTAAAGCATCCAAGAAAAGTGTGTATCCAACCTTTGCTTGAAGACTGCCAGTGAGGGGGAGCTCACCACCTCCTTAGGCAGCCTATTCCACTGCTGAACTACTCTGACTGTGAAAAACTTTTTCCTGATATCTAGCCTATATTGTTGTACTTGAAAAAGCTTTGTCATAGTCACAGCGATAGGGCAAAATGGGGCCATTTTTTATCCCTTTTAGTTTTAGTTGGCTGCATGCAGCTTAAGCAAGCTAAATTCTGAAGACTGAAACCATTGTACTGTGTTAGACAGGACATGCTCAAGGCTGCATAGACAAAACTGTAGCCATCTCAAATAACAATGCCCAATTTGAATAGACTGTAAGACAGGTTGTATCAGAACACTGTTGATAAAGAGGTAGAGGAGAATTGTAAATAAGGCATTGTGCAGCAATAGGCTGGATGACTTTGCATTATCTATTCATTTAGCAGAATGCTAAACTTCTTGCATTATTTGGGCAAATTAATCCTTAACCCAGGCTATCTCAACAAAGGGTTCGTGAAACCCTGGGGTTTCTTGATGACCCCAGAAGAGTTAATTATATATATAAAGGTAAAGGTATCCCCTGTGCAAGCACTGAGTCATGTCTGACCCTTGGGGTGACGCCCTCTAGCGTTTTCATGGGAGACTCAATACGGGTGGTTTGCCAGTGCCTTCCCCAGTCATTACCGTTTACCCCCCAGCAAGCTGGGTACTCATTTTACCGACCTCGGAAGGGTGGAAGGCTGAGTCAACCTTGAGCCGGCTGCTGGGATTGAACTCCCAGCCTCATGGGCAAAGCTTTCAGACAGCTGCCTTACCACTCTGCGCCACAAGAGGCTCTAATTATATATATATATATATATATATATTTAAATTATTATTGAGTGATATGACTACATATGATTATGTTAACCCCTCCTCCTAAAAATGGCCAATGATGGGCCTGAAGGGGATGGAAAGGAAAGAGGCCCAGTCATAAAAATCCTTGCAGGCCAAGGTTCATTGCAGCTGGTGTCAATGGAGTCCAGAGAGGTAAGTACTCTCATTTTAACTTAACTATGTTGGGGGATGGGGGGTGGCAGTGTGGAGGATGCCTACCCCAGCCCTGTTCCCAGCCCAGTGGAGGTCACTGGGTTGCTTCTGGCATTGGGGCGGGGGGACACGATGGAGAATGATGTCACATCTGGTGGGAGTGTCTGGGTGATGTCACTTTTGGTGACATGTGACTTCCAGGGGGGGTAGAGAGGTGTGGCCTGCTGACCTCACTTCTGGGGTTTCTCAAAGCTTGAAAACTGTTTTGGTTTCTCAATGGTAAAAAGGTTGGGAAAGGTTGGGAAAGGTTGCCTTAACCTATATTCTGTTTTCTTAACATAGTGACCAATTATTTTTACTATAGTTGTAATGTGATGGGCTCATGCCCAGACCTAACAAGGTATATGGCAATGCGTGTTTTAGCAGATATATCCTACCTACAGCTGACGTGTAGAGGGATATAACCCAAAGCACATGCTTGAAAGTGGTTTATTACAGATTATGAAAGCTAACACCATGATGACTTGGGTGGATCCCCAGGCTGTTTCACCGGGATCACCTTTATTGTAATAAAGTTTCACTATGCATGTGTGGAATCCCTCCTGTTGTTTTTACTGGTGTAAGGCACACCAGGCAACAGCTCCATTTGGTCTACAAGAGTAACCACCATTAATTTAATGACATCATCGTTTCACAGAGCCAGTGAACTTCTCCCAGGTATTATAGCTGCAGCTGCAACAACAATCACATGAAAGCATTTTCAGCAGGTTTCACACAGCAACTATAAAATCAAAATCAGTCCCAAGATATAATATAATTAAATGAAACACCAGACTTTGGGAAGTTTCAGGACTGTATACCAAGATGTAATAAGTAAGAAGATAAAGTGGTGATTCATTCATCCAATAGTAATTTTGGGAGAAACTCATCACTCCCAAATGCTTTGCCCACTAAAACTAACCAATTATGATACATTTATTTTTCACATTAGCCTTTCAAAGAGTAAACTAGCACCAGTAACTATTAAATTTGGTCTCCACTGTACTATTCAAATTTGAATATCAACCTATTGCAGAAGTCTGAACTTTGTACCTGTTCTAGGATGCGGAGCAAAACTGTCCGAAAGCCAACCTGGTAAATGCCGTCCTCAGGAGGAAAGTAGGTCCCTCCTACAAGAGGTTTGAGATCCGGTGTCAACCATACACTCATTGGCCAACCCCCTCCACTGCTGGTTGCCTGAGAAAAATCATACAGGATGTGTTAGGTTCTTCTCCACCACATCTGAAAAGAGGCTTTCCAACTGGTTGTGCGAGGGTCTCAAGTTTCAACTCCCACCTGCACGAAGGTCATGTAAACTTTATCCACATCTGGCCTCTCTTCCCGATCGACTTTAATGCACACAAAGTTCTCATTCAGAATCTGACCAATTTCGACATTCCGGAAGGATTCTTGTTCCATGACATGGCACCAATGACAGGTTGAATAACCAACTGAAAATAAAAACTGTCAATTAAAAAGTTTCAGTGATGAACAAAGCAATGAAGAACTGGAATTAAGAGATAAAAACAATTGGTTGAGAAGAAGAAGAGAAAATAGCATTTGACATTTGCAAATATATAATTTAAAGGGTTTAGAACAAATGAGGAGGGAACTGGATGAAAGAGGAACAACATGCAACAGGAAAGAAGCTCCAACCACAAGAAGGCTTCTAAGTAAAGTATTGGAATGGTTTCCTAAGAACCATTCAGGGATCAAAATGTAATAGCATAGTTTTGAAAGGGAAGAAATGTGACCATAAACTGTTTCTACAGTAAAATATCGATCAGGTTATAAAAACTGTTTAAAGCATTATTTTAAATGACCCCTTTCACAGGGGTCGCAGCCCTTCTCTCCAAGGGGGTCCCCAAAGTGGCTGACATCACTCCTCTTCCATTTCATCCACACAACAGCCTTGTGGGGTAGACTGAGATAGAGTATTCATCTGTCTGGAACTGCGAAAAAGAGCAAGATCGGCATGGTGGGACAAGAGGCAGAACTGAACTGAGAAACCCCGGGGAAAAAAACAATTTATATACAATCATGAACAATGGATCTTCATGCCATTGGTCAGTTTCGATTTAATTTCTGTGAAAGAATACTTGCATAATTTTATGGTTGGGGATCACCACAACATGAGGAAGTGTATTAAAGGGTCGCAGCATTAGGAAGGTTGAAAACCACTGCCATAGAGGCTAGAAACCTTTTAGTGGTAATTTCTTACTGTTCTCTAAAGCAGGGGTAGTCAACCTGTGGTCCTCCAGATGTCCATGGACTACAACTCCCATGAGCCCCTGCCAGTATTTGCTGGCAGGGTCTCATGGGAATTGTAGTCTATGAACATCTGGAGGACCACAGGTTGACTACCCCTGCTCTAAAGTATCCAAGGATTCTACAAATATCTTTATCTTCCTATGAATTGCTACTTGCTTGAAACCAGCAAGTTAATAGCTCTTCCCAGACAAGAGGTCTGCTACTGATGACAGGTTGGATCTTCCTCCACCAGCTAATCTACTTGTGATCCTCATTTGTTTACTCATAAATACTCCTCGCAGCATTCTTTGCTGATGCCAACTGTACACTCAGAAAAAAACAACACAAGGACATTCCAAAAGGAAGTGGGGTGGATTGCCAGAAAACAGCTAGATGGAAATAGGGAAGAAAAATCCACTGCAGAAGGACCTAATTAGAACCATTTGTAGTCTCCAAGCATAAATTTATCTTCTCAAAAGATTTAAGCAACCATAAACCAAATCAGCAGGATAGCTTGTGTGGCATGGTTTTGAAATCTTATATATGCAGCCATAAACATGTACATAAAAGTCACATAAAATAAAGCCATTCCTTTGTTACCTGATAGGAATATCAACTTATCCTCCCTCTTTGCCTTGTCAAATGCCTCCTGACCCCATGGATACCTGAGATGGGGGGAAGGAGGGAGACAAGATAGTGAGATTCATCAACTAAATATGCCTAAACCAGAGAGCAGAGTTTAAACAGACACATTTCTCCAATCACTGACACTTCTAATTGATCATGATTACAACTGAGACACTGTCAAGTAGTACAACATCTATAAAAGATACGCAGGCAGAGCCACAATAGTCTGTGCCCAGCTTTGGAGCAGGCAGTAAGGCACACAACTGACAGGCATCATCAACATAGCTTCAGCCTCCATATACTGCTCAGGGCTCACAGCCATAAGAGCGTTGCCATGAATGAGCTGCCTGAAGGCGCTAAAGGACACTTAACAAGAATCAGGAGCTGTTCTGAAATGTCTCATCTGACTGATCCACCAGCCTGAGCATCTGGTTTATTCTTAGTCACTAAGAACAGGCCATGAATGAATGAATTTATTATTTATTATTTACTTAGATATTTATATCTTGATTGTCTCCAGAGTGGTAATGCAAAATGGCTTACAACATTCCCTCTTCCTCCTCCATTTTGTCCTCATGTCGGCCCTGTGAGGTAGGTTAAACTGAGAATGCATAACTGGCCCAAGGTTACCCAGCAAGCTTCCATGGTATAGTGAGGATTTGATGCAAAACCAAAACAGGAACACAACCCAACCTTAACAGGTAGAAACTCAGGTTGTTGAGCTGTACAATAAAATAATGTAAAACTTGTGAATTATTTATTATAGTGTACAATTAAAAACAGAATAAAAACTATACAGAACTAACAGCACATAAGACCAAACGCGTTTCGACCCTACTGGGTCTTCCTCAGTGGTCAGAACTGTGATAATACACTCTATATAAAGAATATCTATATTAAACTCTTTATAAAGTCTAGCTGAGTGGTTGAATGGGAAAGCTTTATTTCTGACGCACATGAGATACACGCTTAGCACAGAATTATATAATAGCAAAGAGTGGTGAGCCTAGGCACATATCATAGGAGGTGGTCTCCAAAAAGGATAAAATTTACATATATTGGTTGGAGCCATAATTTACAGATCCCATTCAACCACTCCGCTAGACTTTAAAGAGTTTAATATAGATATTTTTCTGTTCTGACCACAGTTCTGACCACTGAGGAAGACCCAGTAGGGTCGAAACACGTTTGGTCTTATGTGCTGTTAGTTCTGTATCGTTTTAATGAAGTTTTTATTCTATTTTTAATTGTGCACTATATTAAATAATTAACAAGTTTTACATTATTTTATTGTACAGCTCAACTTCCATAGTGAGGATTTGAACCTGCGTCTCCCACATCCTAGTCTAATGCTCTAATCACTGCAGCACTGCTGGTGCGTGATTATATACATAATTAAATTAGATGGGGGAACACATATGGTGTGAATCCCTACAGTCCAGCAGAAATTTGAATTCTTTCTCCCTCTGGTTTGAACAGTAATAAGAAGCATGGCAATTCATTCTATAGCACTGAATTGCAGTGATGGGTTGCAAAAATATAGGCATTTTGTTTAGATGGTCAAAATGAGAGAGTCAAGCTTTTAAGTAAAATCATAGAAATTGATAACAGCCCCAATGATGTTCTTTAGTTTTACAATAAACTTCTGTCCTCAGCTTATGACCAGGGGTGAGAGATGTGACTAAGTAAATGCTGCAAGGTATTTTTATTATATTGTTGTTGTTGTTGTTAAATTTATTACCCTCTCGTGGCGGGTTACAAAATGTCCAGCTAAAAAAACCCATTAAAATGGACAGAAAAGTACCAGTACCATAAAGCCAACATTTGCCTCATGAATTTCCCCTTTAAATAAAGCCATCATTGTACAGAATTTCGGAATATGTTTTTTGTCTTTTTGTTTGAGAATAATTTTTGCATTCACTGTGTAAACCACTTCTCAGATGCGGGAGAAAAGTAGGGCTATACATGCTTTAATATATAAAGTTGCCTTCGCTTTTAAATGGTCCCTGCTTCAAGGAGTTACAATAAAGGCACATACAAATGGCAGAGAAGAAGGATGAAAAGAAAGGTAGAGGGAAGATTTGCAAGAATGATGCATATGTTGTTAGACATTCTTAGGCTTTATTTTCAGCTGGGGATGAAAAAGAGGAAGGAAGAGGCTTCATAGGAAAGTTGGGTTTTGGAGAGGGATTAGAAAGAGAAGTGTTCATTTTGTTTGAAACACAGGTATTCTGGGAAGGAGTTGCAGATATAGGAGGCAGTTTGGAAGAGGGAGTGGAGGCACTGAAGAGAACAAGAAACAGGAGACTCTGGACAATAGTAAAAGAAATGAGTGTCCCCTAAAAAGAATGTCTACAATATTCCAAAGCTATTTTCCACTAAAATCATTTGTCTCTCCTACTCCTGTGACTTCTGAAGGAAAACTGCTCTTACCAGTCCACGGGATTATGGGCATGTTGAAGGAGGTAAGGAGACTTCTCATGAATCAGACGGTTAGTGTACTGAGAGGTGCCAGAATGGCTGCCTTTCCCTCCTGTGGCCATGGCCAAGGCTCTTCTTGAAAATACAGTTCTGCGACAAGAAACACAGATGGAGGGCTTTTAGTCTGGCTAATCTCCAAAACCCTAGGAGCCAGATTAATTCCCATGCCAGGCCTCTGCTGAGAGCTACACACCTCCTGGTGAGATCAGCATCTGGACAGGTTCAGTCTGTATTATCAGGAAATGCTACTGGCTTGTTTCATGAAAGAAAGACATCTGCAATAGACCATTTATGCACTGGGAACTTCACTGCCCCAGCTCACATGCATGGGGAGTACAAATAGGGGGTGGATGAGATGCACCAGGCCAAATGCTCCCTCATGTGGGTGCATGAAGAGATGGGACAACCTGCCATAACTAAAACTCCAGCCTGCATCCTGGCATGAAACCTCCAGTGCATAAACAGTCATAGAGAGCAGTTAAATTGCAGTCCTGGGTTAGCCATGGGAGGGTAGATCTATAGAAAACCAATGACTCCTGCTGGTTTCAGACACAAAGGCTTCCTTTGGGTGGCACTCACTTGGCTGGCCAATTGAAATGAATCGCATTGTCATTTCACCAAAGTCCCAGTTGCGAGAAGAGTGGCTCTCCCAACCCAAGCAATCAGCTGCCCAATGCAGACTGCCCCTTAGTTGGGTGCTTATTGAATCATGGAAGGGACCTCCAGGGTCAGCTGGTCGGACCCCCTGCACAATGCAGGAAATTCACAACTATATCTTGAATATAACTTTGTTGGCCTTAAAGGTGCCATGGGATTCAAATTTTGTTCCAAATTAAATACTAGAAGATGTGCTCTGAGAGATCCAATTGCTGAGCAAAAATTTAAAACCTAGATCTATGAAGTCCAGTGTTAGCATTTTATCTAACCACACTACCTCACTGGCTGTCCTGGCCACATGTTCTTAAGATTCACAGAGTACAAAACTCAGATAATTTTTGCTACTGAATATTTATAGCTGCTTCCACAGGAAGCTTTTTCTTTGCATAGGCAGCAGGAAACCCCAATACTATTTGGGAGCATCCAGATGATGTCGTTCCCACATGGACATAACTTGTATAGCTTCTGTGTTTCCCTTTTGAGCCAGAATAAAAATAAACCTATTTTAACTCTGCCCATAGGTGCAATAGAGAGACAGACCACCTGGTAGCAAAGAGTAGCAACAAGCCAGAAGGCCTCTTCAGGTGTGGCAACTGCTCTTTGGCATACCTTGCCCAGGAGAGGCACACCTGGCTCCCTTCCACCCTCTGCTTCAAAGGCTGGTTAAGGCCTTCCTTTTAAGAAAGGCTTTATGTCTGGACGGCTCTGGCAATCCATACTGTTGTTCTATTATTCCAGTCCATTATTTTACCCTGTTTATTATAAGTCATTTATTTAAGGGACTAAGAATTTTGTAATCTTCTATGATGCAGCATCTAACTAAACTACAACCCGCCTCCCACTGACATATTTCTTAATTTATACCGCCATCCACAAATCCTCCAAACCACCTAATTCTTCCTTTACTAAAAGTCCCAATCCTTCCAGTAACGTACATTTTCCTGTTGTTACCGCCAAAAAAAATTACAAATGATGTAGATCTGTTCCCACAATTTGACCCTCACGCTCTTTGTAATCACCTCACTCTGTCCAGCCATTTTTAAACAGCATTCAGCCTTCAAGATAAAAGAAAGTCCCAAGACTTTATTAAGATTGTCACAACAAAAAATGCCTAAGAGAAACAGGTGATAACTTTCACTGGATTTTCCAGTTTTACAGACAAATCCACTATATCTGAACATCACCTTTCCTTAATGTAATCCTCTTATCCCAGAACGACCACAACATCACTGAACACAGCTAAACAGAAAATACCTCGTAATTCTGCAATGCTGCTTCTATTTCAAATGTTGAGGCAGCGGCCTCTCTCACCTCTTTAGAGCACCTGTACGGTTCCTGTCAACCCAACAAAACTACGTCAGAGCTGTGAATTTTCAAAATGGTGTCAACTCCACCCCCATTCCAGAATGTGATTTGTATCTGGCCAATCAGAATGTACATTTCTAACGGACAGTTGAGTCAGCACTACTGCTTGTAAGCATGTCAGGCTAGGATGTGGGAGGCTGGAGCTGGAAGCAACAAAGATGTTTTGCTCTAATTTTGTCTCTAAACTGGAGTGGGGAGGGTATCTACATGACAATGTCCCCTCACTGCCTGCTTGTGGTGCCCCTCTTCTCACTTGGCTGCAACACTTCCTACACCTGGTTTGACAGGACCTTTCCAAGAGACTGTGATCAGCGTCTTCTTGGATGCTGTGTGGATAAAATGTGCATGTTTGCAGGTTCAGTGCACAAGAGCACCACTTCCCTTGCAGCAGTCCTCGCTATTGCTTTGGTAAATGACATATCAGTATAGCTTAACCCTATCACTATATATCAATTACTATATTTTAAAGCAGTGGTCCCCAACTTTTTTATCACTGGGGACCGGTCAACGCTTAACAATTTTACTGAGGCCCAGGAGAGGGGGGGTAGCCTTTTGCCGATGGATGTCGCCGCTGCTGCCTGAGCCCCTGCTACACTTGCTTTCCCACTGACGCCTCTGACTTCCTGCTGCCCACTGGGAAGTGCTGCCAGCAACAGCTGCATAGTGCCATGCCGAGGGGGAGCCGCAGCCATGGCGGCCACTGGAGAGCACCAAAGGTGAGCCGGTGGCAGAGTGGCAGGGCAGCCCCCGAGGCAGCAGCCAGGGAGGAGGACAAGGAGGAGCCGCGGCCTGATCTATGGACCGGTACCGGTTCCCGGACCGGGGGTTGGGGACCACTGTTTTAAAGCACAAAAGACCTCTGAGGGGAAGTGCAGGAGAGACGACTATGTAAATGCTTCACTTCTGCTAGACACACTTTTCCACACACAGCAGCAAGAACATGAAAAGAAGAATATGGATGTAGCCCTGGGTTCAAATCCCTACTCTGACACAATGCTTGGTAGGTGATCATGGTCAAGTCACTCTTTCTTAGCATAATCTACATTATATGGTTGCCATGAGGATTATTTGTGCAAACCTTGACGTGAACTTCCCTGGGCCATCAGGAAAGGGCAGGATACATGTATTAAAATAAAATAAATAAATAAAATGATGGAAGAAGAACCATGTACATTGCTTTCCAAGAACAGCCTTGGAAAACTTCTCCTGAACACCTCTGTAGTAATGTAATGAGGTAAATACAAGAATGCATTAACATACCTTGGGCATGTTGCAGTACACAGTATTTCAAAACCAGTATCTTAAGACTGCTACACATCACACATTTTAAATGTGGGTATTTGTATGCAAAATTGGGGTTTATGCACTTGACTTATAGCATGCTTCCAACTGAATGTATGGTCAGAAGTCAGGAATGGTCAGTAGCTTCCTGCCATGTCCATTAAAAAACAACAACTGTCTCCCCTAAGATAAGAATATGAAGGAGGCATACTGTTAATTTTATTACATGCATCACATTCCTCCAGGATCGCGGACAGAGGGTAGCACTAGGAGAGAGCCATCACCAACTGGCATCTGGAGTCCCTCAAGGGGCAGTTCTCTCTCCAATTCTATTCAATATCTTTATGCGCCCTCTTGCTCAACTGATGCGGAGGTTTGGGCTGGGTTGCCACCAATATGCGGATGACACCCAGCTCTTCCTCCTGATGGATGGCCACTCTGACTCTCCCCAAAACATTAGCCAGCTGCCTGGAAGCAGTGATGAGATGGCTCAAGCAGAGTCGTCTGAAGCTGAACCCTTCAAAGACAGAGGTCCTGTGGCTGGGTAGGAAGGGCCCAAGGGAGGAAGCCCGCTTACCCATCCTGGAGTGCAGCTACCAGTGGGCCACTCCACCAGGAACCTGGGCATGATTCTTGATACTCCCCTCTCAATGAAGGCTCAGGTCATGATGGTAGCACAGCTGGCATTCTACCACCTTTGCCAAGCCAAACTACCTGGCTTCGGAACACCTAGCCACAGTGATCCACGCGACAGTCACCTCTAGGCTGGACTTCTGCTACTCGCTCTACACAGGCCTGCCCTTGACTTTGATCCTGAAACAACTAGTCCAGAACACAGCCGCAAGGGTCCTCACAGCAACACCTCAGAGGTTCCACATTCAGCACATCCTTCAGCAGCTGCTCTGGCTTCCAGTTGAATTCTGGATCAGACCTAAGGTTCTGGTTATCACCTTCAAGGCCATACACAGTCTGGGCCCAGTATGCCTGAGGGATTGCCTCTCTGCTTACAATCCACAAAGAGCCTTACCCTCTAGCACTTCAAACTTACTGGTGATCCTTGGCCCCAGGGAGGCTTGCTTGGCCTCAACCAGGGCCAGACCTTTCTCCATCCTGGCAGAACAAGTTCCCAGATATGATCAGGGCCCTGACTGAACTTGAACAGTTCCACTGGGCCTGCAAAGGGGAGCTCTTTCACCAGGCATTTGGTTGAGATCGATCTGAACCACCACTTCCCAACGGCCCTCTTGAACCCCCTCCTATGGCACCCACCATAGTTCCACCAAATCCAGTATGAATTAATTTAATGTTTCCCACATTCTTCTACTGCCCCATGTTGTTTGTTGTTTCAGTTCGTTCATTATTGTTAATCTAAGTTATCTGTATTGTTTCTGTTCTGTTTTATGTGAACTGCCCTGAGCCTTTGGGGAGTGTGATATATAAATAAATTAATTAAATTAAATGAAACAAATAAATTAAACATTTGTCATCCATCACAACTTTTTGGGAGACAGGGTTTTTTTTTAAATCTCAATATATTGTGATTTGAATGGGAAATCTCCTAGAACAATAATGATGCCCCCATATTCCCTTTCTCTAGAGAAGGCCTCCAATTTTTGTGGTATCTGATTTCATTGGCATATAACCATACAATGTAGATTATGCTGAGAAAGAGTGACTTACCCGAGGTCACCTAGCAAGCATTGTGTCTGGGTGGGGATTTGAGCCCAGGGCTCCATCCACAATTCAATCATTTTCCGTGTTCCTTCTGTTGCTGCTGTGTGTGCAAAAGTGTAAGGGATTATGGGCAACATCCTCTACCTTAAGAAGTCTTCCTTCAAGTGGCTCTTATGTTGGAGGAAGAGCCATTTAATTTGGAGGAAGTCTCCTTAGGCAGAGGGAAGGCCTCATGCTAAGCTTTTCCCACCAATACTAGGTCAGCATTGTTTTTATTATTATTATTATTATTATTATTATTATTATTATTATTATTATTATTATTGGATTTATTACCCGCCACTCCCTTGCAGCTCGTGGCGGGTTACAACAGTATAAAACCCCATAAAATACATTAAAATCCCATTGACACATCTACAATTAAAGCTGCCTGGCAAGAGCGGCTAATCGACTACCCATTCCCCCACTAGCGGGTGGAGAGGGGATACTGATGGTACCCGTCTCTTTAATCCCAATCCTCAGGTCCGGGGGGACATAGATGTTAAGCCTGGTCTCAACTGTAAACCTGGCAGAAGAGCTCCGTCTTGCAAGCCCTGCGGAACGATGGAAGGTCCCGCAGGGCCCGCAGCTCTCCCGGGAGCTCATTCCACCAGACGGGGGCCAGGACCGAAAAGGTCCTGGCCCTGGTCGAGGCCAGGCATGCTTCCCTAGGGCCGGGAACGACCAACAGATTTTCTCCCGCAGAACGTAAAGCTCTGCGGGGGGCATAGGGCGATAAGCGGTCCAGGTTTGAGAAATTGCTGACACAGATGTTTTGGTTTTTACCAGGTTTGAGAAATTGCTGACACAGATGTTTTGGTTTCAATTCTCCAAAGCAAAATAACTTTGTACTGCAGATAGATTCAAGCGGTTAGCCATGTTGGTCTGAAGCAAGACAACAAACTTTGAACCCAAAGGCACCTTTAAGACCAGGAAAGCTTTATTCCAGGCATGAGCTTTCACGTGCATGCACACTTCTGCAGACATTCCTCAGAATTTGGCACAGAAGGCATAAAAGACGACACAAAATATGGACATGGATACAGCACCCACTGAGGACCACTAAAGCAGTCCATACTTACTGTGGTGTAAATCCATCAGAATAAAAGGGGGCGGGCCTAGAACACAATCCTGCACTAGATGATGCTTTGCAGTCTAGTATAAGTCCTGAGATCACAGGAACCTTAAGCAACAAAACTCTAGGAGAAACGGCGGGGGGGGGAGGGGAGAATGCCAACCAAATGCTGTTCTGATAATAATACCCATGAAAAGTCATCAGCAACAGCGGCGGAACAACAGACGATTTCTCCAGTTCTGAAGGCGCCTGCATTCCAGCACAACAAATCGCGAGCCTGGGAGGAAATCAGTAGCGAAGCTAACAGGAAAAATGCAAAAGGGTGATTTTCTTTTAAGTTTTGACCGACATTATGGCCCACCAGAGAGCTCAGTGCAAGGGGAGGCGGGCCACAGTCGCCCGTACAGAGGACGGATCAGAAAAGGGCAACCCGCTCGGTTTCCACTAGGAAGGCGAAATTCAAGACCAGATGGAATTCGGAGTCTGGCACCGAAGCAAACCCGGCGGGGTTCGCTCACGTAGGGGCGGCCGCCCGTCCTCGCTTCCTCGCTGGGCTGTTTATCTGCATGTAAACAGCGGCACGTGACCCATCCGGGAGCCCCGCGGGCCGACGGGCAGGAGGGAGGGCGACGCGGTACCTGCAAGCCCAGGACAGTCGCTTCGGCCCGAGCCGGGGCAGCAGCGGGCGGCGGTTAGAGCGGCACAGCAGCAGGGCCGCGGCGGAGATCATCGCCCGCAATGCCGCCAGCGGCACAGGGCGGAGCTAAGCCCCCACCCCCCACCCCCGGCCCGGCGACTTTGGGAGACTGAGGAGGAAGAGCCTCGTTCTCTCCCGGGGCAGGGGCGGGGAGGGACTCCGCTGGGCTGCGGTTCAGCCGTCAAGGGGTGTGACTCCGATTCGAAGGCGTAGGGAGGAAGCGGTTCGAAGGGGAGGAGGGGCACGCCTGGGAAGGCGCCCCAGGGAATCGGCCTTAGAGGCGAGCCCGCTTTTCGTGCAGCGCTGCAGAGCTCGCACGCCCGTGTTATGTCTGCGGAGCGTAGTAAATACAAGAAAGTATTTCATGACATTTTAATTGTTCTCAGTAAAATAAGTTTCCCATATAGAATATTAAAACGTTTAAGCTACAGGTGGCACCCGTCTGGTAAATTGATTAATTCCAGCACACTCCGGATGTTCTCTGGGCATCTCTGATGGGGAGTTGCGACTGAGACCAGTAGACTGGCCAAATGTACTTCCTTGGGGCCAGGGATCACTAGCCCATAGAAGGGGGCGGGGCGGGGCGGGGCGGGGCAGAGGTTAAGACAGTTCTTCAAGTATGCCAGGCCCAGACCGCAAATGGCCTTAAAGTTAAATACCAAAACTTCTAACCTGATCCAGAATTCAACTGGGAGCCTGTGCCATTGCCAAAGCACAGGCCGTATATGGACTCTCCAAGATGTTCCCAAGAGGACCCTGGCCACTGGAGCAGGGATAAGGGCAGGCCTCCGTAGAGCAAGTTATAGAAGTCCAGTCTACAAGTGACCGTTGCATGGATCACCATGGCTAGGTGCTCTGGGTCCAAGCAGAGCACTAGTAGCTTAGCTTAGCGAAGGTGGTAAGATGCCAGCTGCTCTACCCTTGTGACATGCACCTCCATAAACAGAGAGGTATTGAAGATCACACCCAGGTTCCTGGTTGTGTGCAATGGTTAGATATACCCCATGACACAAAAACTTTATTCCGAAACATGGATCCTTATGGATCCACAGAATTTTTGTGTTGGTGCACCCCAAACTCACCATCAGGTCACTTATCATGATAGCAATAGATTTCACCATGAAAATCATGCATCTTGTTTCATGGCATCACAAGTGCACAAAAATGTGTCTCTGAAGCATGGATCCTCAGCATTTTTGCACTGGGTTACCCTAAACTCAGGGGCTTTCCGCATTCGTCCAAAATAGCACAATGGTTACTAATTGAAATCGCTACAGTTTTGCCATTATGCACAACGTCGTTGACAATCTGCAACACTCCTGAAACTGATCTGCAAAAAGCGCTTCGTTGTAGCGCTTTCAGGGATATCCCAGAAAGTGGATTCACCCTCCGGAAAGCGCTACACTCCTGCAACCAATCTGCAACACTAGCGGGAAAGTTCTGTGCGTTACCATTGTTGCGGTTTCTGCAAAGTCCCTCCCCCTGGCTCTCTCCTCTGATCTTCCGGCGAAGCGATCGCCATTTTTTTTTCTCCGAGCGAGCGAAGATCAACGCACCGGCAAGCCTTCGTTTACCCAGAGAGGCTTCCCTGGCTGTAGCCCCTCTGTTTAAAGTCACCAAGCACAAGCCTGTTTGCTGGTTTATTTTCACTTTATTTTCACTTTATTTTCACACTGTTTTCGGCCGAAAATCGCGCCTGTGAGGTGGGGTGTTTTTTTTTCCACTCGGGGGGAGCGTGGCAACAGCAGCTCAAACACCACCTGCTAGCTGGATGGGTCTCTCCAACGGGTGTTTTTTTTTTTTTAACTTCCTTAAAGGGAAAGGGGCTGTTTGGGAGCATGGTAACGGCCGCCCATTGGCTGCTTGACAGCCAGGGGCGGGACACAGCTTAGCAATAGCGCTTCCTGGCTAGCGATTTTTGCAGAGACCGGAACCCTGTTGGAAACGATAGAAACGCAACTTGATTCCACTACAAAGGCAGGTATGCGTTACGCCAAATTCCACTATTTAAAATGGCGATTTTTCGTTCAGCAAACAATTTGCTACATGGTGCGGAATGGCCCTCACTATCAAATTCCATATGTCTATAGTCACAGAATTTAGCAGGAAAATCTTGAATCCACTACTTTCTGCCACCTGGCATGGTGCAAAGCATAGATCATCAATATTTTTGCATTGGAGTCACCCCAAACTCATCATGGTGTTGTCCATATTGGAGGTCTCCTGATTTAATTAGGGAAATCAGTGATTTAATTGGAGACTTGGCAAGAGGGGGTAACTTAGAATCTCTAGCAATGCATACAATGATGTTCCTTTAAAGAAACTCTAATAACTAAACCAGTCTGATATAAATGGGAAGTGTTCTTTATTAGAGAGAATCAAGAAATATAATCACATTAAAACAGGAGAAGGGATAGTGTATGGAGGGGGTTAGTATTTACCATCACGATGTGGAGAAGGATCTGCAGATTTATCAGTGAAATGACAGATGGTGTTGGGTACTCTATTTTTATAGGGGAAAATGTTACCTCAGGCTATACTGCTGTGCTAGCCCCTAAAACATGCTGAGGAGATTTCCTGTGTTTGACAATGACCATAGGAGACGTGATGGGCTTGTCCATATGGGGGAAATGCTTCAGGAAAAGCCTTAATATGTTTCCAGGAAATAGGATCCTCTACCTGACTAGAATAAAAGGTGTTAATGTTTCCTGACAACCCCTTGAGTACTGATGGGAAACTATCAGGGTGAGACAAGGTGTTAGAAATTGGTAATTGAGGTCTGTGGACGTGAAAGGAGAGATTTGAGAAACTGACAGGATTAGTTACCAATTCTTGGAGAGCCTATTGTCCCAAGGTATGTCTCTCTTTTGGGTGAAGAGGATCCCACTGACATCTGACTAGCATCCATTTCCTATCCCTGCTTGGGAGCTGACAGTCATTTTTTGCCAACTGATATCCGTTTACCAATAGCATTTTCACCGTTGCCATCCCTGAACTGAGAAGCCCGTGCAGAGCTGGCTTCTTGTGCCACAGGAGCCTCTCATCTAGGCTTGATCCAGGGCCATTTTTGCTTCCCAAACCTGCATGCCACAGTCCAAAGCTGAACCAGGCTTCAGAGGCTGTCGCAAATGGGATTCCTCACAGTTGTGTAACTGCAAGGAAAGGAAGTTGGGTTGGACCCAGAACCCACTTCTTTCAAAATGTGACAAGTAGTTTGGAGAAGGAAGTCTCACCTACCCTTTAATGCTGTTGCTGGTCCTACATGGAAAGGACAAAACTGCACTGGAGAAAAGTCACTTCGTATCCGTTGTCATCTAGCACATTGTCCCACTCTTCATTGTCTCTGAGAGTCATTGGTCATGGTAGGAACTGCTGCTGTGCCTGTGCTATCTAATGTGGAGGTTCTCAGATTCTTCTACATGCAGAAGAATTCTCCCAGTCCAGAGAACAGAAGAAGCTCAGGCTGCAATCATAAGAACCCTTTCCTGGGTCTAAACCCCATTAAATAAAGCTGGACTTACTCCTTAGAAAGCCAACTTGGTGTAGTGGTTAGGAGCACCAACTTCTAATCTGGTGACCTGGTTTGATTCCCTGCTCCTCCCCCACATGCAGCCAGCTGCGTGATCTTGGGGTTGCCACAGCACTGATAAAGCTGTTCCGATCAAGCAGTAACATCAGGTCTCTCTCAGTCTCACCCACCTCACAGGGTGTCTGTTGTGGGGAGAGGAAAGGGAAGGCAATTGTAAGCCGCTTTGAGACTCCTGGTAGAGAAAAGCGGCATATAAGAACCATCTCAGTTTAGGGTTGCACTCTCACAGTCTGCTCTAGATCCGTGGGAACAGGCAACCTACAGATAAATGCAGCCTGCAAAGTAACTCTCTCTACCTCTTCAATGTTGCATTCCTCTGCTCATTGCACTGCCTTTACAACATATGCATTTATTCTGCACTACAAATGCAGCCACTACCCAGCAGTATATGGATGTGCGTGTCCTAGATTTTATTTTGGCATTGAATCCAGAGCTTTCCCCCACTCAGGACATTTATAAAAGATGCTGGGTACCAAACCTGGAATTGAGTGTATGCAAATTATGTGTTTTTTACTGATCTCTCACCTTTAAAAGTTAAAGATGCTTTCTCCCCTAACAGTCCTGCATAGACAGCCAAATGGAACTCACACTAGCAGCTGCAGAAGCAGAAGGCATGGTATTAGATGCCAGCTGGTTCCATCGGTTCAAGTCTCTGGTTGCTTTCTATTTAAGTAAATGCATTTAGGATTTGATTTAGCCAGCCTAGTGGGCAAGGAAGTGCACCACAGATCACCGCAATACTTTCTCTGTACCATCAGCCATGATCTGCTCATTTGAAAATGTGTCCAGCGGAGAATGATTTTGCAAATAAAATATTTATTGTGCAGAAGAGGATGGGATGAAAAGCACTCTAGGTATCACCTGCCAGCCTGAGTCATCTGATTTGGCAGCTGTGCATGGCGTGGGGTGCCCTGTACCAAACCAAGAAATGGTTACCACTGACAGAGTAGGTAGATAACTGAACCATCCCTTCTCATTTTCAGATAGCCTGTAATACCAGGAGGTTCATTCCACTCCAGGCTCACTCTAGAGCAATCTTAATATTCAATTAACCACTCTCTATCCTCTACCTTTGATACCTTTTACACTTAGTCATCCTACTAGGCTCTTCAACTGGCATTAAAAGCTCTTTCACATTAACCTCCTCCTGTGCCTTGTTGACTTTTGCGCATTGATCCCCAATTTGTGCATCTGGGAAAAGAGAGAAAATATGTCCATGAAAGCAAACAAGATAATTTTACTAGGGTCTTTAAAAACCAAACCAAACCAAGAGGTACCTTAGAGATGGTTGCTTGTACAGACATGTTTGTTTTTGTATGCAGACACATTTGCAGTGGAAAGATAAGTCTATAAGCTTTGTCTTAACTCTTTGTGCAAGAAAAGACCCCCGAGTTTAAGCAAATTGTGTTAGCCTATTGCAGAGAGGCATGAGCTGGGATGGGAAGCTGCTGAAGGAATCAAAGCCCCATTCCAACTGCTGTTTTTATTAAATTGTATTATTCTGATTGCTTTTACATTTGAGATTCTAGTTTTTAAGAATTGAATTTCTCATAATTTCAAAGCTATTAATTTGACTTGTACTTTTCCCCAGACACCGTTATTTTTATGCACATATTCCAAGTTTTGCAGATATTACTTTAAAATGCTTGACAGCTAGGATATAAATCTAGGGATGCCAGTCCCCAAGTGGGCCCTAGAAATCCTCTGGAATTATAGATAATCTCCAGCCTAAAGAGATCAGTTCCCCTGGAGAAAATGGCTGCTTTGGAGGGTGGACCCCATAGCATTACACTCTACTGAGGTCACTCTCCCCCTCAAATCCCCCCACTCCCAGCTCCACCCCCAAAGTCTCCAGGTATTTCCCAGAGGTGGCAACCCTATGAGGTGGCAATCCAGAGGTGGCAACCGTATGAATGGCAGAGGGGGTTGTCTCCCCTCAGCCTTAATCTTCATTAAACAACTCATCTGTCCATTTCAGGCCCTCTTCTGCAATGTGAGAATATTATGTTGGGCTTTGTTCCAACATTCTTGGAGGGATTATTGAGATTATATGTGAAGCATTCAGAACACCTGAAATATGACAAGAAATGCTAGGTATTATTATATGGAATGCGGTCTGGTTCCCTTCTTTGACTGCTTCCACATTCATGCCACCCCGAAACAACTAGCTTTTTAAGCTATTTTGATTGATTTAAGCCAGTTATTGAGGTTATTTGACAATGGTAAAGAGTTTTCTGGTGAGGGTTTCTGTCTAGCATTCATTGCGGCTTTATTGGTTTGATTGTACTTGTTACCTTTGTAAGCCTACAATTGTGTGTGTAGATTATAAAAGATAAAATGAATAAATTACAACACAGCGGATGGCAGAACAGCTAAGAAGAAGATTGGAACTTTCTAGCTGGCACAGCTTTACTAGACAAGCTTCCATTGGCACAAAACTCTCAGGACCCTCCTGGGGATCATATGCTAGCAAAGTGACTGTAACACAGGAATCTTTGAGCAGTTGTTTACATCCATGAAAGCTAGAACCACCTTAAAAAAAATAAAAGCAGAAACTCCAAATTCTGCCACCTGTTCCAAAGCTTCCAATTGGAAGCACAGGATATGCATAATTCTAATTGGAAACTTTATTTGATGTCAAAATATAAGAGACAGACCAAAGTGGTTGAAATGTTCCCAGGTTAATTTCTCTATGATGGAAGTTAAATCCTCAAACACTTGGAACTGAGCATGTTCGATATATTGGCTGATGACTAGGAAAGAGGAGAGCTGGCAGCTGGCTCAAGAAGGTTCAGGGTGGGGTGCAGGGTAGCCATGTCCATCAGTATCAGCTGTTTGATGGCTTTTCAAAAGAATATGACTTCAGGACTCACCCAATTGCCACCTGGGCACAAAATGATAGGATGCAAATGGACATTCAAAATTAAATATAACACAGAAGAAGATGTGTTTTTATACCCTGCTTTTCGCTGCTCAAAGGAGTCTCAAGATGACTTACAATCACCTTCCCTTCCTCTACCCACAACAGACACCCTGTGAGATAGGTGGGGTTGAGAGAGCTCTGAGACGACTGCTCAGTCAGAACAACCCAAGGCCACCCAGCTGGCTACATGTGAAGGAATGGGGAATCAACCTGGCTCAGCAGATTAGAAGTCCCCGCTCTTAACCAGTACACTAAGCTGGTGACCTTGCTGAGTGTAACAGTTGGAAAGGGAATGCATGTTCAACATTTAGACATTTTGTACAGTGATATTACAGAAGACATTTACATGGACCAGCCATGAAGCTTTAAGGAATCTGAATACCAGACCCTTGTAGGTAAACTCCAGAAAAGTATTTATGGCCTAAAGCCAGGCTGTAGAATGAGAAATTAAATGAAGTATGCACCAGAGAAGAATTCATAAGAGGCAAAGCAGATCCACCATTGTACACCAGAAAGCAAGATAAGAAATGAACATGCATCCTAATTTACATGGATGACATAATACTTTCTTTTGAATAAGAAGGTAACTGTGATAGGATAATCAAAAGTTGAATCAAAATTTTGCAGTGAAACAACTGGGAGATGTCAGTATTATCTTGGTATTCAGATAGAAAGAGAAGCCTATCACCTTAGTCAGAGAAAAAAATAACTGAGATGCTGGAGCATTTTGGAATCAAAGGTGCAAAAGAGGTGAAAACACCCATGGAAGTACGATACCTGAAAAATGACATCAAGAAACATTGTCAAAAATCATGAGGCAATTGGAAAACTGTTGTACCTAGCCACAGTGTCTAGGCCAGATATAAATGCTCATATAGGATTTCATGGTCAGAACATTTCTGCACCTAGCCAGGCGGACTGGAACCCAGTATTATCCAAACAGAACAAACCAGTTGAAACTGTGACTCCCAGCAACTGCAGATCCAAAGCAGAAAGCATCCATGGAGGCTGACTGGGCTGGGGACACCACTGATCAAAAGTCCACCAGTGGATATGTGTTTCAATATAGAGAAGGGACCACTAGCTGGTCAAGTCGAAAACAGATAATTGTAGCACTATCTTCAACAAAAGTGGAATATGTTGCAACCAAACAAGCATGCCAAGACTGGATTGATTTCACACTTAGATTGGATAGATCTGAAACAATAAAAATTTCTGCGGACAATCAAGGGTGTATAAAACTGTCACAGACTGAAAAGGACTCATTAACATGTAGTAATGACCAAATGATTGCTGATGGTCTCCACAAAACTATTGCCTTCTAGCAAAATTGAACATGCTGGAGGAATACATATGCAGTCAAGAAGGGGTGTTGGAGAAGTGACAGTCTGCTGTCATGTCTATACCTGAAGAAATGTGCATGCACACCTTGATTAAAACTTTGCTGATATTAAAGGTGCCATTAGACTCAACCGCTGCTTCAAACCAGCACAGATACCCACCACGATCTATGTAAATAATGCTGAAAGAGTAGTTTAGTCTGCTAGTACCCATGGGGGAGCTGTGGTGCATTCTCTAGGGCAGGCTTTCTCAAACAGGGTTTTGTGAAACCCTGTGCCTTCTTGATGGCCCTGGAAAGGTTTCCCAAATGGGTGGGAGTTAAGTAATGTTTAATTTTTTAAAAAATGTGATATCACCATATATAGTCATGTCAACCCACCCCCTCCTCCCAAAATGGCCAGTGATGGGCCTGGAGGGGGTGGCATGTACACAGCTATGCTTCCCAATCATCTTCTGCATGATGGCACCACTTCTGGGGTGCACTTCAAAGCCTGAAGAATGTTCCAGGGGTTTCTCAACAGTAAGAAAGTTGAGAAAGGCCACGCAAGTGTTTAGGGTCCCTTTAATGGTTTAGCTTGCGATTCAACCTAACTCTTGCTGTCTCTCTCTCTTTCTCTGCTGTATTACTAGGTGTTAGTGCTTGTATTCTGAAGGCCTCTCTGTTGAATTAGTGGCCTGCTGTCATTTATTGACCTTTTGCAAAAGTCTTGTTGCAGTAAATTCATTGAAAACAAATTCCAAGGCGTGGTTTGGATTATTTCCTGAACTCTGCCAACAAAATACATTTTTACATAGCTACATCCTTACCATTGTTCCCTCTAATATTTTGGAAAAGCCCCTGTGGGCGGAGCACTGTCTGGGACACGTCCGGTGTCCAGCCTGCACCAGGGGCTAGATTGGGCCGGCCCCTGGAGCGCCCGCTTCCAGGAGCCGGCCGTGAGGCACATAGCCAACCTCGCAGCCAGATCTTGCCTGGCCGCCAAGGACAGCTCTCCTCTGCTGCCCTGCCTTGACTGCTGGTGCACTGCGCCTGCCAGTGGCCATGGTAGCCCAGCCACCACTGGAGATATCACCCCATCCTCCACCAGGACTACAGGTTCACCTGCCGCACATGCAGCCAGGTGAGTGACCTTGGGCTCACCACAGGACTGATAAAGCTGTTCTGACCGAGAAGTAATATCAGGGCTCTCTCAGCCTCACCCACCTCACATGGTGACTGTTGTGGGGAGAGGAAAGGGAAGTTGGTTGTAAGCTGTTTTGAGACTCCTTCTGGTAGAGATAAGCAGCATATATGAACCAACTCTTCTTCTACAATTTAAGAAGAAAAAAGTGATTTTCAAACTATATGTTAATTATGGGGATAATGCAGTATGTGGTTTGTAATTTTAAGGTGATGTATAAGAATAAGATATGTATTGCTAGTTGTAAATAGGCTTGTGCACCAGAGGTCCAATCTGGATTCAGCACCCATTAAAGTGAATGGTGACATTGAATTTAATGGGAAGTCTGGTGTTCCAGCCTTTCCCAGGGCCTGGGGGGTGGGGGTTCCAGTTAAAACCTCCAGACTTTCAGGATAGCTCCAGGAGGTGCTTACCTGACCCCCCTCTGAATTTCATAATGATTGGAACACAGGGTCCATGTCCAGGGGTCCCGAAAAAGGGTGCTTCTATCCATTCTATCCAATAGAAATTTCGTCCCATTGGATAGAATGGAGCCGATGGGGGCCCACTCTTTCGGAACCCCTGGAGGTGGACCCCGTGGTCCAATCATTATGAAATCCGGAGGGGGGTCAGGTAAGAGCTGACTACAGTGCCTCAAATTACCACACTGATTAATGCTGGAACTAGGTTTGATCTGAAATATAGTTCTGTCACCTATGAAAAGCACCTTGGTGGTTTTTCAGAGGGATGCAAATAGGAGAAATCATTTGCCCATTTTGAGTAAAACAGCAGGTATGGCACTCATTTTGAAAAAAAATCAATTGAATGCACAATGTGTAGCAATGGTCAATTGACACTAAGAGCAACAAGTATTGCTTTATTCTTGTCATTATTGTGGTGCTGTGTAGCTGAAATGTGACTGACTACATGATGACTTAGCATGGCATCCCCATGCAGACTGTCATTCTTGATTGACTGGGATGACAGGAAGAAACTGTTGTTTGAGCAATAGTAATGTCACCAAAGCTGCTGTCAAGGAGGATAGAAATCAGGAATCAAAAAGAGACTTCTAAAAGGAGTTTCTAAAGGAACATTTTGGGCTCCCTGACCCTCCTCCATTTCACAAGGGGACATTCAGTGCAACCCAAATTGGTACCTTTTGGCCCAAATACATAAGAGGGGAATTTGGCACATGGAAGGTCATGAAGTGTGAAACCTCAAGCACATTTGAACACTTTATTGACTGCATATTAGTTTTTCCTATGTTCCATTATAGCCAGACAATCTGTTATTGGCATGATAATGATGTGATAGTGTTTATGCATTGAGAATAAAGCCACAGTGATTGTATCACCACCGCTGGACTGGACCTGGTGGATCAGTGTTCCAGTCATCTTATCCTGCAGATGCAACTTGTACTGGCATGCTGAAACCCAAAGTTAAGACACAGCTGGTAATTAGGATATTAAATTCATGCTGTACAAACTGTCCTTCCATTCCATCATATTGCGTCTCCAACATATATGTTAGTATCTTGGAAGGATCTGGGTGGGAAAAGACGACTGAAAAATGAAAGCCAGTAAATAAAGCAGCTATCGGATCTCTCCAAGCTGAAGCAGGTCTAAACTTCAGGGACTTGCACCAAGACCTCTGAGCACAATAAAACAGTTCCTTGCAGATCAAGGTGCTTGAAGCTTTATTCAAATAGAGGCCTCCGTGATTTGCTTCCTTTAAAGCCGTCCACATTTTTCTCATGGACTTCACAAAACCTGGTTTGCTTATTCCAGTGATTCTGTACCGTGGGACCAGCCCTTGCTGGAACATTTCTCATTTTCTGGGATGTCATCCCAAATTTTGGGCATGAGCAAGAAAGGGAGAGGTGACTGGAACAGAGACTTTGGTCAGGCATCTAACTAAGAGGCCATCCATGGAGACACCAAGGGGGGAAATAGATCCCACAAGTAAGTAGTGCAGTGCTTTTTTAAAAAAAAGTCATTTAACTCAAAGTAGGCAGAAAGACATTAGATTCCAAACAAAGGAGCATCAAGTGGAAAGCCGGGTGACTCCAGGAACTGTGAACTGTGTGAAAAGTGGTAGCTTCTTAAATCCTGAGCATTTCAGTGTGGGATTTTTATAAAAGCCAAGTTTATTATTCAATAGACATTTAGCAATTTATTTCTATTAATTCTATTAAAGAATTAGAAGTTAGAGGAAGCTGGTCAGATTTCCAGCAATCAGTGGGCTGGGGAGGAGTTCTTCATGCTACCCCATCATCTTTCACCCACCCTGTTGCCAGTTATACAGATGTTTCCATAGATTGTCCAGTCTTGCAATCTTGCTCTGCATACATTTTTTTTAAATTCAAATATCCTATCTCTCCTCCTTACTGGTCCCCAACAGTACATTTCAGAACCTGCTCTATACTTTGCAACCAGCACAAAGAATGCAGAAGAGGAATATTTATGCAAGCTTTTTTATGGTCACAACATTTGGGTTTTCTAGTTGCAGACTTTGAGCTTTTCAACACTGCTCCTCGGTGACTGGAACTGAGGAAGAGGTTTTCCTTAGTCAGGCAACCCACTGTCAAAAGAAACCTCATTTCCTCTCTTGTACATAGCACCACTATACTTGCTGAGTGGTCCTGCTCTCCAGAAATGAGACAGTGCCCTTGTCATGCATGCCACATAGCTGTAAGCTTTGGCAAAAGTGTTTGTGTTATCCATGCAACTTACAAAAACATCCGTTCCCTCTAACGGCGACAATCTAAGTTAATTTATGTTTTACCTTAATTTCCATGTGTACCAGGATTTTAAAAACCCTCAAGCACAGAGACACTCAAAAATTAAAGCCCTTCTTAAGAGACCTCTGGAGGGCTTTATGCCCATGGAAACAATGCCAGTTGGTGACCAGAATGTCCCTAATACCACTAGAATCAGTGTTCAGTGTGAAGGAGCAGCTGGTTCCTCAGTTAACTCTTCAAGCAAGCAGGTTCATGCTAACTTGTCTCTGTCCTGGGCAGAATCCAGCAGAAGAGCATCCAGGAAGAAATCTCCTTCATTCCAAACGTGCGAGCCAGTGCCCATGACACTTTGGCATGGGAGGATGTCTGTCACAGCTGGGGAAGGACAAGAGAGTTTGCACAACGCAGACAGCATCTTCTCAAAGGAAAGGGTTCATACTGCCTTGAGAAGGTAGCGGAGCAGGACCTGAGCCAGACAATGGTAGAAGAGGTTGAGGCAAGTTGACGGGTATCTCTGGGAAAGGCCTTGCTCCGGCCTGGGGGAAGGCACTCGCGGAGGCTGGGAGTGTCATTGCTGATGGGATGCTGCTGAGCGGAAGAGGGAGGGAAGCACTATAGGTCATGGAGTTCATGGGCATTCCAATCGCTATGCTGGGCACTGGGGAGCTGGTTCGCATCTGATTAAGAGTTGGCTTGGGCTGGTCAACAGTGTTGAATGGATTGGTGGGAGAGGGCGTGCTGAGACCTGGAAGAAGGAAAAAAGAAACAGCATCACAATCTCCACTATGAATGTTGCATTTTAGGCCAGAGAACCAGGAAGTTTAGGCCCTCAGAATTTTACACAAGAAGACAGCAAGTTTCACTTTTTAAAAAGTACAGTCACAATCATAGTTATATTCTTTTAAGCTCATTAATATTAATCTATTTAGAAGTATGTAACTCTTCTTCAGGCTGCACTGAAAGAAACATGTATACTCTTTAAAACAGTGATCCCCAACCTTTTTCAGGCTGGGGACCGGCGGCAGCAGGGAGGGCGATTGCCCGGCCATGCATGCGCACATGCCCCATGCGAGGCCAAAAATGCGCACGCACTGCACTTTCACGCATATGTGCATGCACAAAACTGCCACACATGCGCATTTTCGCTGTGCATGGTGCATGTGCACATGCGCAGCCCTGCTTCCCTCTCCCCTCCCTCCCACAGTAAGAAGCTTGCTGGGCCACAAGCTTGCGGCCTGGGAAGTTTCTTACTGCGGGGGGGGGGGCGTGGAGAGGGAGCCGCGAACCGGTGCCAGGGCCTTTGCAGCCCGGCACTGGGCCGTGGTCGGGGACCACCATCTAGCTATTAATGGAGTTTTCTGGAATCACACGCATGGAGGATACAAGTGCTCTTCCAGCAAGTTCAGCCACAAATCCCATGAATTCATGAGGGATAAAGCCATCACCTACTAGCCATAATGGTTAAGTGGGCCCAGAAGCTTTGGATACCAGTTGATGGAGTTGGGACAATAGGAGAGGGCTTTGGTATCCATTTGCCTGTTTGTGCATCTTACGGGCATCTGGCTGGCTACTGTGAGAACCAGGAATGGACAAAATGGACTTTAGTCTGTATAGCAGAACACAGCTTATGCTACATTCAAATGGAAAATATTATTTTGGATACTGAGGTAAATCTCTGCTAAGAGAAGGCACTTCTGTCAGTGTAATGGGACTTCCTTACTGCTCCCAGGGATAGAATGAAGGAAAAGTTGAATGTCTGCAGCAGGAAGGAGGACCCAGGAAATCTCTTTCTCCTCTTTCCATTAGCAGAAATGTTCAAACCACCAACTCCTAGGGCATTTCTGCACATAGTTAAAAATAGTTTTACACCAAGTGGCATAATGCTCCCCTGCCCCTCCTCACCTTTCCTGCTGTCTCATTCTTCTCTGCCACCATTTCGTGCTTCTCCCCCTCCACAAGTGCTGCTGGAAATGGCAGAAGAGAGCAACGCGATTTATGCGCGACTCTTTTCCACCTGTCAGTCATGCCAGGCAGCCAATCCCCTACCTCCATGTTTTGAAGGGCCTGCAATGCCTGCTAATTTTTTTTTTAAAAAATCAGTAGTTCTCCATTGAAATGACTCTGCATCTAATCATAGTCCTTCTTTATTGCCGCCACTTAAGGAATCACAATGCTTGCTTCTTTTAAAAATAAATCTTGTTCCTGATTTTGGGGGGGGGGGAAGCTTAGAGAGGCATGCTTTATGCTACTACTTTAGGGGAACATTTTTTGCCTTTGGCTGCATGACTGAATGCCTATTAGTTGCTCCAGGCATTTCACTTAAAAAACAACCCCTCCCTTCTGCTGCCGCTGCCTCCCCCTCACACGCATACGCTTACACACTACCCAGTAAGGGCTCGCTGCCGCTGCCTCCCCTTCCCTGCACACACATGTGCACATACACTCTGTGGAGTTCCCTTGCTGCGAGTGGCAGGGGTACTTGCCTGGGGACTTTTCTCGCTGGCTGGCTGTCTCTTGCCATGGGCTTGCGACTCCTCACCCTGCCTCCCCCCAGGAAAAAAAAAATTTCTGCCATTGCCTGCACACTTGTCCACATTTTCCTTCCTCCAAGAGGTCAGACATTTTTTAAAAATGTTCCCACCCCCAGAAGAGGGGGCAGGAGCAGGGGCGGGCCAAGGCAGGCACCTTTCGCGCATTTGAGCCTCCATACCTTTCTTTGGCTGATGGGCTGCTGGCTGCTCTCCATTAGGTAGCGCTGAATATGTTGGTGAATCTACTTTTGTGGATTTATCAACTAGCGCTTTAAAATGGAGGATGTAGCCAGTCCATTACTGCCCAGACACTGGATGTTGGTAACGTCATGTGGAGGAACTGGAATATAACGACTATTAACGGTAAGTATTGCACTATAATTAAAGGGTGCGGAAATGCTCCTAGTATGTGAGATCTTGAACTTTCTGACCAGAACTGATGCTGGTGGTTAAGTGCCCAGCCAGATAAGGAAGGGTGGAAATTCAGTGGAGAAGGAGAAAATTCTGCTCTAAGCTAAAGACTCAATGCTCGCAAGGGTAGGTATAAAATAAAGGCCAGCAGGCCTCATGTAAGCCCATACAGAGTCTCCCGTAGATTTCCCCTTCCCATGACACACCTGCCAAGAATGGATTACGAGATTTCAAGCTCTGGGGAGCTGTGATCAAGGAGTCTAAATTAACCAAGGAAGAGGCATTTGGGCCAAGAAAGGTCTCTGGAGTTTTGCAATCCTTTTTGTCCTTTTTGTCATCGGGAAGAGATTCTCCTAAACCTGTAACGTCAAAAATGTCCTTATTCTTGACTCCATTCTCTTTGGTGTTTGGAATCATGTCCCCAAACAGATCCACATCTACCAACAAAAGCAAAGGAGGGAGAAAGAGAGAAAGGTGTTAATATTTGCCTGAGACAATCTATGGTTTCCTTCAAATTCCCATTTCATACAAAGTCAGAATTTCAAATTTTCAGAGTTTACTTTTGTAAATCCACCATTTATCCTTGTGGCTGCAAGTAATTTTTGCTTATTTTTCCATGCACGTATGTGTGTGAGTGAGAGACAGACAGGGTGATGCAACATCTCATCCTTGGCATCTAGAAGATACCTGGTTCAGTTCTCAGTTATTCCATTATCTGGACTCTGTATAAGGTAATTCCCACATAAATTCTGTTATGAATGGAACTGCACACATATGCACAGTGTATCATCCTTCAAAGTGTTCTCATTCCTATGAACACTTTTACTGCAAAATTAGATTGATCCCAAAAAGGTTTCACGGATAGCCTGTTCTGTGGTAACTCTTGCAAGTGAATATGCAGTCTCACATTTAAAAATCGTCCATTGAGTTTCCAGCCTTGTAACAGGCCCAGCCCCCACCACTCATGAATGACTGATTGCAAAACTCATGACAGATTATGTGAGCAGATGAGCCATGACTAAGGTAGATACGTTTGGGATGAATACTATGAAAAAAGCACAGTCACAGAAGTGTGGTAAATACAGAATCCCCCACTCCCCCCACAGACTGTCAAGATTATAGGAACAATATGATGCCTGAAAATGTTACAGGAAGGCAGAAGTTAGTTTCCATGGCCACCTTGACACTTCTCATAACCATCTCCCTCTCTCCTGAATCCTAGCATGTGTTAGAGCTTTGCTTACCTACAGGGCTGTTAGATCTCACAGATGATGGAGCCTGGGTGTTGTTATGCTCTGGCTGATCCACTTGTTCTGGCAGTTTTGCAAACAAGTCAAAAGTAACACTGCCTGTGGATGTGCAAACATTGAAAATAAAACTCAGTGTCTCTCACCTGTCCCTTTTGCACCTTCTCTCACCACCATGACTACTTCTCTTGGATTCAAGAGTGCAGGGAAAGTGGAGGCAATAATCCATATGTGTAATTCTGCTTGTTTTGGAAAGCCAAGGAGAAGGATGGCTTTTTCCCAGACACTTCCCTCACAAGCCATGGAGAAGTGACTTCTTTCTTTTCATCACTAGTCCATCACTTAGGAGCCTAACAATGCACTCCAAAGCTGAGTTACACCCTTCTAAACCCAGTAGGTCAATGGGCTCAAAAGGATGTAACTTTCCTTAGAATTGCACCATAAGACTTGTGGTGGCAGAGGTACATGGTATATGGATGTACACTTGCAACTATCTGTCTTGCTGTTTGTATCTCCAAGAGCCAGAAACCTCAAAGAGCTAGAGAATGCTTCAGGACCAACCTCATAAATGAAGTGATCAATGCTATTTTAAACTTCTGAGCCAACATACAAGCAGTTTTTATGTTGAGACAAAAGAACATACTACACAATTTCTTACTCAAGTAATAGTTATCCTAGATGACCAGGCAAATGGTACATTTATAAAGCTGACTGAAAGCATCAGAGGAAAATACTGGACAATAGTCATAAAGTTAGAGAAACAAAACCACCAATTCTTCATACTAAGAAGCCCTGGAAATGGCACACAAAAACAAAGATGCTCTTACTAGCTGTGGAAGGTTTATCGGTAGATTCTCCCCAGGGATCAGCAGCAGAAGTAGCACCTGCAGCAACTGGAGCAGGCAGTGAGGGCTTTCCCCAGGGGTCTGAAGATGAGAGACTTGGAGATAGGGACTTCATTCCCCATGGATCAGAGGATGAGGCAGAAGAGGAAATGGGTGGAAGACTCCAGGGCCCTGGAGAGGCTTCATTAGTAGATGAGGCTGTCTGACTAAGAGGATCCACAGAAGATACAGGAACCCAGGGGTCTGCAGTGGGACGCCAAGATGTTCCTGTTGATTCCACAGTCAATTTGGTATCTGGAAGAAGAGTCACAGACTTTAGAGGAGGAAGTGCAATGTGACTTAAATGTAATCAGGATGGCATGGAGGGGAAGGCACAGGAGACCATCAGGAACAGATGGATGAGGCCAGAGGGCAGGAACTAGGGCTTTCATCTAATATAAGGATCTTTAGTCAGTTCATTGTAGATGTTTAAATGGGTTAAATCTGCATAAATGTGCACATTAATTTAGTTTTTGTATTTGTTTTAAATCAATGGTCTAACTTTTCAGAGGGAAAAGGTAAAGGTATCCCCTGTGCAAGCACCAGGTTATGTCTGACCCTTGGGGTGGCGCCCTCTAGCGTTTTCATGGCAGACTCAATACGGGGTGGTTTGCCAGTGCCTTCCCCAGTCATTACCGTTTTACCCCCCAGCAAGCTGGGTACTCATTTTACCGACCTCAGAAGGATGGAAGGCTGAGTCAACCTTGAGCCGGCTGCTGCTATTGAACTCCCAGCCTCATGGGCAGAGCTTTCAGCCTGCATGTCTGCTGCCTTACCACTCTGCACCACAAGAGGCTGTATTCAGAGGGAAACACACCTTCAAATATCAATCAAATACCTTTATTGGCATAATACCTTCAAATATCACTATACAGCTAAAGGCCTCTACTGAATATAATGGATGTGACTTAATTGCATCAGTTGCTTGATTAATTGGGGGAGGTGGGCAAAAAGTTCTCTTTCATCCTATCAAAATATTTTAAATCAATTCAGTTACATTCCTAAGCCATGATAAGAGTGCAGTTGAAAGGAGAACCACACAATTAACAAACAGTAGGTTAATCTTGGTCACCATGTTCTGTTCCTTAAAGCAAGGTCAAAAGCATGAATGGAAATGGGAGAGAGTAAGAAGAAAAGGAAAAGGAGAAAAAGGCTGCAAAGCTCCTTACTGTTAGGTTCCCAAGAACTGGCCAGATCTGGAGGAGAAAAGGCAGGAGAAAAGGCAGGAGAAAAGGCCGTATCATGGTTCCAAACCTCAACTGATCGAGGATAACCCCCACCTGGAATATCCCATGGGTCAGCTGATGTGTGGGTAGAAGTTACAGGTGCAGGTCCAAAAATGTCTGCCAGTTCCAACACAGAAGACTGGAAAGATACAGAGGGATCAATTGCATTAGAGTCCACAGATACCTAGGTGTAAACTGCACAGAGCTTTTATTCCAACCCCAGATCGATTCCGTCCCTGCCCTCTACACAGAATGCAACTTCTGTTTGGATTTGGGGCGATTTAAAATTTCCTTCTGCAGCAAGAAGGATTGATCCAGAGTGACCCTACCTTTATTCTGCGATATCTTTGAGTGATTTTAATCCTGAATATGTTATAAAATCGCATTGTTTTGAATCAGGGCCCACCTCTGTGGTAGAGGACCCGTGATTGGCCACAGGTGGTCATGTGACGAATTTGCCTTAAAGGAGAAGCCTCTAATTTCTCTCAACTTCTGGCGGTCCTGGATTTTTTCTCCCTTCTCTTCCTTTTTCAATCTTCTCCCCCTCCCCTCCAAGAAAAGAAAGAGGCTCCCTGCTTGGCTCCTCTCCCCCCACCCTTCAAGAAAAGAAAGAAAGAGGCTTGGCTCCCCCCCCCCTTTCTGAACTACCCTAACCATGTGCAGAAGACTTTCCTATTTCAATGGGGAGGGGGAGGGGAAGAGGAAGATCCGAGTTCAAAGCGATCTGAATTCAACAGGATTGACAATGGAATAAACAAAGTAAGTGCAGACTCTGCCCTGGAGTGTGAATGGTTTAAACATGCATAGTATATTACAGGTTCAGAAGCCATCCAAAAGTGTTGATCACACAGACAAATACACAAAGCATGATCTTCCTTACTTGAGTGTTAAGACTATACAGGCCTCGAGTGGGAAAACCATTTACAACACAGTACTGCTATGCTGTTAAGGAAGTGTCAATATGACTAATGCCTTGAAGGGAACCTGTCAAGGCACCACATGTGAACAACTCAGAAAAAACAGACTGTCCTGTGTGTTTGCATCCCAAATACATACAACAATAAAGGAGAGAGTGTCAAGGGTGGGAGGATAAATTTGCAAATATTTCTGCATCGACACTGCCAGGCAGTTGAGCATTTGGTACTCTATACCTGGCTCTTCTTCATCTTATCATTTTCATCCTCCTCCTCTGCACCCAGGTTGCTCTCTTCCAGTGCCTTTTGTAACAGTGAATTTTCTCCTTGCCATGCTCTAACCTCCTGCAATCAAAATGGACAGTTCTGGGTTGAATACAAGAAAAATTAAAGAGAAAAGATTATTTCCTGCTGGTGAAGGCCATCTTTTACTTTTTGCCTTTTCAGTGTTTAGCAACAACTTTACATTCCTAGTACATATATAACTCATGTAAAATTTTCTCTTAGGAAGAGTTAGTCTTTAGAGCTGTGAAAATTAGAAAAGAATCAGAAGCAAGAAGAAAATTGATGTAGCTTGCAGGGGGAAGGGGTCTAGAATTCTCTCATCTGAAAAAGCATCCAATTCTATTTCTATAGAGATATTGCAATCCTACTTGCAAGAAACTAAGTCCCATTAAGTTCAAAGACATTTGCTCCTATGCAAGTATGCCTAGAATGGCCATCATAGAATGATAATAGGTGAACAAATAGATATCTTTTGCATAAATTTATCTAATTGTCAAACTAAATTATTGCTGCTATTCCAGAATTTCATTAATTTGGTCATGGATTAGAGGGGAGATGGAGAGAGGAAACCCTTAACCTAACCATGCTTGGTGAAATTCCTCGCATGGTTTAATATGTATTAAGTAACAGAAGATGTAAGTAACAGAATTTCAGCACCTGATGGAACAGCTCCATTTTACAGGCTCTGCAGAATGGAAGAAAGTCCTGCTGAGCCCAGATCTTAACTGGAAGCCTGTTCCATCAGGTTGGAGACAGGACAGAAAAGGTCCTGGTCGGCAACAGGCACATCTGCTGCGGACCAAGGACTATTAGTAGATTATTTTCGGAACACAACTCCCCCCTCCCCCCGGGGGTATAATAATTTCTTCCACAATCATAAGAACTATAGAATTTTTATTTGACATGAATAGCTTTAAGATTCCAACATTGTTAGCAGATTCCGGGTAGAAAATAAACCGACGTACAGAACCTCTAGCCCCTTCTAGACAGAGCAGCATTATCTCAGGAAGATGCAAAGCAAGGCAAAAAGCTGCCCATTTTGAGAGTTGTGAAGAGGAAGAAAGTCAAAGTGCCCTTCCACCTCCTGGATTTGAGATACCTTCTCATGCTCCTCTTTGCTCAGGTTAAGCACTATCTGTAATTGCAAATCTTCATCCGTGCTGGAAACTGGAGGAAGTGGCTGCTGACAATGAAGGAGAATTGGTAAAGGTTTGCTCCAGGGTTCAGTATTTAATCTTTCATTCTACCTTCCAACTTTCCCTTCTCTTCATGCTCTTTGTGATCAAAGACTGAATCCAGCCATGCTCATTATGCAACTATATAACAACCATATAACAATATCACCAAGTCAGATCATCCAACCGTCTTGCTCCCCGTGTTTTTTTCTGGCTATCCATCCACACTTAATCTTCCTTCTTCACCTCAGATTCTGTCCTGCTGTTCTGAGCTGAGACGCTACAGAGTTTGTGTTCTCCAGTGGCCGGACTTGTAGTTGAGAAGCTAGAATGTGTAACCCAGCTCTGCCATGCAGCTATTACAGGGAGAGGCTGTAGCTCAGAACCCAGGTTCAATCCCCAGCAACTTCAGTTTAAACATGCCAGGTAGTAATATGAAGGACTTCTACCCTAGACCCTGTGAAATCTGGCTGCCCGAAACAATACTGACTTTGATAGCCTCGTGGTTTGACTGAATATATGATAGCTTTTATAGAAGGTGGAGTGGAGAAAATTTCCCTACTGCCCAGGTTCTTCCACAGCAGCCCTCATACCTCTATATACTGAGTACCTATTATTGCAAAGCAATCAAATAGGCTTATGTGCTAATGGCAAGAAATCCCTTAGCTTAACAAAAGAGGGTACCATTTGATCTATGTGGTAGCATTGCTGTAGTTAAGAGGAAGAAAAATGTAATCCCAGCAAAAGCTCTTACAATACACTGATTTTTTGTTGTTGGCAATATAATATTTCACATACGGTATATGCAAATGCAAGCCTGTGAACTTTGCTGTTTGTCTTGCCTCTTTTCTTCCTTGCCCTAGTGAAATCTCATTTAATCCCCCCTCCACACTAGTATCCTAAATGTGCCTGCATAATCCACTGGATGTCCTTGGCCAAGACATTTTGTCTCAGCTTTCACTGCCCATCTGAAAGTAAGCACTTCCTTGAGGGGGCCTTTGCAAGGACAACTGAGATAAGGATTGAACTGAAATACATTTTGTACACTACAAGCACTACATTGTTTATTATAACATTCTTAATGCCTATCTCTCATCTCTCGGTCAATATTGACCCTCAAGTGGCAAAAGTGGTAGAACCATGTGCCTGTAGGGATGGAAGAATTCCCAGTAGCAAGGCCTCAGGGCCTTGCTGCCTGGACCACTGGCACATGGCACATGTCCTGACTGACATTGATCTTTCAAGAGCACTGCCTAGGGCACAGAACCAGCTCTCCTGCCCAAGCAACACTCAGTCAACGACCAGCTCAGACCACTGTGCACCTTATATTGAGAAGCACTTGCTTCTTCATATGAACAGCTTTCCTTGGCTGCCGGGGGAACTGACTCTGGCTGCTGATATTAGCAATGGCTTACAAAGAAATCTGCAGGTGAAATTGACCACAGTTATCAAACAGCAGAAATATATGCTTAACAAAATTAACTTTTTGGACTTAAACAGACTTACACAAAGTCTACAAGTGTGTTGGATTGTGGCCAAAGTGTATTCATGATGGCGACAGTGAAAGCTGAAACTTCTGTTAAACCTTATTGCTGAAAACTGCCTCTTTTGTCCTGGCTCAGTTTATCAGAACGGGTAGAAAGCAAGAGGACATGATGCAGATTGTCTCTCCTCCTTTGCAACAACCAGGAACAGACTGTGTAAGCCAAATTCCTGAATACAGATACAATAGAGGCAGCTATCTCATTACCAATACAATGTAGATCCCCCTTTGGAACAGGAGAATCTCTCAGATCATTGTAGATTTAAGAATAAAACTTAAATTAAATACAAATAGGAAAAAGTAGAAGCCTAACACTAGTTAAGCAACCGAGCATATATTAGCACAGTGAGTATCCAACATGCAGTGAAACAGACCTAACTAGGGAAACAAACTAACATATTTAGGAACTAACATGGCTAGGCAGACAGAGAGTTAAGCATCTTAGCTGTACAGCTAGTGGGAGGAAGGGCGGGAAGTGTAAGAAGAACTGGGAAGCAAGCCTAAAACTTGTGCTGGGGACAAACCAAGGAAGCTACTGTGCACAAGGAAGAAGTTAGTACCCATATCCCTATCTGACAGGTTTCCCCATATGCTGCTCCTGTAGATGCTCCTCTTGTACAGCAGGTGTTGCATATTCCAGCAGTATAATGCAAAACTAATTTTTGCAATCTTGCTCAAGGGCCTTTGGGGGAAAAGAAGTGAAACATACATTTGCCACATAGACAAAATGAATCCCACTCAGTGACGCAGGGTATGTATAGTGGAATACATTAGATGGTTGCTTAAGCCATTTTAAAACACACACAATTCTAGGAACATCAGACTGTTTCCCACATAGGTCCTTTTTAGTGGCACTGAGGATGTTATCCCTCACTCTCCTACTAGGAGCCTGCACTGTTTTGCTCTTGTCTCCCTCTGCTCTTAATAGCAGTCTAATGTAGTTGATGTGAGGGAACAGATAGCAGCAGTGTCATGGTGGCCAGGAGGGCTGAAGAATTTCCCAGAGCATTAGAAAGTGCCATGGGGCCACAGAAGTCACCAGCGTTCTTATTTAAGGAAGTGATCTGGTGGTCGTAAACCAACTTGTAACACCAATGTAAGGATCTGCAATTAACAGTGCATAAATGCACTAAAATCAGTGTCTTTCCATATCTTACTTGGCACCTACAGCATTGGCTTTCATTTTATGTTTGAACTTCTAGCTAGTTGGCTGGCTTTCCAAGCTAATGTAACCAAATATCTTGCTTTGCTGGTTGCTATGACCCTTTGGTCCTTCCTGATAACCAGAGCATATCAAGTGTTGTTCCAAAACCCAGTTTCCTCCAACAGAGCTAATTGGCAAGCAAACAAATGGTGGCATCAGCAAGTACAGATGCTTTGTCACCCTAACAGGAAAATCAGGGCCCTGCTTTTTTAGCAGCACACACAACCGCTGACAGCATTCCTCAGAGACATTCATGCCCTGTGATTATACTGCCTTTAGGACTATTACTAGTAGTTAGCATTGATCTTGTGCCTCCAATGCACACAATACTGAGAACATGTGTGCCTTTAGTCCAGATTCCTCTGTAGTCCCTAGGTGTATATAACAACCTGTTGTTTCAGACAGGGATGTGAATTCTCACATGCATCAAAACAGCCAGCCAGCCACTTCAGAGGGACACAGATGAGCATCACAGTGTAGGTGGGGGATGCGTATTCAGATGTGCATCTACGTCTGTGTAAGTGATGAGCACAGATGGGCTACTTTTGAATGCAGATATCCCATGTGGAATCAGGATATTTGCACTCAGTGGTGAGGTATATCATTCTTTATTCCATGCCTTCACAAAAGGCATGTTCCCTTGAATCTTCAAGATTGCCTCAGGTCTGTGTATTGTCTCCACTGACAGGGGGAGATGAAGAGCCACTTTGGCTGCAATCTCCATAATTCAGTAGAGTGGATATTATGGAAAATAACAGCTAAAGTACTGAAGCACAATGTCTTCCGTGTTGACCTCCTGCATTGAGAGCAAGTGTAGAGCAGTGGTTAAACAAAAGGAGAATCAGGTTTGATTCACCACTCCTCCTCCACTTGCAGCCAGCTGAGTGACCTTGGATGAGTCAACATTCCTCTTAGATTTGTTCTCACATAGCAGTTCTGTCGACTCTCTCAGCCCCGCCTACTTCTGCTGTTGGGAGAGGAAGGTAAAGGTAAGGTTTGTAAACTGCTCTGGGGCTCCTTTGAGTAGTGAAAAGCAGGGCATTAAAAGCAGGCCCTCATCTTCTTCTCCTGACTTTTAGAATGCTGGTTTGTAAAACTATCTTTGGCTTGAACCAAACAGCCCTAACATGTCCAGGTAGACTGGGAAGGAAGTACTGATATACCTGGAAGGAGGAGTGGTCAGGCTGGGGATGTAAAGGGTAATGCCATGCCATTCCAGGGTTGCAATGCAATTGCAAAATGTCCTGTGATGCAGTCTCTCTTCCCTCATTATTTTTAAGCAGCTGTGATTGCTAAGAGGAAACAGGATGAGGTAATGTTTAATTAAAAGGATGGTTATCATAAAAGAGGGAGAAGCATTTTGTTTTTGTTATTGTTTACTTTGTTTGCAAGCTGGATTTTTTTTAAAGCTCTGCTGATGTGCAACAGTGAATAGCATGACAGGCAAACCAGTTTTAAAAAAGAAATAGCGGTATTACAAAGAGGAAATGAGATTAGGAAAGTTAATACCAATGTTGGGAAGGAGAACAAGAGCAGCTACATTTGTTATTTTGCAGGGGCTCCTTGTAAATTCTTGTTTGTAACTTTCAGTTCATTTAGTACAGCCAAGCAGGACAACTGACACATGGGGGAGGGGGAAGCGGCTTGAAATTGACTATAAATTTACATTTTCACAGGAAGCAGGAAAAGAGCCATCTTTGGGGGCAGTTTTTCATATCTGCAGAATGCATGGGGAGGGGGGGCAGGACCCTCCCACATACTAATCTACTAAGAATGAAAAAGGAAGCTGACAGAGTTTTTTGACAGCCTTTCTGGTGACAAATCTTAGAGGGACCAATAATGAGCTATTTTATTTTGCCTTTGCTATAGGGATGGCAAGAGCCTCTTGTGGCGCAGAGTGGTAAGGCAGCCGTCTGAAAGCTTTGCCCATAAGGCTGGGAGTTCAATCCCAGCAGCCGGCTCAAGGTTGACTCAGCCTTCCATCCTTCTGAGGTCGGTAAAATGAGTACCCAGCTTGCTGGGGGGTAAACGGTAATGACTGGGGAAGGCACTGGCAAACCACCCCGTATTGAGTCTGCCATGAAAACGCTAGAGGGCGTCACCCCAAGGGTCAGACATGACTCGGTGCTTGCACAGGGGATACCTTTACCTTTATAGGGATGGCCATCGCAGGATTGCAAAGGGAATATAGTGCTATATTAAGTAGTGCTATATTTAACTGAAAACATTTCAAGTATTACTGTAAACTGCCTTGGACCACAAGGAAAGGTGGAATATAAACATGTTAATGTTGTTACCTGCCCTAAGCCTTCAGGGAAGGGCAAGATAAAAAAAAGTATTGTTGTTATTGTTCTTAAATAAAATTAATGTCATATGGATCCACAGTTATAATTCCATTTCTGCCTGATAAAACATGACCAACAGCCGTACTAAGAGGTCAGTGTGTGGGAAAGTACTGCAGGTGTCTCACGGTTGCACCATTTTCCCATGGCAAAGGTGGGAAGGAGACCTAAGCGTACAATACTGAAAGCCAGTTGCCTGATATCCAGTAATGCTATTATATTTTAAAGCTAAGCGTATCTCAGGCTGGTCTTGGTGGGAGACACCTATAAGGTATTCTGAGCCGGCCAAAAGAAGAATGGCATACAAATAATTTACTGGGGAGAAAGGGAGAAATTCTTCCATGGACCACTACCCCCCAGGAATCAGCCCAAATGACTCTGCCCAATGTTAGTCTCCAACATGTCTTCTCCAATTACAAATTTTATTTGAAAAGAAATCTGCTCCTTTAGACTTGAAATTTTGCTTCATTCCACTCAGATACCTTGCCTGTCCTGCCAGTTATCTCCTTGATTTGTGGTAGTTGTCTTAGTAGAGTCACTTCTGTTAAAAATCCTTGGAAATTTGTTCCTTGGGCATTGTTTCATTGTTGTCCTAGTACAGTATGCTTTTAGGAACTCTGTAAATCTTTTTGCAATCCTAAGAACGGTTCATATCAGTGTCCTCCTTTCCCACAAATGTAGCTCTTTATTCAGTTTGGGGGGGGAGAGAATAGTGTTTTAAACAACACAGCTGATTCACACCTAGAAAGATACTGGCCTCTTTAAAATATCTGTAAATATACAGAGGTGTGCAATGACTGGAAAACTGAGAACTCATCACATTCAGGTCTCTGCAATTTGAAATGGCTGTAAATGGAATAAACTGCTAACATTTTGATATTAAAATAAACAAATTGGGATGGAAAATGAAGGGCAAAGCAAGGTTTAGAATGGGGGAGCACCAAGAAAGAGTGTCATATCAAATATGCCACAGTAAAACTGTTATTGATTCTAAGGTGCCAATTTGCCCATTAAAATCCCCGAAATAAATCACACATCATGAGAGGCCAAGAGAACATCCTGTAAGAAGAGCTTCCATCAAATGTTTTGGTCCTCTAGGTCTAGGAGGTATTTTCTGCCACAGCAGGTAGGGACTTGCAACCAGCCACCACAAGGATTCAGCTACGACATATCTAATTAGGCTTCTTCTCTTCTACTTTTCCATTGCGTATATTTGCTTCTTAACAGTTAAAGGCTGAAATAGCTTACACGGGGCCTTCAGTTTCATATGTGAAGAAGCAGGAGGAAGGTTTTTGAGGATAATGAGCAACTACAAGTGTGTGTGTGCATATGTGCTGGTTTCTTCCAACAAAAAACCTAGAATCTGTGTTACCCTTTTTTTGTTTGCCATTGCAGTCTGAAACCTGAATTTGCTACATAGGAAAATAAAGGGTTGGGAGACCTGCCATTTGGCATCTCCTGCCATTTGGCTTTCCAACTCTAATAATTAAGGTAATTACAAGGATTTTGTTGTCTGCATGATTATAATGTGGCTGTAATCAACCCCTTAATGCCCTACACATTTTGCCATATTAATACACTGGATGGAAGGATTGTCTATAATTAGCTAGGTTAAAGGGTTGGTTTCAGATTATTAACAATCTTTCTTGGCTTTTGCCACTCCCTCTATCACCTTCCATATATCTCCAGAGTTAGAAGTGGAGTAAGGATTGCCAGGTTCGGCAGGAAGAAAACAAGCATTATCCTTAGAAATGAGATTCAAACGGGTACTGAAGAAGTGTACGTGCACACAAAGCTAAATAATACTTTGTTGGTCCTAAAGGTGCCACCGGACTTTACATTTGTTCCCTAGAAATGATTTCCTTAGTTGAAGTGAACTCACTGTAAAACAGTGGTATTCTTAGCCAATAGCCCCAGGCCCGATGCTAGGAGGGGCCCCAACAACCCACAGCCTCTCCTGTACCGCAAGGAAGAGGGAAAAGACAGGCCACTACCTGAGCCCACCCTATTGGGTAGCTGGCTTCCAGTGGCAGTGGCTGCCATCCTTTTAACACAGGGTGAGAGTCATCCTTGCCCGGCCACGGTCATGGTAGAGTCATAGTGATTCTGGGGCCCCATCCCGGTTTCTGTCTAGAGCCCCAGAGTCACTGAGATTGCCTTGCTCTGAAACATAACTTGAGAAATAAAGGAAACAGAGAGAAAATTGTCAATATGTTCTGGATTGGGACACCTGTGAAGTCTGAGTCAATTAGTAACAGATGTTATTACTGAGACAAAGAAAATATATCCCACTGTAACACGTGGCTTCTAAGGATGTGGGTGAAACCATACTGTGGCTGGAGCAGGAGGTTTAGTCTTGCCTCATTAGTTCCCAGAAGGGCCTACTTTGTGGGGAAGGGGAGGGGTAGGGAGACCGATGAAAATAACATACGAGTGAAATAACAGCCAATGTGGTGGAATGGCCGGAGCAGCGAACCACGCTGGGGGGGATTCAGATTCCTACTCAGCCATAAAACTCACTGGGTGATCTTGCACCAGGCACCATCTATAAACCGAATGTATGCTCCAAGGTTATTAAGATGATAAAACAGGCAAACCTTATTTGTGCCATGAGGAATAAATGGGGGAATGCAATTGGTTTGATTCTTGAGGTTTAACTTGTGACGCACACTGGTCAGAGAAGAGGTAGCAAGTCCCTGGGCTTCTCTGTGAAGGCTCTTGCTTTGGTTTTGAGAACAACTGTTTTGTCAGGACTTCACAGAAAGCCAGAATGCACAGATGGCCTCTGATCTATCCAAGCATAAGGGCACACTGTAGGCATAATTCAGTGAGGCTTGAGAAGGCCTAAGTTAGGAAACGGAGGAAGAGGATTACGCCACATGACAGAGAATGGCCCTGGTAGGTGGGAGTACTGTCACATCCCACTGGCCATTCTAGGCTGCAAAAATAAATGCTCACAGTTCTTTACCTCCCACCTTCTCTGCAGCTGTGAAATGTCTTGTAGCTAAAATTCTGAAAATTTTCTTGTTCTAAATACTCTTCCCCTTGGAGATTACATCGCAAGGATTTCTTCCCACTTTAACTGCACATGAATCTGCATTTGCAATTACACAATTTTCCTACACATATCTGGATCTGGCAAACATGTTTTAATTTTGGTGCTTTCACATAATTTATAGTCTGTGCACGTTAAAGGAAAGCTGCTTATAAGAGAAACTGTTGCTTTCTAAGAGCTCCTAAAGCCAACCTGTTTTCCCATGGAGCCAACTAGCTTTCCCTGCAGTCACAAGGCTAGGGTTGCCAACCTCCAGGTGGAGCTTTGAGATCTCCTGGAATTACAAGTGATTTGCAGACTGCCCCCGGATCTCCGTGAATTTCCCAACCCAGAGCTGGCAGCCTGCAGGGAATGTTGTTTTAAAAATCTATGGAGGTCCACTTTAGCTGGAAACCACTTTTCAGGAAGAAGAGGGATTTGTGCTTTTCCTCCAGCCTTGGTGAAAGCTGTTTTGTCCCCAAGATAAAGCTATTTGTCCCAGTTTGGACTTGCACAGCACAATGTGGGATATTCTTTAAGCCTATTTGAGGAGCAACAGTATAGCCCATGTATATTTTAAAACAAAGAACTTGCAAAGCTCTGAATATGCAGAAAATCTTCTGCCAGATTGATATTAGCATTTGCTCAAATTAAAGTCTGAAGTTATTAAATTTAATTACACTAAGCAGGATTCACATGGAGTTGGAAGGGGCCATACAGGCCATCTAGTCCAACCCCCTGCTCAATGCAGGATCAGCCCAAAGCATCCAAGAAAAGTGTGTATCCAACCTTTGCTTGAAGACTGCCAGTGAGGGGGAGTTCACCACCTCCTTAGGCAGCCTATTCTACTGCTGAACTACTCTGGCTGTGAAACATTTTTTTCCTGATATCTAGCCTGTATTATTGTACTTGTAGTTTTAACCCATTACTGTGCGTCCTTTCCTCTGCACCTTACTTGTACGAAACAGTCTGTTTTGGAGGCTCTCAATGCCTGAAGGTGCAGATCACCTACAGTCACTAATCACTGTTATGGCCAGGAGACACGAGTAGTTTTCTCTGTACCCAGCAATGTCACTGGATGTAGAGAAGACTTTTGTCAGGCTATGCTGTAACTATGAGTACCATGTTTTACATAAAATTGGATTGCCCTTAGAATTTGTAACTTTGATAAAAATAAAAAAGATATCCAAATGTGTATGTGTTTACTCATGGATCTCATTCTCCAACCTTTTCTGTATCCTATCCCCCCTGGAATAATTGCCTTTCTTGAATGTGATAAATCAATCACACTGGCACAAAAATTTTGTATTTTCTGCTCTGCTCAGAATTGGAACCGGCACTCGATGCGCTTTGGCTAGAGGAATGCAAAAACAGGGCTGCAAACAAAAAAGCCGCAACAAAGTTCTGTTCTTAAAGCCACCAAGGAAAAAAAGAAAAGAAAAAATTGAAATGCAATAGAAAGGAAAAGAAGCAAAGGAGGTGGTAAGCAAATCCTATCCAAGCAGTTTTGGACCTGATATCACAATTTACACAAACAAATACACACACAAATAATCCTGCTAGCTCACTACAGGCTATACATATTTGGTCTTGTGGACCACAATAATTGCTGGAGATGTGCTGCACCTGCAGGGACACTATTACATAGGTTAAGAATTCGTCCTGTTATTTTATCATTCTGATGAGAAGCTGAGAAATAGTTTAACTTTGTCCTACCCTTAGGCCCTATACCTTTTATGTGGGAACTCCTATTGGGTCAAATACTCCCTATTTTTTGGACTGCTGTTACTGCTAGCATCTTATCCTGAAATTCTAAAAAGCTGTAATTCCATCACGTCACATATAGAAATTTGGACAGAACTACTGGATTGTGCAGCAAATGAAAAAGTAGCATTTAATAGGACACAGGTATGAAATGCAATGTTATTTGGGTTGATATTTTAGGCCTCTATGAAACCTTGAAAAACCCTTATTTTATCTGTTTGGATTTACTTACCACCTCCTTTGCTTCTTTTCCTTTCTGATGCATTTCGATTTTTTTCTTTCTTTTTTTCCCCTTCTCCCTCACTCCCCCCCCCCCTTCTGTTTATAGCTAGGGGAAGTGGGTAGATTTATAAAATGGAAAGGCTGGGTTCAGGAGAGGGAAAGGTTGTTTAATATCATCATAACCTATGAGACCTTTACCATGCTTCCCAATGGCGTTCCAGGCCTCCGATTGGCCCTCAGTGTAATGGCCCTCCCCCACTGAGGGCCAATCAGACAATCTTCCCTGCCCCCATCCTCCTCCTCCATGCCATTTCCCAGAACTCCCATCAAAGAGGAACAGTCCCCAGGAGTAGCCAGTGGAGCTAATTTTCCCACAAAGACAAAGATGGTGCTAAATTCCCCTCCCCCTTGCCTGTGTCCTTCGACACTGGCCTCCCTGCATTTCTGGCTTCTGGGACAACAATGGAAGGCACCTCACCATGCCCCATGTGGTGCGCCATGCTCCTTGCACTCCTGCCTCCTGACAGGGTGAGGAAGTCTGCAATGGTGCACAGCTCTCCCTGTGCTCCTGCCTCCCGGGAGAACAATGGGGCCTGCCTAGGTGCTCACTGCCTTCCTGTACCCGCTCCCTGCAATCCTGCCTCCTGGGAGGCTGCAGGAGGACAGCCAGCCATGCTCTGACACACCAACCTGAGCACCCTGCCTTCCTACCTCATCTGCCCTGCTCTGCAAGGGCCCTCTTGCCCTGCGGCCCCCCTCACTCTTTCTTCCACCTGTTCTTAAAATAGACTTCACTCCTAGTATAATATACAACACTTGCTATTAAACAGCAATAACCTTTAAATAAAAATGAAGTCACTGACTTACAATCACAAATGGTGAATACACAGGCTGAACTTTTCCTTCCTCAACCCTAGGATGTGGTTTGCCTTAACAATACTAAATACTTTGGTTTAGAGACAGATTGCCATTTTAGAGAACAATTGTGCTACAAACCTAGCAGGCCAGCTTTTAGTAAATACAATTAATTTGATATGTGAATAGGACAGTGCTCCTTTTGTTCAATGAATTTGACAAAACTCCTTACCAAAGATGCAATTTCATAAACTTTTCTATTTCTCTGTACTCACGAGGTCTTAAACCAACTCTTAATAAGCATCCCCCCCCCCTCATTGATTCATTTTCTTTGAACTCCAGCTTTTTCATGTTTCAGGTTTTATCTCTGAGCTGGTGCTCCCATCTAGTTAATATTTTGATAAGCTTCCTCCTAAGACTTTTGCTCAGTCTTCGTAGATTAATTTAATGAATAATTGAGATGATTCACCAATCAGCACTGCAATATGAAAAACCTGCCACATGGACATAATGCTTAAATAACGATGGGTGAAAACAGGTGGACATTCTAAGTGTGGTAGAAGCATGCTTTGAATTTGCTGCCATGACAACAAATGCATTGGAATGTGGCAAATGTGTATTAAAATGACTTTACAATGCCTGTTTGCATTCATCCTATGTTTTGGTTTCTTTTACCTTTGGGAGTGATTTCTCGGCTTCTCAAGGAATTTCTCTCCCATAATGCCTTGTTGACTGAAGAAATGCATTTTTTTCTGTGGAGGTTTGAACTGAGCTTTTTAATGGTGTATTGTTTTATTCTTGGCAGAGAACAGGAAAGGAGGACATACCTCTTGAGAAATGCTAATAGGTCCAGCTAAAGGCAATGGGATGGTCAAGTCCCCCCCTTATCCAAGCAGGGAACTGAGATATGGATAATCTCCTGCAAGGAATTCCTGGAGATCTCCAGGAAGTGCACCTATGGCCCAGTCTGTCCAGATTGGCATAGAGAAACAGTTATGATAAAAATTTCTTGCAGCAAGGAGGAAGGCAGAGGGCTTTTTCTGGTGCAGAGACCATCAAGGCAAAGAGATCTCTTAACTGAGGTCTGGAGCAGTCAGCCATTGACTGTGTGCTTGACTGGAGAACTGAAGGAACCTTCAAGATAATGGAACTTCTGTAAATATTTGTAACTTCTTAAGCTAAGGAGCCTGTCTTATATTTTAAATTATGATAGGGCATGTAGTTTTATCTACCTCCCAAAGAGTGTTATGATTGAGCAACCAAAATCTGTTAGAGTTCCTGGCCCCAAAGAAATAAAACTGGCCTTGACCAGGGCCGGGGCTTTTTCAACCTTGGCCCTGGCCTGGTAGAATGTTCTACCTGATGAGATCAGAGCTCATCAGGTAGACCAGAGCTCATCAGATCAGAGCCCTCTGAGAGTTTAAACCAAACTGGAAAGCCTGCAGAACTGAGCTGTTCCACCAGGCCTATGTTTGAGACAAGGAAATAACATCACAAGATACTGGTCTCCCTACCTGAGTAGCCATTTGCCTCTAAACTCTGACCAAGCCTCAGAAGGGTCTAAATTATTAAGATGAGGTAGTTTCTAAAATTTTATAATGTTTTCAATTATGTGTCTTAGCTTGTTATCACCTGCCCTGAGCTGATCAGGGATAAAAAATAACAATTTATTATTATTATTCCATAGAAACCAAAATATTAAGATATGCATGCAAGATGAGAATGTGCCTGTGTATTCTTTGCTCATACAATACATCCACTACTACATTGAGAACAGACTCATGAAAATGCAATAAGATTGTGTAACTAGCATCCATCTATGGACCCGACCTACTCTGCTGTTTCCCCGGCAAGAAAAAAACACCCCAACATTACCTTCTCTGCTTCTTCTCGACTCATTGCCAGGGCAAGCTGCAGTTGAAGCTCTTCTTCTCCTGTAGTCTGTGGTCTTGCCTGTTCCAGGTCAGAACTGAACCGAGGAGATGAGGAAGAGGCTGAAAACGAAAAACGAAAAAGTGATTAAAAAGGCAATCCATCCACTTGGTTCAAATTCCAACTCAGTCATGAAGCCGATTACTCCCTCTCAGCTGCACAGAACTGTTATGAGGATAAAAAGAAGAGAGGGAACACAATGTAGGAGGGAGGAACCAAGTATGCTTCTCTTGAGTTCTTTGGAGAAGACAGACAGATGCAACAGTTTCTGAATGTGGTATTTTGCTAGAAAAGGTGCCCTCTTTTATCAGTGGCTATTCCCATTCTTCCTCACTCTACTGTAATCTGATTTTAGATGTAGTTTAATCTGATTTTAGATGTAACATAGACAGGCTTTAAAATAATTTACTCTACCCAGGGAAGCTCTCAAAAGAGAGTGGCATCAAAATTATATATTTATTTAAATATTTATATCCTATTTTTCCTTCACACAAGAGTCTGAGGGAAGCCTGCATAATATAAACTAACAGGCATATGAGCAATAACCAGGACAATTTTTAAAACAATTTTAAAACTGTATACACAAATAGAACATCACAAACCAGAACTGACCCTGCATTCCAAAACTACTCTCTACATATATTCCACCCAAGTCCCAACAGAATAATGTGGCTTTGTAAGACTCCTGAAAGCTCTAGGGCAGGGGTAGCCAACCTGTGGTCCTCCAGATGTCCATGAACTACAATTCCCATGAGCCCCTGCCAGCAAATGCCAGGGCAAGCTGGCAGGGGCTCATGGGAATTGTGGTTCATGGACATCTGGAGGACCACAGGTTGACTACCCCTGCTCTAGGGGAAGATGATCTCCTGGCCTCCTAATGAAGACTGTTTTGAAGAACAGGGGCTACTACAAAAAAAAACCAAGGATAAGCTGAAGCAGCCCTTGCAGCCCCGAGAGACAGAACAGCCAGTAAAAGCTGTTGAGAGGAATGCAGATATCACAGGGGTGCAGACTTGGAACAGACTGTCTTTTAGGTATATGGATCCCAAGGCATGAAGGGGCTTTACTTGTAAAAATTAGTAATTTATGTTAAACCCAACAAGTAAGGAGCCCATAAAGGTGCTGGAAAACATTTTCACATGTCAGTTTGCTCCACTCAAACACTAGGCGGTGGCTGCATTTTGTCCCAATTGGACGTTTCTGGCATGGGAGATCCTCACTTAATACAAGAAGCTGACTATATTACTTTGGAATATTCATTCTCTCTCATCCTCACCTGCTTGGAGAAAGACCTACAAATGTTCAATGGAGGAAAGGGAGGACAAAAATGTGTAGGGAGATAGTTCTAGGATGGATCTTTTTAAACAGAGAATACTGAATATCTCATCCAGCTGCAATATCTAGGATTTGGGAGAGGCAGGTACAATTAATATGAAACTGATATGTTTGCAGTGTGGGTATGTCCATAAGAAAACAAAATTAACATTTAAAGTCATGACTCTTTACCTCAGCAGCTAGCAAAGATTCCAAGGACTGAAATCCTCTAAGATAACACCAAGGGCTTTTTTTCTGATCACATCAGTGTTTGTTCTAACTCTAGCACATTATTCTGAACACACTGTATCCTTATCAATTAATAATGATGCAAATACACAGAGTGAAAACAAATTACAGAGAACTGTGAGAGACTGAGAGCTAAAATGCACATTAATTTCTGATTTCCCAGTATTTGTATTAATCTTAAAAAGCAGGCACGAGGCAAGTAAGATTTAGATAGGGGTACAGTTTGTATGTTGTTACTGTTGATAGGGGTCATGATGGTAGGACAGAGGGGAGGGGGTTAAACCCTTTCCCCCCATGTCCTTTCCTGATGCGTGCACACATTTTTAGAACTAGGCCTATATACACAGCAGCCAGTTGCCAGAGTATGTAGGCAGAGCTTTAAAATGTGCATGTGCAATGGCCACAATGAAGGAGTAGGGCTGTGGAATGGGGCAGGGGGGCAGAGGAGCTTATGCACTCAGCTCAGGTCACAGTATGTCTCTATAGACCCACTCCGACACCTGTATGTTCCCCCCACCTCTACCTGTTTGCTACCCAAATGCCCCTGATGTCCTACTCTTCCTTCCTCAATCTGTATTTCGGGGGGAAAACAGAGCAACAAAAAAGGAAGACATGTCCTGACATAATTTTTGTTTGCAATGCAACTGAAAATACCCTATGTATTATGAGATTAAAACGAGACTGTTGAGATTACAATTTTCTTGGGGGGGGGTGCTGATGTTTTGATATATTTCCTGCCGCTATTGGGGGACAATCTCGCTGTGAGTTACAAAGATAAAAGATAAAAACATAAAATTCCACATAAAAGAAATATTTTTTAAAAATTAACCCCCACACTACCACAGCAGTGATTTAAAAAAACAAAAACAAAAGCCCTCCTCCCCTATTTCCAAACTCCCCCACCCCAGAGCCTCAGGGGGAAAGTCCAGGGGCACCTGCAATTCCCATTGCAGTATTAGTTGGTAATCAGCATGGAGGGACCCCCGATCTTCTGCCTCAACCAAAGACCTAGTGGAAGAGTTCCATTTTGCAGGCCCTGTGGAACTGCGAAAGCTCCTGTGGGGCCTTCAGCTCTTCCGGGAGCTCATTCCACCAGGCCAGGGCCAGGGCCAAGGGAACCTCCCATGGGCTGGGAACCACCAACAGATTAGTACCCACAGAGCACAAGGCCCTGCAGGGGGCATAAGGCAACAGGTGGTCCCTTAGATATTTGGATCCCAGACCATGGAGGGCCTAAGCAAAACCTGACCCAGGCAGCAAGTGGCAACCAATACAACTGCCTCAGCACAGGCTGGTTGTGGGCCATACAAGGTTGAGGATCCTAGCAGCTACATTTTGTACCAGCTGCAATTTCCAGGTCAAGGACAAGGGAAGACCCACATAGAGCAAGTTACAGAAGTCAATCCTGGAGGTGACTGTCGCATGGATCACTGTAGCCAGGTGCTTGGGGGACAGGTAGGGTGCTAGTAGCCTTGCCTGGTGAAGATGGAAGAACGCCTGATGGGCTACTCTTGTGACCTACACCTCCATAGAGAGGGAGGCAGTGAGGATCACTTCTAGGGCCATTCCGCACGACTTTAATATAGCACTAGTCTTGCATTTTGTTTTCGCCACTAAAACTACGTTCTGCATGACGTTGTGAGCAATCTGCAACACTAGCACCAAAATCGCTTCATTGTAGCGATTTCCGGGGAATCAGGAAAAGTGGATTCACCCTCAGAAAATCGCTACAGTCCTGCCAACAACCTGCAACACTTGCGAAAAAGACATGTGCGTTCTCAATGTAGCGATGGAACAAAGTCCCTCCCTCTGGCTTTCTCCTCCGAACTTCCGGCGAAGCGATCACCATTTTTTTTCCTCGGAGCGGGGAAAGCAACGAACCAGCAAGGCTTGATTCACCCAGCGAGGCTTCTCCGGCTACAGTCCCTCCACAGAAGTGCTTTAAATCTCCCCTAAGTCCCCAAGCACAACACAGCCCCCTGTTCGCCAGTTCCCTTTAATTTCACCCAAAAATCGTGCCCGTGCGTGGGGGGGGATTTTTTTCCCCACTCGGGGGAGCGTGGTAACGATGAATCGCCAACTCACACGCCAGCTAGATGGGTCTCTACATTGCGAAGAATCAAGGCATATTCGTTGAAACGTGTGTGTGTGTGTGTGTGTGTGTGTGTTTTAACTGTGCTTAAAGGGAAAGGGGCTTTTTGGGAGCATGATAACCACCCATTGGCTGTTCGTTTGATTGACGGCCAGGGGCGGGAATAAGCACAGAAAAAATCGCTTCCTTTCTAGCAATTCCTGCGAGACCGGAAACCTGTGGGGAACGAATGAAACGCTACTGGATTCCACTACAAATGAAAGGTATGCAGAACGCCGAGATACCACTATTTAAAATAGCGTTTCCGCTTTGTGAAAGCAATTGGCAACATTGGTCCCTGTGTGGAATGGCCCTTAGATTACAGGCAAAGGGCGAGATGATAAGTTGCACTCTAGCCAGGTCAGGCAAGCATGCTTCCTGGCCTGCCCTCTTCCTTCCCAGCCAAAGAACCTCCACCTTGGAGGGGTTGAGCTTAAGGTGTCGCTGCTTGAGGTACCCAGCTATGGCTTTCAACCATCTGGCAAATGTTTCTGTGGGAGGAGTCCGAGCCAGAGGGTGCATAAAGATCTTGAAAAGCATGGGGGAGAAGACTGCCCCTTGTGGCATTCCACATGGGAGCCAAAAGGGGCATGATAACTCTTCCCCGACTGCAACTGTTTGTGACTGGCTCTGTAGGAAGATCAGGCACCAGCAAGGCAGTGGGCTAAGAGCTCATGGTCGACCCCATCAAACATGGCTGACAGATCTAACATCACAAGAATAGCTGAACCACCTCTATCCAGCTGTACTTCAGTTTCTCCAGACAGGGAACCAAAAACTTTTACAAATGATATGTGACTTACACCCAGACCTCCACTGGCAAACTTGCTGATGAGAAACACTGTTGCATGCATGGAACCATTACGTTTACCTGTATTCTGTCATGATACAAGACTCACAATTGAAGGAGGATGGAGAACCTCTTGACCTCCCATAGTCATCTCCATACTGTGAAGCTCGTCGTCCATAGGAAAGCTGCTGGCTGTTGCTGCTGCTGATGCCCATGCCCTCAAGAGACATCCGCTCCTTGGTTTTCAGGGCATAGGTTCTCTCCTGCTTCAGCCTCTCCTCATCCTTCAGCAGGCTCATAACCTGCTTGACCTTCTCCCGAACATTTATGCCCTGGTCCTTGCCATCGCGATCTATGTATTGGAACTCCTTTAAAGTCTGAATGGTGTACAAATTCTCCCGGCACTGATGAGCCACTTTCTCTGAGCCTGTTTTGATGAGGTAATCCAGAAGAGTCAGTGCCTTGTAGACATGGCGCCAGTTCTTGCCGCTGTCATTCAGCCGCCTCCAAATCATGCCCATGACCTCTGCAAATGCTACCGTGTTGAAGGTCAAGTCTGCTATCTCAGACATTAAGGAGCTAGGGGGCCCCCAGGGATCATTGGAAGTGGCCTCACGCACCTTGATTTCAGCCTCAGAATAATTGTGCACAATGTTTTTAACCTGCCGGCGCAAGGCAGACGTAGTCATGGCTGAACCCTGGAGGAACTTCTCAATTTACAGCAAGAAATGAAGCGAAGGATGGAAAATTGATAGGAACTCAGAAGGAGAATCAAAGCTCCAGCATCTTCAATTAAACAGCATTAGTTTTCAAAATGTATATTGATCTAGAAAACAAGCAAAGAGATATACATTAAAGCTGTTGACCAATTTAAACCTTTTAGTGGATTGACTGTATACAGCTGTGTCCAATTAGTGTATGTAAATCAGAATCTTAATTTAACCATGTTGATTTTTATTTCCCCTATCAGCCTCCAGCTTGGTGTTTTCTTTAATTATCCCTCTAGAATCCAGGACCACAAAAGGAAGATAGCTCCAGGTTAACAATGAGTTGGTAACTGAGCAGTGAGTACATCAGGCTGCATCCTTTAAGACTGAAGAGTTTGGTGCTGTTTGGTTTTCAACTAACTTGTTGAGTTGCAATTTCTCACTGGCTCACTTATGATGAGGAAGTAAATGGGTAATCTGCACCACTGATCATACACAACCATATACTACTTCACAGTAGAAGAAGAAGAAAAGTTGGTTCTTATATGCCGCTTTTCACTGCCCGAAGGAGGCTCAAAGCAGCTTACAGTCGCCTTCCCATTCCTCTCCCCACAACAGACACCCTGTGAGGTGGGTGAGGCTGAGAGAGCCCTGATATCACTGCCCGGTCAGAACAGTTTTATCAGTGCCGTGGCGAGCCCAAGATCACCCAGCTGGCTGCATGTGGGGGAGCGCAGAATTGAACCTGGCATGCCAGATTAGAAGTCCACACTCCTAACCACTAATTGGCTCTCGGTAGTAGATGCTGCCAGATCTTATCAGCCTGTGAAGCTACATGTTCAGTGCTTACCTTCAGTGGGAAAAATTAGTTTCAAACTATGATTAGAGAAACACCTCTGAAAGATGTAGAAACAAAGCAGGGAAGGGAACTGCCTTTGTGATGATCTGGTATCCCAAGCTAGAACTGTAAACTTTGATGGAACATTGTTTATAAAACAAAGACAACTTCTACAAGACAGTCCATCACCTAGAAAATATTTAGAGGTAATTGCCTCATCAAGTAATCTGCATATAAGAGTAGGCATCCATGATCACTGGGCAGCTGATGGGGGGGGGGGGCGGTGTTATTCATCCAGGTTCTACTGGTTGGATGCCCGATTGGACATGGAGATAGTTGCTCAGCCACATCTGAGGCACCCATATGTGACTTACAAATCAGAGCTAATGGGTTCTCACTAACTAGCAGGGTTTTCTCTTTCAAAGGCTTGTAGCAGGTTCACAATATGTCACAAATAAATGCTCTCTAGAAGAAGAAATGTAAAATCCTGTGAAATTCAACTAAATTAAAACAGTTTTTAAAACCTCCATATTGACCTCATATTTTATTTATGAAGTACCAGCAATGGAGAACATATTTTAACCAGTATTGTATAACATATTTTATAAAGCAACCATTTTCTTTATAAAATAACCTAGAATAGTCTGGTGCCGTAGGAAAAGGGAGGGTGTGGACAGAGAAAGGGTTTACACAAAATTGTTTAGTTACACGGCACACATTCTTCGGGGACCTGCTGATTCAGTAGCACTGTAGCACTATTCAGATTTAACAAAGGAATCAGATTTTACAATCTTATTTCAACCTTCTCTTTCTTTCACTGCACCATTGATTTAGAAAGGACAATAAACAAGAAAGGGAGAATGAGTTAGTGACCTTTCCCTTTCCATCTTGCCATGCCTACAAATGGAGAGAAAAGACCAGTGGTAACCCCCACACTTAATGAAGTACTGGCCTCTTAAATCCCATTTTAATCCTACTGACATCAAAAGGAAACCCATGAAAGCAGGACTGCTACCACAGTGACAAGGACTGTCATGATTCGGCAATATTGAAACCCATGGGTCTGGTATTTCCTCAGTGGACGGTCCCCCAGGGCTGTTGATGCTGCCATGATGTGAAAACTAGAGGCAGTACTCGGCTGCAGCAACTGGTGGGCAGGGAGAAGACAAAGTGTATTATTGAAGCAGCAGTCCAGGCAGGGGGACGTTCTGTCAGTACTGGGCAAGTAGCCAAATCCTGCTTCTGACTCCAATGGCCAGTTTAAAAGGAAAAGGGAGTTTCTTGGTTGCCAGTCACTGATGGGAAAGGGACACAAGCTCCAGATTTGCTACTATTCCCCACTACATGGATAGTCTGTACACTGGGGCACAGTATGACTAGACCTTGGGTGCCTTGCATTTATCATGTTTGTGGCAGACATGCTGTGAGCCTTATCTCTGCAAGTACAGATCAGTGGTTTTCAAGCCATTCTGGGGAACTCTGTGTTTCCTTGGGAAGCTTACTGGTTGATTGATTTTTTAAAAATACATTCCAGCTTTCATCCACAAGCCACCAAGAATGCAAGTAAGAATCATTACAATGTGCTAAAGTCAATACCACCAACATTATGTGCACAATTATATATCCTATAAAAGTCTAAACAAGTGAAAAATAAAGCCACATTAATCTGCCAGTTGGAAGATAATAAAACAGGCACCAGACAAATACTTTTGGGGAGGACATTCCATAATTGAGATGCCACTACTGAGAAGGCCTTGTCCATGTTCTATTGCACCATCAAAACCAGGGACACCCAGAGCAAGACCTCTGCTAACAATTTTAACACACAAGCAAGTTTGTAAAGAATGTGGCACTGACATTTCTCAGTGGCATGGCCTGTAATGGTGGGCAGGCTTCCCTGAAAAAAGATTTGCTACAGCTTACCTATCTTTCGCTGAAATGTGCTGCTCAAGGCCATGTTGGGTATGCTCTAAAGCAGGGGTAGTCAACCTGTGGCCTCCAGATGTTCATGGACTACAGTTCCCATGAGCCCCTGCCAGCAAATGCTGGCAGGGGCTCATGGGAACTGTAGTCCATGAACATCTGGAGGGCCACAGGTTGACTACCCCCGTTCTAAAGTCTAAACCACATGCTCAGTTCACAAGAACCCAACAGGGCTGGGCAGCAGGCTGCGTGGAGTGACAGCATGTGCTAGAGAACATGCCCCAGTCCTCTGCAATGCATGCTGTTACCTAAGCAGATGTGTGAAAAGATTTTTTAAGTGCTGCTGTAACAGACCACAGAGCTACAAGATAAGAAATAATCAAAATCCTGAAAGCTCGAGCAAGTACATTCCCAGTCTGACTTGAGGGAGACTTTATTCCTAACTCCAAATCTGGAAACAAATTATATCCTAAGCAAGGAAGCAGGAAAGCAAAGCTGATCGGTTGATTCATGGATCCATCCTCTCCTTCTGCAAAAAAGTTTCACATGAATTATACCCAAGCCTGAAACAATATTACAGTCAACAAACATGAAATCCTGAGCATGTATACTCAGAAGTAAATCCCACTGAGTTTAATGGGACTTACTCCCTAGTAAGTGTACTTTAGGATTGCATCCCTAATGTAGCAGTTGCAACACATGAACTTTAGTTACTGAAAAACTGGTGCAGTAGAAAAGAGTTAAAGTCCAGTAGCACCATAAAGACTAACAAAATTTGTAGTGTGGTATGAGCTTTCATGAGTCACTTGCCCACTTCAGTGACTCACAAAAGTTCATCTCGTACCACAAATGCTGTTAGTCTTCAGGGTGCTACTGGACTCTTACTCTTTTCTATAGATGGGCTAACATAGCTATCCATCCTGAAACACTGGTGATGGAACTTAACCTTTAATTATGAGTCCAAAATTCTGCCTCTTTGATATTTTAACTCTGCTATCTAGATCTAGATGTTGGGAAAAGTCAACAACCTCCTAGACAAGAAGTTGGATTTGGCAAAGTGGCTCTTTAGCCCTTTTTGTGAATTGGCTTTTCCATTCCACATTTGAAGGAGTGGGATGTACAGAATCATTTCAACTCTGTATCCTGAACTTAAACACCTAGAGAAGATCACATACCGTAAGTCTTCTTGAAACTGAGTTGCTTCATCTTGAGTCCCAGCCTTAACCTTCCTAAATGACTCAGACAGACTTCATTTTCCCCATGACTGAAAACAGGTGGCCATAAAACACACACCCGGGAAGCATGAGTGACTCCCCAAACCAGCAAAATGAGTCACTATACCTAATTCTCTCTGGAGCAACTCCACCCTTGACAATAGGAATGACTTGGTTATACACATCCTCGATGTTTAGCTGCCCTTCTCCACCCAACAGAGAGCATCACTGCCAGTGAGTCAGGGAGACAGAATCTGGAAATGGTGTGCACGCGGCTTCTTTTCAAGCCATTTCCTTATATTGATTTCTGTACACAATCCAACGCACTGTTTTTACATCTTAGTGCAGCTAAGTGCCAGAAAAAAATTACTGCAGGCAAGCACAGCAATGTACACGGAAGGGTGAAGAGAATACTTAATTTCACAGTTGCTTAAAAATTATTTTACAAGTAAGAACAACAGAGCCACATGGACAAAGCTGACCTATAACTGCAACCTAACATGCTGACCACTAGAGAGGAATTCAAATGATGCTCCTGTAGTCAGCAGGGCACAGTGGTAAAGTGTTGAACAAATCTCCACTGTGCCATGAAGGTCACTAGGTGACCTTGGGCCAGTAATTCTTTCTTAGTCTAATCTACCTCACATGGTTGATATGATAAAATTAAGAAGGGAGGTAATTCCCCTTCACACTGTGTTCCTTGGAGTAAGGGTGGGAGTTTAAAAAATAACAAAGGTCCTAATTTGCTTGTGTGCTGGAACGGGCCTCATCCAGCCTGCTGGCCCTATTCCTCTCTGTGCACTCCAAGGTTTTCCCCAATATCTGTAGAGGCTTCTCTCTCTCTTGGGTAACTCGCCACTACCACCTGACCTCTGTATGGAATCACACACTTACGAGGGACAGGGTTCCCAGCTTCCTTTCCCAGACCTGAGGTCCTGCCTCTACGTCTTCTGCTGCCCAGTGCCTGGTCACTATGAGGGCAATTTACTGCCTGGTGTGCCCCTGAAGGAATAGTCACTTGCCAATAGTCACTTTCCAATAGCTAACCTTTCCCTTCCTGGAACTCTCATTTACAATAGCATGTCCGAGACAGTGGAAGCTTATGTTGTACCAAGAACCACTGCCAGTATCCAAAATTATAAATAATTTATTTAAAACAAAATGTTCATAAGCATACTTTTAGCACAGCAGAAGACTGAGCAAGAGATTCCAAAAGAAATAGGCAAAACACAGTCCCTGTGGCCCTCTTTCTATATACGTCCTATCAGATGTTAAAATATAGGATTGCTCCTTAACTTAGGAAGTTGCAGATCTCTAGAGTTTCCATTACCTTGAAGCTTCCTTCAGCTGTCTAGATGAGCACATGGTCCATGGCTGACTCCTCCAGATCACAGTTAACAGTTCTGTCTGCTCTGATGGACTCAGCAACAAAGAGGCCTCCTCCTTGCTCCAGGGAGTTTTCATTATCTCTGTTTCTCCACCCACTGACCAACTCAGGCTGGGTCAGAGAGGCTTTTCCTGAAGTATCCAGATATTTCCTCCCTGGAGCTTTTCTAGTCTTGAGTCCTTCTAGTCTCTATTCCCTGCTTGGAGAAGAGGGAGAGCTTGGCCCCCATTACCTCTCCTGCTAGATCTATTAGCTTTTGTATGAAGGTGGGCTAAGGTATATCTGGAAAGCAATTAGAGTAACTCCCACACACAAACACCTATTCTCTGCCCAGAGAGGGGGGGATGCTTAAAAACAGAGTGGAAGGTTTGCTCAATTCAAACCCCCAGAGAGAAAATGCATTGCTTCGCACCTTGCATGAGGCCACAATGTCACATAAAGAAGCTATGACTGAACTATTCATGATCAGTCAGCAAGTTAGGTTACAGCCTGAGCTTCTGAAGTGCAATCTGACAAAACCCTAGACTGGAATGTGATGGGCTGCCCAGGTTTGTTTGTTTATTTATTTGTTTGTTTGTTTATTTATTTATATACCGCCCTCCCCAGAGGCTCAGGGGGGTTTACATTGAACTTATGAACCATAAAAACAATTTGCATTAATCATCAAACAATAATATTAACAACAGTGGTTATAACAATTAGAAATACAACAAATAAAGTTGTAACAGTACACAATACAATATAACAGCATGTGGCTGTTATAGATGTCTAGAAACATGTTTATACATGTCTAGAAACATGTGGGCAAATATGGGCAAATCTATATTATTAGGCATAAAGGAAACCACTGGGCCACAGCATGTGAGAACACAGGTATATCAGGTGTGGGACAAGAGACAGGGAGCACATCAAAATTTGCAGCAGAAAGAAGGGGAGGGGGAGTTGTAGAAAGCAGCAGTGACCAAATTAAGTAGTAAAGATAACATATTAATGGAATCAACAGGACAGGAATTACTGTGGTCAGTACACAGTGGGTGTCATGGGAAACAAATAGAGGAAAATAAGAGAATTACACTGGCCAACACTGAGAGGAAAGCCAAAGATCTGCAAAGTCTTTGAAGCTGTAATCGTAACTGGGAAGTATATTGATGCAGTCTGTGGTCCCCAGGAACATATGAAGATGACACAGAGGGAAACCAGGAGGCAAGTGTGTGTGTGGAGGGGAGGTTATCGCTGGGCAGACAGAGCAGCATTTTGCCTAATGAAACAACATTCATACAAGATCCAGAGATCAGCATTCTCCTTCTGGCTCCTCCAAGGTTATAGATAAGGTTCCACCTCCTGAAAATGCCTCCTTTTCCGGCAAACACTGTGCTATTGCTGAAAAGTCCTTTAAAGTAAGTCTTGGGTCAGGACATTCCTTTCTTGCAAACACCTGGCTCCTTTCTTTGGAGCAGTTCCAAGCATAGGAACAGTCACTTAGTTAATTAAGGCTGAGAAATACACAAACCTTGAAAAAACAACCCTTCCTAGACATTTTAATTCAAATGTATAGAGAAAGATAATCACTTGAGTGCCAGGAGGCTAGGCATAGTATACTACTGTTCACCTGGTATAGCCTCATAAACCTGTTTGAGTGACACAGGTGGAATATGTGCAGTAATGATCATCACTAAGTAATAATTGGCCTAACTACATGTTAGATTTCCCCCTGGGTCCTTCCTGAGTTTATGCAAGCAGACGTCGTGTGGTGAGGTTGTGCTGGGAACCTCACTCAGGACCATGATGTAAGAGAAGAAGAGGCTTCACCTCCCTTCCCGGCACTGTTCACCCAGCCTGAAACAGCCCTCCCCTCATTGGAAACTCCATAAGTACTGACGGGGTACACCTAGGTTTCCAAAACAAGGTCAAACAGCACTATGCCTCCCTGGACTATTCCGAAATAGGGAAAATAGCATAATTGTGTGTAGAGGGAAATCTTCCTATGTACCATGGCCTCAAACTGCATGGGACCCCTGCATGCCCTTGGTCCTTAGCACAGTCTTTGCAGACATAGTAATAATGATCCTATAACAGAGGACAAAGATTTCAAAGACTTATGAGCCCTGGCACTTATCAGTTTAACCCTGGTGAGAGGAGGGGGGAAAGAGAGTGTACCTGGAGCAATGCCAAGGCTGTTAAAAGCTGCAAGTTTTATCGAACACAATATCCCCAGGAATACAAAGAGAGGGAAGCAGAAACGGTGTGGTAGATAAGACAGCTGCACCAGGAAGCTACATATGAAATAACTGCAATGACCTTGAATGGAAGAGCTTTCAGGTGGGGAGGACTCACTGAGAATAGGCAGACACTCAGGGCAGCCCCATTTTCTGTCTGTCTAATGCCACATTCCAGCAGAGAAGAGACGCACTCTTCTGATCTGTTAAAAACTTCCTTGGGCTCCCCCTTCCAACAAACTAGACACGCAAACTAGACTTTAGATTTGGATTTCCACAAGGCCAGAGAACTTCCTCCTGGATTCTCCCTCTCTAGTGACACAACATTGTCTGTCACCTTTTAAGGGATGCCAAATAGGGAATGGTGACCTTTAATCCAGAACCGGATAATCTGAGGGAGAACATACTGGGGAACATCTGAGGGAGAAAATATTAAGGAGAGGAGGTGAAGGAGGGAAATATGTTAAATACAGTCCAGAGAAGTAGCCATGTTAATGTGCTCTGACCAAATCAATAAAGAGTTAGGTGGGATCGTAGTTGTTTTTTGTGATCATGTCACCACTGATTTATGGCAAACTTGTAGGGTTTTCAAGACAAGAGATGTTCAGACTGTTCACCATTGCCTGCCTCCCATCATGCCCCTGGTACTCCCTTCTAAATACTGATGAGGGCCAAACCTGCTCAGTTTCTGGGGCCTGATGAGATTGGGCTAGCCTGGGAATGCAGGTCTAGTTGGTGGCACCTCAAAGATGAACAAATTACACTATAAACCAACATCCATTTCACTGGGTGAATAAGGTAGGAGTGGAAGGTACTATCTTCTTGCACTCATCCCTTGTTACCTTTGTATTTACCTTTCTTTCTCCTTCACTGTTTCCACTGCTGTCAAAATTTAGTTTGTAAATTCCTCAGAGCAGCAGCCTAACCTTCCCCCTCCTCTTTATGCAACTGAAGTCTGATGATGCTATATATATATATATATATATATATATATATATATATATTTAAAAATCAGTCAGATTGAGTAGGAAGTGGATGGGGAATGCCAGTGGGCAAAGAGGGTGGGAAAACTCTAGTCAAAGGTGTTGAACTCATTTGTTACGAAGGCTGGATCTGAAATGAATGTTACTTTGTCTGGCCAGGCCATGTGTGCCCTAACACAGTGGTCCCCAACCCCTAGTCCGGGGACCGGGACCGGTCTGTGGATCAGTCAGTACCGGGCCACGGCTCCTCCTCATCCTCTTCCCTGGCTGCTGCTTTGAGGGCTGCCCTGCTACTCTGCTGCCTACTCACCTTTGGTGCTCTCCAGCGGCCGCCATGGCTGGGGCTCCCCCTCGGCATGGCACTGCGCAGCTGCTGCTGGCAGCACCCCCCAGCAGGCAGCGGGAAGTCAGGGGCACCGGCAGGAAAGCAAGTGAAGCAGGGGCCCAGGAGGTGGCAACGTCCCTCAGCAAAAGGCTACCCCCCCAGGCCTCAGTAAAATTGTCAAGCGTTGACCAGTCCCCGGTGATAAAAAGGTTGAGGACCACTGCCCTAAAATGTAAGGCCAGGTACCAGAGATATAAACTTCATGAATGAAACAGACAAAACCAATTAACAATTTTAAAACTCAAAATACAAATAATAACAATTGATTCCTAGAAGTAAAAGCAATTGATTTACTGGGGAATCCACAGAAGCCCCAATAAACATATTATTATTATTATTATTATTATTATTATTATTATTATTATTATTATTATTATTATTATTAAATTTCTAGACTGCCTTCTTCCTGGGACCCAAGGCAGGTTACAGAAAAGTAAAAATCCCCATAAAACTCCAATCTAAAACATTATTTCCACAAAACTCAGATGGCAAGAACGGCAAAAAAAAAAAAAAAACCTTCCTGCAGTCATCTAACAAGGGGGTGCCCTAGGTGTCATAGTGAAGCCTGAGGGTGGAGTGGGGGGGGATTGATCTTAATCATGTGTAAGGGTAGATTAAAAGGGGGGTATCTTACATTCCATGTAAATTAATTACTTTTTAATATATAAAACACTTTTAGGAGACGAGTCATCTTCCTTGCAAATAAATACAGTAGTTTTTCAGCACACATACCCCCCATAGACCCAGCCTCAGCAGCCAAGCATGGCTATAATCCAGCTTGCTCTTTGTTTTCTCTTTCCTCGTCCTACCTCTGTGGATCTTGAGGAGGCACACTCAACTTCTCCCTCCACTGTCCCATACCCAACAACAACAATCCTGTGAGGCCCAGCCTGAGCAACCAGTCCTGGTGACCTAGATGACACCTGTGAGGTAGGTGACTCTGTGAGAGCCCTGATGTTACTGCTCGGTCAGAACAGCTTTATCAGCACAGCATTATCAGCACCATGGCGAGCCCAAGGTAATCCAACTGGCTGCATGTGGGGGAGGAGCGGGGAATCAAACCCAGCACGCCAGATTAGAAGTCTACACTTCTAAGCACTACACCAAGCTGGCTCTCCAGCAGCTGTTTCTAAAGTCTCCTCCTGTGACCCCTTTTCCTCCATGGGGTGAGCACAGGTGGGGGGGGAGAAAGAAGGTTGCTGTCCCCCATCCTCCCCAACACTCCCTCTACCTCCCAGCTCCATAGTTGATCAGACACGCGGCTACAAGAGCGGGGCCCCTTTACCCCCTTCACTCCCATAGCTGAGATGTCTTTCCCCTCAGAGCAGCACACACAAGGCAGCCCAGTTGCCTCCCAATCCACACACTGGCCCTCCTCTCACTTTCATCAGCCAGCCCAGACCCTTCATCTGCAGACCACCACTCCACATCTCCCCTCTCAACATCCCCCAGCAGTTGCTGTTAGGTGCAGCGGTAGTAGTTGCTTGACTCCACACCTCCAACCCTTCGCCAGTCCTCAGAGCTACGGTTGGTGGAGTCGGGAGGGAAACCACCATGCCTCCGCTTTCTCCCCTTTTGCTGCCATTCCCCCCACACGATTTTACCTCAGCCTCCTCTTTGACTACACACACCTCGCCAACACCTATGCCCGCTGTCCCTTCCCACCCCCCAACATCCTCCTGCCTTCCCTCCCTCTCACCAGCTGGCAGCCAAATAAGAGTCCTTCATGAGCCAGATCCGCCCTCCCACCCTAGGTTTAAGCCCCCTGCTGTAGATAATTGGAAGCCAAGGCAAGACCCTAAATAAAAGCACTGCCTTGGCAGGGACAGGATGCTAAAGGTTGGAAAGGAGCCCCCTAGCAGCCTCTCCATCTCCCCAAGGCATAAAGAGCTGGTAGCGTTTCGTGCCCAGGCATGTGCGCCTGAGGAGTTTGTCATCGGGTGCCAGAGATGCTCCTGTTTCAAGAGACCTTACCCTTCGGTTGAGTTTGTCCCTCATTCCTGGAGGAGGACGAAGACACCACAATCACCGCCCTGGGCGCAAGCACAGGTCCAAACACACCCTCCTTTTAGAATGGCCCAAACCGGATTCTGACCCCCACCCTCGATAGTCTGGCAGAGCGGGATGTGGGAAGGAAGCTGACCCACGGAGGGTCCTACGAAAGGCGAGGGAGCCCTGCGCACCCACCCGCGAAGGACCCCGGCGCCTCCGAGTCCCGAGGGCTCGTGCCCTTCCCGCGCCGGCGCCTCTCGCGACCTTGCCCCCCTCGGGGACACCCGCCCTCGGCCCACCGTCGCACGAGCACTGCCCTCCCTCCCTCCCTCCCTCGCCGTCTCCGCCGGGGCTGCAGGCAGCTCGGCTGCGCTCGCCTCGCCGGCGTTACATAAGCCTGCCGCGCTCCCGGCCCCCGAGGGAGGGAGGGAGGGAGGGGGACCCCGGCGCACGCCCCCCGGCTGCAACCGGCGAGAGTGCGGAGGAGCCAGGCCAGCGGGGCCGGGGGGGGGGGAGGGCGACGGGCTGCGGCCAAGGGGCTTCGGCCGGGGGCTGGGAGCACGCCGGTGACAGACGCCGGGCGGGTGGGGGGAGCGGGCATGGCCTCCTCGAGCTGGCGGCAGGGTTGCCCACACGCACTCCCTCCACGCCAGGCCGGCGCCGCAGTCCCCGCTCCCCGGGTGGGCAGCTCAGCATCCCTGCGGCTCGGGACAGGCGAGGCGGCGGCGCACTGCGGGGAGCCCAGCGGCCGGGAGGGGAGGGAGGGAGGGCAGATGGGCTCCTGCGCCGCACGGCCAAACTAGCGATGCCAATGCGAGCGGGCTTCCCCGCAGGGCCGGCGCCCCGGCCTGCAGAACTTTCCTCCGCCGCCCCAGCCCTGGCCGGGTACCTCCCCCGGCTTCCTGGCCGGAGAGCTCGCTTGCGGCTCCGCTGGAGGGACAGGAGGGTGACGGGCCAGGCTCTTGGCGGACGGGACTCCCCCCGTGCCCAGGCGGGCTTCACCTTCGGCGGCGGCGGCGGCGGCGGCGGGGTCATCCTCAGCGCCTTCGGTCTGGCCGGCAGGGTCGAGGAGCCAGGCGCCGCCTCAGCGCCCGAAATCCATCCATCCCGCTGAGTCAGGCGGCTCTGGCGCTCCCCTCCGCCGCCTGGCAGGTTCGCTCTCGGGAGGAAAGTCTCCCGGGCCGAAGGTGCCCCTGGCCGGGTCGGGCCGGGCCGGGCGGGATGCGATGTGTCCGCCGCGGCTGAGAGCAGCTGCTAAGAGACCGCGGCTCTCTGCAAGCCGGGATGGAAGTTGCTAAGCTTGCTGGGCAGGTCTGTTTCAGTTTTAACAGGACGCGGCGAGGCGCGGGGGACGGGCGGAGAGAGGCGGGGGAGCGGCCGCCCTCATTAACTACTTCAGGCCCGCAGCCCCATGCTGCCTGCCTGCCTGCCTGCCTGCCTACCTCCCCTGTCCTTGTGTAGACCCAGCGATTATGAAAGCAGCAGCAGTGACTCAGGGCCTTAACCCCTGCGGGCCTCCAGCATGCCGAGGCTGGAAGGAGGTGGAATGAGAAGCTGGAGGGAGTCGTGGCAGCACCAAGGGAGGATGCTCAGTCACTGTCCCTCTGCTGGACTGAAGCCACTGGGTTCTGCTTGTGCGGCTGGCGGTTGACAGTAACCCAAGGCTGCCACCCAGGCAACACCTTTAGCAGTGTTTTGACAGCCATGATGGCATATGCCCCTTCCCTGAACAGCCCCTAGCAACTGAGCAATCAGATAACATTACAGCATAATTCATGTCCCTGGCTGTTGTCATCCTCATCACCACAGCCCCAATCTCTCAGCCTCTGCTTTTTTCGTATTTCGATGAGCAACAGATTTTTATTTTGCATGGACTTGATATTGGAAGGCCCTGATGTTCTCCTGACTAAAAATACACCTTCTCCTTCTGTGATGGAAGGGAACTGGGAACTGGTTCCCACTAACCACCCACCCACCTACTGTGAGAACACAAGAGTGAGAGCAGCCCTGTTCGTACTCTGAAAAGTCACAGCTTTAAGTGGGCTGCTACAAAGATGATATTGTCAAGGTGGCCTTACCATGTGATGGATTCAGGGCACCCATCTTAATTCCTGGTGGTATAAAAGACTGAGACTTTCTCTTGAGACTTTCTCTTCTCTCTCTGGAGTCCAGTCAGGCCCATAGGCCTTTAAAAACAAAGATAAAAGATTAGAACTCCCCAGCCTTGTCCAGCCATAATAGAGGATCTATGTGTGTCCTCAAGTCAGTTTGTGAGGCACTGTCTCATGTCTCTGGTTAGGGAAGTGAGATCTGTTAATATACGGAGCAGGACTTTTCAGTTGAGACATTCAAAAGGCAGATCAGCCATATATATATATATATATATATATATATATATATATATATATATATATATATATATATATATATATATTTACCAGTTGTGTGCTGAATAGTAAAATTGTTCCTGTTTTTGAAACATTATATCATTTATTTATTTTATACCATGCTTCCATATGGCTCTTATTATAACAAGTGCCCTATGTCACTAGAGGGGTTATTGTTTGTTGGAATTGCAAGTGTACCACATCCTTACTGGCCCAAAGCATTCTACACTATTTCTCCCTATACCTCTGGAAACCACATTTGAATAAAAATGTGTTGCACCATTTCTGGGAGATGTATAGGCTTGAGCATTGGTGGGTCACCAGGGAAAGTTGATGGGCCGAGACCCTCCTCTATCTGAGCCGACTCACATGCTTGATTTGTTATGTTGATGGGGTACTTATGATATTCTTAAACAATGATAAAGGTAGTGGTGGATCTTTGAGTATACTGGGTCTATACAAATTAGGGTCATTATAAACCTGCAATGTGCTCATGCCAAACCACACCCAAGACTAATAATTGCTGCATAGCCTACCAAGGCTAGAGGAAGGAGCCTACCTTCAACATATTCTTCCATTGAAGGAAGACTTCCTAGGTCAGAAGGCTTCAAACTTAGGTCAGTGGGATGGTAGAATACATGTCAATATGTCTGCTGTGATCTTTATGCTCTATTTGTTGTGGTTTTCATTTTACTGCAGGTCATACTGAAAACCCTGTGAAAAGGTCAGAGAAATTTCATAAAGTTTACAAGTTTCACTGAGAGACATATCAGTAGAAGCCTGAAAACTTTCCTCCTCAAATGGAGGTATGTCAGAGCCAAACAACACATTATGGATCCAGCCAGTGATTGATGCTTTTATCGAGGGAATTTAACCATTTAAAAATTGCTGCATTGGGCCAGTACTGTGGTTGTACTAGGTGATCTTAAATAATGCAGGGTAATAAGGGGGGAGGGCATTTCTGTCATGTATCCTCTTCATCCATGGCTACATTGTCAAGAATTTTCAATGCAGCAAAGTCAGAAACTGCGACAGTGCTACAAAACAAGTCTGACCAGCAGTTGTAGGACATCAAGAACTTAATATATACACCATAAACAATGACCGTTGAACAGTGCCACTCACACACACCCAAGGGGTTATTGTTTTCTTGTATTGTTTTCTACATTTTATGTAAACCCCCCTTAGCGTCCGGGAAGGGCAGTATATATAAATATTAAAAATTCATAAATAATATATAAAAGGACTGTAGCCTTGCAAGAGATCCACGGGCAGTGATAATTTAGGTCACTGCAATGGCTGTGGGAGTAGACTCTGAAAACTGCATGATCTAGAACAGTGGTCCCCAACCTTTTTATAATTGGGGACCACTCAACGTCGGGGACCACTCACCGGGGACCACTCAACGCCTTTTACTGAGGCCCGGTGGGGGGGGGGTAGTTTACTCCTCTACTCTCAACCACTGCCCTAGCGCTCTCTGATCGCTATGGTAATGTTTAAACATCCCTTCAAAATAAGATACAGACACGCCACAACAATGAAGTGTGTTGTAAAGGGCTGGGGGGATGAAGTAAAGGGCCGTGGGGGGGGGGGGAGAAGGCGTCCTTCGGGGCCCACCTCCAATTAGTCGAAGGACCACATGTGGTCCGTGGCCCACAGGTTGGGGATCGCTAATCTAGAAGGTACCTGATAGACAATAAAAATGAAAACACTACATACATTTCAGGGTTCCGCCATGCAAATCAAAGTTATTGTATTGTGGCTACTGAGCCACAGCACCTGTCCAAAGATAGCAATCATAGTGGAAACACTATAACATAGAACAACAGTTTGAAAAATCTGGCAGTGCTGCCTATGATTATTATTCTTTATGCATCAAAATGCAGAATATACAGGACAATTCTAAAAAGAACTACTCTTCAAAATTAATTGAAGTCTATGTGATTAAATAAGGTGTTTGCTTGCCCTGACTTGAATAGCCCAGGTTGCTCCGATCTTGTCTCAGAAGCTAAGCAGGTCAGCTCTGATAAGTATTTGGGTAAGAATACCAGGGTTGCCACACAGAGGTAGACAACAGCAAATCACCTCTGAACATCCCTAAGGAGGTCTCATAAGTCAGTTGTGACTTCACAAAAAAACTGCTCCTTAAGATGATATCGACCAACCAGAATATATTGAATATATTGTATAGGGGTATATTTCTTTTCCTTTTGTTGCCATTAAGCCACAGCTGATATATGGCAACCCCACAGGGTTTTTAAGCCAAGAGACAGAGGTGTTTTGCCATTGCCTGCCTCCATGGCATGATGCTGGAATTCTCTGGAGGTCCCCCATTCAAATACTAGCCAGGGCCAACCCTGCTTAGCTTCAGCCATCTGCTAAGATTGGGAGAGCCTCGGTCACTCACCCAAGTCAAATTCCCCACATATCTAGCAGCAAAAAATGTTTCACAGGGTTTTTTAATTGGTAGTGTCAGAAGTTATTGTAATTCACAGTCGTAACATATTCAGAGTTTGAAAACACCTTTTGACATGAGGCACAATGTTTCTTTTGCTTAGGTTCACTCTTTCCCTTCTACATATTGAATAATTCAGAATAGCATGATTATTTTGCAAAGCTATGGGTTTTTTTAATTTAACACAACAGAAAATCCTTTGAACCCAAGATATTGGACAACTAATATCAACTTCCATAAATTTTAAAGAAAATATCTAAAATTAATTTCTGATACTTTTGTAACTTGCCTCACAAATATTATCTTTCTGCAGTGAAGTAAATGTTCTCCACATTTGTCAATTTCACAAAGAGTGATATCTCTCAAGAGCAGTAAACATAGAAAAACTATCAATTTCTGTGATTGCTTTTTATCCCAGATGAATTTTGTTTTTTAAAAATCAAACACTACATAGTAACCAGCTGTGCTTTCGGGGCATTGTTTACTACCATACAAGTGACAATGTTCTAAGATGAAAAGGTCCTCAAGCCACTTTCCTCTGCATTCTGTCCCAAAAAGTACAACGGTGACAGCTAATTTCCTTCAAAGGGACTTTTATTATTCAGGATGTATCTGTACTTGTGGCCTTAGAGAGCCAGCTAATTGTGCACACTGGCCCTTGGAGCTATATCAATTGCTAGTTTTTATAAACAAATGGAAATAGCACTCCCTCTCCATGTAAATACAACATTTTATTTCATTATAAAATTAGAACCAAAAACTGCTTTCTTCTTCTTCTCTTCAGCATCCTTCTTCAGATCCTCAAAGAGATAAAGCATTTTGCTTAACATTGAATTCAGTAATCCATAGACCTAAAAGAAGGAAGCAATTCAAACTATCTTTTGGCACATCAACAGAAAATGGCACATGAATGCTGACATCATTTAGACACATGGTCAAGCAAATTAACATATTTAAAAAGCTTTCAGGTCTAAGGACTGGGAAAAGGCCACTGAATGTTTGAATATTCTTGACAGAAGATTAGACAGTTCTAGGCTGGATGGGCTAATGATCTGACTCTCTATATAAAGTCAGCTTCACATGCATTGGTTTGAGTATCTGATATTTTAATACTATTAGCCTGAACCTAGTCCATTTAGCCGGAATAATAAAAATGCACTATTGGGGATCCACAAGACTTTTCTCTCCCTTGGCTTGCCCCTGCCTTTCCCTCCCTTGTACCCCTCTCTCTCTTCTCTCCTGCTGGCCTTCCCATCCTTTCCCTTGACCATTTATTTCCTCTGGACCTCTTTATCAGATATTCCCTTCCCTGCCATGGGTACTAGACAACCTGTAGATGCCATCTACAACCTAGCAGGCTTTTGTGAGATCTTAGGCAATATTCCCCATTTTGGATGAGTTTTAAGTTCGGCCAATAACAATCTCTCCACTTTAACCAACAGAGACAAACAGCCTGGAAAACTGACAATGGGTTAGAAAACACACAGAGCAACATTACTTTCCCCCTTTTCCTATTAGGCCATCTTTTTATATAGCTATGTGAGGTTACTAAGGATCTTTTTCACCATGGGCTGAAAAAAACAGGAGGCAATTCAGATAGTTCCTAAAGTTGCTTTCTTTTAACGGTAAATAAAGAGCTGGGGTCCCCAAATGTAATTCAAAAAGTAGATTAAAGCTACATGTGATTAATTCAGGCAAAAGCAAGTCAAAGCCACTCTAATTTGTCAATCAGTCTTCTAGCCAGCAATACATACCAGTGCTCTAAATCATTTCTAAAATATTATTTTTGGATAGTAGGCCTTACCACCTTGCCCTGTATGATGAATAGAATGAGAGCAATTATTTTGCTTGTATTCAAGGATTGGTGGAGAACTCTCATTCTTGGACCCAGTATTCCTTCCTCCAAGAGAGTGGATGAGAGAAAAAGCTCTACTAGACCAGCCCTGGTCTGCAACTCACGGACTGTTTACACACTGGAGGTTCCATGTCAAGGCTGCAGGCTGGAGTTTTAGTCGTGGCAGGTTGCCCCACCTCTTCCTGCACCCACATGGGGGAGCATTTGGCCTGCTCTGCCTCATCCGCCCCTGATTTGTGCTCTTGCACAGGAACTGGGGCAGCAAAGTTCCCAGTCCGTAAACAGTCACGCAGAGGCAAAATCTACTTTGAAAACTAAACCATCTGACACATTGCTCTGCACTTGGAGAAGACCTCCATCTAACCAGTGATATATCTAGGACTAATTCAAGAGTCGTTTTAGGAATTCATATTAAGTTAAAATAATCCTGTCAAACGATTACTTGTCAAAAAAGCAGTGCATAAAGAAAATGACTGCGAAAGCAAGATTTGAACATTTGCTCACAAGTTCGGAATGTAATTTCAAATAACCAGTATACAACTGCAAGTAGAGGAACAGACAAATGAACAAGAATGGCTCTTTACCTACTTCAACATAAAGTTTCTCGTGGTATTTTTCCTGCACAACTGGGTCCACATGTTCTTGTCGAGAATGGGTAGCCTCTGATTCTACGATGTCTAATGTAAAAGGGGTGTGATCCTTTGCCTCCTTGGTGGAACTTTTCAGTTTTCGCTCTTCCTTGGACTTCAGTTTCTTGCTGTTTGGGCGTTCCTACCCAGAAAAATGCAAATATGCCAAAGAGAGATCACAGCATTTTTGGTAGTCAACAGACAAATTACCTTCGGATGTACATCACATGTGGCTGCAGGTCTGAAGACTCGTTCAACAAAGAGTCAGTTCAGTTCATAAACCTCAACAATACAGCCTAGTAACTTTTCATCTTATCTGAATCTTTATTTCCTGTATTTGTCTTGAAGGCCAAATACCTCTTTGCCTGCCTTTCCTTTTTTTTCATCCTTTGCAGCAGACTTTTTATCTTCTTTCTGAAGTCTCCGTTCTTCCTTCCCTCCCTTCACAAGAACTGGTTTCATTTCAGCTGCACAAAGAACAGCATTTTACCTCTATGAATACTGGGTAATGTTGCTAAAAGTTCATTACTTTATACCAATCCCTCAGATGAATAAATCCATACTTTGGCAGATAATCAGGTCTGAAAGGCAAGTAAATTAATGAGCCAATTTTGTGAAGATGTGTTGCTGCTGAGTCTAGCCGCACCAGCAGCCTCTACCCAGCCCCCAACCCCACAATTCTGTCAAGCTCCATACCTCCCCCTATGATCTGGTCGGTTAAGACTGTTGTTTACCTGGTTCCTCTGGGACTTCTGCATAAGTGTCCTTCTCAGGCATACCAAGCAGGGACCTCAGCATTAGCGAACAGCTCACTAGACCATCAATTACTTCACGCCACAGCTGGAAACTAATATTTAACAAAAATGGTGCTGGATGGAATAGCAGGGCAGATTGTTGTTGGCTGTTGTGATATTTCTCTATAAGCAAAGGACCTCAGGGTTCTGGAGGAGTCAGATGAGCACATCTGTTGATTAGGTTCTTCTTGCTTTACAGTTCCCACATACAGCCTTTTATTTAACGGCAGATTTTTTAAAAGCTGAGAGGCTGTTTCATAGAAGATACTTTGATGCATAAAGAAACCTAATGCCCATCTCTGTAAATAACATTTTATGTCTCTAAAGAACAAAGCAAGGAAACATGATTCTGGTTCATCTCTACAACAGCCTTAAAATTAAAACAGCTACACACCAACTCAGAATATCTCCTCCTTCTCATTTCTCTTATGCAACTGGAATGTTCCATCTGTTGTAAAACCCTCCTCCTTTCCAAACTAGAGAGCTTTCTGATGTTTCTCAGATTAAGTAGCTAGAAAGGTGATTGTAGGCTGGCTCTTTGCAGCATTAACATACCAAATCTGGTACATGAGGTCTGTCTGTGGTGATACTGGTACATTGCAAAGCTCCAGTGCAGCTTTATTGAGTTGGGCCAGAGCGGCTTCTCGCTCATTTTCCACAGGGACTGCCAGCAGAGTCTGGTGGGATAAAAATCACACTCCATGTGACTGCAGTTGTAGATGGACAAATATCTTTGGCTTTCCATAGTTAGCCTAAAATCATCATACCCCTTAAATGCGAAGGATAAAAGGGCTGTTCCCCTCCCGCCCCCCAACCTGATGCATGGTGGAACTCTCATTCCCATTGTCACAGGCAGACCTGAATACTTGACACAAACACTTCTAGAATACGGAATCTTCTCTGATCCTGGATATTTGACTCACTCAGAGGCCCACATATATGTCTTTAAAATATATGCCAACTTGACATAAAAATAATATTATGCTGGTCTCCAGTGCAGACATAAGTTCTAAAAACCGCTTAGGAACTTGGTTTCGAAAATGAACATAATCAAATGGAGATGGATAATATCCTTCTGACACGATACAGGCATATATGTATATCTTAGCACGTGCCTGTCTGTGTGTGCATTCTAGTGACTTTAATAATGGACATAGTCTTGATACACTGCATTTTTTTAAAGTTGTCAGTAACAGAAGTCCTTGGATACACCACTAAAAGGATGGGATACACTGGGAATATTCAAAGGCAGAGGAAAAACAAGGAACACTGGGTCAACCACCTGTCTAAAATCTTTGATGGAAAGATTCCACTCCACACGATTCACATCCTCCCCATCATCTGTTACACTCAAGTGGCTCATCATCTCCTCCACCACAGACTTCTGTGCTCCTGAAATCTCTGGGGAGATACTCTTGCTCGTGTCTTCCACAGGACTTCTCTGTTGGAGCTCCAAAGCGCTCTTTGGTCGGGAAAGTTCATCCACGTTACCAGTGCTCTTCAGCTCATATGCAGCCCGAGGAGGATTCATGAGTGTGTCCCACAGTTCATGAAGCCCCTTCACCACTTGGTGCTGGTAGTGTAACTGTTACAAGGACAGAAGAGAAGAGGACAAGGCTAACAAGAATGGCATACACAGTGATATAAAAGATACAAGTGTCTGGACAGATTCTGATAGATCCACGCAATAATTTGGGCCTCAATGATGGAAAAACCCTTTCAGGGATACGTTCTGACACACCAGCTAACGATATATAAAAAGTGGGCCCAAAGGTTTCACAGGAGCATTTTGAATTATGGAAACAACAAAAGTGGGAAGGGGAAAGTGAGGAAGTTCAACTCCATGGATGAAATTCCCTTCCGTTTGTGGAAATGACTAGCAACCAACATGCCCTGGAGCTTTCTTATACCCACTGTCCCTTCTGCCTCTTGACACTTCCTTCTGCCTGATTAGGCAAATAATTGATAAATGGCCAGCTACGTGGATATCAAGGGGACCATTTAGGGATGTCTCTGTCTTAACTATTGCTTTTTTCTGGTTCTTTTTGCCTTTAGTAAATAACAATAATATTATTAAAATATTTTTATATTCCACCCTTCCTTGGTCAGCTCAGGGTGGGTTTATTTATTTATTTATTTATTTATTTGTGATTTGAGCCTCCATTGAGAGGGAGGCATCAAGTATCACTCCCAGGTTCCTGGTGGAGCGGGCCACTGTTATCTGCACACCATGCAGATTGGGAAGGCTCGCTTCCTCACTTGGACCTTTCCTGCCCAGCCACAGGACCTCCGTCTTTGAAGGGTTGAGCTTCAGACAATTTTGGTTAAGCCATTCCGTCACTGCTTCCAGGCAGCTGTCTAATGTTTCAGGGGGAGAGTCAGGGTGGCCATCCATAGGAGGAAGAGCTGGGCGTCATCTGCATATTGGTGGCAACCCAGCCCAAACCTCCGCATCAGCTGGGCAAGAGGGTGCATAAAGATGTTAAATAAGGTTGGAGAGAGAATTGCCCCCTGGGGGACTCCGCAAGCCAGTTGGTGACAGCTTGATGAGCGCTCTCCTAATGCTATCCTCTGTCTACGATTCCAGAGAAAGGAGATCAGCCACTGAAGGGCAGGCCCTCTGATCCCGGCATCGGCGAGGCGCTAAGCTAGAAGCTCATGGTCTACTGTGTAGAACACTGCTGAGAGATCTAATAATATAAGCAGCGCCGATCCGCCCCAGTCCAGCTGATAACGGAGGTCATCCATCAGGGCGACCAGTACTGTCTCTACCCCATGGCCAGGCCGGAAACCAGATTGGAATGGGTCTAGGATCGAAGCTTCTTCCAAGTATTCTGAAAGTTGGTCAATGATAGTTGGTCCGTGACATGAGTCTATTGATTATCCCCAGTCCCCGGAGGTATACCTGGCCTTGACCAGGGCCAGGGTCTTTTTGGTCCTGGCCATGACCTGGTAGAATGAGCTTCTGGAAGAGCTGAGGGCCCTGACAGAGCTATCACAGTTCTGCAGGGCCTGCAAGATGGAGTTCTTCCACCAGGCATTTGGTTGAGGCCAGGACAGGGATATCAGGTCCCTCCCATAGGCCGGACATCTGGGCAGAAGCTACCCTGCAAGGGGGTGGTGTGTTGTTACTGTCAGACAGGGGAGGAGATAGATTGGATTTGCCACCAGCATTTGGCATTTTGTAATTCTTATTTCAGGTGTGGCTTATGTTTTACTGTTTGTACTGTAAACCGCCACAAGCCAGCAAGGTCCAGGAGTGGCGCTCAACAAATGTAAATATATGTATATAACTATATCAAGTAAAAACATTCCATATATATATATATATCTGTAAACCGCCCGTGGCGCCGCGGGCGCCACGGACTAAATAAAACCGTAAGGGGTTCTGGGGCGGGATGTGTCCGGGATGAGGAAGGGTCCAGATTGGACCCTTCCTCATGACAGACAATCGGAGGGACCAATCGGCAGGCGCAAAGCGCCTGCTGATTAGTCCCTCTGATTCCCAGCCCCAGGAACTGCGAGCCGTGCGCAGTGCGGCTCACAGTTGCTCCCGGCCTGAGGGAGCCCCCGGCAGTCGCGCAGAGCGCGGCTGCCAGGGGCTCCCTGCCTGATGCGGCCTGATACGTCGGGAGGCGCGAAGCGCCTCCCGCCGCCTCCTCCAACAACAACACGGAGCCCCACAGCCCACCGCCAAGCCGCTGGCTGCACTTGCCTCCCGCCGCCACCTCCTCCAACAACAACACGGAGCCCCGCCGCCGAGCCGCTGGCTGCACTTGCCTCCCGCCGCCGCCTCCTCCAACAACAACACGGAGCCCCGCAGCCCGCCGCCAAGTCACTGACCGCCCTGAAGCCGGTGGGGCCGTCAGCCCAACAGTCCAGAGGCTTCTGCTGCGCCGGCGGCGGTAGCAAAGCTCGCGGCCCCATCAGCGGCGCCGCCGGAGACGTCCGCGCCGCCCCTGACGCCCCCGCACCCAGCAGCTATGCCTCCGCCGCCTCTTGCTGCTGTGCTGACCTCTGCTGCTGCCGCTGGGCCGAAGCCTCCTTCTCCCGCCCGTCAGCCAGCCAGCCAAGCTCTCCTCGCTCAGCAAGGCTGCAGGGCCTGCCGTGCGGCCTGTGCGCCCACTCCGTGGGGCGGGGAGAAGAGCCTGAGGAGCCCTCGACGAGCGGCCAGGGCAGCCGGAAGGACGGAACTCAGAGAGAGAGGGAGAATGCCTCCGAATGGCTCTCCGCTCTTCCTCCCTCCTACGCTTTAGGTAGGCTGCTCCACGGGGGGGGGGGGGGGAATTAACTGCTAGGGCCCGCTGGGACTCTGCTGCCGCTTCTCGGCCTTTTGCCTAAGATCAAGTGTAGGACTCCGCCTCCGCAATCCCAGGACTCCAGGGACACATACAGCCGCTTGCCGCCCTCTCGCCACCCGCTCGCCGACGCCGCAAAACCAGCCACACACACAATATGCATAATTTAGGTTTTAAAATTTTGTTTAGGGCTGCCTCCTCTTTACAATTAAAATCTGTTGGGGGGGGGGCTGATGTTTGGGCAGAAGAAGGGGAGCCAGCATCCTCTTAGTGTTAATTTCTGGCCTCAACTGTAGGCCTGGCAGAACAGCTCCATCTTACAGATCCCCCAGAACTGTTTAAAGTCCTGGAGGACCCTGATCTCACTTGGCAGGGTGTTCTGCAATGGTATTCTACTAGGATTGGGATGATAGACAGTATTTTCTGCAGATATCTGAATGGTGACTACTCTGCCCCCTTTTAAAAATCTATACTTGTGGTGAATTTTGCTGTGGGATTTTGGTCAACTAGGCCAGGTGATGGGAATTTAGTGTCACTTGCAAATTTGGGCCCAGTGGGAAATTAGTTTGGAAGCTGGACAGTGTATTAAGTACAAAGAACATTAAGACTGAGCGAACAAAACTTGCTCAGGATCCCCAGCCTCAAAGAGGTAAAACTGGCTTCATCTAGGGCCAGGGCTGAGAAAGATTGCAGAGTTGTACTTTGGAGAGTTCTCATAAACTTCCTATGGGTTCTCAGCACTGCAGTCCAGCATCTTAACCCTTTTCACTGCAAAGCAACTATGAATACCTCTGGGTTCATGGTATGGAATAACTCTTCCTCCGAGACATAGGCATCCATAGGAGATGGCGTTAGTGGTGGTGTACGAACTCGACCAAGCAGCTCTTTCAAATTCTCCTCGACTATAACAGCAATTTCCCTGGCTTTTATCTCTTCCTAGAACACCAAAGAAAGGCATACATGAGACCTGAGTAGATTTATACCCGTAAGTCTACAGGAGTCAATGGGCTTTTATGTAACTCTGCTTAGGAATGCATTGTAAATCCTTTTCACATTTATATACCGCCTTCCCCAAAGGCTCAGGGCAGTTTACATAGAACTGAGAACTATACAAGAAACAATCCATATATATCCTTAACAGCATTTTGCTCCCTTAGAGTTCAGTAATAACCTCTAGAGCCCTGTCTGTCCAGGCCCACCGACCCTGACCCGATCAGAAGGCGCACAGCCATCTGTGTGCCTTCTGATTGGGCTGGCCCTCAAAGGGCCCGCCTCTGGATGCTGTGCGGCCGCCACTCTCCCAGCCTCGCCGCCGGACTGCCCCTGGATGGGACTGCCCCTGGATGGGGCAGCTCTCGCCTCTCACCGGTGGGAGGGGGGGCTCTCCGCCACCCCTGGGCCCGTGAACGCGGCGCAAGGCCTTCCTTTGATCAGGGCAGCTCTTCGCCGACTCACCCAGCAGGGGGGCCTCTCCGAAGCCCTGGGCCCTGGAAACCCTTGCGCCACATTACAGGCATGGTTCAAGGCCTTCCTGGGTCCAGGGGCAACTCTCGCCTATTCTCTGGTGGCCCGGCAGGGGGGGAGCCTCTCCGCCACCCCTGGGCACGGGAATGTGGCACAAGGCCTTCCCAGGCCGAGGGGCAACCCTCCGCCGGCTTACCCAGCAGGGGAGGGCCTCTCCGCCACCCTGGGCCCAAGAAAGCCTTGCGCCGCATCACAGGCATGGCGCAAGGCCTTCCCGGGCCCAGGGGCAGCTCTCGCCTCTCCTTGGCAATCAGATCGGACTCCCAGGTACATTTCTCCCATTTTCTGATTCTTCCTCAATGATCGCCACTCCAAAATCTACAAATTAATAGTTTCGTTATAATAGTTTCGTAATAATTAACAAGATATCATAATGTGTACAAAGTAATACAAACTAGATCCATTTGCCAACATGCCTATGTTTCAGTTAACAGTTATTTATTGCCAAGAAGTTCTGATTGCCAAGAAGTTGAATGATTAATATACCTAATATACCTAATAAGAGTGGATGAGAGACTCATTATTTTGGCCCTTTGATTTCGTTTTTGGCTTATCTATAACATTGGGAAATCAATGGCGCAGTTTTTTTGCATTGAATTCCTCACAAAGTTTAGCCTGCAAGATGGCCCTCTACCTTGACATGGCCATAGCCAATTAGATCCATGCCACAGTGACATCAAAACTAGACTACTGCAATGCACTATGCATGGATCGCCCCTCAAAGTTATCTCAGAGACTCCAGTTGGTACAGAATGCACCAGGAGACAGTTCTACCCAATTACATATCATAGCTTGGAGGTGGAGCACTCTTGTTAACAGGGTAGAACTGATATTAGGAAACAGGCAGACTATGCACAGTACTCCAATTCTGCAGTCACTCCACTGTTGGCCAATCAGTTACTGGCTTCAATCCAAGGTATTGGATATAATAAAAAGCTCTTCTGGGCATTGGACCCTCATGTATGTGCTTCTCCCCCTGTGCGCTGCCAAGCTGTCAGGAATCGAGCTGAGCCCAGCTAGCAGAGTCCGTGATAAAGATACATCCAAGATCCAACAGGTAGTTGAAAATCCAAGGAAGAACTGTATTGAACAGAGTCTACATACAGCTAAAGCAAGCCAAGATCTCCTAAGCAAAGATCTTGACAGTAACAAGAAACAATAGGCACTTCAGAACAGATATAGGGTTCTCTCGATAAGGGAGGGGTACAAAGGCATTTAGGCGGGAGAGCAAAGGGCACCAGAGGTGCCTAGGTTCACAAGCTGCCAGATGGCCAGAGTCTAATCTCTACGGCTATATTTCTGTTGAGACTATGTTGTCTTTGCAAGGTCATGGGAAGAGAGTGATAAAGCGAAAGGAGGAAGACATCCTGCTGAGAAAGGGAGGGAGTCTTGGAGCCTGAGGACAGATTTACCCTTTTACAACCCGTGGCCTTACCAGGCCATAGGAAATGAAACTAAACAGGCATGAAACGGGCATGAAAAGCCAGATCTGCTCATGCTAAATCCATGGGTTTAGTGGTGGACTAAGACTAAGAGGACTGGGCTCTTTATTAAGACCCCAGCATAGTATAGTGGAACTGAACCAAAACCCTACAAAACACCCCAGCATAGATACCCAAGCCATACAATAAATCTTCCCACTAATGTGCAGGATTGGCCAGTTTCAATTTAAACTGACTGGATCCTGCTGTTGGACTCTTACTATGCATTGGGCAATATTTTGCTGGCTGGGATCCTGTCTTGGACCACAAGCTAGGTCCTCAGCAGGGCTGCAAACACAACACCCCTCCCCCCCTTAAGTAGTCAGTCAGTCAGTCAGTCAGTCAGTCAGTCAGTCAGTCAATCAATCAATCAATCAATCAATCAATCAATCCCTTTAGTGGCATATAAGATATGTAAAACAGTATAAAAGTAAAATCAATGCAAAATCACCACATCAGATATTAAAAAGCAACAACAATAAACAAACAAACAAGCAACATTCTTATAAAGAAGATAAAGAAGGAGGAGGTTTCTATATCCAGGGCCATTCCGCACAACGGGCAATGTTGCTAAATCTGAGCGCTATTGAAAAGCACCGGTAGCAAAAGCAGCAGATCTCAGTAACGCACACAGCTGTTTCTATCGAAAAAAAGGTTCTCTCACTAGCACTGTTCTTGTAACGCACAAGTTTCCAGTCTCACCAAAATCGCAACAAAGGAGGCGATATTTTTCCGCGCTTCCTCCCACCCCTAGCTGTCAATCAAACAGAACAGCCAAAACTGTTGTGTTCATGCTTCCCTTTAAAACCTGTCCTTTAAAAACCCGAAAACACCAGTAGCAACGCATATTCGTTCATTTGATGTATCAGAAAGACCTTTTTTGCTGGCATAGGAGCTGGCACTTAATCGTTTACACGCTCTTAAAGTTTTTTAAAAAATCCCCCCCCCCCAGTGCAATTTCTGGGCAGTGTCGAACAGGGGGCTGTATTGTGCTTGGAAACCTTACAGACAATTGCTTGTGGAGGGATTTCTGCCAAAGAAGCATTGCTTATTCATTGCTTTTGCTGGTTTAAGGGGGGGGGAAATGGTGATTGCGACACCGGAAGCTCGGATGCAAGAGCTTAGGGAGGGACATGCTTGCTACCGCTATACTGGGAACGCACATGTCTTTTTCGGATGTGTTGCAGGTTGTTCTCAAGAGTCTAGCGGTTTTTTAGGGAGCGATTTTTGCGGGAGTGTTGCAGGAGTGTTGCAGGAATTTTGCAGATTATGTATGACGTCGTGAATAATGAAAAATAAATAGTGTTACACAATGGTAACACTTCAGCAACATTAACGCTGTGCGGAATGGCCCCCAGCTTTTCTCTACCTTAAGGTGTTTTTCTCTACCTTAAGGAGTCTCAAAGTGGTTTAAAATTGTCTTTCCTTCCACTCTTCACAACAGGCACCTTGTGAGGTAGGTGAGGCCTAGAAAACTGTGAGAGAACTGTGAGTGGCCCAGGGTCACCCAGCTTGCTGCAGGTGGAGGATGAGAAATTTGGTTCTCCAAATCATTGTCCGCCACTTAGCTACTACACCACTACAAAAAGGAATCAGATCTGTTATTTTATTGGCCCTAACAAATTCAGAATAATAACACAGGTACAGAGCTGTAGGCAAGAAACTTATGGAATGTAGTTCTGTGGGAACAACATGAATTATATACACATTCTCAAAATTAGACCTTGTTAAAGTTAATTTAGGGTAAGAGTGCAGATCTGCCCCAAAGAAAGAGGTTACAAAGAGGTTAATTGAGATGAGCATCACATTTTCTGATATTATAGTTCTGATCTCCTGGTAAGTATAGGAAGGCGTAGGTTGGAGACTGTTTGCCTTCTTCTTCCCTTTGTCCCTTCAGGAGTGTTCGTAGATTATATGAATGCTATAAAATCCATATTCCAACTACCTCTACAGAAACACCCAATATAATTATTTTTAATGTATATGTGACAGAAAACAGGTGATTTTTTTCAGAAGAATGTTGCTGAGCAAGTTATCTCACCTCAGCCTATCTTCTCGGATCCTAGTACCACCCCATAACGAACACCAAAATACAAAGCACACTGCCTTTTCCCCAGTTGCTGAGTTACCTGTAGTTTATTTCTCAGCCCAGCACTTTTATCTTCATACACAGCGATTCCCCATAGGGTCACTTGCAACACAGCTCCCCCTAGTAACACAGGGTGAGTGCCAAACTCCCAGGTTTCACTGAAGATTCCAGCATTCAATGATTTGAAGATGAAGGAAAAATTCCTGGTTTCTCCAGGCAAGATAACACCTATGGGGAACAGAAGAAACGTACAGGGAAAGAAAACATCCTTTTCCCCCAGTCAGAATAAGCCCTTTGAGCAATACTTCAAGCATTACATTTTATGAATTAATTAAGCATTTGTTTCTAGGAACAATAAAAATGTCCCCAAAGCAGCCACATGTAAAAAGAAATGTGCAGAGAACTAGGAATGGCCATAGCTTCCAACAACCATCACTAGGGAACAGATGAAAAAGTCCTTTTGCTGCTTGAAACAGTTCAGGTGGGCAGACAGGAATCTTTATCTGTCTCCTGATGGTGTTAACTCAGATAACTCTGGCTCATCACAACTCCTTTGCCAGCTATTTCACAGATAAAATCACCTAAGACCTGCCAGAATGGAGGTAGCATCAATTTAACAGACCAACATAAACAGTGCTACCAGAACCTTGTCTAGTTTTGTCTCAAATAGTTGGATGAGTTTCAGTTGTTGTGACTGAAGGATGTGAACAAATTGATGGCAGCCATGTGATGCAACCAGCCACATCATTGGTAGACCCTTGGCCCTTTACATATGACTAGAGATTACCCCATGCAATTGAAGAGGGAACAGTCCCGACATTTGAAGGAGGTGGTCATGACATCTCTCCTGAGGAAGCCATCTCTGGACATGAATAATTTGAACTGATATTTAGTAACTGGAAAATATCTCTTTTTGAGAGATTAAAATACTCAGGTGTATGATGTGACCAGACCTATTTCAGTCTGACTACAGGTCCTGTTTTGGAACTGAAACTGTTTCTGACTGATGATCTTTACTTGGAAAGAAACAGGGGACTTTGATCCTGTTCATTTTCCTGGCAGCTTTTAATACCTTCTTCCATAGCATCCTTCTTACTTGGTATTCCAAGACGGGAATTGGTGGCATCATGTCCCAGTGGTTCCAATCCCAGTTGACGGACCAAGTGGTATTGGGGGTGGAGACACCTGCTTGGGTCTGTGAGATTTATGCAACGGGTTTCTAACTATCCATCTTGTCCCCTGTCTAATTGAAACTGCTGGAAGAGATTATTTGGGGATTTGGAGTGAGGCGACATAAGTATGCAAATAGCACGCAGCTCCATTTCTTCTTTTAAGTTTACTCGTTAAGCTAGTAATGGAGTGGATGAGCAACATCAATAAATATTGTTGATTGATAATGTTGCTAGCTTGGTCTGAGGAGCTGTACTCCAACTAAAGAGGCAGGTTTCTAGATTCAGGGTACTATGTGATCTGTGTCTATATGTGGCAGCCCAGATGTTTTCTATGGTGTTTATTTATTTTAAATATGTCTATCTCTCCTTCTCCTTTAACTCAACATGGCTAACAAAGCAACACTTAAGCTGCAGACTCATAAAAACAATTTAGCAGTCCTTTAGCAAGAAAAAAACTACATGCAGGATAAAACCACAGCCACATCTGCCTAAACGGTTTACCAAATCCCGTTTACCCAACTTCAGTGGATGCAGCAGCTACAGTCTTTCCTTGACAGGTACAATTTGGCTAGAGCTGTCCATACCCTGATTACATCAATATTGGTCTTTAATGCACACAACATGGGCCGGCCTTTGAAAATTGGTTGGAAGCTTTAACTGGTGTAAAATGCAGGAGCAAGGCTGCTGGCTGGCTCAATACCTCAGCTGTCCATTCACTTCTAGACACAATGCAAAGTGCTGGTTATTAGCTTTAAAGTCCTAAACAGTCTGGGACCAAGTACAAAAGACTGTTTGAGCCCATACAAATCTGCCTACCAGGTAAGATGACTGCAAAGACCCTGCTCTAGTACCCCTATCTTTGGAGGTAATGTGGATGGCTGGTCATCAAAAACTGAAGTTTAGTTGATAAAGATGGTAGAAATGGCCAAACTTACTGCTTTAATTAAAGAAAAGACAATAGCAATCTTTCAAGCTAGCTGGAAACCTTTTATGGGCTTTCTGAAACAATGGCATATGGTTTTGAAGATTAAGGGGAATATATGAAAGTTTTGAAAACTGAACATTTTTACATTTTATGTGCTATCGTAATGATAACAAATAACAATTTTGGTTTATAATTGTCATATATAAAATTAGAAGCTGCTTTACTTCTCTCTTTTATTTCCTTGCTTCCCCCCCTACTTTTTTCTTCCTATCTGAAAATTTATAATTTTCATTTATTTCTTGTCTGTGCTGTATTTTTTTTCAATCTGAATAAAAAAATATTATAAAACTTGACCATATCTCTCCAATTCAGGAGGGCTTTTAATAAATGTGAGGAGGGAAAGAGGTTTTTTCCCCATAGTTATGTAAGCCTTGAGCTGAGAGGTCCACAAGATATAAATCCTTTACACAAATAAAAAAGCAAGCAAAGAACTAAATGTGCTGCTAAATACCTCTTGGTCATTCCATAATGTCTCAAGTGACCCAACAGAACAATCCATCAGGATACTCCACATTTCTTCATATCTTGGGGGCAGGCTATTAGTTTCTTCGTCAAACACATCGTGAACCAAGTGTTTTGTGAGTTACCACCTTCCTTTCTGCCACAGGACTTTATCAGGGCTTAACGAGTACCTGTTTTTTTACAAGTGTGCATCCAGACATTTTGAACTTTGACACAACACTTCAGGCACAAAATGTCAGAAATCTAACCAGCTGGGAGAAAACACATAAAATGTCTCCACTATTGATAATCGTTTTGCATTGGTCATCAGTACTGTTTTGCCACCTCCTGACAACAGAACACACTAAAAAAAAGAGCTGTTTTCCTTTCTTACAGCTTATGTGAAAGGACTTATCTAAAATATCTGAAGGCCATTGGGAGGGCATGACCCATGACCAAACTGACAGATTGTAATGAATCCATTATTTTCAAATCAGTCCCGCATCCTTCCTGTGCTTGTTTGTAATTTATATGTAATGAATCCATTATTTTCAAATCAGTCCCGCATCCTTCCTGTGCTTGTTTGTAATTTATATGAAATCATGTATACCTTTAAAAAACAGTCACCTACCAGATCTGGTGTTAAAGTAAAAATATTGCATGGTGGCCCCCTTCTTCTCCTGAAAGGTAAAGGGCTGAGACTTCCTCCGCCAATCATACCAGATGGCTGCTGTGCCATTGTTGCTCACTGTAAGCCATGATTCAGCTTTTTCGCCAACCAAAATTTCAAAGGTGACGCGAGCAGCAATGCCAATGTCACCCTATTGAAACAAAAAAAAAAAAAGAGAGAGAGATGGGATCCCCCAATGATCAGGTTTAGCCTTGTTATGACCCCTAGGCTAGGCTAAGACCAAAACTCAATGGTGTACCCCAGTTTCATTCAGATATTAAACTGAAATGACAATAAAGCATCAGAATCTTGATTTACAGAGTTCTCCAAAGTAGGGATGGGCTGGGTGGCTGGGTCAAGGTTTGAGTCTTTTAAACTTAGCAGCTGAGCAGGGTGATCTGGCAGCAATTTCTGTGGTCCATTTCACTTCTCTCCATTTGGAAGTTGGGGAAACGAAACAGGGTTTTAATGGGTGGCAACCATCTCAGCCTTACAACATTGTGAATGTTGCAAGCCATTTTAGCAGTCTGTTTCACTTCCCTCCATTTGGAAGGGAGGGAGTAAAACAGAGGGATTAAACAAAGGGTTTAAATGGAGTCATTTCAGCTTTACAGCAGGGTGGGAAGAGGAGAAGCAAAATGGACTGGCCCAAACTGGGACCGCTTCCACATGACAAATTAGGCCCCAAGCACCAGTACTTTGCGTGTGGTTCTAAATCTCATTCCGCATGGAATCAGGCTCCTCCCGGGGCGGTCCCAGGACTGGCCCAAATTACACTTTCAGTTGGCCCACATCAAGGGAATGTGGAGAAATTCATGTCCCCTTTTTTGCCGCAGAATACATTGTTTAGGGGCTTTTGGTTTGGTAGAGTCTGGGAACATCCCAAACCAAACTGGAATTTTTCAGTTTGTGTCCATTCTTACTCCAAAGTACACAAAAGCAAAGAAACTACCTCCTGATGCTCTGAGAGATCCTTTTTGTCATGTCATTACGAATTGTTATCTAATGCATAAAAACTCCAAATTACCTGATGAGAAAAGTTGTTGATCCAACGAGAAGGCTGTCCACAGAACATCAGAGATGGACCCAAAACTGGTTCTAGAAATACATCTGGATATGCCTCTAATGGATCCCTAACAAAGTCAAATATCAGGATTGACTATTTTTCAACTTTTTAAAAAATTGGGATATTATTAAGACAAATGAACATATATGGCTGCTGTGTGGTTTCTGGGCTGTGTGGCCACAATCTGGTAGTTTTGGTAACTGATGTTTCTTCAGTCACTGTGGCTGGCATTTTCAGTGGTAGGACATAACAAGATGGGAATCTCTCTGGGCAAAGAGTGGCTGCTTCACTTTGGCAAAGAGAGATTTCCATCTTGTGTGTCCTGCCTCTGAAGATACCAGCCACAGTGACTGGCAAAACGTCAGGGACTACACCTACCACACCATGGCCACACAGCCCAGAAAACCCACAACAGCCAGTTGACTCCAGTTGGGAAAGCCTTTGACAAGTCGTGTGTGTAACTCTTACAGGGTATAGAAAGGAAGGGAAAGGCTGAATTTAGTATGACATGTCCATATGACGATGCAGAAAGCAAATAACGCAGAGATTAATAGAGCAAACTTTGCAGACTGGCTATCTTTTTCTGTTCTAAAGAATATTTTGCTTTATTTGCTCAGCCAGGTTAGCCATGACCTAGTGGCCTACCCAAAGTGAAGCAGGTCAAGAAGGTATGTTCACAAAGCTTTTACAGTATTTACTCAAATGCAAGACTACTCCCCAAGGTATTCCATAAAAAGAGGGGTCACTTTACACTTTACACACAAATTACAGTAATGTCCAATAATAGAATTTTGTTTGTGCAGAACACTTTAAACACTTTTAAGCTGTCTTTTTTGGAGTAAATATACATATTTCCAATTCTTGGAGGACCAAACTAGATATTATCTCAGAAAATATGTAGTTCCTATCTTCCCCCCATCTCTACCTGCTGAGCAATTTTCAAAAATATCAATGGGAATTTTTTTAAGTTTGAGCCTGGCGGGGACTTTGTTGCAGGTTACATATCCCAGTCTATCTCTTTTCCTGAAATGCCCCCAGTTCCCACTTACAATGTGAAGGAGACATGGGGCTGGAAACTCTGTGCTTCCTTTATGCCTTGTTTGGCCCAGATTCTACCACCCTGAACATCACTTACTGGATTTCTCTTTGTTCATCAGATTCTTTAATGTCATCAGAGGCTGCAAAGCTTTGTGCTGATACATTGACAAAAGGCTGATTTCTGCCTATGACTTCTAGGCCATCCAGATCCTTGACAGAGTGGGAAAACAGGAAGAAAGTAGTTCTGTTAGTTTTTCTTGTCAAAAAGAAAACAAGAATACTTCAATATAATTTATCTTACAGGCTCTTATGATGCAGTATGGGAGCTATGAATTAAATTATATATTCGTTTTACTAGTCTTTGCAAGGATTAGAATATCATCATACCGGGCGATAAAAATCCATTTTTTCTAAGATCTCTTTTAACTCCTTTCGCCGATGCATTAGAAAGAGGCTCCTATCCCAGCTGCAATGAAAAGGGAGGTACTTTGGAGGTCTGGTACCTGTGGGAATAATCAAATGTGAATTCCATCAATGCCTGTGTGCCTCCTTTGAAAGTGTAACCTGCTGGTGGCTACATCTAGCTGGTAGATAGGAAACTTCTTAGACATCTAGCTGATATATAAGGAACTTCCATATTTACTTTAAAAAAACCTTTCTATTTGTTAATTTTATCCCCAACAGAGAACAATACGGTATATTGATGTTTTGTCACCGCCCAAATGGATTCTGATTATACAAACCTCTAGTAGGGAGCACTTTCACTTGTGCAACTTCCTCCTACCTTTTTACAGAATGTCATGCTTAGGATTCCTCACCCATCTCCATCCAGATGCTGTGTGGTCTCCCAACATGAGTCACTGGTTCTGGGAAGCCACGTTCACTCTGGCCTAATGTCACCATCAGGCCTGTGAGCTCATCTCCAATGCACACAGGCTGGTTCCAAAATTCATTCCCTGCATGCTGACCCTAATAAAGAAATCAAAGCTGAAGGTCGAAGAAGCATGTATGCTAGCAATAAAAAGGCACAGCAGATAGAGGACAGTTTAAAACAAGAACCAATCAAAAGAGTACTTGAATTACTCAGAGTAGATGAGGACCATGCCCAGTTGTTAGCAGCCAAAGTAGGATTAACATAAAATCTAGTCTAGGGAACTGCAGGATGAACAAATTCTCTCCAGCAAATGTTCGGATACACAAGATATTAGCGGCTACAGTGAGTGAGAAATCCAACATCCTTGCTAAGACCTTGGGGGAAATATACAATCGACTGGACCTTATTTTAAAACCAGCCCCTCTTTGTAATAGTTCCCCCTCCTCCAGCCCAACCCCTGGCCTTATATTGTTAACACAGACGTAATAGCTTAATGGATGTACACTCCAAGTTACTGATGAAATAAACTCGGATTCAGACAAGTCTATGCTGGAATGAATCGTTAGTCTCCAAGGTGCCAGGCAAACTCCTGTTTTGCATTTTTCTCTGTTTCATGTGTAGTTCTTGAGTACATTTTCAAAAAGAAAGGCAGTCACTGAATTCATAAAGGACAGGAATAAATGCCACCCTCTCTCTGTCCAAGGAGAACAGGAAGCATTCCAGATGGCATAGCACTGCCTGTGTTTTCTAGTCTCTGTCCATATCTCTGTGTAAAGTGGCAGAGGTGGCTAGGGGTGCCATTTATCAACTTAGGCTGGGTCACCCACTGCAGCTCAATTATCATTGCGCAATATTGCTGCTGGGAGGGAGGGCAGCATGGCGTAGTCTGGTCCCATCAGATCTTGAAAGATGATGATAACCAGGGCTGGTGCTTGAAAGGGAGACCTCCAAGGAGGAATCTGCCCAGGAAGGCAGTGGCAAACCACCTCTGCTTTTCACTCGACTTGAAAGCTCCTTTCTGGGATTATCATAAGTCGCCTGCAATTTGACAACATTTCACACACACACAATCTCTCCCCAGTGCAGTCTCCCTGTTTTGCAGATAAGGAAGTTTTAAGAGATAATTACTTGAAAGAAACACCCCACTCTATAAAGTTGTTCAGAGCCTGGAAGTTCCATGAAGCACATTCAGCATCCTTTACTCCAATGGATTTCCCATCAGGATGAATAAGAAACTGCTAGTTGTCTTTAAAAACAAACATATACCTCCTATTTTTGCAAATCTGCTCTGCCCAGGCAAATAAACTGAGAACCAGTTTGGTGTAGTGGTTAGGAGAGCAGACTTCTAATCTGGCATGCCGGGTTCAATTCTGCACTCCTCCACATGCAGCCAGCTGGGTGACCTTGGGCTCGCCATAGCACTGATAAAGCTGTTCTGACCAAGCAGTAATAGCAGGGCTCTCTCAGCCTCACCCACCCCACAGGGTGTCTGTTGTGGGGAGAGGAAAGGGAAGGTGAATGTAAACTCCTTTGAGACTCCTTCAGGTAGATAAAAGTGGCGTATAAGAACCAACTCTTCTTCTTCTAAATAAATTAATAATCAGGATTTTAATAGCTTTAAACACATTTATTTTGTCTTATTCCCACCTCCCCCCACCAGCAACCTGATTTAAAGTGAACTGTAAGTGTCACACTACCATATTAAAATGTGTGCCTCTGTAGTATCCTCTTGTCAAACATGGTGCACTAAAGGAATTGGATTGGATCTTAATTGGCAACAGCACAGCTGCTCTTGGCATTTGTTAGCAATGACAAGAATTCCTGAATATACTTTGGTTGTACATTTCTGCTTACTAGAAATTATTCAAATATGTGTCCTTCATCACGTTGTGACTCATGTATAATCACACAAGTGGTGAGGATTCCAAGCCAACGTATACTTTTGTACAAGTGCAATTGTTGGTACATCTCAACTATGGCTGACCAGTTTCTGACCAGTCTGCATTATGAGAATCTTGTTATTTATTTCTCATTCTTACGTAGACCCCACTTTTGTCCCCAGTGAGAACCCAAAGCAGCTGACCTCTTTCTTTGCTTCTCCATTTTCTCCACACAAGAACTCTGTGTAGTAAGTGAGGGTGCAAGTGTGTGACTGGCCCAAAGTCACCCAGCTAGCTTCCATCACAAAGTAGGGATCTGAACCTGGGTCTCCCAGATCCTAATCTGACTCTCTAACCATTTCATCATCCTGGTTCTTTTGGCAGCGCGGCAGCTGAGTGTGCAGAATTCTTACATACATGGAATTTGCCACAAGCCTCACCAAATGTAGCCCTGAATGAAATAGAGGATGGGAGGGTGCTATACACTACTCTGGGACAACAATTACTTAGGTAGACAGACACAGTGAATCAGGGCCCTGGGCCAGTATTACCTTGCCGGGGTAAAGAGCAGGGAGACAGCACTCAATCAGAGTCCTCTCCTCCTGGATCTGCCGGTAACTCTCTGAAAAGTTCATCAGCAGCTTGCTTTCTGATTTTTGTAGTTTTTCTAAAACACAAGTCAAACAAGCAAAAGACAATTACAACTATATCCACTGCCCCAAAAAATCAATCTTGTGTATACATCACTCAGTCTTAAAGGCCATCTGTCCCACCCTCCACACTTGCCTGAAATCTTCCCTCCAGTCAGAGGAAACACTGTGAGCACCGAACTGCGTGCTCTCAGTTGTCTCAACGATTAGTCTTTAAAAGTATATTTTGAAATGTCCAGAAGATGCTTGCTACAAGGTTTTGTGCTTGGCCTGCCCTTGCCCAGACCCCGCCCACTTTTATTCACCGCACAGCCCTTTGTACTGTTTCTTCCTGAGTGCCATGTTCCGATGCCAGTTCTGAAGGGCCATGTGCTGGGATGAAGAGACTGGGGTGGCTTCCTCCTTTTCCTCCTGCTTCGCTCTGTTCCGCCACCAAACGGGCACCGTGCTTGTCGACTGTGGTGAGTCAGGAATCATTGCGGATACCTGAAAGGGAATATCCAAGTGTCGTTAAGATCTCACTTCAAAGATGGTGACTAGACAAAAAGCTGGTTTTATGCCTCTTGTTGTTTGATGCATGGTATGCCCCTGAAAGTGTTATGAACACTTGCTCTTCTCCAGGCTTTGTCACTAATCAGAAATTTTCTCCTTTGAGTCCAATGAGCACTTCATTAAAAGATTCTGACTTTCCGAAAGCACCCTTATGGTATCTGACAAACGTCACAATTGTTCCTCATCCTCAAGCACTCTGCAGTGGTGCCTCAAATAAAAGGAGTGTCCCCTTCTGATGTTACTTCTGTGATGTGGCAACAGTTTCTTTCCACAATCTTAACCCTGCCCGCGGCACCACAGGTGCCGCGGACTAAATAAAGCCGTAAGGGCTTGGGGGGAGGAGTTAGGGCGGGCTCTGTCCGGGATGAGGAAGGGTGCCGATTGGCCCCTTCCTCCGGACAGACCATCGGCGGGGACAATCGGCAGGCGCTTCGTGAGCAATTGTGAGCCGCGCACAGCTCTCTTGCCGGCGGCCTGACGCGTCGGGAAGAGCAAAGCGCCTCCGACGCGTCAGGCCACCGGCACGCGGGACATGGCGGCCTGCCGACTCGCTGGCCGCGTGCTGCCCTGCTAGCACCCGCTGTATTGTATGTACAGCGGGCTTGATTACTAGTAACACAATAAATAAGAATCCAGGATATTGATCACCAGATAATTTATGCTGGTGCAGGGGGACCGTGCTCCCCACGAGCTTTTGGTCTATCCTATACCCCAAACACTATGACACACTATTTTTCCAACCTTATAATACCTTCAAACCGCAGAGCGTTTATGTTAGCCAGACTAAATGTATTTCCTTCTGCAATGGTTGAAGGCAGGTATAGTAGAATTCCCCACAATGAAAGAATTTGCAGGTATTGCCATACAGAACCAGACTCAGTTTGCCATCTCATTCTGCGATGTGAGTTGTATAACAACAAATGTTCTGACTTGATCTCCCCACTTCTACCCTTCCCTAATGTCTCACATGGCAGGGCTCTTGAATTGCTGCTTATCGATAATTGCTCGGAGACCACTGAATGGGTAGCCAAGTTTTTATCTATAGTAATGACCCACAGAATAAAGAAGTAAACGTCACTGGCTTCATCTTTTTGTATTTGCTGCTCCCTTGCCTGCTGTAACTTTCCTCACAATTTTTTAGACTTGTATTACAGAAGCAATTGGTATATTGTGAATGCCATTAAAGGTTTTGTATTGTGTATTGTGTGTGAGTGCAGGACACTCTCTTATCGGAGAGAGGAAGAAATGTCCACCAATATAGAAAATAATTTATTATCCAGCACATTTTTTCTTTTAAAATATCAGCCTTCAGAGGGCATATGATCACCAAACACAGAAAGTAGTTAAGTGACGAGGGATAGAAATATAATCAAAAAACACAATGCAAGGACTTGCCACAGGGAAGTACTATTATAGGCATTCACCCTAACAAAAGGCTAAGTTGTACTATAATTGTCATGACTGCATGGAAATTTCTGGATTTTCATGGCACCATAAGTGGGTTGGGTAACCACCATATAGACTAGATAATCTTATATAGTGCTAATATTATTTATTTAAACTAGTTCCACTAACTTTGCCTCTGAAATAACAATATACCGCAATTGAAACCAACATGAGAATGTCCTCTTGCTAAGGCTTCTTTCTTGAATTCCTGGAGGGTTCCCAAGATGCTGTGGGACAGGATGTGTCCATAGTTATCAACTATTGGTCCTTCTATACCTGCAGTAAAACATACGACAGTATGTCCGAAAAGTCATAGAATCCTTTCAAAGAACATCTAGAACAGTGGTCCCCAACCTTTTTGTCACCGGGGACCGGTCAACGCTTGACAATTTTACTGAGGCCTGGAGGGGGGGGCTAGTCTTTTGCTGAAGAAGAAGAAGAAGAAGAAGAAGAAGAAGAAGAAGAAGAAGAAGAAGAAGAAGAAGAAGAAGAAGAAGAAGAAGAAGAAGAAGAAGAGTTGGTTCTTATATGCCGCTTTTCCCTACACGAAGGAGGCTCAAAGCGGCTTACAGTCGCCTTCCTATTCCTCTACCCACAACAGACACCCTGTGGGGTGGGTGAGGCTGAGAGAGCCCTAATATCACTGCCCGGTCAGAACAGTTTTATCAGTGCCGTGGCGAGCCCAAGGTAACCCAGCTGGTTGCATGTGGGGGAGCACAGAATCGAACCCGGCATGCCAGATTAGAAGTCCGCACTCCTAACCACTACACCAAACTGAGGGACATCGCCACCTGAGCCCCTGCTCCACTTGCTTTCTCACTGGCCCCCCTGACTTACCGCCGCCCACTGCCAGCAGCGGGGGAGCCCCAGCCATGGCACGGCCATTGGAGAGCACCAAAGGTGAGCCGGTGGCAAAGTGGCAGGGCAGTCCCCGAGGCAGCAGTCAGGGAGGAGGACAAGGAGGAGCTGCGGCCTGGTACCGACTGATCCACGAACCGGTACCGGTCCCCGGACCGGGGGTTGGGGACCAGTGATCTAGAGTATAGATCATTCTGAGATCCCCAGACTGTATTATGAACAGTATAAGCTGGCGATAACTGTACCCGAATAATTCAGTGTTTTCTTAGTTTCATCTGGAACAGCTGGATAAGCAACCAGGAAATGTTTTTTCTTCCTTGTTGTTTGTGGCTTGGATTTACGAACAAGGAACTTCTTGATTACGGAAGGTTTCTCTTCTTCAGGAGGGCGTTCAGGATGGAGCTACCAAAACAGAATTAAGTCACATTGAGAATGGCTCTACTTTCAGTATTCTCATTATCCTATGGGTAACAACAGTTAAAGAAGTAACATAGTTAAATGAAACTTTCTACCTTCAATCCCTTGTAAATTAGTTGCCTGAAGTAAAAAAGAATGATCTATGACACCCATTTCATACATGCAAGTAACAAAAGAAGGTCTTATATGGGGGGAAATATTCCAGGAAAGAAGGTAACTTGGTGATGGGAAAGGAAGTCAGTGCTGTATACCCACTTTTTTAAGGTCCTCCAACCTGATTGCCAGAGCTTGGATTTCATCTCCTTGCAGGACACAGCTCACTGGCTCTGGCTCTTCTGGGACTGGAGAGGAAGGCTGCTCAAAAATTTTTGTTCTTCTCCTATCTGAAAAAAAAGCACTGAATAAAAAACTAGATTTTCTGTGGAATATCTTTTTTCTTTTTTTGAAACAGCAAGGAAGTTAGTTAGGACCCATCAGGAAGACTGCATTTCTTCAGTTTTATATCCCTGGTCCAAGCTGCCAATGTGGCAACCTAAGAAAAGGACTTCTTACTCATGGGACCAAAAACCTGGAATATTCTTCCCAGGAAGATTCATCGGTCTCCCTGTAGTAGAGTCTACCATCAGCAAGTGAAGATTTGGGGGTGGAGGCGGTTTGACATTCCCTCACTAACTCTTATTAGCCCAATTCCTTTTGTCTGTTTTTACAGATTAATCTGTTTATTATTGGATACAAATATATTAGCCTTTATTTATGTGTGTGTATGTTAAATGCTTTTTTATGTTTGCCACCTTGGAGATCATGAATTAGGTGAAAAGGCAGCACAGAAATGTTTTCAATAATTAAAGTTGTTCCTCAGCCCATTTCAAATGGCTGGTATTGATCTTGAAACCCCAAATGCTTAGGGACCATAACATTTGAGGTACCCCGTGAGGGCGTGCTCATCCTTGATTATCAGTTGTTGCTGCCTTCCTCTATAAAAGCTACTAGCAAGCACACAAGACAGAGCTTTCTTAGGAGTCACCACCAACTTACTTGGGATTTCCCTACACAAAAAGCCATCTGGCTCCTTCTCACTTAATCTTCCACAGACCTGTGACTATATTTTTGGGAGACTTCTGGGCAGCAAAATATGAAAACAAGCTGAACATGAACCCCAGAGAGTACTGTGATCCAGTAACACCAAACAGCTAATGATACCTGGCCCTAAAGAAGTACATCTGGCCTCAACCAGAGTCAGTGCCTTCTTGGCTATGGCTCCTGCCTGGTGGAATGAGTTCCCTGGGAACATCAGTGCCTTGGCCAAACTTACTGAGTTCCAGAGGGCCTGCAAGATGGAGCTCTTCTGCTGGCCTTGTGGTTGAAGCCAGTCAGGAAATTACACCTCCAAAAACCACCAGGCCTCCCTCCCATCCCTTCTTACCTACCCCTCCTGCCTTTGACACCTTCATCAACCAATTTCACCCCAGAACGTATTGCTGATGCAGATAATTCTTAATATTTTCAATTATGATTTTAAAGTTTACGGATTTTAATGCTGAACCATTTTATTGTACACAATGAATGCTTGTTCTTCACTGCCCTGACATCACTGTACCACCAAGAAGGGTGATACAGAAATTGATCAAATAAATAAAGTAAGTAAAGTTCAACTATGGCCTGTTGATGTGAAAGCCATATTGGTGTAGTGATTAAGAGCAGCGGCCTTTAATTTGGAGAACCAGGTTTGATTCCCTACTCTTCCACATGAAGCCTGCTAAGTGACATTGGGTCAGTTACAATTCTCTCGGAACTCTCTCAGCCCCACCTACCTCACAGGGTTTCTGTTGTAGGGAGAGAAAGGGAAGGTGATTGTAAGATGGTTTGAGATTCCTTAAGGTCATGAAAACTCTTCTTTAAAAGTCTGTGGATTTGTTGGTTTCACCTCTAATTTTATTTTGCTGATTTTGATGTTCTTTATTTTATTATTTCTATTACTTTGGATTTATTGCAGCATTTATCCCTTTATGCTGCTTAACTTCCTTCTTTATTTTTTCATTCCAATGTGCCATAAAATGCACTGCATACTATTTTATTGGGGTATACGAGGAGAAACGGCCCCAGTGAAAAACAGAGCTCTTGCCTAGTGATAGGTATTAGTCTAGTGATAGGTATTGCCTAGTGATAGGTATTACAGTTCATATTCATGGAGAAATGTGATAACTGTGATATTTTGTTCAGTTATTGACTGGCAATTACTGAAGAAGACACTGAAAACGGGCTAAGCACACCTGGGACCCCGTTCTGATTGCCCATATCTGGAATTATGGATACTGATCAGTGGAAAATTAGATATATATTCATTTAATAAGAAAAAAGACTTTATTACATTTGTGCCATTTTGATTTCGATTTTTGACTTCTTACTATTTTATTAGCAGAAGTGGCATGTTAGATATCGCTAAAATAAAATAATCAAAATCTTTAAAGACGATGCAGTAAAAGTGCTATACTCAATATGCCAGCAAATTTGGAAAACTCAACAATGGCCACAGGATTGGAAAAGGTCAGTTTACATTCCAATCCCAAAGAAGGGCAATGCCAAAGAACGTTCAAACTACTGCACCATTACACTCATTTCTCATGCTAGCAAAGTTATGCTCAAAAGTTATGCTCCTACAAGCTAGGCTCCAGCAATATGTGGACCGAGAACTTCCAGAAGTACAGGCAGGATTTCGAAGAGACAGAGAAACAAGAGATCAAATTGCCAACATACACTGGATTATGGAGAAAGCTAGGTAGTTAGAATCATAGAATCATAGAGTTGGAAGGGGCCATACAGGCCATCTAGTCCAACCCGCTGCTCAACGCAGGATCAGCCCTAAGCATCCAAGAAAAGTGTGTATCCAACCTTTGCTTGAAGACTGCCAGTGAGGGGGAGCTCACCACCTCCTTAGGCAGCCTATTCCACTGCTGAACTACTCTGACTGTGAATTTCCCCCCCTGATATCTAGCCTATATCGTTGTACTTATAGTTTAAACCCATTACTGCATGTCCTCTCCTCTGTAGCCAACAGAAACAGCATCCTGCCCTCCTCCAAATGACAACCTTTCAAATACTTAAAGAGGGCTATCATGTCCCCTCTCAACCTCCTTTTCTCCAGGCTGAACATTCCCAAGTCCCTCAACCTATCTTCATAGGGCTTGGTCCCTTGGCCCCAGATCATCTTTGTCGCTCTCCTCTGTTCCCTTTCAATTTTATTTACGTCCTTCTTGAAGTGAGGCCTCCAGAACTGCACACAGTACTCCAGGTGTGGTCTGACCAGTGCCGTATACAATGGGACTATGACATCTTGTGATTTTGATGTGATGCCCCTGTTAATACAGCCCAAAATGGCATTCACCTTTTTACCGCTGCATCACACTGCCTGCTCATGTTTAGTTTACAATCCACAAGTACCCCAAGGTCTCGTTCACACACAGTGTTACCTAGAAGCGTATCCCCCATCCAGTAGGCATGCTTTTCATTTTTCTGACCCAGATGCAGAACTTTACACTTATCTTTATTAAATTGCATCTTGTTCTCATTAGCCCATTTTTTCATTGTGTTCAGATCTCGTTGAATTCTGTCTCTATCTTCCGGTGTATTTGCCAGTCCTCCCAATTTGGTGTCATCTGCAAACTTGATGAGTAGTCCTTCCACCCCCACACCTAGATCATTAATAAATATATTAAAAAGTACCAGGCCAAGCACCGAGCCCTGAGGTATCCCGCTACTCACCTCTCTCCAGTCTGATGAATCACCATTGACAACAACTCTTTGAGTGTGGTTCACTAACCAATTCCCTATCCACCTAACTATCTGAAAATCCAGATTGCAGTCCTTCAATTTATCCATCAGAGTTCCAGAAGAACATCTACTTCTGCTTCATTGACTATGCTAAAGCCTTTGATTGTGTGGAGCACAACAAATTGTGGCAAGTTCTTAAAGAGATGGGAATACCAGAGCATCTTATTCATCTCTTGAGAAACCTATATGCAGGTCAAGAAGCAACAGTGAGAACCGAGCATGGAATCATTGATTGGTTCAAAATTGAGAAAGGAGTTCGGGAAGGCTGTATACTGTCGCCTTGCCTATTTAACTTGTATGCAGAGCACATCATGAGAAAGGCGGGATTAGAGGAGTCACAAATTGGGATCAAGATTGCAGGGAGAAATATCAACAACCTCGGATATGCAGATGATACCACTCTAATGGCAGAAAGTGAAGAGGAACTAAAGAGCCTGTTGATGCGGGTGAAGGAGGAGAGTGCAAAAGTTGGCTTGAAACTCAACATAAAGAAAAAAAAGATCATGGCATCCGGCCCTCTCAGTTCCTGGCAAATAGATGGGGAAGAAATGGAGATAGTGACAGGGAAGTGGGGAGCTTCACGGCTCCTGATTTGCCCCTCCGAGTTTTATCCCGGACAGGGCCCGCTCTAACTCCTCCCAACTTGCTCTTAGCCTTTTATTAATAACTGTAGAGCGGTTTACAGATTCTATACAATCTGGAGAAGATGGAAATCTCACACTATGGCCACTCTCCCAACCTTCAGCCTCCATTATAAATCCTAGTTTAATGGAAGAAGTATGAGTAGAAGTAGAAGTAGTAGTAGAAGAAGAAGAAGAAGAAGAAGAAGAAGAGTTGGTTCTTATATGCCGCTTTTCCCTACCCGAAGGAGGCTCAAAGCGGCTTACAATCGCCTTCCCATTCCTCTCCCCACAGCAGACACCCTGTGAGGTGGGTGAGGCTGAGAGAGCCCTGATATCGCTGCCCGGTCAGAACAGTTTTATCAGTGCCGTGGCGAGCCCAAGGTCACCCAGCTGGTTGCATGTGGGGGAGCGCAGAATCGAACCTGGCATGGCAGATTAGAAGTCCGCACTCCTAACCACTACACCAAACTGGGGGAATGATCAGTTTTGTAGCTAGGAAGCCATTGTCTGTTTTAAAGTTTCCTATGCTTGCTTTACAAACCAAGCAATTCTATGACCCAGTCTTCTTTCCTCAACCCACCCAATAAGACAATGTTACTGCTGAGCCACAAACAAGAAGAGTCGTTTTTATGCCCTGCTTTTCATTACTTGAAGGAGTCTCAAAGTGGCTTACAATCACCTTCCCTTCCTCTCCAAGCAACAGACACCCTGTGAGGCAGATGGGGCTAAGAGAGCTCTGACAGAACTGCTCCAGGAAAACAGCTCTGTCAGTACTATGACGAACCCAAGGTCTGGCTGTATGTGGAGGAGGCAGGGAATAAACCCCAGCTCAGCAGATGAGAAATCTGCACTCCTAACCACTACAACAACTATAGGTACATGACACTACTGCACCAAGCTACAAGTACATGAGACAACCTCAGTACCATATTCTCTCCTCAGTCACATTTGGACAGCAATTTACTATAGCACCGGTTTAGCATGCTCTCTCAAAGACAGAAGTTCCGAAAATGTATATAAATTGGCTAACAGCTATTCCCCTCATCTTTAAGACCAACAAAGATTTATTCAAGGCATGAGCTTTTGAGTGATGAAGGGTGCTTGCACTCGAAAGCTCATGCCTTGAATAAATCGTTGTTGGTCTTAAAGGTGCTACTTCAGACCAACACGGCTACTCATTTGAAGTTATTCCCCTTGTACTTCTGAAAGCATGAATCCTGTGGAGAAGGTTGCACACAGCACATTCATCCTACTACTATCAAGCCTATTTGTGGGATAGGTGGGTGGCAACTCATGAGAGAGGAGACGTTTCCAGACACTGTGGATTGCAGAGGCTAGATGAATGGGGGGGTGGGGGGTGGACATCTGACCCCCCTTAAAATTGACACAGAGTGCCAGACTGGATGCAATGACATCCTTGAGGCTGCCATGAGGGCCCTATCACCATTTTAAAGTGACTTTAAAATGCTGCAAGGCCCTAGCCCTGGTTGCGCATGTAGCATGGTGTTCGTTCCATGTGTGCCTTTTCAAGTACTGAGACAGCTGCGGTGTGTGCGACCATTTGGACAGTGGACAAAGCCTCAGGGGGGAGACGAACCCCTCTGACCAGCACAATCATTTCCAAATGATGACAGTGGTGGTCACAAGGGCACCACCACATCTAGTTTGGCCCTGGCAGGCACTGACTTTTGTCATGTTCTTGAGTGCTGCCCCTGTGAACAATACAGATGACTGTTACAAAAAGCTTTGCTGGTTCAGACCACGGGCCCATCTAAGTCAACATCCTATTTGAAACAGTAGCTTGTCAGATGCTTATGGGGTACCCACAAATGCCACGTGAAGTTAACAATTGTATGGCCCCAGCATTTACTTCCCATAATCTCTTTAGGCACCTGAGTTAATAGCCCTTGATGTACCTCCACACACTATGGATTTTAATTTTAAAGAGCTCACTGCCCCTCTGGGAATATTTATCCCACCCTTCCCCCCAAAAGATCAGGGCAGTGTCCATGGTTCTCCCTGGGGGGTGGTATATAAATTGAATTAATCAATTGATTAATCAATGAATTTATCTCCTACATCTCCTGGAAGCAGATTCTCTAACTAGAATTGCACCGTGTGAATAACACTTCCTCTTGTCGCCCTGAATTGGCGGCCAAGTGAGGCGCCTTCACAGAATATAGGAATCATAGAATCATAGAATTGGAAGGGACCTCATGGGTCATCTAGTCCAACCCCCTGCACTATGCCGGACACTCACATCCCAATTGCTCATCTACTGTAACCTGCCACCCCTTTGCCCATTTCTTTTGAGGCCCCTTGGGGTCGAGGGTCCTCCGAGCAGCACCCGCACCTGTGCCGGAGGTTAACACGCAGCGCAACCATGACTGGCCTCCCTCTGGGGTTCGCACAGCCTCTGCGGCACAGCCCTCCTGCGCCCAGCCTCCCTCTTCCTTCCGCGCGCGGGGTGTGCAGTGGTGCCCGCCGCCTTGCCCCCTCCTCCACAGCCTGCCCAGAGCGCTGAATAGGAGCCGGGACTGGGCGCCCGCCCCCTTTCCCACGAGAGGGCTCCGTCCACCAGAGCGACCGGGCAGAGGTTCTTCCCACGGCGGAGCCTGGACGGGGCGTCACTTCCAAGGGAGGAGCTACAAATTCTCCTTTCGGAAGCCCAGCCCAGCCCGGCCCCGTCGGGTCCACGGAGCCCCCCCCCCTATGGCCAGGCAGGTCCGACAGCTTCCCTTCCCTTCCCTTCCTACCGGGGGGCGTTTTACTATTGCGGGTGTCCTTCTTCCCCGCCTTGTTCATCATGATCCACGAAGGGGGACGGGACCCCGCAGCGCCGGCCGGGAGCGGAGCGCCGGCGTACTCGTCTCCATGGCGACACTTCTTTCTCTTTAGCCCCGCCCGGCGGGCCTCCCGCGGTGACTCGAGAACCAATCAGCTTGAAGGGTATAAGTCACGCCCACACAGCGTGCTCTCTCAAGCACCACAAGCCCATAGGACCGGGAAGCCTGGACGCATGCGCAAATTACTTCCACAAGCGTGAGCTGATGGGCACGCGCTTTCTGAGGAGACGGGAGGCGATGGAGGAGAAGCTGAAGGCCGCTGGGAGAGAGGAAGAGCCCCGTGCGACGGATTGACTCAGTTCAAGAAGCGGCGGCCCTCGGCATGCAAGACCTGGACACGGCCATTAACTTTTTAGGACATGCTTAACACACGCGTTGGTGTAGTAGTTGGACTTCATGTAACTCTGTATCATTGTTCTAGAATAGCTGGGGTTTGACCAACTGTTTCTTGACGCAGGCTCAGTTGGGTCGCCGTGTTGCTCTGAAGCGGCAGAACAGAGTTTGAGTCCAGGGGCACCTTTAAGACCAACGAAGTTTTGTACAAGGTAGAAGCTTTTGCGTGCACACATGCTTCCTTAGATATAGTGAAATGAGAGCTCCCAGTCCATAGGTTCAGGTATGAGCAGCAAATGAGCATAAGCATAATAAATGGTTTGTAACATATCCAAGGACCACACTGGCTTAAGGAGCTTGGTTTATGTGGTCACCATTTGCTTGGGTTTAATAAGAGGGAGAAACATAGTGAAGGAAAAAATATATTAAAATCTGAGATAGATGCGCAGATCAGTTGTGGAGAGTAATTAACTGCCTGCCGTTATAGTGTATCCTCAAACGTGGAGGTCATTTTACAGCATCCTTTTCTTTGAGGTGGGGTGAAATACAAACCAGAGAAATAAATTCCAGTCTACCATGCCAAATTACATTGCATTCTATGATTCATTACATTACAATCACTACTCTAATTAAATACAAAAAAAATTAAAGGGGATGTATACCCCTTGGTGAAAATACTGATGTAAGGCTGTGAGGTTACAATATGTAGTGAGATAAGAAACCAATGTCCCCAAGTTCCATTGTTCTAACTTGTTGTAATAATTTGCAACTCAGCAATTTCCCTTTCCAGTCTAATCCTGCAGTTCCTTTGCAATAAAACAGCTACTTTGAGGTCACCCATTGAATGTCCTGGAAGACTGCAATGTTCTACAGGTTTTTCAGTCTTGTGATTCTTAAGGTCAGATTTGTGTCCATTTATTCTTTAGCGTAGGGCTTGACCTGTTTGCTCTATTTAGAGAACAAAAAAGCATTGTTGGCATTTAATGGCATATACAATGTTAGACAATGTGCAAGTGAATGAGCCTGAGATAGAATAATAGAGTTGGAAGGGACTTCTTGGCTCATCTAGTCCAACCCCCTGCACTATGCAGAGCACTCACAACCATATCCTGCCACCCTCTTAAGCCTTCACAGAATTAACCTCTCTGTCAGATGGCTATCCAGCCTCTGTTTAAAAATTTCCAAAGATGCAGGTAGCCTGTTCCACTGAGAAACCACTCTGTCAGGAACTTCTTTTGGATGTTTAGATGGAATTCCTTTTGAAATGAGTGCTGGTGGGGGTGGGAGTGGGCAGGGAGACCACTAGCAGTTTCTTTAAACCTCCCATAAAAATAGTTGCGTTCTTAAAGTTGCAAGCAGTGCACATTTAATGGATGGTAAGTAAATGAATGAAGTCAGTGGGACTGGGGCAGCTTAAATGTGTATATAGGATTGGGCTGTGAGGCTACAAATGTAGATTATGGTAAATTTTGCACATGTGCTTTTGTACTTGCATTATTGTTATGCAATTAGTTCAAAGGTAGGAGGAGTCAATGATTCTGCATGGGCTGCCATGTGCTTAATCTCACTCAGACTTGAGGCATAACTGCCTAGGGGGTGATATTTGCTTGCCTGCATTGTTTTGTATATTTTATTGGAATGAAAATAGCTTGCATGCACATTCTTTTGCTCTGTGAAGCATTTGCCAGTGGAGGGTTCACGTGCCATCCTCATCCTCACTATGCCTTTCAAACCACAAACAAAAACAGCTATTGCATCAGAAGACCATGATAGTCCTGCCCAGCAGGGTGGCAATTTTTGTGAGACAACAGTTAAATATAAAGATGAGCTGTCAGTTGCATTTGCCCCTTTAAAATTAATGGAACAACTTACTTGTGGCTTACCTAAACCCTGTTGGCTTTGGTGGAATTTGTGATTTATGGAGTCTGGGTTAGGCTGTTATGTAGAATTACATTCCAGTGAATCAATGCAATTCAATCAATATTTATGACTGGCATCTTCAACCTCTCAATTTCACCAAAAGGTGCAAAGTTGGTATATAATATTTTTGTAATTGAAATTTGGGTCTACTCCCAGATCTTATTTAGCTGTATGGTCTGAGTGTGCTTTTTGACTGAAGCGAGGCACTAGGTGATAAAAATCTCTCCTGTCACAAAAGCTGTCATCACCGACACAGGTTCCAAACTTGCTTTGGGAGGATGTGAGTAATAAATGTGTTCCTAGACTGCAGTGTCTTTCACAGAGGATATTTTTCTTCACTACACAATCCCACGGATATGCATACATTAGAATATATGTGCCCTTCTTTATGAATTTTATGCATTTTTAAAAATACCCCTGCTGAGGACTTATTTGCAAACCTATCTTTGATCCAGTTCAACTGATGAAATCAGAAAGGCACCCACAATTCATCTGCCATTCTGCAAAATGTGCAAAACAGAATAATTTGTGAAGGAATTTTTATAAAAGGAACAAGGGTAGCAAAAAAGAATTGTTCAAGAGAACTATTATAAAAAGGACAGGATTGTAGTTTGAATGTCTGAAAAAAGACAGTCCCCCTCCCAATTTGGATTATCTATTATTGGATGGAATATATTGTTTCATTCTTGTCTAATTTGTCATCCAGTTTTATTGTACGGTTATTTATTTGTATGGTGTTGGTCTTCATTGCATTGTTTCCTAATTTTGTAATGTGCTGCAATTCTCAACAGTAAAATGTATTTCTTACATTTCTACACCACCCTCCCTTGTGGCTCAGGATGGTTCACAGAGAACATGAAACCAATAAAACATATAACATGGTAACTAAATCAATCAACTACATCAATCAATAGTAACGTCCATAACACACAATATTTATTATTTGCTTATCAATTCAACCATAACCCTACCGATTGGTCAAATTGAGGCATGAGATACGTTCTTTTCTGCTAATTGCAGAAGGGTAGCCATGTGAGTCTGTTGTAGCAAAATAAAACAGAAGTCCATGGGCATCTCAAAGATTAACAGCATTTACTTCAACATGAATTTCTGCCAGACAGAGCTCACAAAACCAGGGGCTTTTCCACACATTGGGCATTGTAGAGTGAAGCCTAGTGTATTGCAAAGTGCGAGAAATAATTGCAACTAACTGGCACTCCACACTTCTTGAGCTGTCTCACATATTTCGGGCCACTTTTCCCACTTTAGTCTTGTCGCGCTTTGGCCTGCCTACCAGTGTCAATCAGTTCAGCCAGCCAATCCCTTCCCAGCATGGCTGATTGACAGATGAGCTTCGGGCGATGGCTTTTTGTTTTTAAATACTTATTCATTTAAATGCCTCTCCGTGTATTCATAGAGGCACAGACATTCACTGCCGAGGCGCATGTCTGCCTATTTGTTGCTCCAGGTGGTTCTCCATTTTTTAAAAGTATTTCCCATCCCCCAGAAGGAGAAGGAGGCGGGTGCAGGGGCGGGACATTGGAGCACTTCTTCATCTCCATACCTTTCTTTTGCTGGTAGCATGCTGGTTATATGCTGGGAGAAAGGGCTTTTAGTTTGGTGAATCCACTTTATTCGATTCCCCAACTAGCGCTTTAAGATGGCGGAGGTAGCAAGCAGTTTGCTGGCCAGACACGGGAGGTTGGTGACATCATGCGGAGCGGCCAAAATATAGCATCTTCACAAGGAAAGCATTTCACTATATTTATCACATGCAGAAAAACCCCAGAAGTTGGAAATGTTCACTATACCAGCCCAGAGACTTTTCTCCTAGGATGGCTTTTCCAAACCTGCTCCCCAAAGCTGACACTGTATGGCATGTGTTGATTCTGAATTTGTCTCTACCTCCTGAGTGGTTGGTCAGCAACCTAGCAGAGATTAAATCCCTACCTACATAAATGCTATGCAAATATGCCCTGTGTGTTGTCAAATGAGTAAGTTATGAATAGCAATTTATCGTGTCTAATGGGATAATAGCAGCAAGGTGTGAATAAATGCAGAACTTAACACATAGGATAATGCATTTTTTTCTTCCATTTGGTAGGCACAGTATACAGCCTCATGTGAGCTCTAGTGATATGGAAAGGCACATGAATCATTGTGTCTGCATATTTATCCCTTGCAAACCAGTTAGGGTTCATTGTGACTTGTGCTAGAAATATTCTCATAACCTTTGCACATATTTTTCATTTATCTATTTTGTTTTATTTTTTTATTGTAAACTGCCGTGAGTCTTTGAGAGTGGCAGTACATAAGTTAAAATATAAATACATGAATAAATATTCTTGTGCTGTCTGCTACCATTCTGACAACTTCCATCCCTTCCCACCCCCAATGCTTACTGGCTTTCTAATGTTTGTCACATTAATGCATGCATATCTTCTATCTTGTTCTGAAACCCTCTCTTTTTAGCATGGCTGTTCAGCTTTTACTGTGACCTTAGCAATGACATTCCCACTGATAATCACAGGATTTCATCCCAAAAAGAACCTCTTATCTCACCATTAGAATTTTTTTCACTACTTCATTTGCCTCCAGCTCAGCCCCACATTTTCTGTTTCAATTTCCTTTCCCCATATCTTCCATGTATCTCATATCTATCCACATAACAGCATAAACGTATAGGTTAGGGTCTATACCTACTTGTTCTATATTCAGCATTCAGCTGCTGTAGGCACCTAATGAATATTGTTCTTAATCACAGTAAAAAAAAATTGGTATATTGCTTTAAGAAGCATTGTATGTACGCAAGAGTGGATGGAAATCCTGTGTAAGAGGCAGCTACAATTAAAGGAGGTATAATTATTTTCCTGCTTTAAGTTTCATTCCTGCCCTAGCAGTTTATTCTTTCCTCCCAGGGTGACTGTAATAACTTTAATTGCTTTATTGATTTTAATCAGCCCTTCGATAGATGCCTGTTTGTCTCTTTCCCTGAATTTGCAAACAGCTGCAGTCTTACATGAAAGAGATTATACACATACAATATGGATATGCAGTTGCCCTGAAGTGAACGGGTTATGGAGGCCTTTGTACATGGTCAAGAACACTGTGGTTGATTCTGTAGTTCTACCTACATATCCATCCTAGAACAATATGGTAACCAGTTGCATTTCTTCCTTCTCTACCCAGAGAAAAGGAATGTCAAAGCAGAAATCCTGCCCCCTATTATTAGCTACAGGTTTCTTAATTAAAAACTTCCAATAAATATCTGCAATAGACTTTCAAAAGTATGACCATGGTAAATCCAAAGTTTCCCATCAACTTGCACTATTCTGCTTGCAAACTTCACGTTTTAATTATTGTATGGCTCAAAATTAAATACAAAGTTTCTACTGACTTCATTGCAGTCCAAACAAGAACAAGGAACCTATTTCATCAGCGTAAGCCTTGAGACAGAAGTAATGCAGAAGAGAGCTTGCAGAATGCTCTTCAGTTGTGGCCTATGGATCAAATAACACAATATGCTGAGAGAGTGGGGTTTATACCTCCTCAGTGTGTATTTGCTTTTAATAATGGGTTGACATGCCAATCTGAATTAGGGAGGGGGCTTAACCCTTTCCCTATGCACTGTGATAACACAAACACTGGCCCAGATGAGGTGCCTTTGTACATGCACTGATTTCATGTGCACATAACATAATTTCTTGGCAGCCTGAAAGAAGGGGACTATTAACTGAGAAATGGACATTTTCCATCAAATGCATTGATTTTGTCACCTTAAAAATAAGTTCTCTTAATGTCTTTATTTTACTGGTTGCTCTATGCATTTTATATTACATCGTATGAGTGTCATATTTAGACTTCTGAGGAAGACTCAGGGAGGTTTCAGGCTTAAGAAGCTCTAAGACTGTGCAGTACATAAGTTAACTTTTCAGCAATGTGTGTTTCACTTTAAAGTTTTTTTTTAAAACCTTGTGCAAAATAAAGGTTCACATATTTTTGTAAATTGTCTAGTTCACACAGACATTCAACCTATTCCAGTTAGGTTTTTTGATCTTGGTGACATTTCTCCCCTCCTTGTTCTTTGTTTAGACCATACACATGCCATAGGATAAATATAGATAAATAAACCTAGTTTTAAATCACCCCTGAAATATACTCTCTCTGAACCTGATATTTTGATGTGGCTTTTGAGAGGAGCAGCCATGTGTCTCATTAGCAGAGCTTGAAATTCCATCCTGTACAACTGGATCAGCCTGTTGAATTAATGTCAGGATATGTCATCTGAGGACAACTGGGCCCTGCCCAGATCAATATGCTCCATTCCATTTGGCTGCTTTGTTTCCCCTTCCTTCATACTCAGACTAGGAGAATGTTATAACATCATAGTGCATCTTTGACCTTCAGATCTCATATTCATTATAGCCATCTTTTAGTAGGTGGAAAAACTGAAGCCGACGCTGCCTAAATTCATAGACCAGAACAGGCAGTGGGCCAGTATGCAAAGTGAAACATTCCATATTCTTTATCTTCTAAGAACTAGAATTCTGCCTGTCTTGAACCTAAGTAAAGTTGGTGCTTTCCCCCCCCCCAACTGGGGGTCCACTGGAGCTCTGGAAGGAGTCCACAGCCTTGCCTTTCCTACTTTAATGAACTTGGCCAGAAGCTAAGGAACTGGCTCCCTCTGCCCAGAGGGCTCAGTGGGTGTAAAAATCAAAGGGAGGGGAGTCGGTTGTGCTGTGGTATGGGGGGTCTGGGCTGTCTTCTCAGCGCCTGCTCTTTTTTCCAGCCTATATGAGACAGAGCCACCGTTGTGGTAGTAGTGAAGGGGAGCAGGGGGTGAAAAGAAGTCAAAGGCTGTGGGTGATGATGTCACTTCTGGTAACATGTTACTTCCAAGGGGTGTGGCAGGAAGGCATGGCCAGCTGACATCACTTCTGGGGGGTCCTTGAAGCCTAAACATTTATTTCAGGGGCTCCTCCCTAGTTAAAAGGTTGAAAAAGGCTGCCTCAGGGTTTTGTTCTTCCTGTTTCAGGAGTGTTGCAGATTGTGTGCGACATCTTGCAGAACTGCAAATTTGTAGCGTTTACAATTTGCAAGCCTTCTGCTAAATTAAAGTTGTGCGGAATGGCCCTTACTCTTGGAACTACAAGGCTCCTGTTCCTTCTTGCTGAAATATGGCTACACTTCTGGAATTAATGCCATGGAAGTTTAGTTTCAGCTTCTCAGCACATTGATAGTGAAATCACTCTGGCCAATGACTTCAAGAGTCAGGGGGAGTGCAACACTGCTCATTTGCATGAACCTTTGGGTGGATTTTCATACAAATCAGTCATTGTATCCTTTTGAACGGTTTGCTAAGGAGGATCGTTAGGGACACTGCACTCCATTGGTTCCATTTCTATGCACTGGTTCCAGAAGATGGTATGGAGACAACTGCTTAAGCCCATGGTATCTGAAATATGGGATTCCACAGGATTCTTGTCACCTAGAGCAGCCATTCTCAACCTTTTTTTTTGGCAGTGGCCCTTTTAGGGGCTCTTCTCAGACTCCAGGCCCCCTGTAGTAGGCTGGCTGCTTGCACAATGAGCTAGGGTAAAAAAGGCCGAAGCTAAGAGTGAACAAGGCACCTTGTCTTATATATACATATGCGAGACAGATTTCTAGAACATTAAACCAAGAAAAGTGTGTGCTTTTTTCTTGAATGAATTAATCCGAGCACACACAAAGAAATTACATGATTTATTTTTCTTTCCCTGGACGAAGGTTGAACTTTCTAGCAATTAATGCATCATGCATGACAAAATGGGTATTTCACTGGTTCATTTACCAGGGGTTCCCCTAAAATCCTTTGGATCCTCTTCTCACATTTCTCAGTTTGTGGCCCACTTCAAATGTGACAGGACCCTCCAGGGGGGCATATGGCCCCCAATGAGAAAGGCTGACCTAGAAGAAACCACTGACAAAGGAGAATCAGGTATTTGGATTGAGGTATGATCTGTTTGTGAATGATGCCTGGCTCTTCAGTAGAGTAGGTGTGACAGAAGATGACTGGAACCAATTATGGAGGCAGTAATGAGCCAAGAAATTGAACTCTGCTCCAGATAAAACTCTGGTGCCATTTGTCAATAAGTGCAGATAATGGTTGCTTTGAGATCCAAGTCTATAGATAGAGGAACAGATCTTGCTTATAAATGCTTTTTTTACCAGTTTTGCATGGTTTACCAGTTGTAGTTCTTCCACAAGAAGCATGATCTGGGCCACAGTTATCAGTGCTCTGTTTATAGTCCAGTTGTATTAAAATGCATTCTGCATAGAGTTGTATATGAAGACAGGAAGCTTGATTCAAAACACAGTGGCAAGGCTGCTGCGAGTATATATTTCACCAGTTTAAAAAAAATCTTCACTAGCTGCCCATTTGCTTCTGGGCACAATACATGCTGTCGATTTATTGTGTATTTAATAATAAAGAGTGGCCCTCCCATGTGGATTTTAAAAAGTCTCTTAAGGTGCCTCCCACAGTAGGATATATGGTTCTACAAGCTTGCAGGCTTGTTTGTTTTTGCAGGAAAACATGAGAACCTAAGAAAGAATAGAGGTTCAGAATCGGTTTTATACCATTGTGGCTTTAGAATGTTCTCTACTTGTTGCGCCATATTTATTTATTTATTATTATATTTATATACCGCCCTCCCCGATGTCTCAGGAGTTACAATCACATTACAATTTTTACATTTCTCCCTAATTTTTATCTGATGCTATTTTAATTAGTTCTGGTTGTGTGTTTGTTTTTATATCACATATTACCTTGATTTTTTTCCAGCTTTGGATCATTTATCAGTTGTAGCCCTTCCTGAAAAGGCATGATTTGACCAGTTACCCAGACTAAAATAGTGTTTTAAGACAACCTCTTAATTAGAAGCTTGGATTTTGAAAAACATTTTGGCCTGATACCTAAAGGAAAGTGGAGAATGACAAAATGGATGGGGCCATTCTGGCCATCTAGTTCACCTCCTGCTCAATGCAGGATCAGCCTGAGCAACACAGGCAACAGGTGAACCTTAAGGGAAACAGCATTCCACAAACAAGGTACTGCAATCGAAAAACCCATCTCAACATTACTGAATTATTATTTGCATGTGATAATTGTCTTGTAGGTATTTATATGAAAAGGCTTAGTATAAATATTTTAAATATAATGTTAAGTCTATTGTATGTTACTTATTTTCAGAGTGTGTGTTTAATATCCAGATTTGTGTCTGAATGCTAAGGTTGGGCTCTGTAGCCCTTAAAACGATGGACCTGATTTGATAGCTAGTGCAAAATAAGTCAAGGAGGCAGGTGGTGTTCTCATTTGGAGTCAGCAAAGCATAGGTGTGGTCCTGGAGGTCTCCCAGGACAGAGATAATACTTGTTAACGGTCTGGCTGAACCCTTGATGAGCTTCCCAGGAAGGGAAACACAGTCATGGTTGCATTGACCAAATTAAACAAAATTGTTGTTGTTTGTTAGATGCGAAGTCGTGTCTGACCCATCGCGACCCCATGGACAATAATCCTCCAGACCTTCCTGTCCTCTAACATTCCCCGGAGTCCATTTAAGTTTGCACCTACTGCTTCAGTGACTCCATCCAGCCACCTCATTCTCTGTCATCCCCTTCTTCTTTTGCCCTCAATTGCTCCCAGCACTAGGCTCTTCTCCAGGGAGTCCTTCCTTCTCATGAGGTGGCCAAAGTATTTGAGTTTCATCTTCAGGATCTGGCCTTCTAAGGAGCAGTCAGGGCTGATCTCCTCTAGGACTGACCGGTTTGTTCGCCTTGCAGTCCAAGGGACTCGCAAGAGTCTTCTCCAGCACCAGAGTTCAAAAGTCTCGATTCTCTGACGCTCGGCCTTCCTTATGGTCCAACTTTCGCAGCCATACATTGCAACTGGGTGCAATGTATGGCTTTTTTTGTAAACAAAATACAAATAGTGCTTTGATGATCCTGTGACAAGGAAGGACAAGAAATGAGTTTAGGTAGAGTAGGTCAGGTAATTGAAGCTAAGGGATTTTCTTAGGTGAGGCAGGAAGGAAGGAACATTTAGAGGGTGATGAGATTAGTAATAATTCCTAGGTGCACCACTGACCTGCATATAAGCATTGTTCCTGGAGAGGGGAGAGAAATATTAGCATCAGAGTATTCCTGCAGGCTGAGAATGATATCACATGAGGAATCCAGGCAACTTCTGGAAAGCATGGCATCTGGTTCCAGAGTACACTTCTACCTTTCTGTGTGAGTGCAGACATAGTTGGTCAGTTCTTGGCAAAGCTTACAAGTGCCAACACAGTTCTGAAGCAATATAATAGTGAAGCACAGACAATGTTGATGAATAATTTTGATAGTCAAACTTTCCCTCAAAGCAGAGGGGGACTCTCAAAGCAAGGGGAGTTTACTCCCTCTGCAATTTGTCCTGTCAAACAGTATATACTGGTAAAACTAGAAAGTGCAGCCCTAATTTACACAATATATAACTTACACAAACATAGATCCCAGTCATCAGCCCTCCAAAGCTTGTGGGATGGTACAATGACTTGCATTTCTAGCATGATAGCTCTATTTTTTGCCAATCCTGTTTGGGATAACCAGCCATTATTTTGATTAGACAACATATCTGCTGGCTCATATCTGCTGAATCACTCTCTTTCTCCTTGCCGCCTAACCTATCTACCGGGAAAATTAAACTAGACAGATAAAGCATCAGAATGCCTACCAAAAAGGAAAGGTTTCCAACTGCTCCTGAATGTTAGAAATAATTATGTTCAGATTTGGATTATTTTCTGTACAGACCAATGGGCATAGGTCAGGTTGAATCTTAAATAGTAAAATTTGAACAGCATATCCCTAGTTATGAGAGTTATTCAGTAACATCCCTCTACTGAGTCAGAAGGTTCACATTCCTCCTGCTGGGATTCCAATGGTGATGGAATCTGGGCCAGCTTTCAGGAAGATGTTCCCCAACACAGCTTAATGACACATCATTCTATGACCTGTTTTTCAAGATACTAACAATGGGCCAAGTAATGCAAAGCCAGAAGATCAAATCTGACATCAGCTGTTATCAAGCTGATGTGCAATGCCACATTCATGGTCAAAAGCAAGCCCAAACCAGTTAGCAGGATGTCATGGAGCAAAAGCTACAATCTGATGCAAGTTAAAGGTTAGATTAAGATAACTGATAAATAGAGGAAGCCCAGAAAATAGGCTAGATCCAGTTCAAAATCAATATATGGTAGAAAGTAGAATAGATCAGGTTGCAACAACAAACTACGAGGTTGAAAATAAAGCAAATTCAGAAATGTAACAGGATATTGAAGGGCAAACTACTCCCTAAAAAGCTTTGCTGGCTTCCTGCTCTTGTGCAGGGATTCACTGAGGGCAAGGCACACTCAACCTCCAAGTTGTGCTCTGTAGCACTGACCCATAAGCATGTGAAGCGACTCTTTCTTTCTATACGCTTGTATGTGCGTACATTTGTATGTACATACATAGTTCTATTCCATATTGTGGATACCGTTTTCAAATCTGTTATTTTCATAGTAATTTCTTCCCACAAAAGGTACTTAATAATAGTAATAACCTTTATTTTTGAATCTTGCCCTACCTCAGGGTAGGTAACAACATAAGTTAAAACAATCTATTTCTTAAAAACCTGTTATAAATATTAAAACATCTATATATTTACATCTAATGGCAGAAAGTGAAGAGGAACTAAAGAGCCTGTTGATGTGGGTGAAGGAGGAGAGTGCAAAAGTTGGCTTGAAACTCAACATCAAGAAAACAAAGATCATGGCATCCAGCCCTCTCAATTCCTGGCAAATAGATGGGGAAGAAATGGAGATAGTGACAGATTTTATTTTCCTGGGCTCCAAGATCACTGCAGATGGGGACTGCAGCAAAGAAATTAAAAGACGCTTGCTCCTGGGGAGGAAAGCTATGGCAAATCTAGACAGCATCCTAAAAAGCAGACACATCACCCTGCCATTGTCCATGGGGTCGCGATGGGTCGGACACGACTTCGCACATAACAACAACAAATATTTACATCGCCTCATTTCAGTAAAACTAGGGGGGGTTCTTTATTAAGCACTACTAAAGGAGAAAATTTGTTAATGAAAACCAGTTCATATTTAATGTATTCACTATGTAAAGATGTTTCATGCTTCATGTATTCTCTGAACAAGGCATGATGGCCTCAGAAAACCAAACAATCTTACACCTCAGTACAAAAAGGCAAATGTTCTTTGACTCACACCAAATTCTTTATCCAATCATATGCAAGCGCTATTGGCTCACCAGCTTCAATTCATAATCAATATGTTTCTCTGAATTCAGTGTTACATTTGAAAAGCTTTCACGATTGAAAACAATGTCCAAGCACTCTTAACCCCACAATTCAGGGCAATTTCTTTTCCTTTTCCAGTTCACTGACAAGAATGTACCGGCTTCAGGTCCCACTTGACCTTTCTTCTCTTTCTGCCCAAGCCTGCTGAAGCTGGCTAAGAAGTGTCAGCAGCAGAGTATCCAGCACAGCCAGACCTTTCCAAGAACACCTGAGGCCCCTGCAGAAACCATTGATTCCCCCACCATATGCCATGGATTAGTCTTGCCCAAGGAACAACCACTATTCTTCCCCAAGACACAAGGACAATTGGGTGCCCCCTTACCTGTTGTCTAGAAACAGCAAGTCTTGCTTCTCCAACTCTTTCACTTCCTCTGAGTCTCCAAAAATGTTCCACAGACTGAAATTGGGGGAAAACTGATGCCAGTGCTGTAGGCACAAAATCCCATTGATTACATGGTGACTCTTGGTACTTTGAAAATTTGCAGCAGTCTAGCATTGTTCAGTCAATTTAACCATTTCATTTACTCATAGCACATAACTGACTGATACTGGGGTGGAGAAACAATAAGGAGAAGTCTAACTAAACATTACAGAGACTGAAGGATAAGATAACACTGGGCTGCTATTTTCAGCAGTAGCCCTGTAGCGAGCATTGGATTCAATTGTGTGTGTGGGGCGGGGGGTATAGAGATACTACCTACTAGAATGTTACCTGATGTGAAATTCCGACATCCATGCGAAGTCCAAGCATCAGAACCTCTTCTAATCTGTAAAGACAACACAGGGCAATTAAACATCCCAGCACTGTCCCCTATTGTGAGAACACACACTAATAAATCTGGCTTCATTTTTAAAAAGTGGCTTTCTTTTACAGGAAGACACAGACATCTGTTCCACATAATATATTTCTGGTAAGGCCTTGGAGAAGGAGTGTGTCTCATGTCTTAAGTGCCACTCAGGGTGGCTGTCATATCCCTGAGTGCATCCTCCTCCAACCATCTTACCTATTTGTCCAGTGGCCAGCCAATCACCTTCCGTCCTCCACCCCTGACCTTCCCCTCCTTCTTCCACTTCCCTCTGAGGCTTGGAGGCTGCAGATCCCTGCTGCATGAGAGCTGCCTCTGCCGGTGAGTTCAATAAAAGATGCCTTTCCAGGTCCTGGGGGGAGGCCATCTGCAAAGTTCTTCCACCCTACCCCCAATCTAGCGCCTGTTGTATTCCTGAATGCAATGGGCTTGACCCCTAGTTAATGATATTTCACAATAAAATCAGCGCATTTGGCATGTATTGTAGTGCATCATAATGTTCAAAGCATTTCATATGCATTTAGAGTAATCATTACAACAGCCAACCTTGCAAGGTAGCTTGGTATTATTTATTTATTTAAAGCATTTACGTGCTGCCTTTCAACACAACTTGGGGTTTCAAATATGGAGAATACTAAAACATTTTGAACATTAATCAAAAATCTTAAATACAAACGCTTTATATGCAATATATCTAAATTAAAAAAACTAAATACATAAAAACACACAAATAGGGAAGAGAGCTAATAAGTGTGAGTGAGAGAGTGCAAAACAAAAACGTCTTTTGCGTCAGAAGACAACTACAGAGGCAGACACAAGGAACTCCTGGGAAGTGAATTCCAAAGTTTCAGTTTCATTCCTGAGAAGGCCCTTTCTTGGGTTGCTACCATCTAACGTCAGATGGTGGGGGTACCTGAAGCAGCGGCTCTAACCAGAATGGTCTGAAAGTTTCCTATTGAGTTTATAGTGAAGCCAAAACTTTAAGTAAAGACTTTCCCAGATTATCCACTAACCTACTAGCTTTCAAAAACACCCTGGAAGTATATAGAAAGCATATGAGAAAGCAAAACTTGAAGCACTACCCTGTTATACTTACCTGTCTAGTTCGCTTAGTGCAGTCTGTTTCCGGGTCCCATGTCCAAAGGCCAGCACCTCCTTCATCCATACATCTGGTTCCAGGGTCTGTATCCTGGCCTCTCGCTGGATTTTAACATCTCCACATGGCACAAATCTCCCATGGGCTCCTAGGAGAGAGCCAATAATCACTGTGATTTATCCCTGATCTCTAGATAACATAGCATGAAAAACAACCATTGTATGGATACCCAGCAGTAGTTAATTGCTAAGAGATGGCCAAGCTCCTCCTTTATTATGAAGAATAGTTAATTCTTGCAAAGTACTTCAGGAAACCCAACCTAGAAGGCTGTTCTGAAAATGTAGCACTTGGTCCCTATTATCTCCCCATGCATACTTACCTGGTCCAATCCCAATATATTGACTGCCTTGCCAGTAGGACAGGTTATGGGCACTAAGTGCTCCCTGAAAGAGAAAAAAAAACCCATAAGAACAGAGGCAGTCTTCAGGAACATATTTTAAAGGATGTTGAGAAGCTCACTTGGTCCAAAACTGTTTCAAGCCAAGCCTTTTTCAGAGAGAAGCCTTCCCACCCATTCTTATATGAAAACCTAGTGTTGCTTGCCTCCTTACTTGTTCTGTCTTCTGCTACCAGCTATGCCTCCATGAAATGTGCTCACTTTTGATTTAACAGAGTATCCCCAGTGAGACAATATTGTTTACATGAGGGGTCCCTATCCTTTGTGAGATTGTGGGGACCTTTGCAATTCTGTCATAGTGTGGTGGGTGAAACTGCAACATGACTGCCATAGAAAGCAAAGCCAAACACACAGAGGAAGCCCGAGGGCAGGGGAGAACAGGGGTAAAAACCAAGTGAGGGACAATAATCACAGCTGCCACTGAAACAACAGTATTTTAATTTTCACTGACAATCCGATTTCCAGTGGCCAAATAGAAGCCCTGCTGGGCAAATCCCCGCTTGGCTTACTCACTTTCTAAGAACATTCAGTGAGCACCACATGACTGTTGGTATATGCAAGATCTGTAGTGTGCATAATTCAAAAGCATATGTAGAATGGCTAACAGTGGAATCCAATGTTAGACTATACTGATTGGTATAATGAGATACAAAGAAATAATTGAGTTATATGAAGTATGCGTAAATGTTGGAAATATGAACTCAGAGAGGGGAACATAGGTATACAGGAAAATATATGAGATATATTGTAACATATCAGCTTCATATTCATAGTTGTGTCAAGGAAACATGTAGTTTCCTTTTCTGTATTCTATTCCTTTTTTTTAATGAATGTAAAAAATTAATTCAAAGAAAGAATGTGCAACAGGGGACATTGGAGCAGAAGTGTATTTAGCATACTTAGATTAGGAACTTCCTGATATTTTTCAAATCAGTGTCCTGATTGGATCTTTGGAGACTTCCTGCTCCTTTAAGCACCCTTCCTCCCTACTTGGCTCCAAAACTATCTGAATGAACAGAAGAGGTAGAGACAACTCTCTCTCCTCTTTCTATACAAAGTTATTTCTCTTCACAATAAAACTGTTTTATTTTTTAAACAGCCTGGTGCTTAGCCTTTCTCGTGCATATTTAAAACTCTGTCAACAGAAAACTCAGCTTTACATACATCTCTTCCCCCCCCCCCCATTTTAGTGTTAGTTACTACTCAATTATAGATTATTCCTGTTTACTTAGGCTACATAGGACAGGAAAATACTTACATTCCGAGCAAAATTGGAGACCTCATACTGACGAAAACCTGTATCTCGCAGAATGTTTCGTGCACACTCATACATCTCTGCTACTACGTCCACATCTGGCATGGTCAGGTGACCCTGATGTACTTGTTTGAAGAGAGAGGTACCCCTTTCCAGGGTTAGTTGGTAGAGAGAGACATGGTCATCACACATGGGGAGCAACTTCTGCAAACTCTGGACCCATGAAGTAACTGTCTGACCAGGGAGACCGAAGATGAGGTCAACAGACGTATGGCCTGGAAAGAGTCTCTTGGCTTCTTCTAAAGTTCTCAAGGCCTCAAACGCTGTGTGGTTCCTTCCAAGGAGCTTCAGGTCTGCATCCTTATGGGACTATGTGGGGGGAGGGAGGAGAATATATGGATCTCTTTTAAGGGGAATAAGAGTAGTCTTGGGGAAGAGTTCTGGGGAAAGACATAAATTGGGGATAGGATCTATGGACTCGCCAAAAGAGTAGCCTGCATCCAGCGATCACTTGCAAAAATTTGAGGGCACTGAAGGCACTGAAAAACATCCAGAGATGATACTAGGCACAAAGGAACAGGGCTGCATAGTCTGGAGATGAGCATTGCATGGGTGCTGGTAATCTTTTAAATTCACAAGTCCCAGTCTGCATAGGGCTTGAGATGTCAGAACCAGCACTCTGAGCTCATATGTGTTCCTCTCCATATATAACATGGCCTGCATCCTGCCATCCACAAAGCAAACTCTGAAGCCAGGCTCCTTAGGATGGAGGAGGTATGATACCATCCAATGAGTGTGAAAATCAGCTCTGTATTTGTGTAACACAGAAAGAAATACGAGGTGTATTTATTTTCCAATTTTATCAGCAAGTTTGTAGTCCGCATAACTTTAAAGGAAAGTCTGAAATGTGTGGGTATTGTCTGCTGTATGATTGAGAAACAACAATGGGTTAATACTGACAGGGCTTCAGAACCATGTACACAATCTGCTTTCTTATCAACTCCCTTTGTTTCATGGCTTCCTTTCTTGTCAAATTTAGATTTTAATGCTAAACCAAAAAAGGAACAAAACCCAACCTTAACAGGTAGGAACTCAAAAGTTGAGCTGAACAATAAAAATAATGTAAAACTTGTTAGTTGTTTATTATGGTGCACAATTAAAAACAGAATAAAAACTTCTTAAAAACTATACCGAACTAACAGTACATAGAACCAAGGACCAAATGCTTTTCGACCCTTCCTGGTCTTCCTCAGTGGTCAAGATTATGATAATACACTCTATATAGAAATATACCTATATAGAACTCTCTATAATGTATTGCTCAATGTTTGAGTGGGATCTGTAATGTGTAAATTTTATCCTTTTTGGAGACAAATTCCTATGTTATGTTATGTCCCTAAAGTCACCACTCTTCGCTATCATTAAGTTCAGTACTCAGAGTGTAATCTCATGTGCGTCAGAAAAAGCACATGAGATTACACTCTGAGTACTGAACTTAATGATAGCGAAGAGTGGTGACTTTATGGACATGTTGTTGTTGTTATGTGCGAAGTCGTGTCCGACCCATCGCGACCCCATGGACAATGATCCTCTAGGCCTTCCTGTCCTCTACCATTCCCCGGAGTCCATTCAAGTTTGCACCTACTGCTTCAGTGACTCCATCCAGCCACCTCATTCTCTGTCGTCCCCTTCTTCTTTTGCCCTCGATCGCTCCCAGCATTAGGCTCTTCTCCAGGGAGTCCTTCCTTCTCATGAGGTGGCCAAAGTATTTGAGTTTATTGACATAACATAGGAATTTGTCTCCAAAAAGGATAACATTTACACATTGAGCTATACATTATAGAGAGTTCTATATAGGTATATTTCTATATAGAGTGTATTATCATAATCTTGACCACTGAGGAAGACCCGGAAGGGTCGAAATGCGTTTGGTCCTTGGTTCTATGTGCTGTTAGTTTGGTATAGTTTTTAAGAAGTTTTTATTCTGTTTTTAATTGTGCACCATAATAAACAACTAACAAGTTTTACATTATTTTTATTGTTCAGCTCAACTTTTAAATTTAGATTTTAAAACATGATGGGTATAGCATAATTACAGATACAACAGGGAGGAATCATCCCACATTTGGGGATAGTTTTGCCTTCACCAGCAGTATGAAATCTGCCTTTTTGCACAAGTTATTCTGAGGTATTTGTCCTATAAGTAGTATGTTATACTATATACCAGTTTTCTGCTTGTATACTTCAGATTATGCGGTGATGATGATTGCTGAAGTGATACAGGAGTTGTGGAACTAGATGACATTTTGGTCTCCTTCAGCTTGACAGTTCTATGTAATAAAATTCACTGCAATTTGCATAAAAGAATTTAAGCATGTCAGACTTTCTTCAACACAGAATTTTAATTTTATTGGCACATATTAATACAGTTGTGAAACCAATGCTCTTGTTGTTTCCTCACCTGTACTCCAATGGAAAGGCGATTGATGCCAGCTTTCTGGAACTCGGCAAGGCGTGAAGCATCAGCTGAAGTCGGGTTGGCTTCCAATGTGATCTCTGTACCTTCTGCCAAATGGGCACATTGAGAGATGGTGTCCAGGATATCACCAACTGTAAGTGGGCTGGCCATGCTTGGTGTTCCCCCACCAAAAAATACTGACGTAATTCTGCAGAAGGGAAGGGAAGGGGCAGGGAGACACATGAGGAAACCAGTGTGGAGCCATTGAGGCTCTGCCAGGTTTGCCACAGAGAGCAAAGCTGTTGCAATGAAATTCCTCTGACTCCTAAAGGATGAAAAGTATCACTACAATTAAGTAGTCCAATGGAGTAGCTGCTTAAAATCTCTTAAAGCAAAATAACGACTCCAGTGGCACCTCAAAGATTTACAAAATGTATTTCAGCATAACCTTTCATGACTTAGATGAAGTAAGCACTGACTCACAAAAGCTTACATGAGAAAATACTTTGAAACTGTTTAGCTTTAGAATGAAATTTGTCAGCTCCATTCCTCAAAGTTCTGACACAATAACTGCCAAATGCTTAGCTATGAAACACCATTTACCATTCTTTCCCATCCCTTCCAATTCTTGTGAATCCTAACTTATAAAACTGCCTTTACCCCTTTGCATTGTACCTACCTCTGGACTTGACTGAGCTGAATCAAGGTTCTGGCCTCCTGAACAAGGCAGTCTCTCATCCTTGACTCATCAAGATTACGGGGAATATACTTGTTGAAGTTGCAGTAGCTACAGCGTTTTTCACAATAAGGCCACTAGAAAATAAAGGGAAAAAACAGTTACAATTTTACTTAAAGACCAAAAATCTTCTTCCAGTGTTTGCACCAAGCTGCAAAGGCTAACAAACACCCCAGCTATCAAAAGACAGAAGACAGTGCAGAATATTTAGATCTGTATCTTATTCTACCTCATAATCTCATGGTACTTAGCTTGTTTCGAGCTGAATATTCGAAATGCAAGGCATATTATATTACACTATGAACCTTTCCCCAAGCCGCAAAATAAAGGTGACTCTAACAAGGCAGGGAGAACAATACAATTGAGTCCATTGGGAGAAAGGCAAGGTATGAATGAACTAAGTAAATAAGATGCTACATCTTTAGTTTAGCTTAAATATGTGCGGCTGTCCACAGTTCTGAACATGCCTTAAAATACACCATGTGTTCCCTCACTGTATGATTTGGTCCCTATATGACATAGTTAACGGACACTTCTATTTATTTTTCAAAAATATAGTAGGTCATGAGGTAATACTTCACAAATTTACAACCAGAAAATAATGTTCAGGCACAACCCCCAAATGAAATATCCACAAGGAAGGTGTGAGACATGATGGAAACACTGTATGAGGCAAGCTGGTTTCATATACTTCCTTTGACTATGATCCAGGATATTTTCATTCTTATAAATAAATCCAGTACAAAGCTTGGAGGGGTTCTGGCCATTAACTGGATTTGGGGAGCATCATAATACCATTATGCCATTCCAAGGCGGTCCATTCCAGGTCAGCACAAGTGGTTTCTAATGGCTACACAGATAATGAAGTTAATCTACATACCCCAAATATCACAAACTGAAATCACATGCTACAGATTGCCGTGTGTGGAGGAGGAGGCAACACATCTTTGAGAGCTCCGTCATGCAGAAAAAAACAAAACAAAAGCTCTTTGAACATGGAAAACAAATGCATTTAGGAATAAACTAGGCCAAATTCCTTCCTTTTGACCTGGTTTCTATGAGATTTTTGTTTATACATAAGGACCGTTTAAAGGAGCAATTTCTTACCTTCAGTCTGAAATTTTACAACTAAGGCTGTACCAAGTAATATTATGAAAATGTAGCTTGACTCTTCACAAAACAAAGAGAGACATCCCAAAATGGAAGAGTTGAAAAAAGTTTTGACCGTTGACCATTAAGTATGAGAGGCTAGTATTCAGGATCAAGAATAAAACGTTGACTTATGATGCCATCTGGAGTTTATTCAAAGAAATTTCTCAGGCATCAGGGGACTAGTAATCTTTTGAAGATGCCTGAAATTGGGCCAGTCTTTACTACTTTAGGCTCCCACATAACAGGACTGCTGAGGGCCCTGGACAAAGATTCCACACACCCCACCCTGATCCAAATCAAATATCTCAACAAAACAAATCAATTGACTGGCTTTTAACATCAATCTATAATAATAAATGAATGAGAAAGGCCCAAAATGAAAGGAACTGCTGTTTGCAATTGGATCTAAGCTTGTGTAGTAGTTAGATCCAGGTTCAAATCTGCCCTTTGCCCTGAAAGCTAGCTGGATGACTTTGGGTCTGTCACACACTCTCAGCCTAACTCACTTCTCAGGGTTGTTGTGAGGATAAAGTGAAGGAAAGAAGAAGGATATGTGCCAATTTGGGCCTCTCTTGAGGAGAAAGGCAGGATATAAATAAAGTAAATAAGTTCTAAGTTTTGTTCCACATTTGTTAATACTGGGGGAGATTAATAGTTATTATCATGCATGTAAAAGGAAGAGAGAGCATCTTTTTGCTACTTCAATAGATTATGAGAAAATAGTAACCCTCTGCTTAAAAAATTAACAGAGATTTGCTGCTATACTACCATTAAATACTAAGTTGGCCACCAAGATAGATGTTGAGACTGAGGGAGGTGGGGGGTAGAAAAATTAGAAGTGTGGATAGACAGTAGATTAAAAGGAAGACAGCAAAACAAAAGAGAAGTGTGAGAAAGATTTAGAGAAATGTGAGACAACAAAGGGGTTTATTTATTTATTTTGCTACCACACACCAACAGGGCTCTCCTTTTGCAAAAACCAGCTGTGCAGGAGCAGGGTGGAATTAAAATAAGTCTTTATTACAGTTGTTGAAGTTATATATAAACAGAATCATAAGAGACCAAAAGAGTATAGTCATTTAATGTAGTACAATTAAAACAAACCTTAAAAAACCCTTAAAACTATATTACTTTAAAGCATTGGATTTTTATGGTGGCGGCGCAAAACTTAGCCAACTGAATTGTTACTTGGGGAGTCTCATCGCTTAGGAGGGTCTTATGCCAATTAAAGGCAGAGGAAAACCACAGCCTGATGAAAATAATGACCTTTTTAGGAGGCTGCATCCTGGCATTGACTGTAGCTTGAATTAAGTACATGAATGTTAAGGGAAAGTATTAATGTATAGGCCCAATAATACTGTTAGTCAAATTTAAAATTAATAAATATTAATTGATGCACTAAAACATGAATGTATTTATTTCCCATTAAATTAAAAACAAATATTGGTCCTCTCACAATAGCTTCAATTATTATTTATAATGTACAATGACAACTGAAAAATGACAGGTTTTGACCCTGGCCAGCCACATTTCTGTCCAACTGGCCTCCTTCAGTGGGCAAACATTACAGCATAACACAGACTGAGCAAGATTATTTTTTTTCCCGAAGGAGAAATAGATTTTAAAAAATAGAAATGGTAAGCTGGAAAACATTGGTCAAAAAAAGATATATGTTGTAAGTTATTTGCTAGTAATAATTATTGTCTATGTCTTATTTGTTTACAGACAATGAGGCCCGCTGTTACTGGAGATGTCAGGAGGGCTTACAACAGTCACATTACTTAATTTGCCTATGGGTCCTATGGAAAGATTGAAAATATGTCATGGGTAAGTCCACAAAACAGCTGGTATATGTAGGGACATCACCACCTACAAAATTATCACTATTGGGTCTGGAGACAATCACAAAAAGTTTTAGGGTCCCAAGGCAAGAATTCTTATGATTAGAGTTGCCAGCTCTTGGTTAGGTAATACCTGGAGACTTTGGGTGTGGAGCTGGGAGTGGGTGGGATTTAGATAGGGAGGGGCCTCAGTGGAGTATAATGCAATGGAGCCCACCCTCCAAAGCAGCCAATGATAGGTTTGTATATACCGTAACAGAAGAAGAAGAACCTATCCCGGGCTATATTAAAGAATTTAACAATAAATACAAATAAACGTTTCTTATCTCTTCTTATATTTTTATGTGTATAAGCACAACCAGAACGGCCTCTAGATTACACCGTTTTCAATTTTGTTTTCCTCAGTGGTTGTCCTTCTTTAAATTATATTATATATATGTGGCCTTTGGCTCTCAGGTTTGGGGAGGTCTGTTCAAAAGACTCATCCCCCAACCTTTTTATCACCGGGAATCACTCAATGCTTGACAACTACTGAGGCCAGGTGGGGGGGGGGTAGTTTACTCCTCTACTCTCAACCACTGCCCTAACGCTCTCTGATCGTTATGATAATGTTTAAACATCCCTTCAAAATAAGATACAGACACGCCACATTTTATTTTCATGGAAATTTTAACTCATGACAATGAGAAATCAATGGGAACCCTGAGCTTGTTTCTCTGCAAAGACCTCAACCCAGTCGCAGATTCAGCCTTACCCCTCTGGGTTCTTGTAAAAATAAACTGGAGAATAATGTAAGGCCATTTTGGAAACAGAATATTGGGAAAGAAAATATAAGGAGTACTAGTGTGATGTGCTACCAAATGTTTGCACTTAAATGTTTTTCACATCCAACTTGATCATACTTTTCAGCATGTGTCACACAACTCCCCTGCTGTTATCTTCTTGATGCATTTCCCTTCACAGCGGGCCTAGAAGATGGGGAGCACAGCCCATCTTCTTATATCATGAAATGCTTTGTCTCATTTTCAGTTTCAGAACAAAGGACTTTAAAATGGTTTAAAACACGGGCCTTTCAGAAATTCGCCTAAGCTTGATATTTACAATGAGTCCCTAGGCTAGGCCAGGGGTGGCCAAACTGGGGCCCCTCCACATGTCCATGAACTACAATTACCATGAGTCCCTGCCAGCACCATGGTAAGTGAAGTTCATGGTCCTCTGAAGAGCCCCAGTTTGGCCATCCCTGCCCTAAACCTTCTCTCGGGATTGCAGATTAAACTCCGATGTTTTACTTCCGGGTAAAGACAACACGAAATTGCCCGGTCCCACGATCGACGATAGGCCGCCAAACGCCTGCGCAACAGTTCAAACGGCGCAAAAGCGGACAAGCGGCTTCCCGGGGCGCCTTCCCTTGCGGAAGACGTTGGGCACTTACGTGAACGTAGAGGGCGGCCTCTCGCTCTTCCGGCGCTCGCCGGTTGCGGCCGGTCAGGCTTCGTGTGGCGGGAGGCTGCGCTCGGCGCTGCGCCGCCTGGATTGCGGCCCGCAGTTTCTGCAGCCCGCCCATCCTGCCTCGTGCCCAGCTCCGCTGAGGGACGCTTCCTCCGCCGCGCCCGCGCAGCCCCACATCCGCCCTTGGCCGGGAAAGGGGAGGGAAGCGGGGGAGAAAAGCAGGCAGGGATTGAAGCGAGCGGCGTCCGCAGGTTTCGCGGGGGGAAGGCAGCGCGAGATCTAGTAACAAAAGTGCGGCAGTCTGCATTCTTTTACTTTAAAAAACATGCAGTTGATGGGGGCCGCTTTGTGGGCTAGTCTAGCCGAAAAACAGGTCATAAATACATTCAGTATTAACGAGAAGAACAACTCATATTTAAAAATTGGATGTTTACATCTTACACGTGAGCCAAAAGTTGGCTCTCAAAATAAGCTGGTATCATTTTAAAAGGCTTGTACAACACTAAATAAACCTGGCCTGGATATCAGATTTTGAAAGGTAAACAGGGTCAGCCCTAGTTAGGACTTTGAATGGGATACCACCCAGGAAGACCAGAATTGCTACCTGAGTAGACCAGTGTCAAACCACTTCTGTCTCCAGCTCAGGGAATGTTGGGCCAGGGTCTGTTCCCTCTGCTGGTCTCAGGAAAGATAATTGGAATATTCTCAGGCATATTTAGGTGTCAATAAGGCTGGGAAAAAAGCGGTTGCACTTAACTATCTTCATCAACGTCTCAACAAAAATAAGAGTCCAATAGCACTTTGGTCTTAAAGGTGCCATTGGACTCTATTTTTGTTGTGCTACTTCAGACCAACTCAGCTACCCACTTGAATTCATCAATGTCTTTATGCAGACACATACTGGGGACTGTGCTTGAGGAGATCTCTATAACTAAAAATGCTCCAGCAGGGGGCGTCTGTCCAGCAGTTGTGCCTGTGCTGAGTTTCTTGCTGACCATTCATGGGTCCCCTGGGCAGAATGTCCCCACCTCTCTCAGTTCAAATGTCAGCCGCAGCAACATAACAGCAGCAGAGATAAAAAAACTGTCAACCAAAATAATCATAATTGACACACAAGACAACACAGAAATTAATGGTACTGTGCTTATTTTATTATTACTTACTCATTTGTTTTGAAAATTGTATTATTTAATAACTAAACCAATAACCATAAGAGAAAACCAGAGTTAATACTTGTTGAACCTGTAACAGGAGAGCAGTAGGGCTAGAGGGAGGGAATGTGTGCCTACACATAGGTTGAACAATATTACAGGTAAATGCAATCCTGTTTTCATCATACGTCTGAGTGCAGCCCCACTTTGGGGACATAGGAAGCTACACCAATGGAGATGGGTGCTCTCTGTGGAAAGCAGACTGAATAGCTGTACCCAAAATAGTGTCTCAGAGACAAAACAACTGCATAGTGTTTGGCAAAAGTGATTTTTTGTTTCCAAGTGGTAACTCAACATACCTCTTTAGTTTGGTGCCAGTTTGGTGTAGTGGTTAGGAGTGCGGACTTCTAATCTGGCGAGCCGGGTTCGATTCTGCGCTCCCCCACATGCATCCAGCTGGGTGACCTTGGGCTCGCCACGGCACTGATAAAATTGTTCTGACCGAGCAGTGATATCAGGGCTCTCTCAGCCTCACCTACCCCACAGGGTGTCTGTTGTGGGGAGAGGAATGTGAAGGCGACTGTAAGCCGCTTTGAGCCTCCTTCGGGCAGGGAAAAGCGGCATATAAGAACCAACTCTTCTTCTTCTTCTTCTTTAATGGGAATATGTAGGACAAATGCCACAGAGGTACCTTGAGCTCTAGTCAAATGCACATGTACATTCAACGGGCAAGATATGCCCACCAATTTGTATGCCATATGGACTGTGACCACCCATCTAGAAATCATCTGGAAAGATGCAGCTCTATCCTTCTGAGGGCCCCAGTAACAGAAAAATAGTGAGGAAGACCTCCTAAACTCCAGTGTTCTATGTAAAAAATAAAGGGGAGCTCTTTTGATGTTCAATTTGTGAAACTGCTTATTTGTCTCTGATTCAGGGCAGGGAAAAATACTGAAAGAATTATATCCTGTGAATTATATCTTGAGAGGATGATGCCACCTTGGGGAGAAACTCCAAACCAGGGTGCAATACCACAAGGGGAAAATTGCAAAAAGGTTTCACCCTCAGGGCTGCTAATTTACTTACCCTTCTTGCTGAAGTGATGGCCATTAGAAAGGCAACCTTCATTATTATTATTATTATTATTATTATTATTATTATTATTATTATTATTAGGTTTATTTCCCGCCTCTCCCGATAGGCTCGAGGCGGGTCACAACAACTAATCCCATTAAAATTCCCATTAAAACATCAATCTACTAACATAGCGGCTAAAAATCCCATCCCTCCCCCAATTATTAAGAGGTGAAGAGGAAAGGATAGGGGAGTAGCATACACTCCAACTCCTGGGGGGGGGGGAGCGATGTCCCTGATTCGCTGACCCCAGCCTCAACCATAGACCTGGTGGAAGAGCTCCGTTTTAAAGGCCCTGCGGAAAGCTGACAAATCCCGCAGGGCCCGCAGATCATCCGGGAGCTCATTCCACCAGGTAGGGGCCAGGACTGAAAAAGCCCTGGCCCTGGTCGAGGCTAGGCACGCTTCCTTTGGGCCAGGGACGACCAACAGGTTCTCACCCGCAGAACGTAAGGCCCTGCGGGGGGCGTAGAGCGGTAGGCGGTCCCTCAGGTATGTGGGTCCCAACCCGCGTATGGCCTTGAAGGTTAAAACCAAAACCTTGAACCGGATCTGGGCAGCAATTGGCAGCCAATGCAGCTGCCTCAGCACTGGCTGGATGTGGGCCCTCCAAGATGTTCCAGTGAGGACCCTGGCAGCTGCATTTTGTACCAGCTGTAGTTTCCAGATCAGGGAAAGGCCTGCGTAGAGCGAGTTACAGAAATCTATTCTGGAGGTGACTGTCGCGTGGATCACTGTGACCAAGTGGTCAGGGGACAGGTAGGGCGCTAGTAGCCGGGCCTGGCGAAGGTAGAAAAACGCCTGGCCCGCTACTCTCTTGACCTGAGCCTCCATAGTCAGGGAGGCATCAATGGTCACACCCAAATTCCTAGCTTGGGGCACGATGGTAAATTGCACCCCTGCTAGGGTGGGTAAACGCGCTACCTATTCCCGCCCCCTTCCCCCAAGCCACAGGATCTCCGTCTTGGAGGGGTTGAGTTTCAGGCGACTCTGCTCAAACCATTCTGTCACCGCTTCCAAACATCTGGCAAATGGTTCCGGGGGGGAGTTCGGGTGACCGTCCATTAGGATAGAGCTGGCTGTCATCAGCGTACTGATGGCAACCCAGCCCAAAGCTCCGTACCAGCTGGGCCAGAGGGCGCATAAAGATGTTAAACAATGTGGGGGAGAGGACCGCACCCTGAGGGACCCCGCAAGGGAGTCTATAGGGCCGCGAGAGCTCTTCCCCCACAGCAACCCTCTGGGACCGGTTCTGGAGGAAGGAGCGTATCCAGCACAAGGCTGTGCCCCGTATCCCCGTACCGGCCAGGCGATGGACCAACAGTTCGTGGTCCACGATGTCAAAGGCCACCGATAGGTCTAAAAGGACCAACACGGCTGACCCACCTCTATCCAGCTGGCGACAGAGGTCATCCAGCAGAGCGACCAAAACCGTCTCCACCCCGTGGCCAGGACGGAAGCCAGACTGATATGGATCAAGTGCTGAAGTTTCCTCCAAGAATGCCAGGAGCTGGTCCGCTGCCACCCTCTTCACCACCTTGCCCAGGAACGCTAAATGCGACACTGGGCGGTAGTTAACAGGGTCCAGCAGGTCCAGCGATGGTTTCTTCAGGAGGGGGTGGACTACCGCCTCCTTGAGCCGCTCAGGAAACTCTCCCGTACTCAGGGAGGAGTTGATGATGTCTCTGAGCTGGCCTCCTATCTTCTGGCCACCTCCCTTTGAGGAAAAGGCCACCTCCCTTTGAGGACTTTTCCATTGAGAGGAAAGTCAGAGTGACAGAACTCAAGGGTTTAAAAGGAGAACCTATAAGGGCAGGGAGAATCACAGAGACGCGTGCAGCATGTGGACCAGCATTGATCCCCTGTCTGGACATACTCATGGCCTCAGATTAGATGAGGCGGAAGGAGCTCAACTGGAACATCACCTGCGAGGCATTTGTGAGCTGTTTCACAGATAAAATCTCAACATTCTGCTGTGACTTCCCTCCAACTATTGATACAGTAAGGGAACTTGATGCCCCTTGGACACCTTTGGAGGAAGTATTTGATGGCTTCAGACAGTTCACATTGGTAGAATGGATAGGTTGCTAGCCTCAGTAAGGCCGACCACATGGCCATTAGACCCCCCCCTCCATGGCTCTTTAAAACAAGTGATGAGAGGATAGGATTTCCAGATTATCAACTCTTCCTCTTAATGGGAGAATTTCTGGAAGAGCTAAAAGAGGTGGTGGTCTGCCCACTGCTGAAAAAACCATCCTTGGATCTGTGGGACCCAGCCAACTACTGCCCTGTCTCGTACTTGGCATTTTTGGGAAAGGTGGTTGAGAAGGCCCCCGTAGACCAACTGCCTGGTGTAGTGAGGAGTGGCAGCTTCTACTCTAGTGAGCTGGGTTTGATTCCCCACTCCTCCACATGCAGACAGTTGGGGGTTCTGGGCTCATCATAGTCTGGATAATGCTGCTGTCACAGAGCAGTCCTGTCAGGGGACGGTGATTGTAAGCTGCTTTGAGACTCCTTCGGGTAGTGAAAAGTGGGGTGTAAAAACCAACTCTTCTTTTGTTGCTGCAAACATACCTAGAAGAAGCTTCAGTCCTGGACCCATCCCATTCTGGCTTCTGGCCTGAACATGAGTTAGAAACAGTGCTGTTTCAATTTATACCCCAACCCTCCTGGCTACCGGGGCTACCTGCCCATAGAAGAAACAGATGAAACAGGAGAATGCAAGGAAGTGAAACTAGAACAGATGAAGAGAGGGCTGAACTGAAGACTCCTATTTATCCTCACTCTTCTCTTGTGAGGGAAACAGTGCTGAATGTGGCAAAAACGTATCACAACAGGGGGATGGGAAGGGTGGCCTAGGATCACTGAGGGGGCAGTCCATAAATACCTAGTTTATTTAAATGAAACAAAGTCTGGGCCACATGACTTGCATCCAAGGGTACTAAAAGAACTTGCAGATGTCACCCCTGAATCTCTGTCCATTATTTTTGATACTTCCTGGAGAACAGGTGAGGTGCCAGATGATTGGAGGCAGGCGAATGTTGTCCCCATCTTCAAGAAAGGGAACAAGGAGGATCCGGGTAACTACTGACCCATCAACTTGACATCTGTATCTGGCAAAATTTTGGAACAAATCATCAAACAGTTGGTCCTTGAACAGCTAGAGCAGAGAGCTGTGATTTCTAAGACTCAGCACAGGTTTTGCAAGAACAAGTCATGTCAGACCAACCTTATCTCTTTTTTTGAGGTGACTACCTTGCTGGATCAGGGGGATGCTGTGGACATAGTTTATCTGGATTTCTGTAAAGCTTTTGATAAGGTTCCACATGATATTCTTGTTGACAAGTTGGTATGCACAGGTGGATCAATAACTGGTTAACAGATCATACCCAGAGGGTACTTGTAAATGGTTCAGCATCCTCTTGGAGAAGAGTGACAAGTGGAGTGCCCCAGGGACCTGTCCTGGGGCCTGTGTTGCTCAACATATTTATAAATGATTTCGATGAGGGATTAGAAGGTTTACTTATTAAATTTACAGATGATACTAAACTGGGAGGGGTGGCAAACACAAAAAAAGACCGAATCAGAATACAGGATGATCTTGATAGACTCAAGAACTGGGCTAAACTAAACAAAATGAAATTTAATAGGGACAAATGTAAAGTTCTGCATTTAGGTAGGAAAAACAGTTTACACCAATATAGATTGGGGGAGACTTGTCTTGACAGTAGTATGTGCGAAAAGGATCTAGGAGACTTAGTAGACCAGACATTGAACATGAGTTAGCAGTGTGACTTGGTGGCTAAAAAGGCAAATGGGATTTTGGGCTGTATCAAATGGAGTATTGTGTCCAGATCACAGGAGATGATGGTACCGCTGTACTCTGCTCTGGTTCGGCCTCACTTGGAGTACTGTCTTTAGTTTTGGGCACCCCAGTTGAAAAGGGATGTAGACAAACTGGAGCGTGTCCAGAGGAGGGCAGCAAAGATGGTGAGGGGTTTGGAGACCAAGACATATGAAGAACGGTTGGAGGAGCTTGGTCTGTTTAGCCTGGAGAGGAGACAACTTAGAGGGGATCTGATAACAATCTTCAGGTGTTTAAAAGGGTGCCATATAGACAGTGGTCCCCAACCTCCAGTCCGGAGACAGGGACCGGTCCGTGGATCAGTCAGTACCGGGCTGCGGCTCCTCCTCATCCTCCTCCCCGGCTGCTGCCTCGGGGGCTGCTCTGCCACTGGTTCACGTTTGGTGCTTTCCAGCAGCCACCATGGCTGGGGTTCCGTTGGCGTGGCACTGCATGGCACTGCGCAGCTACTGCTGGCAGTGCCCCCCAGTGGGCGGCGGGAAGTCAGGGGCACCGGCGGGAAAGCAAGTGGAGCAGGGGCTCAGGCGGCAGCAACGTCCCTTGGCAAAAGACTATCCCCTCCCCTGGGCCTCAATAAAATTGTCAAGCGTTGACCAGTCCCTGGTGATAAAAAGGTTGGGGACCACTGATATAGAGGATGGAGCAGAATTGTTCTCTCTTGCCCCAGAGGGACGGACCAGAACCAATGGCATGAAATTAATTAGAAAGAAATTCTGTCTAAACATCTGGAAGAAGTTCCTGACAGTCAGAGCAGTTTCTCAATGGAACAGGCTTCCTCGGGAGGTGATGGGTTCTCCATCTTTGGAGATTTTTAAACAGAGGCTGGATAGCCATCTGACAGAGAGGCTGATTCTGTGACGGCTTAAGGGGGTGGCAAGTTACAGTGGATGAGCAATAGGGTTGTGAGTATCCTGCATAGTGCATGGGGTTGGACTAGCTGACGCAGGAGGTCCCTTCCAACTCTATGATTCTATGATTTCATGGTACACCAGCTGTTAATTCTGTTCATCCACTGAAGTAAACAGAGGAAAGGATGTAGGACCAGATATCACATTTAAGCAAGAGATGAAGCAGGAAATATCAGTCTCCCTGCCATATCAAGGTGAAAGATTATTCACTCTGCCTTGCACAGTATCCAAGCACTCCTAGTGTGTTTATGACCCCCACTCCCATTAACAGATGAGAACTCCTCTGACTCTGATCTATTACTCCCCCATAATGAACCATAAAAAGGAAGCAGCATGGCATAAAAAGGTCTATAAACAGTGAATGTAGCTAGCTAAATTCTAAAATAAATTTGCACACCTCAAGGGACCCCAACATGCCCATGGATGCCCTGGTGCTCACCAGGATTGGCAACAGCACACTCTGAGGTGGAGCAGCTGCCAAGGTCCAGGGCTTTGGCCAGGCCCACTGCTATCAACTCTCTTATTTGCCAAGACTTCTCCATGCTCCCACTGGGGAACGGCTGCAGGCAGTGGTGACCGTGGGAAGGACATGCAAGCAGAAGGGAGGCATACCGGGGGCAGGGGGTAAGGGCAGAAGGGCATGTGTGGGACCTGATGTTGGGTGAAAGGGGGGAGGTGGTTTCTGGGAACGTTCTCCCTGGGGCACCTCAAAGCCTGGCTCCAGCTCTGGTGCCCACCAAGTATGTCTAGAAAGTAGATGGGGCTAAGTGGGGCTCTTGCCCAGGAGGGCTGAGTAGCCATTGGATCTGAGTGGCTGTGCTGATAAAAACATTTCAGCAGCAACTGCTAGCACAGTTTTATTTTGTCTCCTCTTTCCCAGTGTATTTTTTAAATTACTCCTTCCCGGCCCTTGGGGTTTCTCTGTGTGCCTGTCTCTGCCTCCTATGGCACCCATTGTGTGGTTGTGCCCACCGTCCTGTGTCAGAATTGCACGTGTTTCTCATCATGAATGCTATCTCTTATCAGTTATAAACCATGATTTGCTTTTCCATGGAATGCTTAACAATTTACCGCACAATAGCTCTGACTGGTTCCACAAAAGGATTTTAGGAATGCATTTGTTAATTTGGATTCTAGCCAGCATGTGCAGTGGTTATGAGTGGTGGTTTCTAATCTGAGAGCTAGGTTTGATTCCCTGCTGTCTCAAATGCAGCCAGTTCTTTTAGAGCTGTTCTCACAGAGCAGGTCTCTTAAGGATCTCAGCCCCACCCACTTCACAGGGTGTCTGTTTTGGAGAGAGGAAGGGGAGGGTGTGCTTTGGGACTCATTCGGGTAGTGTAAGATGGAGTATAAAAACAGCTCTTTTCCAGCTGTTCTTTACTATTATTCCTTTTTTATACCTTAAGGGACCCTAAACCATAATAATATATAATAACATAGTCCAGAATGCAATATGACACGTGAAGGTGCTTGAGTCAAGGGACAGCCTTCTCCATAATGTGCTAATAAATCATCAGGGACAACAACAATCCTCTTACAGGTACCCTTACTGGAAGGAAGATGTGATAGGTTGGATCCAGACTAAACTGGTAATAGCTAAGATTCCCCCTTCCTGATGCAGAACCTCCCTCATCATGTCATACATCAGGGTCCCGGATTGCTCTGGAACAGCCCTTAATTGATATCAGTGAGCTGTAATAGGAAGAAGGAAAAGGCAGAAAGGTACATTTCCAATGATAGAAAATTGGGTCTGGATCCAACCCAATATATTTAGGTACCATTCCCAGAAATATGTACACCTTTTGTTTGTGATGTGTGAGCACATTTTGTCATAGATTTCTTTACACAACGAAAAACTCTCCACTAAAGAAGCAAAATGGTTTGCTTTTTTAAAAAGTGCCACCAAGCACCACAGATCGCTTGCCTATATTTAGCTGAGCTTAAAGCAGGCTGAAAATGGCAGCTTTCTACCAGTGCCTTGTTCAAATGTACAGAAAGCTGGTGACAGAGTTGTTCATCTGGTGTTTATTGGAGATGTCTCCACTGTTCAAAGCAGAAGATGCTTCTCCATCCGCTCTTTCAGTTTGTATTTCTGAATCTAAGATTGGAACAGAAATGACAGGAGAACAGAATTAATTTTGAGTGTGTGTCTGTGTAACTAAGGAACTGGGCTGTTACTCACCTTGCCCGAGACAGTGAGTGGATAGTCGTTCACAAACACAATGTACCGAGGGATCTTGAAGTGAGAAATCTGAAACAGAAAAGCCAGAGCTGGCAAAATCTTTTACAAAGGTGCTTGTAGTTGCTGTATGTTCAAACACAGCTCAGAGCAAATGCTCAGAGCATGTAATGAAATCTGATCTAGAGCCAGGTACTGAGTCAGCCAGACAGTGCTAAAGCACACTGACTTCTTTAGACTTTTAGCAACAGCCACCATTTAAAATGGAGCCTTTTCTTTTTAGGAAAAGAAGTCACAAATACGTATGTTGCTCTGACCTTCCCTTTGCAAAACGCTCTGAGTTCTTCTGCTGTGCATTCCTCTCCATGTTTCACTCTGATGGAGGCACATATCTCTTCTCCCATTCGCTCATCTTTCACGCCTACCACCTAAGTGAGAGAAAAGGAACAAATTGGTTCCTGGCAATGATCAGGCTTCTTGGCACTCAGAGTTCTTTTCCCCCCTTCATTTTCTCTCCAGCGCACTGGGTCACTGTGTTATCTGTCAGAGCTAGATACCTTCGTAGTTTTAGGTATTACCATAAACTGCTGTTGCTCTCCCCACAAGCCTTGCCTCACCTGCACCTCTTGAATCTTAGGGTGAGTGTATAGAAACTGTTCGATCTCTGTTGGGTATATGTTCTCCCCTCCTCGGATAATCATGTCTTTGCAACGACCCACAATCTTGCAGTAGCCATACTCATCAAGAACAGCCAGGTCCCTAGAATAATATCACAGTTATCCAACTCTGATACTGCCATGATCCCAGACGTTACCCATTTAGATGATTAGTATTTGCGGATATAATCCTCTATGCTTGCATAACTGGGAGACTATGGATTAGGAAATACTAGATTCTGCACTGAGTAAAATTATTACATGGTAATGTTACAAGTGCAAAGGGACAAAGCACCCCCCCACTCACATACCCCAGGGTATATGTAGGAGCTGCTTCCCAGTAGTACTTTCTCATATGACAGCAGTCCATGAAAATATCCCAACAACATGGAGTGACATGTACATCTAAGATGATGGTGATCATTTGCAAAAGACCTACACAATTAGCCTCCCCTTTGTGGTTCAGGCAGCTGCATTGGTTGCCAGTTAAATACTGGATCAGGTTCAAGGTTCTGGTGTTAACCTTTTAAGGCCATAGTTGGTCTGAGTCCATTATACTTGAGGGACCACCTCTCTCCTTACGCCCTCCGCAGACCTCCAGGTACAAATAAATTGGCGATTCCTGCCCCCTGGGAAGTTCACCTTGCCTTGACCACTTTTGGCCCTGGCCCCTGTCTGATGGAATGAGGTAAGAGCCCTGCCAGAACAGACTCAGTTACACAGGGCCTGCAAGACAGAGCTCTTCCCACCAGGCTTTTGATTGAGGCCAGCCTGACAGAAGATCTTGCCCCTCTTCTGGGGTCTCCTAGTTGTAACATCAGCCCTGGGGACTTGGCAGACTGTGGGGGAGCAGGGGTTTGATTATGTTAGGAATCTGGGGGTTATGGGGTTTTATGTATTTTATAGTATGCTTTTCCTGTTGTTAGCCACTGCAAGATGGCCTACAACTATAATAGGTAGGTAGGTAGATAGAAGTAACATGGATGGGAAACCACCATCATCTGATATAGCAACTAAATAGTCTTTTTTCTTCAAGTTCACCTAAGTAAAAACTTTATGTGGTAGATAAGGTGTTATTTTGTCCCCTAATTTTGTATAAAAATGGGACTGCAGTAGGGATGGGTGTGAACCAGATCACAAACTAAGCTTCATGACAAATTTTGGCTAGTTTATGGCTTGTGATGCAAAGTTCATGGTAGGTCAACCAGCATTAACTGTTCACACTAAACGTTTACAAATCTTCAAAGCAACAGGTGGGGTAAAACTTGAACAGCATGTAGAGGAGCATCTGGAGAGTTCTGTGACTTGAACAGCATGTCTCTAGCTTGCACGAGATCTGTCCTGAATGGATCCTGAGTAACCTAGAGCACCACATTCCCAGGAGATCTCTGGATTACTCTCCTCTACCTGCCCTCCAAGATTGGTGAGGACTGGATTTATGGGATCCCTGTTACAAACCCCCCCCCCCCCCAAAAAAAAAAAAAGAAGGTGCCTCCAGAAAATTACTTATTGGGGAAATGTTAGGCAGTCACTTATAGGAATCACCTACTTTGGGGGGGACCATAGATCAGATCCTGTAAATCCAATCCTTATGAAACTTGGAGAGCAGGAAGAGAGTCAGCTGGAGGTCCCCTGCAAATTTGGTGTCTCTAGCACATCGTTTGTATGTGTGTTCTGCTGAGACATGAACCTCACAAACTGAACTGCTTCATCTAACCCCTAAAAGTTTGTGATGTTTGTGGTTCACAAACCAGGCATGCCACAAACTGAACCATATTTTCCCAGTTCATACCCATCCCTAGACTGCACTGATTTCTTCAAAGACACCAAGAAACATGCAGCTCTGCTGAATTTCAGCCCAGTTCATCTTGCTCCATCCACTAGAACATGCTGACTTCCAAAAACGAGTCTAATGAACCAAATTCACAACTTACCCAGTCTGGTACCATTTCTCATCATTAATCACTTCATTTGTTTTGGTTGGGTCTCCCCAGTATCCCAACATGACACAGTAGCCTCGAACCTGAAGTTCTCCTGGGGTGTTGAGTGGGAGTATTTCCCCTGTTACATGATCTTCAATCTTTGCCTGTAATACAGAAGAAACATGATTTAAATATGGAGCCAGTTCATAACTCTGGTGGAGAGACCATCAGGGATTTACCCGCTTGTAAAGATTTCTGTCATTCAAAAAATGGAGAGTGAACTTTGTAAAGACTAAGATATCCGCAAGATGTGTTGGCAGCTTGCCTGATACAGGGAGAATCTCACTGGATGCTTGCCCAGACAGGGAAAACACCCCCACCATGTGCCCAAAGGTGGACAAGACAAGAGATAAGGCAGGGGTTTTGAGCTAATTGGATAAATATTTATCAAATGTTATACAGAGTGGCTAATTAGATAATGACCTAATTTGGGTGTGCTATTCTGACTGTATAAAAATCTGTACCCAGTGTGGCTTGGGGTGGATGCTGAATTTTAGACATGAGTCAGTGTCACTCATTTTTAATGCTGCAGCAATTAAAATGGTATTTTGAAAGAATTCTCTGGTGTGGTGGATACTTTGGATCTCTCCACACAAAGGGTAAAAACAAACCTGAACTCCCTAGCGTGGGTATATCAACTCTGATTACAAAGGAAAGAGATGGATAGGAAGGAAGCTGGAAGAGGGTTGATAGAAGATGCAAAGTTGTAGAAACAGAAGGCAACAGAATAGATAAAGATACTAGTCACCTCTGTGTGGGGTAAAACACATCCCACAGTTTCTGTTTTCTGTGTGATATTGTCTTCTTTAAACCCCATAAATGTGACCGGACTATTCTCTGTAGTTCCATAGGCAACCTGCAAACAAACAGACAAACAAGAAAAACAAATGAAAGTAAAACACATTTCTTGACATGAATGAAATGAGCAGTCACAAAAGGACAGAGGTCTTCCTGCTATGCAAGCTAGAAAATCTTTCATCTTTATAGAGTGACACTTAGGCATCAACAATCTGACTATCATGCATGGCTACATGCTGTCCTGTGCCCCAATAAATTCCACATTATGCAAGCAACACAAAAAATGTACGTACACTCACCACATACACTGATCCAATCTCCCAAGTTCATTTTGTTTTTGAATTGCTCTAGAATTTCATTAAGAACTAGGCTTGTGACAGGGGAATGGAGTACGAGCAGGGGAATGGAGGGCTGAAGGAAAAGAAGACATACAGCGCACAGAGGGCTTGTCAAGACTTGCAGGGCTTGATGCATATGGAAATGGGTTTAGGAATTACAAGATCCATTGCCTGCTAGAAAGGGTCTAGCAGAGGGCCAGTTTTTACAAGGTCTGAGACTTCTAAATGATGCATGAAGTATGGCACAGGAATATCCTCCACCACAAGTGTAACTTCCCCTCTCTTAATGTGGCCAAACACCAAAAGTATGCAGAAATCATTTTATGCATACCCATTTTATGCTGCAAAACTCATACTTGACAATGTTCTTGAAAGCGGTGAAGTATTGGTCCTGCTCCTGTTCCTTTCATTATGTACAAAAAATGCAGGATGGGATAGGCAACTTTTGGCCCAAATTCTGGATACGGGAACTGCAAATTTATCTGCAAAGGTGTTAACTGCACTAGCAACCACGAGGAGGAATGGGGATAGTGCAGTCAGTGCTCCAGCTTGGATCTGGCTGGGAGCTGTGCAGGTCAAAGAGATGACAATGGATATAGTTATGGCAAAGACAGGCAAGACACCTTGATAAACACAGGGAGGCCCTGATCTCAGAGAAAACATTATTTCCTCAGACAACAAGAGTTTCTTTTTTTGGAAGGTTTGGGAACATGTGCCTTGATTTGATTGGAGAAAATGATTCAGAATGGTAAACATGGGACTAACTCCTAGACCAGTAATGGGTTAAAGTAAAACCTTCTCAGATGGAACAGGAAAGCTGAAAAAGTCTAGACATTCTGTCAGAAGCATGCAAGCCAAGGACCACGGTAACAAGGGGAGCAATGGAGTGAAATCTGTCAACCAGCATCTGTCTTCAAAGTTCTTGTAGACTTGCATCCATTTGTTGGATGTTAATGCTTATGATGGTACAACTTAAGCTAACCTTGTATTTATTTCTTTTCTTAGCTTTGTAACACCATGTAACGTTTTGATATAGTCTTCCAGCTCCCTTGAACGCTAGTAAACTGATGAGATTTTATTTTATTAGCCAAAGATCTGTTTAATGATTGCAGACAGGTCAAACTCTCATCCAGAGTACTTGACTGCCATACCATCCACAGAACAAAAACTCCTGACTGGACTATAGGTGGTTAACTGGCCAGGAAGGAGAGTCTGTGTAAAACAACACATGCACATGGCCCCTATCTGTATCTCACACTGCTGGTAAGGAAGGAAAGTACATAGCTACCACCAAAGGCGAGAGGAGGGGGCAAGTGTAGCAAGCTCTGTCACACATGCACCCAGATTCTCCTCTGGGCAAAGGCAGCAGCAGGGGGGGATTTCCCATAGTGATCCCACAGTAAGAATGTAAATCCATATAATTACACACAAAACAAGTTGAGCTGTGCAAATATACCATGTTAAGCAGAGATAGACTTAAGGGAACCCAGCAATTCTAGAGGGGCATAGGGCTAGCTGGACTGGCCAGAAAAGACTCCTTGACCAAATAAGTTCTAAATAGGTTCTAAACCCTGCAGAGCTCTGGCCTACAGGTGACTATATCATTCTGATGGCTAAAATTACATTTTCATGTCATTTGTATGCTAGTTTATGTTTGGAGAAATCTGAGTCCCCTTCAGTTTGAGGGCGGCCACAGAGGAGATAATCATACACTTGGCTGAAAATAATTTAAACCCACAACTAGTTAGCAAATGCATCCCCTTATTCAGAGGAATTACCAAGAATCATCATTTTAAATATTGCAGTTTTCCCTTATATTTTCGGTGACAAGCACTTCTTTCTTGGAGGATTCTGAGCCCCTGGCTAAACTGGGAATAAGAAGCATCTTAGCAGAGCTGTTTTGATTCTAAACACTGCTAGAAAATTTCTCTTTGCTAATATTGTTTAAACATTGGCCAATGCATGTTTTCAAAATAGAATGAAATAAACACGTCTGGAGTCTCAGAAAGCAGCAATTTGGAGGTGCCTTGACTCAGTGGGCAGAGCTGGTTGCAAAGATGCCTGGAATCTATTCCTGGCTCTGTCATTGAGTGTTTGTGCTACTAGAAAATTCATCCGAGTATTTCAGGGGAACCTGGTCCCTACTGGTGCTGAAGGAGCAGGATATATTTGTCACCCTCCAAAGTAGTCACAGGCCCAAGGCAAAAAACAGGTGTACTTCCAAGTTACTCTTTGCTGCAGTAAGGAAGCCATATTGGTAGCATGTTCAATATACTATGTATTACAGCTGAATGACCTAAAGACTCTTCTTTGCATTGCTTCAGACTACACTTGCTAATTAGGGATAATACATTTGGCTTATACCTGCTAGAAGCAAGACAGAGCAGTCTGGGGGAAAAGAAGCTACAGTTTGTCTCTGACTGCAAAATGCCCTTTCCAATAGATAAGGGTGTTGTGTAGTTCCAAACAGTGACAATAAATATCAAATACACACACACATGCTTACGTGACATGAGAGAGATCACCGATGATGATCTGCAGAAGAACTGCTGATTCAGGATCTGAGATCTCCTGTTCATCTATGATGGGGTAAAGTGCTGTCCAGTAGCAGCTGACCCCACAGAGTTTCTATGGCAAGTGATGAGCAGAGGTGTTTTGCCACTGCCTGCTGTTGCCTAGCTACTCTGAACTTCCAGCTGGACTGAGCAACTCAGCATGCTTGAACACAAGGGGTTAATCTCACTTTGTCCCATCACGTGCTTCACATAGCCTTCCCCAGGAATGCATATTTCTGCAGGTCTCTCCTGTAGGGACAATGCCCTCGTACTCCCACACATGTGATGCTGGACAAGCTGGACATTTGTGAGAGGGAAAGAACTTTTTAGATTAGACTTCTCTCTTTTTATGACTGCAACCTGTGAACTGGATTTACCTGAATAAATTTAAGTGTACCTTTTTTGCAATATACTTCTTGGGAGATTCATCTACTCCCTTCAGTATCATGCTTCTATGACTGGTCAAAACTATATTAACCAAATATCCAAATACTTCCTCAGTGGTCTCCCATCTAAATATTAACCATGGCTGGCCATAATTAGTGACATACATCTGATGAGCTTGGGTTAGCCTGGGTTTTCCAGAGACATCTTTTTCATACTTAAAAGTAGCCATGAGGAGACCTGATATGCATTAGCCTGCCAGTTTGGAGCTTAACACCCCCTCCCATTTTTAAATCAATCTGGAATAGGTGAGGGCGAGAGGGCCTAACTATACTCTTTCCCACCACACTATCTTGCTATGCTTTATTTGTGTGTGAAATACATTTTTTCTTCGACACTGCCAGTCAACTGAGCTAGGAGCAAAAAACAGTTTGTTAACTGAATGCCAACAAGTTATCTGTGTGTAGGAGGGGAAAGATTTAGCACCTGTCATCCACAAGCTCCATTTTAATTTTTTAAGGGCTTCCCTCCTTTGCTAAGACACTGAAGGTTGGGGGGGGGGGTTTACTTGATGTGTCCCTGTGCCTATTGAGTGGGGCCATTTTCTCTTATTAGCCAAAAGAGTGAGAAACATGATCTCTTGTAAGAGAAGAATTCTTGAGAGGAAACATTCCATCGAGAACGGTATAGTTCCACAGAAACCAATGGAAATACCTACCCAAATTATTTCTGAATATGACCAGATATAATCCCAATATTATTCAACTGTTACCCAAATACTGTAAACATTTAAAATCTTGCATCTAATTACCAGTGTGCAATCAGTGCAACCCCACCACCCTAATGAAGCCTGCTCCAACTAACAGCTAAAAATCCCAAGTTCTTTTTTCTCTCAAATTAAAATGTCCCCCTGGGAAAGCATATGCTGAGAGAACTGCCACTAATTCTTTATGGTTCTGCAGTGGATGGGGGGGGGGGGGGGGATTGCGGCTCTGGCAACTGCTAATACACAGCTTGCAGAAGGAAATACCAGGGATTAAGCCAAACATGGTGCATGCGTGCGTTTAATACCATGCCTGCAAGCAACACATCATGAAATCTTTGCAAAACAGGTATCATCCCAAGGCAGAACAGCAGTGCAAAGACCAATCACAGCACAGGAATTGTTCTTGTGTTTCACAAACAAAGTTGCAAGGAATCGTCTTAATCAGATTTTATCAGGGAAAGAACTATGATTTGTTACCAGTGTCATCTTGTACCATCATTGTAACTGCATGTACGGCCGGTGGCAATTGTGCCCCAACAGATTGTGGTGGGACCACCCTTTAAGCCTCTCTAGAAATCATCACTGTATAGGTAAAAAGTACCTATAACAATTTCTGAAAAAGTTTGTATTATAAATCTTTGTGCTCCCCCTGCTGGCTATAAAACAGAAGCCCGTCTTTTATGACTAGGCCTGTATCATGCCAGCATAACACAAAAAACATTTATATTAAGAGCGACTTTTAAATTCCATTCAGAATACCAGGGAGAAAATACAGCAATATTGAATGGAGAGAAAAGGGCAAAACTGGCCAAAAACAAGAGTCATTCTCAACTTCAAAGGCAATGTAATAAAAAGTAGGGAATAAAATAATAAACCAAAGGAAGTACTTAGTACGAAGGAGTGAGTTACCAACCCCTATCTGCCTTTGTCCTATGGGATGGATTTAATTATCTCTTTAGTAACACCGGGTATTTTGTCTAGACTTGAAATCACCACTGAAGTTCTTTCCAGACCCTCCCTTGGCAATTTGTTCTGGATTTTCCCCAGTACTTTTGTCCCTACATGATGGAATGAACCAGTTTCTAGATGAATCCTTGTAGTAAGTAGCCTGTTTGTGTTCAAGTCCACAAGAGTTTGCCCCTTCACCCTGAACTTGAAAGGACTTATTGGGGTTTTTGAGGAAAAGGTTTTGTAAACCCAACAGAAATAAATTTCTTAAAAGGAGAGGCTGCCTTCACATAAATATGACCGAAAAGTCATCTTGAATAAAGGATCGACTTAGGTTACTCAAGATGAGGGAAAGATGTGTTTCTAGGGCAAGTGTCAAATGAAACTATGATGGATCTTCCACAAGGTACATACAATCAAAGTAGAAATGCCACTTGTCATTTATATCACTGATGGGAATTTGTAACCATTGGTAGCAGTAGCCTGGAGTATTACTTGGATACATGGAAGTAAATCCCAATTGATGAGACTACAATAACATTAAAATAACAACAACAACAAAGGCTGAACATTTACCATAAAGATGTTGAACATCTATAACTGCCCTGAAGTAAGATTCAGGTGGGTAGCCATGTTAGTCTGTTTTGTTGTTTTGAAGAAGTTATTTCGACATTACGTTCTCCTATCACGCAGGAATAAGCTTTCATGATATGCAGTTTTGGACACAAAATTCCTCATGAAGTGGTTCTGTTGATTCCTATTAACAACCTGATCATGACATGGAGAGTCGTTAACCAATTGTTGGAAATGTTCGTATATCCCTGTGCTAGACTGTATTTCTTGGATTGGAAGAAAGGGGTTCTGAGGAGTATTCATGATTATGAGATCAAGCACCTCAGGATTAATTTTTTTTCATTTTTTGCTGTCAAGTCACAGTGGTCATGACAGAGGTGATTTACCATTGTCTGCTTCTGTGTCAAAATCCTAGACTAAGCAGAGCCTGCTTAGCTTCCAAGATCTGATGAGATCGGGCTAGGCTGGGTCAGGGCAAGATTAATCTAAGAAATATTTATTTTGTACAATTTTATCCTGCCCATTCTTCAAGCAGCTCAGAGTGTCATACACTTGTCTCCCATGTTCCATTTTACCCTCACAGCAACATTGTGAGATAGATTAGGCTGAGAGAGAAAAACTCACACAAGATCTCCCAGTGTCTCTAGGATCCACTACATCACCAGATTGAAAGGATTAGTATTAAAAACCACCGCCTCACCGGCACGGGGATACAGAGCATAGCCTTGTGTTGGATACGCTCCTTTCTCCAGAACCGGACCCAGTGGGTTGCGGTGGGGGAAGAGTTCTTGCGTCCCTACGGACTCCCTTGTGAGGTACCGCAGGGCGCAGTCCTCTCCCCCACGTTATTTAACATCTTTATGCGCCCTCTGGCACAACTGGTATGGAGTTTTGGGCTGGGTTGCCACCAGTACGCTGATGACACCCAGCTCTATCTCCTCACGGACGGCTACCCAGACTCCCCCCCGGAACCATTCGCCAGATGTTTGGAAGCAGTGACTGAATGGTTCGAGCAGAGTTGCCTAAAACTCAACCCCTCCAAGACGGAGGTCCTGTGACTGGGAGGCAGAGGGCAGGACCATGCAGCGCACCTACCCACCCTGGCAGGAGCGCAACTTACCATCACACCCCAGGCCAGGAACCTGGGGGTGACCATCAATGCCTCCCTGACTACGGAGGCTCAGGTCAAGAGAGTAGCGGGTCAGGTGTTTTTCTATCTTTGCCAGGCCCGACTACTAGCGCCCTACCTGTCCCCTGACCACTTGGCTACAGTGATCCATGCAACAGTCACCTCCAGAATAGATTTCTGTAACTCGCTCTACGCCGGCCTACCCTTATCTCTGATCCAGAAATTCCAGCTAGTGAAAAACGCAGCTACTCGGGTCCTCACTGGTACACCTTGGAGGGCCCATATCCAGCCTGTGCTGAGGCAGCTGCATTGGTTGCCAATTGCTGCCCGGATCAGGTTCAAGGTTCTGGTTTTGACCTTTAAGGATATATGCGGGTTGGGACCCACATATCTGAGGGACCGCCTCCCGCCCTATATCCCCCGCAGGGCTTTACGCTCAACTGGGGAGAATCTCCTGATCGTTCCTGGCCCTAGAGAAGCGCGCCTGGCCTCGACCAGGGCCGAGGCCTTTTCGGTCCTGGCCCCTACCTGGTAGAATGAGCTCCCGGGTGAGCTGCAGGCCCTGTGGGATTTACCAGCTTTCCGCAGGGCCTGCAAGATTGAGCTCTTCCGCCAGGTTTTTGAATGAGTGCCAGCATTCCCCCCCCCCCCCCCCGGACCTAGTAAGTTAGATCTCCTTCCCACCCTCCCTGCCGCTCTGATAGCAGGGGATAGGAATAATGAGAGCTTCTGCCATGTTGGGATTGTTTTTAAAGTCTTTTAATTGGTATTTTAATGGGGATAAGACTATTGTGACCCGCCACGAGCCTATGGGGAGTGGCGGGAAATAAATCTAATTAATAATAAACAAACAAACAAACAAATAGTATTGATGGATATACAGTTGAAGCTTTGGTCCTAGACCCATCTCAGTCAGGTTTCTGACTGAGGGCTAGAGACAGCACTAATCAACCTGACAGACGACCTCGGTCACCAGTTGGACCGAGACGGGTCAGCGCTACTAATATTACTAGACCTTTCAGCAGCAGCGTTTGACACAGTTGACCACGAGCTCTAAGCTCGCTACCTTGCCGATGCCGGAATACGAGGGACAGCCCTTCAGTGGATAATCTCCTTCCTCCAGGGTTGTAGACAGAGGGTGGCAATATGGGAGAGCACATCAGAGAGAGAGCACATGCTTTAGGATGCTTAGGGCTGATCCTGCGTTGAGCAGGGGGTTGGACTAGATGGCCTGTATGGCCCCTTCCAACTCTATGATTCTATGATCAAGCCGCTGACAGCTTACTTGTGGAGTCCCACAGGGAGTTGTCCTCTCTCCTATTTTATTCAACATCTTCATGTGCCCTCTTGCACACTGGTATGGAAGTTCATGCTGGGTTGCCATCAATATGCAGATGACACCCAGCTCTTCCTCCTGATGGATGGCCGCCCTGACTCTCCCCCAGAAACATTAGCCAGTTGCCTGGAAGCAGTGACGAGATGGCTCAAGCAGAGTCATCTGAAGCTCAATCCTTCAAAGACGGAGGTCCTGTGGCTGGGTAAGAAGGGTCCATGTGAGGAAGCGCGTCTGCCTACCCTGGACGGTGTGCCGATCTCTATGGCTCACTCCTCCAGGAATCTGGCCATGAACCTGGATGCTTCCCTCACAATGGAAGCCTAGGTCACAAAATTAGCGAGGCTGGCATTCTACCACCTCTGCCAAGCCAAACTACTAATGCCTTACTTGGCCCTGGAACACCTAGCCACAGTGATCCATGCAACAGTCACCTCTAGATTGGACTTCTGTAACTCGTTCTATGCAGGCCTACCCTTAGCCTTGATCCAGAAACTACAGCTGGTCAAAAACGCAACAGGCCAGGGTCCTCACAGCAACACCATGGAGGTCTCACATGATGCCCATTCTCCATCAGCTACAGTGGTTGCCAGTTGAATTCCAGATCAGGCTAAAGGTTCTGGTCATTACCTTTAAGACCATTCGTGGTCAGGAGCCAGTGTAACTGAGGGACTGCCTCCCAGCCTATGCCCCACAAAGAGCTTTACACTCTGCCGCCACCAACCAGCTAATGATCCCTGCCCCTAAAGAAGCCCACCTGGCCTCAACCAGAGCCAGAGTCTTCTCTGTTCTGGCCCCTACCTGGTGGAATGAGCTCCCTGAGGAAATCAGGGCCCAACAGAGCTAAAACAGTTCCGCAGGGCTTACAAAAGGGAGCTCTTCCACCAGGCATTTGGTTGAGCAATACCAGCAACATCTACAGGGCCCCTTCTCTCTCCTTCCCAGAAATCCACTCATGCATTCTGCCCATGGACCTGTTTGCAGTATTACAGTCCATTACCTCTGTTACAGTTATTAACATTAATTATTGTTGTTATTGTTGTTGTAGTTATTTACAAGTTATGGGAAAACTAAGTTCCATGTATGGATTTTTATGTTCCATGTAAGCCGCCCTGAGCCTTAGGGGAGGGCGGTATATAAATATAATAAATAAATAAATGTATAAGTATCCATGTGAAAAATATAGATTATGCATGTAGCATTCTGTCTAAAAGACTCTGTATATTACATTATCAGAATGTTAGCAGAGTTGTGTCTGGAAAAGAGTTTTTGAAGCAGCACGGGCCAATGCTATGTCTTCACGCCATGATATTTGCCACATACCTGGATAGACCACCAAAGATCTGGGGCTGATTTTTAAAAGATTTTTTTTTTGGCAGTGCTGAGCTGAAAACCAACGTCCTGTTATTTATTTTTTTCTGCCTTGGTGGTTTGGGACTACATTTTCTTTTCTGGACGATTAGCATTCTTGTGGTTCATAAGCATTTCTCCACTGCTACATAAAGCTTCAGAAGTGCTGCTTGGCAGTCCTCACAAAGAGGCATGTGGCACTGACCTGCTATTTTATCAATGCCTTCAAAAATACCTTCACTGACTCATTTGTCTGAAACGGGGAGGAAGACAGACAATCACGAGGAGGGTGGGCAGGAAAGGGTCACTTGCCAAATGGGCACAGACACTCCGAAGGTAGAAAAGCCTAGAAGTCCAAACTGCTGGTAAAGGTAAAAGTAAAGGTATCCCCTGTGCAAGCACCGAGTCATGTCTGACCCTTGGGGTGACGCCCTCTAGCGTTTTCATGGCAGACTCAATACGGGGTGGTTTGCCAGTGCCTTCCCCAGTCATCACCGTTTACCCCCCAGCAAGCTGGGTACTCATTTTACCGACCTCGGAAGGATGGAAGGCTGCGTCAACCTTGAGCCAGCTGCTGGGATTGAACTCCCAGCCTTATGGGCAAAGCTTTCAGACGGCTGCCTTACCACTCTGCGCCACAAGAGGCTCTATCCTGAAGTAAAAAAATATGGGGAAGCCAGTATCAGTAAGACTAATGGACCATTTCTGTCGTTCCCCACCTCTCCAGCATTCAGTGGGCATTAATACTGGTCTTAAAGCCTTTGCAGCTGTTGCCTACCCTCATGTATCCTGGGGAAGATGGACTATACAGTTCTGCTAGTCACTACATATCCCCTGGAGCAGGAGTTGCCAACCTGTGGCTCTCCAGATGTTGATGGACTACAATTACCATGGGCATGCTGGCAGGGGCTCATGGCAATTGTAGTCCTTGGTAATCTGGAGAGACACAGTTTGGCTACCCATGGCCTAGCAACTGTTTTTCTTAGTGGGGATCCCGTGTCTTTGACAAGGCTCAAAGGGCAGAAATTCAGCTGATGAAGCTCCCATCCTCACCATCTCCAAGTCAGGAGAAGTTTACTTGTTGCCTTTCTGCTTGCCATACAGCAGTAGTAAAGGTGGAGGAACTGAACAGACCATCCAGTTCTTGAATGCTTCTGAAGGCTATGCAGCAGGTGTTCTATACCTGTGCAGCAAGGCAAGGTAGAGCAGAGGGCAGAGAAGCAGCAGCAAAAATACGCAGGAGCCTTCAGGCACCTATAAAAGTAACACATTTTTATTCTGGTACCAGTTTGTGTAGGTTAAAGCTCACTTCCCATGATGCTTGTTGGAGCTCCTTATTTGGCAAACACATACAAGGTTACAATTAAAAGTTGTAAACAGCAGGTTCAAAGGGCCATAAAAAGCAGAAAAACCCAGTGTGGCGTACTAGCTATGAGTGTGGGACTATTATCTGGGATACACCCAGGTTCAAAACCCAGCTGTTGCCACAGAACCTTGGGCCAATCATACTATCTCATCCTAGCCTACCTCACAGGATTGTTATGAGGATAAAATGGAGGAGTGGAGAACAATGTAAGCTACTTCGGGTCCTCACTGCACAGAAAGGTAGAGCATAAATTAAGTAAATAAATTATTCCAGCTTTCTGTTTATTGGCACCCTTCAACAGGCAAGTAAGATTGAGAGAAATAAGGAAGGAGACCCACAGCTCTCCAAAAATATGGGTGAATTGTCCATAAGCCACTGGTTCAGATTGTTGTCTGCAGGTTTTAGCTATCAATCTGGATCTGTACAAGACACTGAGAACCAGAATTTAATAATTTCCAGACTGTATTGCATTCTGTCACTGCAGGGCTTGAGATATGGTATGCAAGTTAACTAAAATGAAAATAAAAACGTAAGGGAACATGGTAATAAGAACTGGGTGCTTACAAAACTAGTAGGACCGAAACAGCCCTGAATGGTGACACCACTGAAACACCCTAAAATCTATTTTTATGCTGTTTTGAAAATGGAATATTTATTTGCTTAGCCCACAAGAGCCTCTATGGAGAGGCAGAGGGGAGTCCAGCCTTCATAAACTATTAACCACTTGATTCACACGCTTTGCAGAGGAGTGAATGTTTGAAGAACTGTTAATCAATTAAGAAAGAGGGGAATTGCAGGATAATCCCAACCTCTTCTGAGATGTCTTAGTGATGCTAGCCTCAGGAGGCCTCCAAGATGAAGGACTGAATGGAGGTCCAGTAAATTGTGGTATTTGTTGCCCCACAGTCGAAAGACCATGGACACTACCGGCACTGTCACTGACTTACCACATGCCACCCAGGAGACACTGGCACAAACTAGGTAAACTGTGGACTTGTGAGAATCACTGCCTGCTCTTTGACCAGTAAAGAACTGTGAAATGTAATGGGCAAATACTAAATCCTGCCCAGGTGCCATAAAGACGTTCAAAGACAAACAGTGGAGATTCCACAGTCCCTCCTTCAAGGCATAATGCCAACCCATGGCAAGAACCAATGACCCCAGCAGCCTACTGGAGGCCCTTTCCTGAGGTAATGGGGGTGGGTGGGATATTTTGAGAAGAATTTCCCTTCAGTTAAAATGAGACTAAAAGCCAGTCTCTGCCCTCAGCCCATAGGAATGTTCCAAATCGAAGCACAAAGATATTGATTAAGTCAGTGTGGTGTGCTGATTCATGCTCGACTAGGAATAAGGAGAGCTGAGTTTATTCCTTACACACTATACAGAGCTGACTGGGTAGTTTTGGGCCACTTAACAATGTTGTTAGGAGGATAAAATGGAAAGAGGAGACTGACCGATACTGCCCTAAACTTCCTGGAGAAAAGGTGGGATTCAAAAATGATAAAATAACCCATGGCATTAATTAAAGAGGAAATATAAAATGTGTCATGCATAGCCTATGTCTATAGTTTTAATCTGCAATGGAAAAAAACTTACTGCCTTCAACTGACAGAAACGGAAACTCTAATGTTTCCTGGCTCTGGAGAACTATTTGCTTCAATTAAATGCTCCAGAGGGGTAGCTGTGCTCGTCTATTGAAACAAAATAAAATAAAGTCTAATGGCAACTTACAGACTTAAATTAAAGACTGAGGAAAGGGATAGGAAAGCCCCTCCAATATATCTGAAAATCCATTCATATGTGTAAAAATACTCTTGCAGTGTGAAAAGACGATGTCCTGAGAAATCTGTACTAAAGGACAGGGTTGAACCAGCATGTCTTGGTTGCCATTCTGGTGTTTTTACTAGAAACATCTTGATACTATCTCTCAGGGTACTATATTTGTTAAAAGGACTGTGCTCTCAGAGGATCTGAGGAATAATTGGTTATGCAGCATTTTTCCTATATGAAAGAAAGCTTCTGGTAAAAGACATATCTATCATGGACTATTCCAACAGAATAATGTGTCACTCCTAGGTGTAAACTGCACGGAGCTTTTATTCCAACCCCAGATTGATTCAGTCCCTGCCCTCTACACAGAATGCGATTTCCATTTGGATTTTGGGCGATTTAAATTTTCCTTCTGCGGCAAGAAAGATTGATCCGGAGTGACCCTACCTTTATTGTGCGATATTTTAGACTGCTTTTAATCCTGAATATATTCAGAAAATCGCATTGTTTTGAATCTGGGCTCTCCTCTGTGGTAGAGGACCCGTGATTGGCTACAGGTGGTCATGTGACAAGCCTGCCTTAAAGGAGAAGCCCCTAAGTTCTCTCAACTTCTGTCGGCCTTGGATTTTTTTGTGTGCCTTCTTCGTTTCCCCTCCCATACACACACACATACACTTCAAGAAAGGATTTTTTTCCTCCCTCCTCTGACTTCTTGGATCCTCTCCCCCCCCCTTCAAGAAAACAAAGAAAGAGTCTCCATTTGCCCCCCCCCTCTTCTGAGCCTCCCTAACCACATGCAGAAGACTTTTCTGTTTCAATGGGGAGGGGGGGGGAAGAGGAAGACCTGAGTTCAAAGCGATCTGAATTCAACAGGATTGACAATGGAATAAAAAAAGTAGGTGCAGACTCTGCCCTTGTTGTTGTTATGTGCGAAGTCGTGTCCGACCCATCGCGACCCCATGGACAATGATCCTCCAGGCCTTCCTGTCCTCTACCATTCCCCGGAGTCCATTTAAGTTTGCACCTACTGCTTCAGTGACTCCATCCATCCACCTCATTCTCTGTTGTCCCCTTCTTCTTTTGCCCTCGATCGCTCCCAGCATTAGGCTCTTCTCCAGGGAGTCCTTCCTTCTCATGAGGTGACCGAAATATTTGAGTTTCATCTTCAGGATCTGGCCTTCTAAAGAGCAGTCAGGGCTGATCTCCTCTAGGACTGACCGGTTTGTTCGCCTTGCAGTCCAAGGGACTCGCAAGAGTCTTCTCCAGCACCAGAGTTCAAAAGCCTCAATTCTTTGACGCTCGGCCTTCCTTATGGTCCAACTTTCGCAGCCATACATTGCAACTGGGAAGACCATAGCCTTGACTAAACGCACTTTTGTTGGCAGGGTGATGTCTCTGCTTTTTAGGATGCTGTCTAGATTTGCCATAGCTTTCCTCCCCAGGAGCAAGAGTCTTATAATTTCTTTGCTGCAGTCCCCATCTGCAGTGATCTTGGAGCCCAGGAAAATAAAATCTGTCACTATCTCCATTTCTTCCCCTTCTATTTGCCAGGAATTGAGAGGGCCGGATGCCATGATCTTTGTTTTCTTGATGTTGAGTTTCAAGCCAACTTTTGCACTCTCCTCCTTCACCCGCATCAACAGGCTCTTTAGTTCCTCTTCACTTTCTGCCATTAGAGTGGTATCATCTGCATATCTGAGGTTGTTGATATAGACTCTGCCCTACTAATAGTGAAATGTCTCATTACCAGTTATATTCATGATGAATGAAGCAAAATCAGACCACTCCCAAAGTGATTCTTCACTTATCACTCTGTCTAATAATAAAGTGGTTAGGCCCTCTTTGATCACTAAAGCAATAAAGTTGCATCACTTACATAAAACAGGAGTCATTTTATTTCTCCTTACTTGGAATAATCAGCAGGGCTAAAGAGTAATATGTCTTTGTAATTTATTCATTTTTATAAAACCAAAAGAACTTAATGAAAGCTGAATATAGACTAGGAAGTATAGTATGCTGAGAGGAGTTAAAGGAAAATGAGAGGGGAAAATCAGCCTTTTAATGCTCCATAGATACCCAAAGATATCTTGGCCTCAACCAGAGCCAGGGTCTTTTTGGCTCCAACCTGGTAGAAAGAGTTGCCAATCAAAACTTGGGCCCTAACAGGGTGATCAAAATTCCACAAAGCCTGCAAGGCTTTTCCACCAGGCTTATGGTTGAGGCAATGGTGGTTGGAGATCATAGGCTTGGCTCCTTGGCTCCCTACCCTATGGCAGGTGTCTGGCACGGGATAAAATGGCAACCAGAGGGCAAGGGGATTGAAGAAGCTGAACTATGTTTTAAACTGTTTTAATGATGTTATTTTATTGCTGAAAAATGCCACGAACCTGCTTGTGGGGAAGGGCGGTATAAAAATCAAATAATAAATAAATAACAGCATTCATCCCAGCAAGAGTTCTCGTGAGTCAGAGCTCACTTCTTTAGAAGGAAGGAAATAATTTTGCACATATTCATATGGAAACTACAGACATTTGAGGGAATAGGAATTGGGGTAAAGAGAGGCTTGAGGTAGATCCTGTCTTAAATTTTTCAGATGTAATTCTCTGTGTAATCCTCCCTCTCCGCTCTGTAATTTCCTTGACAAAACATGTGTAAAGCAATTTCTTTCTTATATGCTTCTGACAAAGTGAGCTCTGACTCACAATGCTCATGCGGGGATAAATGTTGTTAGTCTTTATGGTGCCACCAGATTTCTGTTTTAACGGCTCTAGATCAGACTCTTTTTCCAAATAATTGATTTTTAACACAATGGGGGCACAGTTACCAAACATTGTAATGAGCAGTTCAAACATCTTCTCTTGCATTTCTGTTGCTAGGAAGGCTTTCTTTGAACCATATACTCTTGACATGATTGCCATGTGGACTGGGGTAACTTGAGTGTCACAGGTGCCCACTGGGTACCTCCTATAATCTGAATTATAACAAGCAACGTAACTGTCTCACATATACCTCTGAACTATTCTGTGACCATTTAAAATTCTAGCTTTTGTCCATCTTGTAAAAACATTTCAAGGGATTTAAAAAAAATCTTAACTCACAAATCCTATTAAAATTTTATTTGTGAGCTGTTTACTAGGGAAACAACACCGTCATTATCCCTCTTGGGTTGCTTTTCCATAGCTTGATATAGCATGGGGACTAGTGAGATTAGTGCAAAGACAGAAGTATAGCTGAGGCTGACACTAAGTGTGCTTCTAAATAAGTTCTAATTGTCAAGGGGGTCTGAATTGAGAAGGCATGCCTTTGTCAGTTCAATGCTATGAGACGTATGATGCACCAATGGCCAGAATGTTGGTAAGTGTATGTATGTATGTATGTATGTATGTATGTCAATGAGTAACAGTGATAACAGAAAGAACAGTGCTTAACAACATCAGCATATAAAAAGGGTATAAATACAAACAGGGTATACCCTATCAGAAATATTCATATAAGCATGACCTTCTCCCTAAAAACTACCTAATAACATTCATCGTAAGCATAAATCAGCTTAATTAACCATTCCACGAGCTTTTAAGAACATGAGAAGAGCCCTGTTGGATTAGACAAATGGTTCATCTAGACCAGTATCCTGTCTTATACAATGGCCGGTCAGTCCTTCTGGAGAGCCAACAACAGGACACAGAGGCCAAGGCCTTCCTTTGATTTTGCCTACTGGCTCTGAAATTCAGAGGATTAGTGCCTCTGAATGGGCTAGTTTTCTCAGTCACCATGGCTAGTAACCACTGGCAGACGTATCCTCCATTAATCTAACTCCCTTTTAAAGCTGTTTAATTCCTGTAGCTATTGTGACATCCTCTGACAGTGAATTTCACATTTTTGGGGGGGTTTGAAGTAGTCATCATTACCCTCCATCCCCCAATGCCCTTGTTCGGATAGGGGAGAGTGGCATTTTCCGCCGTGCTGGGTATTTTTATAGTCTTTTAACAGGGGTTTTAATTGGGGATTTTAAGACTATTGTTACCCGCCACAAGCCTGTAGGGAGTGGCGGGAAATAAATCAAATAATAATAATAATAATAATAATAATAATAATAATAATTTTAATCACTCTCTGTGTTAAGCAGTAAACAATGAGTTATTGGGCATTCTCTGGGCAAAATAAACCAACCATCTAACGCTCTTCCAGGGAAAATCCAAGGAAGATTTGAGACTGTATCTGAAGAAGAGGAACTGGTATTTTATAATCTGCTTTTCACTACCCGGAGGAGTCCCAAAGCAACTTACAAACACCTTTCCCCTTCTCTCTCCACAACAGACACTACCAGACACCTTGTGAGGTAGGTGGGGCTGAGAGAGCTCTAACAGAACTGATATGCGAAAACAACACTGAGGTAATTATCACTAGCCCAAGGTCACCCAGCTGGCTCCATGTAGAACAGTGGGCGTATTTCTGTGGAGATAACTCTCTAGATTTCCTACTTGCCTCGCAGGATGGCATTCTGTACTGGAAGGAAGACACAACACCAACAGGTTGGAATCAAGCAGGTCACAGGTTATTAACTCTCCAACTGGAGTGCTGGCAGTGCACAGAACAGATCCTCTTCCTGCAGGCCCCCTGGGGTGACCACAACCACCTCTCCCAAAATGTGGCTCCCCTTGTCGTTGGTATTCCCAACTGAAGAGTGGCCTTCCTGGGGACCCGCTGGCGTAAGCCTCTATCTGGATTACCCAGACCACCTGGCAATGCGAGCCGCCCTTGCCTCCCCAGCTGGGTTGGCATCAGCTCACATCCGTGCCACCTTGTTAAGGAGGCTCCACCCATGGTGAGTCTGATGCACAGACCGGACTACAAAACAGGATCAGTTCCATGCCTAAACCACAAGTTGCAGCAAATAACAGTAACACTACATTATGATGATGATTTTTTTAAGCAACATATATCAAGCTTGAACAAAATGGCTACAGCATCAATAGCCATAAAGAAGCTTCCCTCTGCGGCACCGGGGGAGGAAGGAGGCCAAGCAGGCTCACAGTGCACCTATAGGGGGCCGCAGGTTCACGCCTCCTCCCCCCTCCTCTTTTGGCACAAAACTCACCAGCGTGCCAAGCCCAGCAGCTGCAAGGGCACCCTCCTTCCAGCCCTGCTCAGCCTCTTTGGCAATTTGCTGGCCTGGCGGTGAAGGGGCAAGGCCACACTTCTGCATCCTTGGATGGTAAGTAAAAGAAAAGAAGTGAGCAGGAATGGACAATACTGTCCTTATCCTTGTTCATACTGGAAGTGTGAAGAATTCCAGGCCCAAGGTCAGGGGCAATGTTTCCTGGATAATCTGAGCTTAGCACAAGCACTCCTATCTCAATGACATTACAATAGCTCCAAAGATGACTTAGAGCCAAGAGACTAGTGGGTGGCAGAAGAACAAAGAGCTTGATGCTGGACTGCAGTTTGTGAGGACAGATGGAAAGAGTGCAAAGGCGGAGAACCTGAGGAAGCTGGCATCAGACAGCAGGAACTCAGAGAAGCTGTGAGGTGATCAAAGGAGACAGTAAAGAACTGATGGGAGGATTGGCATAGCAGGGAGAGAGGTGAAGCAGCCAGACTTTACAGCCTCCAGAAGGGCAGCAGACAGAATACCAGAGGTGGTAACTCACAGACAAAAAGAGCACAGTGCACACGAAGAAACAGAGGCTCAGGAGAGGTAAGAAATCCAGTGGCAGTGCTAAAAGCTGGGCTGAGTTCTCCACTGCCCCAGCTCTACCGGATGGTTTTAAAATATTACATTATTATTTTCCCTCCATTAAAAGTTGTCAGAATCGGAACCTGAAATCAACACACTCTCCAAAACATAAAAATACCCTCCAACCCCAACACCAATCAAAAGCCCCTTTGAAATGCACATCTGCAAAACAGAGGCTTGGCCACTCCCATCCAGTTAAGCATAACACCTCACTACGCATGCTCAGCCACACCTCCTCTCAACAATGGAAAAAGCCAGACAGCCCTGAGAATAATCCCTCCTCTGTGTCCTAAATCAATCCTTGGATCCCCTCCCTTTCTTGAGGCTGTCTCGCCTCCGTAAACACCCCGGGCAGCCAAGCATTTGTAGGTAGTTTCAGCAGGAGAAGCCTCAACAAGGTCACAGTTATATGTCCAGCTCCCAACAGCTTGCTGCAGCCAACACCTGGCTGGAAACCAGCTCAAAATGTTCCATCTCCAGCTTCCACCCCCAACTTCTCCCTAGTCTCTCTCTTACCCACACAGGATGCAAAGGAGCGGGGACCTGGGGTCTGAGCCACCTCATTTTCTTTTGCCCATATCATCATTGCTAATCTCTTTAAAAGAAACTGAACTAGGGGCCAATCCCTCCTTCACCTCTGGGTCCTTTTTTGAGGATTCAAGGTGAAAACCTTTCTTAAAGTGCTTGCCTGGCCATGTAAACAGAGTGAATGCACTAGGAGGTGGGAAACTTTCCAAATTACACCCTACACAGTCTGGGACTAACGAATCTATAGGACCACTTCTTCCCTTACATCCCTTACACCCAAAGAGTGTTAAGATCCTTGGACCAAAGGAGGTGAAATTGCCTTGGCCCCGGCCGGATAGATGCTCTGCCAAAAGAAATTAGGGCCCTGCGGGATCTTTACCAGTTCTGCAGGGCCTGTAAGAAAGAGCTATTTCACCAGGCCCATGATCAGGGCCCAGAGAGACCACCAAGAAGTGCTGGCCTTAGTGCTGGAAATTGAGGAAAATCTGCTCCAAGAATTCTGACTCCCCCCCCCCAGTCTAAACTTGTAGGGGAATTGAAATGAATTTATGATTGATTGATTTAATTATTACATTTATTGACCACCGCTCTTGGGCCAGCTGCCTCATGGCCATTTACAACAGTAAAACACAATAAAATGCAATAATCCAATAATTCCATAACATAAAACTTCGAACAACAGAAAACCAAATCATCCACTCCAAAATTCCTTACTCCACAAGCCCATATCAACCCAATGCCTCAAGATAAGTGCTTGGAGGAAGGGCCAACAAGATCTTCCTTGCCCTGGACTCAACTAAAGGCCTGGCAAAAGAGCTACATCTTGTAGGTCCTGTGGAATTGAGTTAGTTCCAAAAGGGCTCTTAGCTCTTCAGGGAGCTCATTCCAACAGGCAGGGGCCAGGACCAAGAAGGCCCTGGCGCTGGTCAAGGCCAGGCATATATCACATGGTCCAGGGATCACCAACCTATTAGAGTTCACAAACTGGAGAGCTCTACAGGGGTGCATAAGGAGATGATCCCTCAGGCACACTGGACCCAGATCACAAATGGCCTTGAAAGTTGAAACAAAGACCTTGAACCTGATCTGAGATTCTACTGGCAACCAATGCAGCTACCTCAGCACAGGCTGGATATGGGCTCCCCAATGTGTTTTCATGAGAATCCTAGCGGCTGCATTTTGTACCAGCTGCAGTTCCTAGGTCAGAGATAAGAGCAGGCCAATGTTTTAGTGCCTATTATAGTTTTATGTTGTCATCGATCCTGAGCTGTGCTGGAAGGATGAGTTTATAGGAATAAGGTGTATTTATTTGTTTGTTTGTTTGTTTATTTATATAAATAAGGAAAACCCATCTCCACACAATTCTTTTAGCGTAGAGAGAGAATATCCCTTATCCTCCAATGTTACTTGTTTGGTAAACTGTAGACCACAATATACAAAGTATGTGGAAGGGAAGGAATTCCATCTGGAATACCACATACAATGGATATGTGGTGACAAACAGATGTCAGATCAACTTAGGAGAAGTTGTGACCTGAAGAGCTGGTTTTTGTACCTCACTGGTCCTCGCCCTGAAGGAATCTCAAAGTAACTTCCTCTCCTCACAACAGACCCTCTGTGAGGTAGGTAAGCCTGAGAGAACTTTGAAAGAACTGTGACTGGCCCAAGGTCACCCAATTGGCTGCTTGTGGAGGTTTGGGGAATCAAACCCAGTACTCTAGCACAGGGGTAGTCAAACTGTAGTCCTCCAGATGTTCATGGACTACAATTCCCATGAGCCCCTGGCAGCAAAAGCTGGCAGGGGCTCATGGGAATTGTAGTGCATGAACATCTGGAGGACCACAGGTTGACTACCCCTGCTCTAGCATATAGAAAAACTGAGTCCTAAGGCAATGTTCTTATTTATTTATATACTAGCTTCAAAGCCCGTTCCTAAGAATGGGCCTTGAAAGGGTCCCCTCCCCTGGCCCTTGGCCAGGCAGCTTAAGGTGGCTTTGGGCTGCAGCTCACAGCCAAATCAAGTAGAGCGAGTGGGGGCTGGCCAGCTCGTTAGCAGGGCCAGGACAGAGCTCCTTAGTAGGCAGTCAGCAGGCCCTTGTTAGCAGGCCCTGCTTATCAGACCGGGAGGCCCTCATTAGCAGGCCAAGCCTAGCAGGCCTTCCACCGTGACCCTTTGACCAGGGCCTTCTCCCCTTACCTGCTGCTGGCTCTAGGCACTGAGGCACGTCTGAAAGCTAAGAGGCTAGATTCCAGGGATGCTGGGCGGAAGCTGCAGGGGCAGGACCAATCAGGTTGCAGCCAGCTGTGCTTTGCTGGCTGCACCCTTTGGCCCTATTCCAACTTGGACAGCCGGACATGTTCCACCCCCCTGGCTGTTTCACAAATATACAGAGGAACCATGGATATGAATTTATTATATTTATATACCGCACTCCTTTTCAGCTCACGGTAGTTTACATAGAACATGAACATCGGAAAACAATTACAGTATAATCTAGTAACAATAATGTTGAATAAAATAACGGTAATAAATGGATATAGTAGTATTTCAGGAAGTGGTTGAACAACATTAACCATCTTATGGTTGGTCAGTTCAGAATTCAGTTCATGGAGAGGGGTTCTGGGGGGCTCATTAGATGTTGCTTTGGTCAACCTTAACAAAATGCCTGATGGAAGAACTCCATTTTGTAGGCTCTGCAGAAGTGTGCTGTCTCCGGTAGGGCCCTGATCTCTTCTGGGAGCTCATTCCACTAGATGGGGCCAGGATGGAGAAGGCTCTGGCCCTGGTTGACATCAGACATGCTTCCTTGTGGTCAGAGATTACCAGCCAGTTGGAAGGGTAAACTGGCATAGAGCAAGTTGCAGACGTCCAGTATAGAGGTGACCATCATGTGGATCACTGTGGCTAGGTGTTCTAAGGCCAAATAGGGTGCTAGTAGTTTGCTTAGTGCAGGTGGTAGAATTCCATCCATGCTACTCTTGTGACCTGTGCCTTCATAGACAGGGAGGTGTCCAGGTTCCTGACGGAGTGAGCCACTGACAGTTGTACCCCATTCAGGTTGGACAATTGCATTTTCTCACTTGGACCCTTCCTGCCCAGCCATAAAACCTCCATCTTTGAAGGGCTGAGGTTCAGATGACTCTGCTTGAATCACCTTGTCACTGCTTCCAGACATCTGGCAAAGGCTTCTGGGGGAGAATTGGGGTGGCCAGCCATCAGGAGAAAGAGCTGGGTGTCATCCACATATTGATGACATCCCTGCCTGAAACTCCACACCAGCTGGGCAAGAAGGTGCATGAAGATGTTAAATAAGATTGGAGAGAGGACCATTCCCAGTGCAACTCCACATGTAAGCTGGTAGTGGCTTGTTTCTTTCCAATTGCTACCCTCTGTCCATGACCCCAGAGAAAAGAGATGAGCCAATGGAGGGCTGTTCCCTGTATCCCGGCATTGGCAAATGTAGGTCTGCCTTCCCTAAAGCCTGCTTGTTAATTCCATCGCCCCCTTCTTGCCCTGGATTCCCAGTGATTCTGAGGAAGGGAAAATTAAGAGACTCCTCTCCAGGGGAAATAGTGAACAAACCAAACAAATAGCTAAATACTGTGCCATAGCATGCAAAGTATGACAAAACTGTGTTATTGGAAACTTGCCTTAGGTAATCTTGACATGTTTTTAGAGTTTTATAATGTTTAAAATGTTTGATTTATAAGTGTTTTTAGTTGAACATTTGCATACTGCCATGATTAGCTGGATTATGGTTTTGAAACTTTATATCTGTGTTGGAGCCATATTGCAATAAATCTAATCTAACCCAATTGTACAGATTAGAGGCCACCACTCTTATCCACTATACCACGTTGACTCTCAAATTGGCATACAGTGACCCCATAGAGCAGGGATAGTCAAACTGCGGCCCTCCAGATGTCCATGGACTACAATTCCCATGAGCCCCTGCTGGCATTTGCTAGCAGGGGCTCATGGGAATTGTAGTCCACGGACATCTGGAGGGCCGCAGTTTGACTACCCCTGCCATAGAGCTTTCAAAGGAAGAGCTTTTTAGAGGTCATTTGCCACTGCCACCTCTGGACAGCAACCCCAGACTTCCTTACATTTTTTTAAAAAATTAAGCATATTTATATGTTGCTTTTCTCCTGGAGCACAGGACTCAAAGTAGTATATAAACATCCAAAGCACAAAAATCCCAGATGAGTAAAATCACCCTAAATTCCATCAAAACATATCAAGTCTAATATAAGTTCACTTCCTTGCTGGTCTCCCATCCAAGTACTGACCAAGGTTGACCCTGCTCAGCTTCAGGCTGCTGCTACTGATGTTAGCCATTCAGTTGTGTCTGACTTTTGGCGATCCAATGGCTCAGCTGTTGCCATGTCTTTCAATCTTGCACTGCTACTTTTAGTTGTATAATGCTCATGCCAGTGTCCATTTTGATTGTGTATAACCACCGTGTTCTTTGTCGGCCTGGGTTGTCCAGACTGGAACTCAACCACCAAGAAGGAATGAATTTTGTGTTCCAAATAAAATTCTGCTCTCGTGGGATAGTATGAACAGCAATTTATAGAGTCAAGGGCCAGGCCAGAAGAAATATTTTTACATGGCTTACAGAGCCACTGTAAGCAGAGTTGCACTTTTTGAAGTCAATAGAAATCAATGGGCTTAGAAGGGTGTAACTTGATTTAGGAATGTACTATCATTTGCTAAAATCAGGTTCAAACTACAAATTACATGAAAGATCCTTGATTGGATCATCCAATGTGTTTTGGCCCTAGAAAACAGCTGTGGAAGGTTCCAGCTACACACAGATCTGTCTTGGCTTGTCTCCTTTTCTTATGAGCTAAATACAGCCCTGAAGGGAGTAGTCTGACTGGGAAAATGGCATGAAGGGGAGTAACTGACACACACACACATGCGTGCGCACACAAACACACACACACACACAATTGCACAGGCCGGTGGTCCTGATCCGAATCTCTTTCCTCATCAGAAGATCCAATCATGCATTTCTAATATCAGAAGATCCAATCATGCATTTCTAATATTGAAAGTAGCCTAGCCCTTAATCTGTAGGTACAGTTTTGTGACTGTTTGAACCTAAAAGTAGAGACTATTGTGTGAGTCACGGATTCTCTCAAGGATAATCACAGTATCTGTTCAGCCTCTAGACATATTGATTTTCTAGGTCAGGATCCTGAATCCTAGCTGAGGACCCTAGTTGAGGCTCATGAGGACCCTGATTCAAGGTAAGACTTTGGGCCATTCCGCACAGCGTTAATGTTGCTGAAGTGTTACCATTGTGTATTTATTTTTCGTTATTCACGACGTCGTACACAATCTGCAACACTCCTGCAACACTCCTGCAAAAATCGCTTCATTGTAGCGCTTTTCAGGGAATCCACAAAAGTGGATCCGCAAAAGTGGATTCCCCTAAAAAAAACGCTAGACTTTAGAACAACCTGCAACACATCTGAAAATGACATGTGCGTTCTCAGTATAGTGGTAGCAAGCATGTCCCTCCCTAAACTCTCACACCCGAGCTTCCGGCGTCGCAATCGCCATTTCCCCCCCTTAAACCGGCAAAAGCAATGAATAAGCGATGCTTCTTTGGCTAAAATCCCTCCACAAGCAATTGTCTGTAAAGTTTCCAAGCACAATACAGCCCCCCCCCCCGCTGGACTCTGCCCATAATTTCAGCCAGAAATAGCACGGGGGGGGGGATTTCTTTTTTTTAACTTTAAGAGCGTGTAAACGATTAAGCACCAACTCCTACGCCAGCGAAAAAGGTCTTTCTGATACATTGCTACTGGTGTTTTCGGATTTTTAAAAACAATTTTTAAAGGGAAGCACAAACACAACAGCTAATTGGCTGTTCTGTTTGATTGACGGCCAGGGGCAGGAGGAAGCACGGGAAAATATCACCGCCTTTGTTGGGATTTCGGCGAGACCGGAAACTTGTGCGTTACGAGAACAGTGCTAATGGGAGAGCCTTTTTTCCGATATAAACGGCTGTGTGCGTTACCGAGACCTGCCGCTGTTGATTGCAGTGCTTTTCAATAGCGCTCAGATTTAGCCACATTGCCAATTGTACGGAATGCTTCTTTGCATTTATACAGCAAGCATTCAAAGCATTTTACATATGGCAATATGGCCAAATCTCTACCCAACACTCCTGTAAGGTAGATTGGTATCATTAACCACATATTGCAGATGAGGGAGCTGAAATGGAGCTTTCCCCTACTTAAAGGAGTTCATGACTGAGGCAAAATTTAAACCAAGGGCTTCCCAATTCATTGCCCACACTCCTAGCCCTTATACTTTATGGTGTAAAATCTTCAACATTATTCTTGAGACTTATCTGACATGGTAAGTGATGTTAGTTGCACCAGCAGGCCTGTTCTATCAGCCACTGTTTAGGCTCAGCAACAAGACAGAATCCATCCCAATTCTAAAGATGCTTGGCACATCTTGCTTTCCTTTCACACCGCTTAGGGGACACAGAGAACTTTCCCCTGCAACAGACATGCAAATGCTTTCCCCATGGATGATTTGCTAGAGGGAAATGCAATCTTGGCATCCAAGCCAGGAGGGGAGGAGGATCCACCTCTACTTGGTGCCAAGGGGTTAAACTCACACTGAGTTCCTGAAGCCAGTTCTTTCCAAGTCAGAGTCTGCCTGCTGGCTGCGGTTAGAGGGAAGGGATTTGGTTTTTTAATATCATTATAAATAGGGCTGTGTTCAGCTTGCTGCAGACTCACTCTCTCACTCACTTCCCTTTCTCCCTCCTCCTTTTGCTGCTGCTGCTCCTCCTCCCTGCAGATCCATCTCAGTTCTATGGACATGGACCAGTCAGGCTTCTTAATCAAGCTCTTCGGCTTACTGCTGTGTCTCCTGCCCATTCTCCAAGCATGTCCCCAAAACTGTCACTGCCACGGGGGAGACCTCCAGCACGTCATCTGTGATAACGTTGGACTGAGAAGGATCCCTAAGGTGGCTGAGCAGACAAGGCTCCTCAATCTACAAAGGAACAACTTCCCTGTCTTGCCAACCAATGGCTTTAGGGAGATGAAAAATCTTGTTTCCCTCCATCTTCAACATTCCCACATCAAGGAGATCTCCAGTGGGGCCTTCCGGGGCCTGAAACAACTGGTTTACCTTTACTTGTCCAATAATGACATCAGCATCATAAAGCCAGGAGCCTTTGATGACCTGACGGAACTCACCTACCTCTACCTAGACCACAACAAGATCTCTGACCTGCCCAAGGGGGTCCTCTCCCCATTGATTAACCTTTTCATCCTGCAGCTGGGTAGCAACAAGCTCCGAGAGTTGAGGGCAGGAGCCTTCCATGGTGCAAAGGACCTTCGCTGGCTCTATCTTTCTGATAACTCCATCTCCTCCATCCAGTCTGGGGCTCTAGATGATGTGGAAAACCTAGCTATCTTCTACCTGGATAAGAACCAACTGAGCACCTACCCACTGGCTGCAATGAGCAAGCTAAGGGTAGTGGAGGACCTGAAGCTCTCACACAACCCCATGAAGGTTATCCCAGATTTTGCTTTCCAGTCTTTTGGGCGATATATGGAGACCCTCAGCCTGGAACACATGAACCTTGAAAAGGTAAGAGCTCCTTGGCATTCCTCCTAGCCTTCCCAGAGTTACGTATCCATTTGCTAATTCCCACCAATAACAACATTTCATATTGTATGCCTACCAGTGAGGCAGCAAAACAGGGCTGCCCACAAAAAAGACAGGGGGTTCTACAAGTTTGGAAGATTTCCTGAGAATAGGAAGAATTATTTTGGCACTTCAAATGAAGAATAAGAAGAAATAAAGCCTCTAAGTTGTCTTGTTAAGTAGTGGGCACATTCACTGCCTTCTGGGAAGCACAGAATATCAAGGGAAACAGCAGGGAGGAGAAACTACCCCGATTGAGCCTTTTGGTATCCGGGAAGACTTATGTCTGGGACAGTTTTCTGAACTGTTTACCTTTCGCCCATTCCTTTCAAAATTACATCCCATTCTTCCAGTATTCCATCATACTGATCAGAATATTGAAACTAGGGGTAAGACTAAGGAAATAGGAGCAAATTCTCAATGCTGGGTTTACCAAGGACAGGATTCTATCCCTCCTCCCCAAAAGATCCCAAATATACCCCTTCACTGTCTTCCAAACAATTAAATTGCAATTTATTTCCATGGGGGAAAGTGCTGCACTTGTTGACACCATTGCGCTGTCTTCACACATATCCCAACTATTATGATGACAGGCATTTTGCAATTTACTACTGTGCTTAGAATACAAGGTTGGCATGGTTAGAATACTGGTCTGACACCAAGTTCCAGAGGATAAAATAAAAGCTGTAATCTGGGACATAGCTGATTTCTAACGACAGAGACAGCTAGTAGAGGGATCAAGTTTAAGCCCCACCCCAACAGTGTCCTCAAGTATGTACCTTTCTCCCATAAAATTAATTCCTAGGAAGCAAAAGTAAAATTCTGCACAGGGGAACAACACTGTGATGAAAGCAAGCCACACCTACCATCTCTGACCCTGGGAAGCTACCCTAAAGGCTGCACAGTCCTGCCGAGGCTTTGGTTGGGTGCAGGGGAATGTCTGTTTTCTACTCCTCAGAACCTGAAAACTTTGTTCAGCTAGGGAAGGAGGCACAGTGCCAGTTTTAGAAAAGATGGCCTGACTTTGCAGTGACTTTGCAGTGACTGACAATGTCAGCAGAGTAGGAATAAGGGAACATGCGTAGAGAAAAGGACTGGAATCCTCCGTTCCTCTCCCTCGCTTGACATGTCTGACAAACCAGTATCACGTTCAGGGCTACGTAAGATACATAGTGTACATGAGTCAAAAACACATGAAGAATATCCTATACTGGTTATCAAATTTATCTTAGTTAAATTAGGAGCTTCCTGATATTTTCAAAGAGCCAATGTCCTGATTGGCTCACTTGGTGACATCTTCCTGGTGACAACTTTCCTTCCTGCTTGCCTCCAGAAAAGACAAAATGAATGCAGGACAACTGCTAGACAGTTAGCTAGGACTCTCTAGCTCTCCTCTTTCTTTACAAAGTTGTTTCTCTTCTTAATAAAACTACCTTATTCTTCTAAGCAGCCTGATGCTTGGGTCCTCTTTGTGTATTTGACAACATAAAGATCATCATTTTCTTCTTGTTCATAACTCTTGACTTTCTGCTTATGTTAAGGGAGAAGGACGAACCTCACAAAGTCTGCAAAATGACTGAGCACCTAAAATAGCCCTGGAAAGGCATTCACTGTGAGCTAGTTACAATACAAACACACTGACTGCAGTAACTCTACCAAAAAAAGAAATAAAGGGCCACAGTTACAACAGAGCTTATCTTATGCCCAGATGAATATTTTTAAATCATTGCTGGAGATAAAATGGCTTTTAAAGTGCAGCCTTTTTCTTATTCTGTAAGACTGTGCAAAAGAAAAGCACAACATCAGCCATTAGAAAATTGGTAATTATGATGCCACTAAAAACTTTTAAAAGTATTTTGATCTTTTAAAAGTATTTTGATCTATGTATCTTTATGTACTTTACTTCCCTAGATTTGAAATGACTTATTCTGAAATATCATCCTTTTTATTTATCAGGCCCTTTTCTCCTTCCAGTTTCCTCTCATTATCACCTAAATCCTTTACTGTCACTTCCCACCATCCCTAAATCAGCTGAATCCTTCTGCTATCTGCTTTTCCTCTAGCCCACCTTGCTGTTATTTTGAAAGTCCTTTATTAGGGGCCTTCATTGACATACCAGAACTAGGAAACAGTTGTTTATAATAATAACCACAATTGAGATGTATAATTTTGAACCCACAAAACAAATGATGCAATGAAAACATGTATGTATGTATGTATGTATGTATGTATGTATGTATGTATGTATGTATGTATGAAAGACAGATGGACAAATACTGAACAGGGGGATGACTAGACAAGCGGATTGTGAGAGAACTGTGGCTCACACCCAAACTAGGTAGGCACTAGAAAAGAAGGCACATCAATGCTCTGTTTCTAAACACCAAACTAGTTATCTGTTCCTAGTAAGATTTTGGAGTGGTCGAGTGCAGTGATCTCCACTCAAGAGATTATAAGTAGCAGTGACTAGTGAGTTACTGCAAAAGGTAGGCTGGGCTCACATAAGGACGTTTACCCTTCTCCCCCTGAACCCTACACTTTATAAAGAAGGATTTGTTTATTGATTATCTCTCAAGAGAAACCTCACAGTATTCCACAAAGATGCTCTGTTCCAATCCTGAGAGCTGAAGGGACATTCAGGAAATGCAGCAAAAAGCTTCTCTTCTTCTCCCTGAATGAGTCATGATGACCCTGAGGTAACAGCATCATGCTTGAGGTGCGACTTGTAAACAGGAGGCAGCAGTGACATCACGCTGGATGAAGCCTGTTCTGGATGGGAATGGAGGCCACATCAAGGAGAAGCAGCAGAATGGAAGACTTCCAGGTGTGCAAAGAGTTCAGATCTCAGTGTGCTCTGCTACCCCTCTTTCCCAGGTGAATCAACACAGCAGCTCAAAACAAGATGGTAACTCACCAAAAGGATGAAGCCTGGCCAAAGGAAAGAGGAAAAATATATCCCGGCAACATGAGGGGAAACTCTGTGAGGTGTCTATATTGCTAGCAAACATAATTACATAAATTATTTTAAAATTGCTGAAAAATTCCACTGAGATCAGCTGTTGACCTAGGATGGCTAAGTTACAAAGAAGACTCTGATGATAGAACTAAAGAATGAAAAGGGGATTTATTCAAGACTGAAGTAGTGTGAAGCCCTTTAAATAATGCTAGAGGTATTTTCTATCTTGATATTACTTCAGTAATATTCAAAAGGCTCAACATTAACTTCACAAAGAGATTGTCATGTGGCTGATGGATAAGAAACATCTTGAACTAGTCATACATTTCCTTTAGGCTCCATCTAGATATGCCATGGACAAACAAAAGATACAGGAATGATATGCTTCTAAGTGGATGCTCTAGAGCAGGGGTAGTCAAACTGCGGCCCTCAAGATGTCCATGGACTACAATTCCCAGAACTCCTGGGAATTGTAATCCATGGACATCTGGAGGGCCACAGTTTGACTACCCATGCTCTGGAGCAAAGACTTGGCGTGGTGGTTAAGAGTGGTGGCTTCTGATCTGGAGAGACGGGTTTGATTCCCCACTCCTCCACATGCAGGCAGCTGGGTGACCTTGGGCTAGTCACAGTCCTGATAGTACTGTTCTTACAAAGCAGTCCTGTTGGAGCTCTCCCAACCCCAACTACCTCACAGGGTGTCTGTTGTGGGGAAAGGAAGGGAAGGCAATTGTAAGCTACTTTGAGACTCTACTGAGTAATGAGAAGCGGGGTATAAAAACCAACTCTTCTTCTAAAACTGTTAAGGGAATTGCATGCTTTAATATACCCCTAGAAGTCATGGTGTCTTCCTTCAATAAAAAATCCTGGATCCTAAATTTCTCAGCTGTATGCCTGGTCAGGTCATAATGGTGGAGACCATGAAGGAGCTGTCCACAGCACCATATCCAAGCTGCTTCTTCCACCATCTCGAGCTCTTAAGACAGTTCTATTCTCAATTTTCCTCCCATTAGTAAAAAGAAAGCCTGTTAGTTCTTCAATATCTAATATTGTATCTACTCAAGTCCAACTAGGACCCCTCACCCTATTTCAAAATCCCAGCAACTGACTTCTACATTTTAAAAAGTCAAGCTTCCTTCGTATGTTATGCTGGTGGCATTGAAGCAGTTGTGGCGTGGTTCCCCCGCATGCCACTGGTGTAACATAAAAAGTGCTGGGCCACATGAAAGCAGCCCATGATGTAGTTTTTCCCCGCACTGCTACTGGCATAACACGGCCTCACCCATCCCTACAATACACCTGCAAAATTCCTTTCTACCTCTGTAATTATTTTTCTCTTGGCTTAATCATTAATGGGTGGTTTATTGTTCTCTTTTGTTTTAGCCAACCCACCCAGCTTTCTACAAGTGCAGGACCCACACATGATGTCTTTGGGCCCAGGACAACTTGTAACACAAAGGGGGGGGGGAGGGAGAGAGAGAGAGAGAGATTATGTCCTGTACAAACCTTGTCCAGAGTCATGAAAGAAAATATTTTGTTTTATTTACGAAATGGCATAAAGAGACCAGAAGCCACATGAGGAAACCCAGAATCGAGAGATTCTGTACCCAAGAGAGAATATACAACTGAAGTACACAAGGGTGTGCTTCATTTAGCAACAATATATTTTTTTTAAAGGACAAAATTTCCATCCATAGTTGTCTAGTGGTCCCCAACCTTTTTACCACCGGGGACCAGTCAACACTTGACAATTTTACTGAGTCTTTTGCCAAGGGATGTTGCCACCGCCTGAGCCCCTCCTCCGCTTGCTTTCCCACTGGTGCCCCTGACTTTCCACCGCCCACTGGGGGACGCTGCAAGCAGCAGCTGCGCAGTGCCACGCCGTGGGGGAGCCTCAGCCATGGCGGCCACCGGAGAGCACCAAAGGTGAGCCAGCAGCAGAGTGGCAGGGCAGCCCCCAAGATAGCAGCTGGGGAGGAGGACGAGGAGGATCCGCGGGCTGACCCAACTGATCCACGGAGCGGCACTGGTCTCCAAACCGGGGGTTGGGGACAGCTGGTCAATAGCATTAAGGTGGTACATAGTGGTAATTCTTATAAATATGTCCAACCCAATATTGCTTACTGCCCAGTTACTGTCATCGCTGAAGTTAAAATGAAAGAGTTGACCATTCTATTGCAAAAGCACCACACAGCTATTCAGCACCTAGTATCCAAAATCATCCAACAGGAATTATGCCTAGGTGATATAGTAGGTTGTGGAAACATTATGATGACTT